>NC_086445.1:238427291-239627291 GCF_028390025.1 Pseudophryne corroboree | reverse complement strand
AAACGTCTGAACTTCAGGGACTGAAGCTAGTTCTTTTTGGAAGAAAATTGACAGGGCCGAAATTTGAACCTTAATGGACCCCAATTTCAGGCCCATAGACACTCCTGTTTGCAGGAAATGTAGGAATCGACCCAGTTGAATTTCCTCCGTCGGGCCTTACTGGCCTCGCACCACGCAACATATTTTCGCCAATTGCGGTGATAATGTTTTTGCGGTTACATCCTTCCTGGCTTTGATCAGGATAGGGATGACTTCATCCGGAATGCCTTTTTTCCTTCAGGATCCGGCGTTCAACCGCCATGCCGTCAAACGCAGCCGCGGTAAGTCTTGGAACAGACAGGGTCCTTGCTGGAGCAGGTCCCTTCTTAGAGGTAGAGGCCATGGATCCTCCGTGAGCATCTCTTGAAGTTCCGGTTACCAAGTCCTTCTTGGCCAATCCGGAACCACGAATATAGTGCTTACTCCTCTCCATCTTATCAATCTCAGTACCTTGGGTATGAGAGGCAGAGGAGGGAACACATACCCTGACTGGTACACCCACGGTGTTACCAGAGCGTCTACAGCTTATTGCCTGAGGGTCCCTGGACCTGGCGCAATACCTGTCGAGTTTTTAATCATGTGGAAGACTTCTGGGTGAAGTCCCCACTCTCCCGGGTGGAGGTCGTGCTGAGGAAGTCTGCTTCCCAGTTGTCCACTCCCGGAATGAATACTGCTGACAGTGCTATCACATGATTTTCCGCCCAGCGAAAAATCCTTGCAGCTTCTGTCATTGCCCTCCTGCTTCTTGTGCCACCCTGTCTGTTTACGTGGGTGACTGCCGTGATGTTGTCCGACTGGATCAACACCGGCTGACCTTGAAGCAGAGGTCTTGCTAAGCTTAGAGCATTGTAAATGTCCCTTAGCTTCAGGATATTTATGTGAAGTGATGTCTCCAGGCTTGACCATAAGCCCTGGATATTCCTTCCCTGTGTGACTGCTCCCCAGCCTCGCAGGCTGGCATCCGTGGTCACCAGGACCCAGTCCTGAATGCCTAATCTGCGGCCCTCTAGAAGATGAGCACTCTGCAACCACCACAGGAGGGACACCCTTGTCCTTGGTGACAGGGTTATCCGCTGATGCATCTGAAGATGCGACCCGGACCATTTGTCCAGCAGGTCCCACTGGAAAGTTCTTGCGTGGAATCTGCCGAATGGGATTGCTTCGTAGGAAGCCACCATTTTACCCAGAACCCTTGTGCATTGATGCACTGAGACTTGGCTCGGTTTTAGGAGGTTCCTGACTAGCTCGGATAACTCCCTGGCTTTCTCCTCCGGGAGAAACACCTTTTTCTGGACTGTGTCCAGGATCATCCCTAGGAACAGAAGACACGTCGTCGGAACCAGGTGCGATTTTGGAATATTGAGAATCCAATCGTGCTGCCGCAACACTACCTGAGATAGTGCTACACCGACCTCCAACTGTTCCCTGGATCTTACCCTTATCAGGGAATTGTCCAAGGAAGGGATAACTAAAATTCACTTCCTTCGAAGGAATATCATCATTTCGGCCATTACCTTGGTAAAGACCCGGGGTGCCGTGGACCATCCATACGGCAGCGTCTGAACTGATAGTGACAGTTCTGTACCATAAACCTGAGGTACCCTTGGTGAGAAGGGTAAATTTTGACATGAAGGTAAGCATCCCTGATGTCCCGAGACATCATGTAGTCCCCTTCTTACAGGTTCGCAATCACTGCTCTGAGTGACTCAATCTTGAATTTGAACCTCTGTATGTAAGTGTTCAAAGATTTTAGATTTAGAATCGGTCTCACCGAGCCGTCCGGCTTCGGTACCACAACAGTGTGGAATAATACCCCGTTCCCTGTTGCAGGAGGGGTATCTTGATTATCACCTGCTGGGAATACAGCTTGTGAATGGCTTCCAAAACTGTCTCCCTGTCAGAAGGAGACATCGGTAAAGCCGACTTTAGGAAACGGCGAGGGGGAGACGTCTCGAATTCTAATTTGTACTCCTGAGATATCACCTGAAGGATCCAGGGGTCTACTTGCGAGTGAGCCCACTGCGCGCTGAAATTCATTGAGACGGGCCCCCCACCGTGCCTGATTCTGCTTGTAAAGCCCCAGCGTATACTGAGGGCTTGGCAGAGGCGGGAGAGGGTTTCTGTTCCTGGGAACTGGCTGATTTCTGCAGCCTTTTTCCTCTCCCTCTGTCACGGGGCAGAAATGAGGAACCTTTTGCCCGTTTGTCCATGAAAAGACTGCGCCTGATAATACGGCGTCTTCTCATGTTGAGAGGCGACCTGGGGTACAAACGTGGAATTCCCAGCTGTTGCCGGGGCCACCAGGTCTGAAAGACCGACCCCAAATAACTCCTCCCCTTAATAAAGCAATACTTCCAAATGCCGTTTGGAATACGCATCACCTGACCACTGACGTGTCCATAACCCTCTACTGGTAGAAATGAACAACGCGCTTAGACTTGATGCCAGTCGGCAAATATTCCGCTGTGCATCACGCATATATAGAAATGCATCTTTTAAATGCTCTATAGGCAAAAATATACTGTCCCTATCTAGGGTATCAATATTTTCAGTCAGGGAATCCGACCACGCCAACCCAGCACTGCACATCCAGGCTGAGGCGATTGCTGGTCGCAGTATAACACCAGTATGTGTGTAAATACCTTTTAGGATACCCTCCTGCTTTCTATCAGCAGGATCCTTAAGGGCGGCCATCTCAGGCGAAGGTAGAGCCCTTACAAGCGTGTGAGCGCTTTATCCACCCTAGGGGGTGTTTCCCAACGCACCCTAACCTCTGGCGGGAAAGGATATAATGCCAATAACATTTTAGAAATTATCAGTTGTTTTCGGGGGAAACCCACGCATCATCACACACCTCATTTAATTTCTCAGATTCAGGAAAACTACAGGTAGTTTTTCCTCACCGAACATAATACCCCTTTTTTGGTGGTACTCGTATTATCAGAAATGTGTAAAACATTTTTCATTGCCTCAATCATGTAACGTGTGGCCCTACTGGAAGTCACATTCGTCTCTTCACCGTCGACACTGGAGTCAGTATCCGTGTCGGCGTCTATATCTGCCATCTGAGGTAACGGGCGCTTTAGAGCCCCTGACGGCCTATGAGACGTCTGGACAGGCACAAGCTGAGTAGCCGGCTGTCTCATGTCAACCACTGTCTTTTATACAGAGCTGACACTGTCACGTAATTCCTTCCAACAGTTCATCCACTCAGGTGTTGACCCCCTAGGGGGTGACATCACTATTACAGGCAATCTGCTCCGTCTCCACATCATTTTTCTCCTCATACATGTCGACACAAAAGTACCGACATACAGCACACACACAGGGAATGCTCTGATAGAGGACAGGACCCCACTAGCCCTTTGGGGAGACAGAGGGAGAGTTTGCCAGCACACACCAGAGCGCTATATATATACAGGGATAACCTTATATAAGTGTTTTTCCCCTTATAGCTGCTGTATAGTTAATACTGCGCCTAATTAGTGCCCCCCTCTCTTTTTTAACCCTTTCTGTAGTGTAGTGACTGCAGGGGAGAGCCAGAGGAGCTTCCCTCCAACGGAGCTGTGAGGGAAAATGGCGCCAGTGTGCTGAGGAGATAGGCTCCGCCCCTTTTTCGCTGACTTTTCTCCTGCTTTTTTATGGATTCTGGCAGGGGTTAAAATTCATCCATATAGCCCTGGGGGCTATATGTGATGTATTTTCGCCAGCCAAGGTGTTTTTATTGCGTCTCAGGGCGCCCCCCCCAGCGCCCTGCACCCTCAGTGACCGAAGTGTGAAGTGTGCTGAGAGCAATGGCGCACAGCTGCAGTGCTGTGCGCTACCTTGTTGAAGACAGGACGTCTTCTGCCGCCGATTTTCCGGACCTCTTCTGCCTTCTGGCTCTGTAAGGGGGCCGGCGGCGCGGCTCTGGGACCCATCCAAGCTGGGCCTGTGATCGTCCCTCTGGAGCTAATGTCCAGTAGCCTAAGAAGCCCAATCCACTCTGCACGCTGGTGAGTTCGCTTCTTCTCCCCTTAGTCCCTCGATGCAGTGAGCCTGTTGCCAGCAGGTCTCACTGAAAATAAAAAACCTAAACTAAAACTTTCACTAAGAAGCTCAGGAGAGCCCCTAGTGTGCACCCTTCTCGTTCGGGCACAGAGATCTAACTGAGGCTTGGAGGAGGGTCATAGGGGGAGGAGCCAGTGCACACCAGATAGTCCTAAAGCTTTCTTTAGATGTGCCCAGTCTCCTGCGGAGCCGCTATTCCCCATGGTCCTTACGGAGTCCCCAGCATCCACTTAGGACGTTAGAGAAAATAAGAATTTACTTACCGATAATTCTATTTCTCGTAGTCCGTAGTGGATGCTGGGAACTCCGTAAGGACCATGGGGAATAGCGGCTCCGCAGGAGACTGGGCACAAAAGTAAAGCTTTAGGACTACCTGGTGTGCACTGGCTCCTCCCCCTATGACCCTCCTCCAAGCCTCAGTTAGGATACTGTGCCCGGACGAGCGTACACAATAAGGAAGGATTTTGAATCCCGGGTAAGACTCATACCAGCCACACCAATCACACCGTACAACCTGTGATCTGAACCCAGTTAACAGCATGATAACAGAGGAGCCTCTGGAAAGATGGCTCACAACAACAATAACCCGATTTAGTTAACAATAACTATGTACAAGTATTGCAGACAATCCGCACTTGGGATGGGCGCCCAGCATCCACTACGGACTACGAGAAATAGAATTATCGGTAAGTAAATTCTTATTTTCTCTGACGTCCTAGTGGATGCTGGGAACTCCGTAAGGACCATGGGGATTATACCAAAGCTCCCAAACGGGCGGGAGAGTGCGGATGACTCTGCAGCACCGAATGAGAGAACTCCAGGTCCTCCTCAGCCAGGGTATCAATTTTGTAGAATTTAGCAAACGTGTTTGCCCCTGACCAAGTAGCTGCTCGGCAAAGTTGTAAAGCCGAGACCCCTCGGGCAGCCGCCCAAGATGAGCCCACCTTCCTTGTGGAATGGGCTTTTACAGATTTTGGCTGTGGCAGGCCTGCCACAGAATGTGCAAGCTGAATTGTACTACAAATCCAACGAGCAATAGTCTGCTTAGAAGCAGGAGCACCCAGCTTGTTGGGTGCATACAGGATAAACAGCGAGTCAGATTTTCTGACTCAACCGTCCTGGAAACATATATTTTCAGGGCCTTGACTACGTCCAGCAACTTGGAGTCCTCCAAGTCCCTAGTAGCCGCAGGCACCACAATAGGCTGGTTCAGGTGAAACGCTGACACCACCTTAAGGAGAAACTGAGGACGAGTCCTCAATTCCGCCCTGTCCGAATGGAAAATCAGATAAGGGCTTTTACAGGATAAAGCCGCCAATTCTGACACGCGCCTGGCCGAAGCCAGGGCCAACACATGACCACTTTCCACGTGAGATATTTCAAATCCACAGATTTAAGTGGTTCAAACCAATGTGATTTTAGGAACCCCAAAACTACATTGAGATCCCAAGGTGCCACTGGAGGCACAAAAGGAGGCTGTATATGCAGCACCCCCTTGACAAACGTCTGAACTTCAGGAACTGAAGCCAGTTCTTTCTGGAAGAAAATCGACAGGGCCGAAATCTGAACCTTAATGGATCCTAATTTTAGGCCCATAGACACTCCTGTTTGCAGGAAATGCAGGAATCGACCTAGTTGAAATTCCTCCATTAGGGCCTTACTGGCCTCGCACCGCGCAACATATTTTCGCCAAATGCGGTGATAATGCTTTGCGGTTACATCCTTCCTGGCTTTGATCAGGGTAGGGATGACTTCATCCGGAATGCCTTTTTCCTTCAGGATCCGGCGTTCAACCGCCCTGCCGTCAAACGCAGCCGCGGTAAGTCTTGGAATAGACAGG
The DNA here is from genome assembly GCF_028390025.1 of Pseudophryne corroboree. Taxonomy (NCBI): domain Eukaryota; kingdom Metazoa; phylum Chordata; class Amphibia; order Anura; family Myobatrachidae; genus Pseudophryne; species Pseudophryne corroboree. Next base: position 239,621,362 of record NC_086445.1, on the reverse strand, counting down.
GTCCTTGCTGGAGCAGGTCCCTTCTTAGAGGTAGAGGCCACGGGTCCTCCGTGAGCATCTCTTGAAATTCCGGGTACCAAGTCCTTCTTGGCCAATCCGGAGCCACGAGTATAGTTCTTACTCCCCTCCGTCTTATAATTCTCAGTACTTTTGGTATGAGAGGAAGAGGAGGGAACACATACACTGACTGGTACACCCACGGTGTTACCAGAGCGTCCACAGCTATTGCCTGAGGGTCCCTTGACCTTGCGCAATACCTGTCCAATTTTTTGTTTAGGCGGGACGCCATCCTGTCCACCTTTGGTTTTTCCCAACGGTTTACAATCATGTGGAAGACTTCTGGGTGAAGTCCCCACTCTCCCGGGTGGAGGTCGTGCCTGCTGAGGAAGTCTGCTTCCCAGTTGTCCACTCCCGGAATGAACACTGCTGACAATGCTATCACATGATTTTCCGCCCAGCGAAAAATCCTTGCTGCTTCTGCCATTGCCCTCCTGCTTCTTGTGCCGCCCTGTCTGTTTACGTGGGCGACTGCCGTGATGTTGTCCGACTGGATCAGCACCGGCTGACCTTGAAGCAGAGGTCTTGCTTGGCTTAGGGCATTGTAAATTGCCCTTAGCTCCATTTATGTGAAGTGATGTCTCCAGGCTTGACCACAAGCCCTGGAAATTTCTTCCCTGTGTGATTGCTCCCCCGCCTCGCAGGCTGGCATCCGTGGTCACCAGGACCCAGGCCTGAATGCCGAATCTGCGGCCCTCTAGAAGATGAGCACTCTGCAACCACCACAGGAGAGACACCCTTGTCTTTGGTGACAGGGTTATCCGCTGATGCATCTGAAGATGCGATCCGGACCATTTGTCCAGCAGGTCCCACTGGAAAGTTCTTGCGTGGAATCTGCCGAATGGAATTGCTTCGTAGGAAGCTACCATTTTTCCCAGGACCCTTGTGCACTGATGCACTGACACTTGGCCTGGTTTTAGGAGGTTTCTGACTAGTTCGGATAACTCCCTGGCTTTCTCCTCCGGGAGAAACCCCTTTTTCTGGACTGTGTCCAGGATCATCCCTAGGAATAGAAGACGTGTCGTCGGGATCAGCTGCGATTTTGGAATAATGAGAATCCAACCGTGCTGCCGCAACACTACTTGAGATAGTGCTACCCCGACTACCAACTGTTCCCTGGATCTTGCCCTTATCAGGAGATCGTCCAAGTAAGGGATAACTAAAACTCCCTTCCTTCGAAGGAGTATCATCATTTCGGCCATTACTTTGGTAAAGACCCGGGGTGCCGTGGACAAACCAAACGGCAGCGTCTGAAACTGATAGTGACAGTTCTGTACCACAAAGCTGAGGTACCCTTGGTGTGAAGGGTAAATTGGGACATGTAGGTAAGCATCCTTGATGTCCAGAGACACCATATAATCCCCTTCTTCCAGGTTTGCAATCACTGCTCTGAGTGACTCCATCTTGAATTTGAACCTCTGTATGTAAGTGTTCAAGGATTTTAGATTTTAAATAGGTCTCACCGAGCCGTCCGGCTTCGGTACCACCAATAGCGTGGAATAAATAAGAATTTACTTACCGATAATTCTATTTCTCATAGTCCGTAGTGGATGCTGGGGACTCCGTAAGGACCATGGGGAATAGCGGCTCCGCAGGAGACTGGGCACATCTAAAGAAAGCTTTAGGACTATCTGGTGTGCACTGGCTCCTCCCCCCATGACCCTCCTCCAAGCCTCAGTTAGGATACTGTGCCCGGACGAGCGTACACAATAAGGAAGGATTTTGAATCCCGGGTAAGACTCATACCAGCCACACCAATCACACCGTATAACCTGTGATCTGAACCCAGTTAACAGCATGATAACAGAGGAGCCTCTGAAAGATGGCTCACAACAATAATAACCCGATTTTTGTAACAATAACTATGTACAAGTATTGCAGACAATCCGCACTTGGGATGGGCGCCCAGCATCCACTACGGACTATGAGAAATAGAATTATCGGTAAGTAAATTCTTATTTTATCTAACGTCCTAAGTGGATGCTGGGGACTCCGTAAGGACCATGGGGATTATACCAAAGCTCCCAAACGGGCGGGAGAGTGCGGATGACTCTGCAGCACCAAATGAGAGAACTCCAGGTCCTCCTCAGCCAGGATATCAATTTTGTAGAATTTTACAAACGTATTTGCTCCTGACCAAGTAGCTGCTCGGCAAAGTTGTAAAGCCGAGACCCCTCGGGCAGCCGCCCAAGATGAGCCCACCTTCCTTGTGGAGTGGGCATTTACAGATTTTTGGCTGTGGCAGGCCTGCCACAGAATGTGCAAGCTGAATTGTACTACAAATCCAACGAGCAATAGTCTGCTTAGAAGCAGGAGCACCCAGCTTGTTGGGTGCACACAGGATAAACAGCGAGTCAGATTTCCTGACTCCAGCCGTCCTGGAAACATATATTTTCAGGGCACTGACAACGTCTAGCAACTTGGAGGCCTCCAAGTCCCTAGTAGCCGCAGGCACCACCAATAGGTTGGTTCAGGTGAGACGCTGAAACCACCTTGGGGAGAAACTGAGGACGAGTCCTCAATTCCGCCCTGTCCGAATGGAAAATCAGATAAGGGCTTTTTCAGGATAAAGCCGCCAATTCTGACACGCGCCTGGCCCAGGCCAGGGCCAACAGCATGACCACTATCCATGTGAGATATTTTAACTCCACAGATTTAAGTGGTTCAAACCAATGTGACTTTTGGAACCCAAAACTACATTGAGATCCCAAAGTGCCACTGGAGGCACAAAAGGAGGCTGTATATGCAGTACCCCTTTTACAAACGTCTGAACTTCAGGGACTGAAGCTAGTTCTTTTTGGAAGAAAATTGACAGGGCCGAAATTTGAAACTTAATGGACCCCAATTTCAGGCCCATAGACACTCCTGTTTGCAGGAAATGTAGGAATCGACCCAGTTGAATTTCCTCCGTCGGGCCTTACTGACCTTGCACCACGCAACATATTTTCGCCAATTGCGGTGATAATGTTTTTGCGGTTACATCCTTCCTGGCTTTGATCAGGATAGGGATGACTTCATCCGGAATGCCTTTTTTCCTTCAGGATCCGGCGTTCAACCGCCATGCCGTCAAACGCAGCCGCGGTAAGTCTTGGAACAGACAGGGTCCTTGCTGGAGCAGGTCCCTTCTTAGAGGTAGAGGCCACGGATCCTCCGTGAGCATCTCTTGAAGTTCCGGTTACCAAGTCCTTCTTGGCCAATCCGGAACCACGAATATAGTGCTTACTCCTCTCCATCTTATCAATCTCAGTACCTTGGGTATGAGAGGCAGAGGAGGGAACACATACCCTGACTGGTACACCCACGGTGTTACCAGAGCGTCTACAGCTTATTGCCTGAGGGTCCCTGGACCTGGCGCAATACCTGTCGAGTTTTTAATCATGTGGAAGACTTCTGGGTGAAGTCCCCACTCTCCCGGGTGGAGGTCGTGCTGAGGAAGTCTGCTTCCCAGTTGTCCACTCCCGGAATGAATACTGCTGACAGTGCTATCACATGATTTTCCGCCCAGCGAAGAATCCTTGCAGCTTCTGCCATTGCCCTCCTGCTTCTTGTGCCACCCTGTCTGTTTACGTGGGTGACTGCCGTGATGTTGTCCGACTGGATCAACACCGGCTGACCTTGAAGCAGAGGTCTTGCTAAGCTTAGAGCATTGTAAATGTCCCTTAGTTTCAGGATATTTATGTGAAGTGATGTCTCCAGGCTTGACCATAAGCCCTGGATATTCCTTCCCTGTGTGACTGCTCCCCAGCCTCGCAGGCACAGGCGTGCGCAGAGACTGACTGGCGGGTGCCGCTCCGGACTTCCCCCCCTCCACGGCATTATAGTGTTCTCTCACCTCCCCTGTCCTGGATATAAACTGCTCACCTGGGCGGCCCAGGTGAGCGGACCAGGTGAGCAGTCTATATCCAGGACAGGGGAGGCGAGAGATCACTATAATGCCGTGGAGGGGGGGGGAGTCCGGAGCGGCACCCTCCAGTCAGTCTCTGCGCACGCCTGTGCTCGCAGGCTGGCATCCGTGGTCACCAGGACCCAGTCCTGAATGCCTAATCTGCGGCCCTCTAGAAGATGAGCACTCTGCAACCACCACAGGAGGGACACCCTTGTCCTTGGTGACAGGGTTATCCGCTGATGCATCTGAAGATGCGATCCGGACCATTTGTCCAGCAGGTCCCACTGGAAAGTTCTTGCGTGGAATCTGCCGAATGGGATTGCTTCGTAGGAAGCCACCATTTTACCCAGAACCCTTGTGCATTGATGCACTGAGACTTGGCTCGGTTTTAGGAGGTTCCTGACTAGCTCGGATAACTCCCTGGCTTTCTCCTCCGGGAGAAACACCTTTTTCTGGACTGTGTCCAGGATCATCCCTAGGAACAGAAGACACGTCGTCGGAACCAGGTGCGATTTTGGAATATTGAGAATCCAATCGTGCTGCCGCAACACTACCTGAGATAGTGCTACACCGACCTCCAACTGTTCCCTGGATCTTACCCTTATCAGGGAATTGTCCAAGGAAGGGATAACTAAAATTCACTTCCTTCGAAGGAATATCATCATTTCGGCCATTACCTTGGTAAAGACCCGGGGTGCCGTGTACCATCCATACGGCAGCGTCTGAACTGATAGTGACAGTTCTGTACCATAAACCTGAGGTACCCTTGGTGAGAAGGGTAAATTTTGACATGAACGTAAGCATCCTTGATGTCCCGAGACATCATGTAGTCCCCTTCTTCCAGGTTCGCAATCACTGCTCTGAGTGACTCAATCTTGAATTTGAACCTCTGTACGTAAGTGTTCAAAGATTTTAGATTTAGAATCGGTCTCACCGAGCCGTCCGGCTTCGGTACCACAACAGTGTGGAATAATACCCCGTTCCCTGTTGCAGGAGGGGTATCTTGATTTTCACCTGCTGGGAATACAGCTTGTGAATGGCTTCCAAAACTGTCTCCCTGTCAGAAGGAGACATCGGTAAAGCCGACTTTAGGAAACGGCGAGGGGGAGACGTCTCGAATTCTAATTTGTACCTCTGAGATATCACCTGAAGGATCCAGGGGTCTACTTGCGAGTGAGCCCACTGCGCGCTGAAATTCATTGAGACGGGCCCCCCACCGTGCATGATTCTGCTTGTAAAGCCCCAGCGTATACTGAGGGCTTGGCAGAGGCGGGAGAGGGTTTCTGTTCCTGGGAACTGGCTGATTTCTGCAGCCTTTTTCCTCTCCCTCTGTCACGGGGCAGAAATGAGGAACCTTTTGCCCGCTTGTCCACGAAAAGACTGCGCCTGATAATACGGCGTCTTCTCATGTTGAGAGGCGACCTGGGGTACAAACGTGGAATTCCCAGCTGTTGCCATGGCCACCAGGTCTGAAAGACCGACCCCAAATAACTCCTCCCCTTAATAAAGCAATACTTCCAAATGCCGTTTGGAATACGCATCACCTGACCACTGACGTGTCCATAACCCTCTACTGGTAGAAATGGACAACGCGCTTAGACTTGATGCCAGTCGGCAAATATTCCGCTGTGCATCACGCATATATAAAAATGCATCTTTTAAATGCTCTATAGGCAAAAATATACTGTCCCTATCTAGGGTATCAATATTTTCAGTCAGGGAATCCGACCACGCCAACCCAGCACTGCACATCCAGGCTGAGGCGATTGCTGGTCGCAGTATAACACCAGTATGTGTGTAAATACCTTTTAGGATACCCTCCTGCTTTCTATCAGCAGGATCCGTAAGGGCGGCCATCTCAGGCGAAAGTAGAGCCCTTACAAGCGTGTGAGCGCTTTATCCCCCCTAGGGGGTGTTTCCCAACGCACCCTAACCTCTGGCGGGAAAGGATATAATGCCAATAACATTTTAGAAATTATCCGTTGTTATCGGGGGAAACCCACGCATCATCACACACCTCATTTAATTTCTCAGATTCAGGAAAACTACAGGTAGTTTTTCCTCACCGAACATAATACCCCTTTTTTTGGTGGTACTCGTATTATCAGAAATGTGTAAAACATTTTTCATTGCCTCAATCATGTAACGTGTGGCCCTACTGGAAGTCACATTCGTCTCTTCACCGTCGACACTGGAGTCAGTATCCGTGTCGGCGTCTATATCTGCCATCTGAGGTAACGGGCGCTTTAGAGCCCCTGACGGCCTATGAGACGTCTGGACAGGCACAAGCTGAGTAGCCGGCTGTCTCATGTCAACCACTGTCTTTTATACAGAGCTGACACTGTCACGTAATTCCTTCCAACAGTTCATCCACTCAGGTGTCGACCCCCTAGGGGGTGACATCACTAGTACAGGCAATCTGCTCCGTCTCCACATCATTTTTCTCCTCATACATGTCGACACAAAAGTACCGACATACAGCACACACACAGGGAATGCTCTGATAGAGGACAGGACCCCACTAGCCCTTTGGGGAGACAGAGGGAGAGTTTGCCAGCACACACCAGAGCGCTATATATATACAGGGATAACCTTATATAAGTGTTTTTCCCCTTATAGCTGCTGTATAGTTAATACTGCGCCTAATTAGTGCCCCCCTCTCTTTTTTTAACCCTTTCTGTAGTGTAGTGACTGCAGGGGAGAGACAGGGAGCTTCCCTCCAACGGAGCTGTGAGGGAAAATGGCGCCAGTGTGCTGAGGAGATAGGCTCCGCCCCTTTTTCGCTGACTTTTCTCCTGCTTTTTTATGGATTCTGGCAGGGGTTAAATGCATCCATATAGCCCAGGAGCTATATGTGATGCATTTTTTTGCCATCCAAGGTGTTTTTATTGCGTCTCAGGGCGCCCCCCCCCCAGTGCCCTGCACCCTCAGTGACCGAAGTGTGAAGTGTGCTGAGAGCAATGGCGCACAGCTGCAGTGCTGTGCGCTACCTTGTTGAAGACAGGACGTCTTCTGCCGCCGATTTTCCGGACCTCTTCTGCCTTCTGGCTCTGTAAGGGGGCCGGCGGCGCGGCTCTGGGACCCATCCAAGCTGGGCCTGTGATCGTCCCTCTGGAGCTAATGTCCAGTAGCCTAAGAAGCCCAATCCACTCTGCACGCAGGTGAGTTCGCTTCTTCTCCCCTTAGTCCCTCGATGCAGTGAGCCTGTTGCCAGCAGGTCTCACTGAAAATAAAAAAACCTAATCTAAAACTTTCACTAAGAAGCTCAGGAGAGCCCCTAGTGTGCACCCTTCTCGTTCGGGCACAGAGATCTAACTGAGGCTTGGAGGAGGGTCATGGGGGGAGGAGCCAGTGCACACCAGATAATCCTAAAGCTTTCTTTAGATGTGCCCAGTCTCCTGCGGAGCCACTATTCCCCATGGTCCTTACGGAGTCCCCAGCATCCACTTAGGACGTTAGAGAAATACCCCTTTCCCTGTTGTAGGAGGGGTACCTTGATTATCACCTGCTGGGAATACAGCTTGTGAATGGCTTCCAATACCGCCTCCCTGTCGGAGGGAGACGTTGGTAAAGCCGACTTTAGGAAACGGCGAAGGGGAGACGTCTCGAATTCCAATTTGTACCCCTGAGATACCACCTGAAGGATCCAGGGGTCCACCTGTGAGTGAGCCCACTGCACGCTGAAATTTTTGAGACGGGCCCCCACCGTGCCTGAGTCCGCTTGTAAAGCCCCAGCGTGATGCTGAGGACTTGGCAGAAACGGGAGAGGGCTTCTGTTCCTGGGAACTGACTGTTTGCTGCAGCCTTTTTCCTCTCCCTCTGCCACGGGGCAGAAATGAGGAGCCTTTTGCCCGCTTGCCCTTATGGGGCCGAAAGGACTTATGTTGAGAGGCTACCTGGGGTAAAAATGTGGATTTCCCAGCCGTTGCCACCAGGTCTGTTAGACCTACCCCAAATAACTCCTTTTTGTAATCAGCATCACCTGACCACTGTCTTGTCCATAACCCTCTTCTGGCTAGTGTGCACCCTTCTCGGCCGGGCACAAAAATCTAACTGAGGCTTGGAGGAGGGTCATAGGGGGAGGAGCCAGTGCACACCAGGTAGTCCTAAAGCTTTACTTTTGTGCCCAGTCTCCTGCGGAGCCGCTATTCCCCATGGTCCTTACGGAGTTCCCAGCATTCACTAGGACGTCAGAGAAATAACGAGCGAACAACTCGGAATGACCCCCATGGTTTTACCCAATTGCTAACAAACTTGCTACTGCGATCAACTCAGAATTACCCCCATGGGTGGTCATTCCGAGTCGCTCGCAAGCTGCTTTTAGCAGCTTTGCACACGCTAAGCCGCCGCCTACTGGGAGTGAATCTTAGCTTATCAAAATTGCGAACGAAAGATTCGCAATATTGCGATAAGACATCTCTGTGCAGTTTCTGAGTAACTCGAGACTTACTCGGCATCTGCGATCAGTTCAGTGCTTGTCGTTCCTGGTTTGACGTCACAAACACACCCAGCGTTCGCCCAGACACTCCTCCGTTTCTCCAGCCACTCCCGCGTTTTTCCCAGAAACGGTAGCGTTTTTTCGCACACACCCATAAAACGGCCAGTTTCCGCCCAGAAACACCCACTTCCTGTCAATCACCTTCCGATCACCAGAACGAAGAAAAAACCTTGTAATGCCGTGAGTAAAATACCTAACTGCATAGCAAATTTACTTGGCGCAGTCGCACTGCGGACATTGCGCATGCGCATTAGCAACTAATCGCTCCGTTGCGAGAAAAAAATAACGAGCGAACAACTCGGAATGACCCCCATGGTTTTACCCAATTGCTAACAAACTTGCTGCTGCGATCAACTCAGAATTACCTCCATGGGTGGTCATTCCGAGTTGTTCGCTCGCAAGCTGCTTTTAGCAGCTTTGCACACGCTAAGCCGCCGCCTACTGGGAGTGAATCTTAGCTTATCAAAATTGCGAACGAAAGATTCGCAATATTGCGATAAGACATCTCTGTGCAGTTTCTGAGTAACTCGAGACTTACTCGGCATCTGCGATCAGTTCAGTGCTTGTCGTTCCTGGTTTGACGTCACAAACACACCCAGCATTCGCCCAGACACTCCTCCGTTTCTCCAGCCACTCCCGCGTTTTTCCCAGAAACGGTAGCGTTTTTTCACACACTCCCATAAAACGGCCTGTTTCCGCCCATAAACACCCACTTCCTGTCAATCACATTACGATCACCAGAACGAAGAAAAAACCGTGAGTAAAATTCCTAACTGCATAGCAAATTTACTTGGCGCAGTGCGGACATTGCGCATGCGCACTAAGCGGAAAATCGCTGCGATGCGAAGAAATTTACCGAGCGAACAACTTGGAATGACCCCTATGATCTCTTGCACAAGTGCAAACTTGTGCTGATTTAATAGCTCCTGTCTCATGAAGTTGTCAATATGAACTTTACTATAATGCCTGGCTACACAGGTAACATTGAAAACAGAGCTTCCTAGTATCAATCCCTCCTCTCCTTGCCTCACCCTCTACAGACAGCAGATGACAGAAAACAACGGAGCTAGCACATAGTTCCCTCAGTGTTACACATGGCAGCTACACGGACACTAGCTACGGCTACACAGCGCGCACATTCCCCAGCTGCTATGAGTTAGTACATATCACCAGCATCACACACTGGGAAGTTTTTATTTAAGGTCACTGCGATTGCGACACAGACAAATCCTTTCCCCAGTTAAATGTAGGACGCGTCACATGATGCTGAAACTAGGAGAAGTCAGCCCATGTCCAAGATGGCGTCGCCCATGAGGGCAATGTATTTGGGGAGCCGTGCTCTGGGGCGCCTGCGGGTCACGGGCCTGCTAAGGAACCCTGTTCCCGTCACCTCCAGGAGGGGTAAGAGCAAAGGGGGCAAGCCCCCCCCCCCCACTCCAGCAGCCCCGCGTCCTCCGGCGCCCGTAGCACTGCTCTTCCCCTCACCCCACCCCACGCAGCGCTACATGCCTGTTACTTGAACTGAATTGTTGTTGATGTAAAAGCTTTATCTGTTCAATAAAAATAGGAATGGTTAACTAAAGGTTCTGTGGTGTAATTAAAATACTTCTAAATGTGATCCCTTTAGTAATTATGAGAACATGTTAAAGCAATGCCCGTTTTCTTAGTCCTGCATGCTTTTATCCTCTTCTGGGTGTTTACATGGGTCTGGGACTCAGGGTCGACCACAAAAAGGTCGACACACCTTAGGTCGATGCCAATTGGTCAACACACCTTAGGTCGACATGGACAAAAGGTCGACAGGAACAAGGTCGACATGGAAAAAGGTTGACATGAGTTTTTTATGTTTTTTTGGTGTCGTTTTCTTTGTAGAGTTACCGGGAACCCCAATTAGTGCACCACGTCCCCTCGCATGGCTCGCTTCGCTCGCCATGCTTCGGGCATGGTGCCTTCGCTCCGCTGCCGCTTCGCTCGGCACAGATTACCGTTCCAATCGTAGTTCACGTGGATCGTTAAGTATGAAAAGGTTCCAAAAAAGAAAAAAATAGTGAAAAACTCATGTCGACCTTTTTCCATGTCGACCTTGTTCTTGTCGACCTTTTGTCAATGTCGACCAATTGGTGGCGACCTAAGGTGTGTCGACCTTTTTGTTGTCGACCTGGAGTCCGGATACCGTTTACATGTAACAGCAGAAAGCAGCATTTGTTGTATCAAAAATCTACATTCTTAACCCTACATTGTAATGGTGTGCAAGTATTTGTTTTAGAAGATCTTAATAATCTGCAATTAAATGGAAGTGAACGAATGTGGGCATTGTGCCAAGTGGACTGTGATTTGCAGGGTCATAGTGTATTTTAAAAAATTGCAATTGTGCGCATATGCTAAACAGCAGCTATGGCACAATGCATGCAGGGTAGCAGCATATGCACCCAGTTTATGCCAGGCATGTGTCATATACACGTGTGACAATTTATTTGCTTGCAAAACACTTGTTCACTATTAATAGACAGCAATAATGTGTAAAATAAAACCCTTCTCGTATACAGCAGAAACAATTCTCCATATCTTGCAATAATTATTTTCCTAAAACACACAAAAAGAGAAGCAACCGAGCAGCTTAGCATCAGCAGTACATTTACAGCTGTCCAATCCCAAGCAGTTCGCTAGTTCTGTTGTCTTGCATCATCACCTGCCTTGGTCTTAATCACCTGCAAATAATGGGGCTTATATCTGTGTCTTGGTCTGTTTGTTTGCAGTTGTGCGGACAGTCCTTTGCTGTACTCGGCCTATTTAAGAATGCATCTTCCATACCTGTTGTAATCCTCCAGCCACAAGTGTCTGAAAGTGTCAGAATCTCACAGATCTGCATAGACATGCAACCTATTGTGTTTGGGCATACACAGAACAATATCATGCTAGATGTGCTACATGCCTGGTGTAGGGGTGTAGTACTGCTGACCGGCGGTCAGGAGACCGCCAGTCAGCTTACCGACGCCGGGATCCCGGCGGGGAGGGGCGAGTGCAGCTCGCCACGCTGCAGGCTCAGTGGCGACCTGCGGTCGCCACGGGTTCTATTCCCACTCTATGGGTGTCGTGGACACCCATGAGTGGAAATAGTCCCTGTTGGTCATGATAGTGAGCCGTTGGGCTGGTGGGGGAGGTCATGTGACTGTCAGTCAGCTGACCGGCGGTCACATGAATACCACCCCTGGTGTAGTTCTCCAGTTACTTATATAGTGCATATGTATTTTGCAGTGCTTTATAGAGTATAGTTGGAAACTGGAGTACCAAGGGGAGAATATACAAACTTGCAAGGCTGTGGTATTGGGCAACCACTATTCGTATTCTTATTGAGATAGAAGAAAGGGGGAGGGAGAGAGAAAAAAAGAAACAACCACAGTGGTGGGATGTGGAAGTTGTGTTTTATATTTATCTTTGTAAATCATCCTTTTTCCCTGGCATTAAATGTACAGGGAGGCCAATCAGCCAAGCCTTGCTCATTCTGCAACTGAATTACGTACTTTAAATAATGGCCTGAAACGTGTGTATACAGACCCTCCAACATGACCCGCCCCACTAGGTACAAAATGCTCTGTTTCTGGACTTCCCTCTTAATTTATGATTTCCATCACCTGTGTTGAACTAGTTAAATGATAAGAAAGCTGTTTCTTCACAGGTGATGGCAATAATAAATTAAGAGGGAAGTCCAGAAACAGAGCATTGTGGGGCAGATGTATTAAGCCTGGAGATGGCATAAGGAAGTGATAAACCAGTGATATGTGCAAGGTGATAAACACACCAGCCAATCAGCTCCAATATGTAAATTAACAGTTAGGAGCTGATTGGGTGGTGTGTTATCACCTTGCACATATCACTGGTTTATCACTTCCTTATGCCATCTCCAGGCTTAATACATCTGCCCCAAAGGGGCGGGTCAGGTTGGAGGGTATGTGTATACTGTATGCACTTTAACACTTCTCTCAAGCTGGGATGGTGACATTGGAAACAGCAGGATCCAGTTTCTCGCTGTTTTTACATTTGTCTCAAATGGTTTTATGTCTGACTATTTTGCGTATATACAGTATTTGTAAATGTGATTGGTATTTCTTTTACATAAGTAAATTTACAGAATCAACATTTTAGAAATGTAATGTCTAAAAAAAAAAAAAAAATATTAAACATTGTTTAATACAAATAAAATGATATCCCCTTAATTTAAATATAATATTTTTTTCTTTGAGATTATGCTCATTTGGAGTTTTTCCACCTTTTTTTTTTTTTTTTTGCAGAAATATCATTCAAACTAGATGAGAAAACTGCTCATAGCAGCCTGGACCTGTTCAAGAAGGACACGGGGGTAATTTATCGCATGTTGGGCATTGACCCCTCGAAGATCCCCCAAAATCCTGAGCGTTTCAGAGAATGGGCTGTTGTACTTGGAGACAATCCGATGGTGAGTGGCCGCCATTACTGGGAAGTTACCGTGAAGAAATCCACTGAGTTCCGCATCGGTGTTGCAGATGCTGATATGTCTAGAGATGAGTGCATTGGAGTCAGCAACCGCTCTTGGGTCTTTGCCTACAGCCATAAAAAGTGGTATGGCATGGTGGTAAAGAAAACAATCCCCATCACCAACATTGGCCATCCAAGCAAAGTAGGGCTCCTGCTGGACTATGAAAGTGGAAAGCTGAGCCTCGTGGACTCTGAGAAAGGAACCCTTATCCACACTCTCATTGCAGACTTTCGAGGTCCTGTTGCGCCTGCATTTGCCCTGTGGAATGGAGAACTACTTACCCACTCAGGCTTAGATGTACCTGACAATCTTTAAAACCATCAAGTATTGTATTAAAAGTGCCTCTCCAGCCAGTATTATATTCTGGCATTAAACTTTCTGTTCAATATACTCCGTGGTTGATGGTCATACAGCTTTCTGCATATACAATATACTGTAAGGAGGTTAAGCTACAGCTGTGCATCGCTTTGTCGCCTTCACCGTTGGGCAGTGTCATGTGATGCTAGTGATTCGTGCTAGTAATTTGGTTCTAAGTTATCTACCTTACTGGAAAGTGTATCGCAATACAGACACATTTCAGTGCACTTATGAACACGAAGTAAACCAACAAAAGAAATACACCTGCAGAAGTGCATAGTAGATGACGTATCTCCCGAACAGATACTAAGACCACAGGAAACCTGAAGTTATTCTCAGAGATGCTCAATCATACAGATTCAGTTGTAGAGTAAGGTTATTTTTCAAGTGTTTGGGTGAAAGATATCATATTGAATTACTGTAGTTGACTCAATGATCATGAAAGGAGTTAACTACATGATCACTTATTTTTCTGGCTCTGCCTTGTAAAACTAAGAAAAATAAATTTTTTCACATGTAAGGGAACTACTGCAATACTCTTGAATTATATAATTTTGCCAAAACATAAGTTTTCCTGTCTCTTATTTTTAAAGAGGGATAATAAATATTATGCTTGCTTATATTACTTTGTCCTGTGACTTATTTTCTTTGCTCCGTTATTCTGGGACATCTCTGATTCTTGCAATGCACAACTCAGTAGGGCTACCTATTGGCTACTGTGTCATCCTGCAGCCAGAATGCAAGGTATGGCAGTCATTCTGGCTTGTGTTGTGGCCTGGGCCCTGGCTCCCACATGTGCATGTTGGAGATAGGCCAGTCATCCTCCTATTACTCTATAGGTGTAAGTAAAGGTGAGACTGTGCAGCAATGTTTTGGATATAGTTGGCATTACATCTGCAAAGAAGTCCACCTATGACATTCCCATGAGACTGAACAGTGCCCGTTCATTTGCATGGTCACCACCCAATTCACAGCAAGTGTAGTACATTGACAGATCAATACATATGCACTATCAGTTTCTGCCTGTGTGCCTGATATAACATATGCACATACGCGGTTTTCATTCTCATTTCCACTTATGAGACATCAGGCCCTACACTATATTCAGATTTTACTCCCGTAGTGAATATAATATTACTAATCATTTTTTTTTTTTTTTTTTTTAATATAGTGCTTTTCTCCCACAGGACTCTCTTCACATACATCAAAAAACATGGTACATTATACAAAGGAATTAGATTTACAGCAAGTTGAAAAACATACAGAATTGATAAAGAACAATAAAACCTAGAGAGCACAACAAGCATAATGCAGGGTTTGGTAGTATCTTCGACAGGTTATATATTCCACCCACAAAAGGTACCAGATGAGGCAGCCATGTTGGGCACTACGTTGGATTACCCTGGGGAGAACAGGTCACACCACTTTGTCACAAACTGGCCAGTCGATTCTTTAGATATGTCAATCTAACAAATCCCTGCCAGTGATTTATGATTGCTTCAGCATGTCTGGTTAATCAGACACAGTACTGCCACCGCTGGATTTGATGAATACAACACTAGTATTAAAATATCACAATTTATTCCTAAAATTGTACAATAGGTAAATATCAATAAAATATGCACATAAATAAACTAACAAAGAATGCAAGTGCTAAAATACGGACTACTATCCTATGGGACCACCCAGTTTGCCAGGTAGGAATTTGGACTTTCTGGAGATGTATGCAGTGACCGTTCCTGATGTGTTTCCCCTGTATTATAGTCCAGCTAAAGCAATAGTCTCAGAATATAGGCAGGGTCCAAAATTAATGGACAAGTTACCGTTAGAGGATATGGTGCTCCGGGATATGTAGTAGTGAGCTCCTCATGCGTTACGGTTGTATACTGTCCTTTGTATGGTGTTTGCCGTTAAAGATCTGAGCGTTGAGAAAATCGTCTGGACAAGCTTGGGGAATGGTTCGGTCCTCCTTGAAGTCGCTTCCTGGTTGGGGTCCCTGGATCACCAGAAAGTCCAAATTCCTACCTGGCAAACTGGGTGGTCCCATAGGATAGTAGTCCGTATTTTAGCACTTGCATTCTTTGTTAGTTTATTTATGTGCATATTTTATTGATATTTACCTATTGTACAATTTTAGGAATAAATTGTGATATTTTAATACTAGTGTTGTATTCATCAAATCCAGCGCAGTCACACCATCTCTCTCTCCTATTTTTGCAATATAACGGGAGTGACTCTCCCTCCTTCTTGTGACTGCAGCTCGGCAAAGCATCCCATATCCTAAGCGCCCAAGTACCTTCGGGTATATCCATTCCTCTACAGTACTGCCACCAGCAAAGAAAAAGATTCAGTGTTATGACACTAGGTAGTTCTTTGCTTCTACCTACATACACAGTATTAATATTTCTCTTACGTCCTGGAGGATACTGGGGTCCACATTAGTACCATGGGGTATAGACTGGTCCACTAGCAGCCATGGACACTTTAAGAAATTGATTGTGTGGGTTGGCTCCGCCCTCTATGCCCCTCCTACTCAGTTTAGAGAATGTGCCTGGAGGAGCCGGTCACGCTTGGGAAGCTCCTGAAGAGTTTTCTGCATTTATTTTCCTTTTTATTCCTTTCAGGCACATCTGGCTGGCACCAGGCTGCCTACTTCGTGGGACTTAGGTGGGAGGGGAACGGCACAACCTCCCTAGGGTTAATGGTCCCGTTCCCTGCTGACAGGACACTTA
Organism: Pseudophryne corroboree; assembly: GCF_028390025.1. Classification (NCBI taxonomy): domain Eukaryota; kingdom Metazoa; phylum Chordata; class Amphibia; order Anura; family Myobatrachidae; genus Pseudophryne; species Pseudophryne corroboree. The sequence continues at coordinate 239,605,319 of NC_086445.1, read as the reverse complement.
GCTCCTGAAGGTCCTATTCGTGAGCGTACAGACCCGCAGCACGCCGTCTCCCCTAACAGAGCCAGAAATGAGCCCTACACACTGGAAGATAACACTGAACGATATGAACGTTCTTGTTCATTAATGAATGAGAACTCGTTCATATCGTTAAGTGTGTAGGCACCAACGATGAACGATGCGCGGCCTCGTGCTCGTTCATCGTTGGTTCCCTGTCGCTTATGCATGCAGGACAATATGGACAGTCTCGTCCATATTAGTGCGCAGTGCTATGGAGCCAAGTGAAGGGTGGAGTGAAGAAACTTAACTCCTGCCGCCGGGTCGTCCGCCGGCCGTCGGTCACCTCGGTGGAACATCGCCGATTGTGTAGGGCCCTTAAGTAGAGTGGTGAGCAGGTGGCCGGCTGTAGTAGCGGCACAAGCGGTAGGAGCTCCAAGCTTCAGAGGCATGCAGCGTGCTGTGTGTTCCGCTGTGAGGGGCGAGCTGAAGCCACAACACACACACACCCACCCACACTGGTAGCAATTCTACAGGGGTTTTTAACCCACTGTAGAACAGAAATTACCTCAGCCAGTATAAAAAAAATGGGAAGACCGCGCGCCAATAAGGGGGTGGGGCTTCACTATGAGCGGATCCAGCAGCTCATCAGTGCCATTTTCCCTCTGCAGCTATACACCGGAAGACTGACAGGGAAGATCAGCTCCACCACAAGAACTCCAGATCACCTCAGCGGTACCAGGGGGTCATAGAAAGGGGGGGAGCAATATTTGGTATACTAAACCCTATTTAGGGTACTTAGTTTGCGACCCAGTAAACTTGTACTTTAACTATAGGGGCGCTGTGTGGCTGGTTCCATTATACTCTGTGTCTCCCTAGAAGGCTCTCTGTGGGTTAACTGTTTGTTACCCTATTTTCCTGTGTGTGTGTGTGATGTATTCTTTCACATTTACTATGTCAAAGGAGTGTGTATCATGCACAGCAGAGTGTTTTTCTCAATCTGGGGGATCACTGCCGTGTACTCAGGATAGTACACATTCTCAGGCTAGTGGATCTGAATCAGTACGGTTAGATTCATTAAAAGGGATGATTTCAAATATTTCGAATAAATTATCCCAAAATGAGAAGGAGATGCAATACTTAAGGCAATCTGTCGATGACTTGATGAATAGAGATTCAGTGGTCATTCCAGCGTCTTAGACCCCTACCATTTGGCCACAGAAGCGTACTCTGGCCCAAATCATGCAGGCTGATGATGATGTATCAGTCCCAGAGAAGGGGGTGAGGTGGACTCGGGAGGGGGAGATGCAGCTATGTCACAGGGTATACAGGCCGTGATAGAAGCTATTAGAGATGTCCTGCACATCCCTGATAAGGAATCAGAGGACGAGGAGGACTCTTATTTTAATGTGAAAAGGAAATCTTCAGCTACTTTCCCTGCATCTAAGGAATTAAATTCCCTATTTGAATTAACTTGGGTAAATCCTGACAAGAAGTTTCGGGTCCCAAAACGGTTACTCACATCCTTTCCGTTTTTTAATGATGACAGAAAAAAAATGGGAAAACCCATCGATAGTTGACGCATCGTTTTCTAGGCTGTCACATAAGTTAGTTTTACCTGTCCTTGGGCAGCTTCCTTCAAGGATGCTGCAGACCACAAGATTGAGACCACTCTCAAATCTCTGTACACATCTGCTGGGGTGGCCCAGAGACCCACTATAGCTTGTGCATGGATCTCTAGGGCCATTGCTAAATGGTCAGGTAATCTAATTGACGGGTTAGATTCCTTATCCAGGGTGGAGATCATTTTACTCCTACAGCATATACAGGATTCTGCTAACTTTATGGTGGAGGCCATAAAAGAAATTGGTTTACTCAATGCACGCACCACTGCCATGGCAGTGTCAGCACGCAGCGGCTTGTGGCTACGCCAGTGGACTGTGGGCGCAGATTCCAGAAAGGCGTGGAAAGCCTACCTTTCACAGGTGAAGCCCTTTTTGGAGATGAACTGGATACATGGATATCCAAAGCTACAGTGGGTAAGTCTACATACCTTCCTTTCGCAGTTTCCCTGGCTAAAAAATCCTACACTGCTCCAACTCTGCACTCCTTTCGGACAGCGATGTTTAAAAACAAAACGAAAGGTTCTTCTACGGCCTTCAAAGGTAATAGAAGTAAACCCAGAAAACCAGCAACTGCAGGTTCACAGGAACAGAACCCCAGTTCTGCTTTCTCTAAGCCTTCAGCATGATGGTGGACCGCACTGCCTGGAAGACAGACAGGTGGGAGCCCGTTTGAGATTCTTCAGTCACATATGGGCAACGTCATGCCAGGATCCCTGGGTCAAAGATCTTATAGCCCAGGGCTACAGACTGGAGTTTCAGGAACTCCCACATCACAGATTCTTCAAATCAGGCTTACCAGCTTCTTTATCCAAAGAAGCAAGTATGATTTTAGAGGAAGCAATTCAGAAACTGGTACGGACTCGGGTTATTGTTCCAATTCCACTTCAGCTGCAAAACCAGGGTTATTATTCCACTCTGTTTGTGGTTCCCAAACCGGACGGTTCAGTAAGGCTCATTTTAAATCTCGAGTCGTTGAACCCATACTTACGGGTGTTCAAGTTCAAGATGGAGTCTCAGAGCGGTGATCTCAGGTCTGGAGGAGGGGGAATTCTTGGTGTTTCTGGATATCAAGGATACGTACCGTCATATTCCAATTTGGCCACCTCATCAGGCTTATCTAAGGTTTGCATTACAGGACTGTCACTACCAGTTCCAGGCCCTGCCATTTGGCCTCTCTACGGCACCGAGGGTGTTCACCAAGGTAATGGCAGAGGTGATGTTTCTCCTCCACAAACAGGGAGTGAATATAATTCCGTACCTGGACGATCTGCTGCTAAAAGCACCATCCAGGGAGAGATTGTTGGCCAACATTGCCCTCTCAACCCGACTACTCCAGGATCACGGGTGGATTTTGAACCTACCAAAATCTGAACCAACACGGAGGCTTCCGTTCCTGGGGATGATATTGGATACGGAGGCGCAGAAGGTATTCCTTCCGTTGGAAAAAGCATTGGTGATCCAGTCGATGGTGCGGGATGTTCTAAGACAAACCCGGAAATCGGTGCATCTATGCATTTGACTTCTGGGAAAGATGGTAGCCGCTTACGAGGTGCTGCAGTACGCAAGGTTTCACGCAAGGCCCTTCCAGCTGGATCTGTTGGACAAATGGTCCGGATCGCATCTTCACATGCACCAGAGGATACGTCTGTCGCCAAAAGCCAGGATTTCTCTTCTGTGGTGGCTTCAGACTTCTCACCTGACTGAGGGCCGGAGGTTCGGGATTCAAAATTGGATGCTGCTAACCACAGACACAAGCCTCAGAGGTTGGAGAGCAGTCACCCAGGGGGAACAGTTCCAAGGAAAATGCTCAAGTCAGGAAGCCATTCTTCCAATCAACATTCTGGAACTAAGGGCCATATACTACTCCCTTCTACAGGCATCGCATCTTCTTCAAGATCAAGCCATTCAGGTTCTGTCGGACAATGTGACGGCAGTAACGTACATAAACCGACAAGGCAGAACGAAGAGCAGGGCAGCAATGTCAGAGTAGGCAGAAAGACACGCTGTGGCGTTGTCAGCGACCTTTATTCCGGGAGTAGACAACTGGGAAGTAGACTTCCTCAGCAGAAATGACCTCCACCCAGGAGAGTGGAGCCTTCACCCGGAGCTGTTCGGGTGCTTGGCACGTCGGTGGGGAATGTTACAGATCGACATGATGGCCTCTCGTCTCAACAAGAAGCTCAAGCGGTATTGTTCCAGATCGAGGGACCCGCAAGCAGTGGTGGTGGACGCTATGGTGACTCCATGGGTCTACCAGATGGTGTACGTGTTTCCACCACTGCCATTGATCCCAAAGATTCTCAAAAGAATAAAACGGGAAAAGGTTCAAGGCCTGGTATGCAGATCTACTGGAAATGCTCCTAGAGGACCTGTGGCCTCTACCTTATTTGCGAGGACCTTCTCCAACAGTAGCCGTTCGTCTATCAAGACTTTCCACTTCTACTTTTGACGGCATTGAGGTTGAGAGTCAAATTCTAGCCCGGAAAGGGATCCCGGATAGGGTTATTCCAACCCTGATCCAAGCCAGAAAGGGGGTAACGTCTAAACATTACCACCGTATTTGGAAAAAATAGGATTTTAATACCTACCGGTAAATCCTTTTCTCTTAATCCGTAGAGGATGCTAGGGACTCCAAAAGGACCATGGGGTACAGACGGGATCCGCGGGAGACATGGGCACACTATAAGACTTTGAATGGGTGTGAACTGGCTCCTCCCTCTATGCCCCTCCTCCAGACCTCAGTTATAGAACTGTGCCCAAGGAGACGGACATTTCGAGGAAAGAATTTATTGTTTAAACACGGTGAGTGTCATACCAGCTCACACCTCAAACATGCTGCAGAACGTGGCATTCAATAGACCAGCAGCCGACGGCATGAAAAAATATACACCAATATGCTGACGGAAATTGCAACACAACCTGTGTGTAAACACGACCAATAATAGCAAACCGCATGCCATGGCATGAATAACGTCAGCAACAGACTGACTGAAAGGAAACCCAACATATGTAACCATAACCAATAACTGCAGATACAGTACGCACTGGGACGGGCGCCCAGCATCCTCTACGGACTAAGAGAAAAGGATATACCGGTAGGTATTAAAATCCTATTTTCTTATACGTCCTAGTGGATGCTGGGGACTCCAAAAGGACCATGGGGTCTATACCAAAGCTCTAGAACGGGCGGGAGAGTGCGGATGACTCTGCAGCACCGATTGCCCAAACAAGAGGGCCTCAACAGCCAGGGTATCAAACTTGTAGAATATTTGCAAAATTGTTTGAACACGACGAAGCAGCTGCTCTGCAAGGCTATAAACCGAGACCCCTCGGGTAGCCGCCCAGGATGAGCTCACCTTCTTGGTAGAATGGGCCTTCACTGATTTCGATAACGGCAAACCGGCCGTAAAACAAGTAAGCTTAATTGTAATTCAAATCCAGCGTGCAATAGGCTGCTTGGAAGCAGGAACCCCAATCTTGTTGGGAGCATATAGGATAACATCCTCCGTTTTCCTGATCTGAGCCAATCTGGCAACACAAATCTTCAAAATTCCGACCATATCGAGATACTCCGATGTCACCCAGGCGTCAGTAGCCACCGGCACCACAACAGGTTGGTTCAAGTGAAAACGATTAAACTACTTTTGGCCGAACTGTTGCCGAGTTCTCAACTCCGCTCTATCTTCATTGAAGATTAAACAGGGCTCTTTTGAGTCCAAACCACCAAACCCAAGACACCCGCCTTGCAGATGCCAAGGTCAACCGCATGATCACTTTCCAATTAAGGAATTTCCACTTAACCATACTGAAAAGTTCAACCAAAGAAATTGCAGGAACTGCAACACCACGTAAAGATCCCATGGTGTCACAGAGGCACAAAGGAAGGATGGAAGTGTTAGACTCCTTTTATGAAAGTATTAAACTCTGGAAAGGAGGCCAATTGTTTCTTGGAAGACAACCGATAAGGTTGAAATCTGAACCTTAATCAAGCCCAACCAAAGATCGCCTCCACACGATCTTGCAAGAAAAGAAGGGAGAAAACGATCCAACTGGAATTCTTCCATAGGAACCTTCTTGGATGCACGCCAAGGCACAAAATTTTTTTTTTTTTCTTAAATATGGTGGTAATGTCTTGACGTTACTTCTTTTCTGACTGAAAAAGAATAGGGAAGACCTCAAGATCTCCAAGTCTTCAATGGAAACCGCGGTAAGACTTGGAACACACACTGCCCCTGCCAGAACAGATCCTCTCGCAGAGGAAGAGGACAGTGATCTCCTATGAGTAATTTGCTGAAGATCCGGATACCAGCCCTCCTTGACAAGTCTGGAACAAGGAGGATCATCTGAACTCTTGTTCCTCTTATAATCTTTTAACATTTTTGGAAAGAGTGGAAGTGGAGGGAACACATAGATTGACCGAAACACCCACGGTGTCACTAGGGTGTCCACCGCTAATGCTTGAGGGGACCCCCGACCCGTAACAAAATTTCTGAAATTTCATGTCGAGGCGAGATGCCATCTTGTTTATTTTCGGAATTCTCCAAAGACTTATCACTTCTGTGAAAAACCGCTTGAGGAAGACTCAACCCTTCTGAACGGAGAACGTGTCCGCCGAGGAAGTTTTTTTCTTCCCAGTTGTCCACTCTTGGAACGAACATTGCTGATAGAATGCGTAAATGTTTTTGTCGCCCAGCGGAAAATCTTTCTGGCTTCTGCCATTTCTTCTTCGGTTCTTGTCTATAGAAAACCATTATAAACGGCCCTTAACTCTAGACCGTTAATGGGGAGACAAGTATCCTAACATGACACTTGTCCCCAGTGAGAATTGCGCCGCTACCACAGGAGCAACATACTGGTCTTGAAATCATGATTATCCCAGGTGGAAACCGGACCACTTGTCCAACAGGTCCCGCTAAACACTCAGGCCTGGAACCTGCCCACTGCATGGCCTCGTAGGCCCCAACCAACTTTTTTCAGCAACTGACTGTATCTACGGATTGACACTGTTGCAGGTCTGCCAGACTCTGAATTCTCAGAGTTTCCCCTTTTTTTTTTGGAAGCAAATAAACTCTTCTCAATACTGCCTCTAATAATATTGCCCAAGCCGATTACCGCGTCGTTGGGACCAACAGGGATTCTGGCAAGTCCTGTTGTTGAAGAACTGTCAAGGAGAAAACAACGTTTTGCACCATTTGGCACCTTGATCTCTCCATAATTCGGAGAGCGATCCAGTACCGATAAATGTGACTCCTTACTAACGAAGGAAAACCCATCCTACCATCATCACCTTGGTGAAATGGTAACAACAATCCTGAATCGCAAACCTCAGGAAAGCCTAAAGCGGAAGAAACCGTAATTAGACCTCCTTACTCCACTTTCAGAGTGGAGAATCCTGCTATGAGAGATTCCCTCATGAAGTTTAAGTAGGAAAAATTGGGATTTATTTGACCGAGTCGTCCGGCCTCGGGAGCACGAAAAAGTCTGAACAACAGCTTCTTCTTTTATGACCGGAACAACAGGACAATGATCTGATCCAGACACAACTCTTTTATAGCGTCACATACTACCTCCCTGTCAGGAGGAGGATCGGTAAGGTTGATTCGAAAAAATCAGTGAGGGGAACGTCTGGAACACCCGTATGTCCCCCTAGGGACTCTATCTTTAACTCACTGGACCATGTCCTTTCCAGGACTGACTGAAGAGTTTTAAACGAGGTCCCACCTGTGTGGGCCCCCACAAGATAGACCCAACATCCCACGATGGACGTGGCAGAAATAATGGATAATTTCTGCACCTGTGAACCTGAAAAGGCAGCTGATCTCTTACATTTATTACCTTCCTTTACCTGCAAAGAAAGGGGAATCCTTATCTATTCGGTCGAACTGACTGCATCCTGCAACAATGCGTCACCAACCGTTGTGAGGGAACATAGGGCCAGAAAGATAAACTTACCCGTGGCACCTGCCGAGAGTATATAAACAAGGCCATTACCAACCAGGCTTCCCTTCATGGGGAAGAGACCCCACTTCTTTTTGGATTCAGCATTTTCATCTCTTTGGTGAATCCACAACGCCCTCCTAGCAGAGACCGCCATGGAAGTGGCCCGCGCACCCAAGAGTCCCATCCCTTGTAGTCGCACGGTAGTATGTTGCCTTGTTCTAGACATGACCCAACTCAAGGAATAACACATCTCTCCTCCAGGTAATTATATCGGACGAACAAGTAACCGACCATTCCTGAATACAAGCACTCCCCCCTGCGCATGCAATGCAAGTATAATTAAAGCATATCATTAAAATATTTAGCTTCCTGTAAACGATCCTTTGTGACAGGGCCCCGTGCAGAACAGGGGTTGACTCTCACTTTATTCTATCCATGGCGGGAAAAGAATAAACACTCGGAATCCTCATGATGATTTGAAACCATCTTGTCATGGCCGACCTAGAGCTATCGAACAGAGCGACCAGCCCATGAGAAGGAAAAGTGTACTTCAGCATTCATTATAATTTTTTTGTATAAATATACACATTTAAATACACATATACACGCGTATATCCATATATACATATCTGTATATTTGTCAGGAACAGCAGGGTCCTTAGTGATATTAATGCGTTCTTAATGTGTATGAACATGTACTGAATGCCGATGTTGCGGATCTAATCAGGAAACATTATGGTCGACATAAGACATAGTAGTCGTGTCGACAACAGGGAGTAGTAACTGGGCAAAATACATCTTTTGCGACCCCGAGGGGTCTGAGGGAAATATATACATAATTTTAATATTACGCCCCCACTTACCACGTCTGTGCTCGAGCTACAGATCAATGCAACCGTACCATACATATACATATATGCAAATATATACAGGTATAGTCTTTTATTCTCAAATTGCATCACATTATCATGATAATTTATACCCAGTCATATTAGTTGGTGCCGACAGGTTCACCCACATACGTCTGTGTCTCCCATATAGTTTTTTCTTTGGAAAAGCTTACAACTACTGACATGCTGACACTTAATCTCATAAATCAAGTACCATCAGGAGTCGGCGGTGCCCACAGAGGGATTCCCATAGCCGTTTGTGGTAGAGCACTCACACATGCCGACACACGTGTACTAAACACCCACCGACATTACACTGACTCTAATGGGTAGATCCCAGTATCTGACAGGGAAAACACATAAAACTTTTACCAACTCATCTACCACACGCTCATTATATATATATATATATATATATATATATATTGCTTTATTTTTGCACTAAACAACTGTGCCCCCCCGTTATACACAGTGAGCTGTCCAACAGTGTTTTTGGCGGGGCCAGAATCTCTGAGGAGAAAATGGTGCTGGACAGAGTGGTGAGGGCTAAGCCACGCCCCCTTATCGGCGCGCTTCAGTCCCGCTAGTTATTTACATTATTATACTGGCGGGGGTCTGTATACAGTGCCTATGCACTGTAAACCACTTTGCCAGGCTATAAACATGAGGTATATTGCTGCCCAGGGCGCCCCCCCTGTGCCCTGCATCCTTGTAGTGCTACTTGTGTGTGGGAGCAATGGCACGCAGCGCTACCGCTGCGCGGTACCTCAGACTCTGAAGTCTTCTGTTCTTCCTTTACTCACCCGGCTTCTTTCTTCTGGCTCTGTGAGGGGGTTGACGGCGCGGCTCCGGGATCAAGCAGCTAGGCGCACCAAGTGATTGAACCCTCTGGAGCTAATGGTGTCCAGTAGCCTAAGAAGCAGAGCCCTTGAACTCAGAAGAAGTAGGTCTGCTTCTCTCCCCTCACTCCCACGAAGCAGGGAGCCTGTAGCCAGCAGGTCTCCCTGAAAATAATAAACCCAACATAAAGTATTTTCAGAGAAACTCAGGAGAGCTCCCCTAGTGTGTGTCCAGTCTCACTGGGCACAGAATCTAACTGAGGTCTGGAGGAGGGGCATAGAGGAAGGAGCCAGTTCACACCCATTGAAAGTCTTATAGTGTGCCCATGTCTCCTGCGGATCCCATCTATACCCCATGGTCCTTTTGGAGTCCCCAGCATCCTCTAGGACGTATGAGAAAGTACATCTCTTGGTGTGAAAACAGGAAATTTCCTGCGGTGGAATTTCAACTGGGATGTTTTCTCCTTTTTTCTGCAGTCAGGTGTGGATGTGGGCCTACGTTTGGGCTCCATAAAAGTCCAGATTTTGGCCTTATCCATTTTCTTCCAGAAACAATTGGCTTCTCTCCCTGAGGCTCAGGCATTTTTGAAGGGGGTTCGGCACATCCAACCGCCCTTTGTGCCTCCTACGGCACCTTGGGATCTCAACGTGGTGTTGCAGTTCCTGCAATCGGAATGGTTTGAGCCTTTACAGGACGTGGACGTCAAGTTTCTTACATGGAAGGCTGTCACGCTGTTGGCCTTGGCTTCTGCGAGGCGTGTGTCGAAGCTGGGGGCATTGTCTCACAAAAGCCCCTATTTGATTTTTCATGAAGATAGGGCTGAACTCGGAACTCGTCAGCATTTCTTCCAAAGGTGGTGTCTGCGTTTCATATCAACCAACCTATTGTGGTTACCGACACCTCTGCTACTTCAAAGTCCTTGGATCTTGTGAGGGCTTTGAAGATCTATGTGAAGCGGACAGCTCGTCACAGAAAATCTGACTCGCTGTTTTTTCTCTATGATCCCAATAAAATTGGGTGTCCTGCTTCAAAGCAGACAATTGCATGCTGGGTCAGGCTTACTATCCAGCATGCCTATTCCACAGGGTTACGGTCATTAGGTCGACACAACTTAGGTTGACAATGCCATTAGGTCGACATGGATGTTAGGTCGACAGGTCAAAAGGTCACATGAGTTTTTCACATTTTTTATTTTTTGGATTTTTTTCATACTTAACGATCCACGTGGACTACGATTGGAATGGTAATCTGCCCGAAGCATGGCAAGCGAAGAGAGCCATGCAAGGGGACACGGTGCACTAATATGGGTTCCCCGTCACTTTACGGAGAAAACGACACCAAAAATAGTCAAAAACCTCATGTCGACCTTTTGACCTGTCGACCTAATGCATGTCGACCTTCAGTGGTCGACCTAATGAGTGTGGACATAAGTTGGGTCGACCCAACGACCCATACCCATTCCACGGCAGGTTTGACGCGTCCAAAATCTGTACAGGCCCACTCTACTAGATCGGTGGGTTCTTCCTGGGTGGCTGCCCGGAGTGTCTCGGCTTTACAGCTCTGCCGAGCAGCTACTTTGTCAGATTCGAACACGTTATCTAAGTTCTACAAGTTCGATACTTTGGTTTCTGAGGACCTTCAGTTTGGTCAATCAGTTCTGCAGGAACCTCAGCACTCTCCCTCCCAGTTTGGGAGTTTTGGTACTTACCCATGGTACTAATGTGGACCCCAGTATCCTCTAGGACGTAAGAGAAAATAGGATTTTAATTAACTACCAGTAAATCCTTTTCTCGTAGTCCGTAGAGCATACTGGGCACCTTCCCAGTGCTTCGTTTCTTCCTGCACTGTTACTTGGTTAAGTATTGTTGATTCAGCAGTTGCTGTTCCTGGTTTAAAGTTTGGTTAGCTTGGCTTTCCTCTAGTTTGTGTGTGCTGGTTCGGAATCTCACTACTTTTCTTTTATATCCTTCTCTCAAAGTATGTCCGTCTCCTCGGGCACAGTTTCCTAGAGAGTCTGGTAGGAGGGGCATAGAGGGAGGAGCCAGCCCACACTATCAAATTCTTAAAGTGCCCATGGCTCCTAGTCAGGGGCGGATTGGGAACAAAAAGCGGCCCTTGAAAAATTTGTACTAGTGGCCCCACATGGGCAGCACCAGAGGTGTAAGGTCTAGCCATGGCAGCAGCACCCTCCCCCCAAGACTTTCCAGATAGTGGGCATGTCCAGCATCAAGGGGGATGTTAAAAAAAATGTACATTAAATATTATGAGCACATTATATGATACACCTTCAGAATTTAGGAAACTATATCATTCTTTAGAAATATATCTTTTCTTGCTTATTACACCAATCGTATCCCAATCACTATTCACTCAATTTTATATGTCAGCCAAGCAGGCACACAGAGCATACACTAGATCATCTGCAATCACAGGCTAAGTGGCAAAGTAATTTTCATATATTCAAATTATTTTGCATCTTATTCATTATGTCTATAAAAAGGACCACATGTCCTCAAACAAAACAGGCCCCACGGGTGCGTCGGCCCACCGGGAATCTTCCCTGTGAACCCTATGCCAATCCGCCTCTGCTCCTAGTGGACCCATCTATACCCCATGGTACTAATGTGGACCCCAGTATCCTCTACGGACTACGAGAAAAGGATTTACCGGTAGGTAATTATAATTCTATTTTCATGAAACAGGTAACTTGAGCCACACAGGGCCGTAGGTCTAAGAGCACAGAATATCAGAACTAGAAATTAGGGTTTAATTTCAATAATAACTTCAAAGATTACAGTTACAAAAAAAAAAGGAATTACAAAGAGTATGTCAAAGTCAGAAAAATATCACGCTGCACGTTGCCATATATTCACCTCATGCGCGTGCCTGCTGCACGTGCACATTCTCTCCCGTGCGTGCGGATACTCGCAGCCGCCCATGGCGCCTCGGCCATGCGCTCGAGCGCGTGGTATGTGCATTTACGGTAGACTTTGTGTGCGTCTAGCGGGCGACTCAATCGTTTAATGATAGAACCAAATAGCATGTTTTATAGGTAATGTTCCCTTTAGTAATAACTGTAAGTTTGTTTAATGTGACTTGTTCACGGACTTGGGAATCCCTCTTTGCGTGGTACAAAGGGTCTGTTTAAGGTTGAACAGTGGTGTCTGGTACCTAACCGAAGAGTATTTTAATAGCAATAATCCGGTGTTGGTTAGGTAAAGATTAATCGCTCCTGCGTGTAGTTATGACCATTAGTAGTTTCTGGACATATTCTATATTTGCAGTTCATTATCCATGCGGCGGGAATCCGGAGATTCCCACCCACCTGAGCTGTTTGAAATAGTCACAGCCCACCTGTTCAAACTAACCTATGACCTTTTGATATAGTGCAGAGAGACATTCCTGTGTCCAATGAACAATAAGGTTGTAGGGCCCTTTGAAGTACACTGTATGTTGTGTATATAAGGGTCACTGTCCCCAGACCGGCCAGTACTCTCTCTTCAACAGTTATCGCTGATAATTGGAGGACTGGATTCCGGTTGCGCCTGCGAGTGTTCCCCGTATGGTATGTTTCTCTGTTGCCACTTTGTTACCCGTGTAATGTTAGCCATTCATTCTTAGTCTATGTATTTGTATTTGCGATTGTTTACTATTTGCGTATATTTCTGTCTAGATATCCTATTAGAATTATATGTTAGCCTGTAGTGTATGACTTGTTAACTGTTTCTCTTTTCGATATAACTAAAAGCTCGTTAGTAAAGGTGTTGGATCCTTAGCACGGTATCGTGTGTTCATTACATTGCAGTGGGTAATAGGAGCGATTACGATCGCTCAATCAGCTTTAGTGTTAACTAGGTTAAACAGCGTTATATCGCTACAGTGTTTCAGTACAAGATTTACAGTATAAGGGTATCCTTTCTGTGTGTTACATTCAAGGTTTACTGATTGTCATCTTGTGAGCGTCAGCGCCGCTCGTGATCTCCTCGTGGTCTCGAGCGTCCGCTACGCTGATAGCGTAGCATTACGGTTGTCGCTCGCCTATAGCGTGCTCGACACCACGCATTAAGCTGTGAGCGAGCGTGCCGCATGTGCGTCTCGATCACGGCCGAGCGTATGCTACGCTAAGTGCGTACCCTTACGGTACCCCATACGCCAATTGCGTACTGTGTCTCTTAACCTTTTATAGTGTTTAATATAGGATAAATTTTAGGCTTTATCAAGTATATGATTAGTTAAAAGTACACACAGATTAGTCAATTTCAGAGAAAATAAAAAGAATAAAACCATAGTTCAGGCATGCAAATTGGACACAGGACATCTAGCCACATCATCTGAAGCTCAATCAGTTCTTGCATAAATACAAACATACAGGCCAGCTATGAATTTCCTATAGCATACACATAGAAGTAATTTGGTTAACTGATACAATTTTAAACATATACAGGGAATCATAACCCATACTGTTACCAATACCACTGTTAATATGCACAGAAATGGTCTTTATCGCTACACCTTCCCCTCTAAGATAGGCATGGGAGCAGTGGCCTTTTACGCCATAGTCTCCCATGCCATATTCTGACAGCTATTGTTACCCTGCCTGGACTGGCTGATCTAATGGTTCATCCGTCCTGGGCATGGGATAGTCATCATCCATTGTGGAATCTTTTAACCTATAGTACACACACAACCTGGTGCCCCCACATTTCTTGGGGACCAGTACCAAGGGCACAGCCTATGAACTGCAGGACTTTTGTATCCCACCCAACTGCAGCTTCTCATCCACCTCTCACTTCGTGCAACTTAATACCTTAAATTGGGCACTGTATGCTGGCTATCTAAGGGGTGTATGATTGCCTGCCTCTACATGGTGGGTGATGAAGGGTGTTTTCTCTGACTTCCCTGTGAAATGTGACTGGCAAGGGTGCAGGACGCATGTTAACTGCCCCCTCTGTACCTCAGGGAACTGCTCACTATAGTGGGCATCGGCTAAGCTCCTACCTATCGGGGCACATACGGGTTTTGTGTGGAACACTCTCCTTCTTATACTGTGTTCTCTGGGCCTCTACCCCGGCTAATATTGAGTCACAGCTAGGGCCTGAATGTGTTTATCGTTAAGAGAGTAAAGGAAAAATAACAAACGTGTAGTTATTAACAAACGTGTAGTGTAGAAACTTTTAGTTTGAATACAGTACATGTACAGAATACATGATTTAACACATTATCAAATATCACCGCACAAATGATCACAGTTTCAAAGTAGTTCCATTTATTGCAATTTTTAGAAACTTTTGCGCTATATTATAAATTTATATGATATGGCTGACAAAAATAACAGACTCCTATTAAATTAAAAATATTTAATAATATATGAATAATCACAAATCATAAAACAAGACCGGTCTTAATAGTTTAAACATCTAAGATGACAAGTATATATACTTTCCAATAAAAGGAGGTGGACTTAAGCATATTCTGTGCACAGAAGTGTAAAAACTAGCTCTATAGCTAAATGACTTAATTTAAAAAGTCAAAAAAATGGATCAAGTGTAGCTGCTGGTAGAACCCGTATAATAAATGTTTCCAATAGACAGTCACTTTGTATCAAAGTTCCTTTGAATGTTATAATCCAACATAGGTCAGTAAAATGAATGAGAGCCGTTTTCAACCGGAATCTTACGTGAGGTGTGAGCAAGTAGTATTAGCAGGAGTACATCCCGACGTCCGCCACACTGGCTTCTAGCTGCGGGGAAAACGGCACCTGCACTGGCGCCTGCTATAACCTGTCCTGCTCGGTCTGAATGCTCCACAGGTCTCCACCTCTACGTGCCGTTTGCGGGCACCGGTGAGCGGCTCCTCTCCACTCAAGAATAAACAACCAGCAGATGAATGCTGCGGCCGGTATGTACTGCGGGTCTAACTCCAGCTGGGGTCCAACAGTTAAGCTTCTGACGCGTTTCGCTTCTCCCACAGTTTCTTTGAGGAAGCCCCTGTGGGAGGAGCGAAACGCGTCAGAAGCTTAACTGTAATAAACCGGCATGTTCAGATTTTCAAATAGAGCTCTCGTTAGCAACTGGAATTATGACACTGTTAGGATGTAATAAAGTAAATCTTAAAACACATGCATTTCAGATATAAAAGTGGATGGTCTGGTGGATAGTCTGAAGTGGGTGAGCTCTATGTTTTGTTTATTTGAAATCAGATTGGCCAGGATGCCTCCTGCCAGGTGCGCTGGTCGAGGAGGAGCTTTGACCTGGGTCAGCCCCTTTCACACTGCACTTGTGTGCAGTGTATCTGTTTTTGCCGGACCTTGGAGATGATATTATCTCCAAGCAGGGCCGAAACTAGGATTTACGCCACCCGGGGCAAGGTAGTAATTCCCCCCCACCCCCCTTCCCCAGAAACAAAACAAAAAAACCCTGTCAGACTTAAATAATCAGATTATCAGAATTTTTTTAAAAAGGGAATACTACTGGACAATATTCCCTTATGTGCCCCAAATGCCCTATGTGTCCATGCCCCACCAGTGTGTTCAACTACATGCTCCTCTGTGTCCCCATACAGTGCTCTATATCCTAACACTTCAATGCACTACAATCCCCTATACACTGCACTACATCACTATACTACATCCCCTAAAGCTGGCATAGTAGAGATCCCAGGAACTGGAGCTAACCCGCACAGCGTCGGCGCCAGCTGTAGGCAGAGCCATTGCCCCGGGAGCTTTCTGCTGTCTCACTGGAGCAGCACAGCACTGCCGGTAAAAACCAAAACAAATTACCCTGTTCCTCTGTAACTCCTTGGCGCCCCCTCAAATCCTGCACGGGGGCTATTCAGTTAGAGAATCTTTGTTAGCATGGGCCTTAATATAGTTTAAGCAGATTTTAGTTCGCTGCTCCTGAGTTTGAATAGTAGGGAAAAAATATTTGAAGGTAAAAATGTCAGGACTGAGTGGCTAAATAACTATGGATCGCTGCTGAGGATGAGTTAGCGATTTTCACAAATCTGCTATTGCAATAAAACTGCATGTGAAGAACCGCCCAGAAAGGATAAAAGACGCCCACCTGGATATGCATTAGCAGATTTACAATGCATACACAAAAATGAGCACCATATACATTTGCGGCTGACCCCAGCATACAATCAATGAGAATGCAGTCGCACCGGTGGCCATATTTTTGAACGCAGCGTTTGCAGATGACGTGAGATACACTCCCCGAAAACAGCCATGAGATGCCTGTGTTTTCCCAAGCACTACTACAAACGCCATGTTACCCCCCCGAACAGTCACTTCCTGTCAATCAAAATGCTTACTCTTTACAATTAGGCTGCATAGGCAAGGCGATCGTATTTTGCCCTTCGCGAACACGCAGTGCGTTCGCAGCGCATGCACAGTCTGTCAATAGTCGCTCACTCGTGCAATCTTACATTTGCAAACTGAAATGAATCAGGCCCTGAGAGCAGAACCTCTGGTTCACCCCTCCCAATGAATAATCATGCACTTGGGAGCCATTTAATAAGCATCATTTAGGTAATGAAGAAATGTCATAAGTAGGACATGTGTTTTGGGGTGTTGTATAGATGGGAACGTTTTTCAGCTTGCACATGGGAATCACAATGTTTTTTTCTCAATAGATTTGAAACTTTCTTAAACACTATTAGAAATCACTTTACAGTCATTTTTCTGTACCCCAAAATTATCAAGGCTTTAATTTGGTGAAACACACCCGCTTACTATAATTTTTCCACTGTCAATAAAAAAGATAAATAATCGCCATTGACACCTAAGAACCTCAGATACTTTGCTTATGGCCACTAATAGCCTTCTATACTTGCAATGCCTTATTGGCCATATTTATGGGGTTCAGGGTGATTTCCCCACTTTTCCATGCAGTTCCCCCATGTTGAGCACTGTAGAGTTACCTCTCGGGTTCCATACTGAGCATTTTCTGTTTGACTAGCAAGTGTTGCAGGAGCGCGCATGCTGAAAGTATGTCACAATATGCACGTTAGGAGAACCAGCAGGGAAATCTTATCTTAATGTGCTTAATTAATTCCCCCCAATGTATAGGTCTGTTTAATTGTAGGAATGTAGGAACACATAAGAGTGATGAGAGCCTAGATAATGTATTTCATATGGGAAGCGGTTAATATACCACCAGTCAGGATTCCAGCGGTTACAATACCGACGCCAGAATCCCGACGGGGTGATATGCTGCCACCGAAATACCGTCGACACAGGCTATTCTCCCTGTGGGTGTCTTTCTAGCGCTCACCCCACTGCCGGCATTCTGGTGGTTGGGATCCCGCTGTCAGGATTCTGACAGCCAGTATCCCATCCCCCGGCAAATAGTACATATCCCTTTCACGCAATGTAGCCAAACGACTAATTAGATTGTGCTCACATATTGCAGAGAAAACATGCCTGTGCTCACTAGTGTAAACCATGTCAGAATACCCTTGATCTGATGGGTGTTCTCTGAGGAAATAGTACTATAGGGTTTTGAATTGATGCTCTAGCTTCAAAGTGTGGGTATTCTAACTTGACATAGTAATTTACATTTTTATATGCTATTGGTATCAAAGGTCACCTTGTGGAGGTTGTAATGATTATGAGGGCCAATCAGAATAACAGCAAGGCGGTAGAAAGACGCCTGTTGGGCCTATTGGTCTATGCGGTCACATGCCTTTTAGGCTGCATGTGAAGTAGTCATTGGGTTTTCCTGAAGTTGTGCCACATCCCAGGTTGGGGGGAAATCACACAGTCACACTTCTTGGGGACCACAAGCAGCCACACTAGGAGCCAAGATTCTTTCTTCATGTAGTATGTATCATACTGTATACCTTTATGTCTGGGTAGAATAAAGAACGTATTATTTGCCTGCTTTTAATACTGTTTGTTTAATAAAGGCTTTACATTTTCAGGCTGCAAAGTTTCAATGTTTACATGTCCCACTCACTGGAGATTGTTTACTAAACTGGGTTTCCAGGCCACCAATTCTCATCGGCTTTGATCGCTGAATTTAAACAGCAATAATAATAGATGCTAAATTAAGCTAGTTTTGCTGTTATCGCTATTACCATTTTAAATCCAGCAGTCAGCGCTTCCGACAATCAGCAGCTTTGAAACCTGATGTTTAGTAAATAAGCCTATAATCTCTTAGGGGGTTATTCAGCACAGATTGCAGATTATGATAAAAAGCAGAATCTGCAATCCCTTCTGTAGCATGCTGGGCGGCCGCCCATGGCAGGGCAAGGCTGCCCAGCATGCTAACTCACGCCCTATGGCTGCGATCGAAATCCGATTGTGTTGCGATTGCAATCGAATTGTGGTCGCAGCAATTGTGGACGAAATTTCTTCCATCGGAGCGGCTGTGTGTGACATCACACAGTCTCCTTGGAAATGCCGCCGACCCACACCGCCCCCCCCCAGAATGGTCAGTCACTGCCCCCGTCCACCCCATAAATGCCTCTACCTGTCAATCAGGTAGAGGTGTTTGCCGCAAATGCAATGCGATTGCACGGGTATATTGCAGTCGCATCGTGTTGCATTGCGGCTTGAATAACCCCCATAGTTTGTAACAACTGCAAAATGCACAACCAAAAACACAGTTTGTGCCCAATGCACTGAATTACTATGTAGAGCGAATATCCCCTATAAAGTGGGAAAAGTAATATCACAAGGATGTGTATCAGTTATAAACTGCAGAAGGGCATCTGTAATAAAGATCTCTACACCATGCTCTTCAAAATGTCCAAAGACATCTGTTCCTCTGAACTCTCTGCCGCACTGTGTCTTCTCGCATATTCTTCTTGGTATTCAGTCAGTAAGTTCGCAACGTCATGTCTCTCAAACCGCACAGCATCTCGCAAAGGGGTGTTACCCCACCTGAGGATAAATAGAGTAGTAGTGTGAAATCATGTGGAAATATTATTGTCATTGATCTGTAAGAGGCTACAGTGCTATGCACCTCAGACAATGGGAAAATAGCCTATAGAAAACAGCCAAGGTGTGTTGTCAATGAGGTTTTAAAGATATGAAGCCTGGGGCAGACTCTGACCCAGTGTGCTGAGGAAGTCCTTAGCTGGGAGGCAGCATCCTGTAGGCAATATTCCAAGGTGATTATCCAGGAGGAGGTAAGACGCAGGTCAGAAACACGTCTGATGGAGTGTATGTTGAGATGAGTTTAGAGAGTAAGGAGTGCTGGTGTTTAGTGTTGGCATTTGGTATTGGGTTTTTACAGCTATGGGAAGCCAGAAAAAGGAGTTCCATAATGGTGCAGCAGGTGTGGAGGGGCCAAAAAGGATGATCCGTCTTCCCAAAGCATTTAGGATGGTTTAAGGGTCAAAACTGTGAAAGAGACAGGGGGGTATATTTACTAAGGTCCCGATTTTGACCGAGATGCCGTTTTTTCTTCAAAGTGTCATCTCGGTAATTTACTAAGCAAAAATCTCGGCAGTGATGAGGGCATTCGTAATATTTTGGAAGTCCTAGGAAAAAATCACGAATCAATACACCATCGGTCAAATACGCCTGCAATTTGCTAGAAATCGGTCATTTACTAAAAAGTGCAAAACACAAACACTGCCGACAATAGCCAAACACTGCCGTGCTAAAATACAAATCGTGAAAAAGTGCTAAAAAAAACCAGACCTGCTTTTTTATCCCGTGTTTGTATAGGCATGCACGGATCCATGAGATCCATGCATGTTTTTCAGTGGGAAGGGGTGGGAAATGTTATAATTTTTCAAAAAAATAAATGCGTGGGGTCCCCCCTCCTAAACCAAACCAGCCTCGGGCTCTTTGAGCCGGTCCTGGTTGCAAAAATATGGGAAAAAAATTGACAGGGGTTCCCCCATATTTAAGCAACCAGCACCGGGCTCTGCGCCTGGTACTGGTTCCAAAAATACGGGGGACAAAAAGCGTAGGGGTCCCCCGTATTTTTGAAACCAGCACCGGGCTCCACTAGCTGGACAGATAATGCCACAGCCGGGGGTCACTTTTATACAGTGCCTTGCGGCCGTGGCATCAAATATCCAACTAGTCACCCCTGGCCGGGGTACCCTGGGGGAGTGGGGACCCCTTCAATCAAGGGGTCCCCCCCCCCCAGCCACCCAAGGGCCAGGGGTGAAGCCCGAGGCTGTCCCCCCCATCCAATGGGCTGCGGATGGGGGGGCTGATAGCCTTTGTGAAAAGTGTTTGATATTGTTTTTAGTAGCAGTACTACAAGGCCCAGCAAGCCTCCCCCGCAAGCTGGTACTTGGAGAACCACAAGTACCAGCATGCGGCGGAAAAACGGGCCCGCTGGTACCTGTAGTACTACTACAAAAAAAATACCCCAATAAAGACATCACACACACACACCTTGAAAGTATAACTTTAATACATACATGCACACCAACATACATACATACTTACCTATGTTCCCACGCAGGTCGGTCCTCTTCTCCAGTAGAATCCATGGTGTACCTGTAGAAAAAATTATACTCACATAATCCATGGTTGAAGGCTCCTCTGCTTGTAATCCTTTTGTAATCCACGTACTTGAAAAAATAAAAAAACGGATACCCGACCACGAACTGAAAGGGGCCCCATGTTTTCACATGGGACCCCTTTCCCCGAATGCAAGAAACCCCCTCTGACTGATGTCTAAGTGGGTTTCTTCAGCCAATCAGGGAGCGCCACGTTGTGGCACCCTCCTGATCGGCTGTGTGCTCCTGTACTGTCTGACAGGCGGCACACGGCAGTGTTACAATGTAGCGCCTATGCGCTCCATTGTAACCAATGGTGGGAACTTTGTGGTCAGCGGTGAGGTCACTTTCGGTCAACCGCTGACTACAAAGTTCCCACCATTGGTTACAATGGAGCGCATAGGCGCTACATTGTAACACTGCCGTGTGCCGCCTGTCAGACAGTACAGGAGCACACAGCCGATCAGGAGGGTGCCACAACGTGGCGCTCCCTGATTGGCTGGAGAAACCCACTTAGACATCAGTCAGAGGGGGTTTCTTGCATTCGGGGAAAGGGGTCCCATGAGAAAACATGGGGCCCCTTTCAGTTCGTGGTCGGGTATCCGTTTTTTTATTTTTTCAAATACGTGGATTACAAAAGGATTACAAGCAGAGGAGCCTTCAACCATGGATTATGTGAGTATAATTTTTTCTACAGGTACACCATGGATTCTACTGGAGAAGAGGACCGACCTTCGTGGGAACATAGGTAAGTATGTATGTATGTATGTTGGTGTGCATGTATGTATTAAAGTTATACTTTCAAGGTGTGTGTGTGTGATGTCTTTATTGGGGTATTTTTTTAGTAGTAGTACTACAGGTACCAGCGGGCCCGTTTTTCCGCCGCATGCTGGTACTTGTGGTTCTCCAAGTACCAGCTTGCGGGGGAGGCTTGCTGGGCCTTGTAGTACTGCTACTAAAAACAATATCAAACACTTTTCACAAAGGCTATCAGCCCCCCATCCGCAGCCCATTGGATGGGGGGGACAGCCTCGGGCTTCACCCCTGGCCCTTGGGTGGCTGGGGGGGGGGGACCCCTTGATTGAAGGGGTCCCCACTCCCCCAGGGTACCCCGGCCAGGGGTGACTAGTTGGATATTTGATGCCACGGCCGCAAGGCACTGTATAAAAGTGACCCCCGGCTGTGGCATTATCTGTCCAGCTAGTGGAGCCCGGTGCTGGTTTCAAAAATACGGGGGACCCCTACGCTTTATGTCCCCCGTATTTTTGGAACCAGGACCAGGCGCAAAGCCCGATGCTGGTTGCTTAAATATGGGGGAACCCCTGTCAATTTTTTCCCCATATTTTTGCAACCAGGGCCGGCTCAAAGAGCCCGAGGCTGGTTTGGCTTAGGAGGGGGGACCCCACGCAAATTTTTTTTAAAAGTTTAAACATTTTTTTTTTTTTTTACAAGGTGCACAATGAAGCCCTGCACGGATCTCTCAGATCCGGCCGAGATTCATTGTATTAAAGTCGGCAGTGTTTTACAAGTCACTCACGTAAAACACTGCCTAAAAAAACAAATGACATCGACATCGGAAAAACCGAAAATGCAGAATACGGCAGCTTAGTAAATTAGTCGTAATCAGTTCAAAAAGTTGCATATTTACACTTTCGATGTCATTCGTGATTGAACTTTGACCTCAAACGGGAAAATACGATTCTTAGTAAATTTACCCCACGGTGTGAGGATTACTAAAGAGGGCGGAGTAAAGGGTGACAAACAGGCATCAGGTATGGGAAACTGAGGCAATAGGGGTGCTGTTGATAGGGATATTTGAGGTGTAGACTCTAAAAGGAGGGAAGATTATTATCTCTGTGTTAATAGTAAACATTTTATACATATTATTATGATTGTTATTATTATCCTTTATTTATATGGCACCACAAGGGATCCACAGTGCCCAATTGCAGAGTCCATAAACAAGTAAGCAAAACAAGAAAACAGTGACTTACAGTTAAAGACAATATAGGACAAGTACAGTGTATGTAAACACAGTTGTGTCAGCAGACAACACTGACATAGGTATCATTGTGACAGAAAACCGAGGGATTTGGTGCCGTTGAAGGGAGTATGGAATAGAAAGTAGTTTAAGTAAGAGACGTAAATGAACATGAGGGAAGAGGATCCTGCTCACAAGAGCTAACATTCTAAAGGATTCTTCTGTTGATTAAAATGGTTTGCTTCCCTATAGTTGTGTTCAAAATCTATATAAAACCAGGTACACTACCCGTATACTTCATTGTGTTCAGGACTGTGAAATAATTAGATGCTGTATAAATACTGGCTAATGATAAAAACAAATACAATTACAATCTAATGCTACACGAAGGTGAGGGCTCTGCAGTGACACCTGGTGGTCAGAAGATCCACATCAAGCAGAGTGTGTTTCTTGGGGGCGTGTCATACTTTGCCCAAAAAACGTGTCTAGTTCCACAAATGGGTGTATCTATGCTTAAACACTTGTTGTGAGATATTTGTATATAACATTAGTAACAATATATTTTGGAAAGTTTTGCAAGTATCCAAAAATATACTGGTAGGTTAATTGGATCACACCAAAAATAACCCTAGTGTGAATGTGTGTATGTGTACATGTGGTAGGGAATATAGATTCATTAACATTTCTATAATGGGTGCAATGTGTGCGGTGCACATGGGCCCACACTGCACACACTGCAGCGGGCGCAGCGATCGTGGCGGAAATCGACACCAAAATGGCCGCCATGCATGCGTGGTAGCCAAATTAGTCTCCGGATCATGGCGGACGCCATGTTTCCAGAGACCTGCGCATGCGCAGTAAACTCTGGCACAATACCGGAGTCTACAGCGCCGTTCAGAGGAGGGTGCCCATCCGGATATGCACACAGGCCCCCTCCTCTGTAGAAACACTCCTGTATAGATTGTAAGCTCCACTGGGGCAGGGACTGATGTGAATGGTCAAATATTCTCTGTAAAGAGCTGCGGAATATGTGTGCGCTATATAAATAACTTGTAATAAATACATAAATAAATATTATTGATACCAACATTGCTGTCTGCAATATGGGGTTTCTTTTTTGTAATATGTATTCGCTGTGATACTTCTTTTCTTCTCTTCTCACTCACAATATACATGGTCAATGTGATGTCTATGCAATACATTTTAAATGCAATTTGACCTTGTGTGAATTCATCACTAAACATATAAATAAATTATGATTTCTGTGTATTAAATGTTATTTTATTGTAAACACTGGACGTCTGTGTCTTGTAGGAACTACTTATATTTATTGGATGTGCTGTTTTCCATACCATTACAGCATTAACCAAATAATTACAGACACCAGATACTCTTATTAAACAAACATATTTAACTACAGAAATATCACTAAAAATGCTCAGCAGCAGCATGCTATGGATGAGTGCACACTAGCACAGATAAGAAGACCCTGTAACCCACAGATCATGATCAGATGAGAGAGAGCCAGAAAGGTGGTAAAGAACCACTAGGTTAGAGTGGTATCTACAGGTGAAAATTGGCATAAACACTATGTGTATGTGCACTAGGGAAATACGTATTTTTCCATTATAATACAATTGGGTGTAACTGTATATATAAAACCTTGATACATGATTGTTATGTTTATGTGTTTTATTTGGATGATGGATTCCAATAAGTAATAACCAATTGTTAAATATATCCATGTGCAAACCTGTTGTGTAACACTGGATGCCGAATCTTCACACTTTCAAATCGATTGTATATGTACCATACAAATATAAAGTGTGTTGTTGGTCACCGCGTTGAACTGGATATTATGGCAATGGTGAGCCATTTAAAGACTGTCACATAATAATAGAAGTTGAATCATGACTGGTTTCTCTTTTTTTCTTGTTCTTTGTTTTATGATTGCAGTTATTTGTAAACATTGGTAAAAACATGCACAAAAGAGTATCAAATATATGCAAATGGATTCTACTTTGTTTTTTTCATCAATTTTAATAAGAATTAATAAAGGTTATATTTTAAAATTATTGATCACATGAATGTACAACTTACATTGATTTGAGTGCACCCAACAAAGAGTGTTCTTTTCTTTCCTATTGTTTTTTAATAGATGGAAGAGAACCATCATACAGTATTTTTGCCATCGATGGATAAACCATTGACTAACCATCGATGGTCGACTGAAAATCCTAGTGTAGAGACAGAATATAAAAACCCTCATGATCTTACCTGTCTTTTATAAATGGGTTAACTCTGCAGTCTTCTGTGAGGAACTTGACCACATCCAAATGTCCTGGTAGAGTAAAATACAAGTAAAAAAAATGAGCAAAAGCCACTGCATTTTTATTATCTCAGAATTGTCTGTCCTGGCCTTTTATCCCCATCTTACTTACCTTCAGCAGCTGCCACATGTAGGGCTGTCCTAGAGTCATAATCTGTTTGATCCATGCTTATGGCAGACAGAGCAATTCTAGAATTAAGAGCGGAGATTCATAAAATGCATAGTCATAAACCAACTTTTAAAATATTAATCACAAAAATAAGAATACAGCCCAAAGTTAGCTTATACATGCCATTCTGTAACGGTAATCTTGAGGCAGGAGCGCATTAACAATGGGGTGGATGGAGCTGCAGCTCCAGGCTCCCCATTGAAAATAGGCCCACAGGAACCCATGCAGTGTAGCCAGTGTTGATAGGAAAAAAAGGAGATTTATGGTAGGACTTACCATAGTTAAATCTATTTCTGTGAGGTACACTGAGTTCCACAGAGAATACATCGCGGGTGTAGAGGTAGATCTTGATCCAGAGACACCAACAGGCTAAAGCTTTAGACTGTCCCAGGATGCATTGCGGGGCCTACTCTATATAACCCCGCCTCCAGGCACTGTGCACTCAGTTTTAGAGTTGGTGCCTTCATAAGCAGGTCACTTAACAGTGGGGGGCTGCGCCAGGCAGCCCTGAAAAAGCTATTTAGAAGACTTCAAGGGCTGCAGAACTTCATATGTCCAATGCAGAAGTAGGTAAAAGAGAAGGCAGATGTTAGTCACATAGAACCACGCTTTCACGACAGGAGAAGGGACTATCGGCTAATGCCATACAAACCCAAAAAAGAAAGTGCATCAGGGTGGGCGCCCTGTGGAACCCAGTGTACCTCACAGAAAGAGATTTAACTATGGTAAGTCTACCATAAATCTCCTTTTCTGCAGTGGGGTACACTGTGTTCCACAGCGAATACATCGGGGATGTCCTAAAGCAGTTCCTCAAGGGAGGGGACGCACCTTAGTGGGTATAAGAACCCTGCGTCCAAAGGAAGCATCCTAGAAGGCGGAAGTATTAAAGGCATAGAACCTAATGAACGTGTTCACTGAGGACCATGTAGCCGCCTTGCACAATTGTTCTGCGGACGCGCCACGGCAGGCCACACAAGAAGGTCCAACAGACTGAAAAGAATGGGCCTTAATACCAGCAGGAGCCGGAAGCTCAGCCTGCACATAAGCTTGTGCAATCACCATTCTAATCCATCTGGCCACGGTCTGTTTATTCACAGGCCAGCCACGTTTGTGGAAACCAAAAAGTACAAAAAGAGTATCTGACCCTCTGATAGAGGCTGTCCTCTCCACATAAACACAGAGAGCCTTACCACATCCAAAGACCGCTCTTTGAAAGACAAGTCAGAAGAGATGAACGCCAGAACCACAATCTTTTGGTTAAGGTGAAAAGAGGACACCACCGCAAGGCAAATAACTGGGACGAGTTCGGAGAACTGCGTGGTCACAATGAAATATCAAAAAGGGTGGACGACAGGACAAATCGCCTAAGTCCGATACCCTTCGGGCAAAGGCAATAGCCAATAAGAAAAGGCTGTGAGCCATTTAAGTTCCACTGACTCAAGAGGTTCAAATGGAGACTCTTGCAGGGCATTCAGGACAACAGACAGATCCCATGGAGCCACAGGAGGGACATAGGGAGGCTGAATCCGAAGTACGCCCTGAGTGAATGTATGAACGTCACGAATAGATGCAATTTTTCTCTGAAACCACACCGACAAGGCAGATATGTGAACCTTGAGGGAGGCCAGATGAAATCCTAAATCCAGGCCTTGTTGCAAAAAAGCCACAAGCTTGGAAGTACTAAACTTGTAGGCATCGTAATTCTTAGCAGCACACCAGGTGAAGTAAGACTTCCAGACCCGATAATAAATCCGTGCAGAAGCTGGTTTGCCTTTAGCATAGTGTGAATAACCACCTCTGAGAATCCTTTGGCCCTCAGAAATGAAACTTCAAGAGCCACACCGTCAAAGCCAGTCTGGCCAGGTCCAGGTAGACACAAGGGTCCCGAACGAGGTGGTCTGGGCGTTGAGGAAGTAGAAGAGGACGCTCTATCGATAGACCCTGTAGGTCTGAGAACCAATGCCTTCTGGGCCACGCTGGAGCGACTAGAAGCAGTATTCCTCCTTCTTGCTTGAACTTCCATAGTACCCTGGGCAGAAGTGACATTGGAGGGAACATGTAGGGCAGCCGAAAGTTTCATGGAATTTCCAGTGCGTCCACGAACGCTGCTTGAGAATCCCTTGTTCTTGATCCGAAGACCGGTACTTTGTGATTGTGTCGTGACGCCATCATGTCTACATCTGGTAGACCCCACGTGTCCACTAGGAGTTGAAAGACTTCCTGATGAAGACTCCACTCTCCGGCGTGCATGTTCTGATGACCAAGGAAATCCGCTTCCCAGTTGAGGACTCCCGGAATGAACACTGCCGATATTGCTGGCAGATGGTGTTTCGCCCAACGAAGGATTTTTGAGACTTCCATTATTGCCATGTGGCTTAGAGTGCCGCCTTGATGGTTTATGTATGCCACGTGGTGGCATTGTCTGATTGTACTTGAACAGGCCTGTTCTGTATCAGAGGCAGGGCAAGAGTCAAAGCATTGAACACTGCCCGCAATTCCAGTGTGTGTATCGGGAGGAGAGATTCCTCCTTGGTCCACCGACCCTGGAGAGAGTGTTGCTCCAGCACCGTGCCCCAACCCCTCAGACTTGTGTCTGTAGTCAGTAGGACCCAGTTGGGGATCCAGAAGGGACAGCCCCTTCTCAACTGTTGGTCCTGCAGCCACCAGTTCAGTGACAGGCGAACCTCCGGAGTCAAGGAGATAATTTGAGACCTGATCCGATGAGACAGGCCATCCCACTTGGACAGGATTAACCTCTGTAGAGGACGGAATGAAATTGAGCGTACTCTACCATGTCGAAAGCCAACACCATGAGGCCTAGTACTTGCATCGCCGAGTGTATCGACACTCTTGCGCGAGAGAGGAAGTATCTGATCCTGTCCTGAAGTTTCAGGACTTTCTCTGGAGACAGAAACAGTCTTTGGCTGTGTGTGTCCAGCAGTGCCCCCAGGTGCACCATGCTCTGAGCAGGGACCAGTGAGGACTCCTTCCAGTTGACGAGCCACCCGTGGGCTTGTAGGAAGTTTACCGTAAGTTGTAGATAACTGAGGAGGACATCTTGGGAGTTCACCATGATCAGCAAGTCATCCAGATACGGCAGGATCCTGATTCCCTGACGACGCAGATGAGCCGTCATCACAGCCATAACCTTAGTAAAGATCCGAGGGGCCATGGCCATTCCAAACGGCAGAGCCCGGAACTGATAATGAAGGTTGCCAATAGCAAACCGCAGATATTGCTGATGCGATATGGCAATAGGTATATGCAGAGAGGCATCTTGTATATCCAGGGATGCCATATAATCTCCGGGTTCCATGGTCAGTACAATCGAGCGCAGCGTTTCCATACGGAACTTGGACACTCTCACAAATTTGTTCAGTGATTTGAGGTTGAGTATAGGCCGGAAAGACCCATTGGGTTTCGGGACTAGAAACAGGGTCGAGTAATATCCTCCGCCTTTCTGGGACAGGGGTACCGGCACTACCGCTCCTGTATCCAGGAGGGAACGCACAACCAGGTGTAGAGCTTGCGCCTTCAACGGGTCCGAAGGGATAACCGTCATTCGGAATTGGCGAGGGGGACATCTCTTGAAAGAGACTGCGTACTCGTGAGAGACGACTTCTCGTACCCATGCGTCTGAAGTGGTCTTTAACCAGACCTGGGTGAATTGCAGAAGTCGGCCTCCCACCCTGGGATACTCCAGGGGGAGGCCCGCTCCATCATGCAGCAGGCTTGTCTTGTTTGGAAGCAGGCTGACGGGCAGCCCAGGATTGTTTTGCTTTGGGCTTAGTGGTTTTGGGAGCACAAGCTTGTCTTGTGTGTGCCTGACCTTTTGCTTTCCCTTGAGGTCGAAAGGAACGAAAAGTGGTACTCTTTGCCTTCTGTGCTGAAGGATTAGTATTTGGGAGAAACGCAGTCTTAGCAGCGGCTAAGTCAGTTACAATCTTATTCAGATCCTCCCCAAATAAGCTGTCTCCCTTAAAAGGGAGCACCTCCAAGGTCTTTTTGGAGTCCAGGTCCACCTTCCATGACCCATCCACAGAATTCGGCGAGCCAGGATGGACGTAGTCGACGCTTTGGCCGCCATCACAGCTGCCTCAGAGGACACCTCCTGAATGGAGTGGGGGGCAATGGCAATATGAGACAGATATATCCTGAGGCAGCTCTTCCTCTATAGCCTGAACCCATGCATCAATTCCTTTTGCTGCCCAGGAGGCAGCAATAGTGGGTCTATGTACAGCACCTGTAAGGGAGTAAATAGACTTCAGGCATCCTTCAACAC
The DNA here is from genome assembly GCF_028390025.1 of Pseudophryne corroboree. Lineage (NCBI taxonomy): Eukaryota > Metazoa > Chordata > Amphibia > Anura > Myobatrachidae > Pseudophryne > Pseudophryne corroboree. Next base: position 239,575,800 of record NC_086445.1, on the reverse strand, counting down.
GTTTATCTGTTGGTTCCATCAGTGAGGTGACAGTTTTGACAGGCAGAGTAGATGACACCACAAGACGGGTGACATGGGAATCCACCGGCGGCAGATTTTCCCACTTGTTACACAACTCAGCGGAGAGAGGATAACGAGCTAGCATCTTTTTAGACAGGGAGAATTTATTTTCTGGAGATGACCAGGGTTCCTGACGTATGTCTACCAAATGGTCAGAGTGTGGTAAGACTACTTTAGTTACCTTCTGACGTTTAAATTTATCAGGCTTTTTAGACGCAGTACTGGGATCTACATCATCATCGATTTGTAGAATCAGCTTAATAGCCTCCACTAGGTCAGGGACATCAACTTGCATTGTAGTTTCCTCGTCAGAATCAACTGTATCTGTGTCTGAAAGATCAGTATACTTCTCATCCTATCAGAAGTATCATCTGAGATATTAGTGGATTGTGAGGAGGTGGCCCGCTTAGATGACCCCTTGACCACAGAGGGGCGTGGGGTAGGTTTTTGTCTAACCAAAGACTGATTCAATTGTTGTATCTGGGTAGACAGAGTATCCGCCCAGGGCGGATTTACCATAGGGACAATATGTGGCTGCAATGGCACAGGAGGTTCCACAGGGGCGTAAAGCGTGTCACAAGCATATTTGAGAACGCCGCCCAAGGTGGTTCCTGATTGGTTACAGAAGCAGTGGGCTGGCTGGGAGATGTATGGCACATATTACACAGACCATCCTTCAAAACTTCCCCCTCAGGCAAATCCTTGGTGCATGCATTGCATGATGCAGGAGCATACACGGATTTCCCGCCCTTTGTGGTAGATATTATAATGAATGTAACCTTAGAGCGTAACAATAAGATATAGCCAGACATATAATACCTGCAAATAAATCCCCTATTTATGTGTCAGAAAATGCAAAACACAAGCAGAGAATAAATGCTGTATGAGGTGACTGAAATACACAATAAAATACACTTAACTGCAAATACTGCGCAGCACTATATAATAGACCCTGACGCACCTAGTCCCCTAGGGTACAGAATACAGTGATAGCTATAGCATGTGATACACTGAAAGTGAAATTCACACAGCAGATACAGGCACAAACAGTCACAGTGACAATGCAGATAATTAGTCAGACAATAAAACTGCACTGGACTAGTTATATAATAAGAATTTACTTACCGATAATTCTATTTCTCATAGTCCGTAGTGGATGCTGGGGACTCCGTAAGGACCATGGGGAATAGCGGCTCCGCAGGAGACTGGGCACATCTAAAGAAAGCTTTAGGACTAACTGGTGTGCACTGGCTCCTCCCCCTATGACCCTCCTCCAAGCCTCAGTTAGGATACTGTGCCCGGACGAGCGTACACAATAAGGAAGGATTTTGAATCCCGGGTAAGACTCATACCAGCCACACCAATCACACCGTATAACCTGTGATCTGAACCCAGTTAACAGTATGATAACAGAGGAGCCTCTGAAAGATGGCTCACAACAATAATAACCCGATTTTTGTAACAATAACTATGTACAAGTATTGCAGACAATCCGCACTTGGGATGGGCGCCCAGCATCCACTACGGACTATGAGAAATAGAATTATCGGTAAGTAAATTCTTATTTTCTCTAACGTCCTAAGTGGATGCTGGGGACTCCGTAAGGACCATGGGGATTATACCAAAGCTCCCAAACGGGCGGGAGAGTGCGGATGACTCTGCAGCACCAAATGAGAGAACTCCAGGTCCTCCTCAGCCAGGATATTAATTATGTAGAATTTTACAAACGTATTTGCTCCTGACCAAGTAGCTGCTCGGCAAAGTTGTAAAGCCGAGACCCCTCGGGCAGCCGCCCAAGATGAGCCCACCTTCCTTGTGGAGTGGGCATTTACAGATTTTTGGTTGTGGCAGGCCTGCCACAGAATGTGCAAGCTGAATTGTACTACAAATCCAACGAGCAATAGTCTGCTTAGAAGCAGGAGCACCCAGCTTGTTGGGTGCACACAGGATAAACAGCGAGTCAGTTTTCCTGACTCCAGCCGTCCTGGAAACATATATTTTCAGGGCACTGACAACGTCTAGCAACTTGGAGGCCTCCAAGTCCCTAGTAGCCGCAGGCACCACCAATAGGTTGGTTTAGGTGAGACGCTGAAACCACCTTGGGGAGAAACTGAGGACGAGTCCTCAATTCCGCCCTGTCCGAATGGAAAATCAGATAAGGGCTTTTTCAGGATAAAGCCGCCAATTCTGACACGCGCCTGGCCCAGGCCAGGGCCAACAGCATGACCACTTTCCATGTGAGATATTTTAACTCCACAGATTTAAGTGGTTCAAACCAATGTGACTTTTGGAACCCAAAACTACATTGAGATCCCAAAGTGCCACTGGAAGCACAAAAGGAGGCTGTATATGCAGTACCCCTTTTACAAACGTCTGAACTTCAGGGACTGAAGCTAGTTCTTTTTGGAAGAAAATTGACAGGGCCGCAAATTTGAACCTTAATGGACCCCAATTTCAGGCCCATAGACACTCCTGTTTGCAGGAAATGTAGGAATCGACCCAGTTGAATTTCCTCCGTCGGGCCTTACTGGCCTCGCACCACGCAACATATTTTCGCCAATTGCGGTGATAATGTTTTTGCGGTTACATCCTTCCTGGCTTTGATCAGGATAGGGATGACTTCATCCGGAAAGCCTTTTTTCCTTCAGGATCCGGCGTTCAACCGCCATGCCGTCAAACGCAGCCGCGGTAAGTCTTGGAACAGACAGGGTCCTTGCTGGAGCAGGTCCCTTCTTAGAGGTAGAGGCCACGGATCCTCCGTGAGCATCTCTTGAAGTTCCGGTTACCAAGTCCTTCTTGGCCAATCCGGAGCCACGAATATAGTGCTTTCTCCTCTCCATCTTATCAATCTCAGTACCTTGGGTATGAGAGGCAGAGGAGGGAACACATACACTGACTGGTACACCCACGGTGTTACCTGAGCGTCTACAACTATTGCCTGAGGGTCTCTTGACCTGGCGCAATACCTGTCGAGTTTTTTAATCATGTGGACGACTTCTGGGTGAAGTCCCCACTCTCCCGGGTGGAGGTCGTGCTGAGGAAGTCTGCTTCCCAGTTGTCCACTCCCGGAATGAATACTGTTGACAGTGCTATCACATGATTTTCCGCCCAGCGAAGAATCCCTGCAGCTTCTGCAATTGCCCTCCTGCTTCTTGTGCCACCCTGTCTGTTTATGTGGGTGACTGCCATGATGTTGTCCGACTGGATCAACACCGGCTGACCTTGAAGCAGAGGTCTTGCTAAGCTTAGAGCATTGTAAATGGCCCTTAGCTTCAGGATATTTATGTGAAGTGATGTATCCAGGCTTGACCCTAAGCCCTGGATATTCCTTCCCTGTGTGACTGCTCCCCAGCCTCGCAGGCTGGCATCCGTGGTCACCAGGACCCAGTCCTGAATGCCGAATCTGCGGCCCTCTAGAAGATGAGCACTCTGCAACCACCACATGATGGATACCCTTGTCCTTGGTGACAGGGTTATCCGCTGATGCATCTGAAAATGCGACCCGGACCATTTGTCCAGTAGGTTCCACTGGAAAGTTCTTGCGTGGAATCTAACGAATGGGATTGCTTCGTAGGAAGCCACCATTTTTACCCAGAACCCTTGTGCATTGATGCACTGAGACTTGGTTCGGTTTTAGGAGGTTCCTGACTAGCTCGGATAACTCCCTGGTTTTCTCTTCCGGGAGAAACACCTTTTTTTTTTTTTTTCTGGACTGTGTCCAGGAACATCCCTAGGAAACAGAAGACAAGTCGTCGGAACCAGCTGCGATTTTGGAATATTGAGAATCCAATCGTGCTGCCGCAACACTACCTGAGATAGTGCTACACCGACTTCCAACTGTTCCCTGGATCTTACCCTTATCAGGGAATCGTCCAAGTAAGGGATAACTAAAATTCCCTTCCTTCGAAGGGATATCATTTCGGCCATTACCTTGGTAAAGACCCGGGGTGCCGTGGACCATCCCTACGGCAGCGTCTGAACTGATAGTGACAGTTCTGTACCATAACCTGAGGTACCCTTGGTGAGAAGGGTAAACTTTGACATGAAGGTAAGCATCCTTGATGTCCCAAGACATCATGTAGTCCCCTTCTTCCAGGTTCGCAATCACTGCTCTGAGTGACTCAATCTTGAATTTGAACCTCTGTATGTAAGTGTTCAAAGATTTTAGATTTTAGATTTAGAATCGGTTTCACCGGGCCGTCTGGCTTCGGTACCACAATAGTGTGGAATAATACCCTGTTCCCTGTTGCAGGAGGGGTACCTTGATTATCACCTGCTGGGTGAATGGCTTCCAAAACTGCCTCCCTGTCAGAGGGAGACGTCGGTAAAGCCGACTTTTGGAAACGGCGAGGGGGAGACGTCTCGAATTTCAATACGTACCCTTGAGATATTACCTGAAGGATCCAGGGGTCTACTTGCGAGTGAGCCCACTGCGCACTGAAATTCATTAAGAACGGGCCCCCACCGTGTCTGAGTTTGTAAGGCCCTAGCGTCATACTGAGGGCTTTTGCAGAGGCGGGAAAGGATTTCTGTTCCTGGGAACTGGGTAATCTCTTCAGCCTTTTTCCTCTCCCTCTGTCACGAGCAGAAAAGAGGAACCTTTTGTCCGCTTGCCAACAAAGGACTGCGCCTGATAATACGGCGTCTTATTTTGAGAGGCGACCTGGGGTACAAACGTGGATTTCCCAGTTGTTGCCGTGGCCACCAGGTCTAAAAGACCGACCCCAAATGTCCCCTTTTAAAGGCAATACTTCCAAATGCCGTTTGGAATCCGCATCACCTGACCATTTTACTGGTAGAATTGGACAACGCACTTATACTTGATGCCAGTCGGCAAATATTCCGCTGTGCATCATGCATATATAGAAATGCATCTTTTAAATGCTCTATAGGCAATAATATACTATCCTTATCTAGGATATCAATATTTCCAGTCAGGGAATCCGACCATGCCAACCCAGCACTGCACCTCCAGGCTGAGGCGATTGCTGGTCGCAGTATAACACCAGTATGTGTGTGAATACATTTTTGGATACCCTCCTGCTTTCTATCAGCAGGATCCTTAAGGGCGGCCATCTCATGAGAAGGTAGAGCCCTTGTTCTTACAAGCGTGTGAGCGCCTATATCCCCCCTAGGGGGTGTTTCCCAACGCACCCTAACCTCTGGCGGGAAAGGGTATACAGCCAATACTTTTTAAGAAATTATCAATTGTTATTGGGGGGAAACCCACGTATCATCACACACCTCATTTTATTTTTCAGATTCAGGAAAACTACAGGTAGTTTTTCCCTCACCGAACATAATACCCCTTTTTGGTGGTACTCGTATTATCAGAAATGTATAAAACATTTTCCATTGTCTCAATCATGTAACGTGTGGCCCTACTGGAAATCACGGTTGTCTCTTCACCGTCGACACAGGAGTCAGTATCCGTGTCGGCGTCTGTATCTGCCATCTGAGGTAACGGGCGCTTTAGAGCCCCTGACGGCCTATGAGACGTCTGGACAGGCACAAGCTGAGTAGCCGGCTGTCTCATGTCAACCACTGTTTTTTTATACAGAGCTGACACTGTCACGTAATTTTCAACAGTACATCCACTCAGGTGTCGACCCCCTAGGTGGTGACATCACTGTTACAGACACTCTGCTCCGTCTCCACATCATTTTTCTCCTCATACATGTCGACACAAACGTACCGACACACAGCACACACACAGGGAATGCTCTGATAGAGGACAGGACCCCACTAGCCCTTTGGGGAGACAGAGGGAGAGTATGCCAGCACACACCAGAGCGCTATATATATATACAGGGATAACCTTATATAAGTGTTTTTCCCCTTATAGCTGCTGTATGTTTTAATACTGCGCCTAATTAGTGCCCCCCTCTCTTTTTTTAACCCTTTCTGTAGTGCAGGGAAGAGCCAGGGAGCTTCCCTCCAACTGAGCTGTGAGGGAAAATGGCGCCAGTGTGCTGAGGAGATAGGCTCCGCCCCCTTTTCGGCGGCCTTATCACCCGTTTTTCTGTATATTCTGGCAGGGGTTAAATGCATCCATATAGCCCAGGAGCTATATGTGATGCATTTATTGCCATGTAAGGTATTTTTATCGTGTTTTATTGCGTCTCAGGGCGCCCCCCCCAGCGCCCTGCACCCTCAGTGACCGGAGTATGAAGTGTGCTGAGAGCAATGGCGCACAGCTGCAGTGCTGTGCGCTACCTTATTGAAGACAGGAACGTCTTCTGCCGCCGATTTTTCCGGACCTCTTCGCTCTTCTGGCTCTGTAAGTGGGCCGGCGGCGCGGCTCCGGGACCCATCCAGGCTGAACCTGTGATCGTCCCTCTGGAGCTAATGTCCAGTAGCCAAGAAGCCCAATCCACTCTGCACGCAGGTGAGTTCGCTTCTTCTCCCCTTAGTCCCTCGATGCAGTGAGCCTGTTGCCAGCAGGTCTCACTGAAAATAACAAACCTAAACTAAAACTTTCACTAAGAAGCTCAGGAGAGCCCCTAGTGTGCACCCTTCTCGTCGGGCACAGAAATCTAACTAACTGAGGCTTGGAGGAGGGTCATAGGGGGAGGAGCCAGTGCACACCAGTTAGTCCTAAAGCTTTCTTTAGATGTGCCCAGTCTCCTGCGGAGCCGCTATTCCCCATGGTCCTTACGGAGTCCCCAGCATCCACTTAGGACGTTAGAGAAATATATATATATATATATACAAGTGACAGGCTGTATAGCAAACAGCGGCACTCAGAGACTGACGAAGCCAAAGTAAGGTGCTAGTGCTTTTATTCCATGGCTGGTGGTTCCAACGTTTCGGGGCGCGCAAGCCCCTTTTTCAAGGTGAGCCAAATACAAAGTGAAATGAACAATACAAAAAACTTTTGCCTTTATGGTGAGAAGGACCCACGTGTGGGAAGGGCAGCAGCGTCCGGGGGAGCGTGGAGCTTCCGTCCCGGATCTGATGACGTGAAAGTGCCGCGGTCACGTGACGTCCAACGCGTCTCAGGCCGCCGCGTTGCCATGGCATCATGACGCTTAATGATTGTCATGGATGTCTGGAGCAAACGCGGGTGTCGGGGTCGCGGAGGAAGCGTGACTTGGGCTGGGGGTGTGCAATTAGTGCTGTCATGTGTTAAAAACAGAGAAGGAACATTACTGATGTGCTGTCATTAAATTAAACAGATCATTAAACATAAACGAAGACCTGGGATAATGGCATCACTAGAGTCATGGCAACGCGGCGGCCTGAGACGCGTTGGACGTCACGTGACCGCGGCACTTTCACGTCATCAGATCCGGGACGGAAGCTCCACGCTCCCCTGGACGCTGCTGCCCTTCCCACACGTGGGTCCTTCTCACCATAAAGGTAAAAGTTTTTTGTATTGTTCATTTCACTTTGTATTTGGCTCACCTTGAAAAAGGGGCTTGCGCGCCCCGAAACGTTGGAACCACCAGCCATGGAATAAAAGCACTAGCACCTTACTTTGGCTTCGTCAGTCTCTGAGTGCCGGTGTTTGCTATACAGCCTGTCACTTGTATGAATTTCTCCAGAGGGCACCGGAGCAACAATATTCCGCTTTCAGGAGAGTGCCGATCCGACATCAGCTTCTACCTACAGGACTCCAGCACCATTGTTGCTGCCGTCCATCTGGGATAAGGCACCCCCAAACTCTGAACACGTGAGACTTTTTAACCTTGATTCTTCCTGTTACCTTGTGATGAGCACGAACCACAGAAGTCCAGCACAGCACCTTTTGCACTGTAGCACTTTTACATCACCTGCACTTTATAAGGAAGATCGTTCCTGCCTTTTGGAATATCTCGCACTCTTGCACTTTTTTTCTAATTACAAGCCTGGATCAATTAGGGGTCTTGGCACAATATGTCACTACCTACGGCACGCGGAGCTACATCCAGCAACCAGGCCAAACTATACAGCTTCACGAGCGCAGATGCCGACCGACTGCTATTCACTGAGGGACTTACCCCTGCTGACGAAGAGCTCTGCATGGACGATATCTACCACCAACTACTCAAACTGAAAAAAAGAGAAGTGGACTATCTGATGCACGGGATCTCTCTGTCCAACTACTACCGTGAAAAGATGATACCCAGAGGCTTTCACATTCGCAACGTTCCCACAATTGGAAGATTCAATGCAGACTTCTGTGACCGCTGGACAGGAATCCTTAATAAATGCAGCATGGATCTCATGCTGCTGGTGGTGGAGGAAGCCGGCAGGGAACTAAAAATCACCAGGGAAAAGATCCAGTCCTTTGAACTTGAGCATCATTCATTGCTCACCATGGATAGCAGTCAAGCATCCATAAAGAAATTACAAACGGCCTGCGACAATCATAAAAAGGAGTTAATCAAATTCAAACGGGTCAAACAACTGACAGTCCAAGAAGACTACGAAACGAATCGAGTCTACCGATGGCTTTCCGGGGGGGAACCCGGAGAACATAAGCCATACAATTATCGATCAAGATTCAGCTGGCGAAAGCGAAGGGAAGAAAGACAGAAAGATAACGTCACCTCTAATAGCGACAGCGATTTTGTCCTAGCGGACTCAGAAGGTCCCCCTGAATCCCAAGAGCCCCCTTTAGGGGCAAAGCCTGCCACAGGGGCAGGCGCAAAAACCAGAGGACGCCCACCCGCAGGGGACAACAAAACAAAAGGCTCCAGAAACAACAAAAAGTTAATATGATTTACAATCTCTCCGATCGAGATTTCACTACACTAGAAATCCAAGTGTTGAATCATGGCCTTTCATTTGTCCCCACAAATGAATTTGATGAATTGACCTGGCAAACTGAACTTCATAAATTTACCCGCAAACTCCGCCTACAAGAGCACTTTCAAGATCAGGCACCAGCTACTAGTTTGGAACCGCATCAGACCTTCATTAATTCTGTCCGAATTTCCAAATTCGATCCACCATCGTCCAATCCATCGATAAAGACCTTCACAAGATTACTGGATGAATCCATGACGAAATACACCCATGCTAATCAGAGCCATCATTGCAACATGTCACGCTCTGAATTCAAAGCTTTGAAGAAGATGGCCACTTACAAGGATATCGTAATCCGCCCCGCCGATAAGGGGGGCGGAATAGTCATTATGAATTTGAGTGACTATAAACACGAAACATATCGACAGCTGGGTGACACGTCAGTCTATGAAGCACTGGCTGCTGACCCAACCAAACAATTTAAAGTCGAAGTGGACAACATCCTCGACTCAGCATGTACCACAGGCTTAATAACCAGTAAACTATGTAAAGCTCTCAAACAAGACTTCCCTGTTGTTCCCTTGTTATTCTTAGTTCCCAAAATACACAAAAGTTTGGACCATCCTCCTGGCAGGCCCATAATTTCCGCGCACAAAGCACTTTACCAGCCCATTTCCATCTTTCTGGACAGTATATTGCAGCCACTCATTCTGGAACAACCTAATCATATCAAGGATACCACCAGCTTTTTAAATCTACTCAAAACCGTTGGCACGGTACCCATGGAGACCATCATTTGTACGGTGGATATTTGCAGCCTGTATACCAGCATTCCGCACGATCAAGGGCTAGCGGCAATGAGATCATTCTTAATTAAATCTAACATGAAAAATTTTAATCATAACTTATTTCTTCAACTACTTGAATTAACATTGATCCGTAATTATTTTCTATTTGACGGAAAATTCTACCGGCAACTAAGTGGCTGCTCCATGGGCAGCAATGTATCCCCCTCGTTTGCCAACGTCTTCATGTTAGAGGAAGAACAGGCAATGTTCTTTAACAGTGATGAATACACACAATATATTCTACATTATTCCAGATACATTGATGATGTATTTTTACTTTGGACCGGCGGTAAAGAAAGATTTGAGAGGTTTATTGAAGTTATCAACACCAGACGGTCCCCTATCAGAGTCACATCGCAGTGTGACCCGAGCAAATTAAACTATCTGGACGTCAATGTCATCATCAGGGAAGGCGTGATATACACTGAAGTGTACCACAAGCCCACTGACAAAAATACCCTCTTACGCTACAACAGCCACCATCCCATAGCCCTTAAGAAGGGGCTTCCTAAGTCTCAATACATCAGGGCAGCCAGAATTACCAGCGATCCTGCCAAACTTGAATCCACTCTGAAGGATGTCACTGAAAGGTTCAAGGAGAGAGGTTACGACAGTAGATTACTACTTGAAGATGAACAAAGAATTTCAACCACAAACAGAGACCAACTCCTAATATCCACAACCAAGAAGAACCAGGACATCATACCATTTGTGTCACAATATAACACATCCAGTGCAGTGATTCCACGGGCCCTCAAAGCACTGTGGCCCATAGTCTCTACTGATAAAAATCTAACCGGGTTACGGAGGAAAAGGCCCATGATGTGTTATAAAAAAGGCAGAAGTATCAAAGACTTCGTGGTACACCCAGACATTACAGGGTTCGACTCCGTGCCAACCTCTAATTTTTTAACTAAAGCAGCAGGCTGCTACAAATGCTTAGGTTGTGAGACATGTAAAACAATGATTACTGGCTCAAAGTTCAAATCCACCTCGACAGGCACTTCCTATAACATCAAGCATGTACTTACCTGCACTACGACACATATAGTCTATTTAATTACCTGTCCATGCAAATATCAGTATGTGGGTAAAACCATACGCAATGCCAGGGAACGCTTTGCTCTGCACAGGTCTGCTTTAAAAGCGGCATTACTAACAAAAAAGTCTGAACAACCTGTCGCTAGGCACTATGTGGATAAACAACACACATCGAAGGACCTGCAATTTCAAATTATCGACCACATTCCTATCAACCTAAGAGGTGGAGATAGAGCAGCTACCTTACTCAGACGCGAAGCAACCTGGATGTACAAATTGGACACCGTGAAACCGAAAGGTCTCAACGACAGAATACAATGGAGTGTCTTTTAAGTAATTACTCTCCCCATTGGTTCTTACCAGGACTAAAATGGACGTTTTCAACTTTCACACTTCTGGCTCTGGACCACCATGCCATTTCTAAAACTCTTACCTTAGTGACTTACGTCTGTCTTATAGCATTTACCCTTTATTTGCGTATCAGATCGATGGTTGTTGTTTTTACTATGCTAGTGTACAGCCAATCAGAAATATATAGAATATTTGGATCAACTAACTGACAGACTATAGTGATGCCATTATCCCAGGTCTTCGTTTATGTTTAATGATCTGTTTAATTTAATGACAGCACATCAGTAATGTTCCTTCTCTGTTTTTAACACATGACAGCACTAATTGCACACCCCCAGCCCAAGTCACGCTTCCTCCGCGACCCCGACACCCGCGTTTGCTCCAGACATCCATGACAATCATTAAGCGTCATGATGCCATGGCAACGCGGCGGCCTGAGACGCGTTGGACGTCACGTGACCGCGGCACTTTCACGTCATCAGATCCGGGACGGAAGCTCCACGCTCCCCCGGACGCTGCTGCCCTTCCCACACGTGGGTCCTTCTCACCATAAAGGTAAAAGTTTTTTGTATTGTTCATTTCACTTTGTATTTGGCTCACCTTGAAAAAGGGGCTTGCGTGCCCCGAAACGTTGGAACCACCAGCCATGGAATAAAAGCACTAGCACCTTACTTTGGCTTTGTCAGTCTCTGAGTGCCGCTGTTTGCTATACAGCCTGTCACTTGTATGAATTTCTCCAGAGGGCACCGGAGCAACAATATTCCGCTTTCAGGAGAGTGCCGATCCGACATCAGCTGCTATATATATATATATATATATACAATACAATGCGCGGTCTGAGACCGGATGTATAGATCAGAATACTTGTACAATATATTCTGGTAGAGGTACACTTGTTCTTAACTAACGCTGGCTTAAAATGACATGTAGAATGCTTAAGTGTCTGTAGAATCACAGCACTGATAAATCAGGTGGATTTAAAGAGGAGACCTTGCCCTGCAGTCCCGGAGACCAGTCGCAGCTACTGTAATAAGATGGCGCCCAAAGTCTCAGTCAGGTAGTGAGGGAGAGTGTGAGGCAGCTCCAGGGTGGGAACACCAGTAGTAGATGGCGCCTGGAGCTGGGGAGGGGCTACAGGTCAAGCGCTTTATCCCCTATGCTGGTCCTCACCACCAGGTACTACGGAGCCTTATTAACAATTAATAAATGTATTATCCGACCTGTACTCCTATGCCCTGGTGGATAGTGGGGTCCCTGCACGGCCACAATGTCCACTCCAGCGTTGCGGTCCGTCTCCTTAGACCGCGACCGGAACGCAATTTAATGGCGGGACCCACCTGGGGTACCCTCTGACCTCCTCCCTTACAAGCAGCCACGCGATCCAGGAGAGCGTCTGTGGTGGTGTGCCTAGGAACCGGAGCGCCTCCGCGGCAAGTACCCGGGAACAGAGCCAGCGGGAGTATGTGACGCCGCTGGGGAGGTGATGGAGCCACAGTACATTATGTCACACTGAGATATGAAGTGCTGCAACCCTTGAAGTCGGGTGGTCTTCAGTATGCCGACTGACGGGATAACGGCGCACAGTATACCGGCGCCGGAATCCCGACAGCCGGCATACCGACAGCCGGCATACCGACACTTATTCTCCCTCGTGGAGGTCCACGACCCCCCTGGAGAGAGAATAAAATAGCGTGGCGCGCATAGCGCGCCACCATGCCCGTAGCGTGGCGAGCGCAGCGAGCCCGCAAGGAGCTCATTTGCGCTCGCCACACTGTCGGTAAGCCGGCGGTCGGGGTTATATAGAGGAGGCCCCGCAATGCATCCAGGGACAGTCTAAAGCTTTAGCCTGTTGGTGCCTCTGGATCAAGATCCATCTCTACACCCCCAATGTATTCCCTGTGGAACACAGTGTACCCCGCTGCAGAAAATCCTGTAACCACCAGCAGCTCAGCTCACTCATGTCCCTACTGCCTGAAGTAGCCCCGACCCCGAACCAGCCAGCTGAAGCCCCGATCACCCCACAGCCTTTCTGAAACTCTGCCCTGGCCTGAATCTGCCTGAGGCTCCACTCTTAGACCCGTCTGAAGCTCTGCCCACAGGCCAATTGGTAGCTCTGCCCCCATTCCATCCGAAGCTACACTCTTTGGCCCATCCACAGTTATTGCTTATCATTCCCACTACAATCAGATGCTGGATGAAAGAGGGGTAGGGCCTGTGAGGAGAGCCATGCCCGAGGATGTTGTCACTGTCATGGATATCAGAGCCGAGCAGGCGTGCAACACACCCATCGAGAAACTGCACACACAACGCCCGGGGGGGTCTCCTCTCCCCTTATTTCAGTAAGTGGTGTCTTTGTCAGTAAGTTTATCTGTGTTGTGTGTGTCAGTAAGTAGTGTCTATCAGTAAGTGGTGTCTGAGTCAGTAAGTGTGTGTGTCAGTAAGGGGTATCGGTCATTAAGTGGTGTCTGTTACTAAGTGTGTGTGTCAGTAAGGGGTATATGTGTCAGTAAGGTGCATCTGTATCAGTAAGGGGTGTCTGTCAGTAAGTGGTGTCTGTCAGTAAGTTGTATCTGTGTCAGTAAGGGGTGTCTGTCAGTATCTTCCAATAAGTAGTGTCTGTGTCAGTAAATTTGTCTGTGTCAGTAAGTCTGACTGTCAGTGTGTTTGTGTAAGGGGAGTCTGTCATTAAAGGGTGTATGGAAGTGTGTCTGTGTCAACAAGTGTTCGTGTCAGTAAGGTGTGTCAGTAAGTAAGTGTGTCTGTGTCAGAAAGTGTGACTGTCAGTGTGTTTGTGTCAGTAAGTGAAATCTGTGTCAATAAGTTTATCCGTGCTGTGTGTCAGTAAGTAGTGTCTGTGTGTTATGCACACCAGTGCCTGCAGGAAAGTACTGGTGTCAGAACTGTTATGCACTCCAGTGTCTGCAGGAATGTACTGGTGTTTGAACTGTTATGCAAAACAAATGGACTCACAGACAAACTGGGGAATATGACATAACGTACACAGAAGGTAGTAGGGTAACAAAATACACACAAAGTGAACAGAGAAGCCCAGAGGCTAAGGAACTCGGTATCTCCCTTGTATTAGAACTGCACAGATGGAAAAAGCAAGATGTTGTGTTTTAATACGTAGAGAACCCGAAATGCTGTTGCTAAGGGCAACAGCAAAACCCTAAAGGGTTACCAACGGGTGTGGCAGTAAACTCCTTGGTCAGAGATGGAATGATAGACACAAGGAGAGTCTCCACAATCCTATTTCTCACTTGCAGTGCACAGGTTTTAGCTTACTGCCACTAAACTGACCCCTGACACCTAGCACAGTGAGACAGGATTAGACAGGCAAGTCTTAGAATACAGCCGCAAACTTGCTAAGTTCACAGAGTAGTAACAGAACCCCAGCAAGCTAAACGACTGACTCCAGTCTTACTGCTAGGTCTGGATTGGCAGAGTGTAATACCAAATCCCCAGGCCTATTTGCAGTAAGCAACAAACAAATACAAAGCTACACAGTACTGGCTAACTTTCATGAACTGACTAACCAACAAAGATTCAGCAGCATCTGCTTACCCTGAAAAGAGGCCTTATAAAGCAGGTGCTGTCCACGCCCCACTCAGACCTCACAGACTGTGAGCACAAAAACCAGCACCGGATTCCCTGCCGTGCACAGAGCCTATAACCACTGCACAGCAAAAGACCCGAACCGGAGTATCAGCTGCGCTCAGGTTACTCCACTAGCACTTGTCTCCCGGTTGCCATGACGACGTGGCAGCACAGGGCAGGAGACCCTAACAGTACCCCCCCTCTGACGAGGGGTCAAAGAACCCCTACCACCGGGTTTATCGGGGAACTGCGAGAAGAAAGAGCGTATCAGTCTGGGGGCATGAAGATCACAACTGCGCACCCACGACCGCTCCTCCGGGCCATACCCCTTCCAGTGCACCAAAAATGACAGCCGACCCCGAACCACCTTGGAGTCAAGAATCCTTTCAACAACAAACTCCCTCTGGCCACGTATCAGAAGAGGGGAAGGTCTTCCACTGGAAGAAGGATTACTAATCGCCCGTTTTAAAAGGGAACAATGAAATGTTTTATTGATACCCAAAGAACGGGGCAGATCTAACTGAAATGCCACCGGATTGATAACCCTGGTGATCATATAAGGGCCGATGAACCGGGGCCCTAACTTATGAGATGGCTGTCTCAACTTCAAATTCTTGGTAGACAACCAGACGAAGTCTCCTAATTTGAAGCTGCAGGGTCTTTTCCGCTTATCAAAAACCCTTTTGGTCACTAATGACACAGACACAAGGGCTTTCTTCACTTTCCGCCAAATACCTCTAAGGACCGAAACCACAGAGGAACCACCAGGCGTGGAGTCCAGGGGGTCAAAAGAATTGGCCTTAGGATGATGCCCATACACACAAAGGAAGGGAGAGATCCCTGTAGCAGAGTGAGCCGCGTTGTTATAGGCAAACTCCGCCATGGACAGATGAGCAACCCAGTCAGTCTGACACTTGGAGACATAACACCTGAGGAACTGCTCCAAGGACTGATTCACCCTTTCAGTCTGCCCATTAGACTGCGGATGGTAGCCTGACGACAAGCTGACAGAAATCTGGAGATCGGAACAAAATGCCCTCCAGAATTTGGCCACAAACTGGGATCCGCGGTCAGAGACCACATCAAGTGGCAACCCGTGGAGACGCACAACATGCAGCATAAATAATTCAGACAGGCGTCTGGCTGATGGCAGCCCAACCAGTGGAACGAAGTGCGCCATCTTCGAAAACCTGTCAACGACAACCCAGATGGCTGTCATCCCCGAGGATTTGGGCAAGTCCACCACAAAATCCATTGAAATGTGGGTCCATGGCTTAGATGGGATAGAGAGTGGATGTAATGGGCCAACAGGAACCCCTCTAGGAGTCTTATTTCGGGCACAGATGTCACATGCCCGAACCCACTGATCCACATCCTTAGCCACCGAGGGCCACCACACCGCCCTAGATAGCAACTCCCGAGTTCTGGCAATACCCGGGTGACCTGCCGACTTCTTGGCATGGAATTCCAGGAACACTCGCTGTCTTAACCTAGGAGGCACAAACAAAAGACCTACCGGAAGGTCTGGAGGAGCCTGCTCCTGTGCTCTAAGGACTAATGATAAGAGGTCCTGGGTAATGCCCACTTTAATACATGATGGGGAAACAATGGGCAACGGCTCCTCGGTGGTCTCCTGGATTGGAGCAAAACTCCGCGAGAGCGCATCAGCCTTGATGTTTTTTGACCCAGGGCGATATGTTATCAAAAAATTAAAGCGAGCAAAAAACAAAGCCCATCGTGCCTGCCTGGCATTGAGACGCTTCGCTGACTCTAAATATGCCAGATTCTTATGGTCAGTGAGAATTGAGACCACAAACTTAGCCCCCTCAAGCCAGTGTCTCCACTCCTCGAGTGCATCCTTAATAGCCAACAATTCCCGGTTACCCACGTCATAATTCATCTCGGCAGGCGAAAATTTACGGGAAAAGTAAGCACAGGGATGAAGGCGATTATCAGACACTCCCATCTGAGAAAGCACTGCCCCAATACCCATCTCAGAGGCATCCACCTCCACCACAAAAGGACGCTCTGGATCTGGGTGTCGCAGCACCTTGGCCGAAACAAATGCCCTTTTGAGACGGGCAAAAGCCGCTTTAGCCTCACAAGACCAGTGAGCAACATCCGCCCCTTTCTTAGTGAGTGCCACCAAGGGCGCCACTATAGACGAAAATCCAGCGATAAATCGTCTATAAAAATTCGCAAAGCCCAGGAAACGCTGAAGCGCCTTCAAACTAGTGGGCTGCACCCAATCCAGGACTGCCTGTACCTTGGAACCCTCCATTTGGAAACCTTCTGGGGAGATAATATATCCTAGAAATGCGATTTGCTGAACTTCAAATTCGCACTTCTCCAGCTTCGCCCCAAGCCGGTGGTCTCTGAGTTTCTGGAGGACTAAGCGTACATGCTTCCGATGTTCCTCCAGGGAATGGGAGAAGATTAGGATGTCATCTAAGTATACAACTAAGAATCTATCCAAATATTCCCTGAGCACATCATTCATGAAATCCTGGAAGACTGCCGGGGCATTACAGAGCCCAAAAGGCATCACCAAATATTCATAATGCCCTGAGTGGGTATTAAAGGCAGTCTTCCATTCATCCCCCTCTCTTATTCGGATTAGATTGTACGCACCGCGTAGGTCAATCTTAGAAAAAATGGTGGCAGTACGAAGCTGGTCAAACAAGACCGAAATGAGAGGCAGTGGGTATGAGTTTTTAATCGTGATACGGTTCAATTCCCTGAAGTCGATGCAGGGTCGCAACGAACCGTCCTTTTTACCCACGAAGAAGAACCCCGACCCAACTGGAGACTGTGAAGGTCTGATAAATCCCTTAGCCAAGTTCTCCTGAATGTACTCTGCCATAGCCTGAGTCTCAGGACGTGACAGGGAGTACAACCTGCTCTTGGGAAGCTTAGCATTTGGCAACAAATCAATGGCACAGTCATAGGGGCGATGGGGAGGTAGTACCTCTGCAACTTTTTTGGAGAACACGTCCGCAAAATCTGCATAACACCCTGGCAATCCTGGCAAACTTAGCTGCGAGAGCCTGACTGGAAGGCTCAAGCAACTCCTGAAACAATCAGTACCCCAACTAAGAATCTCCCCAGAGACCCAGTCAAATTGAGGATTGTGGGCCCTTAACCAGGGTAACCCCAACACCAATGGGGCAAAAGTACAGACAGTCACATAAAAGGACAATTTTTCAGAGTGTGTGGCTCCAATAAACAAAGAAATCTGGCTAGTGCAAGAGGTAATTTTACCTTGGGATAATGGTTCCCCGTTTAACCCACAAATCTCAATTTCCGATGCCAAGGGTACTAAGGGAACAGAGTGTTTCAGGGCGAATTGGCGGTCCATAAAAACCCCGTCGGCCCCACTGTCCACAAAGGCCTCAGTCTTGACAGTTTGACCGAGGATCTTCAAGGTCACCGGAATGATAAAAGTCTTCTTGGGAAATTCTGACTTCTGGCCTGACAGGATATTTCCCATCACCCTCAGGCCCTGAAGTTTTCCGGCTTTTCTGGGCATGATACTACCACATGACCTTTATTCCCACAGTACAAACACAACCCCTGCTGTCTCCTCCGCGTCTTCTCACGCGAGGAGAGGCGGGTAGCCCCAATCTGCATAGGCTCCTCAGAGTCTGAGGTTCCCTTGGGAAGGAAGGAAATCTCAGTCTCCCTTTCAAGCCTACGCTCTCTCAGCCGTCTATCCACCCGGATGGATAACTGCATGAGCTGATCCAAGCTATCAGGCAAGGGATATTGTACCAGTTGGTCCTTTATCTGGTTAGAAAGACCTCTTCGGTACTGGTGTCTCAGGGCTGGGTCATTCCACTGGGTATCATGGGCCAACCTCCGAAACTCCGTACAGTAAACCTCAACTGGCCTTCGCCCTTGCTTAAGGATCGAAATCTGAGCCTCGGCTGAGGCCGTCTTGTCAGGGTCATCATACAACATGCCCAGTGCCGTAAAAAAAGCATCAACACTTTTAAGCGACGGACAGTCAGGCTGCAACCCATATGCCCAGACCTGTGGGTCTCCTTGTAGCAAGGAAATCACTATGCCCACCCGCTGAATCTCCGACCCAGAAGACTGAGGCCTAAGCCGGAAGTATAGCTTGCAGCTCTCCTTTAAACAAAAGAACTGCGAGCGATCTCCAGAAAAACGATCCGGGAGATTTACTTTCGGCTCCTTAACCCCTGCAGGTGCTGCTGCTGCGGGAGCTCCGCCAGCAGCCTGGGAGGTGTGCATTTTAATGGACAAATCATTAAATTGTCGAGTCAGGACCTGCACCTGATCGACCACCTGTTGCAACGTATTTTGAGGGGTATGCTCCATATTCCCACAAAATTTCAACAGGAGTATTAGGCTGCTGAATATGTTATGCACACCAGTGCCTGCAGGAAAGTACTGGTGTCAGAACTGTTATGCACTCCAGTGTCTGCAGGAATGTACTGGTGTTTGAACTGTTATGCAAAACAAATGGACTCACAGACAAACTGGGGAATATGACATAACGTACACAGAAGGTATTAGGGTAACAAAATACACACAAAGTGAACAGAGAAGCCCAGAGGCTAAGGAACTCGGTATCTCCCTTGTATTAGAACTGCACAGATGGAAAAAGCAAGATGTTGTGTTTTAATACGTAGAGATTCCGAAATGCTGTTGCTAAGGGCAACAGCAAAACCCTAAAGGGTTACCAACGGGTGTGGCAGTAAACTCCTTGGTCAGAGATGGAATGATAGACACAAGGAGAGTCTCCACAATCCTATTTCTCACTTGCAGTGCACAGGTTTTAGCTTACTGCCACTAAACTGACCCCTGACACCTAGCACAGTGAGACAGGATTAGACAGGCAAGTCTTAGAATACAGCCGCAAACTTGCTAAGTTCACAGAGTAGTAACAGAACCCCAGCAAGCTAAACGACTGACTCCAGTCTTACTGCTAGGTCTGGATTGGCAGAGTGTAATACCAAATCCCCAGGCCTATTTGCAGTAAGCAACAAACAAATACAAAGCTACACAGTACTGGCTAACTTTCATGAACTGACTAACCAACAAAGATTCAGCAGCATCTGCTTACCCTGAAAAGAGGCCTTATAAAGCAGGTGCTGTCCACGCCCCACTCAGACCTCACAGACTGTGAGCACAAAAACCAGCACCGGATTCCCTGCCGTGCACAGAGCCTATAACCACTGCACAGCAAAAGACCCGAACCGGAGTCTCAGCTGCGCTCAGGTTACTCCACTAGCACTTGTCTCCCGGTTGCCATGACGACGTGGCAGCACAGGGCAGGAGACCCTAACACTGTGTCAGTAAGTGTGACTCAGTGTTTGTGTCATGCCTTCCAAATGCTAATCCTATACATTTGTTTGCATGTGTGAGAAGGCATTGTATTGGATTAGCATTTGGAAGGCATGCTGGTCCCTGTGGCGCTAATGGGAGATCCCAGGGGTGTCTCCTAAGGTAAGCTAGCCCTCAATATGGATGTATTTCTTTATGGGCCTTTATCATAAGGCCTTACTAGAGACAATTACATGGCCCTAAGTGGGCACTATTATCATGTAGTATAGGGACTGCCGATAATCAGAGAAGCTGTGAAGCGGTTCGACAGCTTATCATGTATTTGCAAATATATGTAACAAATATCTTTGAAATTCTATCACCATATAGTTTTCAAATAGTGTTACAAGTATTATTTGGTGTGCAGTGGGATACCAGGGAGGGAAATGAACCCCCCTTTCTGTTTGCTGTGACCCCTCCCCTTTTATGCACCTGATAAATATTGCCAGATTGATTGAGCTGCTACCGTTGTGTTTGTTTGCAAGTGCGTTTGTGTCAGTAAGTGGTGTGTGTGTATGTCAATCAGTAGTGTCAGTGTCAGTAAGTGGTGTCTGTCAGTAAGTTTATCTGTGTTGTATATGTCAGTAAGTGGCATCGGTCATTAAGTTGTATATGTTCAGTAAGGGATATCTGTCACATCACTCAGTGTCTACCTAACCACGTGTCTTTATCCTTCCCCCCTAGTCTCCTACACCTACTCCTCCCTCCCCTCCTCTGTCTCCCCTCCATCTCTCTGTATTCTTTCCCCTCCTTTCCTGTTACCCCACTTTCACTCACGTCTACCCCATGGTCCTGCTACCCCACAACTCAACCCTGCTCCATCCCTCCCTTCCCTGTCACCTCCCCACACCCCCATCCACATCACACTGACCTCCCTCCCAGCCCACCTCCTGCAGTTTCCCCTCCTAGCTCAGGCACCCGCACCATCACTACTCAATCATCATCCCTGCCCACAAAGTTAATCTCTCCTCATCGCTACAGCAACCCAGATAATCTCATTCACATCTCTCCCACAAACCCATACCCCCTATCCTGTGCCCTCTGGAATGCCAGATCTGTTTGTAACAAACTGGTCCCCACTCATGACCTTTTCATTTCCAACTCCCTACACCTACTAGCCATTACTGAAACTTGGATTACGCCCTCTGACACTACCTCTCCTGCTGCTCTCTCTGCTGGGGGCCTCGCATTCACACATACACCCGACCTGGGGTTCGCCATGGGGGTGATGTTGGGGTCCTTTGTACCTTCTAGTTACTCCTACCAACTCATACCACCAGAACCATCCCTTACATTCTCTACATTTGAGGTCCATACTATACGCCTCTTCCAACCAGTCCATCTTAGAGTAGCTGTCATTTACCGCCTCCCTGGCGCTGCTTCCAAATTCATCGACAACTTTGCTTCCTGGCTTCCTCACTTCCTCTCCTCTGACATTCCCTCCATTATCCCAGGCGATTTCAACATCCCTATTGACATCCCCAAACAATCCCCTGCCTCTAAACTCCTTAACCTCACCTCTTCACTTGGTCTCTCCCAGTGGACCTCCTCACCCTCCCATGTGAATGGGAGCTCACTGGATCTGGTCTTCACTCACCGCTGTGATATTTCTGATTTTTCCAATTCCCCATTTCCCCTCTCTGACCACCACCTGCTTTCCTTTAACCTATCTCTCTCGACTTCCCCATCTCTACCTCCCAAGGCTACCATCACTAAGCGTAACATTGAGGCTACTGACACCACATTCCTTTCCTCCCTGTTTGACTCACTTCTCTCTCCTATTCTCTCTCTCTCATGCCCTGAACAAGCCACTTCCATATACAATGCATGTCCATATACTTCTGCTCTTGACTCTGTTGCTCCACCAACCACTATTCACCCTCGCAAATTAACACCTCAACCCTGGCACACCAAATGCTCACGTACTGCTGAGCGTCACTGGAGGAAATCACGCTCTAAGGCAGACTTCCTCGATTTCAAACTGATGCTCTCATCCTTCAGTGCTGCCCTTTCTCTTGCTAGACAGTCATACTTCAAGAACCTCATCTCCTCCCAGTCTTCCAACCCCCGACGCCTCTTTGCCACTCTCAACTCACTCCTCTGCCCACCTCCACCTCGTCTCCCTTCCTCACTCTCTGCTCTTGACTTTGCCACTTACTTCACATCCAAAATTGACTCAATACGTAAGGACATCACATCACACCAGACCATCAGTAACCAGCTTTCTCCCATCCATTACCACCCCTCCCCATCCCTCCCACCAACTCTGACATCTTTCTCCCATGCATCTGGAGAGGAAGTCATGGCCCTCATTCGTTCCTGTCCCCTCACCACCTCCCCACTTGACCCTATCCCCTCTCGCCTCCTCCGCTACCTATCCCCTTCTGCTTGTTCCCATCTTTCCCACCTTCTCAATCTCTCCCTCTCATCAGGCACTGTCCCCTCTGCCTTCAAGCATGCACTCATCTCTCCTATTCTTAAAAAACCTACCCTTGATCCAAACACTCTCTCCAACTACCGACCCATCTCTCTCCTCCTTGAGCGTATTGTCTACAACCGCCTTATTTCCTTTCTTTCCTCACACTAACTACTTGACCCATTCCAGTCTGGCTTCCGTCCTCTCCACTCCACTGAAACTGCCCTTACAAAAGTATGCAATGACCTCCATGCTGCTAAATCTAAGGGACACTACTCTATACTTATTCTACTTGATCTCTCTGCTGCTTTTGACACTGTGGACCATCCTCTCCTACTGCAAATCCTTCACTCCATTGGTCTGCGTGACACTGCCCTCTCTTGGCTGTCTTCCTACCTCTCTGACCGTTCATTCTCTGTCTCCTCTCATGACTCTACCTCCCCCTCACTTCCACTAACTGTAGGTGTACCCCAAGGTTCTGTCCTTTGTCCTCTTCTCTTCTCTCTCTATATATCCTCACTAGGTAAGCTCATTAGTTATTTTGGTTTCCAATATCATCTCTATGCTGATGACACCCAAATCTATCTTTCCTCTCCAGACAACTCCCCTGCTCTCCTCACTCGTATCTCCAACTGTCTCTCTGCTACCTCTTCCTGGATGTCCCAGCGCTTTCTTAAACTTAACATGTCTAAGACCGAGCTGTTCATCTTCCCTCCCTCCCGCATAACCTCACCTCCTACAATCTCATTATCTATTAATGGCACTACTATCTCCTCTAGCCCCCAAGTGCGCTGTCTTGGAGTAATCCTTGACTCCTCCCTCTCCTTCAAACCACACATTTAGCACCTCTCACAAACCTGCCGTTTTCATCTAAAAAATATTTCCAGGATCAGACCCTTTCTGACCCAGGATGCTACTAAGACTCTTATCCACTCACTGGTCATCTCCAGACTGGACTACTGAAATCTCCTCCTGACTGGCATTCCTGACAAACACCTCTCTCCACTCCAATCTATCCTCAATGCTGCTGCCCGGCTCATTTTCCTCACCAAACGCACTACGTCTACCTCTCCTCTCCTACTAGACCTTCACTGGCTCCCCTTCCCTTTCAGAATCCATTTCAAGCTTCTCACACTCGCTTACAAAGCCCTCACCCACTCCTCTCCCATCTACATCTCTGATCTTATCTCCCTTTACACTCCCACCCGTCCTCTTCGCTCTGCTAATGCACGATGACTCTCCTGCCTATGGATTACTTCCTCCCACTCCTACCGCCAAGATTTTTCTCATGCTGCACCACTTCTCTGGAATTCCCTACCTCTCCCCCTCAGAATCTCCACCTCTCTACAAAAATTCAAACGGGCTCTCAAGACCCACTTCTTCACCAAACCCAGCTAAATCTCATCCTAACCCTCTGTTCCACACTCTCTATGTACCCCATCTGTGTCACCCCTGTCTGTCTACCCCTCCCCTTTAGATTGTAAGCTCTCACGAGCAGGGCCCTCTTCCCTCATGTGCTCATCCTTTGTCTTACTTTAATAATCTTCAACTGTACCACATCCAGCAGTCTTCTGCCACCTGATACTTATTCCAGTGTCATCTGCTGATGTAACTATGTTTATTTACCCTGTACTTGTCCTATACTGTCATCAAATGTAAGTTGCTGTTTTCCTGTTTGATTATTTATGTACTCTGTAATTGGGTGCCGCAGAACCCTTGTGGCGCAATATACATAAAGGATAATAATAATAATAATAATAATAATAATAATAATAATAAAAAATATGTATGTGCCAATAAGTGGTGTCTGTGTCAGTAAGGGGTGTCTGTGTGAAGTGTCTGTGTCAGTGTATTTGTGTCAGTAAATTGTATCTGTGTTAGTAAGAGGTGTCTGTCAGTAAATCTGTATCTTCCAATAAGTATTGTCATTGTCAGTAAGTGTGACTGTCAGTGTGTTTGTGTCAGTAAGTGAAATATGTGTCAGTAAGATGTGTCTGTCAGTAAGTGTGTCTGTGTCAATAAGTGTTTATGTAAGGATGTCTGTATCAGTGTGTGTGTTTGTATCAGTAAGTGGAATCTGTGTCAGTAAGTAGTATCTGTAAGTAAGGGGTGTCTGTGTCAGTAAGGGGTGTCTGTGTCCGCATGTGTGTCAGTAAGTTGTGTCTGTGTCAGTAAGTGGTATCAATGTCTGTAAGGGGTATCTATGTCAGTAAGTATCTGCATCAGTAAGTGGTGTCTTGTCAGTAAGTGTGTCCCAGGAGCCCTCAGTACCATGTCTGCTCATTTTTGCCCCATCTCTGCTCCCCTTTCCTGTCTGCTCTGGTATACCTCTGTATGTGCTCCTCTTTCCCTGTCTGCTATATTTTGCCCTCCATCTCTGTTAACCTTTTCCCCATCTGCTCTGTAATGCCTCATCTTTTCTAATCTTTTCACATCTGCTCTGTTTTGACCCATCGTTGCTCCCCTTTCCAGCTTCATTGAATGTTGATACAGCTCTCTGTATCATAAAGCAGTCACTGTGATGTTCTCTGTATCATATGGTGGTCACTGATGCTCTGTGTCATATGGTGGTTACTGATGCTCTGTATTATATGGTGGTTACTGATTCTCTGTATTATATGGTGGTTACTGATTCTCTGTATTATATGGTGGTTACTGATTCTCTGTATTATATGGTGGTCACAAATTTATTCTTGTTATAGCTCCACTATTAAGTGGTTAAAGGTAGGCACTAGCTATGACCTCCATGGATACAGCCACACCCATGGTGCAGGTAACACTCCCTATTTAGACCACACCCACACCAAACTGGTCACATCCCCATATTGCTAGTTACACCACCGCAGTGTTTGTCTTGCTTTGCACACAAAAGGCCATTCATAAATTTTTGCTCCAAGCCCATGTGGACCCTTATCTGGCACTGCCTTGAGGTATATGTTAACCACTAGTTTTTCCATCAGCTGGTCAGGAAAGGGAGCCATCCTATGGTTTGTGATCAACTCACAACCAATCCGATGCCGCCTCTTAAAGCAAGGATAACCATGCCATTTTCCAACATAATCTGGATTTCCATCAAAAGCATTTGCTGCATCGCTGATAAATTAAAGCCAAACTTGTGTGCCACAGAAAGGATTTACAGTACATGCTGGCGAAATAGAATACCTAAATATATTATTCATATAGTGTGTTATAATGAAGTCATCTTTATTAAACAAATTAAATAATATGCAGAAATATCATCTCACCTCCTTATAGCAGATACATCACCACTATAAGCCGCAAATAGAAGGTTCACCACAGTCTTGTGCTGGAGGGAAAAATGCAGGAATGGTTATAGCTGCAAACAATGCTACTGGTCTGACAGATACCAATGGCATGATATAGGGCCTAATTCAGAGTTGATCGCAGCAGCAAATTTGTTAGCAGTTGGGCAAAACCATGGGGGTCATTCCGAGTTGTTCACTCGTTATTTTTTTCTCGCAACGGAGCGATTAGTCGCTAATGCGCATGCGCAATGTCCGCAGTGCGACTGCGCCAAGTAAATTTGCTATGCAGTTAGGTATTTTACTCACGGCATTACAAGGTTTTTTCTTCGTTCTGGTGATCGTAATGTGATTGACAGGAAGTGGGTGTTTCTGGGCGGAAACTGGCCGTTTTATGGGTGTGTGTGAAAAAACGCTACAGTTTCTGGGAAAAACGCGGGAATGGCTGGAGAAACGGAGGAGTGTCTGGGCGAACGCTGGGTGTGTTTGTGACATCAAACCAGGAACGAAACTGACTGAACTGATCGCAGATGCCGAGTAAGTGTGGAGCTACTCAGAAACTGTAAAAGAAGTGTCTATTCGCAATTCTGCTAATCTTTCGTTCGCAATTTTGATAAGCTAAGATTCACTCCCAGTAGGCGGCGGCTTAGCGTGTGCAAAGCTGCTAAAAGCAGCTTGCGTGCGAACCACTCGGAATGAGGGCCCATGTGCACTGCAGGGGGGCAGATGTAACATGTGCAGAGAGATTTAGATTTGGTTGGGGTGTGTTCAGACTGAAATCTAGATTGCAGTGTAAAAACAAAGCAGCCAGTATTTACCCTGCACAGAAACAAAATAACCCACCCAAATCTAAATCTCTCCAAATGCTATATCTGCCCCACCTGCAGTGCACATGGGCCCTCATTCCGAGTTGATCGCTCGCTAGCTGCTTTTAGCAGCAGCGCAAACGCTAAGCCGCCGCCCTCTGGGAGTGTATCTTAGCTTAGCAGAAGTGCGAACGAAAGGATCGCAGCTCTGCTACAAAAAAAGATTGTGCAGTTTCTTAGTAGCTCGAGACCTACTCCTAGCTTGCGATCACTTCAGACTATTTAGTTCCTGTTTTGACGTCATGAACACGCCCTGCGTTCGCCCAGCCACGCCTACGTTTCCCCAGCCACTAATGCGTTTTTATCTGGCACGCCTGCGTTTTTACACACACTCCCCGAAAGCGGTCAGTTACCTCCCAGAAACACCCACTGTCTGTCAATCACTCTGCGGCCAGCAGTGCGACTGAAAAGCGTTGCTAGAGCTTGTGTAAAACTGAATCGGCTTTTGTGAAAGTACGTCGCGCGTGCACACTGCGCACCATACGCATGCGCAGAAGTGCAATTTTTTTGCCTGATCGGTGCGCTGCAGACAAAAGCAGCTAGCGATCAACTCGGAATGAGGGCCATGGTTTTGCCCAACCGCTAACAAATTTGCTGCTGCGATCAACTCTGAATTACCCCCATAAGCCAATATCAAAACATCTTACTATACTACAGAAAAAATTGAGAACTACCTCAACCGCGCTCAGCTAAACAAGTCCACTTAGATGTTGTTAAATGTTCAAGAATGTGTCAGTCCGTAAAAAGAAAGGAGGTCGTCTTCCAATCTTTTTCTTTTAATTCATAGGGTGGAGGAATTCCCTCTGGATTGGTCCGAAGTCCCTCAAAAGAAAAATAGAAGCACAATATCGTGTAGTACGTCCTGGATTTTGGAGTGATGGGTGGTTCTAGATTTTGTGGTTAATCACGATAGTTCGTACCGTACTCACGTCTGTAAGGAAGAGTTTCCACTCATAAAGGTTTCTTTATGGGTCCAAACTTCTAACCGGACGGAAGCGGGCACCTCTTCTATCAATTCCTCCCAAGGTGGTACCCCAGTATAAAAGAGAAAACAATGACCCAATTAATGAATCACAATGGAGTTGATTTTAACAACCCTACTGATAGCCGGAAGAATAAACCAGCGTACCGTACTCACACTCAAAGTGTATTAAATAAACCCATAAAGGTATCTTTAACCGTAGATCATATCCAGAATAGATAAATAATGGAAAAATTGGGCAGGCGTACCCCACTTACAGTCTTCAAAATTGATATCAAGCCCGTAGCAGTTTCTTTCCCCACTTCCTTCCTAGGAAGTGAGACTCCACTGTCGAGGACTTCCAATCTCGGTATAATGAAACATATATCACGAGTGGAAGTGATTAAAAGAAATTTATTACAATCAAATAGCAATAGGGCACAATCCTAATGGACAGTCCAGAAGATGTTTACACAGTCACAAAGATGGGATAGATCCGGATTATCTCACCTCAATAAATGGTGGTCTGGAAAGTCCTTAGGTGATGTATAGCCCTCACACCAACGCGTTTCGACCAGAGGTCTTTGTCAAGGTGTGTGATGAGGGTAACTATACCTTTATTTATACCCCTACACAGGAAGTGTTCATAATGTGGGAGGGGTCAATGCATAGTATATACATATTAAATTGATAAATAAAAGAATAAACACAGACATAAGCATGTCCATATATGTAAAACATCCTTTATACATTCAAAAGACATAATCAAATAGTTAAAAACTTGAAAAATTAACCAGATCGCGCTGTGCGTTCCACTTGCCGGGATTGGAACGCACAGCTTCCGCCGGAAACGTGTTTCCGGAAGTGACGTACGCCGTGGAACGATCAGATTGCGCTGTGCGTTCCACTAGCCGGGGTTGGAACGCACAGCTTCCGCCGGGAACATGTACCCGGAAGTGACGTACGCCATGTGTTCCACTCTGTCTATGTGGAACGTGCTGTATGGTTGGCGTATGGCGTGCGTTCCACTCGATAACAGTGGAACGCACTGCCTACGGAATTGCAGTCACCAGAAAGTGACAAGTGGCTAGACACCGCAAATAGTGAATAAAGGGGAACTGATAGTAATTTTGTGTTCCCCTGTTCTAACGGAACACACATGTCCCAAAGGGGAGGATGTTATCCTTTGAGATACACAAATTCATATTAGCATTCAGTACCATATTTAAAATGTACCAGTATATAGACATATTGTTATAAATATAAATATTGTTATAAAGACATATTGTTATAAATATCTGTAAAAAAATCACTGATGGATACAATCTTCCTTCAAATTGTTTTATAAGATTCTTTCCTTGTTCCTTATAGTCACTCAACTTCGAACAATTTTTCCGTAGCCTGTGGAACTGACTTTTCGGGACTGAGGTGAGCCAATTGGGATGGTGGTTACTGGAGGACGGGATGTACGAATTAATTAATTCCTCCACTCAATTTTTCATATAATTTTTTATGTAATTTTTTATGTAATCTCTAAAAAAAAAAAATTTTATATAATAATTTAATAATTTTTTATGTATTCACTTCCCTCAACTTTTATGAAATTTTTCATGTAAAATTTTTCATGTACAATTTTTTATGTAGTCCCCTTCCCTCTATTATTCACATATTCACCATAATATGGTTTTCTTTGCGCAGAGAATAATTTGCATATATATTTTATGTGGAATATGGTCCCAGTATATAATGTGATTTGATTATTCACCATCAAATAAGATTGTATCCATCAGTGATTTTTTTACAGATATTTATAACAATATGTCTTTATAACAATATTTATATTTATAACAATATGTCTATATACTGGTACATTTTAAATATGGTACTGAATGCTAATATGAATTTGTGTATCTCAAAGGATAACATCCTCCCCTTTGGGACATGTGTGTTCCGTTAGAACAGGGGAACACAAAATTACTATCAGTTCCCCTTTATTCACTTTTTGCGGTGTCTAGCCACTTGTCACTTTCTGGTGACTGCAATTCCGTAGGCAGTGCGTTCCACTGTTATCGAGTGGAACGCACGCCATACGCCAACCATACAGCACGTTCCACATAGACAGAGTGGAACACATGGCGTACGTCACTTCCGGGTACATGTTCCCGGCGGAAGCTGTGCGTTCCAACCCCGGCAAGTGGAACGCACAGCGCAATCTGATCGTTCCACGGCGTACGTCACTTCCGGAAACACGTTTCCGGCGGAAGCTGTGCGTGCCAATCCCGGCAAGTGGAACGCACAGCGCGATCTGGTTAATTTTTCAAGTTTTTAACTATTTGATTATGTCCTTTGAATGTATAAAGGATGTTTTACATATATGGACATGCTTATGTCTGTGTTTATTCTTTTATTTATCAATTTAATATGTATATACTATGCATTGACCCCTCCCACATTATGAACACTTCCTGTGTAGGGGTATAAATAAAGGTATAGTTACCCTCATCACACACCTTGACAAAGACCTCTGGTCGAAACGCGTTGGTGTGAGGGCTATACATCACCTAAGGACTTTCCAGACCACCATTTATTGAGGTGAGATAATCCGGATCTATCCCATCTTTGTGACTGTGTAAACATCTTCTGGACTGTCCATTAGGATTGTGCCCTATTGCTATTTGATTGTAATAAATTTCTTTTAATCACTTCCACTCGTGATATATGTTTCATTATACCGAGATTGGAAGTCCTCGACAGTGGAGTCTCACTTCCTAGGAAGGAAGTGGGGAAAGAAACTGCTACGGGCTTGATATCAATTTTGAAGACTGTAAGTGGGGTACGCCTGCCCAATTTTTCCATTATTTATCTATTCTGGATATGATCTACGGTTAAAGATACCTTTATGGGTTTATTTAATACACTTTGAGTGTGAGTACGGTACGCTGGTTTATTCTTCCGGCTATCAGTAGGGTTGTTAAAATCAACTCCATTGTGATTCATTAATTGGGTCGTTGTTTTCTCTTTTATACTGGGGTACCACCTTGGGAGGAATTGATAGAAGAGGTGCCCGCTTCCGTCCGGTTAGAAGTTTGGACCCATAAAGAAACCTTTATGAGTGGAAACTCTTCCTTACAGACGTGAGTACGGTACGAACTATCGTGATTAACCACAAAATCTAGAACCACCCATCACTCCAAAATCCAGGACGTACTACACGATATTGTGCTTCTATTTTTCTTTTGAGGGACTTCGGACCAATCCAGAGGGAATTCCTCCACCCTATGAATTAAAAGAAAAAGATTGGAAGACGACCTCCTTTCTTTTTACGGACTGACACATTCTTAAACATTTAACAACATCTAAGTGGACTTGTTTAGCTGAGCGCGGTTGAGGTAGTTCTCAATTTTTTCTGTATATGCTTATGTTGTATGGTGTTGGGTGACACCAGGGTGCTACGCAACTGCAGCCGCTGAGAGCGCAGTGGTTGACTATTTCTGTATTTTTGTATCTTACTATACTATTTTATTATATGCAAACCTAATATTGACTGTATTTCCATAAATTGTATCACATATTTCAGTCAATTACTTTATATACAGTATTCGGGGTGTTGCCTACATAAAGGCAGCGAGTTTTGATTGACAGGAAACTAGAAAATTAATTTGCTAACATCACTATATATATTATATATATATATATTTATATATGTATATGTCGCCGCTGGAGGGGTCGGGGTGTTACATCTTATCTAAAGCTTAGTACACATTAGATGTGCAAGCGACGCAATGGTCCTGCCGATTTCCATTTAACTCCCGGACAAACAATGTAGTGCATACACACTGTGCAATCTTTAGAAATAACCAAACGATATATCTTGCATCGTTTGGTCAGTTGATAACAATATATCAAGTATATAGGTAGGTAGGGCATACATACGGGACGATTTGCTGAAAATTGTTGACGATATCATCAGATTGACTTGTATATACGGCACAAGAGAAGATGTGATGCACGGGAGCACACAATAGTGCGTACACACTGGATGATGTGGATAATTTATCATTCGATTCAGCTCAAATCAGTAAATCATTAAAAAACTCTTCTATCGTGTACCCAGCTTAAAGCTGGGTACACATTAGACGAGATGTATACCAAACCGATGGCAGATGCGACATAACAATATATTGTGCGGCCCATACACACTGCAAGATCTGGTGAGCACTGACCCGTTTCCAAATGCATGGGGTTCAGTGGCAAACGCAGGATTTTCATGGGGGGGTTTCCAGAACTGGGTGGAGCCAAGCACGGGGGCGGGGACTGAGGTGACCCAGTACATGCTGGGTCCGTAAAACTAGTGTGTCTGTGTGTATATATATATATATATATATATATATATGTAC
The DNA here is from genome assembly GCF_028390025.1 of Pseudophryne corroboree. NCBI lineage: Eukaryota > Metazoa > Chordata > Amphibia > Anura > Myobatrachidae > Pseudophryne > Pseudophryne corroboree. The sequence goes on along the minus strand of NC_086445.1, from coordinate 239,543,918 downwards.
ACATATATACCGTATATACACCTATATATATATATAAATATATATATATATATATAATATACACATAGCATATTAAACATGCATATATATATCCATTTCAAGCTTCTCACACTCGCTTACAAAGCCCTCACCCACTCCTCTCCCATCTACATCTCTGACCTTATCTCCCTTTACTCTCCCACCCGTCCTCTTCGCTCTGCTAATGCACGCCGATTCTCCTGCCTACTGATTACTTCCTCCCACTCCTACCTCCAAGATTTTTCACGTGCTGCTCCAATTCTCTGGAATTCCCTACCTCTCCCCCTCAGACTCTCCAACTCTCTATAAAACTTCAAACAGGCTCTCAAGACCCACTTCTTCACCAAACCCAGCCAAATCTCATCCTAACCCTCTGTTCTACGCTCTCTATGTACCCCATCTGTGTCACCTCTGTCTATCTATCCCTCCCCTTTAGAATGTAAGCTCTCACGAGCAGGGCCCTCTTCCCTCATGTGCTTATCCTTTGTCTTACTTTAATAATCTTCAACTGCATCAACTCCAGCAGTCTTCTGCCACCTGATACTTATTCCAGTGTCATCTGCTGATGTAACTATGTTTATTTACCCTGTACTTGTCCTATACTGTCATCAACTGTAAGTTGCTGTTTTCCTGTTTGATTATTTATGTACTCTGTAATTGGGCGCTGCGGAACCCTTGTGGCGCCATATAAATAAAGGATAATATATATATATATATATATATATACAGTACAAGTATATATATGCATGTATATATATCATGTGTGTGTGTTTATATGTATGTATATACATGTGTATATATGTATGCACAAACTGCACATGGATATATATGTACTATAATTAAAATAAAGTAAACTTTTATGAAGCACTTACAAGTGCCACCAGGAAGAGAGCAGGCTGCAGAGGACGCTAGACAGCCATTAACAATACTCATGCAGCATTAAAAAAAAAAAAAATTATTATTTTTTTTTTTTGGTGGAGGGGGGTTTCTGGGTACTCGGAAACCCCCCCTGGGTGCGCCACTGGGGTTGTCAGCCACATCTTCAGATTGGGCTGCATGTATAGCAGATGCGATGGACGATCCGCGGGAGTGCGCAATAGTGCATACACATTTGACTATTTGAATGATTTCTTATTCAGATCTGTCAGAAATTGGGCAATCGTTCAAAAATGTTGTCTAATGTATACTCAGCTTTAGTGTACATCACTGCATTGCACAATGGGGGTGTGGTTGTAGCATCACAGGGGAGCGTGTTTACTCCTCCGCTGAACACAGATCCTGGGTACCCCTACCCCTCTTGGTGCCCCTGTATAGATATACACTACGAAAATATAATAGCACATCCTTTGTGATTATTAGGCACCATGTACTGCGCTCCTTGGGGCTAAGGAGCATAGAAACAAAACCTTGGAGAGAGATAAATTACCAGCCAATCAGCTCCTAACCGCCATGTCACAGGCTGCATTTGAAAAAATGACAAGTGGGTGCTGATTGGCTGGTACTTTATCTCTCTCCACATTATCACTCTCCAAGACTTAGTACATCTGCTCCTAAGTCTACTGACAGGATGGTATCGGGACCCAGTCACTTGGGATGCTGGAGGTCAGAATACCGACAGTGACATCCCGAGGAGTGGAATCCCGACACCTGCTAGTTAAGTATTCTGAACCTTCCCCTGAATTCCCCTAACCCACCCTACCTACAGCCCAATCCTAACCCAGCCCCCCACAGCCTAACCGTAATCCTCCCCGCTTAGTGCCTAACCCTCTCTCATCGCAGCCTGACCTTAACCCTACCGCCTTAGTGCCTAACCCTAACCCTCCCTTTAGTGTCTAAACCTAACCTCCCCCCGCAGCGTACCCTAACCCTCCACTGCATAATTACGTTTGGGATGATCGCAGTTGGCGCCGGCATTTTGATTGATGTCGGGATTCCAGGATCGATCTTCTGTCGAGATGTTGGGATTCTGACTGCTGGCATCCCGATGCACTGCTGACTAATGGTGTGCCATCTACCCCAACTTATAGCTACATGCCTGAGAGTAGCTTGTCTAGTATTTATTGGAGGAAGTTTATAATACCTGTATTTCTCTTATCTCTTTGCGGGGATCCAGTTTTCGAGCGCAGTGTCGTTGGTTGTCATAATTATGGAAATTGAAGATGGAAACCAATTGCTACAAAGTAAACAAAGCAACATTTAGTCATCTATAGATAAATGAAGCTCTCTGACAAGTGACATTTATTAATATCAAATCTAATTGAATTGTACGATAAGGGTTGTGCTTATTCAGTAGAAGAGGGAGATGTAAGTGATCACACAACAACCAGAGTACACCAGCTCATGTCTACTCCATATTTTGAAAAGTCAGTTTTCTGTTTTTGAAACAAACTGTGCTAGTGACAAACGTGCAGATGTAAACATGGAGAACATGTCTATTATCAATGTTGCATGCCAAGAACTGTCCTGAGACTGTATTAATGTATATACAGGCCATCCAGATCAAGTTTTGGGGTGTCAAGCTGTAAGCATGAGTTCCTGCAGAAATGTAGAAAAATCTTCAAATGTGATCAATATGGCTCTTGCTGTCTTATGGGTAAGACCTCAATCCCCAATATTCCTACACTGTTCCCATCTGGACTGCACACATTTGAGGAAGGGGAATGTCACATTCTGTATTGCTAAGACCGCTCTAGGTATACAATGGTTTAGCACGTGCCCTCATGGCAGACCCCTATTTTCATCACTCCTGCATGTGTACGGCATCTGATCACCCACTGCTGTGTTGTGCAGAGCACCAGTGAGACTGAACGCTCCTGCTTATCCACAACACCCACCTTTCCCCCTGGACACTGCTGCCCCTGGGTGGGACAATTCCCAAAAAATGGGACAGTCCCAACGAAAGTGGAACAATTGAAGGTATGTTACATAAAAGAGTACAATAAAAATACCAGACCCTGATTTATCATGGAGACCAGTTATTTTGTCAATTTTTATGGTATGTAGTCATTATGCTGACATTCAGAATGTTGACATGGTAGAAATGTGGATAGTGTACATCTCAACATTAACAAACAGTCTAATCAGGGGCGCTTTAAGAGAGGAGAGGGCTCGCTTGCTGCCTCCTTTGCAGGCCCCCTCCTCTCTGGTAGCGAGTAGACTCTGATATTATGCACATCACTTGGAAATGGCTTTCAAAGTGATTTGTGTCTGCAGTGCAGGGCCATCACCGCGGGACTCTGGAGGGGTAATTATAATATATGGGTGCAGGGTGTGGGCCCCCTCTGGACCCAGGGGCCTGTGTGCATCACACAACTTGCACTTATTATAGAAACGTCTATGAATTTCATGTTTTATTGCAACTACGGTACTTGCCATTTTTCCTTAACCATTTGCCTGCCATAGTTGCATCAGATGCAACCACACCAGGTAGTGCTTTATCTGACTGGTGGCACAGGATGCAGCCAGTCAGATAAACAGTGTTAGCAGCGGCAGGGTAGGGAAACTTCCCTCCGCTGCTGCTTTCAGAGGGACCTGTCTATCATTGCTGATCGATCAGCACGGCAGGACCCCCCCACCCAGCGGCTGCAGACAATGGCAGCTGCTGGGAAAGTGTAAAACAACCCCCTCCAAGCCAACCCCAGCCCCCTATGTGTACCTGGCTGCTGTCTCCTGTGTAAAAAGTAACGCTGCAATGTTACCGATGTTATCGATCTTCTCGATGTTCCGATGCTTGAGAAAAATTATTTAAAAAAATATATATAGATTTTTTTTCCCTTTTTTTTTTTTTAACTAAAATCATTTTGGATAAGGTTAAATTCATATTCTTCACCTGATTCACTAATAAAAAAAACTTGACAATTTCTGAGCTTTTTTGGGGGGGGGGGGGGGGGGGAATCGTCAGTTAAGTGGTTAATTGGCTTTTTCCTGCACCTTTTCTTGGAGATAACCGCTTAATGACACTGTGATATACTATTACGGGAATTTTTCCTATGCTTTTCGAATATGACTGTGCCAACAATTTTTTTATTTGAATATTTGAATTTGAATATTCTATCACCTTCACTATATATTTCAAAACTTTTTTCGTTTCTTGCTGCATAACATATCAAATATTATTCGATATAGAGAGTTTATCTTTGAAAGCGTTTGCCCCTCAGAAGTATCTTTCTAATTAGTATAGCATGCCTTTAGTTATATAAAGACAGATTCTCTTCGACAGACCGTTATATAAAGGTCATTAGAATAGGTAAATATGTCCCAAAATGCAACTTAAATCACTAAGGGCCATATTTATCACACCCTGCATTTTAACACTGATAATGATAATTTCCTATCTCCCCAATAAGAAATATTTTTTTGTAGAAATATATAAAATAAAAATATTTTTTGATACATTTGTCAATATTTAGAAAGGGAGAGACCTCTTAAGGGGGTTCAGGGGTATAGTACTTTATATAGGGGCACACTTGGAAGTTTAAAATCAACATTTAATAGTTATACATTAAAAGGTTAACTTAAAACCAAAAAATATCACACACATCTTAAAATAAACAGTATATACAGTAGTCCTGATTAGGAAGAAGAATAAAATTCAGTGTGTAATATAGAAGAGAGAAACAAAAAAAGTTTTGCACCAATGTCAAAGTCAGAAAAATATCACGCTGCACGTTGCCATATATTCACCTCATGCGCGTGCCTGCTGCACGTGCACATTCTCTCCCGTGCGTGCGGATACTCGCAGCCGTGTGATGGCGCCTCGGCCATGCGCTCGAGCGCGTGGTATGTGCATTTACGGTAGAGTTTGTGTGCGTCTAGCGGGCGACTCAATCGTTAAATAATAACACCAAATAGTATGTTTTATAGATAATGTTCCCCTTAATAATGACTGTAAGTTTGTTTAATGTAAATGGTCGCTGGACAGAGGAATTCCTCTTTGTATGGTACGAAGGGTCAGACAGGGTTTGAACAGCTGTGTCTGGTACCTAACTAAAGAACATTTTATTAGAAACAATCCGGTGCTGGTTAGGTAAAGATTAATCGCTCCTGCGTATAGATATGGCCATTAGTATTTTCTGGACATTTACTATATTTGCGATTCATTACCCATGCGGCAGGAATCTTCAGATTCCCTCCCACCTGAGCAGTTTGATATAGTCACAGCCCACCTGTTCAAACTAACCTATGACCTTTTGTTATGATGCGAGGAGACATTCCTGTGTCCAATGAACAATGAGATTATAGGTCCCTTTGTAGTATACTGTATGCAGTGTATATAAGATCAGCCAGCCTGGACAGCTCAGTCTCTCTCACTCCACAAACGGTTTTCATATTGACTAACTCGGAGCTGGTACCAGGACTAGCGCAGCGATCATTCCCCAGTGTGTGTAAGTAATTCTCTGTAATCATCTCGCTCTTTGTTTGTATTGGCCACATTCTCTCTCTCTGTTTAGTATAAGATTGTAACGTTATTGTATATTTCTGTCTAGATAATCTGTTAGAATTATATGTTAGTTTGTAGTGTATGACTTGTGAACTGTTTACCTTTTTCGATATAACTTAAAAGCTTGTTAGTAAAGGTGTTGGAACCTTAGCACAGTATGGTGTGTTCATTACATTGCAGTGGGTAATAGGAGCGTCTCGATCGCTCAAACAGCTTTAGTGTTAATCAGGTTAAGCAGCGTTATATCGCTACAGTGTTTCAGTACAAGGTTTACAGTATAAGAGTATCCTTTCTGTGTGTTACATCCAAGGTTTACTGATTGTCATCTTGTGAGCGTCTGCGCCGCTCGTGATCTCCTCGTGGTCTTGAGCGTCCGCTACACTGGTAGCGTAGCATTACGGTAGTCGCTCGCTGGCTAGATAAGCGTCTGTTTCGCTACGCTGTAGGAATGCTGGGGTGGAATCGGGAACCGGAAGGTAGAAAGGTAAGAACAATACGCTATTGTCTTTTAAAACTGTTTATTTCTGTTTTGTGTATACACACGCACACATCTACATTGTTGCAGCTCACTTTCTTGTTGCCATTAGAATTGATTATTAGACACGTGCTGAGGAACTCTGGTGCTATTTAGTTGAGATTAAATAGGATAATTTTTAAGGGAATAATTGTAAAGGACACGCACACAGCATAGCAAATACGGTGTGGTGTACGGTAAGCGATTATAGTTGAATATCGTTTACATTGATAGAAGCGTGTTGATTGTGTCGCTGTGTGCATATCTGCACTTTGTGCATACGTGTCTTGAACAACGTGCGAGATCACGTACGTGACGCAAAGGCATACGCACGCGGCGTGTTTTACGCAACGGAGCGTACGGATACGCCCACTGAGACTCAAATCACACAATAACCTTGTTTAGGGTGGGCGGTATAGTACAGCCACCTGATAATAGCACAGATTTGTTCAGTTTTCCAAAAAGTATTAGTTAAAAGAGAACCTTTTTCTACTGCAAAACCCAGGGATTAGACCCCTACCTGTATGAAAGGAATTTCTATACAGAAAGATCAGTGTGCATATGAGTGAGTAGGAGTGAGTGTGGAACTTAAAGTATTATTTTTGTGAACCCACAAATCGGGATCCCGTCGGAGACCACATCAGGTGAGTGGACACTTGGTGGCGTGGACTGGCTTGCCCACGTTAACATTGTAGAAGGTAAAAGGAGCAAGTAGTTTCCGCAGACAAAAGGACTGCGAGGTATTTAAGCGCAGCCCGAGGGGTTTTGCGTAGCACCCATATAGTCAAGTTAAGCTCCGGCTGAAGGTTTCGCAGCCTAAACAACCGATTCCATTGGTCGTAAAGCGTATAAATATTTAGTTATTTATGCGCTGTGCGACTGGACCGCACGTAATTGTGTGCATTAGTTTGTTACCTTGATACCCATTAAAAATTTACTGTGGGATCATAAACGCTGTTTGTACATTCTAACGTGATTTGTGTAGGTTTTTGTTATTTTAAGGGAGTTTCACTGCTCACTCGGGAAATCTCCAACGACCAATACTTACTGGGGAGGGATCGCATACTCCCACGCGCCCCAGTAAATAGAGGTTACAAAAGATCCCACGGATTGGATTGGCCAATTGGGGCGCAGAGTGAGTGAAGGCACTAGTTGAACTTTCACCGTCGCCTTACCGCGGGCAATCTGGTCTGTTTGTGAGAATTAGCTAAAACAGCAATATCTACAAACGATGGGGGCCAGTTGTTCAAAGAAGGGACGTCCAACAAGGGTTCACGTTGGTAGTTGCTGGCCCAAAGGGTCCGCAAGGTATATGCAAAGAATGGGAACGAATGACAGAGGATGATGGGGAACAGTCTCCCCGGGTAGGCAGTCTGAACCCTGAGGTATTACAGAACCTACGAAAAAGGATAGGTCTAATAAAATCTGCCAAGCAGAGGATTAGACAAAATGATTGTTTACAGTAATGGCAAAGGGAATGTGAAATACAAGGAGAATTAGCTCATACAGCTGACTCTCACCTTGGTGAGAGAAATGTGGCAATGGGAGAGAGGGTGGTTACAGAGAATGGCACACTGGTGTATGATAAAAATGCACTTAGCAACTGTATTATAAATGATAAGAATAATTGTAATAAACGTAACCATGATAATTGTAATACTGTTAAATGTACAACTGTTAACCCGTGCAAGTCGCACCCCATGTTAAACTTCCCTCAGGATTACCAGCAAGAAAGTGAGCCCAGCACGATGTCGGCACCTTTTCCAGCAGCCACCACACAAGACATCCAGGTGGACGCGACCAATTCGGTAAAGGCAATAATCAAACCCCCTAACGGAGGGTCAGGTGAGGTCGTGTCCACAGGTACGTACGGTGTTATATATCACGCACAAACAAATGTACCTCATATTGTAGAACCAACACAAGATGATGTAATTGAATTCAACCCTGTCAGGGTGATCACAGTCCCCAATGGGAAGACTGACGCTCAGGGAATCATTCCCGTCAAGGACAGTGCAATGCGCCATCCCTGGTCTCGGACAGAATTAAGGTCAATTATGTCTGAATTCCCTGGTCCTAGGAAAGATCTAGTTGCATGTCAAAGGTTTATTAAAGAACTAGGAAACTCCACAGAACCCACCAACAAAGGTTGGCGGACAGTGCTGAGGGCATGTTTGCCCTCCAGTGTTGACCCTGCGAAATTTATTGCTGATTGTAAAATAGACACAGAAGTACCTCAAACGGAGGAACACAATCAGGAATGTATTAAGCAGATCAACCGACAGTTAGGAGTATATTTCCCAGCCGTTGTCGAGTGGAACGAAATCTTCTCCATAAGACAAAACGAAGGGGAAAGTACTTCTAATTATTTCCATCGGGCATTGCAGGACATGACTAGGTATACCGGTATAGCAAACATTAAAACAAATGTGAAGCATAGAGAAGTAGCGGTTAAGGTATTAATGAATGGTTTAAAGGAAGTGTTGAGAACAAGGGTACAGACCACCAACCCAAACTGGAGAAATATCTCGGTGGCTGCACTAAGAAAGTCCGCTGTTGGGCATGAGCAAAACATCAGCAAGCACAGGGAAACACAGAGACGTAAGAAGCCTCAGATCCCTGTGGGTAAGTCAAAGGTGATAAGGTGTTATAATTGCCAGAAGGAAGGTCATTATGCAAGAGATTGTAGATCAAGAAATTTACAGAAGGTATATCAACCCCCTAGACAACAACATAACCATGGTATCCAAGGAATCAGGGAAGTACAGGGAAAGCGGTTGATGGTGATGAGCATCCAAGCATTTGAGGAGGCATCAAATTAACCAAGACCTCAGGTCACTGGCACTTGGAGGAAGCCCAGGGCTTGTTATCTTTGTAAAAGAGAAGGGCATCATGCCAGCAACTGTAATAGCCCACATAAAGTCAGACCCCCTAGACAAGAACACGAGCAGAGTTACGACACTCGGAAGTATAATCAGATATCACACATGTCAAATTTTGGTCCACACATATAATTTATGATTAGGAAAGCTGATCATTAACCTTGATAAAGCCTGAGGTAACAGTTAATAAATTGGGAGGTCATTCCTTGAAGACACAGGAATGACCGGGTAAAAATTTGTAATGTATCTGTAAAATGTTTCTTTTTCCCCATCTCTGACGTTCACCACAACAGCTCCAACATCACCTGACTACCTGACCTTTTCAAAAGTCTACCAAACCCCAGTATGACCTACCAGCATCGATGTATCCTGGCCAGATACAAAGGGTGGAGTATGGAAATACTGGTGGGAGAGACTATGCAAAGATACCATTGGACATGTAGATGTGACAGCCTGATGGTGAACGGAAGATCTGACAATGTTTTTTTCCCTGAAAAAAAAAAAAATTTTTTTCTGTTGTTGTTTATTGTTGGTTTATGTAACATATATATATGAATTGTTCTCTCTCTCTCTTTTGTTTTTTTTTCTTCTTTCTCATGTTCTCATACTTTACAGATGGTATGTCACACATCAGTTGGATAAATGGTAATGCAAGATTTATTCTCCTTACAGAAAGCACTGAGCTAGAAAGAATATTGTATCACCAGAATGTTTAGAAGACTGAGAGACAGCACCTTTGAGATGACAACAGAACAAGAAGAACAACAAGACTAGAGAACTAATTATCGTAACAAGTTTCTCTCCCCCTCAAACTGTTTTTCTGTACCCCCATTACAAATTTCCCCTTTCTCCTCCTGTAAGATGGACTCGCCTCAAGAGACTGTGATCCGTGTTTTCATGTTGACCCTGATGTTGACCAGAGCAGTCTGTTTCGGTGAGAGTACCAGTGAGGTCGATAAAGGATCCAGAAAGGTTCTGATGACAGAGATGGAGGCGTAGATTTCCAAGAACAACATAATCACCAAGCAAAGGCGAGTATCAGAAAACGATCTGGTAGCATTGACTATAGAAGGAATTGTGAAGGATTGTTAGCTGAAGAAAATTGCATCTGTAGGCATTGCGATAATATAGTTGAGGGTGGGTGCATCAAGAAATGTCAGTCCAGTTTTAATATCCATATGGACCGGCACCCATTGAGTGACTATCACTCCCTAGTGGGTAAAGTGTTAAACCAGACAGATTGTTGGGTATGCTCTCAAGTACCTCAAGGCCATAGCAAATCAGGACTAGTACCATTCCCTTTAACTGTAGGAGAGGTACTTGAGCTAAGTGGTGGGAGGCCGGTGGACAGGAGGTTTAATATCTCTAGTCCCCCTAGTTTGAAGCTCCACCAATATCATGTGGATAGGTCCTTAGTGTGCTTTAACATTTCCAATCCCCGAAAGCCGGGAAATTGGGAAGTGTCATGGAGTAATCAAACCATGACATTTTCACATAGAGCCGACCGAATGCCCATAGACACAGAACTTATACGCCAGATAGCCGACCATAGGAAATTCTTTCGGTATAGGTACACCCTAGGAAGTAGGACAATGAGAGTTGGAGAAGTATCACCAGGATACTGTGCACATATCATACAACCGGATACGTGTACTAGACAGATGGGAGAATTAGGGTTAGGAGAGTTCACATGGAAAATGTGTAACATGGTTTTGACATATTCAGTCCCATATGTTCTCCCCGATGATGCATATTTCATATGCGGGAGAAAGGCGTATGAGTGGCTTGCCCCAAACTCAGAGGGATTATGTTATATTGGAAAGGTACCGCCTGAAGTAATGACTGTATCGCATAACAAAACTAATTTGATTTACGACCCAACCATTGAGACCACGCTGTGATAAAATGTGATTCCACGATCCGTTTCTTTCACCCGTTTCTCCTTTGTTTTTCTCCAAGGTACAAAGACTCGCTTGGAAGAAGGATTTGAAGACCACATTTATACAAAGATTTTTTTTATGGACTATGTTGCCAGCCCCCAATATCCCTAGTGACTTTAATGAAAACGCTAGCCCAGAACTTTAGTGATTTAAAAATTTTATGGACATTGAAACGGCTTTGCTCGCATTATAGCAAAAGCCCAAAGAGACATCAGTCAACATGTACATCGAGACCAGACTTCAGACAAGACTTCAATCGGCGGAATGTAAATTAACCTCACATAATGGTATCTCTACCCCGTAACGACACTTCTTATTTTCACCTCTACAACCTCTAGGTAACGACACACATAGTTGATAGGGAATATAGGCACAGATATCAGCACTCACATATCCCCCCCATTCATGTATCATCAACTAAAATGTGCTCCCCCATTTTGTTGCAACCAAAAGCCGAAAAGAGCTCGGTAAAGTTTGACAGCCCATCCACAGACCCGTAATACGGGATAAGAAGAAATTCAAATGTATACTTCGCAATACCTCGAAGCTTGATTTAAAACACGTACGGCACGATGATACATGACCCCTCAAACATGGATTCATACACACATGCTTCTACTATCTCACTAGGTCATACCTTTTTCCCACCTTCCTCTCTTCTCCCTTACCCAATCATAGAAATGTATTTATACATGACATATATTTTTCTCTGTTTGAACTGTTTTAGGAAGTGGCAGTTATTGATGACTGCCAAAGGGTGGACTGTCAAAGTCAGAAAAATATCACGCTGCACGTTGCCATATATTCACCTCATGCGCGTGCCTGCTGCACGTGCACATTCTCTCCCGTGCGTGCGGATACTCGCAGCCGCGTGATGGCGCCTCGGCCATGCGCTCGAGCGCGTGGTATGTGCATTTATGGTAGAGTTTGTGTGCGTCTAGCGGGCGACTCAATCGTTAAATAATAACACCAAATAGTATGTTTTATAGATAATGTTCCCCTTAATAATGACTGTAAGTTTGTTTAATGTAAATGGTCGCTGGACAGAGGAATTCCTCTTTGTATGGTACGAAGGGTCAGACAGGGTTTGAACAGCTGTGTCTGGTACCTAACTAAAGAACATTTTATTAGAAACAATCCAATGCTGGTTAGGTAAAGATTAATCGCTCCTGCGTATAGATATGGCCATTAGTATTTTCTGGACATTTACTATATTTGCGATTCATTACTCATGCGGCGGGAATCTTCAGATTCCCTCCCACCTGAGCAGTTTGATATAGTCACAGCCCACCTGTTCAAACTAACCTATGACCTTTTGTTATGATGCGAGGAGACATTCCTGTGTCCAATGAACAATGAGATTATAGGTCCCTTTGTAGTATACTGTATGCAGTGTATATAAAATCAGCCAGCCTGGACAGATCAGTCTCTCTCACTCCACAAACGGTTTTCATATTGACTAACTCGGAGCTGGTACCAGGACTAGCGCAGCGATCATTCCCAGTGTGTGTAAGTAATTCTCTGTAATCATCTCGCTCTTTGTTTGTATTGGCCACATTCTCTCTCTCTGTTTAGTATAAGATTGTAACGTTATTGTATATTTCTGTCTAGATAATCTGTTAGAATTATATGTTAGTTTGTAGTGTATGACTTGTGAACTGTTTACCTTTTTCGATATAACTTAAAAGCTTGTTAGTAAAGGTGTGGGAACCTTAGCACAGTATGGTGTGTTCATTACATTGCAGTGGGTAATAGGAGCGTCTCGATCGCTCAAACAGCTTTAGTATTAACAAGGTTATTACCAAACAGCTTTAGTATTACAAGGTATTAACAGTGTTTCAGTACAAGGTTTACAGTATAAGAGTATCCTTTCTGTGTGTTACATCCAAGGTTTACTGATTGTCATCTTGTGAGCGTCTGCGCCGCTCGTGATCTCCTCGTGGTCTCGAGCGTCCGCTACGCTGGTAGCGTAGCATTACGGTAGTCGCTCGCCTATAGCGTGCTCGACACCAAGCGTAAGCTGTGAGCGAGCGTGCCGCATGTGCGTCTCGATCACGGCCGAGCGTATGCTACGCTGAGTGCGTACCCTTACGGTACCCCATACGCCAATTGCGTATTAAGTCTCTTACCCATATAGTGAAGGTTATAAGGTAATTAAAATCAGCATTATCACCAACATATGAAATCAACAAAATTACACATTAAGTCATACAGTAATGTCTATTTTTAAATGGTTACAGGAAGTCAACGTTGTGTAACAACAGTGTGGCTTCATTCAATATGTTCTGTATTCACTCACATTACAATTCTTATGTGGCAATAACATTAGGAAGAAAACTAGTTATAGACGACCAATGAGTAATACATAAGCGTTCCTTACTTGGCAGAAATCAATCCCTCGTATACTGTTACCAATTCTGTCCAGAAGAGGAGACCAACAGAACACCCCCATAATGTTGGGAACCACCAATAGTATACCTCCTGATACACCAGATTTGGCTGGCAATCCAACCTGAAAACACATAACCACAGTAAAGGAATATCCTGTAGAAGCAGCCAAATATTTCCTATTAAAGTGCAAATCCATGTACAAAAACGTTGACACGTCAATAAGCTAATTATATATATATATATATATATATATATATATATAAAGAAAGGAAATTGGCACCCAAAGGTTATTTTAACCTATAAATACAGGGAACCCAGTGGGTTTCACAATTAACATTGATTTTAAAACATAAACATGAACTGTTCTTTCATAAAAAATGTATTAAAATGTACAGAAGCAATGAAGCAAGTCCATCATATTACACAGACAAAGTGATGTCATTTCTCTTCGAATACTCCATCTTTGAAGTTGATAGAGGAATATCGGCAACTTAGTGCAGTATCTATAATCTTCCTCATATGCTATTCAGAGATAACATCAAATATATCAACCCAACGCGTTTCGTCTAGTAACTAGACTTCATCAGGGGTATGTCTAAAAATTATAAGACAGCCAATCAGTATTTATACACTACAGTAAAGATCATATAATAGCAATAGTATGGTACAAAGAATAGTCAATGAACAATAGGATGTGCGAGACATGGTGAAACAGAGCGAAGAGACAATAATTGGGCTATTGACAACAAAATGAGAACTCAGTTAGGTGGTGATCATAAAACTCATATATATTATCTATTGTCATTGGGTATTTTACATACCTTTTGGTATTAACATTTATCAAAATGTGATCAATCAGAGTGGACACTCAGGATTTTTCAAAGAATAACTTCAAAACATCAAAAAGGAGACTGCCGAAGCTTCAAGCCAGTCTAATTAAAAGGTAATTGATTCATATTACTATCAGAAAATTGATTTATCAACCATTGTATGGTTCATAAAGTAGAAGCATCACATACCTCATATATTTGATTGATCAGAATTCAGCTATTTCCTATGTTTCTAACTATCAAAAGGAAGGTGAAAACAGCAAGATCCTGCCAAAAATTAACCTAACAAATCAATTGATCTTAATTAGTGTATATCTAATCCAATCTAAACCGAGAGGGAAAAAAAGGAAAGAAAGAGGAGGGAGGGAAAGCTTGAATATCCACCCCCTCACCATTATCCTCTATTAGGAAAACACACATGCGTCTAATACATGGATCACAATATAATTGTCTAAATGGTCAGTGTAAGCGGACTCTTATATACAGAGTCTCCTGATAGAAATACACTATGAATGACCCTAATGATAGCAGGAAACTGCGTTAATCAAGCTCTACAAATATATAGATATTTAAATATTTATAAGGTTATTACAGATGAAATTCTTAAAGCATCATGACATACCTCATGTGTCAAACACAAACGTGAAATACAGATACGGATAAGCTGTCCATACAGATTCATACAGGAAAAAACCTAAGGGTCAATTAGATAATAACCAATGATTTTAAGTATGGTATCAGTACTGAACTACAAACTGTATCACCTGTCCTCTGTGATAGTTTAAAAAATTGTGATATCATTTGTTTCTCACATGCTAACAGGCTTATAGTGAATCCAATATATACTGATTAGAACTCATAAATGAGGCACAATGTGTGTTCAAAAATCACCCTTAAATGTCACTTTTTTTGTACATAACACTTGGCAAAGTGACATTTAAGGGTGATTTTTGAACACACATTGTGCTTCATTTATGAGTTCTAATCAGTATATATTGGATTCACTATAAGCCTGTTAGCATGTGAGCTATCACAGAGGACAGGTGATACAGTTTGTATATGACTCTGTATATAAGAGTCCGCTTACACTGACCATTTAGACAATTATATTGTGATCCATGTATTAGACGCATGTGTGTTTTCCTAATAGAGGATAATGGTTAGGGGGTGGATATTCAAGCTTTCCCTCCCTCCTCTTTCTTTCCTTTTTTTCCCTCTCGGTTTAGATTGGATTAGATATACACTAATTAAAATCAATTGATTTGTTAGGTCCATTTTTGGCAGGATCTTGCTGTTTTCACCTTCCTTTTGAAAGTTAGAAACATAGGAAATAGCTGAATTCTGATCAATCGAATATATGAGGTATGTGATGCTTCTACTTTATGAACCATACAATGGTTGATAAATCAATTTTCTGATAGTAATATGAATCAATTACCTTTTAATTAGACTGGCTTGAAGCTTCGGCAGTCTCCTTTTTGATGTTTTGAAGTTATTCTTTGAAAAATCCTGAGTGTCCACTCTGATTGATCACATTTTGATAAATGTTAATACCAAAAGGTATGTAAAATACCCAATGATAATAGATAATATATATGAGTTTTATGATCACCACCTAACTGAGTTCTCATTTTGTTGTCAATAGCCCAATTATTGTCTCTTCGCTCTGTTTCACTATGTCTCGCACATCCTATTGTTCATTGACTGTTCTTTGTACCATACTATTGCTATTATATGATCTTTACTGTAGTGTATAAATACTGATTGGCTGTCTAATAATTTTTAGACATACCCCTGATGAAGTCTAGTTACTAGACGAAACGCGTTGGGTTGATATATTTGATGTTATCTCTGAATAGCATATGAGGAAGCTTATAGATACTGCACTAAGTTGCCGATATTCCTCTATCAACTTCAAAGATGGAGTATTCGAAGAGAAATGACATCACTTTGTCTGTGTAATATGATGGACTTGCTTCATTGCTTCTGTACATTTTAATACATTTTTTATGAAAGAACAGTTCATGTTTATGTTTTAAAATCAATGTTAATTGTGAAACCCACTGGGTTCCCTGTATTTATAGGTTAAAATAACCTTTGGGCGCCAATTTCCTTTCTTTTTATATTTTCTGTATCTAGTCCCTCCTAACAAGGGACTTAGTAAAATAGGCAGCCCCTCCCAAGGAGTACTGTATCTTATTGTATCTAATTAGCCTTAGAACAGCGCAGAAGGAGAGTATTTGGTTGATATATATATATATATATATATATATATATATATATATATAGTAATGTGATCCAATGCATTTGCAAATCGTATATGAATTTCAGACAAGAAACACAAAGTAGGCTGGAAGAGACTTAATACAGCCAAATAAAATGGGATGCACAAAATCCGAACTTTGAATGTGCCAAATCTCTGAAAAATTTGAGAGTGGTCCACTCAAAACAATAGTTGAATACCCCTACAGTAGTGCGCAAGGAAGTAGCTACCATAGGTGCAGGGAGTGCAGCTGCTATGGGGCCCAGAGCTGAGAGGGACCCCCTTTTTGTCAAAGATAAAAAAGTGTTATGTACATTTTTCACCACTGGGTGGTACATAAGGGCCCTTATAAACTTTTGCCTTGGAACCTAAACTATATCTAGATATGCCCCTGGACCTGCTCATTGTAACGTGGTATTAAATCAACTGTATAATCTTACATAATATGAACTGAGGCACTGTAATATGGCACAATATGACGTGGATGCACTATAGTGTAGCATAATATGAACTGATGGCAGCATTATAATTTAGCATAATATGAACTGGAGACACTGTATTTTATAGTGTGACTTGGGGTTACTGTGTGGCATAATGTGTGCTAGCAGCCCTATAATGTGACGTAACGTGAACTAGGGCACTACTATGGTTCAGAAAATAGACTAGCATTCTACTATAGGACATAACATTGACTATGGCACAACTATGGTTCAAAAAGCGAATTAAGACTCTATTATGGGCATAAAATTAACAACTGCTGCAGAGAGGTGTCTCTCTAGAAGCATTGGGACAGGGGCCCCTTCAAAATGTTAGTATGGGGCCCACAAATTTCTGGCTGCTAGTGCGTAATAAACCTTTCGACTGATCAGACTGCTGCCTAGGGTGCCAGAATCAGCCTCAGCAGAGCCATCTCCCCCATGCAGCGGATACTCTCCACCTGCCCTCCTGCGTTTACATTGCGGGGTCAGGAGTCAGGGGTTAGGTAGAAGTGCTGGCCTATTAAAGGCATCTATTAAAACATCTACTGTATATTTGTTTTAAAAAGTAGTATAATTTAAAAAGACGAGGACATTTCTTAAAGAACACTCACGTTAAAGGCAAATTGTCCAGAGTAGTCGTACATGCCACAAGAATGCATAAGACTCAAGGTATTTCTCACTGCTTCTGCACTCAGAACCCGCTCTCCTGTGATGGGGCAGATGCCACCATTAGCCAGTGTGGCAGCTATCACACTCCCTGATTCACAGGTCACCTCAATGGAGCACACCTAGGTAAAAGAGGAAACATTTATTCATAACAATTCAATTTGGCATCTGTAGCTGCAATCTACATATATTTCTGCTTGAATCTTGCCATGTATAGTAGCACTGACCTGGAAGTAAAGATCCAGAGCAGTCACCATGTCAGCATCAGAGGGGAAACACTTAATGGAGAAAGAAAAGGGAGAAATTAAAAGCTATATATTTATATTAATTTTCAGTTGTTACAAAGAAATTACCACAAAAGGTCATGTGTTAGCTGGGTGTAATATTTTCCTTCACATGCACTGTAGGGGGTACTGCAGTGACTTTCTGGGCCTCAGTTACATTGTAGTAAAAAATACCTATGTTCTGTACCGTAAGCCTAGACTGACCCCTACCCCAACACATACCAAGAGTGTGCCTATTTAAGAAGTCAGGCAGTAACAGTATATAAACTGTACCAAGTTTTCCTCTCCACGTGTTTGTTGTCCCTTATTGGTGCGACTAGAGTTCTCTGTACCACTCCCTCACCGTTTACTCATCACCATCTTAGATAGCGCTAATATCCTATTCCATATCCCAGCCCCGTCTTACTCTTTACCCTCTTTTACTATCAGTATCGCTCTTGGTTACTTTATATACCTATATTTTAAAACCATTTTGCAATAAGTCCAATGAACTTCTCTTATATGTTCTATTATTCTCTCTCTTTGCTCATGATGTTCTTATGACATGCAGAGTGCGCACTGATGTTCAATGAAAAGATAAGAATAGTAAGACATATTTATCAATGACAAGAAGCAGCTGGATGAGATTGTTTACCTTCTTCTCCTTGAGGTAATATCCGATGGCAAAGTTTCGATTTCCTGTCTCCTTTTCGGACTGAAACCTGTATTACATCAAAAACATATGTAGTAAGTCAATGCAAAAGGAATTTTTACGTTTACAAAATAGTCATCACAAATGTGAGCATGTTACACAAGTGGTGATACATGCACAGATGAGTCCACATTCTCATTCTAATCATTACTCAAAGCAGTTTGCTGAATTGGATCTGAGGTTTGAGCCTAAATGGCTGCATAGTACATTATTTTTATATTTTTAATGTTTCAAATTAGTGGAACATTACTATAGTAGAATGTAAAGTTTGAGCTCACCATGATGCAGTAGACTCAGTTATGAACAGACACGTGATTGTACGGTAAGTAAGTTTCAGGCCATTGAGACGGCTAAATATGATAGTGTTGCAATAACATATACATAATAACAATCAATGGCAGTAAAGGCAGATAAAATTGTGTTTAGATTCCCATTATAACAAATAAAATGTACCTAACAATGGTGTGATATATGTTCTATTAATAGGCGCATTAGGGCCAGGTACACACACACTCAATTTCAGACTTCAGCTAAATCCAGACTAATATGTGTCCAGAAAAATAGAATATGTGCAAAGTAGACCAACTCCTGTTTGCTTAATGCCAGTAAGCTGTACAGCAAAACTATCATAGAGCCAAGAGATTTACCACACCAGCTGAAATCATTGGAGGTTCCTGTTTGCACAGCCATCCAATCAGGGGCCATCTATAATCATTCAGTACTTGGGAATTCACAGTGGACAGCTCACCTACAGTGGTTTCCTTGAGTACTGTTGGGACATCTACCTGCTCTGCTTGACTGCCCAACATACAGATGGGGCGGGGAGGTGCGCCATGAGATCAAGCCCCTGTGCCTTGTGGCACACCCCCATGAGCCATAACCACGATCCCTGCTCGCCAGGGCTATTTCACATCCCCAGTCCATCCCTGATGTCCGCCCACTCGTGACCTCATATTCACTAGCTTCTGCGGTCAACCTATTGCATGATTGGCGGGTTGGCTGTACACACAGTAAGATGCACCAATATATCTGTGCTCTAGGGCCGACTTGGTATGTCTGCAAACTATGTTGTTCACAGACATATTAGCTGCACACACCTGACACTACATGAGCGATATATCGTGTAGTGTGTACTCAGCATTAGTGTGTGCCAAGGACTAGATTTGAGAAGCACTGAGGTAGAATATTGCACAGGATCATTATACATTTCATTTAGTTATAATCTGTGAAATATAAGCTAGAGCTAGCGTGACTTTAATGCTTTATTACTGTTTGTATCATCAGATAAAAAATATATATGTATATAGAAACAAGAGACAAAACTTTGTTAGCAAACTGGTTGGTTGAAGATATGTGACAGTTTAATCTGTTACAATAGAACATACAAGACCTCTACATTCAGCTGTGGCCCCCAGAGTGGTGCGGCAGCGTTTCTTACGTTGAGTTGTTGAAGCCAGTGTATGTATTTCCTGACATCCTTTTCAGAAACTGCATAATCTTGAAAAAAAAAAAGAGACAAGTGAGAGAGAGTTTGGGCAAAAATAAATGAGCAAACTCTATTAGTCAGGGTTGAGTACCAGACAAGCCAGTCACCATCATCATCGTCATGGTGATAATAACTGTCGTATTAAACACCACCCCCAATAAAACTAAACACTGTCCCACTTCTCCAAAAGTGGACTAAGCACCAGCAATCATAGCCTGGGCTGGTTGCCACTAATGTGGAGAGATGAACAGAGTGAATACCGCCGCAACATTCACAGCCTATATATTAGGCTGGTCACTTTATAACCTGAAATCTGCAGTGTGGGATCCGCCTGTTACAGTGGGACACAGCCCCATCCTGTTCATCTACTTAGCACATGGCTGAATTCCTGAGGGGAATTAGAGAGCAGAAAAACAGTTCCATACTGAAAGCACTGGAGCGCCTTCCAATCCCCACAAACATAGAACAGATCAGCAATTTTTGTAAGAAAATAAAGGAATAATATATTTGATATTAGCCTGGTGCCTACAGTTCAATTATAGTGGATGTAATAATGGAAAAATTGCCAGAAAATCGCCTGATAAAAGTGATTTTGCAGGTTGCTAAAAGTTAAGGAAAATAAGTGGATATAATTGCAGCGGACTCCAGTCACAACCACTTCTATTCTTTAGCTTTATTTCTGTTGTTTTTTGAACTCACCGCTTATTGCATCCGGCAACTTGTATACTCAAGCAATTTTGCCATTATTACAACTGGTAGTTTGTAATTCGCCAGAAGAGTTGTCAAAAACCTGTGATTTCAGCCAATCACAATCTACTGCATTTCCCTCCTTAATCTCTTGAAAAATGATCCCACCCTCATGTAGCGACATTTACTAAGCTCTGCTCCTATAGCTGTTACACCAATAGGGTTACTATTATGAGTCTGCAAAAATAAAATGCTTGTACACAGTGTGACCATATTGCATTACAAGGTTTCTTTTAAGAGCTAAATATCACACATTTAGTGGTAGTACTTCTGCCTAAACACAGGAATGCAGAAGACAAATAATGTAAGATGCCTCACAGGTTATCAAATACATTATCACATCCAAACTTCTCACCTGACAAATCTGAAGCAACCTCAGTCACTCCGTTCGAAAAATATACAGTTCCTCCATTTAAAAACCTACTTGGTATTAAAAGGGCCGAATTTAGGGGTCAGGCATTATTGGCCACTGCCCCCTTCCCCTTGATCACGTCATTCATTTCAGGTGCCAGTCCAGATGCCTCGAGATCACCAAAGCAGCCCGAACCTTATACTACAAAAAAAAAAAAATCATCTGGCCCTTATCGGCCAGGTATGCCGCCCCCAGCAAGTGCCACCCCTAGGCACATAGTAGTAATAAAATGGGGGGAAAAACTGCGCTGCAGCTGGGATTTTTAAATGTTTGAGCTGCTCTGAAATAATATATTAATGTTAACAATTTGAAAGCAGAGCACTTGAAATTATGTATCTGTTATATGTGTGTTGCAACTAATGTTGCTAAATATTTGAAGGAGCAGATCTTATTGGGAAAGTTCTGTAGCACTAACTATCCCTTACTACCAACCTTTGTCCGTGATGTTATGAGAACGAAGGTGCCTTCCTCCAGCTGGTTCCCCCCGCTCCGGCCGCGGCTCCTATGCGCCACGCAGCGCAATATATTGCTGGGAGACCCGGTCTGTGTGACAGTGGTGGTGAACTTGGCAGAGTTCCCACATTCCGGCTGCGGCTCCTGTGCGCCGTGTAGTAAGTGATAGTTAGTGCTACAGAACTTTCCTAATAAGATCTGCTCCTTCCTATACGGCATTAAGAACGCAACCCTTAATATCACCTGAGGACGGCAACTACTTCTTAAAAGGGCTTTTAACATTGCTTTAACTAAACCCCCCCCTTTTTTCCCCCCACAGGTATTGCACTAATAGAAACATTCTTATTTAGCAACATTAGTTGCAACGCCACTAGGCACTTGCCTCACGTGCCTAATGGGAAATCCGCTACTGGGTATTATTGTTTAAGATCAGGGTAAATTTAGAGCTGTGGAAACTGCCACTATGTGACCAATCACTATGGTCCCATTCATTCTTATGTGAAATGACTCCCACTGACCAGGGCTCCGTGAGGAGAAGTCACATAATTGTTTTTCTTTTGCAAAGAACTCAGGATGCTACAGTACTTTGGGCCAAAGAGAATTAGTCCTAAGAAGACATTTTTCCCCTCTATTTTTCACTACAAGCTGGGAAACCAACCCAGGATGGTTATGATAATGGGCTAGATCCCCACCCTTTAAAAAAAAAAAATAATTTCACCGTTCTTCCGCGCCCCCCCCCCCCCCTTTATTTTATTCTATACTTAGCGTTCTGTGCAGGCTAGTAAACCACAACGTGTTTGGGCGTTTTTACAGCCGGATAGGGTTTTAGAAATCACTTGTGGATTTATTTTATAAGGTCAAAACGATCTTTAGTAAATACTGCCTGTTGTGAATAGAGCCTTCTGTGAATCCGCAGCAGGTACCGGAGATATATATATATACATATCTACATAGCAATGTGTTCCCAGCCATGGCACTACCACTGTTGCAGTGCAAATAAACAGACCCACTGGGACAGGGTGTCAGTTTCTCAACTTTCAAGGGTTTAATATTTTCATCAGGAGTACAGAAAAGATTAAGGGGTCTATTCATAAAGAAAACAAAAATGAATTGATACTTAACACTATACATTGCATCGGTACGATGCGATATACAGTATAGCTGTTATAAGTAGCAATTCATGTATACTTACACTTCCGGGCTCCAGTGACGCTCTCTTCTCCGGCAGTCCCCCTCGCTCTCTTCTCCGGCAGTCCCCCTCTTCGGTCTTGAACTCAGCCGGTGGGTCCTTCTGCGCATGCGCCACTGGCTGACCTCCTGAAGCCGGGTGCGAACAGAGAGCAGGGAAGCATTGAGCTAACCTCCAGTTACCGCACCACAGTTCAGGTTACCCCATCCTGGGGTGGTCTTCAGTATGCCGGCTGTCGGGATCCCGGCGCACAGTATACCGGCGCCGGAATCCTGACAGCCGGCATACCGACACTTATTCTCCCTCGTGGGGGTCCACGACCCCCCTGGAGGGAGAATAAAATAGTGTGGCGCGCGTAGCACGCCACCGAGCCCGCAAGGGGCTCATTTGCGCTCGTAACACTGTCGGTATGCCGGCGGTCGGGCTCCCGGCGCCGGTATGCTGATCGCCGGGAGCCTGACCGCCGGCATACCATACTACACCCCCATCCTGAGATGGTGAACCTGAACTCCATGGAGAGCAGCTTTCTGCTCCTTCATGAATCGCACTCACCATACTAAAGTATGGTGATGTGATTCAAGCACGGAGCGGGGGTGCCGCTGAAGACATCAGGGACTTCTCCTCAGTAACCCACTCTGTGAATAGCATGAAGCAGAGAAAAGCCCTGTTTTCTCCTTCGTCCTAGAGGATGCTGGGACTCCAAAAGGACCATGGGGTATAGACGGGATCCGCAGGAGACACGGGCACCCTAAGACTTTAAATGGGTGTGAACTGGCTCCTCCCTCTATGCCCCTCCTCCAGACCTCAGTTAAATTCTGTGCTCAGAGAGACTGGACACACACTAGGGGAGCTCTACAGAGATTCTCTAGAAAATACTTTTTTTAGGTTTATTATTTTCAGGGAGCACTGCTGGCAACAGTCTCCCTGCTTCGTGGGACTGAGGGGAGAGAAGCAGACCTACTTCTGTGTGTTCAAAGGCTCTGCTTCTTAGGCTACTGGACGCCATTAGCTCCAGAGGGTCTGATCACTTGGAGCGCCTAGCTGCTCGTTCTCGGAGCCGCGCCGCCGTTCCCCTCACAGAGCCTGCAAAGAGAAAACGGGTGAGTAGCAGAAGCAAAGAAGACTTCAGAGGTGGCAGAAGACTTCTGATCTTCGGAGGTACCGCGCAGCGGTCGCGCTGTGCGCCATTGCTCCCACACACTAACGGCATTACATGGGTGCAGGACGCAGGGGGGGCGCCCTGGCCAGAAATTAAACCTCTTTTGGGGACTGGCACGGCAGTATACAGTGCATAGGCACTGTATACAGACCCCTGCCAGTATAAATAAAAGCGGGATACAAGCGCGCCATGTAGGGGGCGGGGCTTCGTCCTCCAGCTCTAATCAGCGCCATTTTCTCTTCACAGCAAGCTGCAGAGACGCTGGTCCTGGCCCTTCACTTCTGTCTCAAGTAATAGGGTGCAAAAGCAGGGGGGGGGGGGGCACAGCAAATTTGGTGTTGTATTTATTTACATATAAAAGCGCTGCTAGGTCTGGGGTTTTGTATATTCATTCAGACCGGTGAGGCGCTGGGTGTGAGCTGGCAAATTCCCTTTCTGTCTCTCTGAAGGGCCTTACTGTGGGTCTGTCCCCTATAGCACAGTGTGATAGTGGGTGTCGGTACGCGTGTGTCGACATGTCTGAGGCTGGATGCTCTTCCCAGGAGGAGGCTGGTGCAGGGGCAGAACAGAATGTGGGAGTGACTCCGTCGGCACCGCCGACTGCTGATTGGGTAGATATGTGGAGTGTCTTAAATGCAAGTGTGGCTTTTTTGCATAAGAGATTAGACAAATCTGAGTCTCAGAACCAAGCGTGGAGACAATCCATGGGAGATGTTTTGTCACAAACTCAGACTTCAGGGTCACAGAAACGTTCGTTTACCCAGATAGCAGATACAGATACCGACACGGATTCGGACTCCAGTGTCGACTATAATGATGCCAAGTTGAATCCTAAACTGGCTAAGAGCATTCAGTACATGATTGTGGCGATAAAGGACGTGTTACATAGCACTGAGGACCCCGCTGTCCCTGAGACAAAGGTCTGTATGTTTAAAGGAAAGAAACCTGAGGTAACGTTTCCTCCCTCTCATGAACTTAACGCTCTTTTTGAAAAGGCTTGGGAAACTCCTGACAAAAGGTGGCTGATTCCCAGGAGAATTTCTATGGCATATCCGTTTCCCTCTAGGGATAAGTTAGGGTGGGAGTCAACACCCACAGTGGACAAAGCTCTAGCGCGATTGTCCAAGAAGGTGGCGCTACCGTCCCCTGACACGGCAGCCCTTAAAGATCCTGCAGATCGTAAACAGGAAATTACCTTGAAATCTATTTATGTCACTACGGGTACGCTGCTCAGGCTGGCCATGGCATCGGCATGGGTGAGTAGCGCGATTGAAAAATGGGCAGATAACTTGTCATCTGAAATAGACACCCTGGATAGGGATAGCGTGCTTTTGACGCTGGGTCATATCAGGGACGCTGCAGTCTATCTAAGGGAGGCTGCGAGAGATATTGGCCTCTTGGGATCAAGGGCAAATGCCATGGCAATCTCGGCTAGGAGGGCGTTGTGGACTCATCAATGAAATGGTGATGCTGATTCTAAAAAGGCTATGGAGGCTCTGCCCTATAAAGGTGGAGTTTTGCTTGGTGAGGGCCTCGCGGACCTGGTTTCTACAGCTACCGCGGGTAAGTCTTCTTTTCTGCCATTTGTCCCTCCACAGCAAAAGAAAACCCCTCACTATCAGATGCATTCATTTCGGTCTAATAAATTCAAAAGAGGACGAGGGTCCTCCTTCCTTGCTGCTAGGGGCAAGGGAAGGGGAAAAAGATCGCCGGCTGTGACAAGCTCCCAGGAACAGAAGTCCTCCCCGGCTTCTACTAAGTCCACCGCATGACGCTGGGGCTCCCCTGCGGGAGTCCGCACCAGTGGGGGCGCCTCTTCAGCTCTTCAGCCAGGTCTGGGTTCACTCGGGCCTGGATCCTTGGGTGCTGGAAATTGTGACCCAAGGATACAAACTGGAGTTTCAAGACGTGCCTCCACACCGATTTTTCAAATCGGCCTTGCCAGCTTCTCTTCCGAAAGGGAGGTAGTGTGTGCTGCAATACACAAGCTGTGTCAGCAGCAAGTCGTTGTCGCGGTACCCCCGTCACAACGGGGGGAAGGGTTTTATTCAAGCCTATTCGTGGTCCCGAAGCCGGATGGCTCGGTCAGACCGATTCTGAACTTAAAATCCCTCAATCTGTATTTAATAAGATTCAAATTCAAGATGGAATCTCTCCGAGCAGTGATCTCCAGTCTGGAAGGGGGGGATTTTATGGTGTCAGTCGACATAAAGAATACTTACCTACATGTCCCCATATATCCTCCTCATCAGGCGTACCTGAGGTTCGCTGTTCAGGATTGTCATTACCAGTTTCAGACGTTGCCGTTTGGTCTTTCCACGGACCCGAGGATTTTCACCAAAGTAATGGCGGAAAGGAGCAGTTACTAAAAAACGTTGCGCTCTCCCTGACAGTTCTGCAACAACATGGCTGGCTCCTAAATTTGCCAAAATCACAGTTAATTCCGACAACACGGCTGTCGTTCTTGGGCATGATTCTGGACACGGAACTACAGAGAATTTTTCTCCCGTTGGAAAAAGCTCTGGAAATCCAGAACACGGTCAAGGGAATTCTGAAACCGGCAATCAATGCACTCGAGTGCTGGGGAAGATGGTGGCGGCTTACGAGGCCATCCCGTTTGGCAGGTTTCAAGCCAGAGTTTTTCAGTGGGACCTGTTGGACAAGTGGTCCGGGTCCCATCTGCACATGCACCGGAAGATATGCCTATCTCCCAGGGCCAGGATTTCTCTCCTGTGGTGGCTCCAAAGTTCTCACCTTCTAGAGGGTCGCAGGTTCGGGATCCAAGATTGGATCCTGGTGACCACGGATGCGAGTCTCCGAGGTAGGGGAGCAGTCACACAGGGGGAAAATTTCCAGGGAAAATGGTCAAGCCAAGAAGCTTGTCTGCACATAAACATTCTGGAATTAAGGGCCATTTACAACGGCCTTGTACAAGCGGAACATCTGCTTCGCGGCCTACCCATCCTGATTCAGTCGGACAACATAACAGCGGTGGCACACATAAACCGCCAAGGCGGAACAAGGAGCAGAGCGGCGATGGTGGAGGCCACAAGGATTCTTCGCTGGGCGGAAAAACATGCAAGCGCTCTGTCAGCGGTCTTCATTCCAGGCGTGGACAACTGGGAAGCAGACTTCCTCAGCAGACACGATCTCCATCCAGGAGAGTGGGGTCTTCATCAAGAGGTCTTTGCAGAAGTGACAAGTCGTTGGGGACTTCCTCAAATAGACATGACGGCGTCTCGCCTCAACAAGAAGCCTCAGACGTATTGTTCCAGGTCAAGGGACCCTCAAGCAATAGCAGTGGACGCACTAGTGACACCGTGGGTGTTTCAGTCGGTCTATGTGTTCCCTCCACTTCCACTCATCCCAAAGGTGATAAAGATCATAAGAAGAACAGGGGTTCAGGCGATACTCGTTGTTCCAGATTGGCCACGGAGGGCCTGGTATCCGGATCTTCAGGAATTACTCATAGGAGATCCCTGGCCTCTTCCTCGAAGAGAGGATCTATTACAGCAGGGGCCGTGCATATTCCAGGACTTACCGCAGTTGCGTTTGACGGCATGGCGGTTGAACGCCAAATCTTAGCTCGAAAGGGTATTCCCGGAGAGGTCATCCCCACTCTACTGAAAGCTAGAAAGGAGGTAACGGCAAAGCATTACCACCATATTTGGAGAAAATATGTGTCTTGGTGCGAATCCAAGAACTACGGAAGAATTTCAGCTGGGTCGGTTTCTCCATTTTTTGCAAGCTGGTGTGGAGGCGGGCCTAAAGTTAGGCTCTATTAAAGTGCAGATTTCGGCCTTATCTATTTTCTTTCAAAGGGAATTGGCCTCGCTTCCAGAAGTACAGACTTTCGTGAGAGGCGTGCTGCACATCCAACCTCCATTTGTGCCCCCAGTGGCACCATGGGAGCTTAACGTGGTGTTACAGTTCCTTACGTCACATTGGTTTGAACCTTTACAAAAGGTTGAGTTGAAATGTCTCACTTGGAAAGTGGTCATGCTATTGGCCTTGGCGTCCGCAAGGCGGGTGTCGGAATTGGCGGCTTTGTCTCACAAAAGCCCCTATTTGGTTTTCCATGTGGATAGAGCGGAACTGAGGACTTGTCAACAATTCCTCCCAAAGGTGGTTTCTTCGTTTCACATGAACCAACCTATTGTGGTTCCTGTGGCTACTGAAGCCTTGGGTGATTCAAAGTCGCTCGATGTGGTCAGAGCATTGAAAATTTATGTAGCCAGAACGGCTCGTATCAGGAAAACTGACACGCTGTTTGTCCTGTATGCTTCCAACAAGATTTGGGCTCCTGCTTCTAAGCAGACTATTGCACGCTGGATTTGTAATATGATTCAGCATGCTCATTCTACGACTGGTTTGCCGTTACCGAAATCGGTGAAAGCCCATTCCATTAGGAAGGTGGGCTCGTCTTGGGCGGCTGCCCGGGGTGTCTCGGCGTTACAACTTTGCCGAGCAGCTACTTGGTTGGGTTCAAACACTTTTGCAAAATTCTACAAGTTTGATACCCTGGGTGATGAGGACCTCATGCTTGCTCAATCGGTGCTGCAGAGTCATCCGCACTCTCCCGCCCGGTCTGGAGCTTTGGTATAGACCCCATGGACCTTTTGAGTCCCAGCATCCTCTAGGACGAAGGAGAAAATAGGATTTTAATACCTACCGGTAAATCCTTTTCTTTTAGTCCGTAGAGGATGCTGGGCGCCCATCCCAGTGCGGACTCTATCTGCAGTACTAGTTCGTAAGTTTTGCTTTTGTTACACAAAGGTTGTGTTTTGGTTCAATCAGCCTGTTGCTGATTTTTGGTTCATGCTGTTAACTGGTTAGTTAAATGTCATGTTGTACGGTGTGTTGTGGTGTGAGCTGGTATGTGTATCACCCTTAGTTAACAAAAATCCTTTCCTCAAAATGTCCGTCTCCCTGGGCACAGTTCCTATAACTGAGGTCTGGAGGAGGGGCATAGAGAGAGGAGCCAGTTCACACCCATTTAAAGTCTTAGGGTGCCCATGTCTCCTGAGGATCCCGTCTATACCCCATGGTCCTTTTGGAGTCCCAGCATCCTCTACGGACTAAGAGAAAAGGATTTACCGGTAGGTATTAAAATCCTATTTTCCGCAAAACAGGGCTTTTCTCTGCTTCATCAATAGACCCTTAAACCCTTGAAATGTTGAGAAACTGACACTGTCTCAGTGGGTCTGTTTATTTGCTCTACAAGAGTGGGAGGGCCGTAGCTGGGAACATACAGTGCCTTGCTAACACCACCCTTTACATTTTTCATGTTTTGTTGCCTCACAACCTGGAATTAAAATGGATTGTTTGAAGGTTTGCATCATTTCATTCACAGAACATGGCTAAAACGTAGAAGATGTTTTCTTTTTTTATTGTAAAGCAAACAATAAATAGGCCAAAACAACAGAAAACTTCAGCGTGCATAACTATTCACCACCCTAAAGTCAGTACTTTATAGAGCTACCTTTTGCGGCAATTACAGCTGCAAGTCGCTTTGGATAAGTCTCTATCAACTTGCCACATCTTGCCACTGGGATTTTTGCCCATTCCTCAAGGCAAAACTGCTCCAGCTTCTTCATGTTGGATGGTTTCCGCTTGTGAACAGCAATCTTCAAGTCTGACCACAGATTCTCAATTGGATTGAGATCTGGGCTTTGACTAGGCCATTCTAACACATTTAAATGTTTCCCCTTAAACCACTCGAGTGTTGCTTTAGCAGTATGCTTTCGGGTCATTGTCCTGCTGGAAGGTGAACCTCTGTCCCAGTCTCAAATCACAGGCAAACTGAAACAGGTTTTGCTCAAGAATATCCCTATATTTAGCACCATCCATCTTTCCCTTGACTCGAAACAGTTTCCCGGTCCCTGCTACTGAAAAACATCCCCACAGCATGATGCTGCCACCACCATGTTTCACTGTGGGGATGGTGCTCTTGGGGTGATGGGATATGTTCGCTTTGCACCAGACATAGCGTTTTCCTTGGTGGCCAAAACGTAAAATTTTAGTCTCATCTGACCAGAGAACCTTTCTCCATACATTTGGGGAGTCGTCCACATGCCTTTTAGCAAATTTAAAACATGCCTTCTTATTTTTAACACTATGTAATGGCTTTTTCTGGCCACTCTTCCATAAAGCCCAGCTCTATGGAGTGTACGGCTTATTTGTGGTCACATGCACAGATACACCAGTCTCGGCTGTGGAACTCTGCAGCTCCTTCAGGGTTACTTTTGATCTCTGTGCTGCCTCTCTGATTAATGCCCTCCTTGCCTGGTCTGTGAGTTTTGGTGGCCGGCCCTCTCTTGGCAGGTTGTGGTACCATGTTCTTTCCATTTGAAGATGATGGATTTGATGGTACTCCGGGGGATCATCAAAGATTTGGCTTTTTTTTATAATCCAACCCTGACTTGTACTTCTCAACAACTTTGTCCCTGACTTGTTTGGAGAGTTCCTTGGTCTTCATGGTGTGATGCCTCTTGCTTAGTGGTGTTACAGCCTCTGGGGCCTTTCAGAAAAGGCGTGTTTATACTGACAGATCATGTGACACTTAGATTGCACACAGTTGGACTTAATTTCACGAATTATGTGACTTCTGAAGGTAATTGGTTGCACCAGAACTTTTGAGGGACTTTATAGCAAAGTTGTGAATACATATGCACATGCCAATTTTACAATTTTTATTTATAAAAATAATTTTTTATATAAATTTATCTAATTTCACTTCACCAACTTAGACTATTTTGTGCATATCCATCACATAAAATTCAAATAAAAAAAACAAATTCAATTACCGGTTGTAATGTAACAAAATAGGAAAAAGTCAAGGGGGCTGAATACTTTAGCAAGGCACTGTATACCCGGTGGAATATATGGTGGGCAGGAAGGTAGGGTCTGGCATTAAAAGTTCTCTAACTTGCGCAGTGGCCACACAGTGGCTGCGCGGTCACACACATTGCGTTTGCATCCCCGATGGGATGAGTGATGGGCGTTTGCGGGGTAGCGATGCGGCATTGAGGGGGCAAATGGGGGCGGAGGCAGTGATCTGCGTCCATTTCTAAATAACCCACATAGTACACAACTTGGAGGAGTAGCTGATGCAGCAATGAAGCATGGGTATGGATCACAGGGTTAACCTATTTAGTTCGACAGTCTCTAGGTCGACCACTATTGGTCAGCTTGGCAAAGGTCAACATGATGAAAAGGTTGACGTGGTCAAAAGGTTAACACTGGAAAAGGTTGACCAGGACAAAATGTTGACACTGGAAAAGGTTGACATGACAAATGGTTAATACAAAAAAGGTTGACACAACATTTGTAAAAAATTTTGGTGTAGTTTTCACCGTCACAGCACATGGAACCCCAATCAGTGTACTGGGTCCCCTCGCATGGCCCACTGTGCCGACCAAATGTGTCGGCCATATGTGTATCGAGCATTAGTCCCTGTCGACCATAAGCACTGTCAACCTTTTACATGTCGACCTAATGACCATGTTGACCTTTTTGTATATGTCAGCCTAATACATGTTGATCATTAGTGGTCTACCTATTGACTGTCAACCTAACGAAGTTCCTCTTCCACCAATGTCCAGATCCCCAGTGCACTTCATTCTCTGCTACTGTATCTTGGTGGCAATATTGCTCACTTGGCAGGTAGAGGTGGATCTGCAGTTCTGCGGTATCATTTAAAGACCTGTCCCAGGGTTAGGAGTAGCGGAGAAATACCAGAAGAGGATCAGGCATCTGACCATTAAGAGATGATCACATGAAAGCAGTGGCGTAAGTTCGTCCTAGACGCCCGGAGGCAATATAAATACAGGTGCCCCCCTATATAGAGGCAAAAATTTTTTTTTATATATATATATATATATATATATATATATATATATATATATATACATACACACCACACCAATATTGATCCTGCAGGCTATATATATATTTATATATATATATATCCTGCCATTCTTTGCAAGCATAATGGCGTATGCATGAAGAAATTTCCAAAGGACAGCTCTTGCGGTGAGAGCTATTCTTTGCCATGATACAGTAGAACTTCCCGGTGTATGATCCGGAGTCCTATCTGTGCATGCGTGGGCTGATGCGCCCCACTAGGGGGTGCTGGGAGGGGTCCAATGGGTAATGTGATAGAAGCCCATCTAAAGATGGTGTTGCCCACCGCATCCAAGCCCTGGGGTCTAGGCTTGGTGGATAAGTAGTAAGCCGCCAAACCTCTGAAAACTGCATTTTTGGAGGTTTGGCTGCATTTTTAACCTTGTGCCAATGATACATCCCTGCAGACCAGTGCCAGTTTGGGGTCCACATGGGCCTGGAGCTGAAAGTGAGTCTATTATGTGACCGATACTGCGGGAGGGGAGGCAATCATTTTGCTGGCTGTCGGGATTCCTAGCGGTCAGGATACCGACACCAGAATACCGTCTCACAGGTCTTATTCCCATTCGTGGGTGTCCACAACACCAATAGAGTGGGATGGGAACCACCGAGACCACTGCGTTGCGAGCGCAACAAGCAAGGGCCTTCATTGCGCACGCCCCCTGCCAGAATTCTGACGGACGGGATGCTGCTGTCAGGATGCTGACAGACGGCATCCCGTCTGTCGGTAAAACATATGTATTCCCTGCGGGAGGACAATTAATTATGGGAGGAAGATGGGGAGGGATGGTCGCGGGCGGGCAGAAGGACTTGGCAAATGGGGGGGGGGGGGGCGATGGAGTAACAGAGGTCTGGAGGACGGGATGAGGCAGAATGGGGGTCATTGTATATATGACAAAAATGCAGATTCATTAAACGGGCATTGAAACGTTGCACTACTTCAATTGGTGTCAGTGTGCAAATCATTGGAGTGCCGCACCACCTCTATTTTGCTAAACTACTTTGCTGTGAGGGCACCCAATGTATTAGTCTATTATGTGGCTGTGCCAGACCCCTACCTCAATCTATATATACAAACATACATACAGTATACTGGCAGTGCACTTATACAGGGAGAAAGGGAGCATAGATGGATACCTTGTGTAGTGAAAGAAGGCTCTTCTCTCCTCCCCAATTACCGGAGGCAGAGCGCAATTAGGATGTGGAATACAAGGCAAGCGTGGTACCAGCTCTTAAACACCGCCTCGCACGTGTGTCCATCCGTCCCGTCCCCCCCTTCCCCACAGCAGCGGGGCAACGGTAGCAGCAGCTCCTCTCCTACCTCCCACAGCAGGCGCGCACCAGCGTACTCTCCTGGGGTTTGCGCTGTAGTGGCGGCTTACAGGAATGAGTCAGTTCAGTGACGTAACTAGAAATTTTTCTCCCCCAAGCCAAAAAATTATTCGCCCCCCCCCCCCCCTCCATAATTGGCAGTATAGAGTGTGTGGCTTCATTGGGATGGGCATGGCTTACCATAAAGGGGTGTAACATTGCAGGAAAAGACTGCGTTATACCCCAGTTTTCCAACCTGCACGCCCAGGCGGGAAAGAAAATTAATCCTGATTCATGCCCCTTACATTATTTGTAATTTTTCCTCCTTATAGTAATGCCCAGTATACATTATGCCACATACTGCAGTGGCCCTTAGACATTATGCCACACACAATAATGCACATGACACAATATGAACACACCATAATGCCCCCGACACATTATGCCACACACCGTAATGCCCCCGACACATTATGACAGGAATCGTAATGCCCGTTATACATTATGCTACACACTGCAATGCCCCTGATACATTATACCACACACCGTAATGCCTGTGACACATTATGACAGGAATCACAATGCCCGTTATACATTATGCTACACACTGCAATGCCCTTGATACATTATAGCACATACAATGTCTTTGACACAGTATAACACACACCACAATGAGCCTGAGACATTATACCACATATCACAATGCCCGCGATATAGTATACCATACACCGTAATGCCCGACACATTATGACACACACCGCAATGTCCGTGATACATTATGCCACACACCGTAATGCCCATTATACATTAAGTTCTACAGTAAGGCTTCTAATTACTTTTAAATTACCTGCTCGTTGCCAGGGGTTTCATGCTCTTGGTTCCATGCACGGTGCCAGGGGTTTTCATGCTCAGGTTGTCATGCTCGTTGCCAGGGGTTTCATGCACTGGGTGTCATGTTCGTTGCCAGCGGTTTCATGCTCTTGGTTCCATGCACGGTGCCAGGGGTTTTCATGCTCAGGGTGTCATGCTCGTTGCCAGGGGTTTCATGCACTGGGTGTCATGCTCGTTGCCAGCGGTTCCATGCACGGTGCCAGGGGTTTCATGCTCAGGGTGTCATGCTCGTTGCCAGGGGGTTCATGCACTGGGTGTCATGCTCATTGCTAGGGGGTAGTGCGTGTTGCTAGGGCCGTGCTCCCAGTGCCACATATGCCCTCAGTGCCAGATATTCCCCCACAGTGCCAGGTATATGCACCCAGTGCCAGATATTCCCCCACAGTGTCAGGTATATGCCTCCAGTGCCAGGTACATGCCCCCAGTGCCAAATATACCCCCCCAGTGCCACATATGCCCCCTCAGTGCCTGCTCCCCCACAGTGCCAAATATTCCACCACAGTGCCACCTATGCCCCCTCAGTGCCAGCTATATGCCCCCAGTGCCAGATATTTCTCCACAGTGCCAGGCATATGCCCCCAATGCCAGATATTCCCCCACAGGGCCAGGTATATGCCCCCAGTGCCAGATATTCCCCCACAGTGCCAGGTGTATGCCCCCAGTGCCAGATATTCCCCCCACAGTGCCGGGTATATGCCCCCAGTGCCAGATATTCCCCCACAGGGCCAGGTATATGCGCCCAGTGCCAGGTATATGCCCCCAGTGCCAGATATTCCCCCACAGGGCCAGGTATATGCCCCCAGTGCCAGATATTCCCCCACAGGGCCAGGTATATGCGCCCAGTGCCAGGTATATGCCCCCAGTGCCAGATCTTCCCCCATATGCCCCCAGTGCCAGATCTTCCCCCACTGTGCCAGGTATATGCCCCCAGTGCCAAATATACCCCCCTCCCCAGTGCCACATATGCCCCCCGCCCCAGTGCCAGGTCTCCCCCCCCAGTGCCAGGTATATGCCCCCCAGTGCCAGGTCTTCCCCCACAGTGCCAGGTATATGCCCCCAGTGCCAAATATACCCCCCTCCCCAGTGCCACATATGCCCCCCGTCCCAGTGCCAGGTCTTCCCCCCCAGTGCCAGGTATATGCCCCCCAGTGCCAGGTATATGCCCCACAGTGCCAGGTATATGCCCCCCAGTGCCAGGTCTTCCCCCCCAGTGCCAGGTATATGCCCCCCAGTGCCAGGTCTTCCCCCACAGTGCCATGTATATGCCCCCCAGTGCCAGGTCTCCCCCCCCCAGTGCCAGGTATATGCCCCCCAGTGCCAGGTATATGCCCCCCAATGCCAGGTATATGCCCCCCAGTGCCAGGTCTTCCCCCCCCAGTGCCAGGTATATGCCCCACAGTGCCAGGTATATACCCCACAGTGCCAGGTATATACCCCACAGTGCCAGGTATATGCCCCCCAGTGCCAGGTCTTCCCCCCCAGTGCCAGGTATATGCCCCCCAGTGCCATGTATATGCCCCCCAGTGCCAGGTCTCCTCCCCCCCCCAGTGCCAGGTATATGCCCCCCAGTACCAGGTATATGCCCCCAGTGCCTGCTCCCCCCTTGTGTTGGAGGGACATGGAGCGCATCGCGCGTCTCCTGTGTCCCTCCCTGGCTCTCTCCCCCGGCCGGTCTAATACAGGAAGTGCCGGTTCGTGAGCCAATCAGAGCTCACGAATGGCACTTCCTTAGACCGGCCGGGAGAGAGCCAGGGAGGGACACAGGAGACGCGCGATGCGCTCCATGTCCCTCCAACACAGCAGGGAGGGAGACATCAGATTGACATGCGGGCGCTCGTCCGCATGTCAATCTGTGTAATGTCAGAGGCGCCACTGCGAGGCGCCCTCTGCGGGTCAGGAGCCCGGCGGCAGCCGACTCCGCTGCCTCCCGGACTTCCGCCCCTGCATGAAAGCAAGGACCTGTAAAAACACCTTTGCGGCTGCCAGGAAAAGGTAAGTCACTGCTGGGCCATCAGGGAGAATATGTTGACATGTTAACATGTTGACATTTCATCAATGTCTACATGATGAATGTCAATATGGTCAATGTCGACATTGGCAATCCAAATATAAAATGAACTGCTGGGCCCAGTGCCTTCTCTATATTAGCACGGCTTACTAAAAACAAATAAACAGTGTAACCGGAGAGGTAAATCTAATTATACGGGTGCAGGCTGTGCTTAAAGCAAATGGTGTACCCAGAGAGATACGTACTGTATGATTATACAGATGCATCATACCCAGAAGCCCATGTGCACCACACACCCTGCAATGCAAACAATCCACAAATTGCACACCTTTACATCCCACAACTTCAGCGTCTACACTGATACACATATGTTAAATAGTGCCTGGAGTGCCACCCCAAAACATTATTTTATGTGGCAATAAGAGTAGTGCGCCACAGAGGGACCAGAGGTGTTTAGCTGACAAACCTAGGGAAGTCACATATTTGGAGGATAGAAAATGTGTGTCTTCCCTGTTTAATTGAGCTTAGTGCATTTCTTCCTTGCAGCCTGGTGCAGCTGACAGAAAGTGACTAAGTAACCAGAGAAGGCAAGGTGGCAGTCACATGCCTGTCATTCTGTTGGTGTTGGTGGGGTCTAAGGTATAAAAGACTGTCTGGAGAATTCGTCTGTGTGACCGAAGCCGGAAAAGCTGGCCAGTAACTAGGGGGGGGCGGTCCGAGTTAGTGATAGGGCCGCTTGGGATGCTTCTGTGAGGAGCTGAGGACCTTTGTCAGTGTCCTGTGTGAACACTAACTGTATGGAGGATACTGGTCTGCGGTCATCCTGACAAAATAGACCTTTGAGCACAAGTCTATGCAATATCCCAAAAGGTCAATTTCATAGATTCAAGAGAAACTAAAAGATACCTTTGAAGTCTATGTTTTAGGGGTGAGAAGCAAATGTGTAGAAAATGGAAATCTAATGACCGTATAGATACAATTTGTCTGTATATACTTTTTTGGGGTACCCGGTTGATAGATCTACAGTAAAAAGAT
Organism: Pseudophryne corroboree; assembly: GCF_028390025.1. Taxonomy (NCBI): domain Eukaryota; kingdom Metazoa; phylum Chordata; class Amphibia; order Anura; family Myobatrachidae; genus Pseudophryne; species Pseudophryne corroboree. The sequence goes on along the minus strand of NC_086445.1, from coordinate 239,506,924 downwards.
AGCCAGTCAATAAGTCAACCCCAAATGGTCGACATGCAAATGGTCATAGGTTGACAGGGTCAAAAGGTCAGCAGGTAAAAAGTAGACAGGTTCAAAGGTCGACATGACAATGGTCGACAAACATATGGTCGACACAAGTTGTTGGGGTTTTTTTTTAAAGGTTTTTCAGCATTTATCATCCATGTGGTGTGGACTATGAATGGGAATCTTGCCCAAAGCATGGCAAGCGAAGCGGGCCCACGAGGTTATACGTCTCCACTACTTTGGCTCAGATATGGTTAAACATACAAAATTACATTAAAAAAAAACCCAAAAACCTTGTGTACGGTCTACCTTTTCCATGTCAACCTTTTGACCCTGTCAACCTTTTGCATGTCGACCATTAGGGGTCGACCTATTGACTGTCTGTCTTTTTACTGTAGCTCTATTGAACCACACTCCTTTTTTTATAACAAGGAAGTAAGCTTAAATCAAACATAAAATTCACAATCATTCTATGATACTCTTCAGTAATTTCCCAAATTACAAATTACAAATCCCAGCAGATGAAAAAAATACATTTAAATATTTTATTGTAAACTCTGATTGATGACAACCCTAATACCATTAAAAAAAACCATAAGTTACTTTCTGACACCTTTCTTTCAATGTGAAACAAATATAAATTCTGGCATTAACACTTTTGAACACAAGGTGTCATCTTTGAGCTTTACAGGACTCATCGATCATGAAAATACAGTACACGATTGAATAGATTTTTGGTGTGTTTATTTGTTAATACAAATAGATTTAGTTGTCATGATTATTTTCAGGGGCACAGAGAGGAAGGTACTGATTACCCGGACCTCAGCATGTCTGGGAGGCAGCACACATACTACTCACAGTAAATATTTTCCCAAGTGGGTTTGGCCATGCCCCTCTAACAACCACGAACACAATATGTCTTGGCAACCCTTATTATCTTATGCATAAAACAATCTAAAGCTCTTAATTTATATATATATCTATATATATCTGTATAGTAATTGTGTAAGTATGACATGTCTCCACAAAGCAACTGGTCTCACTGTGAGTGAGTAGGGATGGCCATCGACTATCGATGTTTCGAAATAATCGATGGTCAATTACCGATGTTAAAAACTTTTACCATAGATGGGGGAGAACTAGATGGTTTCCCGCCATCGATGGTTTACTGCTACCGAATATTTATTTTTTATCTCAGTGTCAGGATACAGAGTTTAGACCCGCCCCCGACACCCGCAAAGAAACGCCCCCAGGTTCTGATTGGCCTGCATTTCATTATACAGAAATGCAGTATAGGTGATGTCAGATTTATATGGAGAAGTCTTCCAAAATACACATGTGGTATCATAAGGAGCAATCCAGTAATAACCTTACTACAGTGAAAATGCCACAGGTCCAGGAATTGCAGTTACCAGGCTTTTGCTGTCTGAGGTCTCACAAGTCAGGGGCATTCAAGCATGTTGGAGGGAGTTTAAGGGACAGTGTGTATTCTATTTGACAAATGTAAACAGCAGTGTATACAAGTACTGATTTAATACATTTGGAAAGTAACAGTTAGTTTGCAGACTGTCCCTCCCAGCATGAGATACTGCAGGGACATGCTTGGATGCCTCTAGACATGCTTGGGTGCCCTAGGCAAATGCCTAGCCTGCCTATAGCTAAGTCCGGATCTGAATGACCCCCTATGTGCTGTAATTAGACTTTGCTATAAGCGGTCTGTTGTACCGAACACTAGGGCATACTTACCTACTTCCTGGCTGCTCTCTCCGGGAGAGAGCAACCAGGTCGGCTCAGCAGGGGGGCGGGGCAGGGCAATGATGAGCAGAAGGGGCGGGGTGGTGGTGGAACATGGGTGGGGTGGAGGTGGTATGGGGGCGTGGTTACAGTGGGGCATCATTTAAGCCACACACCCCACTCTGTAATGCCGATATTACCAGCATTATACTGCAGGGGGCGTGGCTATGATGACGCGATTAAAAAAGAATCAAGTCATCGACTGCCCAGACTGCCCACTTTACTCACTAAGTGGGCGGCCGGGCAGGGGGGACAAGAAGAATCGGGAGACTTGCCTGCTATTTCGCGGGGCCAGGTGGGTCACCCGATTTTCGGGAGCCTCCCGGTCATTCCGGGAGAGTAAGCAAGTATGCATTGGGGTAATCTAAGGACAGCTTTGCATTCTTTTTTGTCTAGGATGTAAACTTTCATCTTGTGCTGGTGACATGTTATAATAATATATTAAATCTACAGGTTTCTGATACAAATCAGCTTATCACAAAAATATAGAGTGTAAAAAACAACAGGAAGCGATCACGGGACCACCTGTCAGGATCCCGGCGGTAACAATGCCGATGCCAGAATCCCGACAGACGGTGAAATGCTGCCGCCCGGAATACCGGCACCACAGGCTTTTCTCCCTCTGTGGGTGTCCACATCACCCATAGAGGGAGAATAGATCCTGTGGCAAGTGCAGCGAGCCACCGTGCCCGCAAGGCGCTTTCAAGCGTTCTCCCCGCTGCCGGCATGCTGGTGGCTGGGATCCCGCTGTCGGGATCATGACAGCCAGGATCCCGGCCGCCGGTAAAAGGTATGTTTTCTCTCAATAAAAACTAGCAAATAGACTATTTAACCACATACAAATATGACAAAAGAAAATTTGAATGAAACAAGCTTATACTAATTGATTCTTACAACATTGCTTATAAACTTTGTTATAGAATCATTATGCAACATTGTAAAATGAAAAATGTAGTAAGCGGTGTGGCCTGTTAGGTGAGTACATGCAATGGTTTCACAGTTGTAAAATGATGGACGTCCCTTTATGCACACGTTAAATTTGACCCTTAAAAGGGCCTGATTCAGAGTTGCATGTAAGCCAGACAGAAAAGCTGACACTTTAGTGAAATAAATGCAGATTTCTGCCTGTATCTCAGCCTGACCGGGATGACAAATATCCCCTTTTCCAGTGCTGCACATAGTATTTTTCAATTTTTTCATTTTTCTTTAGCAGGAGATGAGGCCACGCCTTCTTTTTTGGCCATGCCCCCCATACAGCCCTCATCTGCCTGACTGCACCATCCCCATCTATCAGTTGGTAAAAGCAGATGTCATCAGCAGCAGCAGCAGCAGCACGCTTGGTGAAGGAGTTGCGAATCAAGTCAAATGGATCTTTGTATACTCTCACCTCTTAATACCCTGCAATTCTACCAAATACCCTGCAATTCTACCAACACAACACAACAACTTGGGTTGCTGTATGTGCTGGAGTATGAATGAAGCTGGATTGCCTAGTAATGCTACTCTTCATACAGGCCACTGGTAGTTGTAATGGGAGACTAATGCAGCAGAGGAAGACAAGATGCAGGCTAGCAGGATAGCCTATGGCTGTAGCAGGTTAGCAGGATTTGCCAAGAGCTGGAGGATAGGTAAGTGCAGGTTTACAGGCATTTACTAAAGCAGCATGCTGGGATATATGTAGCAGACTGCAGATTATACTGAACTGATTGGTAAATGTAATACACCCGCACTTATCGCATGGGTATAACACTTCCTGCTTCACCTCTTTACCGAGGCGTATCAGGATGTATTAACATCTCGGATGATGAAGTGGGGGAGTGAAGGGGGCGTTGCCTTCTCTTCTTCACTCCGGGGTAGGGAGGCCAATCCCGGGATCGGGATCGGCGGGATCCCGGGATTTAGGCCCAAAAACGGCCGGGATTCAATCCCGGGATTGGAAGCTCCAGTCCCGGGGATTGAGGGATCAATGTTGAGCGTCCTCAGGACGCTCAGACGCTGCCCGTCTCCCTCCTCCTGTCTCCCCCTGCGCAGCGTGACCTGTGAGGTCACGCTGCGCTTTCAGTAGCCGCCGAGCCGGAAAGTACGGCGGTCTTCACCCGCCGCCTCCTCCTGGCTCACCCTGCACTCACCCGCTGCCTCCTCCCGGCTCCCCTACACTCACCCGCCGGCTCCGCTGCACTCACCCGCCGACTCCTCCTCACCCGCTACCTGGCTGTGCAGGTTTGTACGGGTTTTTTGATGTCTGCAGGGCGGGAGGGGCGGGGCGTGGGGGGTGGCCGGACACAGTCTAAAGCCAATCCCGGGAATCCCGGGATTGACCATTTTTCAATCCCGATACCCGGGATTTAAAAATTGTCCCGGGATTGGCTTCCCTACTCCGGGGGCATGTTCAGCTTCCCCGGAGATGCTGGCTGCCCCCGGAGACTGGGCAGTGTGCAGTGCCGGCTCCTTATCTGTGACAGGAGCCGAGTGCTGCAGAGGATTATCACACTGCAGCACTCGGCTCCTGTCACTGCAGGAGAGCCGGCACTTTGGTGTCACCCCTTCCGAGGGTGACACCTGGGTGCAGGCCGCACCCCCCGCACCAGCCTTCTGACGCCACAGCCCCTGAGTGCTGGAAGCACAACTAAAGCAGACTTCTGAAATGTACTGAACCTGAATGCTGAGAGCAATACAGAAACAGGAGCCAGGGTACTAGGAGTCTATTCATGAAGCAGTGATAAGAGTGGAGAAGTCAGCCAGTGCAGAAGTTGCCCATAGCAACCAATCAGAATTGAAGTAACATTTATAATTTGCATACTATAAAATTATACAGAGCAGATGATTGATTGCCATGGCAACTTCTCCACTGGATCACTTCTCCACTCTTTCTATTGCTTCATGAATAGACCCTTGCATAATCTATGTTACAAATTGTACTGTATAGAGAAAAAAAATGTTTTCTGCGCTGTGATTGAGCTGCTTGTTGGAAAAAAGGGGGAATTATAAAAATGTATAAACAAGCGCTGTTTTTGTGTGTGGCACCTGAAAAAAAAGATTGGTTAGTGGTAATGTTTACAGCTTTTTTTGTGATGACCAGTCCGTGAAGAAACAACCTAACTTTCCCTAGGCCGGGAGCAAGGTAGGGAAAGTTAGGTTGTTTCTTCACGGACTGGTCATCACAAAAAAAGCTCCAAAAGGAGCTGTAAACATTACCACTAACCAAGCGCTTGTTTATACATTTTTAGAAATTGTACTGGTTTAAATAGTGCACCCTAAGCATTGCTAGACTGTGCGAAACATGTGACTAGAGTTGCTAAGAGCTAGTTGGCAGAGAAATCATGTGACACTGTCCAACATAGTGGCGTCCATAGTCAAGAGTGGCGGGAACCTCCAGGTGGAGGATGCCAGCCACATTTTTGATAAATGTACCAACCAATCCTCTTCTGTCATTTTACAGGCTGTGTTTGAAAAATGACAGGAGCTGAGTGGTTGGCACTTCTGAGTGGTTGGCACTCTCTCTGCCTTATCTCTCTCTAAACTTTGATAAATGACCCCCTTATAAGAAACTTGGGGGTGCTGTATACGTCCAGCGGAGGGCGCAAATGGACACTGATTTACACCGACAGACCTGGTAATGGGGCCCTGTGATCCGGAGTCTGACATTATGCAGGATCCTACACATGCGCAATCTGGTACATATTGGGGGTAATTCTGAGTTGATCGCAGCAGGATTTTTGTTAGCAGTTGGGCAAAACCATGTGCACTGCAGGGGAGGCAGATATAACATGTGCAGAGAGAGTTAGATTTGGGTGGGTAATTTTGTTTCTGTGCAGGGTAAATACTGGCTGCTTTATTTTTACACTGCAATTTAGATTGCAGATTGAACTCACCACACCCAAATCTAACTCTCTCTACACATGTTATATCTGCCTCCCCTGCAGTGCACATGGTTTTTCCCAACTGATAACAAAGGGGGTCATTCCGAGTTGTTCGCTCGTTGCCGATTTTCGCAACGGAGCGATTAAGGCAAAAATGCACATGCGCATGGTACGCAGTGCGCATGCGCTAAGTATTTTAGCACAAAATTTAGTAGATTTACTCACGTCCGAACTAAGAATTTTCATCGTTGAAGTGATCGGAGTGTGATTGACAGGAAGTGGGTGTTTCTGGGCGGAAACTGACTGTTTTCTGGGAGTGTGCGGAAAAACGCAGGCGTGCCAGGATAAAACGCAGAAGTGGCTGGCCGAACGCAGGGCGTGTTTGTGACGTCAAACCAGGAACGAAACGGGCTGAGCTGGTCGCAATGGAGGAGTAAGTCTCGAGCTACTCAGAAACTGCTAAGAAATTTCTATTCGCAATTCTGCTAATCTTTCGTTCGCAATTCTGCTGAGCTAAGATACACTCCCAGAGGGCGGCGGCCTAGCGCGTGCAATGCTGCTAAAATCTGCTAGCGAGCGAACAACTCGGAATGAGGGCCAAAGTTCCTGCTGCGATCAACTCAGAATTACCCCCATTGTGAGATCTCTACACAGACAGAATTGTGTGCAATCTGAATCAGGCCCTTAATCTGTGTATTTGTAAAGCACATACTGTACCTGAACACTAAGTACAGTAGACTAACTTTATACAAGTGCTGAAAATGTGACATACAGTACTTACATAATCAAACTTTTCAGCCTTGGTAGAACCTTGCTAAATACAGAGACATAAAAACAAGTATTAGTATCCCAGAATATGTTTAATTCTTTATAGGGTTTTCAAAACAGGGGTTACAAGGAAAGAGGCACATACAATACAATAAAATAAATACACAGACTGACAGAGATGAATGCATTGTCACTGGTAGGTTGACATGGATGTGGAAATTGAGAGGAGAATAGAACACCAAGAAAGGGATTAAGGGCCTAATTCAGTATGAAATTCATCAGAGATGCATCCGCATACTGAAGCCCCTGTTTAGTGTGCGCACACGCAGGAGACGCACTGAGCATGTGCACACAGTGAGGCGCAGCGGCATCTCACTTATGTGAACGCCCCTGCCTGATTGACAGGCACAGGCATTCTCAGGGGCCGGGAACTGCGACGCAGTGTTTTGTGGGTGTCGATACGGCATTGGGGGAGTGCAGTCCGGACACATCTCCGTTTGGGGGGCGGGCCGCGGCGGCTGCATGATGTCACACGCAGCCGCTCAAAACATGGCCGCTCCGCGACTGCCTTCGCAGCTAGGCTGTGGAGGCAGAGGGCTACCCTAAAGATGCAAGCACATCACTAAACTTGCATTTCAGCAGTTGGGGGACACGGCATGTGGGGTGGCATTGCCCTGTGCTGGGCAGCTCCCCGCATGCTAGAGAAAGGAGTTGTAGTGTTGCGATTTCTTGCAAAACTACAACTCTTGCTGAATTAGGCCCTATGTTGTTTTTTTCAAACTCATAAGGTAGTAGCTCAATCCCGCTAGGGGAAAACCAAAGATGTGGAGGTTTTCTATTGTAGGGGTGTTATGTGTAACGGTGAAAGTGGTAGGGTAATATAAAGTGTAGAAAAGGCATCTAGCCCCCAGGATAGCCATGAGATGTATCTGTTGAGGGCACAAGAAGACCCAGGCCAACAAGGTTTCTTTGAATCTAAGAAGCAGTGTGATTTGGATTAGTCATGCCTAAGAACAGTGAAGTCTATTCATGAAGCGGTGGAAGGAAACTGGAGACCAAAGCTGGGTACACACTATGTGATAGACAATATGATATATATTGTTTAGATGTAGATTAGAATGATATATCACACACATCGTATATTCTGTACCCACGATCCGTCATTCCCAGCCGCTGTTCATTGGATCGTTCCATCTGATGTGCTGCATGGACAACCATGGAAAATATACATGAAAGGAGTTATGGTGGCAAATCAGGGAGGGTCTGTATCCCCATAATGCTTTTTATCTGACAGTTTGTTGTTGACCAGTATCATACACTGGTGGTAGCTAGGGCAATAGAGAGCCTGGCTGGGCCCAGGTACTTTTCATGGGGTGTGGCCTAATCACAGGAAGTGTGGTCATGCACCCTTAGAAAACTTACCAACATTTTTTATTTTCCGTGCCTCCCTAGCCACACTGCAGCCCAGCGCACAGAAGCGTGTGTTGGGCTGAGGAGAAAAGCTGTAGCTGCTGCTGACAGGTAAGGGGGAGGGGGTGGGGTAGACCTGGGCCCCCACTGGGCCCCTCTATCAGACCTGGGCCTGGGTAATTAGTACCCCCACTCTCTGCGCCACTGGTGGTAGCACACGTTCATAATGGTATCCAGCGTATACCCAAGACTTTATGATAGCTGGCTTTGGACACAAGAGGAGAGAAGTTTACAATTAGATTATATATTGGCTAATATACAATTAGCCACTAAACAGTGAGTGTGAAGAAAGATCTTAGCCCATGGTATATGTGTCAACATAATGTAGAGTTCAGTCTCGGTTTTTGACACAAAAGATGAAGTTCACAACATATTATATCAATTTATCAGGTGTTTCCTACGAAACTTTCCCAAATGGACTTATTTAAGTAGTGTTTGAGGCCGCATGGTGTCATTTTCTATGGGTGGGTTAAAAGAATCAGCAAATCTCAATCATTGAAGATAGACATCAACATGTATATCTTTTGTTACATAGTCAGTAGTCTGTAAAACACCAGGGGGTAAATTTACTAAGATGGGAGTTCTATTTAAGATGTGATGTTGCCTATAGCAACCAATCAGATTCCAGGTATTATGTTCTAGAAGGTGCTAGATAAATGAGAACTAGAATCTGATTGGTTGCTATGGGCAACATCCCATCTTAAATAGAACTCCCATCTTAGTAAATTTACCCCCAGACCATTTAGTGAAGAGATACTGTTGCACCTATAAAGGAAAAGGAAACGTTGAGTTGCCAATTATTAGGAGCATAAGGGTAGGTTCTAAAGTCAGTACCACTTTCAGTGCTATTAATGTTGAGTAGAGTAGGGAAATTGAGGATTCAAGGTTATATGTAGAAATGGTAACTAAGAAAGCTAACTTTGGGTTTTATGAAGGCTGCATGTTATGGTAAAAGTTATGATAATACTCAATCTTAACACTTGAAATTACTAAAAAAAAAGTAGATTAAGGACCTGAGTAGAAAGGATTCTTTGTAGTTAGAGCAGTATAACAAATGTCAGTATAGCATATGGGAATATTCTAAAGGTTTCCTGTTGACATATAAGATCAGTTTGCCACCCAGCAGAAAGCATTGGAATAGTTTGAAGTGGGTAATTTTTCCGTCAACAAGAACTGAATTATCAAACATCAAAACTACATTCATTAGACTATAGAACGATCCCCATATCACAATGCACAATATTTACTCTAATCAACAGGTGTATTACTTTGTCCTATAAACTATAGATGAGGCAGGTAAACATACTCACTTTAATCAATGAACAATTGACAATTGCTCCAGCATTCACCATGGGGTTGTGCGGTTTATCTAATAGAATGGATACATATACGTGAACCGAGTTAGTTATATTAGACACATTTTTTGACTACCATTTTTTAAGTTTATAATACTAATCTTTATGAACTACAATCGGTATTTCTATTATGACTATATAAATATATAAAACTAAAGGCAGAGGTGTAGCTCGGGCACCATGTTCCTGGAGACCTGTATGCACCACCGGAGAGGAGGGGGCCAGATCAGGTCCTTCACACAGTTCCCCTCCTCTCTTAAATTCTGATGGGGACTAAAGTTTGATCCCTACGTACTAAACTCCGAAAAGTAAAGCTTTCCTGAGTTTGGCCCTGTTGGTTTATGCCATCCTCAGATGGAGTAAACCGATTTTAGTCTGCAGAGGCATTCTTGTAGAAACTGATGCTGTGCGCATTCGCTTTGTCAGATTCTCTGGAGGGGTCTTTTGAAAAAGGATATGTATATTTCAGGGACAACGGTTGGGAGAATGAGTTACATTACAGAGAGAGCAAATTTTAGTTAAAAAAAGAAAAAGTCAGTTGATATGCAGACTATGGGCCTAATTCAGAACTGACTGCAGCAGCAAATTTGTTAGCTAATGGGCAAAACCATGTGCACTACAGGTGGGGCAGATATAACATGTGCAGAGAGAGTTAGGATTGGGTGGTTTCTTATTGTTTCTGTGCAGAGTAAATACTGGCTGCTTTATTTTTACACTGCAATTTAGATTTCAGTAACTTTTTCTGCATGTTATAGCTGCCCCCCCCCCCCCACCCCACCTTACCTGCAGTGCACATGGCTTCGCACATTAGCTAACAAATTTGCTGCTGCAATCAGGTCTGAATTAGGCCCTATTAGTAATCGGGGCACTGCCACATTGGTCCTTAAAAATGCAGAAAGGAAAATAAGTGGAAAAATTACAAGCAGATCATTTTGTTCCAGGAGGAATGGATCAAATTGGAATTTCAACACATTTTTTTTTTTTTGTTAAAATGAATGAACATCTATAGAAATTACTATTCAGTCAAATAATAAATATAATAGGGCATATTAAGTCTGCAAAATATTTATACATTAGGTGCTTATTCTTTTCCCCAGCAAATGTGATAAATAAAGAAAATATATGTATATACATTTCCAGTATGTGCTCAACCTTGGAGTAGTCACCTTGTTAGGGGAGTAGGAGTGAAGCATTACCGTGGATCAGCATACATGTATTACCTTTAGGTCACGCTCCAGTGTTAGGAACCAGATTACCAGGTTATGCTATGTGTTTTTCTAGTTTTTACATATGTCATGTGAGAGTGGCTGATCCCGTAAAACTCTTGTTTTCCTCACAACCGGAGCCGGTTCTGGTCAGTTGAAGAATTGGGGAATTTCTCGGCAGTCATATTAGTCTAAACTTCTTGCATGTGGTTTGTGCTATGCTAATAAAATGGTTTAATTGGTTCATGACTTTCAAGGACTATGTGAAAGTTAAACAACAAATAATAAATGTTTCCCTATTGGAAATGCAGAACTGATGGTTCTTGGTTTGCAGTGTATGCAAGGTTATACAAGAGAAGAAAGACATGTATAAGCACAACAAGGCAAGGTAAGCTTCTGCGCTCAGGAGGATGTGTGCGTAAACTTTACACACACATCCTCCTGAGCGCCTCTTTTACGGTAAAGTTTAAGCTGACAGGCCTGACAATTGGGAGAGTTGTATGTGACGAGGGAGTTGTAGGTTAGAAGGGTGTAGTATGGTATGCCGGCGGTCGGGCTCCCGGCGACCAGCATACTGGCGCCGGGAGCCCGACCGCCGGCATACCGACAGTGTGGCGAGCGCAAATGAGCCCCTTGCAGGCTCGCTGCGCTCACCACGCTGCGGGCACGGTGGAGCGCCACGCTATTTTATTCCCCCTCCAGGGGGGTCGTGGACTCTCACGAGGGAGAATAAGTGTTGGTATGCCGGCTGTCAGGATTCCGGCGCCGGTATACTGAGCGCCGGGATCCCGACAGCTGGCATACTGAAGACCACCCGGTTAGAAGCACTGTAGCCATCCAGTGTAATGGGAGGGTTGCGAAACTAGCTTTCAGCTTCTCTGTTTTCACCTAGTTTTTCTTTGTAACAATTTTTATTATTATCCCTAATGAGTTCAGTCTTGTCTGGATTAGAAAGCAGATATAGGGAGTGATTTACTAAGCCTTGGAAAAAGATAATGTACCAGTCAGTTAGCTCCTAACTGCCATGTTACAGGCTGTGGCCCAGATTTATCAGGCCTTGGGGAGTGATAAATTCCATGATGATAAAGTACCAACCAATCAGCTCCTGTCATTTTTCAAACATAGCTAGTAACATGGCAGTTAGGAGCTGATCGGTTGGTTCTTTATCACCATGCAATGTATCACTCTCCAAGGCTTGATAAATCTTGACCTGTGTTTGAAAAATGACAGAAGCTGATTGGTTGGTAGTTTATCTTTATCCACTTGATCACTCTCTAGGTTTAGTACATCTAGTGAGGGCATCATTCACTGGTCTTATGTTGGTCGCGCTCACTAGGACATTGCAGGTATATTTTGTCAATTTGCCACATATCAATGCTATTGTGACCCCCTAAAATAGTCATGGTCACCAATAATAAAACTAATAAGTTAATTATTGGGTATGTTGGAAAATTAGATGAAAAGGTGACAGTTATTGGCCTCTGTACTCTTCTTTCAATTGCACTAGCAAGCCCCTTGACTCCGGATTTGATCCAGCCACATCACCTGAGTGCTGAATGTGTTTAGTAATATTGTCAGGATCACTGTGTGGGTTTCCAGTCATTATACAGGAAGAGAGTGCATGGGAATAAGTGTACAAGTCATTATAATCAGTATATGAACGTTCATTGTGTTGCCAAGTAAATAAATGTGAACCGCATGCAGAAGGGGGCCCAGTATGAAGTCCTAGAACACCCTGATTGAAAGACGAAGCAAGAAGCAGGTAATGATAATAGGAGATTGTTAAAGGAACTGTCCATGAGACAGGATGAGTACCATGGCATGGTCCAGGAACTAACATACCAGTAAAAGTAAAAGCTTATTTTCAGATTTGAACCACTTGCTTATTTGTAACAGTCCCATGTATCTCCTAAGATGCTGCTTGTGAAACACTCATTTGTGACGTATAGAAATATTAGACTACAGAGACATTGCGGCAGTGTTTATTTTGTATGTCACTTTAGTACATGTAAAAGTCTAAATTACATTAAATTATGTGAGACTATAAAATGTGCTCCTAGCTGGGCATTACATCTCCATTACGTCAGAGCACAAGCACATCATTTGCACTTCCACTAAGTCACCAGATAAACCATGGATGCCCAGTGTCCACCACTTAAAGTTCATTGAATATCTTGTGACACCAAATTCGATTTGATTTTACATTTGGGCAAAGAATCAAGCATGTTACTGCCGTTATCCCATATTCAACATGGAACATACAGGCCTGCCCATGACCAGCAAGTCTGACTGATCATAAGGTTCAAATATTTGTTTGCCATGGTGGCGTGCTAAGCCATAGGCATGTCTGCAGGAAAGGATAAAATGTGCAGACATAGCTTTATGACGGCGCACAGCACGAGAAACATTCTCTGTCCATCTCTTAATTAGTGATAAGTTCTTATTTTGTTTGCAGTATAGTAGAAAGTGAAAGATCATTGAAACCATGGGAGACAAGCAAAGCATTAGCTATAAATCATGTCTTTAATAATAATAATAATAATAATAATAATTTTATTTATATAGTGCTCTTTCTCCAATAGGACTCAAGGCGCTTAACAGATATATAGCATAATATAGTACAGAAAATAATGTACAGAACAGCTTTTCATAGAATACAGAAGCACGTAGATACAAAAGGGACATTATGGAAATGCTTGAGTAAACAGGAAAGTCTTGAGTCTACTTTTGAGGATTCTAGAGTGGGGGCCTCTAGAACTGTGCGGGGAAGTGAGTTCCAAAGAGTCGGAGCCACATGACTAAAAGCTCGACCCCCAGATTAATTACAGGAGATTCTAGGTACTGCTAACAGTTCTTCATCTACAGATCGCAGTAATCAAGTGGGGCAGTATGGAATCAGATGCTGCTTCAGGTACCTTGGGCCCTGGTCATGTAGTGCTTTGAAACTCAGTAAGCCAATCTTGAAGATAATTCACCATCTTACAGGCAGCCAGTGAAGGGAGTAGAGGATGGGTGTTATATGGCTAGAGCGGGGCTGCTTGGTTAACAGCCTGGCAGCTGTGTTTTGCACCAGCTATAAGCGGTGCAATTATTTTGCTGGGAGACCAAGGTAGAGGGCATTACAGTAGTCTAATCGAGATGATACAAATGCATGTATGACTTTTGGCAGATCATCTGAGGGCATTAAGTGCTTGATTCAATGCCAAGATTCCACACACGATCAGTGGTTTGGAATTCTGAATCCCTGAGTGTAAGTCCAGTTGGTTGGCTATGCTGCAGTCTTGTCCTTTGATGTTGCGTTCCTATCATAAGGACCTCTGTTTTATCCAGGTTCAGTCGCAGCCAATGGCACTCATCCACTCCTGGAGCTCAGCTAGACAGCCATTTAGGGTTGCTATTGGGTTATCAGTGCCCGGAGCAAAGGACAAGTACAGTTGTGTATCATCTGCATAGCAGTGGTAGACCAGGCCATGGCACCTGATTATTTCACCCAGCGGGAGCATGTATACTGCAAAAAGCATACAAGCAAGGATCTATCCAGCGGGAGCATGTATATGAAAAATGTTAACAGCAAGGATCTATCTTCTATAAATACTTGGAGAATTCTAGACAGTCAAGATATTTTTGGGAAGGCCCATGTTAAGGGAACTTTTGATACTATTATATGTTTTTACAATACTTAGCAGAATGATATGCTATATAGGTTGACCAACAGGACAGTTATTGACCGACAGGACCTCTTACCTTGGTGATTCAATGATAACTTGTTAAATCGAAGACCACTAGGCTCTTTGCCCATGTACTGATGAACATAATCTGTGCCAAGGTCATTCAGAGCGATGGCATATTTTAGTGGCTTCACACAAGATTGAAGGCAAAAAGGAATATCCGTGTCTCCCACTGAGTGTCTTAGATAAGAAAAGATGGAATCAGAGGTAGGCAAGTGACAATATCATTTCAGTAAAATTAAGTATATTGGTGGAACAGAAGAGCAGCTTTGTAGCGCGTGCGCTGAAAACATTCTATAACAGGAAGACTTTGGTAAAATGTATAAATGGCGTTCTGTTATTAAACTGCTGTCCTCCCTGTCTGTATAACACTGAACTCACTACAATCTCACTGCGAGCTGTGTGTTTAGAATGCAGTAACAATCAGACTCTATTTGCATGCAGGTACTGTAGCGATAAACCTGCTGACCTCAGTATGAGATCACCAGGATTCCAATCAGCAATGCCTTTATGTCTATATAATACTTGGTCTGTTAGTGCATAATAGGAAACCTACTGTTTCAAGACTTCTCTAAGCTCTAAAGCACCTCCTATATTTAAAAAAAGTAATAGTAATATTTACCTGTGTTATACACAGAAACACACATAGGGGTATATTTACAAAGATTCGTGTTTTTGCCGTTTTGAAGGGTGTTTGAACTCGAATGGTATCGGGTGCATTTTACTGCAACTTTTTGAATCCTGATACGATCATTCACTAAGCTGCCGACTTTTCCCAATTCGTATTTTCCGATGTCGATGTGATTCGTAATGTTAGGCAGTGTTTTACGGGAGTGATGAGTAAAACACTGCCTGACAAAACACAAGTAATCCCGGCCGGATCTGTGAGATCCGTGCAGGGCTTCATTGTGTACCTTAAAAAGGTGTTTAAAGTTGTTAAAAATCATAAAAAAATTGCGTGGGGTCCCCCCTCCTAAGCACAACCAGCCTCGGGCTCTTTGAGCCGGTCCTGGTTGACAAAATATGGGGAAAAAAATGACAGGGGTTCCCCCATATTTCATCAACCAGCACCGGGCTCTGCGCCTGGTCCTGGTTCCAAAAATACGGGGGACAAAAAGCGTAGGGGTCCCCCGTATTTTTGAAACCAGCACCGGGCTCCACTAGCCAGGTACATAATGCCACAGCCGGGGGACACTTTTATACTGGTCCCTGCAGCCTTGGCATTACATACCCAACTAGTCACCCCTGGCCGGGGTACCCTGGAGGAGTGGGAACCCCTTAAATCAAGGGGTCCCCCCCTCCAGCCACCCAAGGGCCAGGGGTGAAGCCCGAGGTTGCCCCCCCATCCAAGGGCGGCGGATGGGGGGCTGATAGCCATGTGTAAAAAATGTGAATATTGTTTTTAGTAGCAGTACTACAACTCCCAGCAAGCCTCCCCACAAGCTGGTACTTGGAGAACCACAAGTACCAGCATGCGGTGGAAAACCTGGCCCGCTAGTACCTGTAGTACTACTACTAAAAAAATACCCCCAAAAAAACAGGACACACACACCGTGAAAGTATAAGTTTATTACATACATGCACACCTCCATACATACATACTTACCTATGTTCCCATGAGGCTCGGTCCTCTTCTCCATGTAGAATCCTTGGGGGACCTGTGAAAAAAATTATACTCACATAATCCAGTGTAGATTGTGTCCAAAGTATAATCCACGTACTTGGCAAAACAAAAAAATGGAAACCCGACCACGCACTGAAAGGGGTCCCATGTTTACACATGGGACCCCTTTCCCCGACTGCCAGAACCCCCCCTGACTCCTGTCAAAGAGGGTCCCTTCAGCCAATCAGGGAGCGCCACGTCGTGGCACTCTCTTGATTGGCTGTGTGCTCCTGTAGTGTCTGTGAGGTATCCGGACTCCAGGTCGACAGCACAAAGGTCGACACACCTTAGGTCGACTCCAATTGGTCGACACACCTTAGGTCAATATGGACAAAAGGTCGACATGGACAAAAGGTCGACAGGAACAAGGTCGACATGGAAAAAGGTCGACATGAGTTTTTCACGATTTTTTTCTTTTTTTGAACCTTTTCATACTTAACGATCCACGTGGACTACGATTGGAACGGTAAAGTGTGCCGAGCGAAGCGGTAGCGGAGCGAAGGCACCATGCCCGAAGCATGGCGAGCGAAGCGAGCCATGCGAGGGGACGCGGTGCATTAATTGGGGTTCCCGGTCACTCTACGAATAAAACGACACCAAAAAAACATAAAAAACTCATGTCGACCTTTTTCCATGTCGACCTTGTTCCTGTCGACCTTTTGTCCATGTCGACCTTTTGTCCATGTCGACCTAAGGTGTGTCGACCAATTAGTGTCGACCTAAGGTGTGTCGACCTTTGTGCTGTCGACCCTCAGTCCCAGACCCGTCTGTGAGGCAGCACACGGCAGAGATACAATGTAGCGCCTATGCGCTCCATTGTAGCCAATGGTGGGAACTTTGCGGTCAGCGGTTGACCGAAAGTAACCTCACCGCTGACCGCAAAGTTCCCACCATTGGCTACAATGGAGCGCATAGGCGCTACATTGTATCTCTGCCGTGTGCTGCCTCACAGACACTACAGGAGCACACAGCCAATCAGGAGAGTGCCACGACGTGGCGCTCCCTGATTGGCTGAAGGGACCCTCTTTGACAGGAGTCAGGGGGGGTCCTGGCAGTCGGGGAAAGGGGTCCCATGTGTAAACATGGGACCCCTTTCAGTGCGTGGTCGGGTTTCCGTTTTTTTGTTTTGCCAAGTACGTGGATTATACTTTGGACACAATCTACACTGGATTATGTGAGTATAATTTTATTCACAGGTCCCCCAAGGATTCTACATGGAGAAGAGGACCGAGCCTCGTGGGAACATAGGTAAGTATGTATGTATGGAGATGTGCATGTATGTAATAAACTTATACTTTCACGGTGTGTGTGTCCTGTTTTTTTGGGGGTATTTTTTTAGTAGTAGTACTACAGGTACCAGCGGGCCAGGTTTTCCACCGCATGCTGGTACTTGTGGTTCTCCAAGTACCAGCTTGTGGGGGAGGCTTGCTGGGACTTGTAGTACTGCTACTAAAAACAATATTCACATTTTTTACACATGGCTATCAGCCCCCCATCCGCCGCCTTTGGATGGGGGGGACAGCCTCGGGCTTCACCCCTGGCCCTTGGATGGCTGGAGGGGGGGACCCCTTGATTTAAGGGGTTCCCACTCCTCCAGGGTACCCCGGCCAGGGGTGACTAGTTGGGTATGTAATGCCAGGGCCGCAGGGACCAGTATAAAAGTGTCCCCCGGCTGTGGCATTATGCACCTGGCTAGTGGAGCCCGGTGCTGGTTTCAAAAATACGGGGGACCCCTACGCTTTTTGTCCCCCGTATTTTTGGAACCAGGACCAGGTGCAGAGCCCGGTGCTGGTTGATGAAATATGGGGGAACCCCTGTCATTTTTTTGCCCATATTTTTTCAACCAGGACCGGCTCACAGAGCCCGAGGCTGGTTATGCTTAGGAGGGGGGACCCCACGCAATTTTTTTTTCTGTTTTTACACTAAACAGACCCTTTCCCATAGATAACCATGCACAGATCTCACTGATCCGTGCATAGTTATCCAAACTCGACTGGAAAAAGCAGGTCTATTTTTTTGCTGCTTTTTTTAACGAATCGAAACAAAACAGACCCGCACTTGAGCATTCAGAAACTAACACCCAAATACGAATGAATAGTGAATGCCCGTATTCTATGAAATAACAGCCGCGTTTGACCGATGGTCTATTCATTCGTATTTCTGAACGTTGCCAATCAAACCATTACAAATAGACCAGACACTGCCGAGTTTTCTGCTTAGTGAATTCCCGGATTGGGACTTAGAAAAAAAAAACACAAATCGGCAAAACTCAGATTTTTAGTAAATACTGGCCATAGAAATGCTTTCCATACACTAATGTGGAACAAATCATTGGCATACTGGTTCCAGATACAAGCAACTAGTAAATGATAACAATTATAACCTGACCTTTGGCTATGTCTGAACTTGCTCTCTGCTAAAGTTTCTGTACATGCTAATTCTACACCTCCATATGTAAGATAGTCATATTAAAGGGGCAGTTAGAGAGGTCTGTGACGTGTGAGCTTCCAGGAGTGAAGATCATTCCACCTTGTGGTAATTCTTGGTGAAGACCAGGTGGCGCATCAGAGCAGGAGATGAGAGGAAGACTACACTTACTACTGAATTTGCGGTATCCTATTTGCAGCGGTACTTTCCCGCTGCTAATAGGAACGCCAGGGGCTACCCTATTAGCCTCGATGCCGGCATTTATGGGGGATTATGCTTCAGTTGCCTCAGGCACCTGAAGCATAATCTGTGATAACGAGCCGCCGTAGCTGCGATAACACATGGGATTGGGGACTATTTCCTGATTCCCATGTGTTATCCCATAATCGCGGGTCCAATTCCGGACAATAAAAACGCCTCTAATTGGATACCGCAATAATGACCATTGGTCAAACATTGCGATATCCATCTTACCAGCCTACAGAGCATCGAGGATAATAGGATACAATATGAGAGAATTTAGAGGACTTTTGGCCTAAGCAAATTTCCAGCAGTGAATTAGAGTTTCATCAAAGAGATCTTCATAGCCCTATTGTAGGAATTCATGCTCATCTAACATGACAATATTTT
The DNA here is from genome assembly GCF_028390025.1 of Pseudophryne corroboree. Lineage (NCBI taxonomy): Eukaryota > Metazoa > Chordata > Amphibia > Anura > Myobatrachidae > Pseudophryne > Pseudophryne corroboree. The sequence goes on along the minus strand of NC_086445.1, from coordinate 239,488,000 downwards.
TATATTTTCTCAGTCAATCAGAAACCCATCATTATCAATTAGACCCAGTTTTACAGTTTCCAAGAAAACTATTTTTACTGTAAACTTGAACAAAGTATTTTCAAATAGACTTCTATTTCCCTTTTTAGGGTATACTGGGCCTTATTAAGAGATGGACGCAGCCGTTGTGTTGACATGCATCGGCCGCGTCCATCAGGTCTGCGCACACGCACTGTCCATAGTGCACGTGTGCGACCCTTCATCGGAAGGATGCAGCTGCAAGATGATTGACAGCGGTGGCCATCAGCGGGCGTTGAGACGGCATTTCGTGGGCGTGGTCTGGACAATGCAGGAGTGTGTGAACCGTTGTCGGGGCAGCTGCGTATTCGGAGGCTCAGACACCCCCCTGAAATGGCTGACACGCCTGCGTTTTTGTATCCACCCCTATTACCTCCCACAGATGGTAATTAGCTGTCACTCACTTTGTGCATAAATCCTCACTGTGTCCACCGTCACCAATCACTCGCTGCATGTGCCACAAACGCAGTAAAAAAAAACCCCACTCAACTGCACAAACATTGACATTGCATCCACTTCTGAATCGGGCCCAATGTTTTAAAGTAAAACATGGTTAACCTATTCTATAAATAATGATACTAATTATACAGTACTCATGAACAGATAGGGAGACTGCAATTGTCCATCTTCTCCCTATAAGCACAGCGCAAATTACAGCATATAAGAAGTGAGGAATAATCAATGCCACTTTAAGTCATTCAGCAAGTAGAAATGGATCGATAAAAAAAGTTAGATTACTTAATTATAATTAGTCAAGAGTATATAAGATGGTTAAATTATTAAACTTGCAGAATCTTTTGCTATACTGTAGGAAAATATATCATACCATTCCCTGGAAAATTGTTTCAATCTAATAGAAAGAAATGGTCAAACTACAGCGTCTGCCAGTCTCCCCACCATAGGTCTTATCAAAGATATTACTAAACTGCTGCAAAGATATAATAAACAACAGTAATAAAACTGCCATAATAAACATTAGAGTAGGTTAAATATGAAAATAAGGGGGCAATTCAAATGGCAGCGAATGCCTTTGTCCGGCCGAATCTGCGAGGCACCCGACACACTTTACGGCAGCGGGATCTCACGCAAAGGTGTTCACTGCCCCATAGGGTAGCAGTAGAGGCGTAGCGTGCAGCAATGGCACCCGGAGCAAGTTCACATCACGGCGCCCATTTACACCCCCCCCCACCCCCCCATATACACACAAACACATATTCCTGACATGGAAAAAAGCATCTACCCCCACAGGGGAAAAAACCACAATAGCCTCCACACCTTCCTCAGTCCCTCAACTCCGCCCTCACCCACAGCGCCCATCACCATTCTCAGCCACATCACCTTCCTCAGCCACAGCTCTCATCATCATCCTCAGCCCCCTGCCCCATCATCATCCTCAGCCCCCTGCCCCATCACCATCCTCAGCATGCTCCATCACCATCCTCAGCCCCCTGCACCATCACCATTCTCTGCCCCATCACCATCCTCAGCCCCTGCACCATCACCATCCTCTGCCCCCTGCCCCATCACCATCCTCTGCCCCCTGCCCCATCACCATCCTCAGCATGCTCCATCACCATCCTCAGCATGCTCCATCACCATACTCAGCCCCTTGCCCCATCACTATCCTCTGCCCCTTGCCCCAACACCATATTCAGCCCCCTGCCCCATCATCATCCTCTGCCCCCTGCCCCATCACCATACTCAGCCCCCTGCCCCATCACCATCCTCAGCATGCTCCATTAGCATCCTCAGCCCCCTGCACCATCACCATCCTCAGCCCCCTGCACCATCACCATCCTCTGCCCCTTGCCCCATCACCATCCTCTGCCCCTTGCCCCATCACCATACTCAGCCCCCTGCCCCATCACCATCCTCAGCCCCCTGCCCCATCACCATACTCAGCCCCCTGCCCCATCACCATCCTCAGCATGCTCCATCAGCATCCTCAGCCCCCTGCACCATCACCATCCTCAGCCCCCTGCACCATCACCATCCTCTGCCCCTTGCCCCATCACCATACTCAGCCCCCTGCCCCATCACCATCCTCAGCCCCTTGCCCCATCACTATCCTCTGCCCCTTGCCCCATCACCATACTCATGCCCCAGTCACATCACCATCCAATTATTTTCTCATACCACTGCCTGCCTCTCCTATGGAGCCGGAGCCTCCTCCTGTGCAGCCACATGGGTGACTGGAGCTAAGCAGGTAGCAGCCGCCAGTTAGAACCCTGCTGTCGTACTGCTCTGTCTCACTATAGCTGCCATCCCGGGCCACGTCTGGGAAAAGCTGGTGCTGATTACAAAGCACGGGCAGCGTGGGTAAGGTCTGTGCAGCGCCGCTGCTGCCCAGGGGCAAACGCAGGATTTCTGAGGGGGGGTTTCCACGCACACATGTGTGTGTATGTATGTGTATATATACAGAAAGTCAAGCGGCACTCAGGTAATAAACAATTCTCATAAAGCTCAGGTCATATCAACGTTTTGTTAGTTTATTCTAACGTCATCAGGTGATCCTGATGATGTTAGAATGAACTAGTGAAATGTTGATATGACCTGAGCTTTATGAGAATTGTCTATTACTTGAGTTCTAGACTTTCTGCATATTGGTGGACCCAGGCTGGGGTTACCTAGAGAGGGCACCAGGGCTGTATACTATATTGGTGTACGTGCTGGCTATAATGCTATATATATATATATATATATATATATATATAAAAATGCAACAACGGGCGGCACTCACGGCACAGTAAGAAAGACAGACAGGCTGGTCTGATGTTCGAACATCAGACCAGCCTGTCTGTCTTTCTTACTGTGCCGTGAGTGCCGCCCGTTGTTGCATTTTTATATTGGACACAGCGCATGCTGTTACCAGGGAGGGCACCGGCTTATTTATCTGTACGCCAATCTTTGGATATTGTGAGTGCCGTGGACTTTCTTTATTTATATATATATATATATATATATATATATATATATATATTCCAAACAGTGTCCCGGCACTCCTGTGACCAATGCATAAATCACTGCGTTGCCCTCCTGGTGACAAAGTATCACTAAATAATTGGAAGGTGATGGCGGCACTCAACAGGCTCGAAGACGGTCCTTAAAGCAGTGCCATTTAATGAGACCAACTGGCCAGTTGGTCTCATTAAATTACACTGCATTAAGGATTGTCTTTGAGTGCCGCCATCACCTTCCAATTATATATATATATATATATATATATATATATATATAAAATAAAATTACCACCCACATGCCTTTTTACAGGTGTATTGCCAATATGAAACACCCACACACTGCCCACCCCCTTACAGACACACACAAGCACATGCACACAGGCTGTAGATTACACACACTGACAGCCCCCCTCACACACCCACTCAGACTGCACCTGTTGCCCTGTACATCAACTTGAGTCATACAAAAGCCTCTTCCATGCCACCGTTTTGTATACCACTTCTGCACCCGATCTCCTGACAGTAGCTGTAGCAGGGCTGAAAGCTGCCACCGGGAAGACTTGTCCTACTCACTTGCACCTCCTCCTTCTCCGGGAGCTCGACGGCTGCTGTTGATGGGCTGCATGTTGAGGGGGGCGGGGAGCCGCTCTCTCTGCACCGCACTCCGCTGGCCCGAAGCACTCATCCCTCCTGCACCACTCTGAGTCTGGCGTGTCGCAGGGTGACTCGCAGCCACTCCTCACTGAGCCAAGCACCAAGGACATCTGCCTGGCCAACTCAGTCTGTATCATCTATATATATATATGTATATATATATATATAGCTATGGTGATGTGGGCGGCACTCAATGCAGACTTCACAGCGTAATGAAAAATTACTTTAATAAGGCCAACATGTTTCGGGGACCAAACCCCGTCCTCAGGGCCAGACAAGCCACAAACAACACAAAACAATACTTATATAGGGAGAACAAGACTAACATTAATGCAGATCATACTCACCTGCTCCACGGCGCCGCCGCCCACAAATCCGTCCGGCCACACTTCCGCGTCGCCCTCCAGTGACGTCACGGCGCGCCGCGTCGCAGGCGAGTAACCAGGGCAACCAAACGAAAACTCCGCTCGGTCACTTACGGGAGTGCAGTGGGGACAAATGACAATCAGTGAACTGACATATACTGATACAAAAAAACAACTGGTAAAAACAAAAACAAAAATGTACATACAAGTCATGAGAAACTGTAGCAGCACTGATATAAGCCTATATGGGCTTGAACAATAAACCTACAATATGAAAACATGGGAGAGGTACCTGAAACATTATAGGGAATAAATGATGGATACTGAAAGGGATGGTTGTTATTTTAGAGGAAACACTGTAATCCCAGATTCTCGTTGAGACCACCGGGTGACAGTGTTCCCAGTTTATAAATCCACCTGGATTCTTTTTGTAATAATGTCCTATCCCTATTTCCACCCCTTAATGTGCGGGGAACATGATCTATAAGGATGGCTCTAATACTAGCTACCCTATGGTCCATTAACATACAGTGCCGAGCAAAGGGTTGTTCACTTTCCTTATTTTCAAAGGCCTTCTTTATGGCACTCCCATGGAGAGCCATTCTCTCACGAAACTGCCTAATGGTCTTGCCAACATATGCAAGACCACAGGGGCACGTGAGAAGATACACCACATGGGTCGTGGTACATGTCAATCGGTGTTTAATGGGAATTTTGCAACCCGTAGATGGATGATTAAAGGAAGTTCCTACTATCAATGTATTGCATGTCGCACATCCCAAACAACGGTAACAACCATTTTTGGCTCGTAGGAAATGAGATTCCCTGTTAATGGCCATATCAGTGATGTCTAATTTTACTATACGGTCGCCAATGTTCCTCCCTCTAGTATGGCTCGGCAGTAAAGCTGTATTCGCCATGGAGGACATGGCCCCATTCGTTTGTATTATGGGCCACATCTGTTTGGTTTTTTTAATATTTGTTTGCTCATGGTAGTGTGTTTATTGACCCAGGGAAATACTTCCCTATTGCGTTGTTTGCGGACGTGGCTAGATTCCAAAACCTGTTGACGGGTCATGTCCAGAACACGTCTTTTAGACGCCTCAAGGTCCCCTATCGGATAGCGCCTTTCCACAAATCTGTGCTTCATCGTGTCTAATGCCCTGCATGTCTCCTCTGGGTCAGATGTAATCCTCCGTACTCGCAAGAATTGTGAGTACGGTAGTCCCCTAAGTAGGGGAGCTGGGTGAAAACTCTGGTACTTCAATACAGTATTCCTATCTGTTGTTTTTACATACAAAGAGGTAATCAGCCGATCCTCCTTGTTGGTTATGGTCACATCAAGATAATTGATAGCATCTTTGTGGATAGCATACGTAAATTGTACTGGGTGACAAGATTTGTTGTGATTATCCAGGAGAGAAATAAGTTTGTCCCTAGGGCCCTGCCATAAGATGAGCAAGTCATCAATATAGCGCCTGTAGTAGAAGACATGCATGGATACCTCAGGGTCTATGGTACCTCAGGGTCTATGGAGAACATCTGGACTTCAAGCTGGTACATAAATGCATTCGCATACGATGGGGCCACTGCTGACCCCATCGCACACCCTGCGAGCTGCAACCAGAATTTACCATTGAAGACAAAGTAATATCTACTGAGTATTTTATCCAAAAGGGACAAAAAGAACGCAACCTCTGGCCCTTTGTAGTTAGGGTTGTTCTCAATCAATGACCTCACTGCCTCCATACCTGCATTGTGCGGAATGCAAGTATAGAGGCTAGTGACGTCAGCGCTGCATGGGATCAGCCCCTCAGGTAAGGGACCTAGATCCTGCAGCTGGAGGAGTAAGGCCGTAGTATCTTTAAGGTAGGACGGTATTAATTGCACACAGGGGTTAAGATACGCATCCAGGAAGATGGAGATGGGATGATATAAAGAGCCTCTGGCCGACATGATAGGACGGCCAGGAGGGTCATGCAAGGTTTTATGGACCTTGGGGACCATGTAGAACAATGGTGCTATGGGGAAATCAACCGTGAGAGCTTTGAGCACTTGTGTAGTAATGGTCCCCCGTTCAAAGGCTTCTTTGAGCAAAGAGTCCAACTCCTTCTTGAACTCCATGGTGGGATCTTTAGTCAACCTCTTATAAACTGAAGTGTCGTTCAGTTGGCGCTCACATTCCTTAACATGGTCACCCAAATCCTGCACCACTGTGGCCCCCACTTTATCCGCTTTCCGGATCACTATATCAGTCCTGCTTGACAAGTCCTTTAGTGCCATCATCTCCTGTCTAGACATGTTGGGGTATCCAGTGTAAGCTGTACCACAGTTAGCCTCCGTCTCCAGCATACGTGTGAAAGTCCTGATGGACGGGTTGAGGCTTGGAGGGTCAAAGTGTGACCGAGGTGCAATCGCCTGTAATTGCGCTGGAATGGTGACAGTAGGTGGTCCCGATGTTTTGTTGTTGAAGAATTCCCTTCGTCTCAGTGATCTATTAAGGCGTAGCATCTCAACTTTCCATTCAAGTGGATCAGGGACATTGGTGGGGATGAAAGATAGGCCCTTGGCCAAAACTTGATATTCTATGTCAGAGAGAGGAGTGGAAGATAAGTTGAAGACAGATTCTCTCATGGCCTCGGTGGCTTTTGCCCTGATGTCCCTTTGGCTCTGCCCCGACCTCCGCGTCCTCTGCCGCGTCCGCGTCCTGGCGTTGGCACGCGGTTGGAACGGGTTTGTATGATCCGGGGGCCTTGCCCTAAAGGGAGCTGAGCATCAGATGAAGGAGTCATCTCAGGAGCATATTCAGAATCGCTGGCCGATGTGCTGGCTCCCTGCTGCGTTTCTCTCCGTCGGCGTGATTAATGTCGGCGGCTAGGATATTGCCGGTCCTGCCCTGGTCTAGTACTTCTTAACCAAGGGTAGACCTGCCTTTGCTGGTAGTCCCCCTGGACTGTAAGGAGTTTATCCTTCTTGAAGCGTATTAGCTCCTGCCGATATTGTTCCAGCTGGATACCAAGCTTAGCTGGCCAATCAGTTTCAGTATCAGATGAAAGACTCTTTTTGTGTTCAGCCTCAAAGGACTGTATCTGTTCCTTAACGGTATTCAACTCCCTTGTGGACTCCTCCACAACCAGCAGGATGAGGTCCATGGAGCATTTATTCAGGATCGCAACCCACCGACGACAAAATGTAGGATTATAACGGCCTATCGTGGGTGAGTTGCGAACCCTGAACCATCTGGGTATCAAATTGCTCCGATAATAATCGGACAATGTGATTCCGTCATACAAGAAATCTACTTCTTTATGTTTCAATTTTAGCCATTTTTGGTATCCAGCTGGAACAATATCGGCAGGAGCTAATACGCTTCAAGAAGGATAAACTCCTTACAGTCCAGAGGGACTACCAGCAAAGGCAGGTCTACTCTTGGTTAGGAAGTACTAGACCAGGGCAGGACCGGCAATATCCTAGCCACCGACAGCAATCACGCCGACGGAGAGAACAGCAGCAGGGAGCCAGCACATCGGCCAGCGATTCTGAATATGCTCCTGAGATGACTCCTTCATCTGAGGCTCAGCTCCCTTTAGGGCAAGGCCCCCGGATCATACAAACCCGTTCCAACCGCGTGCCAACGCCAGGACGTGGACGCGGCAGAGGACACGGAGGTCGGGGCAGAGCCAAAGGGACATCAGGGCAAAAGCCACCGAGGCCATGAGAGAATCTGTCTTCAACTTATCTTCCACTCCTCTCTCTGACATAGAATATCAAGTTTTGGCCAAGGGCCTATCTTTCATCCCCACCAATGTCCGTGATCCACTTGAATGGAAAGTTGAGATGCTACGCCTTAAAAGATCACTGAGATGAAGGGAATTCTTCAACAACAAAACATCGGGACCACCTACTGTCACCATTCCAGCGCAATTACAGGCGATTGCACCTCGGTCACACTTTGACCCTCCAAGCCTCAACCCGTCCATCAGGACTTTCACACGTATGCTGGAGACGGAGGGTAACTGTGGTACAGCTTACACTGGATACCCCAACATGTCTAGACAGGAGATGATGGCACTAAAGGACTTGTCAAGCAGGACTGATATAGTGATCCGGAAAGCGGATAAATGGGGGGCCACAGTGGTGCAGGATTTGGGTGACCATGTTAAGGAATGTGAGCGCCAACTAAACGACACTTCAGTTTATAAGAGGTTGACTAAAGATCCCACCATGGAGTTCAAGAAGGAGTTGGACTCTTTGCTGAAAGAAGCCTTTGAACGGGGGACCATTACTACACAAGTGCTCAAAGCTCTCACGGTTGATTTCCCCATAGCACCATTGTTCTACACGGTCCCCAAGGTCCATAAAACCTTGCATGACCCTCCTGGCCGTCCTATCGTGTCGGCCAGAGGCTCTTTATATCATCCCATCTCCATCTTCCTGGATGCGTATCTTAACCCCTGTGTGCAATTAATACCGTCCTACCTTAAAGATACTACGGCCTTACTCCTCCAGCTGCAGGATCTAGGTCCCTTACCTGAGGGGCTGATCCTATGCAGCGCTGACGTCTCTAGCCTCTATACTTGCATTCCGCACAATGCAGGTATGGAGGCAGTGAGGTCATTGATTGAGAACAACCCTAACTACAAAGGGCCAGAGGTTGCGTTCTTTTTGTCCCTTTTGGATAAAATACTCAGTAGAAATTTCTTTGTCTTTAATGGTAAATTCTGGTTGCAGCTCGCAGGGTGTGCGATGTGCGAATGCATTTATGTACCAGCTTGAAGTCCAGATGTTCTCCATAGACCCTGAGGTATCTATGCATGTCTTCTACTACAGGCGCTATATTGATGACTTGCTCATCTTATGGCAGGGCCCTAGGGACAAACTTATTTCTCTCCTGGATAATCACAACAAATCTTGTCACCCAGTACAATTTACGTATGCTATCCACACAGATGCTATCAATTCTCTTGATGTGACCATAACCAACAAGGAGGATCGGCTGATTACCTCTTTGTATGTAAAAACAACAGATAGGAATACTGTATTGAAGTACCAGAGTTTTCACCCAGCTCCCCTACTTAGGGGACTACCGTACTCACAATTCTTGCGAGTACGGAGGATTACATCTGACCCAGAGGAGACATGCAGGGCATTAGACACGATGAAGCACAGATTTGTGGAAAGGGGCTATCCGATAGGGGACCTTGAGGCGTCTAAAAGACGTGTTCTGGACATGACCCGTCAACAGGTTTTGGAATCTAGCCACGTCCGCAAACAACGCAATAGGGAAGTATTTCCCTGGGTCAATAAACACACTACCGTGAGCAAACAAATAGTAAAAAAAGCCAAACAGATGTGGCCCATAATACAAACGGATGGGGCCATGTCCTCCATGGCGAATACAGCTTTACTGCCGAGCCATACTAGAGGGAGGAACATTGGCGACCGTATAGTAAAATTAGACATCACTGATATGGCCATTAACAGGGAATCTCATTTCCTACGAGCCAAAAATGGTTGTTACCGTTGTTTGGGATGTGCGACATGCAATACATTGATAGTAGGAACTTCCTTTAATCATCCATCTACGGGTTGCAAAAATAAGATTTTACTCACCGGTAAATCTATTTCTCGTAGTCCGTAGTGGATGCTGGGGACTCCGTAAGGACCATGGGGAATAGACGGCTCCGCAGGAGACTGGGCACATCTAAAGAAAGATTTAGGACTATCTGGTGTGCACTGGCTCCTCCCCCTATGACCCTCCTCCAAGCCTCAGTTAGGAACTGTGCCCGGAAGAGCTGACACAATAAGGAAGGATTTTGAATCCCGGGTAAGACTCATACCAGCCACACCAATCACACCATATAACACGTGATAGGAACCCCGGTTAACAGTATGATAACAATTGGAGCCTCTGAAGAGATGGCTCACAACAAAACCCGATTTTTGTAACAATAACTATGTACAAGTATTGCAGACAATCCGCACTTGGGACGGGCGCCCAGCATCCACTACGGACTACGAGAAATAGATTTACCGGTGAGTAAAATCTTATTTTCTCTGACGTCCTAGTGGATGCTGGGGACTCCGTAAGGACCATGGGGATTATACCAAAGCTCCCAAACGGGCGGGAGAGTGCGGATGACTCTGCAGCACCGAATGAGAGAATTCCAGGTCCTCCTCAGCCAGGGTATCAAATTTGTAGAATTTTGCAAACGTGTTTGCCCCCGACCAAGTAGCTGCTCGGCAAAGTTGTAAAGCCGAAACCCCTCGGGCAGCCGCCCAAGATGAGCCCACCTTCCGTGTGGAATGGGCTTTTACAGATTTAGGCTGCGGTAAGCCTACCGCAGAATGCGCCAACTGAATAGTGCTACAAATCCAGCGCGCAATAGACTGCTTAGAAGCAGGAGCACCCAGCTTGGTGGGTGCATACAGGATAAACAGCGAGTCAGTCTTTCTGACTCCAGCCGTCCTGGAAATATAAATTTTTTAGGGCCCTGACTACGTCCAGCAACTTGGAATCCTCCAAGTCACTAGTAGCCGCAGGCACCACAATAGGTTGGTTCAAGTGAAAAGCTGAGACCACCTTTGGGAGAAACTGAGGACGAGTCCTCAATTCTGCCCTATCCATATGGAAAATCAGATAAGGGCTTTTACAAGACAAAGCCGCCAATTCTGAAACCCGCCTGACCGACGCCAAGGCCAACAGCATGACCACTTTCCACGTGAGATATTTTAAATCCACAGTCTTAAGTGGTTCGAACCAATGTGATTTCAGGAATGCCAAAACCACATTGAGATCCCAAGGTGCCACTGGGGGCACAAAAGGAGGCTGAATATGCAGAACTCCTTTGACAAAAGTCTGAACTTCGGGCAGTGAAGCCAGTTCTTTTTGGAAGAAAATCGACAGAGCCGAAATCTGGACCTTTATGGACCCCAATTTGAGGCCCAACGTCACCCCTGCTTGCAGGAAGTGCAGGAATCGACCCAGTTGAAATTCCTCCGTCGGGGCCGTCATGGCCTCACACCAAGCAACATATTTTCGCCAAATGCGGTGATAATGTTTTGCGGTGACATCCTTCCTGGCTTTGATCAGGGTAGGGATGACTTCCTCCGGAATACCCTTTTCCTTCAGGATCCCGTGTTCAACCGCCATGCCGTCAAACGCAGCCGCGGTAAGTCTTGGAACAGACAGGGTCCCTGCTGCAGCAGGTCTTGTCTGAGCGGCAGAGGCCAGGGGTCCTCTGTAAGCATCTCTTGAAGTTCCGGGTACCAAGCTCTTCTTGGCCAATCCGGAACCACGAGTATGGTTTTCACTCCTCGCCTTCTTATTATTCCCAGTACCTTGGGTATGAGAGGTAGAGGAGGAAACACATAAACCGACTGGTACACCCATGGTGTCACTAGAGCGTCCACCGCTATCGCCTGAGGGTCTCTTGACCGGGCGCAATATCTTTTCAACTTCTTGTTGAGGCGGGACGCCATCATGTCTACCTGTGGTTTTTCCCACCGGTTGACCAGCATTTGGAAAACTTCTGCTTCTGCTTCCCAGTTGTCCACTCCCGGAATGAACACTGCCGTCAGTGCTAACACATGATTCTCTGCCCATCTGAGAATCCTTGTGGCTTCTGCCATCGCCCTCCTGCTTCTTGTGCCGCCCTGTCTGTTTACATGGGCGACCGCCGTGATGTTGTCTGACTGGATCAGTACCGGCTGGTTTTGAAGCAGGGGTCTTGCCTGGCTTAGGGCATTGTAAATGGCCCTTAACTCCAGGATATTTATGTGAAGAGAAATCTCCTGATTTGACCACAGTCCCTGGAAATTTCTTCCCTTTGTGACTGCCCCCCAGCCCCGAAGGCTGGCATCCGTGGTCACCAGGACCCAGTCCTGTATTCCGAATCTGCGGCCCCCTAGTAGATGAGCCCTCTGCAGCCACCACAGCAGCGACACCCTGGTTCTGGCCGATAGGGTTATCCGCTGTTGCATCTGGAGATGGGACCCGGACCATTTGTCCAACAGGTCCCACTGGAACGTTCTTGCGTGGAACCTTCCGAATGGAATTGCTTCGTACGAAGCTACCATTTTTCCCAGGACTCGTGTGCATTGATGTACCGACACTTTTCCTGGTTTTAGGATGTCTCTGACCAGAGATGACAATTCCTCGGCTTTTTCCAGTGGAAGAAACACTCTTTTCTGGTCTGTGTCCAGAATCATTCCCAGGAACAGAAGACGTGTCGTCGGGACCAGCTGTGACTTTGGAATGTTTAGAATCCAGCCGTGCTGTTGTAGCACTTCCTGAGAAAGTGCCACCCTCCCTATCAACTGTTCTTTGGACCTCGCCTTTATCAGGAGATCGTCCAAGTACGGGATAATTAAAACTCCCTTCTTGCGAAGGAGTATCATCATTTCGGCCATTACCTTGGTAAAGACCCTCGGTGCCGTGGATAACCCAAACGGCAGCGTCTGGAACTGATAGTGACAGTCCTGTACCACAAATCTGAGGTACTCCTGGTGCGGAGGGTAAATGGGGACATGCAGGTACGCATCCTTGATGTCCAGGATACCATGTAAGCCCCCTCCTCCAGGCTCGCAATAACCGCCCTGAGCGATTCCATCTTGAACTTGAACCTTTTGATATAAGTGTTCAAGGCTTTTAAATTTAAGATGGGTCTCACCGAACCGTCCGGTTTCGGTACCACAAACATTGTGGAGTAGTAACCCTTTCCATGTTGAAGGAGGGGTACCTTGACGATCACTTTCTGTGAATACAGTTTTTGAATAGCCACCAACACTGCCTCCCTGGCAGAGGGAGTTGCCGGCAAGGCAGATTTTAGGAAACGGCGGGGGGGAGACGTCTCGAATTCCAGCCTGTACCCCTGAGATACTACTTGAAGGACCCAGGGATCCACTTGTGAGAGAGCCCACTGTGTGCTGAAAAACCTGAGACGCGCCCCCACCGTTCCCGATTCCGCCTGAGCAGCCCCAGCGTCATGCTGTGGACTTACCGGACGCAGGAGAGGACTTCTGCTCCTGGGAACTAGCTGTGCGCTGCAGCTTTTTCCCCCTTCCTCTGCCCCTCGGCAGAAAGAATGAGCCTCTAGCCCGCTTATTTTTCAGGGGCCGAAAGGACTGTACCTGATAATACGGTGCTTTCTTTTGCTGTGGGGTAGCCTGTGGCAAAAAAGTCGATTTCCCAGCAGTAGCTGTGGAAACGAGGTCTGAAAGACCTTCCCCAAAAAATTCCACCCCTTTATAGGGTAAAACTTCCATGTGCCGCTTGGAGTCGGCATCACCTGACCATTGCCTAGTCCATAACCCCCGTCTGGCGGCAATGGACATAGCGCTTATTTTTGATGCCAGCCGGCAAATATCCCTCTGTGCATCACGCATGTATAAGACCGCGTCTTTAATATGGTCAATCGTTAGCAAAATATTGTCCCTATCCATGGTATCAATGTTTTCCGACAGGGAGTCTGACCACGCAGCAGCAGCACTGCACATCCAAGCTGATGCAATAGCGGGTCTCAATATAATGCCCGTGTGTGTGTATATAGCTTTTAGGGTACTTTCCTGCTTTCTATCAGCAGGTTCTTTTAGGGCGGCCGTATCCGGAGACGGTAGTGCCACCTTCTTTGATAAGCGTGTCAGCGCTTTATCTACCCTAGGGGGAGTTTCCCAGCGTGACCTATCCTCTGGCGGAAAAGGGTACGCAGCCATTAACCATTTAGAAATGATCAATTTCTTATCTGGGGAAGACCACGCTTCCTCACACACCTCATTTAATTCGTCAGATGCAGGAAAAACTACTGGTAGTTTTTTCTCACCAAACATAATACCCTTTTTTGTGGTACCTGGGGTATCATCAGAAATGTGTAATACATTTTTCATAGCCTCAATCATATAACGGGTGGATCTATTGGAGGGTATACTCGTCTCATCATCGTCGACACTGGAGTCGGTATCCGTGTCGACATCTGTATCTGTCATCTGAGGTAGCGGGCGTTTTATAGCCCCTGATGACATTTGAGACGCTTGGACAGGCACAAGCTGAGTAGCCGGCTGTCCTATGTCATCAAACCTTTTATGTAAGGAGCTGACACTGTCACGTAATTCCTTCCATAAGTCCATCCACACTGGTGTCGACCCCGCAGGGGGTGACATCACATTCACAGGCATTTGCTCCGCCTCCACATCATTATCCTCATCATACATGTCGACACAGCAGTACTGACACACAGCAGACACACAGGGAATGCTCTTACAGAGGACAGGACCCCACAAAGCCCTTTGGGGAGACAGAGGGAGAGTATGCCAGCACACACCAGGGCGCTATATAACACAGGGATATCACTATACAGAGTGTTTTCCCCTATAGCTGCCTATATATTATATATATATATATATACTGCGCCCAAATTGTGCCCCCCCTCTCTTTTCCACCCTTTCTGTAGTGCAGGACTGCAGGGGAGAGCCAGGGAGCTTCCTTCCAGCGAAGCTGTGAGGGAATAATGGCGCCAGTGTGCTGAGGGAGTTGGCTCCGCCCCTTTTTCGTCGGGCTTTCTCCCGCTATTTTATCGTTTCTGGCAGGGGTTAATATACACCTATATAGCCTCTGGGGCTATATATGGTGTTAGTTTTGCCAGCCAAGGTGTTATTATTGCTGCTCAGGGCGCCCCCCCCCAGCGCCCTGCACCCATCAGTGACCGCAGTGTGTGGTGTGCATGAGGAGCAATGGCGCACAGCTGCAGTGCTGTGCGCTACCTTGGAGAAGACAGAAGTCTTCAGCCGCCGATTTTCCGGACCACCTTCTTGTTTCTGGCTCTGTAAGGGGGACGGCGGCGCGGCTCCGGGAACGGACGACGAGGTCGAGTCCTGTGTACGATCCCTCTGGAGCTAATGGTGTCCAGTAGCCTAAGAAGCCCAAGCTACCACCACTTAGGTAGGTTCGCTTCTTCTCCCCTTAGTCCCTCGTTGCAGTGAGCCTGTTGCCAGCAGGTCTCACTGAAAATAAAAAACCTAAACTATACTTTCTTCTAGGAGCTCAGGAGAGCCCCTAGTGTGCATCCAGCTCAGCCGGGCACAGAAATCTAACTGGGGCTTGGAGGAGGGTCATAGGGGGAGGAGCCAGTGCACACCAGATAGTCCTAAATCTTTCTTTAGATGTGCCCAGTCTCCTGCAGAGCCGTCTATTCCCCATGGTCCTTACGGAGTCCCCAGCATCCACTAGGACGTCAGAGAAATTCCCATTAAACACCGATTGACATGTACCACGACCCATGTGGTGTATCTTCTCACGTGCCCCTGTGGTCTTGCATATGTTGGCAAGACCATTAGGCAGTTTCGTGAGAGAATGGCTCTCCATAGGAGTGCCATAAAGAAGGCCTTTGAAAATAAGGAAAGTGAACAACCCTTTGCTCGGCACTGTATGCTAATGGGCCATAGGGTAGCTAGTATTAGAGCCATCCTTATAGATCATGTTCCCCGCACATTAAGGGGTGGAAATAGGGATAGGACATTATTACAAAAAGAATCCAGGTGGATTTATAAACTGGGAACACTGTCACCCGGTGGTCTCAACGAGAATCTGGGATTACAGTGTTTCCTCTAAAATAACAACCATCCCTTTCAGTATCCATCATTTATTCCCTATAATGTTTCAGGTACCTCTCCCATGTTTTCATATTGTAGGTTTATTGTTCAAGCCCATATAGGCTTATATCAGTGCTGCTACAGTTTCTCATGACTTGTATGTACATTTTTGTTTTTGTTTTTACCAGTTGTTTTTTTGTATCAGTATATGTCAGTTCACTGATTGTCATTTGTCCCCACTGCACTCCCGTAGGTGACCGAGCGGAGTTTTCGTTTGGTTGCCCTGGTTACTCGCCTGCGACGTCACTGGAGGGCGACGCGGAAGTGTGGCCGGACGGATTGGCGGGCGGCGGCGCCGTGGAGCAGGTGAGTATGATCTGCATTAATGTTAGTCTTGTTCTCCCTATATAAGTATTGTTTTGTGTTGTTTGTGGCTTGTCTGGCCCTGAGGACGGGGTTTGGTCCCCGAAACATGTTGGCCTTATTAAAGTAATTTTTCATTACGCTGTGAAGTCTGCATTGAGTGCCGCCCACATCACCATAGCTGATTACCTGGGACTTCGTGTCACTGACCGGGAGGGCACCTCAGCTGCTGTTGTTATTTGGAGTGGAGTGCCGGGCTGTCCCTGTTTGTTCTATATATATATATATATATATATATATATATATATATAAACTATACATATATATAATGTGATCTCACTTCTATGATCTCATGGTTGAACCCCTACAATGGCATCTTGGACTGTTCAGCGATGATGACATACGCGAGAGAACATAGTTAATATATGAGATATTTGATTGTTATTTACAAAATGTAAATTCAATATGAGCTTTCCATGGGTGATATGAATATTTTGGATTACAGTATGTCATTTTCTCACCTCTGTCCATCCACTGTACAGAGAGATACGCCCCACCGCTGAGGGCTGACCTTGGCGAGCTGAGGAATGTAGTTAGCCACCTAAAGTAAAAAGAATGAGAAACTAAAGTGAATTAATTGGGGGGGAAAAAAAGTATTCAAACAATACAAGCAAAATGAACCAAAACATAGCTTATGGCAAAAACAATCTTTTACACTATTGCTATAAGAACAAAATAATGAAAAACATTTGTTTTTGTATGGGGCACGGTTATTGAGCAATGTAGCAGGCTAACATTTCTCTGCCTGTTTTATTGATTTTATATCTCTGCGTGGAGGCTCAATGTTGGCCAATCACAGATACAGCGGCAGAACCACTGCCCAATTTGGCAAAAGGACCTGTTATTGCAGTCGTAAGGTGACTTCATGGGTAGGCTGTTAGTGATTATCTCCAATGTATCAGACACTAATCTCTTTGATTTCAAATCAATTATCATAAGGCATCTTTCTTGCTTTAAGACTGCAGTTTCCACTATTGGGCCCAGGGTCAGACTGGCCCACAGGGGTACAGGGGAAACCCCGGTGCCCCACCACCCCTACCTGGAGGCCCACCCCCTCTTTGAAAGGTTAGGTTCAAGACTGTCCACTTGAATTTTACATTATACATATGTTACATTGGGGCAGATGTATTAACCTGGAGAAGGCATAAGGAAGTGATAACCAGTGATATGTGCAAGGTGATAAATGCACCAGCCAATCAGCTCCTAATTGTTAATTTACATATTGGAGCTGATTGGCTGGTTCGTTTATCACCTTGCACATATCACTGGTTTATCACTTCCTTATGCCTTCTCCAGGTTAATACTTCTGCACCATTATACTGCACAGGACTGTGGTGTATTTTCTACAGTGCATTGCTGTTATTAATCTGGTACATTATCACGCATGCGCTAACAGTATTTACTATATATTTTTTATCAAGGGGCCCACTGACCACACCCCTAAACATGGACCCCTACCACTGCATACCTCCCAACTGTCCCGATTTTCGCGGGACAGTCCTGTTTTCTGGGCACTGTCCCGCTGTCCCACCCGCGGGCCGCAGTGTCCCGCGGTGGGGGGGGGGGGGGGGGGCAGTTGGGAGGCTCCGTCTCTCGCTGCTCTGCTCAGCAGAGCAGCGGTAAATAGACGCTGTGCGCATGCGCACAGCGTCTATTCAGTGCAGACAGAGGGAGAGGAGGCATGCCAGCGGCTCACAGAGCGCTGGGCATGCCCACTCAGTGACAAAAACGGGGCGTGGCTCGCAAGCGCAAAGCCACACCCATTTTACATAGGCCACACCCCCTCTTCAGGTAGGGTAAAAGTTGGGAGGTATGCCACTGTATTCCCCTGGTGGGCCCTTCATGCCACAGTCCGACCCTGATAGGGCCAATTGCCCCGCTTTACTGTGTTGCAATGTCTGTGACTATTTCACAACAGCTAGGTCTCAATTTATATCTCCTGTGCCAATCATGCATGTAGCTGTCTATCTAGTCTATAGACACACTATTAGTATGATAGTGATATTGAAATATAACATTTAAATTAATGAAATTGATGATATATGGATAGCACATTAATTATTAATTTTTAAATACGGAGCACTTGATTTAGAGTTGCACATAAATGTACTTTGAGATGAAAAAATGCTTCTTAGTGCTGAATGTACATACTACTTACTTATACAATCATCTCAAATTATCTTGGACTTGTGGCCCTGTGCGCCCCTTGAGGTCATTCGGGGATGTTAACATACAAGTGTTCAGTAAATAAGCCATTGTACAAACAATGGATTATTTGATTTACACAGATCATAATATGTGTTTACTACAAGGCATAAAGTTTGCATCTACAGTACGTAAATTAGGTACAGAATTTGAAGATGAGAATGATGATTGACAGATCTGTGCTCCGGGATCATCTATATCAGTGGTTCTCAAACTGGTCCTCAGGACGCCACACAGTTCAGGCGCGCACGCAGGGGGGGTTTCCGAGTACCTAGAAACCCCCCCAAAGCTGCCGATCTATCGAACTGCTGTTTGACGGTTTTTTGTTTCTTTTTATATTGCAGCAGTCAGTGTCTCCCTCTGCGTGGCCGCACACTGAGAGAGCTGGCAGCTGCATGTAGGGGGAGCTGCAGCTCCTCAGTCTCAGGCTGAGATGCGCAGTGTGTGTTCTCCCTGCCAGCAGCCAGCCCACGGGACTAACTGTGAGAGATCTCCAGTGGCGCAGTCAGCGGGAACCAGGAGGTTGATCACGGTAATTGCTGAGTACTGTAGTGGTCCAAAGTACTATGTGACAGATGCGGCCATATCAGTGCGGGAACCGAGGGGCGGGGATGTGCGCCGCCGGCTCTGCATGATGCGGCTATCGGACGCCGCCAGCGGCCAGCATGAGTGCGGGAACCGGGCGGGGGGAGGGGAGATAAATTATGCGGGCACTGATGTTTTATAATAAATGCTGAGCTCTGACACATGAGTGAGCGTGTCCCTGTCTGTCTATGGGTAGTGGTGGGGGGAATGATGATGCTTGCTGTGTGTGCTGCCTGTTGTCTGTGTGTATGTAGGAGGGTGGGGGGGACAGAGGAATGGTTACGCTTCCCAGTATGGAGGTTCTAAATCCAAGTGGGAGAAGTGACCCTCTGACGTCACTAGGGAAGGAGACACGTCACCAGGCGGAGGAGCTACGGCCAAACAGGGTAACCGAAAAGTACCCTCGTGGGCTCGCTTCGCTCGTCACCGGGTTACTAAAGGTAATAGTTGGTGGCATGGATAGTAGAGGAACTATCCCGCTTGCCTAGCTCCTCCCCCTTGTGTCGTGGCTTGTCCCCCTGATGTAAAAGGTCCCTTAGTCCACTTGGATCTAGCATCTACCTTATTATCAATTAACTAGCTCACCACAGGCGATGGCAATCATACATTACCAGGAAAGTCCAGGAACAGAGCATTTTCTCCCTCATGGAGAGGGTCAGGTAGGCAAGTATGAACTAGACGCTAGAGAGGACTTTTGCTGGGCGGTGCGCGATGACGTCATCGCGCACCGCTCAGCATTTCAGCGGCGCTACTACTGTACAGGGGGCGTAACTGACTACGCCCCCTGTATGAAGTCACGCCCCGATGTCCTGCCCGGGGCGCAAAAAGGGCTCGAAGCGGCCCTGCAAGCACCCCTAGGGATGAGGCAGCAGCACTGAGTATTTCAGCAGATAGCATAACTCTGAAATGCCTGAAGCAGTTTACACCAAACTTGGTACGCATATGACTTTCACTGTGGAAACAAACACTGTGGGGGTTAGACACCCCTAGCACCCCTAGTGGTGGGACAGCAGCACAAAGTATGTCAGCAGACAGCATAACTGTGGAAGGCCTGGAGCACTTTACACCAAACTTGGCACACATCTGATTTATAATCTGCACATGGTTTTGCCCAACTGCTAAAAAATGTCCTGCTGCGATCAACTTGGAACATACTTGCCTAGCTGACCCTCTCCATGAGGGAGAAAATGCTCTGTTCCTGGACTTTCCTGGTGATGTATGATTGCCATCACCTGTGGTGAAACACCTTTCTTATCAATTAACTAGCTCACCACAGGTGATGGCAATCATACATTACCAGGAAAGTCCAGGAACAGAGCATTTTCTCCCTCATGGAGGGGGTCAGGTAGGCAAGTATGACTTGGAATTACCCCCCATGTGCACTGCAGTTGTGGCAGATATAACATTTGCAGAGAGAGTTAGATTTGGGTGGGTTATATTGTTTCTGTGCAGGGTAAATACTGGCTGCTTTATTTTTACACTGCAATTTAGATTTCAGTTTGAACACACCCCACCCAAATCTAACTCTCTCTGCACAGTTCGATTTGACCACCTGGTCTCAAACACTGATATATTTAATCAAGGGCGCTTCAAGAGAGGAGTAGGCCTGTATAAAGACTCTGTCCGGACCCAGTGGCGTCACAAGGTAGGTGCGCCCGCCCGGTGTGGTCCGCACCCGGGTGTGACGCATGGAAGGGGTGACATCAAACTGTCTCCCAGCGCTGTCAGCTCCTCCACAGTGACAGGAGCCAGGTGCTGCAGCGTGAAAGTCTGCTACAGCACCCCGCTCCTGTCAGAGAAGAGGAGCTGACAGCGCTGGGAGACAGTCTCCGGGGCAGCCCAGAACAGCACAGCATCTCCGGAGAAGCTGAGCACGCCCCCAGAGTGACGATCCTGTGAGGCCATGCCCCTTTATTTGTGGCCAAACCCATGTTTTGCCGCAAGCGCACCTCCGGCGCAATGGCATATCAAGGGTGCGAACGGGGTGTCACCACACCCGGTGACGTCTTTGTCTGGACCCCCTCAACTCTAGTCGACTGTGCTATAGAATCTGGGCACAAGGGTTACTAGGGAACCCTAGTGCTGTCCCAGAGTCTAGTGCGCATGCGCAGGTCTTTGGAAAAATGGCGATTCGAAATGCCAGGAAAATTTCTGCCACACCATTTTCCTGGTGACTTCTGCAGCACTACTGCAGACGACGTGGGACTCTTTAAGGTATTGAAAACAAAAACTAAATTACAAAGACAAAAAAAGTATTGAAAACAATGGGTGCAGAGTGCGTGGTGTGGGCCCCCCTGGACCTCGGGGTCCCGTGGGCTCCTCACAAACTGCACCCATTGTAAATACATCAGTGCCCTTAATACATGGACTGTTAGGGTGCCTTGGGGTCTAAGTTTGGGAAACCCTGGTGTAGTATGTAAATTGACACTACTGAAACCATTGTGTTTCTGTCCTCTCAAGATGGACATGTACCAAATGGCAGAGAAAACTTGCTTATCTGAAATGATTCTACTTAAAAAAATTCTGTCTTAGCTGCATAGAATATGGCCTGAGTCCTCCAAGTTCTGTTGAAGACAGTGTGGTCTAGAGCAGTGGCGTAACTACTGCCCCCGCAGCCCTCGCGGTGGCTTGGGGGCGAGGGGCTGCGGGGGCGCCACTGATTTAGCGCAGATTGACATGCGGACTAGCGTCCGCATGTCAATCTGCTCCTGCTAACCCTCCCTGCTGTGTTGGAGGGACACGGAGGGCACAGCGCGCGCCTCTCCTGTGTCCCTCCTGCATCATCTCCGGCGGCCGCGGGTCTAATAAACGAAGTGCCGTTCGTGAGCTCTGATTGGCTCACGAACCGGCACTTCGTTTATTAGACCCGCGGCCGCCGGAGATGATGCAGGAGGGACACAGGAGAGGCGCGCGCTGTGCCCTCTGTGTCCCTCCAACACAAACCAGCGGGGGAGCGGAGGAGGGGGCATATATGGCACTGGGGGGGAATATCTGGCACTGGGGGCATATGTGGCACTGGGGCGGGTGGGGAAATCTGGCACTGGGAGCATATCTGGCACTGGGGGCATATGTGGCACGGGGGGGGGGGGGGAATCTGGCACTGGGAGCATATCTGGCACTGGGGGGGGGGAATATCTGGCACTGGGGGCATATGTGGCACTGGGGTGAATATCTGGCACTGGGGGCATATGTGGCACTGGGGGGAATATCTGGCACCGGGGGCATATGTGGCACTGGGGGGGGGGGGAATCTGGCACTGGGAGCATATCTGGCACTGGGGGGGAATATCTGGCACTGGGGGGGGGGTATCTGGCACTGGGGCATATGTGGCACTGAGAGGGAATGGGGGTATCTGGCACTGGGAGCATATCTGGCACTGGGGGGGGAATATCTGGCACTGGGGGCATATGTGGCACTGGGAGCATATCTGGCACTGGGGGGGGGGATATCTGGCACTGGGGGCATATGTGGCACTGGGGGGGGGGGGATCTGGCACTGGGAGCATATCTGGCACTGAGGGGGAATATCTGGCACTGGGGGGGGATATCTGGCACTGGGGGCATATGTGGCACTGAGGGGGAATATCTGGCACTGGAGGCATATGTGGCACTGGGGGGGGGGGTATATGTGTACCTGGCACATAGGGGGGGGGCTATATTGTGCACTGGGGTCATGTGAGTACCTGGCACCGTGGGGTAATATCTGGCACTGGGGACATATGTGGCACTGGGAGCACAGCCCTAGCAACAAGCACTACCCCCTAGCAACGAGCATGACACCCAGTGCATGATACCCCTGGCAACGAGCATGACACCCTGAGCATGAAAACCCCTGGCACCGTGCATGGAACCAAGAGCATGAAACCCCTGGCAACGAGCATGACACCCAGTGCATGAAACCCCTGGCAACGAGCATGACACCCAGTGCATGAAACCCCTGGCAACGAGCAGGTAATTTAAAAGTAATTAGAAGCCTTACTGTACGACTTAATGTGTAATGGGCATTACGGTGTGTGGCATAATGTATCACGGACATTGCGGTGTGTGTCATAATGTGTCACAGGCATTACGGTGTGTGGCATACTATATCACGGGCATTGTGGTATGTGGTATAATGTCTCAGGGTCATTGCAGTGTGGCATAATGTATAACGGGCATTGCGGTGTGTGGCATAGGGTATAACGGGCATTGCGGTATGTGTCAGGCATTACGGTGTGTTGTATACTATATCACGGGCATTGTGGTATGTGGTATAATGTATCAGGGGCATTGCAGAGTGTAGCATAATGTATAACGGGCATTGCGATTCCTGTCATAATGTGTCGGGGGCATTACGGTGTGTTGTATACTATATCACGGGCATTGTGGTATGTGGTATAATGTATCAGGGGCATTGCAGTGTGTAGCATAATGTATAACGGGCATTGCGATTCCTGTCATAATGTGTCGGGGGCATTACTGTGTGTGGCATAATGTGTCGGGGGCATTATGGTGTGTGCATATTGTGTCATGTGCATTATTGTGTGTGGCATAATGTCTAAGGGCCATTGCAGTATGTGGCATAATGTATACTGGGCATTACTATAAGGAGGAAAAATTACAAATAATGTAAGGGGCATGAATCAGGATTATTTTTCTTTCCCGTGGTGGCTAACGTCTGGGCGTGCAGGTTGGAAAACTGGGGTATAACGTAGTCTTTTCCTGCAATGCCACGCCCCTTTATGTGAAGCCACGCCCATCCCAACGAAGCCACACCCCCTATTTTGCGGCGCGCACGCCTTCGCCGCGCGCACATTTATCCCTTTAATAGTGCCAATTATGGGGGATGGGGGGGCGCCGAAGAATTTTTTGGCTTGAGGGAGAAAAATTTCTAGTTACGCCACTGGTCTAGAGGGTACGTTAAATCATACTTTTCATCCTGCCCAAAAATTAGTTTCTTATGGAATGAGGTCTTTAAATTGATTAATCAGGTTAATGATGAGACCCTTCCTCAACTCCCTGAAATTGCTATTTCTCTAACGTCCTAGTGGATGCTGGGGACTCCGTAAGGACCATGGGGAATAGACGGGCTCCGCAGGAGACTGGGCACTCTAAAGAAAGATTTAGTACTACCTGGTGTGCACTGGCTCCTCCCTCTATGCCCCTCCTCCAGACCTCAGTTAGAATCTGTGCCCGGCCAGAGCTGGGTGCTTTTAGTGAGCTCTCCTGAGCTTGCTAATAAGAAAGTATTTTAGTTAGGTTTTTATTATTTTCAGAGAGCTTCTGCTGGCAGCAGACTCTCTGCTACGTGGGACTGAGCGGAGAGAAGCAAACCTACTAACTGCGGCTAGGTTGCGCTTCTTAGGCTACTGGACACCATTAGCTCCAGAGGGATCGAACACAGGACCTGACCTTGTCGTCCGTTCCCGGAGCCGCGCCGCCGTCCCCCTCGCAGAGCCAGAAGTCAGAAGCCGGCAGAAGCAAGAAGACATCGAAATTGGCGGCAGAAGACTCCTGTCTTCACATGAGGTAGCGCACAGCACTGCAGCTGTGCGCCATTGCGCCCACACTACCCACACACTCCAGTCACTGTAGGGTGCAGGGCGCAGGGGGGGGGGGGGGGCGCCCTGGGCAGCAATTAGGATACCTCTTGGCAAAAAGACACATATATACAGCTGGGCACTGTATATATGTACGAACCCCCGCCATTTTATTACACAGACCCGGGACTGAAGCCCGCCGCTGAGGGGGCGGGGCCTTCTTCCTCAGCACTAACCAGCGCCATTTTCTCTTCACAGCTCCGCTGAGAGGAAGCTCCCCAGGCTCTTCCCTGCAGTATCAAGGTAGAAAAAGGGTAAAAAGAGAGGGGGGGCACATAAATTTAGGCGCAAAATTATCATAAACAGCAGCTACTGGGTAAACACTAAGTTACTGTGTAATCCCTGGGTTATATAGCGCTGGGGTGTGTGCTGGCATACTCTCTCTCTGTCTCTCCAAAAGGCCTTGTGGGGTCCTGTCCTCAATTAGAGCATTCCCTGTGTGTGTGCGGTGTGTCGGTACGTTTGTGTCGACATGTTTGACGAGGACGGTTACGTGGAGGCAGAACAAGTGCAAGTGACTGTGGTGTCGCCGCCGACGGCGCCGACACCTGATTGGATGGATATGTGGAAGGTGTTAAATGATAATGTAAGCTCCTTGCATAAAAGATTGGATAATCAGTCAGGGTCTCAACCCGTGTCTGATTCTGCAGCTCAGAGGCCGTCAGGGTCTCAAAAGCGCCCACTATCCCTGTTGGTTGACACAGATGTCGACACGGATTCTGACTCCAGTGTCGATGACGATGAGGCAAAGTTGCAGCCTAAAATGACTAAAGCCATCCGATACATGATTATAGCAATGAAGGATGTATTGCACATACCGGAGGAAAACCCTGTCCCTGACAAAAGGGTATATATGTATGGGGAGAAAAAGCAAGAGGTGACTTTTCCCCCTTCACATGAGTTAAATGAATTATGTGAAAAAGCATGGGATTCCCCCGATAAGAAAGTGCTGATTTCCAAAAGGTTACTTATGGCGTACCCTTTCCCGCCAACGGACAGGATGCGCTGGGAATCCTCCCCTAGGGTAGATAAAGCTCTGACACGCTTATCTAAAAAGGTGGCCCTGCCGTCACAGGATACGGCCGCCCTAAAGGATCCTGCAGATAGGAAGCAGGAAAGTATCCTGAAGTCTGTTTATACACACTCAGGTACTATACTGAGGCCGGCTATTGCGTCGGCCTGGATGTGTAGTGCTGTAGCAGCATGGACAGATAATCTGTCTGAGGAAATGGATATCTTAGACAAGGACACCATTTTACTGACCCTGGGGCATATAAAAGACGCTGTCCTATATATGAGGGATGCCCAGAGGGACATTTGCCTACTGGGCTCTAGAATAAATGCAATGTCAATTTCTGCCAGAAGGGTCCTGTGGACTCGGCAATGGACAGGTGATGCCGACTCCAAAAAGCACATGGAGGTGTTACCTTACAAGGGTGAGGAATTGTTTGGGGACGGTCTCTCGGACCTAGTTTCCACAGCTACGGCTGGGAAGTCAAACTTTTTGCCATATATTCCCTCACAGCCTAAGAAAGCACCGTATTACCAAATGCAGTCCTTTCGATCACAGAGAAGCAAGAAGGTCAGAGGTGCGTCCTTTCTGGCCAGAGGCAGGGGTAGAGGAAAGAAGCTGCACAACACAGCTAGTTCCCAGGAACAGAAGTCCTCCCTGGCTTCCACTAAATCCACCGCATGACGCTGGGGCTCCACAGGAGCCAGGAGTGGTGGGGGCGCGTCTCCGAAATTTCAGCCACCAGTGGGTTCGCTCACAGGTGGATCCCTGGGCTATACAGATTGTGTCTCAGGGATACAAGCTGGAATTCGAAGTGATGCCCCCTCACCGTTACCTCAAATCGGCCCTGCCAGCTTCCCCCATAGAAAGGGAAGTAGTGTTAGCGGCAATTCACAAGTTATATCTCCAGCAGGTGGTGGTAAAGGTTCCCCTCCTTCAACAAGGAAGAGGATACTATTCCACGATGTTTGTGGTACCGAAACCGGACGGTTCGGTCAGACCCATATTGAATTTAAAATCCCTGAACATTTATCTGAAAAGATTCAAGTTCAAAATGGAATCGCTCAGAGCGGTCATTGCAAGCCTGGAAGAGGGGGATTTTATGGTGTCTCTGGACATCAAGGATGCGTACTTGCATGTCCCCATTTATCCACCTCATCAGGAGTACCTCAGGTTTGTGGTACAGGACTGTCATTACCAATTCCAGACGTTGCCGTTTGGCCTGTCCACGGCACCGAGAATATTTACCAAGGTGATGGCGGAAATGATGGTGCTCCTTCGGAAGCAAGGGGTTACGATTATCCCATACTTGGACGATCTCCTCATAAAGGCGAGGTCCAGGGAGCGGTTGCTGATCAGCGTAGCACTCTCTCAGGAAGTGTTGCAACAGCACGGCTGGATTCTGAATATTCCAAAGTCGCAGCTGATTCCTACGACGCGTCTGCCCTTCTTGGGCATGATTCTGGACACAAACCAGAAAAGGGTGTTTCTCCCGGAGGAGAAGGCTCAGGACCTCGTGACTCTGGTCAGAGGCCTCCTAAAACCAAAACAGGTATCGGTGCATCACTGCACGCGTGTCCTGGGAAAGATGGTGGCGTCATACGAAGCCATTCCCTTCGGCAGGTTCCATGCGAGGATCTTTCAGTGGGATCTGTTGGACAAGTGGTCCGGATCGCATCTTCAGATGCATCGGCTGATCACCCTGTCCCCCAGGGCCAGGGTGTCTCTTCTGTGGTGGCTGCAAAGTGCTCACCTCCTCGAGGGCCGCAGGTTCGGCATACAGGACTGGGTCCTGGTGACCACGGATGCAAGCCTCCGAGGATGGGGGGCAGTCACTCAAGGCAGAAACTTCCAGGGGCTCTGGTCAAGTCAGGAGACTTGTCTGCACATCAATATCCTGGAACTAAGGACCGTATACAACGCCCTGAGTCAAGCGGAGCCTCTGCTTCGAAACCAACCAGTGCTGATTCAGTCAGACAACATCACGGCAGTGGCCCATGTAAACCGCCAGGGCGGCACAAGAAGCAGGGTGGCAATGGCAGAACCCACCAGGATTCTTCGTTGGGCGGAGAATCACGTACTAGCACTGTCAGCAGTGTTCATTCCGGGAGTGGACAACTGGGAAGCAGACTTCCTCAGCAGGCACGACCTCCACCCGGGAGAGTGGGGACTTCCTCAAGGAGTCTTCACGCAGATCACAAATCGATGGGAACGGCCACAGGTGGACATGATGGCGTCCCGTCTCAACAAAAAGCTAAAAAGATATTGCGCCAGGTCAAGGGACCCTCAGGCGATAGCTGTGGACGCACTAGTAACACCGTGGGTGTTCCAGTCGGTCTATGTGTTTCCTCATCTTCCTCTCATACCAAAGGTGCTGAGAATTGTAAGAAAAAGAGGAGTGAGAACAATACTCATTGTTCCGGATTGGCCAAGAAGGACTTGGTACCCGGAATTGCAAGAAATGCTCGCAGAGGACCCGTGGCCTCTGCCTCTCAGACAGGACCTGTTACAACAAGGGCCCTGTCTGTTCCAAGACTTACCGCGGCTGCGTTTGACGGCATGGCGGTTGAACGCCGGATCCTAGCGGAAAAAGGCATTCCGGATGAAGTTATTCCTACGCTGATAAAGGAAGGATGTGACAGCAAAGCATTATTACCGTATATGGCGAAAATATGTTGCTTGGTGTGAGGCCAGGAAGGCCCCTACAGGGGAATTCCAGCTGGGTCGATTCCTGCACTTCCTACAGTCAGGAGTGACTATGGGCCTGAAATTAGGGTCCATAAAGGTCCAGATTTCGGCCCTATCCATTTTCTTCCAAAAAGAACTGGCTTCACTGCCTGAGGTTCAGACGTTTGTTAAGGGAGTGCTGCATATTCAGCCCCCTTTTGTGCCACCAGTGGCACCTTGGGATCTTAACGTGGTGTTGAGTTTCCTGAAATCCCACTGGTGTGAGCCACTTAAGACCGTGGAGCTAAAGTATCTCACGTGGAAAGTGGTCATGCTGTTGGCCTTAGCTTCGGCTAGGCGTGTGTCAGAATTGGCGGCTTTGTCATGTAAAAGCCCCTATCTGGTTTTCCATATGGATAGGGCAGAATTGCGGACTCGTCCGCAATTTCTGCCAAAGGTGGTGTCATCCTTTCATTTGAACCAAACTATTGTGGTGCCTGCGGCTACTGGTGACTTGGAGGATTCCAAGTTGCTTGACGTAGTCCGGGCTTTGAAGATTTAGTTGACCAGAACGGCTGGAGTCAGGAAGACTGACTCGCTGTTTGTCCTGTATGCATCCAACAAGCTGGGTGCTCCTGCTTCAAAGCAAACTATTGCTCGCTGGATCTGTGGCACGATTCAGCAGGCTCATTCTGCAGCTGGGTTGCCGCATCCAAAATCAGTGAAAGCCCATTCCACGAGAAAGGTGGGCTCTTCTTGGGCGGTTGCCCGAGGGGTCTCGGCATTACAGCTTTGCCGAGCTGCTACTTGGTCGGGTTCAAACACATTTGCAAAGTTCTACAAGTTTGATACCCTGGCTGAGGAGGACCTTGAGTTTGCCCATTCGGTGCTGCAGAGTCATCCGCACTCTCCCGCCCGTTTGGGAGCTTTGCTATAATCCCCGTGGTCCTTACGGAGTCCCCAGCATCCACTAGGACGTTAGAGAAAATAAGATTTTACTCACCGGTAAATCTATTTCTCGTAGTCCGTAGTGGACGCTGGGCGCCCGTCCCAAGTGCGGACTTTCTGCAATACGTGTATATAGTTATTGCTTACTAAAGGGTTATATTATGTGGCATCAGTTGAGTGATGCTTGTTTGTTGTTCATACTGTTAACTGGGTAAGTTTATCACGAGTTATACGGTGTGATTGGTGTGGCTGGTATGAGTCTTACCCTGGATTCCAAAATCCTTTCCTTGTAATGTCAGCTCTTCCGGGCACAGTTTCCTTAACTGAGGTCTGTAGGAGGGGCATAGAGGAGCCAGTGCACACCAGGTAGTACTAAATCTTTCTTTAGAGTGCCCAGTCTCCTGCGGAGCCCGTCTATTCCCCATGGTCCTTACGGAGTCCCCAGCCCCCACTACGGACTACGAGAAATAGATTTACCGGTGAGTAAAATCTAATTTTTACTCCCCCCCCCCCTCCTCTCTGTTCAAGCCCATAACAAATAGATTATAGGACATATATTTATAGCTACAAGCAGTGTCGGACTGGGGCATGAATGGCCTACCAGGAGAATGCAGTGGTAGGGGCCCACCACATTGGTTTACATAACCATTAGAGACTGCATGGGCTGGGGCCCTTGATAAATTTACTGTACAGTCAATATTGCTAGTGCATGCATGATAATGTAGCAGATTAATAACAGCAATGCATGGCAGTAAATACACCATAGTCCTGTGCATTTTAATGGAACATATGTATAATTCAAGTGCACAGTCTGGAACCTCTTCCCTAGAGGAAGAAGTGGGGGGCCCAGGCAGTAGGGCCCACCCGTGGTTTCCCCTGTACTCCTGTGGGCCAGTCCGACCCTGGCTACAAGAGCTGCTGTAGCCCAGTATTGGAAACGAACGGATCCCCCTCGTTTGTGATTTCAAACATCCAGTGTAGTTTCGAAGTGGAAACTATTAGGTTTAAATACTCTATGGTCGCCTCTTCCTCATTGATTGGTCGGTCTAATATGCTACTTATGTGGCTCCGACTGATATCTCAGGCTAATGTACCCTTAGTACAACACCTCTCTTTAACCAATGTCTTCTCTCATCTTATAAAACAGGTGATAACTTGGTCAAATCTGGGCTCTCGCTGGGCCACTCAAGGACATTTACAGAGTTATCCTTAAGCCACTCCTTTAATATCTTGGCTGTGTGCTTAGGGTCGTTGTCCTGCTGAAAGATGAACCGTCGCCCCAGTCTGAGGTCAAGAGCGCTCTGTAGCAGGTTTTCAACCAGGATGTTTCTGTACATTTCTGCATTCATCTTTATCTCTATCCTGACTAGTCTCCCAGTTCCTGCTGCTGAAAAATATCCCCACAGCATGATGCTGCCACCATTATGTTTTACTGTAGGGATGGCATTTATTTATTTATTTATTTATTTATTACCAGTTATTTATATAGGGCACACATATTCCGCAGCGCTTTACAGAGAATATTTGGCCATTCACATCAGTCCCTGCCCCAGCGGGTATAGTATATATGCATGCGCGAATTGAGTGGCGCAAGATATAAAAAAGCCCTGAGTAATTGCAGTATAACTATAGACACTGATGAAGCCGCTGACTGAACTTTAAGCGGAGAAACGCGTTTGTCATATCTACTACAAGGGAGAGTTGGATATCTGAATTAAGTGCCAGCCGGCCAGAGGCAGCTAATTACACGGAAAGGATTGGACATCTTACCTGTTATCCATCATACGGTGGACTCCGGATAAGGCTAGTTTTGGAGGCGACAGCCGGGAGAGGTATTTAAGCACGTGTAAAGCTGCAAAGTAATATGTGGATAAATATTCCTATGGTTTTGATGAGCGGGGACTATGAATGACTATAAAGCTGAAAGCATCATCTAATACCAGCATAAATATATGGGGAAACTCCGTTTGGAGACCGCTTTTTTAACCAATTGTGCACTCAAAGAACTGTTACTCGAAATATAAATGGAGGCTTGTTAAACAGCTACACAGGCACTAAATTACAACTGAGACACCAGTTACTATTGTATCAGATTGAGGAAAAAAGCTACTATTGTGACAATAGTGTTGGATGAGATTGTTCAGGTTAAGTGTTTAGCTGCACGTAATTCTGCATAGTTAGGAGTGTATAAATTCTCTGGTTGGCAACAAAAGATAGTAATATGGTATGAATTGTATATTATAATTATATCAATTAGTAATATTGTATAGTTTAAATTTTTTTTATATGGGTTATTAAAAAACTATTTTTAATGTGAATGTGCCAACGCTGTCCTTGTATTTTTGTATGTTGTTGTTCAGGCTGTGAACCTAGCCTTTTGGACACAGCAGCAGGCGTTTTCACAACAACAATAGCGCCGGATTTTGTGTGTATATATTTTTTAACTTGGTTTATGTTGCTGAAATTAAAAAGTACGTAAACACTTTCATAATGTGTCTACTACGCATCTTTGGGTTACTTGGTTGGTGTTCTAATGGACGTGTGACAACTAATTTTCCTTACGTTTTATCAAGTTTTTTTTTCTTATATTCCTTTTCTAATTTTTCTTTCCCCCTCTCTTTTTCTTTATTCCTTTGCGTATTATGTTTTACTTTTTTGTAACTCATTATAGATTATATGTAGTATTAATAATGAAAACTAACATTTGTTGCTACGTATTATCTGTAATGTAACATTTTTCTTCATCAATAAAAATATTTACGGAAAAAAAATACCCTAAGAGCTCTCCAGTTATTTGTAAAAAATAAAATAAAATATATTACACATAAATAAATATTAGACATAAATATTAGTATTACTGTTTAGAGCATATGTGCATATAAATAAGGGCGTACCCATACCAAAAGTTCTGAAAGTAAACCAATGTACAATTACTTCCATGTATAGACTTAAGTAGTGGTATAAGGCACTGCAAATGTGTTCCCATACGCTACAGCAGGGATGTATATCTGCGTACCAGAAAGGAGAGTTCCACAGCTTATTATCAATGCTAGTAAAATCCTGACTTACAGTATCTTAAGCAAACATAAATGAGCAGAGAAGATGATTCTGGGTCACACTTCTTTCTTTACATACAGTGCATCCGGAAAGTATTCACAGTGCTTCACTTTTGCCATATTTTGTTATGTTACAGCCTTATTCCAAAACGGAAGAAAAAGGGTTATGCAACTGCGCCTGAGAATGTATCACTAACAATGTCTAATTCACTGGGTCTATAAAATAACGTGACTGTATATCCCAAAAATAGAGAAGAAAATGTATTGCAATCTAATAATATACCAGAAATATCTGAATAAGCAAGAAAAGAATATAAATGAAATAAAATACAAAATATAATAAAGGAGAAAGAAAAAAAACTTATTTTTCGTGAAGAAGCAAAACGCTGTTTTCTAAAGTCCAAACTTGGTGCTGTGACGGAGCGTGGCGTCCCACCTCCTCGTTTTGCACCAAGAATGAAATCACTGTCTATATCTGCATGCAGTTGTAAACATTTGATACAGTCCCAGCCTGGTAATGCTCCAACTTAGTAAATAAGTCTGTTGTGGAAAAAAGTCTGTTTGAAGCAGAACAACTTAGAAGGGATCCTTGGTTCCAGCGGCGTGTACAGTGAACGGGGTACCCCTGGTGGATGAACGGGGGGAAAGGACTCAAAGGGATCGGTATGCTGATCGCTCTGGACCGGCCGCTCTTCTACCTCCGACTGTGCTGCCGGAAAGCGCCCGTTACTACAAACGCCGTCCGTCAGCCAGAACAGAGGGAAGCGGGCCTGTCTCTGTGGGGAAAGTGACACTAGCTTTCAGACCCAGCCGGGACTGTCAGCCGCACCACTCCCCCTATACAGAGCTGTTACCTGCGTCTCCTGAGGTGCTTCCCGGCGTCCGTCTCCACTTAGTTTCACTTTCGTTCCTGTGGCTCCTGGTGCTGAATCTTCTTCCTGGTTAGAGGGTTTGCGGTCACGTGACTCCGGGCTCGACTCTCTTTCCTGTGAACCCCCGGGGTCACTGCTTGTCAAAACGGCTGGGCTGTGATAGATTCCAAATGTCTCTGTGTAGTTGTGCAGTGATGATAATATACACTGCTGCTGTTTGTGCTGCTCCTACGCGTATCGAAAATGTGGACTCCCTGACGAAGACCCACATGGAGACGGACGCCGGGAAGCACCTCAGGAGACGCAGGTAACAGTTCTGTATAGGGGGAGTGGTGCGGCTGACAGTCCCGGCTGGGTCTGAAAGCTAGTGTCACTTTCCCCACAGAGACAGGCCCGCTTCCCTCTGTTCTGGCTGACGGACGGCGTCTGTAGTAACGGACGCTTTCCGGCAGCACAGTCGGAGGTAGAAGAGCGGCCGGTCCAGAGCGATCAGCATACCGATCCCTTTGAGTCCTTTCCCCCCGTTCATCCACCAGGGGTACCCCGTTCACTGTACACGCCGCTGGAACCAAGGATCCCTTCTAAGTTGTTCTGCTTCAAACAGACTTTTTTCCACAACAGACTTATTTACTAAGTTGGAGCATTACCAGGCTGGGACTGTATCAAATGTTTACAACTGCATGCAGATATAGACAGTGATTTCATTCTTGGTGCAAAACGAGGAGGTGGGACGCCACGCTCCGTCACAGCACCAAGTTTGGACTTGAAGTTTTTTTCTTTCTCCTTTATTATATTTTGTATTTTATTTCATTTATATTCTTTTCTTGCTTATTCAGATATTTCTGGTATATTATTAGATTGCAATACATTTTCTTCTCTATTTTTGGGATATACAGTCACGTTATTTTATAGACCCAGTGAATTAGACATTGTTAGTGATACATTCTCAGGCGCAGTTGCATAACCCTTTTTCTTCTGTTCTTGATTTGTGAGGCTGCGGGTTTAGCCTCTTCTGCAACTCTGCTGCCACCATCAATACCCATACCAGGAGAGCGCAGGATACCTAAATATTGTGCTTATTCCAAAATGGAATAAATTATTTTTCCCCTCAAAATTCTACACACAATAATGACAAACATGAAAAAAAGTGTTTTTGAGATTTTTGCAAATATATTAAAAATAAAAAACTAAGAAATTACATGTACATAAGTATTCACAGCCTTTGCTCAGTACTTTATTGATACACCTTTGGCAGCAATTACAGCCTCAAGTCTTTTTGAATAAGATGCCACAAGCCTGGCACACCTATCTTTGGGCAGTTTCGCCCACTCCTCTTTGCAGCACCTCTCAAGCTCCATCAGGTTGGATGGGAAGCGATGGTGCACAGCCATTTTCAGATCTTTACAGAGATGTTCAATCGGATTCAAGTCTGGGCTCTGGCTGGGCCACTCAAGGACATTTACAGAGTTATCCTTAAGCCACTCCTTTAATATCTTGGCTGTGTGCTTAGGGTCGTTGTCCTGCTGAAAGATGAACCGTCGCCCCAGTCTGAGGTCAAGAGCGCTCTGTAGCAGGTTTTCATCCAGGATGTATCTGTACATTGCTGCATTCATCTTTATCTCTATCCTGACTAGTCTCCCAGTTCCTGCTGCTGAAAAATATCCCCAGCATGATGCTGCCACCATTATGTTTTACTGTAGGGATGGCATTTATTTATTTATTTATTTATTACCAGTTATTTATATAGCGCACACATATTCCGCAGCGCTTTACAAAGAATATTTGGCCATTCACATCAGTCCCTGCCCCAGCGGAGCTTACAATCTATATTCCCTATCACATGTACACAAACACACATTCATGCTAGGGTTAATTTTGTTGGGAGCCAATTAACCTACTAGTATATTTTTGGATTGTGGGAGGAAACCGGAGTACCCGGAGGAAACCCACGCAAGTACGGGGAGAATATACAAACTCACCACAGTTAGGGCCATGGTGGGAATCGAACCCATGACCTCAGTGCTGTGAGGCAGTAATGCTAACCATTACACCATCGGCTTGGTGATGAGCGGTACCTGGTTTCCTCCAAACATGATGCCTGGCATTCACGCCAAAGAGTTCAATCTTTGTCTCATCAGACCAGAGAATTTTGTTTCTCATGGTCTGAGAGTCCTTCAGGTGTATTTCGACAAACTCCAGGTGGGCTGCCATGTGCTTTTTACTAAGGAGTGGCTTCCGTCTGGCCACTCTACCTTACAGGCCCGATTGGTGGATTGCTGCAGAGATGGTTGTCCTTCTGGAAGTTTCTTCTCTCTCCACAGAGGAATGCTGTAGCTCTGACAAAGTGACCATCGGGTTCTTGGTCATCTCCCTGACTAGGGCCCTTCTCACCCGATCACTCAGTTTAGATGGCCGGCCAGCTGGTGGTTCCGAACTTCTTCTATTTACGGATGATGGAGGCCACTGTGCTCATTAGGACCTTCAAAGCAGCAGATATTTTTCTGTACCCTTTCCCAGATTTGTACCTCAACACAATCCTGTCTCGGAGGTCTACTGACAATTCCTTTGACTTCATGCTTTGTTTGTGCTCACACATGCACTGACAAGTGTGGGACCTTATATAGACAGGTGTGTGCCTTTCCAACTCATGTCCAATCAACTGAATTTACCACAGGTGGACTCCAATTAAGCTGTAGGAACATCTCAAGGATGATCAGTGGAAACAGGATGCACCTGAGCTAAATTTTGAGCTTCATGGCAAAGGCTGTGAATACTTATGTACATGTGATTTCTTAGTTTTTTATTTTAAATAAATTTGCAAAAATCTAAAAAAACAACCGGTTTTCATGTTGTCATTATTGGGTATTGTGTGTAGAATATTGAGGGTAAAAATTAATTTATTCAGTTTTGGAATAAGGGTGTAACATAACAAAATGTGAAAAAAGTGAAGCGCTGTGAATACTTTCCGGATACACTGTATCTCCCATGTTTCTACCATATACATTCATATTGAAACACTGAAAAAGGAAACATTCTGTACTTCTGACATAAATATGCTCAGCACATATAATATTGAAGGCGTAGCTCCTGTACCAAATCAACTAAATTACATCATGATTCCCAGTTACCACAATAAGGTTTCACACTAAATCAATACCACCATAAATCTGCATACCAGAGTGCTCATTATCCCAGATAATCACTAGTCTCAACCTGTTCCTTCTGTTCTGCACATCTCTGAATCTTCTTTTAAGTCCTTGGAAAGCATATGTCAATTGTGAGAAAAGACACACAGTGAAGCACAGAGCGGATTCGGCAGCACTGCAGCCAGATCCGGACACGGATTAGGGCTATGCAGGAAATGATTGTACTTTGAGTTCAGCTTTGAGAATTTGTGTATGAATACCACCTTTTTTATATGCACATAAGCACTTAACATAAAAAATTTTTACTAGTATAACACTGTTTATTACTTTATTTCTAGAAATAACTGCATACTGTACTTATTTTGGAAACACGTTGTTACAGCGCTATCAATTTATATACTACACTATTAGGTAATATCTCATCTTTTCCAAGGCCGTTAATACATTTAAAAAAAATACTGAATTATCAAGCTAGCCACACACATTCCAATACTGACACTTATTTAGTTTATTAATAGTTATTTATATAGCACCCAGATTACACAGTACATTACAGAGAATGTTTTAATCATTCACATCAGCCCACTGGTACCAATTTGGCCATCTAGTGCTAGTGGCAAGAGTTCTGATCACATAGAGGCTTCTTAGGAACATATTTATCACAATCTGCTCCTCAGATGCGAAAGGGATGTGATAAATTTGGCCAAATTCATATTATGATATTTAAATACATTGCGAGCCTGTATTAAATACTGCATGCAGGGACAGAGCTTGGGAGAAAGCTCTGTCCCTGCGAATCCTCTCATATCAGTTCTCAGGGTATTTTTCATGAAAAATATCCTGAGTGTGTGACTGCGCATGTGGCACCATTGGCTACCCCCCCTCCCCCCATCCCTGCTGTGACCCTCCCCTGCCACCTACTTTCTCCAATAAGCTAACCCTTATCTGCACGCAGCTGCAGCCACGGATTGGTGACTGGCTCCCTGTCTGTGTGTCTCCGGCCAGCTGCTACTGTGAAACACTTGGTGTCATCTCATTTTACTTCACTGATGCAGCTGATCACCAATCCATGGCTGCATCAATGTGTAGGTAAGTTTTCTTTTATTAATTTCTTGTTTAACTGTTTTTTTTTGTTCTACAGTGATCAGCCTGTTGTCTATCAGACACACATGGCTGATCACAGTGGCTGTCTCCGAGCATAGCCTTCACTGCCAGCAGGCAGAGAAGGCTGAGCTAGAGTAGGAGAATCAGTGGGAAGCCTGGATAACGCCATTGGAAGATAGCATTGTTATCATAGGGCTCCCTCCTGCGTGTTTTTTACAACTTATTTTTAGTAACTTTGGGCATACCACATTTCCCATTACAAGTATGGGAATTACTAAAAATTCCCATTACTAAAAAATCAGCAAATTTAAGGGCTTTTTGGAGAATTTTGCAAATTATCCTCCAATTTTCTCTTCCAATTGCCCATTAGTACATGTCTGTGATACTAAAATAATGAGAAAAGGGTGTGAAGTGCCCATTTTCACATTATTTTATTAAAAATATTGATAAATATGCTAGTATGGTGGGCAGAGCAATAGAAAAGTTATCTATTTGACAAGGATCTGACCAACTGTGAATGGTTCATTCACTTACTGTATATGCTGATTGTTTTTAAGCCATAAACTCTTCAATAACCCTTCAGTATGCTGATGGTGCAGTAAGCAGTTTACCTATGCAGCAATATTGGTACTGATTCTGAGTCACATGCTGCTGCGACTGCTGTAGAGTCTTTTGTTATAGTCGTATCTGTGACTTAAAGCTAATGCCAGTATCATCCATTCCCCAGTGTACAAGTGTGCACCTGAGTGTGCAAACTCTCTGAGTGTCTAGAGATGCTGTAGTACTGTTTGGTAAATCATTAGATGCCACCATCAGTAGCACCATTGAATTTTGCACCAGCACAATGCTAGGTGTAGATTAGTTGTCAGAGTACGGCCTCCAATGTTAGCGATTAAGGTGTACGCAACCACTTCAGCGACACCTCCTGGGACCCATACCACGGACGGACTATTTTCATGCGTCTGAAATTTCACCTCCCAGTCACCATCCAGGAACGCCCAGCACACTTCCAATATATCTCGGTTTCTGGGGGTTATTCAGAGTTTTTAGCAAATAAAAAAATTTAGCAATTGAGCAAAACCATGTGCACTGCAGGTAAAGCAGATATAACGAGCAGGAAAAGTTAGATTTGGGTGGGTTATATTGTTTCTATGCAGGGTAAATACTGGCTGCTTTATTTTCACACTGCCATTTAAGACCCAGATTTATCAAGCCTTGGAGAGTGATAAATTGCACGGTGATAAAGTATCAACCATCCAACCAGCTCCTAACTGCCATGTTACAGGGTGTGTTTGAAAAAATAGGATTTTAATACCTACCGGTAAATCCTTTTCTCCTAGTCCGTAGAGGATGCTGGGGACTCCAAAAGGACCATATAGACGGGATCCGCAGGAGCTTGGGCACACTAAAAAGACTTTGACTGGGTGTGAACTGGCTCCTCCCTCTATGCCCCTCCTCCAGACCTCAGTTATAGGAACTGTGCCCAGGAGAGACAGACATTTCAAGGAAAGGATTTTTGTTTAAACTGAGGGCGAGAAACATACCAGCCCACACCACAAACATACCGTACAACCGGAGTAGCAGTAAACCAGATAACAGTAACAGTAACAAAAAGCTGAATATAACTAATACACAACCCACGTGTAATCAAACATAACTAGTGATGTGCACCGGACATTTTTTGGGTTTTGTGTTTTGGTTTTGGATTCGGTTCCGCGGCCGTGTTTTGGATTCGGACGCGTTTTGGCAAAACCTCCCTGAAAATTTTTTGTCGGATTCGGGTGTGTTTTGGATTCGGGTGTTTTATACAAAAACCCCTCAAAAACAGCTTAAATCATAGAATTTGGGGGTCATTTTGATCCCATAGTATTATTAACCTCAATAACCATAATTTCCACTCATTTCCAGTCTATTCTGAACACCTCACACCTCACAATATTATTTTTAGTCCTAAAAGTCAGGCAGGATGGCACTTCAAAAAAATAGTACCCAAACAGCACATGATGCAAAGAAAAATGAAAGAAAAAAGAGGTGCAAGATGGAATTGTCCTTGGGCCCTCCCACCCACCCTTATGTTGTATAAAAAGGACATGCACACTTTAACAAACCCATCATTTCAGCGACAGGGTCTGCCACACAACTGTGACTGAAATGACTGGTTGGTTTGGGCCCCCACCAAAAAAGAAGCAATCAATCTCTCCTTGCACAAACTGGCTCTACAGAGGCAAGATGTCCACCTCCTCCTCATCGTCCGATTCCTCACCCCTTTCACTGTGTACATCCCCCTCCTCACAGATTATTAATTCGTCCCCACTGGAATCCACCATCTCAGGTCCCTGTGTACTTTCTGGAGGCAATTGCGGGTCACGTTCCGCTTGACTTGACAATTTTCTCACCAGCAGGTCTTTGAACCTCTGCAGACTTGTGTCTGCCGGAAAGAGAGATACAACGTAGGTTTTAAATCTAGGATCGAGCACGGTGACCAAAATGTAGTGCTCTGATTTCAACAGATTGACCACCCGTGAATCCTGGTTAAGCGAATTAAGGGCTCCATCCACAAGTCCCACATGCCTAGCGGAATCGCTCTGTTTTAGCTCCTCCTTCAATGTCTCCAGCTTCTTCTGCAAAAGCCTGATGAGGGGAATGACCTGACTCAGGCTGGCAGTGTCTGAACTGACTTCACGTGTGGCAAGTTCAAAGGGTTGCAGAACCTTGCACAACGTTGAAATCATTCTCCACTGCGCTTGAGTCAGGTGCATTCCCCCTCCTTTGCCTATATCGTAGGCAGATGTATAGGCTTGAATGGCCTTTTGCTGCTCCTCCATCCTCTAAAGCATATAGAGGGTTGAATTCCACCTCGTTACCACCTCTTGCTTCAGATGATGACAGGGCTGGTTCAGGACTGTTTGCTGGTGCTCCAGTCTTCGGCACGCGGTGGCTGAATGCCGAAAGTGGCCCGCAATTCTTCGGGCCACCGACAGCATTTCTTGCACGCCCCTGTCGTTTTTTAAATAATTCTGCACCACCAAATTCAATGTATGTGCAAAACATGGGACATGCTGGAATTTGCCCAGATGTAATGCACGCACAATATTGCTGGCGTTGTCCGATGTCACAAATCCCCAGGAGAGTCCATTTGGGGTAAGCCATTCTGCGATGATGTTCCTCAGTTTCCGTAAGAGGTTGTCAGCTCTGTGCCTCTTCTGGAAAGCGGTGATACAAAGCGTAGCCTGCCTAGGAACGAGTTGGCGTTTGCGAGATGCTGCTACTGGTGCCGCCGCTGCTGTTCTTGCTGCGGGAGGCAATACATCTACCCAGTGGGCTGTCACAGTCATATAGTCCTGAGTCTGCCCTGCTCCACTTGTCCACATGTCCGTGGTTAAGTGGACATTGGGTACAACTGCATTTTTTAGGACACTGGTGACTCTTTTTCTGAGGTCTGTGTACATTTTCGGTATCGCCTGCCTAGAGAAATGGAACCTAGATGGTATTTGGTACCGGGGACACAGTATCTCAATCAAGTCTGTAGTTGCCTGTGAATTAACGGTGGATAACGGAAACACGTTTCTCACCGCCCAGGCTGCCAAGGCCTGAGTTATCCGCTTTGCAGCAGGATGACTGCTGTGATATTTCATCTTCCTCGCAAAGGACTGTTGGACAGTCAATTGCTTACTGGAAGTAGTACAAGTGGTCTTCCGACTTCCACTCTGGGATGACGATCGACTCCCAGCAGCAACAACAGCAGCGCCAGCAGCAGTAGGCGTTACACTCAAGGATGCATCGGAGGAATCCCAGGCAGGAGAGGACTCGTCAGACTTGCCAGTGACATGGCCTGCAGGACTATTGGCTTTCCTGTGTAAGGAGGAAATTGACACTAGGGAGTTGGTGGTGTGGTTTGCAGGAGCTTGGTTACAAGAGGAAGGGATTTAGTGGTCAGTGGACTGCTTCCTCTGTCATCCAAAGTTTTTGAACTTGTCACTGACTTATGATGAATGCGCTGCAGGTGACGTATAAGGGAGGATGTTCCGAGGTGGTTAACGTCCTTACCCCTACTTATTACAGCTTGACAAAGGCAACACACGGCTTGACACCTGTTGTCCGCATTTGTGTTAAAATAATTCCACACGAAGAGGTGATTTTTTCTGTAATTTGACCAGGCATGTCAATGGCCATATTCGTCCCACGGACAACAGGTGTCTCCCCGGGTGCCTGACTTAAACAAACCACCTCACCATCAGAATCCTCCTTGTCAATTTCCTCCTCAGCGCCAGCAACACCCATATCCTCATCCTGGTGTACTTCAACAGTGACATCTTCAATTTTACTATCAGGAACTGGACTGCGGGTGCTCCTTCCAGCACTTGCAGGGGGCGTGCAAATGATGGAAGGCGCCACCTCTTCCCGTCCAGTGTTGGGAAGGTCAGGCATCGCAGCCGACACAATTGGACTCTCCTTGGAGATTTGTGATTTAGAAGAACGCACAGTTCTTTGCTGTGCTTTTGCCAGCTTAAGTCTTTTCATTTTTCTAGCGAGAGGATGAGTGCTTCCATCCTCATGTGAAGCTGAACCACTAGCCATGAACATAGGCCAGGGCCTCAGCCGT
The DNA here is from genome assembly GCF_028390025.1 of Pseudophryne corroboree. NCBI lineage: Eukaryota > Metazoa > Chordata > Amphibia > Anura > Myobatrachidae > Pseudophryne > Pseudophryne corroboree. Next base: position 239,446,179 of record NC_086445.1, on the reverse strand, counting down.
TCCTTGCCACTCCGTGTCATAAATGGCATATTGGCAAGTTTACGCTTCTCCTCAGACGCTTTTAATTTTTATTTTTGGGTCATTTTACTGAACTTTTGTGTTTTGGATTTTACATGCTCTCTACTATGACATTGGGCATCGGCCTTGGCAGACGACGTTGATGGCATTTCATCGTCTCGGCCATGACTAGTGGCAGCAGCTTCAGCACGAGGTGGAAGTGGATCTTGATCTTTCCCTATTTTACCCTCCACATTTTTGTTCTCCATTTTTTAATGTGTGGAATTATATGCCAGTATCAATAGCAATGGCCTACTACTATATATACTTCGCACAACTGAAATGCACCACAGGTATGGATGGATAGTATACTTGACGACACAGAGGTAGCTAGAGCAGTGGCCTACTGTACCGTACTGCTATATATTATATACTGGTTGTCAGCAAACTGTGCAAAACTGAAATGCACCACAGGTATGGATGGATAGTATACTTGACGACACAGAGGTAGGTAGAGCAGTGGCCTACTGTACCGTAATGCTATATATTATATACTGGTGGTCAGCAAACTGTGCAAAACTTAAATGCACCACAGGTATGGATGGATAGTATACTTGACGACACAGAGGTAGGTAGAGCAGTGGCCTACAGTACCGTACTGCTATATATTATATACTGGTGGTCAGCAAACTGTGCAAAACTTAAATGCACCACAGGTATGGATGGATAGTATACTTGACGACACAGAGGTAGGTAGAGCAGTGGCCTACTGTACCCGTACTGCTATATATTATATACTGGTGGTCAGCAAACTGTGCAAAATTTAAATGCACCACAGGTATGGATGGATAGTATACTTGACGACACAGAGGTAGGTAGAGCAGTGGCCTACTGTACTGTACTGCTATATATTATATACTGGTGGTCAGCAAACTGTGCAAAACTTAAATGCACCACAGGTATGGACGGATAGTATACTTGACGACACAGAGGTAGGTAGAGCAGTGGCCTTCTGTACCGTACTCCTATATATTATATACTGGTGGTCAGAAAAATTATGCACTGTACTCCTACTATATACTACAATGCAGCACAGATATGGAGCATTTTTCAGGCAGAGAACGTATAATACTGGTGGTCACTGGTCAGCAAAACTCTGCACTGTACTCCTCCTATATAATATACTGGTGGTCTCCAGTACCCACAATAAAGCAGTGTGAGCACAGATATATGCAGCACACTGAGCACAGATATGGAGCGTTTTTCAGGCAGACAACGTATAATACTGGTGGTCACTGGTCAGCAAAACTCTGCACTGTACTCCTCCTATATAATATACTGGTGGTCCCCAGTACCCACAATAAAGCAGTGTGAGCACAGATATATGCAGCACACTGAGCACAGATATGGAGTGTTTTTCAGGCAGACAACGTATACTGGTGGTCACTGGTCAGCTAAACTCTGCACTGTACTCCTCCTATATAATATACTGGTGGTCCCCAGTACCCACAATAAAGCAGTGTGAGCACAGATATATGCAGCACACTGAGCACAGATATGGAGCGTTTTTCAGGCAGACAACGTATAATACTGGTGGTCAGTGGTCACTGGTCAGCAAAACTCTGCACTGTACTCCTCCTATATAATATACTGGTGGTCCCCAGTACCCACAATAAAGCAGTGTGAGCACAGATATATGCAGCACACTGAGCACAGATATGGAGCGTTTTTCAGGCAGACAACGTATACTGGTGGTCACTGGTCAGCAAAACTCTGCACTGTACTCCTCCTATATAATATACTGGTGGTCCCCAGTACCCACAATAAAGCAGTGTGAGCACAGATATATGCAGCACACTGAGCACAGATATGGAGCGTTTTTCAGGCAGACAACGTATACTGGTGGTCACTGGTCAGCAAAACTCTGCACTGTACTCCTCCTATATAATACTGCTGGTCCCCAGTCTCCACAATAAAGCAGTGTGAGCACAGATATATGCAGCACACTGAGCACAGATATGGAGCGTTTTTCAGGCAGACAACGTATAATACTGGTGGTCACTGGTCAGCAAAACTGCACTGTACTCCTCCTATATAATATACTGGTGGTCCCCAGTACCCACAATAAAGCAGTGTGAGCACAGATATATGCAGCACACTGAGCACAGATATGGAGCGTTTTTCAGGCAGACAACGTATAATACTGGTGGTCACTGGTCAGCAAAACTCTGCACTGTACTCCTCCTATATAATATACTGGTGGTCCCCAGTACCCACAATAAAGCAGTGTGAGCACAGATATATGCAGCACACTGAGCACAGATATGGAGTGTTTTTCAGGCAGACAACGTATACTGGTGGTCACTGGTCAGCTAAACTCTGCACTGTACTCCTCCTATATAATATACTGGTGGTCCCCAGTACCCACAATAAAGCAGTGTGAGCACAGATATATGCAGCACACTGAGCACAGATATGGAGCGTTTTTCAGGCAGACAACGTATAATACTGGTGGTCAGTGGTCACTGGTCAGCAAAACTCTGCACTGTACTCCTCCTATATAATATACTGGTGGTCCCCAGTACCCACAATAAAGCAGTGTGAGCACAGATATATGCAGCACACTGAGCACAGATATGGAGCGTTTTTCAGGCAGACAACGTATACTGGTGGTCACTGGTCAGCAAAACTCTGCACTGTACTCCTCCTATATAATATACTGGTGGTCCCCAGTACCCACAATAAAGCAGTGTGAGCACAGATATATGCAGCACACTGAGCACAGATATGGAGCGTTTTTCAGGCAGACAACGTATACTGGTGGTCACTGGTCAGCAAAACTCTGCACTGTACTCCTCCTATATAATACTGCTGGTCCCCAGTCTCCACAATAAAGCAGTGTGAGCACAGATATATGCAGCACACTGAGCACAGATATGGAGCGTTTTTCAGGCAGACAACGTATAATACTGGTGGTCACTGGTCAGCAAAACTGCACTGTACTCCTCCTATATAATATACTGGTGGTCCCCAGTACCCACAATAAAGCAGTGTGAGCACAGATATATGCAGCACACTGAGCACAGATATGGAGCGTTTTTCAGGCAGACAACGTATAATACTGGTGGTCACTGGTCAGCAAAACTCTGCACTGTACTCCTCCTATATAATATACTGGTGGTCCCCAGTACCCACAATAAAGCAGTGTGAGCACAGATATATGCAGCACACTGAGCACAGATATGGAGTGTTTTTCAGGCAGACAACGTATACTGGTGGTCACTGGTCAGCTAAACTCTGCACTGTACTCCTCCTATATAATATACTGGTGGTCCCCAGTACCCACAATAAAGCAGTGTGAGCACAGATATATGCAGCACACTGAGCACAGATATGGAGCGTTTTTCAGGCAGACAACGTATAATACTGGTGGTCAGTGGTCACTGGTCAGCAAAACTCTGCACTGTACTCCTCCTATATAATACTGCTGGTCCCCAGTACCCACAATAAAGCAGTGTGAGCACAGATATATGCAGCACACTGAGCACAGATATGGAGCGTTTTTCAGGCAGACAACGTATACTGGTGGTCACTGGTCAGCAAAACTCTGCACTGTACTCCTCCTATATAATATACTGGTGGTCCCCAGTACCCACAATAAAGCAGTGTGAGCACAGATATATGCAGCACACTGAGCACAGATATGGAGCGTTTTTCAGGCAGACAACGTATACTGGTGGTCACTGGTCAGCAAAACTCTGCACTGTACTCCTCCTATATAATACTGCTGGTCCCCAGTCTCCACAATAAAGCAGTGTGAGCACAGATATATGCAGCACACTGAGCACAGATATGGAGCGTTTTTCAGGCAGACAACGTATAATACTGGTGATCACTGGTCAGCAAAACTCTGCACTGTACGTACTCCTCCTATAATACTGCTGGTCCCCAGAATAAAGATATGCAGCCCCCTGAAACAAAGTGAGAGGACGCCAGCCACGTCCTCTCACTATCATTTCCAATGCACGAGTGAAAAATGGCGGCGACGCGCGGCTCCTTATATAGAATCTCGCGAGAATCCGACAGCGGGATGATGACGTTCGGGCGCGCTCGGGTTAACCGAGCCATACGGGAGAATCCGAGTATGCCTCGGACCCGTGTAAAATGGGTGAAGTTCGGGGGGGGTTCGGTTTCCGAGGAACCGAACCCGCTCATCTCTAAACATAACCAGTAATAATACAACTGCAAGAAACAGTCCGCACTGGGATGGGCGCCCAGCATCCTCTACGGACTAGGAGAAAAGGATTTACCGGTAGGTACAGTATTAAAATCCTATTTTCTCTTACGTCCTAGAGGATGCTGGGGACTCCAAAAGGACCATGGGGTCTATACCAAAGCTCCAGAACGGGCGGGAGAGTGCGGACGACTCTGCAGCACTGATTGAGCAAACATGAGGTCCTCATCAGCCAGGGTATCAAACTTGTAAAACTTAGCAAAGGTGTTTGAACCCGACCACGTAGCCGCTCGGCAAAGCTGAAGTGCCGAGACACCTCGGGCAGCCACCCAAGATGAGCCCACTTTTCTGGTAGAATGGGCCTTTACTGACTTCGGCAACGGTAGCCCAGCCGAAGAATGAGCTTGCTGAATCGTATTAAATATCCAGAAAGAACGGCCAATTCTTTTTGAAAGAAAATAGATAAACCCGAAATCTGCACTTTGATGGAACCCAATTTCAGGCCTGCATCGACGCCTGCCTGCAAAAAATGGAGAAACCGACCCAAGTGAAACTCCTCCGCAGGAGCTGCTTTGGATTCACACCACAAAACATACTTTCTTCAAATACAGTGACAATGTTTCGCCGTAACCTCCTTCCTAGCCTTAAGGAGAGTGGGGATAACCTCCCCGGGAATACCTTTCCGAGCTAAGATTTGGCGCTCAACTTCCACGCCATCAAACTAAGCCGCGGTAAGTCGGGAAACACGCATGGCCCCTGCAGTAACAGGTCCTCTCTTAGAAGAAGCGGGCAAGGATCTTCTACAAGCAATTCCCGAAGATCCGGATACAGGCCCTGCGTGGCCAATCTGGAACGACGAGAATCGCCTGAGCCCTTGTTCGTCGTATGATCCTCAGCACCTTTGGAATGAGAGGAAGCGGAGGGAACACATACACCGACTGAAACACCCACGGAGTCACCAGGGCGTCCACTGCACTGGCTTGGGGGTCCCGTGACCTGGAACAATACCTCGGAAGCTTCTTGTTGAGGCGAGACGCCATCATGTCTATCAGAGGAATTCCCCAACGCCTTGTCACTTCTGCAAATATCTCTTGATGAAGAGCCCACTCTCCCGGATGGAGATCGTGTCTGCTGAGGAAGTCTGCTTCCCAGTTGTCCACGCCCGGGCGGTTTACGTACGCTACCGCTGTTATGTTGTCCGACTGGATCAGGACAGGAAGACCCTGGAGAAGGTTCTTCGCTTGCAGCAGGCTGTTGTAAATTGCTCTTAACTCGAGAACATTTATGTGGAGACAAGATTCCTGGTTTGACCATTTTCCCTGGAAATTTCTTCCTTGCGTGACTGTGCCCCAGCATCGGAGACTTGCATCTGTTGTCAGCAGGACCCAGTCCTGGATTCCGAATCGGCGTCCCTCTAGAAGGTGAGAGCTTGGCAGCCACCACAGGAGAGAAATCCTGGCCCTGGAAGATAGACTTATTTTCCGGTGCATGTGCAGGTGAGACCCGGACCATTTTTTCAGCAGATCCCACTGAAACACCCGGGCATGAAACCTGCCAAAAGGAATGGCTTCGTAAGCCGCAACCATCTTCCCTAGAACCCGAGTGCATTGATGAATCGACACACTTGTCGGCCTCAGAAGCTCCATGACCATTGTCTGAATTTCCAGAGCTTTTTCTTCCGGAAGAAACACTCTCTGTAGCTCCGTGTCTAGAATCATGCCCAGAAAGGGCAGCCGAGTGGCCGGGATTAACTGAGACTTTGGCAAATTTAGAACCCAACCGTGTTGTCGCAGAACCGACAGGGAAAGATCCACATTTCTTAACAACTGTTCCTTGGACCTCGCCTTTATCAGGAGATCGTCCAAGTACGGGATAATTGTAACCCCTTGCTTGCGAAGGAGTACCATCATTTCTGCCATGACCTTGGTGAAAACCCTCAGGGCCGTGGAAAGCCCAAACGGCAACGTCTGAAACTGGTAATGACAATCCTGCACCGCAAATCTCAGGAAGGCTTGATGCGGAGGATATATCAGGACATGTAAGTAGGCATCCTTTATGTCGACTGACGCCATAAAATCCCCCCCTTCTAGTCTGGAGATCACAGCTCGAAGAGATTCCATCATGAACTTGAAAGTTTTCAAGTATGGATTGAGGGATTTTAGGTTCAGAATCGGTCTGACCGAACCGTCCGGCTTCGGTACGACAAAGAGGCTCAAATAGAACCCTTCCCCCCGTTGGGACGGGGGAACGGGAACAATGACCCTCTGTTGACACAACTTTTGTATCGCAGCAATTACCACTTCTCTTTCCGGAAGAGACACTGGCAAGGCCGAAATGAAAAAGCGGTGAGGGGGCATCTCCTGAAACTCCAGCATGTACCCCTGAGACACTATGTCTAAGACCCAAGGATACAGGGCTGACTGAACCCAGACCTGACTGAAGATATGGAGACGGCCCCCCCACCGGCCCGGACTCCCTCAGGGGAGCCCCAGCGTCATGCGGTGGACTTGGTAGAGGCGGGGGAGGACTTTTGGTCCTGGGTGCCTGATTCTGCAGGCGACTTCTTTCCCCTTCCTCTACCCTTTGAAGCGAGGAAGGACGAGCCTTTACCTTGTTTGTATTTATTAGGTCGAAAGGACTGCATCTGTTGATGGGGTGCCTTTTTCTGTTGTGTGGGAACATAAGGAAGAAAAGATGACTTACCCGCAGTAGCGGCAGACACCAGGTCAGCCAGGCCGTCACCAAACAAGACACTACCTTTGAAGGGGAGAGCTTCCATAGCTTTCTTGGAGTCGGCATCAGCATTCCATTGATGGATCCACAGCGCCCTCCTGGCCGAGACCGCCATGACATTGGCTCTTGATCCCAAGAGGCCAACATCCCTCGCCGCATCCTTTAGGTAATCTGCAGCGTCCTTGATATAACCAAGAGTCAAAAGAATATTATCTTTATCAAGGGTATCCATACTAGAAGCTAAATTATCAGCCCATTTAGCAATAGCACTACTCACCCATACCGACGCCACAGCAGGTCTGAGCAATGCACCCGTATTAACAAAAATGGCCTTCAAAGACGTTTCCAGCTTGCGATCCGCCGGATCCTTGAGAGCAGCCATGTCAGGAGATGGAAGCGCCACCTTCTTGGACAAACGGGATAGAGCCTTGTCGACATTTGGCATTCATTTCATGAGAGGGGGGAAACTTCACCTCAGGTTTTTTCCCTTTAAATAGGCAAATCCTTGTTTCCTGAACCGCAGGTTCGTCAGAAATATGTAAAACATCTTTAATAGCCACAATCATGTACTGAATACTCTTAACTACCCTTGGGTGTAAAGTAGCCTCATTAAAATCGACATCGGAATCTGAGTCCGTGTCGGCATCTGTATCTACCATCTGGGTAAATGAACGTTTTTGTGACCCTGAGGGGGTCTGCACTTGAGCCAAAGCATCCTCCATGGATTTTCTCCATGTCTGTGTCTGAGAATCAGATTTATCCAACCTCTTAGACAACAAAGCAACATTAGCATTAAGTGTACTCAACATAGCAACCCAATCAGTAGTCGACTGTGTCGACAGAGCCATTTCCAGCTCCTTTTCTGCACCCCCAGTAACTTCCTCCGGGGAGGAACACTCAGCCTCAGACATGCCGACACGAAGTACCGACACCCAACACACACACTGACCAATAAAGGGGACAGCCTTCAGGGAAGCCCAGAGAGAGAAACACAGAGGAAGTATGCCAGCTCACACCCCAGCGCCCATATATTACACCACACTAATACAGGTTGAGTATCCCTTATCCAAAATGCTTGGGACCAGAGGTATTTTGGATATCGGATTTTTCCGTATTTTGGAATAATTGCATACCATAATGATATATCATGGCAATGGGACCTAAATCTAAGCACAGAATACATTTATGTTTTATATACACCTTATACACACAGCCTGAAGGTCATTTTAGCCAATATTTTTTATAACTTTGTGCATTAAACAAAGTGTGTCTACATTCACACAATTCATTTATGTTTCATATACACCTTATACACACAGCCTGAAGGTCATTTAATACAATATTTTTAATAACTGCGTGTATTAAACAAAGTTTGTGTACATTGAGCCATCAAAAAACAGAAGTTTCACCATCTCACTCTCACTCAAAAAAGTCCGTATTTCGGAATATTCCGTATTTCGGATATTTGGATATGGGATACTCAACCTGTATATGTCAGCAGCGCTGTACCAATAATAAGAAAAGCACCAAAAAATGTGTGCCCCCCCGTTTTGCTCCCTTTTACGTGTGAGGAGCCTGGAGGTCCGGGCCAGCGTTCTCTGCAGCGGCTGTGGAGAGAAGAAAATGGCGCTGGTGAGCTGTGCGGCTAAGCCCCGCCCCTTTCCGGCGCGCTTCAGTCCCGCCTGAATTTGAATTTTTTATACTGGCGGGGGTCTGCTATACGGTGCCCGGGCACCGAATATGGCTTTTACCAGTCTAAAATACTTCAGTAACTGCTGCCCAGGGTGCCCCCCCCCCCCCCCCCCAGCACCCTGTGAGTGCCGTTAGTGGTATGTGTGGGAGCATGGAGCGCAGCGCTGCTGCTGCTCTGTACCTCCGTTACTGAAGTCTTCTGCCGTCTGAAGTCTTCGGTTCTTCTAATACTCACCCGGCTTCTGGCTTCTGTGAGGGGGGTGACGGCGCGGCTCCGGGAACAAGCAGCTAGGCAAACCAAGTGATCGAACCCTCTGGAGCTAATGGTGTCCAGTAGCCTAAGAAGCAGACCCCTTAACTAAGCAGAAGTAGGTCTGACTTCTCTCCCCTCAGTCCCTCGATGCAGGGAGCCTGTAGCCAGCAGGTCTCCCTGAAAATAAAAAACCTAACAAAAGTCTTTTTCCAGAGAAACTCAGTAGAGCTCCCCTAGTGTGTGTCTAGTCACTCCTGGGCACAAAGTCTAACTGAGGTCTGAAGGAGGGGCATAGAGGGAGGAGCCAGTTCACACCCATTCAAAGTCTTTTTAGTGTGCCCAAGCTCCTGCGGATCCCGTCTATACCCCATGGTCCTTTTGGAGTCCCCAGCATCCTCTAGGACGTAAGAGAAATGACAGTTAAGACGTGATTTTGTGTGTGGGGGAAAGGAAACCCAGGTTTAAACACCAAATTCTCTTTAGACGTAAATCTCAGGGAGGTAGACAGCTGCCAATGGTCTCCGCCTACTACCAAGCATCTCTGCTGAGCAGAATCTTGGAATGGACAAGAGACTCCATGGACAAACTATGGGTGTCAATAGAATCATTCTCCACTTCTTCTCTTCTAAAATATATTCCATGGTGTTCACGGGTGGGTCGTATTGACCACCCAACGGTGGGTCCTACTTTATTGATGTGGAGGAGGTTACGGTATAAATTGAATATCTCCATACCAGTGTCTCTATTGACCCCCATTGTGCATAACCCTGCTTTCATACCAGGTACCTCAGACAGGGCCTCTGCACCCTGGAAATTAGCGGGTATTACCAGGATAGGCAACCTTTACTCGGGGGACTCCCTTAAATCATTTGAGTGTTTATTAAATGAATCAGATCTTACTAGGTCAGACTACTGGTTTTATATTCAGATACGTCACTTTATATCTTCGCTGACGAAACTTAAAGGTTGGAACACACCACCAACCACGTTCGAAAACTTTGTTTGCAATTGCATCCTCCCACACAGGCCCGGCGCTACCCACTCAGCAAGGTCTGCAAAGCAGGGAGGCGCTGGGCTAGAGAGGCGCTCTCCCTGCTCCGCAACCATACTGACGAGCAGCGCCTGCCTCACTGTAACATGCTGCTGCGCCGCCGGCCATACAGAGGATCTTAATCTCGGATGATGGATCTCCTCCTGCAATAGGGCCCTCCCCCCTTCCTGCTCACTCCTCCCTGAAGACACAGCACAGCAATCTTCAGCATGCCCGCTCTCTCCCCTCCCTCTCCATCACGTGATACACACTGACCTCAGGAGGAAGCAGCGTGAGGAGAGGAGCAGCGCAGCACTAACAGCCAGCCACACGAGGAGCAGTGGCTCAGGTTAGTGCAGCTGCTGCAGATAAACAAAGGGGGGAGACTGTCCTTTTACTGTGTGCTGGGAGGGGGAGGGGGGTCCTATAATGCTGCATTCAGACTGCAAATGCCGGATCCTACCCGGTAAGACAAACGTGTACTTACCGGGTGGGATCCGGCATTTGCACTCCGCTGCTGGCTTTCCGACCCGGCAATATACCGGGTCGGTTGCCATAACAACGGAGCGCGCAGTAGCAGCAGGGGCGGGGGTGGAGGCGGCGTCGGAGATGAGCTCATCTCCAGCGCCGCCTCTCCCTATCTTGGGAATGGGAACCGTGTCGCATCGACACGGCTCCCATTCACACCGCACCTGACCCGGTAATCAACCCGGGTAAAACCCTTCTTTTTTACCAGGTTGATTTACCGGGTCAGGCGACCCGCTAAATCGGCCAGTGTGCTTTCACATCGCACACTGACCCGGTTCGACACGGCAATATGCCGTGTCGGTACCGGGTTATTTGTGCGATGTGAAAGGGGCGTTACTGTGTGCTGGGAGGGGGGTCCTATTACTGTGTGCTGGGAGGGGGAGGAGGGGGGTCCTATTACTGTGTGCTGGGGAGGGGGGGGGGTCCTATTACTGTGTGCTGGGGAGGGGGGGGGGTCCTATTACTGTGTGCTGAGGAGGGGGGGGGTCCTATTACTGTGTGCTGAGGAGGGGGGGTCCTATTACTGTGTGCTGAGGAGGGGGAGGGGGGGTACTATTACTGTGTGCTGGGAGGGGGAGGGGGGTCCTATTACTGTGTGCTGGGAGGGGGAGGGGGGTCCTATTACTGTGTGCTGGGAGTGGGGTCCTATTACTGTGTGCTGTGGAGGGTGAGGAGGTCCTATTACTGTGTGCTGGGGAGGGGGGGGGGGGAGTCCTGTTACTGTGTGCTGTGGAGGGTGAGGAAGTCCTATTACTGTGTGCTGGGGGCGTCCTATTAATGTATGCTTGGCGAGGGGGGTCATTAATCTACTTGTGGAAGGGGGTCCTATTACTCTGCGCTTGGGGAGGGGTGTCCAATTAATCTGTGCTTGGGGGGGATCCTATTAATGTGGGAGGGGGAGGGGTGCCCTATTCTGTGCTTGAGGAGGGGGGTCATACTAATGTGTGCTGGGGGAGGGGGGGTGTCCTATTAATGTGTGCTTGGGGTGAGGGTTCATATTAATGTGTGCGGGGAGGCGGATGCAGGCTAGCAGCGATGTAGTATGTGGGGAGTGTGGTTCAGGGTAGCAGCTGCAGTGTAGTATGCGTGGAAGGGGGGCAGGGATAGTACCAGGGCCGGCGCTACCCGCTCAGCAAGGTCTGCAATGCAGGGAAGCGCCGTGCTGGATAACAGCCAGCAACTATGTCAGCGTCTTGTAATGAGTCAAATGAACTCATTACAAGCCGCCTGTGCTGTGTGCGCCACCGGAGGAGAAGAGGAGCAGCGTCAGGGGAGGTCCCGGAGGAGAAGGAGGGAGGGGGACTGGAGCCACAGCAGCGCTATGTAATTGGTAGTGGCGCCGCTGCAGCTGTCCCTGTCCTTCCGCATTGGCTGGCTGGTGCTGCTGTGAATGCTAGGATGCGCTTCCCTCATCCCAGCATTCACAGCGGCGGCGGCCAGCCAATGCGGAAGGAGAGGGGACTGCTGCAGCGGCGCCACTACCAATTACACTGCACTGTTGCAGCTCCCTCCTACCCCTCCCTCCTCCACCTTCTCCCATGCCCGGGATCTGCCAGCACGAGGAACCTGACTGCATGTGCCAGCGCGGAGAGATGGTAAGTATCATCTATTCTGTCTGTCTCTCTATCTATCTATCTATCTATCTATCTATCTATCTCTGTGTATCTATATCTATTCTGTCTGCCGTAATGTGTAAAAAGGGGACGCTGTCTGCCGTAATGTGTAAAAAGGGGGACGCTGTCTGCCGTAATGTGTAAAAAGGTGCTGTCGTACAAAGTTGCATCCAGGCATTGCCCCTGGACGCACCTGTGTGGTTTGTGGGTCCACCTGAAAATGGTGGAAAGAATGAAAAACAAATCTGACTTATTCTCACTTTGGGACCTCTTCTTTAGCTGTTAACATTCGGTTGAACTCGATATTGAGAGTTGGGTACATCATGATGTGTTTGCATTGGTGCAGGTGTGCGCAGAAATCTGCTTATCAAGTGCAATTGGAAAGTGCAGTATACATCCAGTTACTAGTATGGTGATAGCGCCTCTGCCACCTCAAGGGATCAGAGCATTTGTGCAAATACTAGCGCTCAGTTTGGTCGTAAATGACCTTTATTAACTCAGCAATTCATTTTATTGTATAAGTAACACTGTGTAATGTGACTGATGGACACTATATTTTGCGTTGTAATGTGAATTGGTACTATTCTGTGGCCATGCCCCTTCCCCATTAAGCCACGCCCCTAAAAAAATTGTGCATGCCTTAGGCGCGCATCTGTCCCTTTTACGTGTGTGAGGAAGGGCGCAAATTCATTTTTTGCAGGAGGGCGCCGAACACCCTAGCACCGGCCCTGCTCCCACACATATTATCTCTAACATTTACCAAATTCTCTTGCCAGCAATGCTAACCTCTAGTCCGACTTATCAAGATGTATGAGATAGAGACTTTTCACTTAAAGGGATTAGGATAAATTGGAATAAAACTTACCAAGCAACTGGTGCGTGCTCATCTAGTATGGATGTAGTAGAGATCCAATATAAACTTATCTCCAGGTGTTACCGATGCCCAACTATTGTTCATAAGTTCGGCCCTGGTGTGTCTCCTCTATGCTAGAGATGTAATGAGGAACAGGGGTCTTTGATCCATATCTGGTGGGACTGCCCTAGAATCCTTCCGTTTTGGGATGGTATAAAAAGGTTGGTTGCAGAGATCATGGGCGTTCCTATTCCCTCACGCCCTGACTTCTGGTTGCTGTCCCACTCACACATACCTATTTCAGACTATAAAAGGTCTTTACTGAGACACATCAGTAATGCAGCCAGAGCGGTGTTACCAGTTCGCTGGCGCTCCCCCATCCGCTTACCTTATAGGATTGGTGCTAACGTATGGACTTCTATATGACTATGGACGACATGTACTATTCTACTCCAGTGAAGCATGGAACATACGTAGCTATTTGGCTTCGCTGGATGGAGTTCAGGCTATCTCCCTCCTACAAGGCCTTGGTACCTGTGTCCTCTCCCCAACTCAGTTAGTCTTAGTGAGACGTAGTTTTAGAAATGACCACTGTTGAAACAACTAGCCCCTTAATGTTCACCTTTCTTAGTCGGTTAGAAGTTTTGAAAGATATTCTAGAGTGTTTGTTCGGCCGGATGAATACCCTTCTTTCTTTTACTGTACCCTTTCTTTGTCCTTTCTTTCTATACTTTCCCATTATATGGCCTTCTACTTCTCTTTTTTTTCTTTTGGAACAATAGACAGCCTGATGCATCATTTCATATGAGTCTTCTGATCTTTATTGTTGAGGCTTAAGCTTTTACCGATCACAGGATTATGTATGTCAATGTCTGTCTTGCTTTTGGTTACTCTCTAAAGATGTTTTGTATCAATATACTGTATGTGTCTTACCGTGACTCTTTTTGTTCTGTGATAAATACTGAAAATAAAGAATTTATAAAAAAACAGAAATGAAATGATAGGAGCTGATTGGTTGGTACTTTATCACCATTCAATTTATGACTTTCCAAGGCTAGATAAATCTGGGCCTAAATTTCAGTTTGAACACACCCCACCCAAATCTCAATCTCTCTGCACATGTTACATCTGCCCCCTAGCAGTGCAACATGGTTTTGCCCATTAGTGTGCTTTTGTAGTTTTCTAACAATTCTGAATAACCCCCTCTGTGCGTCTCAATCGCAACCGAGCCTCTGTAAAGCACATGCCAAATGAGTTTTTCAGGATTTTCGCAGCAAATCGCTAGCTTTGTGAAAATCCTCATTGCGTGCAACTCAAAAACATTGGGGTCAATTCAATTCGGCAACTTATGAATAGCGCCGGGAATTAGCTCCCGACGCTATTCAATTCAGCTCCAGTTTAGTCGTCGAGAACGGGACATCGCCGACTTAACAAGCTGAATTGTCGGGAGAACGGGCATTCTCCGACTTAACTCCCCGGCGCGAGGCTGATTCCCGACAGAATCAGCCTCGCGCCGGCCGCGAGGAAGCACTTTTGTCGGGTTTCATCTCTCATCCCCGGGGATGAGAGAAGAATTCCCGACAATTGCGGGTAACTAGCAGCTGAATTGAATAGCGTAGGGAGCTAATTCCCGGCGCTATTCATAACTTGCCGAATTGAATTGACCCCATTGTGTCTTACCTGTAATAATGAAAGTTGTGTAAAAAAAAATTAACAGTTTATACAAAGTTTTGGATTGTAAAGTTCCATCAATAAACCTCACACAAAGACAATGACTTGCAGTGTTTTACAGTGAGTATAGCGAGTACTTACCTCCCCTTTATCTATGCTGCAGGCATTCTCATACAGCTGGTTTATATGTAACGTGAACTGCTCAAAGTCTGGAATCACAAACCTTTTGCAAACAAGCTGAGTCAGTAACACAATGTTACTATGAACACACCTGTAAAGAGGAGAGATGTTCAGTTTTGATATAAACTTGTTAACAAACATTATTCCAACAGTTTGTTAAAAACAGTAACAAAGTGCAAAGTGTTGTCTTTGCTTCATTGCCCATTTGTTTGAGCTCTAGAGGGTCAAATTACTAACCGTCAGTTTTGGTTCTAAACCAAAACCAATGGTTATTGAGGGACATCGCTTAGAAGTGTAATATCCAACCATCACCCATCAGGTTTCAGCTTCAGTTCAAACCAGATGGTGATTTCTGTCAGGTTTTGTAGCTCTAGATTTTTGTCGGCTTTCATCTTTCATTTGAGAACCAACAGGAAATAGATGTTAGAATACAACGGAAATGTCCAAAAAGAATCACTGCACAGACCACTAAGATCTGTGCAGGCATCTTTACTATAAAATCTAATGAAAGGGTTAAAACCTAAAAAATAATAATAATGCGTCCTCACCTAAATCCATAACAAGCCTCGGACCTCTCAGCCTTTACTGGTATGGGAAAATAGGGAGGAAAAACTGTGTGGCCCCCCCCCCCCCCCCTGTTTTCTTTTAACCAACACCAGGCTACACCAGCCAGCGACAGCGGGACAGACCGTGAAAGCGGGACTGTCCCGCCAAAATCGGTACAGTTGGGAGGTATGGTAATGTGTAAAAACTAGAAATGAATATTGTTCTTTAGTGTATTTTACAAGCAGCCCATAGCGTGGCGAGCGCAGCGAGCCCGCAAGGGGCTCATTTGCGCTCGCCACACTGTCGGTAAGCCGGCGGTCGGGCTCCCGGCGCCGGTATGCTGGTCGCCGGGAGCCCGACCGCCGGCATATCGTAGTGAACCCCATTACTACTGTCCTTGACCTCAGAAGCCAACTTTTCTATATGATGTGGGTGTGCTCACATTACATCCACTATATGACTGAAAAATGGTATGGAGTCAAATCAGGTACCTGCCATGGGTGGGGCTTTGATTCACACCTCATTCACACATTTTTGAGCTGCAAACATAAATCCATGAGTCTGGAGATACCGGATGTGTGGCATATAGCCACACTTACCCACAGATGTTATAAGGATTGTGCATAATTGAATCGACTTCTATGAATAGGCATAACTGGGGGCGGCACAAACATTGGGGGTGACCGACTATTCACCGATCTGGCTACTATGTTCTTGACAACTAAATGAACACATTTATTGAATGTCAAAGTATACCCTGTTATCTACACTCAGCGAAAGGCAGTCATTTTGTGTGATGGACTTAAGTGACAATTGCATATCATACTAAAGAGGTTGTGCTGGGAAGGCAGTCAGTAGGGAAAAACAATTACAAAGTCAAGCTTTTACTACATCTTTTTGTAAAACTGGGGCCATCTCTGAGTGACAGTATATCATCAGGTCAAAGAGGTTCCTCACAGGGTTACGTTCAAGACCCTGACTGTTGGGATCCCGGCAGCCGAAATGGCGACGCCGGAAGCCCAACAGCCATCAGAACACCGACACCAGAATCCAGAAAAGGTTAGGATCCCAATGCCGGAATCCTGGCACCTGGAATCCAGACACCCAGGATCCCGTAGGTAAGTATAGCCTGGTTAGGCTGTGGGTAGGGTGGGGGTGAGGTTTAGGGTTAGGCACCACCAAGGGGGGAGGGTTAGGCTGCGTTAAGTGGGGTTTAAGTTTAGGCACAATCTGGGGATGTTCGGGTTAGGCACTAAGGGGGGAGGTTAGGGTTAGCAGCGGTAAGTGGGGGGTTAAGTTTAGGCACAATCTGGGGATGTTCGAGTTAGGCACTAAGGGGGGAGGTTAGGGTTAGGCAGCGGTAAGTGGGGGGTTAAGTTTAGGCACAATCTGGGGATGTTCGAGTTAGGCACTAAGGGGGGAGGTTAGGGTTAGGCAGCGGTAAGTGGGGGTTTAAGTTTAGGCACTAACTGGGGATGTTAGGGATAGGCACTAGGGGGGGAGGTAAGGGTTGGTTAGGGGGTAGGAAGGGGAGGGTTAGGGGGTAGGAAGGGGAGTAAGGGGTGGTAAGGGAGGGTTAGGGGGTAGGAAGGGGAGTTTGAAGCCTTAACTCACCCCTGTCGGGATATTCAATATCGGGATGCTGGACAGAGGCGGAACTACCGCCAGTGCAACCAGTGCGTTGCACTGGGGCCCGCCACGGTCCAGGGGCCCAAAGCATGTAATGAGTCAAACTGACTCATTACATGTCACTGTGTGCTGCGGGCAACCGCTGCCCGCAGCACACAGCCGCCCGGACAGAGAGGAGCGCAGCGGTACGGGGGAGAAGGAGGAGGAGGGAGGTGGAGGAGGGAGCCGCAGCAGCGCTTTGCTACTGGTTGAGGCGCTGCTGCTGCTGCTGGCTCTCTGATTCACTATAGGCAGTCTTCCTAGAACAGCCTGTAGTGAAGCAGAGGGACAGCAGCAGCAGCGCCTCCACCAATAACGCAGCGCTGCTGCGGCTCTCTCCTCCACCTCCCTCCTCCTCCTTCTCTCCTGCCCGGAATCGTGATCTGCCAGAAGCTGCACCGAGGAGCCTGAGCCAGCGGAGAGGGTAAGTATAATTGTTTCTTTCTTTCTTTCCTTCTTTCTTTCTTTCTTTCTTTCTTTCTTTCTTTCTTTCTTTGTGCAAAAAGGGGGACTGTCTGCCACAATGTGTAAAAAGGGGGAAGCTGCCTGCCGCAATGTGTAAAAAGGGGGAATCTGCCTGCCGTAATGTGTAAAAAAGGGGGAATCTTTGCCGCAATGTGTAAAAAGGGGGAATCTATCTGCCGCAATGTGTAAAAAGGGGACGCTGTCTGCCGTTATGTGTAAAAAGGGCACGCTGTCTGCCGCTATGTGTATAAAGGGGACGCTGTCTGCCGTTATGTGTAAAAAGGGCACGCTGTCTGCCGCTATGTGTATAAAGGGGACGCTGTCTGCCGTTATGTGTAAAAAGTGTACGCTGTCTGCCGCTATGTGTAACAAGGGCGCGCTGTCTGCCGTTATGTGTAAAAAGGGGACGCTGTCTGCCGTTATGTGTAAAAAGTGTACGCTGTCCGCCGCTATGTGTAACAAGGGCACGCTGTCTGCCGTTATGTGTAAAAAGGGGACGCTGTCTGCCGTTATGTGTAAAAAGTGTACGCTGTCTGCTGCCATTTTTAACAAGGGCACGCTGTCTGCCGTTATGTGTAAAAAGGGGACGCTGTCTGCCGTTATGTGTAAAAAGAGAACGCTGTCTGCCGCTATGTGTCAAAAGGGGGACGCTGTCTGCCGTAATGTGTAAAAAGGGGACGCTGTCTGCCGCTATGTGTAACAAGGGCACGCTGTCTGCCGTTATGTGTAAAAAGGGGACGCTGTCTGCCGTTATGTGTAAAAAGTGTACGCTGTCTGCCGCTATGTGTAACAAGGGCACGCTGTCTGCCGTTATGTGTAAAAAGGGGACGCTGTCTGCCGTTATGTGTAAAAAGGGAACGCTGTCTGCCGCTATGTGTAAAAAGGGGGACACTGTCTGCCGTAATGTGTAAAAAGGGGACGCTGTCTGCCGCTATGTGTAACAAGGGGGACGCTGTCTGCCGTAATGTGTAAAAAGGGGACGCTGTCTGCCGCTATGTGTAACAAGGGCACGCTGTCTGCCGTTATGTGTAAAAAGGGGACGCTGTCTGCCGTTATGTGTAAAAAGGGGACGCTGTCTGCCGCTTTGTGTAACAAGGGCACGCTGTCTGCCGTTATGTGTAAAAAGGGGACGCTGTCTGCCGTTATGTGTAAAAAGTGTACGCTGTCTGCCGCTATGTGTAACAAGGGCACGCTGTCTGCCGTTATGTGTAAAAAGGGGACGCTGTCTGCCGTTATGTGTAAAAAGGGGGACGCTGTATGCCGTAATGTGTAAAAAGGGGACGCTGTCTGCTGTAATGTGTAAAAAGAGGAATCTGTCCGCCATAAGGTGTAAAAGGGTCTCTACCTGGTGTAGTGGTGCTACTGTGCGGTGTAATTTGAATAATGGAGACTACTGTGCACCGTTTTATGAATTGGTATTATTTTGTGGCCACACCCCTTCCCCACAAAGCCATGCCACTATGTATTTTTGCGCACGCCTACGGCGTGCACTGCCCCTGTTTTGCATGCAGGAGTGGGGCTCCGATGCCGTTTCTTGCACACAGTGCTAGAATGTCTAGTTACGGCACTGTTGCTAGGTATCCATTTCTCTGGCCCTGAGCAGGTCCCCCTCACCAGGTCCTCTCCAGGGGTGAGGGCAGAGCCGGCCCTAGCCAATTTGATGCCCTAGGCAAAATTTTGTCTGGTGCCCCCTAGCTCTGCCGCTAGTTCTGCATCTGTACCTTCAACGCTCAGGTAGTGGGGCCCACCGGGGGGGTTACCCTGTGGGCCAGTTCAACTCTGCACAATGCCACACAGTAATGACCATAATACATATAATTCCACACAGTAAAGGAACCTTACACATATGCCCCACATTAGTAATGCCCATAATACACATAATGCCACACAGTAATGCACCTTACACATATGCCCCACATTAGTAATGCCCATAATACACATATACTGCCACAGATACTGCCACACTTGCTGGTTATACAAAAAGATCAGTATCAAACATGTAGAAACTGTCCATTCTCTTCACTATTCAGTGTGTTTGCTGGTGTCTGTTACTCCCGTTAACTGCATGCACTTTACTTTATACTGTGGGAGCTAAATGCTCTGCCCTCCAGTCTGATGTGTCCAAAAGTCACGCTGCACTGATGTTTCATATAGAAATAGCACAACGCAACTTACTGACCACGTTACAGTGTTAGATGGCAGGGGAATTTTACGGTATGGACTGACTAGGAAATAAAGTGTGGGGAGAACACTGCCCATGTTATGTCCCTGCAGACACCTGGGGTTTGCACAGGGATAAGGGACACACACAGGATGGCAGGGTCCCCCTCCCCCATGTGCACAAGCAGTATAGGTGATGTCAGGTTTCTGTGAAGCAGTCTTCCAAAATACACATGTGTTATCATAAGAAGCCATCCAGTAATAACCTTATATAGTCAGTAAAAATGTCACAGGTCCAGGAATTGCATTTACTGGGCTTCTGCTGTCTGTCTGAGGTCTCACAAGTCAAGGGCATTCAAGCATGTCAGAGGAAGTTTAAGGCACAGTGTGCATTTTTTTTTTTGACAAATGTAAACAGCAGTGTATTCAAGTACTGATTGAATACATTTGGAAAGTAACAGTTAGTTTGCGGACTGTCCCTCTCAGCATGAGATGCTGCAGGGACATGCTTGGATGCCCCTAGACATGCTTGAATGCCCTAGGCAAATGCCTAGCCTGCCTATAGCTAAGGCCGGCTCTGGGTGAGGGGGTGGACTTTGGGGGGGTGGGGGCAAAGCATTTTGTCACACCTGGGCCCACCGCTCGCTAGTTCCGCCATTGATGCTGGCATCTGTATTTTGACCGCCAGCATCCTGTTCGATGGGATCTCATACCCACCCCTTCCACACACATTTGCATACGTATTTCTTGAGATTATTATTAGCTTTCTTGTAGTTTAAATAAACTTTGTAAGTTTAGTGGTCCATAGTGAAAACATTTAGTACAGGAAACCTATTTCATCTAAATTCTTATCTAAAACTGGGCAGCAGACTTGCCACACCTAAACCACTGCAGAGTGGGACATGTCTGCCCTCACTTCCTGTATTGATTGGTTCTGCCTGACTCTCTGGAGCAGAGGTTGGCTGTGTCCTGACAGGTAAATACTATACAGTAAATAATAGCATCTGGATTACACTATATAGCTAATGATCCGAGATAAGGCAACACATCTACCAAAGTTTCCAGCTGTCTCTGTCTGGGACACTTCCTGGTCTTAAAGTATTTTAATTTTTTTTTTTGTACCAGGACATTTACACATTTTTCAGATGAAAAGTATATTTTTTTTAAGTAAAAATTAATATTGTAATGTGTCTAAAAATGGCATAACTTTGTAGTTGTGATGTAGTCAGAGCTGGAACAGGGCAATTTTGCACCCTGTGCCGGTCCTACCCCGTAAACAGAACTACATCCCCTGTGAACATGTGACATCATATCATACCGTAGGAGTCGGAGCAACGGCACCAGCAAATACAGCACTGCCCGGAGTGTTCTTAGGAGGCTGCACAATCTGCAGGGTACGTGCCCAGGCGGCCTTTGGGCCTATAGCCGCGCTACAAGCTACAGGTTGATGTTTGGACGTTATTTCTTGTACACCAGAGAAGGCAGACACAGGTAATTTACTATATTAGTGTAAATCTTGAAGGTCTAGTCACATGATCTAGGGCTCATGCTAAGTTGGGCATACTCCCATTTTCTTAGCGTACAATACACAAATTGGTACAGTACATGCCCACAAAAATATGAAATAAAATGAATGCCTACATTCATATACAGATCTGACACTTGTGCCTACTTCTGCCTATAAAAGGAGTGTGCAGGATCACGGAGTACAGAAATGGCATGGAACACTACGGACAGTGCTCTATGGGGTCTATTTACTAAGCCTTAGATGGAGATAATGTCGCTAGAGATAAAGTACCAGCCAATCGTCTCCTAACTGTCATGTCACAGGCTGTGTCTGGAAAATGACAGGAGCCGATTGGCTGGTACTTTATCTCTAGCTTAGTAAATAAACCCCTATATCCTGAAGCAGGCGGTCCCACCCCAGGGCTCGACTTAGTGATGCCATGGTTTAAGGGGCGAGGTCGGCACATAGGCTATGCTACTGGTGCAGGGCTGGATATATCTTGAAATGCCTCCGACTTTTTACAGCCCACCTTGAGATCTGTGGACTAATACTGTATTGTGAGCAAGTAACTTAGGGCCTAATTCATGTTTGTTCGGACATCCTGTACCTACACAGCTGTAAGTTTCCAGGCTACAGACTTGCTAATCATCGCTAGTGAAACTGTGATAGAATATAGGGGGTCATTCCGACCCGATCGCTCTCTGCAGTTTGTCGCAGCACAGCGATCGGGTCGGAACTGCGCATGTGCCGGCGCACGCATGGCATTCTTCGGTGCCCAGCGATCGCCTCTGAGACATCGGCGGTTGCTGGGCGGGAGGGGACTGAACTGCGGCGTTAAGCCGCCGTTTAGTAGGCGCAGTCCGGCCAATGCAGGTATGGCCGGACCGTTGGGGGGTGTGGCACGGCGGCTGTGTGGCATCTCACGCATCCGCTGCGACCAGCGGCAGCAACAGACAACTCCCGGCCTGCCGCTGGCCGGGAGTTACTCCACAGATACAAAGGCGTCGCCTCAGTGCGATGCTTTTGTATTTGTGCGGGGGGGGGGGGGGGACCGGCACTGACATGTGGGGCGGACTAGCCCTGTCTGTGCTGGGCGTCCCCCCACTTGTCTGAGTTTACGATCGTAGCTGTGCTAAATTTAGCACAGCTACGATCAACTCGGAATGACCCCCATAGACCGAGCTATCACAAAGTCCTCAGCAACTGCATACACATATGCAGTATCTTCACAATAACAAGAGACATTGGGGGTCATTCCGAGTTAAACGCTAGCTGCCATTGTTCGCAGCGCAGCGATCAGGCTAAAAAATGGCATTTCTGCGCATGCGTGTGTTTCTGGGTGTCAACTGACTGCTTTCAGGGAGTGTTTTGAAAAACGCAGGTGTGCAGGGGAAAACGCAGGCGTGGCTGGGCGAACGCTGGGCGGTTGTGTGACATCAAAAGCCAACCCTCCAACGTTAGAATCAACGCACACGAAGAGTAAGTCCAGGGCTGGTCTTGTTTTGCACAAAATGTTTTTGCAGGCGCTCTGCTGCACAGGCGTTCGCACTCCTGCAAATCAAAAATACACTCCCCCGTGGGCAGCAACTATGCATTTGCAAAGCTGCTAAAAACTGCTAGCGAGCGATCAACTCGGAATGACCCCCTTTGACTCCTCGAGTGAGTCGGTGGCCACGCAGACTGGCTGTGGCAGTACCGACACTGGCGCCATGTTTCTTTACATACATGATCGCAGCTAAAGGGAGCTACACGCCCCAAAAAAGGCTGTGACATGCCTGTGTTTTTGCTGCCACTCCCCATTACATCTCCAAAACAGTCCCTTCCTGTCAATCACTCTGCGATACAACTTATAGGTAAAATCCGCCACTCCTTATACCCCTTATGTTACAACATGATTTGTTCCAGATGAAAAGTTCCTTTTTTTTTTAGCATTTCTCCAAACTCAGAATCAGCCCCCTGCCGCATTCTTTCATAAGCTGCACTCCATTCGACTGAATCAATGAAAAAATAAATGGTGTCCATGAAAGCACACTACAAGTAAGTAGTGATTTTTATATGTCATATGTGAAGGGGCCCAAAAACATTTCAGAACAGAAATTCACTCTTACCAAACATCAAAGTGAACGTGGGAATAGAGCAGATAGATTTCAGCTTAAAATTAATTGTCAGAGATCAAATAAAAAAAAGAAAGAAAAACAACAAGAAGCTGTGATTAAGGGATGATAAGACACAGAACGTCACATCTGTACCCATACTGGAAACATGGTAGCCACGTACAGTATGAAAACTGGTACACAGGAAAAAGGTGCTGCAAATTATAGCAAAATTTTAAATTCTGTCATTTTCCAGCAGAGTTTAGAAAATAGGTTACAGTACCTCTTTTGTGTGCACCAGTTTTCACATATCCCTCCATTAGAGTTGTGACAATAGCGCTATTATCGAAAAATTACTTTTCAAAGTTTTCTAGGTCCATTGTTGCTCCTAGAATTGATTCTTGCACAGTTTGATGGAGGATGTTCATACAGTCCTTCAGTCTGGGGTCTGACGTAAGCAATCCATTCGCTTTCAGTGTCTGTAACATTAAGCCAGATGTTTAGTTGAAAAATGACCAAATTAAAAAAATAGGAACACAAAATCCTTTCACGGGTACAGTTCTTTGAATACCTCTGTGTAAATGTGATCTGATAAAACAATTAAGGTTTAGTAAGCCGCTAAGCTTTATTTAATGTCTCTGGTTCCTCTGAAATGAATTCAGAAGATCTATCAAGATGATTGATTTAATTAATCAGCATTTTCTCATAACTCGTGTTATTGCTGACAACTATAGCTGGGTACACACTAAGCCGCCTTGATGGTGGATGGCTGAATCAGTTAAGCATATACACTTATTGATCGACCACTCGATATGTTGGCCCTCACATCACAGCTGGGTTAGCATTTGAATTTGCCCGCCCAGCTGTGATGTAAGTCCCTCAACAAGTGTACGAGTGGCCAGTAGACTGCCCGTGCACACAGCCAGATGAGCAGATATATCTGAAGATACACCCAATGAAAAAGGTCTGCGAATTACGTCATTCACAGACATATCGGGTGTAAACCCCCGCAGGCACACACAGCCTCAAGGATCAAATTACCAATGGTGCCCAAGAAAGGCCAACCAAGAGAGTCAATTCTTGGTACATATACATCCAGATCTAAATGAATCAGTTGCACAGTTCTTGTGATGAATGGTTTTTGGGATCAGTTTTGACTCTGGACCTAGGGTAAGTAAAGACTTTGAGGTTTATATACTTTGCTCAAAAAATAGATCATTGATATCTATGGAGAAATGTCAGAACAGTGCAAACAGCCATCTTTGCAAAGCAAATGTGGGAACAGGGATAGATGAATGTAGAAGATGTTCCACTTTCCCCATCACTGTTCCATCATCCACTTCTGAAGGATGCACTGTACCAGAATCTCTTCATGATCCCCATATGAACTTTTGTCTCACCACCATTCACCTGTAGAAATCAATAGAGAGATGGAAATGATTAACTGTCTTTTGCACAATTCTATAGACATTCAAAACAAATGTTTTTTTAGCTGTTGAGCAATGTTAGTAATCACCCTAAATGTTCAGTACATCACTAATGTTAAAAAATACACGACTTAACAGCTACCAATAAACATATGTAAATAATGATTGACACAGGATACTCCCAAAGCAGTGTCAGACTGTGGTATGCATATTCCACCTGTGAATGTAGGGCCTGATTCCGAATAGTACACACACCTGATGGTGAGACTGTGGGTGGACTGTGCGTGTGCAGAAGTCCACCCAGCAGTGCCCTCAAGTCGCAGCATCACTGGCACGCTTTGGCCATTTGTGGGGTGACAGCGTCCGTTCTACAAAATGGGGTGGTGGTGTGTGCATATGTGTGTGTGTGAGGGGGGGGGGGGTAGGTGGTTGTAGTTCCCTCTTTGTAGGTGTGCCTTGGCCAGGGTCTACTTATTCTGATGCAGATACCCAACGTTTTCGCAGAGTGATCCGATGCTGAATTCTCGGACGCAGCAGCTGATCACAGAAGCCGGCAGGATGTATCTATTAACATAAGACATCCCCTGCAGCATTAGCATATTTACACAGAACTTCTATGTCCACAGATGCAGAGCCGGCCATAGGCATAGGCAAACTAGGCAATTGCCTAGGGCATTTGATATGCCTAGGGGCATCAGCAGCTTCTGCTGATTAAAATGATATGCGGCATGCCTATATTCTGTGTGTAGCATTTCATATGTAGATACAGCCACAGTCTCACACAGAATATAGGCATGCTGCATATCATTTTAATCAGCAGAAGCTGCTTGTGCATCCTAGCCACATAGCAATGCAAATAAGATGCATTTTCATAAAAAAAGGGGCCCAACGTTAGCATTGAGGCAAGATTTATGAGGACACATCTGCTTCCAAGCAGACGCAGAGGTCACAGTGTTAGAGGCAGTGTGAGTGCTGTGTGCATGTGAGTGGGTTGGTTGTGCAGTAGTGTTCGGAATATGTGTAAGGAGCATTATGTGTGTCATGTAAAAATGCATTAATAATGTGCAACATATGTGTATGGGGCACTGTGTCATTGTGTGTATAAGGGCATTAATAATGCGTTGCATATGTGTAACAGGGTACAACTGTATGTGTGTCATTCTGTGTAAAGGGGCACTAATAATGTGCAGCAAATGTGTAGGGGGCACTATGCATGTCATTATGTGTATAAGGGCATTAATAATGTGCGGCATATGTGTAAGGGACATTATGTGTAAAAGGGCATTAATAAAGGTTGTCATAATGTGTAAGGCGCATTATGTTTATAAGGACATTAATAATGTATCTCATATGTGTAAGGGGTATTACTGTGTGAACTTTATGTGTATAAATGCATTACTAATGTGTGGCATTATGTGTATAAGGTGCTCTACTATGAGGTGTTGCGTATAGAAAGGGCACTACTGTGTCGTCTAATGTGAATAAAGAGTGATAGGGTGTGGTGTAATGTGAATAAGGAGCAATTCAGTGTGATGTAATGTGAATAAGGGGCTCTACTGTGAGGAGTAACGTTTGTAAGGTAAAGTGATACTACTGTGGGACGTAATATGAATTATGGACACTATTGCATGATAAAATGTGAATAAAGTTGTAGTACTGTGTGGCGTAATTGGAATTGGGGTTACTATTGTGTGGCCATGCCCCTTGCCAGCAAAAACACACTCCTTTTTGGACTGTGTGCCAAATGTGCGAACTGTTCCTATTTAAAATATAGGGGGTACAAACCCCAAAATAAGGACTGCTATGGGTGAGGGGTGATGGTGCTGGGAAAGAGGTGCAAGGTCAGAGGCGGAACCAGCGATGGTGCTAGGGGGCACCAGACAAAATCTTGCCTAGGGCATCATATTGGCTAGGGCCGGCTCTGCACAGATGTAGCTGCTATGTGTTCTGCGTCCATCTCTGAATCAGGCCGCAGTTACAAGTGCACACCATAGAGCACAATATATTGTTTTAGAAAGCACACATACTGCATACCAGAAATACACACTCATTTACAGCGTGACTATATATATAGTTAATGATTTTACAAGGAATAGGTGACACCGCACCAGTCTATTGGTTGTCACAAATAATTAGTATAAACCAAAATTTCTCTTACGTCCTAGTGGATACTGGGGTCTTGTACTTTAGTGACATGGGGTATAGATCGGCTCCACTGGAGCCTGGCACTTTAAAACTTTTAGTGTGTGTGTATGTGTGTGCTGGCTCCTCCCCTCTATGCCCCTCATACCAGACTCAGTTTAGAAAAATGTGCCCAAGGAGTCGGATGTACTTCTCTGGAGCTCCAGAGATTTTTTCTTTAAATTTAATTTAGTTTTTATTTTCAGGTAGCTCTGCTTGGCAGACAGACTACCTGCTTCGTGGGACTTAGAGAGGGGACAGAACCAACCTCCTGAGGGTTAATTTTTCGTAATCCCAGCTGACAGGACATTGAGCTCCTGAGGTGCTGATCACTCATTGTCAGTATGTGTGCCCACGCCAGCAGCTAGCCGCCACCCTCTAACAGATGCCGAAGACCAGCTGCGGTGAGTGTTAGACCGGGGGCCCCGGTTAGCGGGTCCACGGTGCAGTTTGGCGGCATGTCACGCGGTGGTCATGGGCCCGGAGCTTCGTGCCCGCTGTGGACGAAACTGGCTCAGGGCTATTAGCCCTGCAGTGCCCACTGTCATCTTAGGCTTTGTGTGGACTGTTGAAGACATTTCTGATGTGTTTTACACTTGTGGCCAGTATAATCTTGTGAGGGACTGCGCGCCATTGCAAGGGGCAGGGCTTTCTGGAGCGGGACCAGCGGCGGGAAGGTGCTATATCCTGCTGCTGCGGATCATCAAGGCTGCATGCACGCTGCTCCTCCAGGACCCACACTGTTACAGACAGTTTAAACTAGTACCAGGGGGTCATAGTCAGGGGGGAGCACGCCAGCAGTAGCCCCGCTGCACTGATATTGCATACACTTATTTTCGCACATTGTGCTGCTGTGTTCTGTGTGCTGGGTCCGCTCCTCAGTGTCACTCCAAGGGCTCTCTAGGGTTTGTGTGGGGTGTTGGACAAGGGGGCTGTGTTGTGGTTTGCCTGCATAATGTCTGAGGACTTGGTTATGTGTGCTGCTGGTAATTCTACCCCGTCTTCAGCGGGGTCACTCATGTGTGAGCAATGTACCTTATCTCCTCAGGAGCCCAGCACACAGGCACCTGACTGGTTAGATAGCTTTAAGAGCATGATTCAAAATGTAAATTCTGAACTAGCTGCAGCTAAAAGAGACAGATGTTGAAACACTCCATTGATTGTGTGACTAAGGCAGCAGATTCCAGGATTCCCCTCTAGTGGCTTCCCATAAATGCTCACTGCCACAGGTTTTCCAGACTGATTCTGACTCTCATCAGCCAGATGTGGATGATGATGATATGGACGAGGACAGCTGGGGTGGAGGCTCTCATTTTTACTGTAAGGGAGTTCCTCTACATACCGGATCAGGAGGCAAAACCAGATGAGGAGTTATACTTTAATGTTAGACCCAAGATTTCAGCTACCTTTCCGGTGTCTAAAGAGTTAAACTCCCTGGCCAGGGAGGCCTGGTTAAACCCTGATAAAAAATGTAAGATTCCTCAGAGGTTTTTATCAACCTTCCCCTTCCAGCTGAGGATAGGAAGGTCTGGGAAAAACCCCCGTCGGTCGATACATCTGTATCCAGACTGTCTAAGAAATTGGTACTACCTGTCCCCGGGGCTATATCACTGAAGGAGCCAGCTGATCGTAAAATTGAGACAATGCTCAAGGCAATTTATATGGTTGCAGGTGCAGCACAGCGCCCCACAATAGTTTGTGGGTGGATCTCCAGGGCTGTAGTAAAGTGGTCTGATAATGTTATTGATGGTTTAGACTCTCTACCCCGGGATGAGGTAGTTACTCTGTTGCAACATAGACAAGATGCTTCAAATTTTATGAGCGAGGCTATTAAGGAGTTGTGTAAGATAAATGGCCGCACTACTGCTATGGCTGTCTCAGCATGCAGAGCTCTGTGGTTACGTCAATGGGCGGCGGACGCTGATTCCAAAAAGGGTGTAGAAAATCTTCCCTTTACCTGTGATGCCTTGCTTGGAGACAAATTAAATAAGTGGATCTCCCAAACAATGGCGGGTAAGTCTACCTATCTGCCATCGGCTGCGCCACCGTTCTTACACCGGACCCTCCTTGCAGTCCTTTCGTGTGGAAAGGGTCAGAGACAGGGGCCGAGGGGTCTCCACCACTTCCAGAGGAGCTCGTGGTAAGTCTGGCAAACCTGCACCTTCCATCTCCCTGGACCAGACCACCGGATCCCCTGCCGCTAAGCCTTCCGCGTAGGTGCTAGCCTTCAACACTTCGCCTACAGTGTGGGATCCTTTGGTGAGAGACCTCGATTCCCATGGATACTGGCTGGAATTTCACACACTCCCTCCTCTCAGGTTTTTCAAGTCAGGCTTACCAGCTTTACCCGCAGCAAAATTTACCTTACAAGGGGCTATTCAAAAACTTTTGCAGACAGGGGTGGTAGTTCCCGTACTTCCTCCATTACGCAACAGGGATTTCTACTCCAGACTTTTTGTTGTTCCTAAGCCAGACGGTTCGGTGCGCCCCATCTTGAATCTGAAGTCTCTCAACCCGTATCTGCGGATGTTCAAATTCCAGATGGAGTCTCTAAGGGTGGTGGTATCCGCTCTGGAGGAGGGGGAGTTCCTGGTGTCTCTGGATGTCAAGGATGCTTACCTACACATTCGCATGTGGTTCCCTCATCCGGCTTACCTCAGGTTCACCATCTTGGACGACCATTTCCAGCTTCAGGCCTTACCCTTTGAATTATCCACATCTCCAAGGGTCTTCACAAAGGTCATGGTGGAGATGATGCTGCAGCTGCGCATGATGGGTGTGAACATAGTCCCCTATTTGGAAGATCTCCTAATAAAGGCTGTGTCCAGGGAGCGTCTACTGCACAGCATCGATCTGCCTACTCTCGGATCATGGGTGGATCCTAAGTTTTCAGAAATCTCACCTGGAACCGACCCAACGTCTTCAGTTCCTGGGAATGATACTGATACTGGGTATCTCAAAAGATGTTTCTCCTGATGGACAAGGCCTTGACTATCCATTCTATGGTCCGCTCGGTACTCAGTCCTCGCAGGGTGTCTATACATCTTGCATCAAATTACTGGGCAAGATGGTGGCTGCTTATGAGGCAATCCAATACGGCAGGTTTCCTGCTCGACCGTTTCAGCTGGATCTGCTGAACAAATGGTCGGGTTCTCGCCTACATATGCATCAGGATGTGACCCAACTCCGAAAGCCCTGATTTCTCTATTAAGGTGGCTTCAAATTCCTCACCTGGTAGAGGAAGTTTCAATATCCACTTATGGATTCTACTGACAATGGATGCCAGCCTCCGGGGTTGGGGAGTGGTGACCCAAGGGGCCCAGTTCCAAGGGTTATGGTCAGTTCAGGAATTGGCTTTACCGAAAAACATCCTGGAACTCAGGGCAGTTTACAATGCTCTTCTACAAGCCTTCCATCTCCTGAAGGGTCAGGAGATCCAGGTTCAATAGGACAACGCCACGGCAGTGGTGTACATAAACCAACAAGGGGGAACAAGAAGCAGAATGGCGATGCGAGAGGTGTCAAAAATCCTCCTCTGGGCGGAGGCCAATGCAAGGGCAATCTCAGCCATATTCATTCCAAGAGTGAACAACTGGGAAGCAGACTTCCTCAGCAGGCACGACCCCAATCTGGGGGAATGGGGCCTACATCCCCAGGTGTTTCAACAGTTAATTCACCGGTGGGGCTGTCCGCAGATAGATCTGATGGCTTCTCGTCTCAACAAGAAGCTATGCCGTTACTGTTCCAGAATTAGGGATCCTCAGGCTGTAGCAGTGGATGCGCTGATGACGCTGTGGATGTACCAGTTTGTGTACCTGTTCCCTCCTCTACCGCTGATCCCAAGAGTGCTAAAAAGGCTAAGAAGGGAAAGCGTTCTGGAAATTCTAATTGCCCCGGATAGGGTTCGACGGGTGTGGTCCTCGGATCTCCTGGCCATGGCTCTGGAGGATCCCTAGCCTCTGCCACTCCAAGACAATCTTCAGCAAGGTTCGTTTGTCTATCCAGACTTACAGCGGCTACGTTTGACGGCTTGGAAGTTGAGAGGGAGATTCTAGCGAGAAAGGGTCTTCCCGTCCGGATTATTTCCACCATGGTCCAGGCCAGGAGGATGGTTACGTCAAAACATTATCATCGTATCTGGAAAAAGTATGTTTCGTGGTGTGAAAGTAAGAACGTTTCTCCCGTGGAATTTAGAATTGGTCGATTTCTACTTTTCCTGCAAGCGGGAATGGATATGGGCCTACGTTTAGGCTCCATCAAAGTCCAGATTTTGGCGCTCTCTATTTTCTTCCAGAAACAACTTGCCCTGTTGCCTGGAGTACAGACTTTCCTGAAGGGTGTTCTGCATATGCAACCGCCCTTTGTACCCCCCATGGCTCCGTGGGACCTCAATGTGGTTCTGTCTTTTCTCCAATCGGATTGGTTTGAACCCTTACATAGGGTGGAGTTAAAATTTCTCACCTGGAAGACGGTGATGTTATTGGCTTTGGCATCTGCCAGACGTGTCTCTGAATTAGGGGCCTTATCCTGTAAGAGTCCTTATTTGATTTTTCATGCAGACAGGGCAGAACTTAGGATCCGTTCTCAGTTTTTGCCGAAAGTGGTGTCAGTTTTTCATGTGAATCAGGCTATTGTGGTTCCGGTGTTGTCTGATGCTTCCGTTGGTCCTGAATCCTTGGATGTGTTCAGGGCTCTGAAGATTTATGTCAAAAGTACGGCCCATCATCGGAAATCTGACTTGCTGTTTATCCTTTATGATGCCTCCAAGATTGGTCGGCCTGCTTCTAAGCAATCTATTGCTCGTTGGCTCCGGTTGACCATTCAACAGGCCTATGTTTCAGCGGCTCTGCCTTTGCCAACGTCTATTCAGGCCCACTCGATGAGGTCGGTGGGCTCTTCCTGGGGGGGCTGCCCAGGGTGTATCGGCCCTACAGTTGTGCCGAGCTGCGACTTGGTCTGGTTCGAACACGTTTGTTAAATTCTGTCGGTTCAATACCTTGGCCAAGGATGACCTTCAGTTTGGTCAGGTGGTTTTACAGGGGTCTCAGCACTCTCCCACCCGTTTTGGAGCTTTGGGACTTCCCCATGGTACTAAAACACAAGACCCCAGTTTCCACTAGGACATAAGAGAAAATAGGAATTTGATACCTACCGTTAATTCCTTTACTCCTAGTCCGTAGTGGATACTGGGCGCCCGCCTCAGTGCTTCGTCCCTGCTTACCTGTGTAAGTATTTGGTTGGACCGGCGTTGTGGTCCCCTTATGTTGTTAGGATAGCTGTGCTATCCGGGTTATGCAGAAAAAGAGAAAAAATACCCTAAGGTAATTCTCTCCAGGCGCTGATAGGGGAGGTTCAACACAGCAGCTAGATAAAGAGGTTGGTCAGACCTCACACAATAATACAAGCAAATATAAATCAGCGCTAAGTGGTCATAAATGAGATGAGTAGGTCAATAATTGTACATGTTTAATTCATAATAAAATTCAATAAAACATCCATATGGAATCAATAAAATAAATGAAGAAAAACCCTTGAGAAGGGTATGGAACGTTACTTCCGATCACATTTATCTGAAAATGGAGGAAATAATAGGACCTGTCCCTATGGTATAGTCCCCTTCTAGGTCTGTATGGACCAAATTTGATAGTCTGAACTAGGAAATAGTTACCACAGGTGTGTCCAAGGGTTATTAAGCGGTTCAGCACTCCGCAAGATTGCAGTTCCTTGGTAGGGTGGAAACAAAGCAGTATCCTCAGTTCAGATGGTATGCCTCCAGCAAAGGTCCATGAGAATCAGTGGTGGGGACTTGGTTCAGGTCCTCAGGTCTCCAGATGGTACAAGTCCAAAAAGTGATCCAAGGGAGCAGCTTACACCAACGCGTTTCATTGTGTTCACACAACTTTTTCAAGGTGCTAACTTGACTGCAAACAAGGGTTTATATACCCAACCAATATGGCTTCTCATTTGCATAAGTGATTGACATTAACCGACTCATCTCATAATATGACCAAAAAATAACAGACATAAGTATGTAGGGTGAAGCCCATGTTCATAAATATAGTACATTTAATAAATAACTCCCAGATATCCAAAACAATCTCTTTATTTATGTGTATATTGGTCACATGACCATTTACAGATACCTAAACTGGGCTGTTGTATCTAAACCCCCGGAATGGCATCTGATTTATTTATCCTATTAAGCACTGACAGGTCTCCTGGTTATGGGGGGATCCAATCCACTTCTTACATTAACCAAGTGGGGATCCCCTCCCCCTCGCCTGTATTAGTGGCATTAGTGGATCAGATGACGCAAACGGATCCCATCCCGTCGCGTCATCAGTCCCCGCCTGGCCGCACGTAATCGCGCGGTCAGACCTGTAACGTCGCGTCATTCCCGTGCGCCCGAGTGCGCGTATCATGACGCGGCGTGTGTTTACCTCGGTTGCCGGGGCGACGCGTCACTACACGCGCCGTCTCGACCTGGCTGCATAACCCTCACAAACATTGTAGGTAGTCTCACATGATGACGGCTACGCAATCCCGCCAACCACCATGCCAACCACGATACTGACACTGTTTGCCATATACAATATGTGTATATTTTACATCAATTTAATTCACTTAGAGTACACTGTTCAGTGATCAATAGGGATTCCCATACTTTTCATAAAAAGTAAAAAAATATATATAATAAATAATAAATAATAATATATAAAAGAATAAAAAATTTTTATATAAAGATTAATAATAATAATGGTAAATAGCCCTTTGTTGCCTTACAAATTCTGAGATAGATCCAGAGAGATATGTACCACATGGTACTGATATATGAAGAATAAATCTCAAAAAGAAAAATACATAAGATCTTGCTTAGAGGCATATATATAGGTAATAAGAAACAAATCATGATGTATTCTAAGTATACTTGTATATTGATATGTTACCAGACCTATATATTCACAGTAGATGGCAACAGTAATGTGCTAAAAAACTGTTACCGTTAGGAGAGATGGGGCAGCAGTCTAGAAAAATATATATAATGATAGTACTAATGAGAGATGGTCATAGCACAGAGTTAAGTTCAACTGCTTCGTTTAATCCTTTTGGATATATGGTGTTCAATTTAAACATCCAGTACAGTTCTTGTTTACATAAAATTTTATACCGGTCCCCCCCTCTCTTCGTTGTGCCCACCTGTTCAATCGCTGTTAGATGGAGGGAGCTAGGATCCCCCTCATGGTGATCTCTAAAGTGTCTGGAGACGCTATGCGTGGAAATTTTCCTGACTATGTTACGGCGGTGTTCCATGAAGCGAGTCTTAATGCTTCTTGTGGTCCGCCCCACATATTTCTGATCACATTCACAAGAGAAGAGGTATATAATATAAGTTGAATCACAATTCATAAAACTAGTGAGTTCGTAATCCTCTCCATCTCTTACGTGGAGGTGTGTGGTTTTGCGAAACATATGTTTACAGGTGGTACACCTAGTAGCCCCGCATCGGAAGAAGCCTTTGGGTTTCTGCATCAACCAGGTGTTCCCCATAGTTTGTTGTGTGGTAACTTTTTTAATAAAGCTAGGAGCAAGGATATTTTTAAGTGATTTATTCTTTTTGAAAATGAATTTCGGCTTAGATGGTAGATGGCTTCTCAATAGATTGTCTTGATTCAAAATATTAAAGTTTTTACATACAATCTTTTTATTCTGCATACTTTCATTATTATATGTCGATATAAAAGCCAGGCCGTCTAATTCATCATTAAGATCTCTTTCCTTATTACACACTTTATTAGATCTAAGTAGGGTATCTCTGTCTAAATTCAAAACCTCTCTGACAGCCTTCTTTAATGGTGAGTAAGGGTAACCTCTTCCCAGTGGCGTAACTACTGCCCCCGCAGCCCTCGCGGTGGCTTGGGGGCGAGGGGCTGCGGGGGCGCCACTGACTTAGAACAGATTGACATGCGGACGAGCGTCCGCATGTCAATCTGCAGGTCTCCTTCCCTCCGCCGCTGTAAGGAGGGACATGGAGCGCACAGCGCGCGCCCCCCTGTGTCCCTCCCTGGCTCTCCGGCTGTCTAATACAGGAAGTGCCGTTCGTGAGCTCTGATTGGCTCACGAACTGGCACTTCCTTTATTAGACAGCCGGAAAGCCAGGAGGGACACAGGGGCGCGCTGTGCGCTCCGTGTCCCTCCAAAACAAAAAGGAGGGGGAGGGGAGCAGGCACTGTGGGGGACTATATGGCACTGGGGGCATATACCTGGCACTGTGGGGGACTATCTGGCACTGGGGACATATACCTGGCACTGTGGGGGACTATCTGGCACTGGGGGCATATACCTGGCACTGTGGGGGACTATCTGGCACTGGGGGCATATACCTGGCACTGTGGGGGAATATCTGGCACTGGGGGCATATACCTGGCACTGTGGGGGAATATCTGGCACTGGGGGCATATACCTGGCACTGTGGGGGACTATCTGGCACTGGGGGCATATACCTGGCACTGTGGGGGAATATCTGGCACTGGGGGCATATACCTGGCACTGTGGGGGACTATCTGGCACTGGGGGCATATATACGCATATACCTGGCACTGTGGGGGAATATCTGGCACTGGGGGCATATACCTGGCACAGTGGGGGAATATCTGGCACTGGGGGGAGCAGGCACTGAGGGGGCATATGTGGCACTGTGGGGGAATATCTGGCACTGGGGGCATATACCTGGCACTGTGGGGGAATATCTGGCACTGGGGGCATATGTGGCACTGGGAGCACAGCCCTAGCAACAAGCACTACCCCCTAGCAACGAGCATGACACCCAGTGCATGAAACCCCTGGCAACGAGCATGACACCCTGAGCATGAAAACCCCTGGCACCGTGCATGGAACAAAGAGCATGAAACCCCTGGCAACGAGCAGGTAATTTAAAAGTAATTAGAAGCCTTTCTGTAGAACTTAATGTGTAATGGGCATTACGGTGTGTGGCATAATGTATCACGGACATTGCGGTGTGTGTCATAATGTGTCAGGCATTACGGTGTGTTGTATACTATATCACGGGCATTGTGGTATAATGTCTCGGGGTCATTGCGGTGTGGCATAATGTATAACGGGCATTGCGGTATGTGTCATACTGTGTCACAGATACGGGGTGTAGCATAATGTATAACGGGCATTGCGATTCCTGTCACAATGTGTCGGGGGCATTACGGTGTGTGGCATAATGTGTCGGGGGCATTACAGTGTGTGCATATTGTGTCATGTGCATTGTTGTGTGTGGCATAATGGCTAAAGCCATTGCAGTATGTGGAATAATGTATACTGGGCATTACTATAAGGAGGAAAAATGACAAATAATGTAAGGGGCATGAATCAGGATTATTTTTCTTTCCTGTGGTGGCTAACGTCTGGGCATGCAGGTTGCAAAACTGGGGTATAAGGTAGTCTTTTCCTGCAATGCCACGCCCATTTGCGCGAAGCCACGCCCATTCCAATGAAGCCACACCCCTTTATGGCGGCGCGCGCCTATTTCTCCCTTTACTAGTGCCAATTATGGGGGGTATGGGGGGCGCCGAAGAATTTTTTGGCTTGGGGGAGAAAAATTTCTAGTTACGCCACTGCCTCTTCCACTAAACGCCTCTACCATAGAGTCGGCCTGTTCCAAGAATTTGTTTTTTTCTGTGCAGTTACGTCGTAGCCGCATAAACTGCCCCCTAGGAATATTCTCCTTCCAAGGGGGATAATGGGCGCTCCGGTAGTGCAGATAGGAGTGAGTATCAACCTCTTTGTTATAATTGGAGGTATATATTTTATTATCCCTGGCTTCTAGAGTTATATCCAGGAAGTTAATAGTGAAAGGGTGGAAGGAGTGAGTGAACCGAAGATTAAAGTGATTAGAATTCAAATTAGAAACAAATGATTGTGCTGATAGTGCATCCCCATCCCAAATTATAAAAAGATCGTCAATATATCGGCCATAGAGGACGAGGTTCGGGCCGTAGTCGCCACCCCACACATGGGTGTCCTCAAAGAGACCCATGTAGAGATTGGCATAGCTCGGCGTAAACCTCGTCCCCATGGCCGTGCCCATTACTTGTAAGTAAAACGTGTCCATGAACAAAAAATAGTTGTGCTGAAGAATAAAAGAAATAGCGTCTAACAAAAAGGCCCAGTGTCTCTCCGAAAGGTCACAATCAGTCCTTAATCTAGTTGCTATTGCATCCCGACCTAGGTCATGTGGGATGTTAGTTTAAAGACTCTGCACATCTAGAGTCAGAAATGCATATGTATCTTTCCACACAAAGGGGTATATTTACTAAAATTCGTATTTGTACCGATTTGGAGTGAGATTCATCACGAATGACATCGAATGTGTAATTGTGCAACTTTTTGAATTTTTTACGACTAATTTACTAAGCTGTCGTATTTTTCTTTTTCGTGATTTCCGATGTCGATGTCATTCGTAGTTTTGTAAGGTAGAATGCGGCCGATTTAGTGGTTTTGCGGCCGTGTTATGTGGTTTTTTTATGACTGCGTCACATTTTGGTTACGGCAGTGTTTGTCCGTTCACTGACGCGTTTTTTTCCTAAGTTTCGTTTTTGTCACTCGTCCGTGATTGGTTTGATTCGTGATGGAGGAGTGTCTGTGCACATTACTATAAAAACGCCCCAAACCGTCAGCACCTCGTGGGTTTAGCTAGTGGAGAGGTGAGAGGAAGGTGTGTTAGGAGTTGGAGAGTTGTTTGGAGTTTGTGGAGGATTTGAGGAGTTTTTTTGCGATTGTAGAGTGCTGTACTGTGTGTGTAAGTAGTCTTGTCTTACTTGTTGTGTAGTTATTTAAAAGTTTGTTTATTTTTTTGTCATTGTTTTTTATTTAACGTCTATTGTCATTGTTTGTGAGTGAGTGTGTGTGTGTGTGTGTGTGTGTGTGTGTGTTTTGATGTGTGGTGTGTGGTGTGTAGTGGTAGTGAGGAGTGTGTTTATTGTTTTTTTTTCTCAGTGTTATTTGTTGTTTGTCCTGATTATGTCCCAGTCAGAGGTGAGTGAGGTGGAGGAGGTGAGTGAGAGGGAGGAGGTGAGTGAGGTGGAGGAGGTGAGTGAGAGAGAGGAGGTGAGTGAGAGGGAGGAGGTTAGTGAGGTGGAGTAGGTTAGTGAGGAGGAGGGGGTGGCTGCTGCTGCGGCCTCCAGTGATAGTGATGGTGTTGTGGCTCCGCAGCCACGCACCACTACAAAGACTGGTCGCAATGTCAAATTTAGCTATGCTGAAAATATGGCTTTGGTGCGGGAGCTGATGAGGCATCATCGGCAGTTGTTTGGCCATGATGCTGCAAAGGTGTCGTCACGCAGGAAGAGTGTTCTGTGGGGGAAGGTCATTGCGGCTGTGAATAGTGAGGGTGTGGTGAGGCGGACCGAGGACACGTGCCGTAAGCGTTTTTACGATATAAAGCGCCGTGTCAGGGCGAAGATGGCCAAGGAGGCTAAATTGGCCCGCCAAACCGGGGGTGTACCCCCCTTCCGTGCATCTTACCGCGATTGGGAGGAGCCTGTGCGTGCACTCATTCCGCAAAAAGTGGTTGGTGGCACTTATGTCCGGGATTCGGATCGGCCAAGGCAGGATGGTGAGTTATTTCTGTTTTTTTTTAAACAATTTAAGCATGTGTGCTTTGTCCTTAGTTGTCTGAAATGTCTTCTAGCTAATTGTGGTTGTCAGTTTGTTCATTCTTCTAATGTGTTGGTGATGTAGTGCAGGCCTGGCCAACCTGTGGCTCTCCAGCTGTTGTGAAACTACAAGTCCCATCATGCCTTGCCACAGTTTTGCTATTAGGGAATGATAAGACTGTGGCAGGGCATGCTGGGATGTGTAGTTTCACTACATCTGGAGAGCCACAGGTTGGCCAGGCCTGATGTACTGATTTTTTTTTTTTTTTTTTAAATATTACTGGTTGCCTTGGAGTTTTTCTGGTGTTGTAACTCAAAAGTAAATGTTTGTAGGTGTGTTGTAATGATTTTATATTTTTACATTGTAAACAAAGGTTTTTTGTAAATACATTTCATCACATTTATGATTATTGTGTGTTGTTATGGGTTGCCCTTTGTTGGCTTGATGTGTTTTTGATTGCATATTTGGTTGTGATGTTTCCAATTTTTACAAGATATTTTGGACTAGTGTTTTATTATTATTATTATCCCAAATTGGGTCCTTAGCGTGCAATATTGTGGTTGTGTCAAGCTACAACGTTTTGTTTTTAAGTAGTATAATTGTTTGCATTATGCGCCTTTGATTTTTTTTTATTTTTCAAAATTTATGCTAATTTAAAGAATACGCAACCAATGACGTCAGGCAGAAAAGCATAAGCATCGTTTAGTTTAATTCTCATCAGGTACCACATATGTTTACATCACAATAAGGAATTTGCAAAAACATATCACCAAAATAGTATGTTCATAAGGACATTCTTCATATTTCTACAGTACGCCAGAGAAGCAGCACAGCCAGGCCACAGCCAACACTGCCGAGAGATGCAGATGGTGGCAATGCCGGTAAGATTTAACTGTATACATATATTCTGCAAACACATTGAGACACAAAATGTTAATGTTTATCTTATCACACAGGTTCTTCTTCAGCAAATCCACCAACACTAAGGCGCCCATCACAGGGCTCGGTTACTGTGGCAACGAGGCCACCCAAGAGACGCCGTCTTGAGGCTCCAGCACCAGCATCACCACCCCAACGGCGCATCTCCGCAGTGTCGGCCGTGCCACCACTAGTTCTATTGGCCAGCCCCCAAAGTGAGGATCCACAATCCCCGCAGTTGTCTGGTGAGTAAACATAACAATTACGTGTAAATAAGTAAACAAACAGTGTTGTTGATTTATTAACCTGGAGAAGGCATAAGGAAGTTAAAAAACACTGATATGTGCAAGGTGATAAAGGCAGCAGTACAAAACAAACACAACTGTTAATGTACATATTGGATCTGTTTGCCTTGTGCATTTCTCACCTTGCACATACCACTGGTTTTTCACTTCCTTATGCCTTCTCCAGGTTTATACATCTGCCCCACTGTTAGTACATCGAAAATTATAATACACTAATGACCAGTCATCCTTGCAATAATCAACAACAACAACAACCAGATGGTGTTAAGGTATTTTTAGATGGATTGTCAGATGGGATGTTGGCCATATCAACATTTTTTTGACACAAAATTTTTGAAGTAAAAAAACCCAGAAATGTTAAGTCTCATCCAATTGTTTTGCATGGCCAACAACACCACTTCTAAACATAGGGCACCTTAATACTTTTTCATCCATTGTTAATGTGTACATTTTAGGCCACTATATTTTTTTTAGTTTTTGGCAAACCACTGACTGCCTTGAACAATGTATGAGTGTATTGGCCAACACATTTATTGTATTGTGTGTGTTGTTCCAAAGGAAGCTTCATACCCAATATGTAAATGTAGTACTTTGTATTTGTTAGAGTTCTTCGTGTTTAAACATTAATTATGGCTCAGAATCCTACTATACCCCCCCAAAAAAAACAAATGAGTAGTGAACGTTAGAAGCCACATATTTATAAAAAAAGGTGAGCTACATAGTTAAGTTTATGCCACAATCTATTTAGCAATTACAACATTAATATTAAGAAGTAATGCATGTTGAGGTAAAGCTATAGTAAGACCAATGCTATATATTTACTAAATAGTGGCTATCTTCAACCCCATACAGACCCAGGCATCCTCACCGAGGATGCCCAGCAGGAATGTGACCAGGAGACCTTCACACTCCACCTGCAGCCCATCGATCCGACTCAGACAACCACGCCGCAGGACATACCCCAACCACCCCAAACATCCCACAGCCCCCAGTTGAGCACAACACAAGTTGACACATAAATGGGCCCTGAGTTTTGGAGCCGTTGGTCGTCACAACAGGCGCAATACTGCGCAAGCCTCAACACCCGCAGCCAATACCTGTCAAGTCTGCCCCATCATTTGCCTAGACTGAGTCGCAACTCAGGCAGACTTATAGTGCAGGTGGGCCGAATTGCGAACTCCGTGGAACAGATGAGGGCAGACAACACCCAAATGCAGTCAAACCTCCAACGCATCTTGGATGATCAGCAGCGGCAGCAACAATCACTTATACAGATCATACAACACAATCAAATGATCAACGACAACCTCTCACGCATGATAGCTAACAACACTGCCGCTAACACTCAGCTCACAGCAAGCTTGAACAATCTAAGCCAAAGCCTTAGTGTGTTGGCATCACACCATGCCACATCTAGTTCTGGGACAATGACACCAAGCCACACCCCAGTTCATTCCCCAGTCTGACGCTCAAGTCGAACCCGCACCAACGAGCCAGCACAATCCTCGGCACCCAGCACACAAAGAAAAAAACATTAATAATGTTCGGTCAGAATATATTGACCATTACAGTGTTTTTTATTTTAGATTGGTCGCAAAAAGTAGTGTGTTAAAATTAATAAATTGTGAACACGCAATATGTGTATTGTTTAATTAGCTCCACAAACCACATGCACATTAGTGTCTTGGGCCAGATGTGGATTGTTAGAAATATATTGCCTGCCCCTAGGTGTACTCAACTCAACATGTGTGTAAGCTATGTCACCCAGCACATTGTCCATGGCCGCAAGATTAGATAAAGCTACCCTGACTGCATAACACTGCGACTCCTGGGTAGGGAAGCAGAGAGAGGCATCTATGTAGCCATCCAAGACATCCAAAACCTGAGTGGCCCTTCAAAAATTAAAGGTGAGTGTCATGACCTGTAATCAATACAATACTGTTTTCTATCACATTACAGAAGCTCCACTTAGACATAGACGTGTATGTATGTTTTAACTCACCTGAATTAAATATTTTTAAAAGGTGGCCTGTGAGATACTAATTACATTGCCAGTCACAGGCTGGAAGCTGCCGGTAGCCATAAAGTGCAACACAGGCAGGAGTTTGGACAGGCCTGAGACAGAGCGAGAGCGTACGGTCTCAGGGTCTAGGGTCAGTTTGACAAGGTCATACAGAGGGAAAAAAATAATTACATTTAGTCTGAGCATCTGTATAACATGGTCATCAGCAATTTTGTTATCGTTTAAAGTCCGGAAAAAAAAACAAGCCATGGCCAGCCTATGCGGAACATGTACAACCTGCTTACCCTGTTGATTTTCCTGGCCAGGGTTTATTGTAGCCTCATGGAGCAGTGTCAGGTATCCCCCAGCAAACAAGACAGCAGTACTACACACAGTAGCAGCCATTTCAGATTGAGAGTGGTGAAAAATGTGCTTGGGCCCCTTTTAAAGGTCCAAAAAGTCAGGTGTGACTAATGTAGAATTGACAACACATGTAAACACGCTTCTCAAAAGCAGGTCTACTTTTTTTTTTAGGCTTTTTGTACGATTAGTAATTTTTTGCGGCCACAAATCCATTTTCACGGTTGAGATTTCAAAGACGAATGCTTAGTAAATGACCGAGTTCTAGATCTAAACAGCCGCTTTTGACCGAAGGTGTATTCATTCATATTTTTACTACACAGCCGTAATAAAAATACGAATGCCCTCATCACTGCCGTGATTTGAGTTTAGTAAATTCCCGAGATGACACTTTGAAGAAAAAACACCATCTCGGTCAAAATCATGAGATTAGTAAATTTCCCTAAAAGTCCTGTAAAAGTTGTAAAAAATGAGTGGTATCTTTAATATGAGACCTTAAGGTAGAGACACGGGGTTGAAGGAAAGAGTCAACATAAAAGGACAGATTTGAGGACAAAGAACCTATACCAGATATAATGGGATGCCCAGGTGGTGAACTAAGTGACTTGTGTACTTTAGGGAGCTGATAGTAAATCGGAACTGTGGGGTGCTTAATAAACAAAAAATTGAATTCCTCCCTGGATATAACTTCGTCGACCAGGGCATC
This sequence comes from Pseudophryne corroboree, assembly GCF_028390025.1. Taxonomy (NCBI): domain Eukaryota; kingdom Metazoa; phylum Chordata; class Amphibia; order Anura; family Myobatrachidae; genus Pseudophryne; species Pseudophryne corroboree. Next base: position 239,403,393 of record NC_086445.1, on the reverse strand, counting down.
ATCTAGTAAGTTATGTAGCTGTCTCAAATATTGAGATGTGGGATCAGAGTCCAAAGGTTTATAAAATTCAATATTCGTCAATTGTCTATATGCCTCAGCAATATACTCCTCTCTGTCCTGCACCACCAGACCGCCCCCCTTGTCCGCTTCTCTAAAGACTAGGGAAGTATCCTTAGTAAGATCCCGCAAGGCTTTCCTCTCCCATTTAGTGAGGTTAGTATTGGTTTTCCTGTTATTCCTTTGGTTCTTTTGTTGACATAAATTCCTAAAGTCCTCTAGTGTAGTTTTATAAAAGCACTCAACCATGGGCTCTTATATGTGAGGGGATAGAACTCAGATTTGCGCTTAAAGTCACCCCTTTTGATATCAAATACTTTTTTTGTATTTGCTGCTCCAGAACTGGAGTTATCATCCAGGAGGGTCTGTAAGATTTCAAGAGCTAAATCATCTCCTGAATCAAGGGTGATAGCTATTCCCTCTTCTTTATGTTGTTGCAAATTACGTTGTATGAAGTAACGTTTCCTACATAAAGTACGGACAAATCTGTTCAATTCAACGAACAGATTGAATATATTGGGGGTACTCATGGGCGCAAATTTGAGTCTCTTAGCTAAAAGGGATTTCTCACTGGTGGTAAACTGTTTACTCGAGAGATTAAAGACATTAGTGGGATTAGAAGCAGCCTGGTCTGTTAATCCCACCCCCTTGGTTGTCTTCTTTTCCCCCCCCTCTGCACCATCTATACTTCGGGGTCTTCCTCTTTTTGGTGTCTTTTTTCCCCACTCTGTTCTTACAGGGGGCCCATATCGTCTTTCGTGTCTTTTTTCTAAAAAAAAACCTCAGAGTTCTTTTGAGAATCATAGTGGGAATCCGGTCTCAGTTCCCTGGGTCTTGCTCCCAACTCTATCAATTGGTCGCCACCTATTTGTGTCAGTCCATCTGTTCTACCTCTATCCGGTTTGTCAGGGGAAAGTATCTTTTTGTCAGGGGAAAGTATCTTTTTCTCCCTTCTTCCCCATTCTTGTCTGTACTGATGTCTCTTTGGGATCTCTCCCTGTCTCCACCTCCTGTTAGAGGGGGATTTTTCAGATGGATAGGTTCTGGATTTGATTCTCTCTCTATTTTTATTCCTATAACTCCTCACTTGTCCAGTGTTGTAATCTTCAAGATCCCTCTGGAATTTTTTACACTTATTATCTACAACTGTTTGTTCGAATTTAGTCATCCTCTCCATCACTAGCATATCCCTCTCCTTATATTCCTTTGTATTGTTCTGAGGTTCTAGTTTATCTTTAAGAGACGCTATTTCTATTTTTTAGCTTTTTGGTTCCTATAGGCTCATAGAGCACTTATCTAGTGCTTTCTCCCATTTCTCTTCAAACTCTCTATCACCATTGAATATAGAGGGCTTGAAGAGCTTGAAGCCCCTCAGAATCATGTTTTTATCAATATATTTCTGTAAATTAATGCCATCAAGCCAATGTTTTGTCTCTGATCTCATTAAATCCTCTAATTTATAGAACTAATTTTTCAACAAGTTGGTTTTGGATTCAGAATTTAATTCTGTGGGATCATCCCATTTTTTAAGAAAATCAATCCTTCTACTATGTCTGTTATTAAAAGTGGAGAAGCTCCCCATTCCTGCAGCCCAGAGTGAGACTATGTGAAATGCAGAAAAAGAGAAAAAATACCCTAAGGTAATTCTCTCCAGGCGCTGATAGGGGAGGTTCAACACAGCAGCTAGATAAAGAGGTTGGTCAGACCTCACACAATAATACAAGCAAATATAAATCACCGCTAAGAGGTCATAAATGAGATGAGTAGGTCAATAATTGTACATGTTTAATTCATAATAAAATTCAATAAAACATCCATATGGAATCAATAAAATAAATGAAGAAAAACCCTTGAGAAGGGTATGGAACGTAACTCCCGATCACATTTATCTGAAAATGGAGGAAATAATAGGACCTGTTCCTATGGTATAGTCCCCTTTTAGGTCTGTATGGACCAAATTTGATAGTCTGAACTAGGCAATAGTTACCACAGGTGTGTCCAAGGGTTATTAAGCGGTTCAGCACTCCGCAAGATTGCAGTTCCTTGGTAGGGTGGAAACAAAGCAGTATCCTCAGTTCAGATGGTATGCCTCCAGCAAAGGTCCATGAGAATCAGTGGTGGGGACTTGGTTCAGGTCCTCAGGTCTCCAGATGGTACAAGTCCAAAAAGTGATCCAAGGGAGCAGCTTACACCAACGCGTTTTCGTTCATTTATTTTATTGATTCCATATGGATGTTTTATTGAATTTTATTATGAATTAAACATGTACAATTATTGACCTACTCATCTCATTTATGACCACTTAGCGCTGATTTATATTTGCTTGTGCTATCCGGGTTAGGTTGGTGTTGCTACCCTCTGTTCTGGTTAGCGCCCTCCTTACTTTCATGGTTGTGTGTTGGCTTGTAGCCTCACCGCAGTTGTATTGTTCTTCTCTCATTGTATGTCCGTCTCCTCCGGCACAGTTTTCCTAGACTGAGTCTGGTAGGAGGGGCATAGAGGGGAGGAGCCAGCACACACATACACACACTAAATGTTTTAAAGTGCCAGGCTCCAGTGGACCCAATCTATACCGCATGGTACTAAAGTACAAGACCCCAGTATCCACTACAGGCTAGGAGAAAAGAAATTACTGGTAGGTATCAAATTCCTATTTTATCTGTCACAGGGGAGTCTCCTAGATACTGTTGATTTGGTGGTGCATCCAGACTCAGTGGGTATGTCAAGTTTAATAAGTGTAAAAGGAAAGAAGACTCTTGTTGGGTGCACTCTTGGGAAAAAACGTAATATAGCAAGATTAGAGTAACTAAAAGTAAATTTTTATTAAATATTCATTAAAAAGAGAAGCTATAGCCGGGTGTATACAAAACAAACAAAACAATAACAAAAACAAACGTTAAACGTTAAAATGCAAGTAACTTAAGGAGCATACGACCACCTTAAATAGGTACGATCCATCTGTCCCTTGGACCTGCAAAATAATTATTTTAAAAGAACTCACTATAAATCAAATGTGGACCAAATAATAGGTCAATTCACAGGGACTCTTGTGTATTTTTCGGAATAATGATAATAATCATAGAGATATGGGCTCACAACGACCCTAATGTAACAAATGCATAAAAAGCTGTTCTCATTCAAGGAACTGAAAGAATGTCCACATGGTAATGGTCTGATTGATATGACAACGGCCCTCATTCCTAGTTGATCGCTCGCTAGCTGCTTTTAGCAGCATTGCACACGCTAGGCCGCCGCCCTCTGGGAGTGTATCTTAGATTAGCAGAATAGCGAACAAAAGATTAGCAGAACTGCTACTAAATAATTAGCTGCAGTTTCTGAGTAGCTCCAGACCTACTCCTAGACTGCGATCACCTCAGTCCGTTTAGTTCCTGGTTTGACGTCACAAACACGCCCTGCGTTCGGCCAGCCACTCCTGCATTTTTACCTGGCATGCCTGCGTTTTTTAGCACACTCCCTGAAAACAGCCAGTTTCCGCCCAGAAACACCAACTTCCTGTCATTCACACTACGATCACTCGAGCGATGAAAAAACGTCGCTCAAGCTTGTGTAAATCTACAAATTTTTGTGTGAAAGTACTTAGCGCATGTGCGCTGCGTACCATGCGCATGCGCATTTTTGTCGTTTTCTTTCTTAATCGCTGCACTGCGAAAATCGGCAGCGAGCGATCAACTCGGAATGAGGGCCAATATTAAGTAAAAGTAAATGAAAAGACAGAAAAGTGGTGATTCTGCTGTCGGCGTTAGGCACAGAGTAAGTTACTTAGGGGGTCATTCATAGTTGATCGCTAGCTGTCGTTGTTCGCAGCGCAGCGATCAGGCTAAAAATCGGCATTTCTGCGCATGCGTATGCACCGCAATGCGCAGTGCGACGTACGGGTACAAAGTCCTTTGTGGTTTTGCGCAGGTTTTAGAGAAGCTTTCAGTCGCACGGCAGAACGCAGGAAGATTGACATGAACTGGGCGTTTCTGGGTGGCAACCGACCGTTTTCAGGGAGTGCTTAGAAAAATAGAGGCGTGTCGGGGAAAACGCAGGCAAACGCTGGGCGGGTGTGTGACGTCAAAAGCCGTCCCTCCGTTGTTAGAATCAACACACAAGACGAGTAACTACAGGGCTAGTCATGTTTTGCACAAAATGATTTTGCAGGTGTTCTGCTGCACAAGCATTTGCACTTCTGCAAAGCGAAAATACACTTCCCGGTGGGCGGTAACAATGCATTTGCATGGCTGCTAAAAGTAGCTAGCGAGTGATCAACTCGGAATGACCCCCTTAGTCTAGCTCTACTAAACGTGGTATTCCCAGGAGGTCTCCCATCCAAGTACTGACCAAGCCCGACACTGCTTAGCTTCCAAGATCGGACGGTATTGGGCGTATACAGCGTGGTATGATAGTAGACCAATAAAATACAACTCAGGCATCACTGATGAGAGTGCACCCCAAAAGTGGCCCAGCCAGAGCAATCCAAGGAAAAAGAACAAACGGCTGCGCTGAATATCAGGAACGGAACATAATGTACAGAGAGCCAACGTAAAAAATAACAATGTTTATTAATAAAACATATAAAAAGATTAATTATCAAATAACCGGTGAATAATATATATAAATATATATAAGAACAATCACTAGACGTGGACTAGTGGTATATTGTAATAACTCAGCTTATTGGGGTGAAAAGTTCCGTGATTCACTTGTTAGATAATTGATAAATACCAGGTGTGTTGGTAGGATCCTAATGAATTAAAAGTCCCTCAGTTGAAAATGATATTCAATACCTTTCCAAAATGGGCTGGTAAGAGCCGAGCGTCCTCGGCTTCAATGTCCTGCAATGCCCATATACGCTGTGCAGCGGAAAGGAATGGACCGTCTCTCTCACAACCCGGTCGTGGCGGCGTGTGCGCTGAAGCCGCTGATGTCGGATGCTGTAGGCGGAGGGTGCAGCGGGGACCAAGGAACACCTGGAAGATTTCACCTGAGCTGAGTGTGGATAGGGGCGGGTCCTGACGCGTTTCGTCACGTTCACGTGACTTTCTCAAAGGTAGATACCTGCCTCCTAGATCATCCGGTATTTAAAGGCTGAGTTGATTAGTGTGGACAGGTGAATGTCATCAGCAATGTTAAAAGCAATAAAAATGCATAAAACGAAGGCTCTCATGTACTAACACATAACATTATATATAGTTGGCAGAAATGACTAGAGAAAGATACATTTATAATAGACTTATTGGTGTCAGAGAAAGGTGTAAATTTAATGTGGTTATACTTTATATTGTAGTAAATAGTGAGCCATTGCAGATCATGGTTTCAGTTCAGGTGTCATGACAGGTGTATTGATTCACCACAAATTAGATCACCTAATAGCTTCACCTATAATGAGTAGCAGACATTTATCACAAGGTTCACTGGACAAATGTTATTATCCGTGTATATACTAGTGGTGCCGTTTTAGGTTAAGAGAAGTTTAATCAAAGGGAAAAAAAGTATATCTATTTATATAAATCACCTCTGCATATGTTCCGTTCCTGATATTCAGCGCAGCCGTTTGTTCTTTTTCTATGCTATCACCACAATACTACACATAGTATTCCGGCAAGCGCAGACTATCAGGAACATAAAATTGTGATTATTTAATTCTATGAAACACGTATTGGTTTTCACTTTTTATTTTGATGATTAGGCGCTCGTTTGTTGCAGTTTTTTGTTTTGGTCTTCTATTGTAGATATCTGTGGATATCCTGCTAGCTGCCCTATCATCCATTGTTTTCTCTTATCTTTGAATCGGTATTTAATAAATCCTAGATAATAATAGTTAGTGTTGATTATGGCAGATCTGACTTGTTTATCTGAATGTGCTAGGAGGAGACGGTGTTATGAGGCTAATTTCAATGAAGATCCCACAATCACCTCCCCCTCTGTAACTCAGAATGATTATGAGAAGGAATTCAACATTCTCTTTTATAAACTGGAGGATCTGATGAAAACTGAAACCCGCCACTGGTGGGATATGATTACATTACAGAAATACATTAAGAATAAAAAAATCCCCAGAGGTCTGAGGATATTCAAAACGTTATCCTTTGTGGATGATCCCTCATTAAAAACCAAATGGGACTCCTTATTAGATGACTGTTCCTATTCACTAATGGAACTTCTGATTAATTATCGCAGAGAGAAGACCCTCATACTATCGCAGGAAATTGAGGAAACAAGGAAACGTTTAAGTATATATTCTGATCATCCTCAATTTCAACATAATGACTCCAAATTAAATCATAAAATTGAGTTATATGAGAAGGAGGTGATAGATGGGAAAAATAGGAAATTTACGAGAGACACTGAGGACTACAATCTGGACAAAGTCCGGAGTTTTAATAAGAGAACTCATTCTTTTATTAGGGGGAGATCCAGGAGCTTTTCAAATCAAAGATTGAAAAGAGATAGGAGTTATCATAATAACTTTAAAAATAATGCTAAGAAAGGGTTAAACCCAACTCAGCAGTATCAGACAGATAAATACTCATACCCTCCAAATATCAATAGACAGGATCCTGGACAGATCCCTTCTAGTAATATGTCCGGGACAGATCCCTCAGTGAGACCAAAGAACACTACACACATCAATCCCTCCTGTGAAACCAGTCTCCCTAACTCTAGTAATTTTTTAGAGAGGGATCAGAGGATTCTAAAACAAAAACTCCCATATCATATGCACAATCATTACGACATATTAAGAATAGACTCCCCAAAAAGACCAAGGGAAGAAGGCAGAGAGGATGCAGAGGAGGCAGGAGGTTACAAAGAAAAAAAGCGAGACATGAGACTATAAATCAGACCAATATCTATAATTTGTCCTCCACCCACATTTCTCCAGCAGAGTCTACACTTTTAGCTAAGGGCCTTAAATTTGCCCCTTCTAAACCACCTACATTTTTTAATTTATTTGTGGAACTCAATACCTATACACGCACTTTAGCACGCAAAAGGTACTTTGCAACTAAGAATTTGACTAAACGTAAACTTGATGGCACACCGATTCTGTTAGATGATCAAGATAGAGTAGGCATAGATATGCTGGAATCCCTACTTCTTGAAAACAATACTGTAGATTCTGGGGTACAGATCTATAATCAAAGTCGTACCAATGAACGTAATCTTAAATTTAGAAATAAATCGCAATTCTACCCACTACATTATAGGAGCCCAGCCATTGATATATTCTACAAGAAAACATTGGATGACTTTAATAGTCTATGTAAGAAAGAATCAAAAAGATTCAAATATAGACATAATCTAACAGTTCAGGAGAGATTGGCTTTACAAAAACTTGCCAATGATCCCTCCCTTGTCATTAAGTCGGCAGACAAGGGAGGAGGCATTGTCATTCAAAACACTGAGGATTATCTGACAGAGGCTTTCAGACAACTTAATGATAGGAATACATATGTCAAATTATCATCCAATCCTGCACATGATTTTCATAGATCACTAACTATTATAGTTAAAGATGCCTTGGATAAAGGCATCATATCCAAGGAAGAATTTAGATATTTGATTCCCACACACCCTGTCACTCCCACTTATTATCATTTACCCAAAATTCACAAATCCCTCACTGCACCCCCTGGTCGGCCAATTATTTCTGGTGTTGGGTCCCTCACTTCTAATTTATCACACTTTGTTGATTATTTTTTACAGCCACTCGCCTCCTCTTTACGCTCTCACATCAGGGATACTACATGTTTTCTAAATGATATTTCAAACATTAATTGGAAAAGCTCCTATTTCTTTATGACCTGCGATGTGCAGGCATTATACTCTAATATTCCGCATAAGAGAGGTCTATCTACGATAGCAGAATCTCTCTCTAAAACTAGTACGATTGATTCAGAGTTACAAAAATTCATACTGGACTCAATCAATTTTATATTATCTCACAATTTTTTTGTATTTAATAAGGAATATTATTTACAGATACTTGGGACGGCCATGGGGACGAGGTTCGCGCCGAGCTTCGCTAACCTATACATGGGTGCCTTCGAGGAGGAGCATGTGTGGGGGCGGAGCTGCGGCGCGGACCTCGTCTACTATGGCCGTTACATAGATGACATGTTTTTTATCTTTGATGGTGACATATCCTCATCTTCTGATCTCATCACTTCTTTGAATAACAACAGTTATAATTTAATTTTCACTGGTACTGCGCACCAATCATCCATCACTTTTTTGGATATTTCACTTGATATTATTGAGGGCAAAATATCCACAAAAACGTTTCGCAAGGAGGTAGACACTTTAAACTTTATCCATTATAGTAGTTCACACCACAAATCATGGTTGAACAATGTCCCTTATGGACAATTTAGACGCATAAAACGTAATTGCAGCAATAGAGTTGACTTTCAATTACAAGCGGATGAATTATCTAAATCCTTCTATAATCGTGGCTATCCAGCAAGATTGATTGAAACAGCACGGGAGAGAACGGATGCTTTAGATAGAAGGGATCTTCTGAAAACAAAAACCCACATATGTAAATTTGCACAAGACCAGCCACATTTCATGTCACAGTTCAACTGTGCTTCTTCTAAGATTAGAAACATCATCTACAATAATCACTCTATTCTCCTTACAGATAAGATCCTTCGATCTGAACTTAAAGATACCCCCTCAGTGATATTTAGAAAATCAAATAATTTACAACAACAACTAGCTCCAAGCCTCTTTGTTGATAGAAGACTCACTAATGAGAGTTCAACATCAGCTGGCAATATACAGTGGCTCCCGAAAATAGTAGGGTGTTTCAAATGTGGTGCTAAAAAATGTATCACATGTTCATATATTCAGAATAATACAAAAAGCTTTGGTGCCTCAGACTCATCTGAATTTGAGATATGTTCTCATATCAATTGCAATAGTTCCTTTGTGATTTATATATTGGTTTGTAAATGTAATTTAATGTATGTAGGTAGAACAACTCGTAAACTCAGGACGAGGTTTCTTGAGCATAGACGTAACATCCAAAAGGGCCTAATATTTCATAGTGTCTCCAGACATTTTTTAGAAAAGCATCATAAAGATCCGGATGACATCCAACTAGTGGGTATAGAGATCATCAAACCCACAATACGGGGGGGAGATAGATATAGAAAACTATGTCTTAGGGAAAATTATTGGATACATAAATTAAGAACACTTACACCGGAAGGGCTCAATGAAAGTATAGAATTTGATCTTTCATGAAAATTCATTTCTATTCCGACTCTCCTTATATTACATCTGAGTAACATCTGTGCAGATTGTCCAATAATTCCAAGTATAGAAACTATCTCCCCCCCCCCCCTTTCCCAACCCTATAGTGCATATTTACATGAAATAAAACATCTGTATTATGAATACACACTTTGGTATCATCTGTCTGGTGATGATTCCCTGAAATATCTAGAGGTTGATGAAGGAAGTCCATCTGCAATACATTATCATCATCATATGTAGGACTGTTCTTCTTTTTTTCCCATTTTTTGTTTATATATTTTTTCCTTTTTCTTTTGTTTATATTTATCTTTTATTTTTTAGTTTTATCATAACACAACAAAGAAGATATTTTTACTATATCTAATAACGATGTTGCATACAAAGGATGTTCTAATCACTAATCAGATTCATCTATAGAATTAGGAATATGTCCTTCTATATGAGATATCCATTTGTTAGACTACTCTTACCCTTGTTACAATATATTGAAACAAGCTAATTACTGTGTTTATCTCTCAGTCTGTCCTCTATATAATCATCAGACTCAGTGGCGCATCAGGTTAGAGGACAGACCAGCATTAGTTTTGAATCCTAGAGTTCGAATCATGTCTATACCAACATTTAAAAAGTTTTCCCTCTTGGTCCGATTTTTTATGCAGAGGTGATTTATATAAATAGATATACTTTTTTTTCCCTTTGATTAAACTTCTCTTAACCTAAAACGGCACCACTAGTATATACACGGATAATAACATTTGTCCAGTGAACCTTGTGATAAATGTCTGCTACTCATTATAGGTGAAGCTATTAGGTGATCTAATTTGTGGTGAATCAATACACCTGTCATGACACCTGAACTGAAACCATGATCTGCAATGGCTCACTATTTACTACAATATAAAGTATAACCACATTAAATTTACACCTTTCTCTGACACCAATAAGTCTATTATAAATGTATCTTTCTCTAGTCATTTCTGCCAACTATATATAATGTTATGTGTTAGTACATGAGAGCCTTCGTTTTATGCATTTTTATTGCTTTTAACATTGCTGATGACATTCACCTGTCCACACTAATCAACTCAGCCTTTAAATACCGGATGATCTAGGAGGCAGGTATCTACCTTTGAGAAAGTCACGTGAACGTGACGAAACGCGTCAGGACCCGCCCCTATCCACACTCAGCTCAGGTGAAATCTTCCAGGTGTTCCTTGGTCCCCGCTGCACCCTCCGCCTACAGCATCCGACATCAGCGGCTTCAGCGCACACGCCGCCACGACCGGGTTGTGAGAGAGACGGTCCATTCCTTTCCGCTGCACAGCGTATATGGGCATTGCAGGACATTGAAGCCGAGGACGCTCGGCTCTTACCAGCCCATTTTGGAAAGGTATTGAATATCATTTTCAACTGAGGGACTTTTAATTCATTAGGATCCTACCAACACACCTGGTATTTATCAATTATCTAACAAGTGAATCACGGAACTTTTCACCCCAATAAGCTGAGTTATTACAATATACCACTAGTCCACGTCTAGTGATTGTTCTTATATATATTTATATATATTATTCACCGGTTATTTGATAATTAATCTTTTTATATGTTTTATTAATAAACATTGTTATTTTTTACGTTGGCTCTCTGTACATTATGTTCCGTTCCTGATATTCAGCGCAGCCGTTTGTTCTTTTTCTATGCTATCACCACAATACTACACATAGTATTCCGGCAAGCGCAGACTATCAGGAACATAAAATTGTGATTATTTAATTCTATGAAACACGTATTGGTTTTCACTTTTTATTTTGATGATTAGGCGCTCGTTTGTTGCAGTTTTTTGTTTTAGAGCAATCCAAGGAGCCCCACACCCCAAAAGTTCACCCCTAAACTGACTTTCTATATAAATGAAAGAATCTTACCTATAGCCTTTGTGCAGTCAGCATGTGCTAGTTCCCAGTCTGCCTCTTGAACTGTATCAGTTCTAAGAATCAATGATTCTTAGAACTAATACAGTCCAAGATAGATATGGACAGGATATCCCGATCAAACTTTATTTTAATTGCAACACTCAAGGGCTAGTATATTGTATTACCTGCAGTTGTGATGTTAAGTACATTGGGATGACTACAAGAAAGTTTAAGGATTCTAGAGCATATGGGGACAATCCACAATACCAAATCAGACCTTTCAAAGGCTAAAAAACTTACATCGATAGCAAGAGATTTCCATGTGAAACATCAGGATTCCCCAAGAGCAATGCAGATCTTTGGACTAGACAGAGGCCACCTAGGAAGTAGAGGTGGAAATCTAACCATGAAGCAATGAATACATCAATTACAATGTGTTCCTATAACTATCCCAGAGTACTTCTATCCTGATAATATGTATCCCTTCCTGATAACTCTTTCAATTATTATCTAATAAAAAATAAAAAAATCTATTATCTACTCTTTGGCCATCCCTCCCCTTTTATATTTGACATTATACCTGGTCAGTTATCTCAGGTTCTTCATATAATGACACTTTGTACCCTTTCCAAAAGAATATTGCTTTACACTGCTTCTCCCACCAATTCTTCCTTTTTACATCTTCATTTCCAATCATTATTTTACCAAATATAGGTTCTGTTACCATACTTACCTTATTACACTTACAGGGTACACGATCTATAATGTATTCATCTCTGGACACTCATATCATGTTATTTCAATTCCTCACATTATTTATTCCTATGTATTTATTCTTTTCTGTTATATTTAACACTACTCGGTCAGCAGTGACATGCGGTGGGGTGAGGCAGAGCCTTTCCTGTCATACTAACGTTTGTGCCAGAGTTTTGACTGTATAAAGTATATGAAAAATACAAAGAATATGTTTGAAATATCTTCTTTGCATTATTCTAATAATTTTTATAGCCAAAACTCTGAAATAAAAACTCTATGGGTGAGGCAGTGCCTCACCTGGCTAACATTTCCACACATCTCTAATCAAAACTCACCAAATTTCCAGGAGTTTATACTGCTGCACCTGTGTATAATGCCCAGATGTATGCTTTGGCTCATATATTGCGTGTAAATCTGGCTCTGGTGCTAGCCAGTGCCTCCTGAGCTATTTAGCTCACCGCACATTCCTGTGACGGTCAGCTATCCGAGGGCACTACTGGATTGATGCAGTGTACTCCCTTTAACAACATATTTCTCTACACTACCCCCTTTACCCATCCCATCCTTTTATTACTACTATCAGAGCTGGATTAAGGCCTTGGGGGGCTCGGGGGGCTTAAGACAAGGGGGCCCTAAGGTCTAACATTTTTATATATACATTACAGTATATAAACAGCCATAAACCCGGCACTCCCAGTAAAGGAGCTGGGTGCCTGCTCAAATAAATAAAAAATAAATAAAAAAAATACGGAAAAAACACACACACACACACACACACACACACACACACACACACACACACACACACACACACACACACACACACACACACACACACACACACACACACACACACACACACACTTGTGCTCATAAGTTTACATACCCTAGCAGAATTTGTGAATTTCTGGCCATTTGTCAGAGAATATGAATAACTCACAAACTTTTCTTTCACTCGTGGTTAGTGGTTGGGTGAAGCCATTTATTGTCAAACAACTGTTTTTACTCTTTTTAAATCATAATGACAACAGAAACTACCCAAATGACCCTGATCAAAAGTTTACATACCCTAGTTCTTAATACCGTGTATTGCTCCCTTTAACATCAATCACAGCTTGAAGTCTTTTGTGGTAGTTGTGGATGAGGCTCTTTATTTTATCAGATGGTAAAGCTGCCCATTCTTCTTGGCAAAAAGCCTCCAGTTCCTGTAAATTCTTGGGCTGTCTATATATATATATATAAAACACACGGTCAAGTCACATTATTATAACCACCTCCTACATTTGATGTCGGCAGCATGTAGCCCATGAAGTATGTCACGTGTTGTGCGCTGACTTGGTTGGTATATAAGGTGTGCGATAGGCCACCTGCATACATATAGTTCACTGCTATCGTGGGTAAAAGGGATGATTATCGGCTTTTGGGCCAAGGGTGGTAGTATTTCTGAAACAGTGCACTTTGTGACCTGTTCTTGTGCTGCTGTGGTTACAGTGTATTGTGACTGTACAAATGGCGCCATTGCGAATAACTGACGTGGAAACTGCGGAGCACCACGTGCCATTGATGTGAGAGGTGAACGTCGGCTACAGAGGTGTGTGATAAATGACCGTGGAGCAGCTCACTGTCAATATGTACCTGTGCCAACCTACCAGCACATTATTGAATCCCTCCCAGCCTGTCTAGATGCTGTCCGTGCTGCACACGTCGGTTACCTTGGCTATTAGCTGGCGGTCCGAATAATGTGACTCGACTGTGTGTGTATGTATATATATATATATATATATATATATATATATACACATATTAGTGCATATATATATATATATATATACACATATTAGTGCTGGGCAACGATTAAAATTTCGCTTAAATTTAAATTAATCGCGATTAATAGCAGGGTTTTTTACGATTGCGATTAATCGCATTGTTAGGCACAAAAGTCAATAATGAATTCAAATTTTTCAGGCAATTGACTGGTTGCTCTATGGGTTCGCCAGTGGCGCCATCTTTCGCAAACAGTTACATGTGGGAAGTAGAGAGGGGCCTGTTTTTTGAAAATGTGAAAACATCAGCAGCCATGCTATTGTACTATAGATATATAGACGACCTGTTAATACTGTGGTCCGGTGACGTGTCTAAACTCATTGAGATTATTGATAAACAGAACCATTCCAGTAGTCCCATTAAACTCACGCTCACGGCCAGTAAAACAGAGGTGTGCTATTTAGACGTACTTATCCAAGTACAGAATGGCAGCATCGTAACTTCCCTCTATAAGAAACCCACTGATAGGAACACAATCCTGCACGCAGACAGCTTTCATCCCAAAGCCATTATACGCAGTCTGCCATACTCTCAGTTTCTGAGGGTATGCAGGAATAATTCAGACGCCAGCAGAAGGGATATACAATTGAAGGAAATGATCGATAATTTCTGTGAACGTGGCTATGATAGGAGCGAGCTAAATAAAGCATGCAAAAAGGCGAAGTATATAGCCACACAGAAAAATAGAAAGAAAGGCACAGAACTCGCTAAATCGGTCATCCCATGGGTTAATGAATATAATACCAAAAGCCCTGGGACAACGAAACAAGTGAAAAGTCTCTGGCAGATGGTAATTACAGACCCTGACTTGAAATGCCTTCAAAATCATAGATTAATGCCCAGTTATTCCCGAAGTAGAAACATCAAGGACAGGATTGTTAAAACGGATGTAACAGGTTTTTGTCAACCAAAAGCACCAAGCAACTTTCTGAGTAGAAAGAACGGATGCTTCAAATGCCTGGGATGCATTACATGTTCGTTTATGCTGACAGGTGACACAATACCACACCCGCAGACTGGCCAGAGGCTTAAAATCAGGTGGCCACTAACGTGCACCACAAAATATGTTGTGTACGTTATAGTATGCCCTTGCGGGTTATACTATGTCGGAAAAACAGAATGTCAACTAAAAGTGAGACTTACACAACACCGTTCAGCCATACGGGCAGCAATAGAATCCGGCAAAAGCGATCAACCGGTTGCCCGTCACTTCGCTATCTCGCGACATAACCTGGCCAGCCTTAGATACAAGGCGGTAGACCATGTCCCTCCTTCCCTACGTGGGGGTGATAGGGGCAAGAAATTGCTCCAACTCGAATCTAAATGGATTTTTAGATTAGACAGCTTGGCTCCAAGGGGACTCAATGAAAATATGGGACTTATTAATTTTCTATAGAAGTGTCCAAGGTGATATACGCCTGTATTTTCAATTTATATTAATAGAATCCACCATATTGGTTGATCTTAAATCCCCCGTTATGTTTAGCAACGATGACACTCAGAACCATAAAGTACAGTGGCACTCAGAATTGATTATTAGAAGTAAAATAGCATATGATAGCAATTAGGTAAAATTGATAAAAGCAGTAGAGGTTTATGGCTATGCCAAATAGTAAGTTTGAGTAGTAGGTTGTCCGTTGCAATTTCTACACGTACACACTGCACATCGTTTTATTGTTTATTGTTTTTATAGCTGGCATACTCCAGCCCATATTGGGCGCAACTGTATTTTGTATGTCTAAAACATTGTATGCCAACATGCAGTATTATTGTTCACTATGAGTTTCATGCTTATCTAGTATCTAGATGCTATAGATGCGTATTTATGTATTTGTTTCCTTCGTGACAGTAAGCTGCGCGTCGTCATGGTAACAGGCTGACCCGATGACGCTACTTCCTGTGCTCGGGTAACAGAGAAACCGGAAGTGCGGGACATGGGAGGTCTGGAGCACCGCGAGGCACACAGCTGAGAGTCATGGAAGGGGGGTAAGTGGCACTGATTATTACATGTATTTATACCTGTACCATTGCACTGTTTTCACTGTCTGAGGAAGGGGATACGTCCCCGAAACGTAACACACATTAAAGCAACATCCACACACGTGGATGCTTTTTCACTATTGAGTGCCGCCTTTATAACAATCTCTACATACATGTGGGCATGCCCCACAGGGAAGGCACCTGAGCAAGTTGTGTATAGCAGGAGTGCCGGAGCCGAGCAGCTGTATATATATATACACATATTAGTGCTGGGCAACGATTAAAATTTCGCTTAAATTTAAATTAATCGCGATTAATAGCAGGGTTTTTTACGATTGCGATTAATCGCATTGTTAGGCACAAAAGTCAATAATGAATTCAAAAGTGGTGTATTGCGCACTTTTAGTACTTCTATATGAACAACAGTGCAATAACATTTGGTTTGCAGTATTCCCTTTACACAGCAGCATTTAAAAAACTTTAAAAAATAAAATATATTTCTCACAACTTTAAAAGTAAAACATTAATGTAATGTTAACATTTATAACTCTAAGGGGTCTATTCATGTACAAATGCAATGTTTTGGTCTAACTTATCACCAAGCATCGCATTCGTATGTGCGGGTTTTTAAGTTATCTTTACCGCAATTCATTAATCCCTTCCTGAACTCTGTCATGTAGTGCTAAACTGGCCGTCCACGATGTCCTCTTCTCTGCTTCTGCTGTGCCTACTACGCTGATCTGCCTCTGGCGCATGCGCACCTCATGCTTGGCGAGCTGCCCGTCAAGTGGTTGCTAAGGAGATTCCTCACAAGCCGGAAGCAGTGCGAGCTGGGTAAAAGGGGCGGAGCTTGCGGGACGGAGCGGCTAGTACCGAAGCAGGGGAAAGAACAGGCTTAGCGTCAGGCAGGTAGATACTACGCCATCCTCAGGTGACGAAGCGGCACAGAGAAGAGAAGCGGAAAGCTGAGCTTTCCGCTTCTACATGAATTGCAGATACCATACAAGTGTATGGTACTGCGATTCCAGCACAGAGCAGGGATACCGCTGGAGAAGTAATAACGTTCTCCGCGGTAACCCGCTCTGTAAATTGCGGTAAGCAGAGAAAAGCCCTGTTTAACGCAAAACAGGGCTTTTCTCTGCTGCATGAATAGACCCCTAAATCTGTTTTCTTTTGTTTTTATGAACAGGTACCGGTAGGATTTTTTTTTTTTTTTTTTATCAGCGAGCAGCATAAACAGTCTATAGGGCAGATGTATTAAGATGTACTAAGCCTGGAGAAGGGATAAAGAAGTGATAAGTGCAAGGTGATATCTAGAGATGTGCGGGTTTGGTTTTACTCAGATTTACTCGGGGCTCGAAACGGCATCTAATTGGATCACGGATGTCACGCGTTTTGGATAGCCAATAAGCAAAACCCGAAATACCCGAGTAAATCCGAGTAAAACCGAACCCGCTCATCTCTAGTGATAACGCACCAGCCAATCATTACGGATTTGAAAAATGACAGTTAGGAGCTGACCGTCTGGTGCGTTATCACCTTTCACTTATCACTGCTTTATCACTTCTTTGTCCCTTCTCCAGACTTTGTACATCTGCTCCTATGTTCAGTAGCAAGTGTGCCTGTTAGAGTGAGGTGAGCAAAAATCTGGTAATGTATGAGAGTAAATGACAATCAACCATTTGCTTCCAAACACTGGAAAACAGACAAAAACAATTGTTTGGAGAAATTGGCTATATCTAATGGATTTAATCAATTTGTCTGAATGACCATTGTCTGTTTTCCAGTGCTTGGAAGGAAATGGTTGATTGTCATTTGCTCTCATACATTCCCAGATTTTTGTTCCCACCAGACAGACTGGACAGATATATTTTAGGTGTGTAACCTATTTACTCCTCTGCACCAAGCCAGTTGCTAAAGGGGGGTACTCACGGAGAGATCCATGCTTAAAATCTAAGCAATCTGACTAGATTTTAAGCCCAGATCACTCGTGTGTATCCCCACAGCGATAGCAATATGCATCGCTATCGCTGGTGCTAGATTGGTCTGCATGCAGGCTCAATCTAGCATGTCGCTCATTTCACCCGCTGGGTGAAATGAGCGGCCCCCCGTCCTCCCCCACATCGCTCAGCACACGTTGCGCTATGCTGAGCGGCGGGAGAGATGTGTGCTGAGCGGTTCGCTCAGCACACATCTCTCCTGTGTGTATGGCCCTTAAGACACACAAGGTTATTTACATTTTCAGATGATAAAGAAACTCTCTTCTTCTGTACAATATGACCAGCAAGAGAAAACAACCTTTCATAGGGTACAGATGTTGCAGGTGTGGCCAAGTACTTCTGTGCAATGGAGGCCAGCGTGCTGTGTGAGCCTGCTTGTTTGGACCACCACTCTAATGGACAGGACTCTGTACTGATGGTGGGCTCCGCTCTGTATCGATGCACACTGTTCTCAACTGAATCTTCATCCTGTTCAGAATCAGACTCTGATGAAGCAGCCAATAGGGCTAACTTTTTATTTGGTGGCTCTGATGTTGTTGCTTCCACAGGTTTCTCTGCAACAAACCTCTGTTCCTTGAGTAAGTTGGTGACTAAGGCCCACACCTCACCCCTCTCAGCTCTGGGTATACACTTGAGGTCCTTGAATCTACGGTCCAATGCGGCAGCAATCTTCAGAAATGCAATGTTGGCATTTTACTTGTGTGTCTCCAGGTCTGTTCTGAATGTAGACTTAAAATTGACCACGTAGGCAGGGTCATCATCTGAACGCTCCATGACCCGAGAGAGATGGCAAAAAGCAGGCAGAACCACAGAGCATGAAACATACTTTTCTCCTCCCAGAAGTTTAGTCACATACCTGCAACAGCAAAAAAAAAAATCAAACCCATTTCGTTGGGTATGGGAGGCCCGGTGGGGTTGCCCACAAATAGACATGATGGCTTCTCATCTGAACAAGAAACTTCCCTGGTATTGCTCACGGACCAGGGACCCTCGGGCGAGGGCAGTGGATGCACTGGCGTTGCCCTGGACTTACCGGCTGGTCTATCTGTTTCCTCCATTTCCATTGCTCCCAAGGGTGCTCAAGCGAATCAGGAATCAAAGAGTCCAGACAATTCTGATTGCCCCGGATTGGCCTCGCAGGGCGTGGTACACGGATCTTCTGGACATGTCCGTTGAAGACCCCTGGCCTCTACCACTAAGAAGTGATCTTCAACAAGGACCATTCGTCTACCCGGACTTACGGCAACTTCGTTTGATGGCTCGTAGGTTGAGCGGAACATCCTAGCTCACGAGGGCCTTTCCAAGAAGGTTATTGCTACAATGGTTCTGGCCAGGAAACCTGTGACGTCAAAACACTATCATCATATCTGTAGGAGATATGTCTCTTGGTGCGAGGAATGCACGTATCCGCTTTCAGAGTTTCACTTGGGATGCTTTCTGCTTTTTCTGCAGGCTGGTGTGGATAAGGGCTTACGTATGGGTTTCATTAAGGTCCAGATTTCAGCCCTCTCCATTTTCTTCCAGAAAAAATTGGCAGTGTTGCGAGAAGTTCAGACCTTCTTGCAAGGGGTACTCCACATACAACCACCTTTTGTGCCGCCTACGGCACCCTGGGATTTGGATGTAGTGATGGCATTTCTACAGTCCTCCTGGTTTGAACCTCTGATGATGGTAGAAGACAAGTACCTCACGTGGAAAACGGTGATGTTACTGGCCCTGGCTTCTGCTCAACGTGTCTCAGAATTGGGGGCCTCTTCGTGTAAAAGTCCGTACTTGGGTGGTCATTCCGAGTTGTTCGCTCATTGCCGATTTTCTCTATATTGCGATTAGTCGCTTACTTCGCATGCGCAAGGTTCGCAGAGCGCATGCGATTAGTTATTTTACACAAAAGTAAGGTATTTTACTCACGGAATAATGAGGATTTTTCATCGTTCTGGTGATCGGAGTGTGATTGACAGGAAGTGGGTGTTTCTGGGCGGAAACTGGCTGTTTTCTGGGCGTGTGCGAAAAAACGCTGGCGTTTCTGGGGGAAAAGCGGGAGTGTCTGCAGAAACGGGGGAGTGTCTGGGCGAACGCTGGGTGTGTTTGTGACATCAAACCAGGAACGAAACTGACTGAACTGATCGCAATGGCTGAGTAAGTCTGGAGCTACTGAGAAACTGCTAAGAATTTTCTATTCGCAATTCTGCTAATCTTTCGTTCGCAATTCTGCTAAGCTAAGATACACTCCCAGAGGGCGGCGGCTTAGCGTGTGCAATGCTGCTAAAAGCAGCTAGCGAGCGAACAACTCGGAATGAGGGCCCTGGTCTTTTACGAGGACAGAGCGGAGCTCCGGACTAGACAGCAGTTCCTGCCGAAGGTTGTCTCCGCGTTTCAGCTGAATCAACCTATTGTGGTTCAGTCCAGTTCTGACGCTTCTGCTCTTCCGGAGGCATTGGATGCTGTGCGTGCCTTGAAGATCTATATCAAGCGCACAGCTCGGGAAAGACGGATTCCTTGTTTGTGCTCTATGATACGCAGAAAAAGGGTTGCCCTGCTTCAAAGTAGTCCATTGCTAGTTGGATCAGTCTTACTATCCAACAGCCCTATGTGTCGGCAGCCTTACCTGTTCCTAAGTCTCTGAAGGCCCACTGTACAAGATCAGTGGGCTCTTCCTGGGCAGCTGCCCGTGGAGTCTCGGCCTTGCAGCTATGCCGAGCCGCTACCTGGTCGGGGAAGAACACCTTTGTGAAGTTCTACAAATTCGATACCCTGGCCAAAGAGGATACCCAGTTTGGGCAGGTGGTGCTGCAGAAGTCTCCGCACATTCCCGCCCATTCTGGAAGCTTTGGGACGTCCCCATCGTACTAGCTTCCCCCAATATCTAGAGAAAATAGAGAAAATAGGATTTTAATTACCTACTGGTAAATCCTTTTCTCGTAGTCCATAAGGGATATTGGGCGCCCGCCTCAGTGCGTTGACTTTTCTGCAGGTTTTTGTTATATAGTTACCTGTTCAGCTGTTGCTGTTGTTGTTACCAGCCATTGCTGGTTGTTGTATGTTAGTGGTGTGCTGGTTTGTAAATCTCACCACTCTTTATCATATTTCCTTCTCTCATATATGTTCTTTCTCCTTCGGGCATGTTTTTACCTATAACTGCCTGTGGGAGGAGGCATAGAGGGGAGGAGCCAGCATACCCAGTTGAAGAAATTTAAAGTGCACTGGCTCCTTTGGACCCCGTCTATACCCCATCATACTAGTTTCCCCCAATATCCCTTATGGACTATGAGAAAAAGATTTACTGGTAGGTAATTAAAATCCTATTTTGTAACCACGATCCAAAAACAGGTCACAACATTCTTGTAAAGCCAAATCCGCACATGAATTATTTCTCAATATCCTCATAAATTGTGAAATGGGTAGGTTAGATGTAAGCGCATCTGGATGGTGACTGGTGGCCCATAGGAGTGTATTACGGTCAGCCTGTTTTCGATAGAATGTGTACTCCAAGTTACTCAAACCTTTAAATACAGTTAAATCCAGAAAGTTCATAGTATTATTACTGACCGCTGTTGCCATATGGATAATTGTCCGCACTCAGTGGCGTAACTACTGCCCCCGCAGCCCTCGCAGTGGCTTGGGGGCGCAGGGCTGCGGGGGCGCCGCCACTGATTTAGCGCAGATTGATATGCGGACGAGCGTCCGCATGTCAATTTGCGGTCTCCTCTCCCTCCTTCCCTCTGCTGCTGTGATGGAGGGACACGGAGGGCACAGCGCGCGCCTCTCCTGTGTCCCTCCTGGGTCTCCGGCGGGTCTAATAAATGAAGTGCCCATTCATGAGCTCTGATTGGCTCACGAACCGGCACTTCCTTTAACAGACCCGCCGGAGACGCAGGAGGGACACAGGAGAGGCGCGCGCTGTGCCCTCCGTGTCCCCCCATCACAAAACAGCGAGGGAGCGCGCGGAGGAGGATTTAACTGGCACTGGGGGAGCATATTCGGGGAGGGGGAGCATATTTTGCACTTTGGGGGGCATATGTGGCACTGAGGGGGCATATGTGGCACTGGGGGGGTATATGTGTACCTGGCACATGGGGGGGCTATATCTGGCACTGGGGGCATGTGAGTACCTGGCACTGTGTGGGAATATCTGGCACTGGGGGCATATGTGGCACTGGGGGGGGGGGTATATGTGTACCTGGCACATGGGGGGGCTATATTTGGCACTGGGGGCATGTGAGTACCTGGCACTGTGGGGGAATATCTGGCACTTGGGGCATATGTGGCACTGGGAGCACAGCCCTAGCAACAAGCACTACCCCCTAGCAACGAGCATGACACCCAGTGCATGAAACCCCTGGCAACGAGCATGACACCCAGTGCATGAAACCCCTGGCAACGAGCATGACACCCTGAGCATGAATACCCCTGGCACTATGCATGGAACCAAGAGCATTAAACCCCTGGCAACGAGCATGACACCCAGTGCATGAAACCCCTGGCAACGAGCATGACACCCAGTGCATGAAACCCCTGGCAACGAGCATGACACCCAGTGCATAAAACCCCTGGCAATGAGCATGACACCCTGAGCATTAAAACCCCTGGCACCATGCATGGAACCAAGAGCATGAAACCCCTGGCAATGAGCAGGTAATTTAAAAGTAATTAGAAGCATTACTGTAGGATTTAATGTGTAATGGGCATTACGGTGTGTGGCATAATGTATCACGGACATTGCGGTGTGTGTCATAATGTGTCACAGGCATTACGGTGTGTGGCATACTATATCACGGGCATTATGGTATGTGGTATAATGTCTCAGGGGTATTGCAGTGTGGCATAATGTATAACGGGCATTGCGGGGTGTGGCATAGGGTATAACGGGCATTGCGGTATGTGTCACAGGCATTACGGTGTATGGTATACTATATCACGGGCATTGTGATATGTGGTATAATGTCTCAGGGTCATTGCAGTGTGTTGCATAATGTATCACGGACATTGCGGTGTGTGTCATAATGTGTCAGGCATTACGAATTGTTGTATACTATATCACGGGCATTGTGGTAAGTGGTATAATGTCTCAGGGTCATTGCGGTGTGTGTCATAATGTGTCACAGACATTGTATGTGCTATAATGTATCGGGCATTGCAGTGTGTGGCATAATGTATAACGGGCATTGCGATTCCTGTCATAATGTGTCACAAGCATTACGGTGTGTGGCATGTGTCGGGGGCATTACGGTGTGTGCATATTGTGTCATGTGCATTATTGTGTGTGGCATAATGTCTAAGGGCCATTGCAGTATGTGGCATAATGTATACTGGGCATTACTATAAGGAGGAAAAATGACAAATAATGTAAGGGGCATGAATCAGGATTATTTTTCTTTCCTGTGGTGGCTAACGTCTGGGCGTGCAGGTTGCAAAACTGGGGTATAAGGTAGTCTTTTCCTGCAATGCCACACCCCTTTATGCAAAGCCACGCCCATTTCAATGAAGCCACGCCCCTTTTTGCGACGTGCGCGCCTTCGGCGTGTGCACGTTTGTCCCTTTACTAGTGCCAATTATGGGGGGGGGGGGGGGGGGGCGCCGAAGAATTTTTTGGCTTGGGGGAGAAAAATTTCTAGTTACGCCACTGTCCGCACTTAATATAATATTAGGGCAATGGATATTGTCTGAATTAAAATATAATTAATTATAAATAGGTGATTTACCCATAGTAAATAGTATGGTGGATATATATAGTAAGGAATAGATATGAAATAGGTTTGAACGTATGAGGTAATGATTAGATGATTTAGGAAATAATGTTTTGTATATGTGTTTATATAGATATACTGTATATATTTGTGTTTTACTGCAAGATTATGAGACGTTAGTGTAGGGAACAGGTTTATACGGCTCTAGCCATAAATAAGGCTAGAGAGGTCAAAGTATAACTAAAAATGCATTTACAATCAAATGGTCACTGGGATCCACAGGTGTACATTTAGATCAGAATCAAGATTTGCAATACCTTTGGCAATCATAAAACTGGTTTGTCTAGTGTCCAGTATAGGCCAAGCTAGGGACCATAAATTAGCTACTAAGAAAAGAGATCACATTCATTGATAAAACATGGTGTAACTCACCCCAGGAAAACTTGTCAATACAACAGAACTTTGAATGAAAAGACATTCCGAATTTTACAATACTCTCAATCAGGGGTGTATCTAGGGGTCTGAGCGCCCCTGGCAAAGTAAGGGACTGGCGCTCCCCCCCCCCCCCCCCCTTAGGCATGTGTCAAAAAGGGATGTGATCTCATGGGGAAGGGGCGTGACCACACAGAAGTACCCCTTATTCATATTACAGCACACAGCGGTGTCTCTTATTTACATTATAGCACAGAGTAGTACCCCACACACTAGAGCCCTTAATTCACATTACACAGTAGTACCCCTCCTCTTATACACATTATACCTACCCAGTAGTAGTTCCCTTGCACATTATGCAGACACAGCAGCAGTGCCCCTTACACGTTATGTCCACAGTAGTAGTGCCACTTCCGCATTATGCCCTGGGCATAATTATTATAATAAACACACTTGCACTGTGCAAGTACTGTATGATTATCATAATCAACTTTTTTGTAAATGATTAAAGATCCAAGGTTCAAATGCATCCTTGCAACAATGCACATGGGCAGAAGCAGGTAAATTACGATAATTTGTATTAAAAATATGGTGTTATTGTTTATTGTGAACAATTATTGGCACATTGTCAGCAATCAAGTATCACACATCATGCTCTATATAAGCAATCTGCAGTATGCACATAGGGGCAGAGTCAGCATATAGTGCATGGTGTTGTGTGGCCACCTTATTCACAGAATTTGCAGCAATATACTATAATATTACATGATATTAACCCTTCTATGGCTATTGTACATGTAACAGCTCATGTCCAGCTTTACAAGGCCATATACACACCATTGTTCTTGTCAGGTGGCTGATAGAGCAGGCTGCAGAGAGGGGATGGCAGGGACCGCTTCCTGGCCAGGGATTGGTCAGTCGTCACTTGTGGGCCCACTCCCCTGATTGAACGGTGAGCTGAAGCAAGGTGTGCAGCTTGCAGCTGGGAGTTCAGGGGGAGCCAGGGGAAGAGCGAGGCATCGGGGTCCGCGAAACTCCCTGGACAGAACTGCTATGTGATTCTACCTCCTGTTATGGGTAGCACACTGAGTGGTGCCCCCACCTTGGCCGGCGCCCCTGGAGAGTGCCATCCTGGCCAATAGGTAGATACACCCCTGCTCTCAATGCTTGAGGCAGGGTGGGCACCACACGTTTTATGACACCATGCCTTCTTGAGCAAGACACGCCAGCTCAGTTCAATGTTTGTTTTATGACACCTTGGAATGTAAATGGCAAACCTATAATTATCTTTCTTATTGAAAACACTATGGGAATATACCAGCTAAATGTTAAGTTATAGGTATTGTGACAAGAACACTGGGATAGTGTTTGAGGGCAGGTAGATTTGTCCCAGGTTCTTGTCTTACATGTTTTAGAAAATGTTAACTTCTAGGAAAAATGCTTTTTGTTTTGTCTGAACCTTTTCAGTTTGCTGTAAAAGCTGGGTAAAGGCTCTGAGAGAGAGATAAGGCGAGTTCTAGACATTGGGCCCAGTTCGGGTCTTTGGCCTCACAGAGGGCTAATCAGGGTTTCAGCTGTGTAAGAGTGATATAGTGCTTCTAACCTGATTAGTATGGGCAGACTGCCTGGGAAGGCTGCAGGATCTGTGTGTGAGAGACACGCTTTCTGATGCAAGTAAGCTATACAGTATGTACTGAAGAACTCTGTGTTTTGTTTAGTGACAGTTAGGAACATCTTATGTTTAGTTAGTGCCGGACAGGCAAGGTATTTTTATTTTGGGGTTTGTTTTATTTTCTGTTTCAATAAAACTGGCCGGGGTCAGTTGTACCAGAAACTGGACTTGTGTTGTTCCTCAGCTGCTGCGTCCTGCCATATTCCCCAGGAAAAGGCACCTTGCACCCCTACAGTGTTACAACTTGGTGGAGAATGCGAGCAGGCCGTTCTGCGCATAAGTGAAAGCAGCAGCTTTGTGAGGCCTGCAGAAAACGGTGGTTTATGCAGATACAGCCCAGTGTGAAGTTACTGAGACTCACCCCTGAGGGTTTGATATATGTCCTGGGTGAAAGCAGCTGCAAAGCCGCCTGAAAAATCTGTTGACATGGAGGATCTGCTTAAAGCCTTGCTGCAAGCTACAGCGGCTCAGCAGGAGGCCAACCGACAGCAGCAGGTGGCAATGGAGGAAAATTGGAGACTACAGCAGGAGGCCAACAGACAGCAGCAGGTGGCAATGGAGGAAAATAAGAGACAACAGCAGGCAGATGTTGATGAACTTTACAGGCAACAGCGTCAGGATAGAGAGGCCTTAGCAGAAGTGGTGCAGAGACTTGCAGCTCGGGTTGGAGATGTGGCCGTCAGTGCTCCAACCAGCTCTAGTTCTATACGAGCCAGTCACTTCCTGCAGAAAATGACAGAGGCTGATGATGTGGAGGCCTATCTGACCACGTTTGAAAGGACTGCCGAGCGTGAGAACTGGCCGAAAGCACAGTGGGCCAGTCTGCTGGCACCTTTCCTGTCAGGTGAGCCCCAAAAAGCTTACTTTGATTTAAGCCCTGCTGAGGCTCGGGACTATGATAAACTAAAGACTGAGATCCTGACCCGCCTGGGAGTCACGCTGTCAGTACGAGCACAACGGGTGCACCGTTGGCTGTACGCCATGGAGAAGCCTCCGCGCTCCCAGATGCACGACCTTATTCAGCTAACAAAAAAATGGCTACAGCAAGAGACATTAACTGGTCCCCAGATGGTGGAAAGAGTCGTCATGGACCGCTACTTGAGATCTTTGCCCATGGTCCTGCGCAAGTGGGTGAGCCATGGAAACCCGGGTACTGCTGACCAATTAGTGGACATGGTAGAGAGGTATTTGGCAGCAGAGGAACTACTGATGACCACCCAGCAACCCATAGATCCTCGACAGCGCCCTTCAGTAAAGACTGGTAAGACTGTTCCGTGGGAAAACGTTGCTGGGCGGTTAAGAGAACGCAAGGCTGGAGAGACTGTAAACACTGGCCCTGGAAACAGGCCAATGGGGCTAGAACGGTCTATGCTGCCCAAATGGGTTGATAATCGTGTGGTTAAATGTTTTAGGTGTGGTATGCCAGGTCATGTTATTGCCAATTGCCCAGTCACGCAAGAACCCATGCAATGTGATGCTGCCTTTGAATGTCGCAGAATATCTTTCTTTGCTAGGTTAGCCTGTACTGTGGTACCTTCACCTGAGCTGGAAAAACAAATGTGTGATGTGTTCTTAGAAGGTAACCGGGTAGAGGCCTTGCTAGATTCAGGAAGTTTAGTTACCCTCGTGAAAGCTGGGTTAGTGAACCCCTTAAAGGTCCAGCAAATACCTATTGGGGTAACTTGCATACATGGGGATACCCAACATTATGCCACTGCTGAGGTGAATATAGAAACTTGTTGTGGGTCAGCAATGGTTAAAGTGGGACTGGTCCCTACCTTGGTGCATGAGGCCATAATAGGGAGGGATTTTCCTCATTTTTGGAAACTGTGGGAATCACGGTTATCAACAGATGTGAGAAGTAAAAAGCCAGTTGATAATACCGGTGATTTTATGGATGTACGTGGGTCTTCGGAACTTTCTGGCCCTTTGCCTTTTGCTAGTTTGGCTGGGGAAGTGACAGATGGGGAGTCCAGTGAGGACCCTCTTGCCGGGAACAGAGACATAGTAGTTAGAACTGAAAGCGTGCCTGACCTGGAGGTAAAGAAGGATCTGTTTGCGTCTGAACAGTTAAAGGATCCTACCTTAATAAAGGCTAGAGAGAATGTTAAGATTGTTAATGGGGAACCTGTGGTACCAGGTGACAGGGTTACGTATCCCCACATGGCCATCTGTAATGAGCTCTTGTACCACATTGTCAAAAGGGGTGAGGATGTGGTGGAACAGCTGGTAGTTCCCCAGCCTTATCGGAGAACGGTACTAGATTTAGCTCATAGTCACGTTACCGCAGGACATTTAGGGGCAGAAAAAACCACTGAAAGAGTTTTACAAAGGTTCTTTTGGCCAGGGGTTTATAAAGAAGTGTCTGAATATTGTTCTTCCTGTCCTGAATGCCAGTATCATGCCCCTAGACCCCATTTCAGGAGCCCACTAGTTCCCATGCCTATTATAGAGGTCCCGTTTGACAGAATAGCCATGGATCTCGTGGGGCCCTTGTTAAAGTCTGCTCGGGGCCATCAGTATATCCTGGTAATTATGGACTATGCCACTCGATATCCTGAGGCTGTCCCTTTACGCACTATCACAACCAAGGCGATAGCTAGGGAGCTGGTGCAGGTATTTAGTAGAGTGGGAATACCAAAAGAAATTTTGACTGACCAAGGTACTCCATTTATGTCAAGGATCATGAAAGAATTGTGCAAGTTATTTAAGGTCACTCACCTCAGGACGTCCATCTACCATCCCCAAACTGACGGGTTGGTGGAAAGGTTTAATAAAACATTAAAAAGTATGTTAAAAAAGGTTGTTGAGAGAGATGGGAAAAACTGGGATTGTTTGTTGCCCTACTTGTTAATGGCCATCAGAGAAGTTCCTCAGTCCTCTACGGGGTTTTCTCCATTTGATTTGTTGTATGGTAGACACCCCAGAGGGCTGTTGGATGTTGCCAAAGAGACGTGGGAAGGACAGCCCACTCCTTATAGAAGCGTTATTGAGCATGTAACACAAATGCAGGATAGGATTGCAGCCGTGGTACCTGTTGTCAGAGAGCACATGGAACAGGCCCAAAGTGCTCAACAGAGGGTCTATAACCGGAGTGCCAAGATACGGGAATTTGCTCCTGGAGATAGAGTTCTTGTTTTGGTACCCACTGTGGAAAGCAAATTCCTAGCTAAATGGCAGGGTCCATTTGAGATTAGGGAAAAAGTGAATGAGGTTAATTACAAAGTATACCAGCCGGGAAAGAGAAAACCCGAACAGATCTACCATGTTAACTTAATCAAACCCTGGAAAGATAGGTTGTCTCTGTCAGCGGAGCCTTGCCCTTCGGTGTCTTCACCCCGGTTGCTTCCCGCAGTGAAGGTGTCAGAGACATTATCAGCTGATCAGAACAATCAGGTTAAAGAATTTCTCATCCAAAATAGGGAGGTATTTTCAGAGCTGCCTGGCCGAACGACCATAATAAAACATGACATTGTCACAGAACCAGGGGTCAGGGTTCATTTAAAGCCATATAGGATTCCTGAAGCTCAGCGAGAAGCTATTTCTAAGGAAGTTAAAACCATGTTAGAACTTGGAGTCATAGAGGAGTCTAACAGTGAGTGGTCCAGTCCCATAGTGCTCATCCCGAAGCCCGACGGTAGCATACGCTTCTGTAATGACTTTCGTAAGTTAAATGAGGTGTCCAAGTTTGACGCATACCCCATGCCCCGTGTGGATGAGCTTGTAGAAAGGCTGGGAACAGCCAGGTTTCTCACCACATTGGACCTGACCAAAGGTTACTGGCAAATACCTTTATCTGATAGCGCCAAAGAAAAAACAGCCTTTTCGGTTCCGGAGGGGCTGTACCAGTATAAGATGTTACCCTTTGGGTTGCATGGGGCTCCAGCAACCTTTCAACGGGCGATGGATAAAATTTTGAGGCCCCATAGAAAATATGCAGCTGCCTATTTGGATGATGTGGTAATTCACAGTACAGACTGGGGGTCACATTTGGTTAAAGTACAAGCAGTACTGGACTCAATCAGAGAGGCAGGGTTAACTGCTAACCCAAAGAAGTGCTGCCTCGCAATGGAGGAGGTCAAATACTTGGGCTTCACCATAGGCAGAGGTCAGATTAGGCCCCAATTGAATAAAGTTGATGCTATTCAAAACTGGCCTCGTCCAGTGAATAAAAAACAGGTAAGGGCTTTTTTGGGAATTACTGGGTACTATAGACGGTTTATTCCTAATTTTGCGACCACAGCGGTGCCGTTGTCAGACCTTACCAAAGGGAAGCAGTCAAATGTGGTGAAATGGAACCCTGATGCAGAAAAGGCGTTCCAAGCGTTAAAAGTGGCTTTGTGTTCACAACCGGTGTTGATAACACCAGATTTTTCAAAAGAATTTGTGGTACAGACAGATGCCTCAGAGGTAGGGATAGGTGCTGTGCTGTCCCAAACCAGAGATGGGGACGAACACCCTATCATTTATTTGAGTAGGAAACTCAATGAGCATGAAAAAAGGTATGCCATTGTGGAAAAGGAGGCTTTGGCCATTAAGTGGGCACTAGATACCTTGAGATATTACCTCTTGGGTAGACAATTCAGACTAGTGACAGACCATGCCCCTTTAAAATGGATGTATGTAAATAGAGGCAAGAATGCTCGTGTAACTAGATGGTTTCTAGCGTTGCAGGACTTTAAGTTTACTGTCGAACATAGACCGGGAACACAATTGGCCAACGCAGATGCATTGTCTCGCATCTTCTGTTTGGGGGCTACAAGTGTTCCGGCCCCTAGGTCGAAACAGGGGAGGGGGATATGTGACAAGAACACTGGGATAGTGTTTGAGGGCAGGTAGATTTGTCCCAGGTTCTTGTCTTACATGTTTTAGAAAATGTTAACTTCTAGGAAAAATGCTTTTTGTTTTGTCTGAACCTTTTCAGTTTGCTGTAAAAGCTGGGTAAAGGCTCTGAGAGAGAGATAAGGCGAGTTCTAGACATTGGGCCCAGTTCGGGTCTTTGGCCTCACAGAGGGCTAATCAGGGTTTCAGCTGTGTAAGAGTGATATAGTGCTTCTAACCTGATTAGTATGGGCAGACTGCCTGGGAAGGCTGCAGGATCTGTGTGTGAGAGACACGCTTTCTGATGCAAGTAAGCTATACAGTATGTACTGAAGAACTCTGTGTTTTGTTTAGTGACAGTTAGGAACATCTTATGTTTAGTTAGTGCCGGACAGGCAAGGTATTTTTATTTTGGGGTTTGTTTTATTTTCTGTTTCAATAAAACTGGCCGGGGTCAGTTGTACCAGAAACTGGACTTGTGTTGTTCCTCAGCTGCTGCGTCCTGCCATATTCCCCAGGAAAAGGCACCTTGCACCCCTACAGTGTTACAGTATATATACATGAGTTCAGTCAGTGGTAGAACAGGAGAAGAGGAGGAACAGGAGGAGGAAGGAGACATGTTCACACAGAAGAAATGATCCTTGGGATGGCAACCATGTACTTGCAAGTATACACTTTATGTTAGTAATTGAAACTGTTTGTGAAACTTATGTTTGTTCTATAATTAAGGAAGCATAAAATATTATTAGTATATATATCACTACTGTGAATATCTTATTCTGTATGATTTGATCTGCCTGTAAATAAATAATCATATGATTGGAGCGGTAATCTCAAATTTGAA
This sequence comes from Pseudophryne corroboree, assembly GCF_028390025.1. Taxonomy (NCBI): domain Eukaryota; kingdom Metazoa; phylum Chordata; class Amphibia; order Anura; family Myobatrachidae; genus Pseudophryne; species Pseudophryne corroboree. The sequence goes on along the minus strand of NC_086445.1, from coordinate 239,372,146 downwards.
CTCTCTTTAAGGAATCATAACTTCATAATTTCATAGGTCATATGTATAAGGACTGCATATATTTATCAGCCACTTAGTTTGTAAGCCTGACATAATATATTTGCAGATATATATGATAAACACATATGAATTAAAATATATCCATAAATTAATAATCATATATGATATATTAAATATTAATAATTCATAAATATGAGTCCATAAATCAATACAGCGGAGATAAATCTAATCGGGCTGGGTAAGATGTTGAGGCTCATGATCAAAAAGACATCATCTATAAACCTTTTATAATAAAAAATCTTATCACCAAAATCAGTAAGGATAAATTCCTGTTCATATTGCTGCATGAATATGTTTGAATAAGCTGGCGCTAAATTCAAACCCATCGCCGTCCTGGCGCTCTGAACAAGATAATCTCCTTGGTAAAGAAAGTAATTTCATTCTAGAACCTTTTTGAGAAGCTCAAGCATCTAGTCAATCGGTGGACCTTCATAAGGGCCCACCAAGGGAGCTTTTTCCACAGCTTTGATCCCCAAATCATGGGGTATCACTGTCTAGAGTGAACAAACGTCCATTTTTTGTTATTTCACCAGCTAGTAATTTCTGTATATATTTAGTACTTGTATATGTGTTTTTATAATGTGTGTCATTCACCAGGGCTAATACTGTATTCACCTCTCGTGGGGACATTATGATTAATAATAAACATAGCATGTTGCCTTCATACCCATTATTCTAGTTACATCAGAAGTCACTATAGCGTTAATCACCTCATGGGACGCATAACTTTTGGTTATGCGTTCCACTGACTGGAGGATAAGAGGCTTGATTACATGGGGAGGGCGCTGACGGACGCCAGCGCTCCGTATGCTGCTGTGGAATGCATGCTTCCTGGCTATGCGTTCCACAGACCGGAAATTAAAATCCGGAAGTAGCGCAGGACGGCGGCGCTGACCGCGGCTGTCCTGTGCTAGCTCCCAGCTGTAGGTGAATAGCTGATGGGACTGAAAAGGGTACAGTGTGGCACTATTGTAAACTGAAAGTTGCTCTAAATAAATAAGCTTTTAGAGTGCATTTAAGAGTACTTTTCAGCATTAGTGTGGTATGTGACATCACTTCCGGTGGCGTGTGAAGTCATTCATTGAATGTAATTGTATTAACTATGAGAGGGGGTATATATATGTGTCCTCTGCTGGGTGACTGTGTTCTGTCTTATTGTCTGGGTGCCTGTGCACACTTTTTTGGTCTTGACAAAGGCTCCGCAGTGGGCCGAAACGTCGACCTGTTCTTTTAAGAGTATGTTAAAATAAACAGTATATTTTAAACGTGCTGAGAAGTCTGGTAAGTGCCCTCTCCTTCCAATCTATATTGAGACATGAAGAGAATTCTAATGGCTCTGAGGACGTCACCCAAGCTAATGTGAACTTCATGAGTGAGAGTGCGATCTGCTTCGGGGCTATATATGTATATATATATATATATATATATATATATATATATATAAATAATATAATATATCCACAGATTGTCCTGCACTCTCATCAATTCACAGATATGTATATGTGGGTGCTCCCAATGACCATGTGTGGCCACCAATATACCGCAAAAACCACCGAGGTGGAAGGTGCACTCTCGCCAAAATCAGTCTCTGGAGTCACTTGTTGAGTCAACTTAGTTTAATCAGATTCAGTGGTGGTGCCATTTAACCATCGACGTTTCGGTCCATGTGTGAACCTTTATCAAGACAGGCACTTCACAACATCTAAATAATAAACATTAAAGGCAATTAAAATCAGTATAAAAAACCAAATCACCTACACCATCACCACCAGTGCATCCCAGGCCCTTGTGACAGACGAGAGTAACGGAACAATACAATAAAGAAGTACTCAAATATTTATCATACATAGAGTATACAAGCTCGTGTGTTCAGGGAAACTTCCACCTCTCTTCTCACCCCAGGACAGATACTAGTATTATTAGTATGTGTAATTACCTGAAAACAATACTGGATCAAATAAAGTGGCCAAAGTCGGTACTCCCTAAACAGGAACCACTATAGTAAAGAGAAGGTACATAGCCTATCAGACAAACAACCACAGAGCTGTGAAATGTGAACCAACAAAACAATTCACAATGGGTCATACCTGGTAGTAATGGAGATAACATATGGCAGCTATGGCTTAATCAACAGGTTCAACATAGCATCTGTAACTGTAAGACCAAAATTATACTTACAGACTAGCCAAAAGTAAGCACCAAAGATGACAGCAGAAGTAGAATACTCACAGCTCAGATGTCAGGAGCCAAATGATAGCTGCATGCTAGACTCTCAGTGCTAGGGGCTATTTAAGGCACTCAAACAGGAAGTGCCAATTGAAAATGCACACATACAAAAATCAAGCTAATGAGAATTGTACAATCATGAATGTTACAACAAATAATATATCAATAGGGTATGGCCGAAAGCAGAAAAGTAAACAGTATAACAGAAGAAATGGTTTAATTGATGCTAACTGGACGGACGCCGGGTACGTGGCTTCCGCGTTCCATAGACCGGAAGTCCGTGCGTTCCATGAACCAGAAGTGACGCGGCCCCGGCTCCGTCAAGCGGGCTCCACCACTAACACAGTACAGACGCGATCGAGAATATAACATAAGGAAAAATAGAGAGCCTAAAAAAATTCAAAAGGGAAAGAGGCTCACAGTATGTACATGTGGCAATAATGGTGATAGTAATAATCGCACTAAGTACATGCCACTAACCCCCGCCCTGCCGGAAGTGACGTCAGGACCCAGTGGTCAAACAAGAGGGATGTGAGGCTGTCAATCAAGGGAGGAATCCCTAAGTATACAGAATAATAATATAAACGTTAAATAGACAAAGACAATACCTAGGAGGGCAATATAACTAAAAATCCCACCGACCTAGAGCATAATGGATTAAAAATACAACAGTTCACAATGTAAAGTGAATGTAACTGGAATTGAAATTACATCTAATTACATCTAATACTCTGATGCTTTTAGGACAACCATAAATCTAATAAGTGTGAAGGAGGGATAATAAGCTATTTGTCCTCCTCACGTTCTGTCAAGGGCCTGGGTTGGCTCTGGGAAAAATAATACTAACATTAAATCAAATAAAAGATAAATAAATAAAAATTAAAAATAAATAATACATGTTAGGCACTCAATATGCATAAGAGGTAGGTTAATTAAACACACTAGACCTCAAAGTTGGCAAAAGGTATATAAACTCATATATTATACATAATAACAAATTGTTATAAATGTATCGATTAATCAGTACCAACACAAAAAGTGGTAGAACAGTGAAAACCATCCCAAACATAAACGAGTGCCTTTAAAGGAAAATATTGAGTGGATTGGCCTCATTAAGGCCCCTTCGGGCTACCGTGTTAAGTTTATGTATCCAGAAACTTTCCCTCTGCTTAAGGAGCAGTGTACGATCTCCACCTAGTTGGAGTGGGGGGACCCGATCAATGAGCTGGCATTTGAGGGCGGCTACTTGATGTCTAGCAGTCACAAAATGTTATGCTACCGGTTTATCTGAAAGGCCAGAAAGAAGGGCTGTGTGGATAGATGACCGATGATTGGCCATCCGATCGCGGAATGGATGTGTCGTCAATCCGACATAACAAAGTCCACAGGGACATTTTAAAAGATAAACTACATAATCTAATCGACAATGTAGGTGGTACTTGATGGGGATCTTTTTCCCTGTGTGTGGATGATGTAAAAAAGGGCCGGTTATCATCGCTCTACATGTAGTACACCCCCCACAAGAAAAACTGCCAGGTTTGGCCTGCATAAGATGGGTATTAGACTTTTTGTGTTCGGGAAATGCAGTTGGCCTCATTAAAAGTTGTTTTAGATTAGCACCTCTTCTATAGGCCACCATTGGTGCTGGTACCTTAGTAAAGGGCAAATTGCTGTCAGATGCTACTATTGGCCAATGCCTCCGGAGTGCTTTTCTGGTTACGTCCGAGGTGCCATCAAATTGGGTGGTAAAAATCATACGCTTATCACCTGTAGTACCCTTCACCTGCTGTCCGCCAATGATACTATGTGCTTTATTTAAACACCGTGTGAGTACCGGTTTGGTGTACCCTCATTCCAAAAAAACGGGAAGTTATTTCAGCACATTGTTGATCCTTAAGTATTGGATTGGAATTGATCCTCATTACTCTGAGATGTTGTGCCCATTTTTCGGCAACAAATATGTGTTCTCATAGTGTGTCATAAAGAGATTGTGGGGTATACCTACTGGATGATGGGCTGTTGGCCCAAGCAGAAACCGGTATTGTCTCTTTTACAGATGAGGATACCGAGAAGTTACTGTTTGATTAGCTTGAATTTGAAGCCTTACCGGCTGAAACACCTGTGGATTTGTTTTACAAAGTGTTGAAACATAAGCAGAGGAAGGTGGACCTAACCCTACATGGCCAATTCCTTTCAGAATATCTTAGACGAAAACAAATCCCCAGGGGGTTTCGTATTTCTAATGTTCCCACTTTGGGCAGAAACAATCCGGTCTTCTGCAGCCGGTGGTGTGGAGTATTAAATAAGTGTTCGCTCGATCTTATGACCCTTGTGGTCGAGGAAGTTGGCACTGAATTGAAAAAATTATCAATTGAAGTTGACACCTCTATAAAATCATACACCACCGCGCTGCAGAATGACAAGACCCAGAATTGGACTGAGAAATTACAGTCTCAAGTGGACAATTATAAACGTGATTTGATTTCCTTTAAACGGAAAAAGTTGTCCACTGTAACCAGCGACTACCACAATCATACAGTTTATCGCTGGTTACTTGGGAACAATACCAATGAACGCCAAAATAGGCAATTTGTAAGACGTAGGGCACCACCTTTCTCTCATGACTTATCCTCTGCCTCTACCTCCGATACTGATTATTACGATGGTACTAGTGATTCCACCCATTTTTTAGAGCAAGGAGGCGAGACGTCCTCCACCCGTTCCAGGGTGCTAAGAAGCGGCACCGACCGCACCCAAGGAGAGGGGGGTACCAGGAGAAGAGGGAGGAGGAGACGATAGTTAACAATGTTTTCAACTTATCCAATATTGAGTTAAGTAAGCTGCAGTCAAACTTCTGGCACGGGGATTATCATTTGTCCCCACTTGTAGAACTAACTCGTTCAAACGGTCCATTGACTAATATAGATTTGGACGTTCTCTTCGTCTGCATGAATTTTTGCTAATAAACCCACCGATAAAGCTAAGTCTGATTTTCGGCCCAAATCCACATTCGATCCCCCATCCTCCAACCCTAGTATCAAAACCTTCCTACGTCTAGTACAAAGGGATTCTGAGGTCCCGCCCCCTAAGAAAAATGTTTGACAATCTGTCCCCTGCAGAAAGGAAAGCATTAAAAACTCTGAGAGAATCTACCAACATAGTGATCCGCCCTGCTGATAAGGGCGGCGCTATTGTTGTCCACTAACCAAATACCTAAGATTAAATCTAAGATAGACCAGAGTCTTAAATTTGGTTTTGAGCAGGGATTTATTTATGAGGATCTTTTTCAATTTCTTACTGTCAATTCGCCCAGGTGCCCTATTTTGTACACACTACCCAAGATTCATAAAACTCTTGTATGCCCTCCCGGTAGACCGATAATTGCTGCAGAAGGTTCTCTTCTACAACGCATCGCAATTTTTATAGATAGCATCTTTCAGCCTCTAGTCTCAAAAACTAAGAGTTACCTCAGGGATACTGGGGATTTTTTGTTTCATCTCCAGAAATTTGACAAACTTAGTGATCACACTCTATTGGTGACAATGGATGTGTGTTCTTTATACACGGTTATACACCATCAACAGGGTTTAGAGGTAATACGGACATTTCTCTCTAACTCTTCCTGTAAAGACTATCCTCCAGAGTTTGTGTTGGAATTGACCTCATTAGCTCTGACTTGTAATCATTTTATGTACAAAAGTGATTACTTTTTACAATTAGCCGGAACGCGATGGGGTCAAATTTGGCCCCATCATACGCCAATCTCTTTATGACACACTATGAGAACACATATTTGTTGCCGAAATATGGGCACAACATCTCATTTTTTAAATGATTTATAGATGACATCTTCCTGTTATGGGAGGGCACTGAACTCGAATTTGTTGACATGGTGAATCAACTCAACACACAGGATAGTCCTATTAGATTTACGTATTCTGTGTCGGCTATGACCATTAATTTTTTGGACGTGAGCATTATTAAAACTGAGAATCATTTAGAGACTACAATGTTCCGTAAACCGACGGACCGTAATTTGACTTTGCATGTGAACAGTCACCACCCCCTGCACTCAAAGAGGATTTACCAATATCGCAATATCTCAGAGTAATGAGGATCAATTCCAATCCAATACTTAAGGATCAACAATGTGCTGAAATAACTTCCCGTTTTTTGGAACGAGAGTACACCAAACCGGTACTCACACGGTGTTTAAATAAAGCACATAGTATCTTTGGCGGACAGCAGGTGAAGGGTACTACAGGTGATAAGCGTATGATTTTTACCACCCAATTTGATGGCACCTCGGACGTAACCAGAAAAGCACTCCGGAGGCATTGGCCAATAGTAGCATCTGACAGCAATTTGCCCTTTACTAAGGTACCAGCACCAATGGTGGCCTATAGAAGAGGTGCTAATCTAAAACAACTTTTAATGAGGCCAACTGCATTTCCCGAACACAAAAAGTCTAATACCCATCTTATGCAGGCCAAACCTGGCAGTTTTTCTTGTGGGGGTTGTACTACATGTAGAGCGATGATAGCTGGCCCTTTTTTACATCATCCACACACAGGGAAAAAGATCCCCATCAAGTACCACCTACATTGTCGATTAGATTATGTAGTTTATCTTTTAAAATGTCCCTGTGGACTTTGTTATGTCGGATTGACGACACATCCATTCCGCGATCGGATGGCCAATCATCGGTCATCTATCCACACAGCCCTTCTTTCTGGCCTTTCGGATAAACCGGTAGCACAACATTTTGTGACTGCTAGACATCAAGTAGCCGCCCTCAAATGCCAGCTCATTGATTGGGTCCCCCCACTCCAACTAGGTGGAGATCGTACACTGCTCCTTAAGCAGAGGGAAAGTTTCTGGATACATAAACTTAACACGGTAGCCCCAAGGGGCCTTAATGAGGCCAATCCACTCAATATTTTCCTTTAAAGGCACTCGTTTATGTTTGGGATGGTTTTCACTGTTCTACCACTTTTTGTGTTGGTACTGATTAATCGATACATTTATAACAATTTGTTGTTATGTATAATAAAGGAGTTTGTATACCTTTTGCCAACTTTGAGGTCTAGTGTGCTTAATTAACCTACCTCTTATGCATATTGAGTGCCTAACATTTATTATTTATTTATTATTTATTTTTTATTATTTATTTTTATTTATTTATCTTTTATTTGATTTAATGTTTGTTTTATTTTTCCCGGAGCCAACCCAGGTCCTTGACAGAACGTGAGGAGGACAAATAGCTTATTATCCCTCCTTCACACTTATTAGATTTATGGTTGTCCTAAAAGCATCAGAGTATTCGATGTAATTTCAATTACAGTTACATTCACTTTCAAGCTTGTGAACTGTTGTATTTTTAATCCATTATGCTCTAGGTCGGTGGGATTTTTAGTTATATTGCCCTCCTAGGTATTGTCTTTGTCTATTTAACGTTTATATTATTATTCTGTATACTCAGGGATTCCTCCCTTGATTGACAGCCTCACATCCCTCTTGTTTGACCACTGGGTCCTGACGTCACTTCCGGCAGGGCAGGAGTTAGTGGCATGTACTTAGCGCGATTATTACTATCACCATTATTGCCACATGTACATAGTGTGAGCCTCTTTCCCTTTTGACTTTTTTTAGGCTCTCTACTTTTCCTTATGTTATATTCTCGATTGCGTCTGTACAGTGTTAGCGATGGAGCCGCTTGACGGAGCCGGGGCCGCGTCACTTCCGGTTCATGGAACATATGGACTTCCGGTCTATGGAACGGGGAAGCCGCGTACCCGGCGTCCATCCAGTTAGCATCAATTAAACCATTTCTTCTGTTATACTGTTTACTTTTCTGCTTTCGGCCATACCCTATTGATATATTATTTGTTGTAACATTCATGATTGTACAATTCTCATTAGCTTGATTTTTGTATGTGTGCATTTTCAATTGGCACTTCCTGTTTGAGTGCCTTAAATAGCCCCTAGCCCTGACAGTCTAGCATGCAGCTATCATTTGGCTCCTGACATCTGAGCTGTGAGTATTCTACTTCTGCTGTCATCTTTGGCGCTTACTTTTGGCTAGTCTGTAAGTATAATTTTGGTCTTACAGTTACAGATGCTATGTTGAACCTGTTGATTAAGCCATAGCTGCCATATGTTATCTCCATTATTACCAGGTATGACCCATTGTGAATTGTTTTGTTGGTTCACATTTCACAGCTCTGTGGTGGTTTGATAGGCTATGTACCTTCTCTTTACTATAGTGGTTCCTGTTTAGGGAGTACCGACTTTGGCCACTTTATTTGATCCAGTATTGTTTTCAGGTAATTACACATACTAATAATACTAGTTTCTGTCCTGGGGTGAGAAGAGAGGTGGAAGTTTCCCTGAACACACGAGCTTGTATACTCTATGTCTGATAAATATTTGAGTACTTCTTTATTGTATTGTTCCGTTACTCTCGTCTGTCACAAGGGCCTGGGAGGCACTGGTGGTGATAGTGTAGGTGATTTGGTTTTTTATACTGATTTTAATTACCTTTAATGTTTATTATTTAGATGTTGTGAAGTGCCTGTCTTGATAAAGGTCCACACATGGACCGAAACGTCGATGGTTAAATGGCACCACCCCTGAATCTGATTAAACTAAGTTGACTCAACAAGTGACTCCAGAGACTGATTTTGGTGAGAGTGCACCTTCCACCTCGGTGGTTTTTTATAAATAATGAAGCACTTTTAAGCCAGCAGCACACAATATAACAGTTCATACTAAGAGTGCCAGTCACATAGTAAGTTGCAATAATCTCAATGCAAGAAACCAGCACATCCAATTAATGCAAAACAATTCTTTATTAAAAAAAAAAAATGTAGAAAATTAAAATAAAACACCAGAGGCATCATGGAGGGTATCAGAACAAACGTGTCACAACTGAGGGCCTGAGCTGACGGGAGGCAGCCTCAGTTGTAGGGGCTGAGATGTAACGGAACCTGGGAGGTTGTATCAGACCCCTAGACATGTAAGTAACATGTAGAAGAAATGCCCGAAGGCGTGAACACGACAACCAGGGTAAAAGTCAATGATGTTTATTTATGACAAACTCCGTAACACAGCAGCAGTAAAAGAAAACATAAAAATCAGCAGAGGATAAATACAGTTCCTGGGTTCTACAGGGTGGCAAGGGCCACAGGGCTCTGGTAGTGTGAGATAGTTCTTATAATCTTCTAGTTGGAAAGTCCTTACCAGGCCCGACTGTAGCAATGGAGATAGCCCAGGATCGTACCAGCTGGTGTTCCAGGAAGAGCTGGGCTGCTGTGGATAAAACGGCTGCTGTGGGTACTGGCTGGAACCAGACTGATGTTGGCACGGAGTGGATACTGGCTGGAACCAGTTAAATGATAAATGTAGCTTGAGAGCGATGAAATATGAAGTGATGTTTGGAGCTTGAGAGCGGTGAAATAATAATGCCGGTGATAAATGATAATCTGCAGAAAAGGGTACCGGCACTTTAAGAAGAGCTGACCTCTGCTGGAAGCTGGATGCTGAAAGCAGGTGGATCTGTAGCTGGAAGCAGATGAATCCAAATGGATAGGAGAGTCAGGCTACACCGCAGGTGGAATGCTGGTGCGGGTCTCTTTAGTGGAAGTGTGGAGATAGGAACTGGAACCTGGAAAACAACCACAGGAGAGAGACAAACTGGAACTAGGTTTGACAACCAAAGCACTGACGCCTTCCTTGCTCAGGCACAGAATACTTATACCTGCAGCAAGGAAGGGATTGGCTAGGCAATTATGCAGATTAACATTGCAAACAGTAGATTGGTGGAAATGAACAGATGACAGAATCCAAGATGGCTGCGCCCATGCAGACACTTGGAGGGAAGTTTGGTTTGTAATCCATGTGGGAATTAAAACAGTAATGGCGGCGCCGGCCACAGGAGACAGGAGACGCCAGACTGATAAGTGCACATTTAACCACGCGGGCACAGCAGAGGCCGCGGGAGACGCCATTCCGGATGTTACAGGTGTTGCGGTGACCGCGTCTCAGAGTGACAGGAGAGGAGGCAGGAATGTGGACATCAGTATGACAGATGGGATCCGGTCCTGGAACGCTGAGCCAGCCTTAGAAGGCATCTGAAGGGTAAGTAATGGCGTCCAGATACCCGGATCGTGACAGCACCCCCCCCTTTAGGAGTGGCCCCAGGACACTTCTTTGGCTTTTGAGGAAACTTGGAATGGAATCTCCGGACCAAGGCAGGAGCATGGACATCAGAAGCATTGGTCCATGAGCGTTCCTCAGGGCCGTAACCCTTCCAGTCAATAAGATACTGTAGTTGACCGTAACGGTGACGTGAGTCCAGGATCTTGGCCACTTCATACTCAACGCCTCGTTGAGTTTGGACTTTCGGAGTTGGAGGAAGTGAGGAATGAAACCGATTCTGGATCAGCGGTTTCAACAGGGAAACATGGAATGTCCTGGGTATTTTTAAGAAGGGAGGTAACTGAAGTCTGTAAGCAACAGGATTGATGACTTGCTCAATTTTGAAAGGACCAATGTAGCGAGGTGCAAACTTCATACTGGGAACTCTTAACCTCAAATTCTTCGTGGATAACCATACCCGATCACCCACCTTGAGAGCAGGAACCGCTCTACGCTTCTTGTCCGCAAACTTCTTATACCTGAACGATGCCTTGAGCAGAGCTGCTCGTACACTCTTCCAGTTGTTTGCAAACTGATGCAAGGTGATATCCACTGCTGGAACAGAAGTTGCTGGGAGCGGTTGGAATTCAGGGACTTTAGGGTGGAATCCAAAGTTGGTGAAGAATGGTGTTGAAGAAGATGAGGAATGATACTGATTGTTATGACAGAACTCGGCCCAGGGAAGTAATTGAACCCAGTCATCTTGAGAGGAAGACACATAGATGCGGAGGAAGGCCTCCAAGTCCTGATTCACCCTCTCAGTTTGACCATTGGTCTGAGGATGGTAAGCCGTGGAAAACTTTAGTTTGACTTGGAGGACTTGACATGAACTTCGCCAGAATTTGGCTGTGAATTGAACTCCTCGATCTGAGATAATTTCTTCAGGCAGACCGTGGAGTCGGAAGATTTCTTGTATGAACACTTGAGCCAACTTGGAAGCTGACGGAAGACCGGTGAGAGGAATGAAGTGTGCCATCTTGGTGAACCGGTCAACTACCACCCAGATGGTATTGAACTTGTTGCACATGGGTAAGTCTGTAATGAAATCCATCGACAAATGGGTCCATGGTCGACGGGGAACGGATAGTGGAACCAGTTGCCCCGCAGGCGACTGGCGGGATACTTTATGTTGGGCACACTTTGGGCAAGATGCAATAAACTCCATGACGTCCTTTCTCAGAGTTGGCCACCAATAGGACCTAGAGATAAACTCCAGGGTTTTTTGGATACCTGTATGTCCGGCAAAACGGGAAGCATGGGCCCAATGCATGAGCTTCTTCCTCAGTACCGGCTTCACAAAACTTTTCCCTAGTGGGGGCGTAGAGTCCATCCCTACCGTGGATAATGCCAACGGATTGATAATAGGATGCTTGTCTGAAGACTCTGACTCATTTTCTTGCTCCCATGAGCGGGAAAGGGCATCGGCCTTGCGATTCTGAGAGCCCGGACAGAACTGGAGTTTAAAGTCGAACCTGGAAAAGAAAAGTGCCCATCTGGCCTGACGAGGGTTGAGACATTGTGCGCCTTTCAGATATAAAAGGTTCTTGTGGTCTGTAAGTATGGTGATTGAATGAGAAGCTCCCTCCAACAGATATCTCCACTCCTCTAGAGCGAGCTTGATGGCTAGCAACTCCTGGTCGCCAATGGCATAGTTGCGCTCCGCTGGGGAGAACTTCCGGGAGAAGAAACTGCAAGGATGTAAATGGCCATCTTTAGCCCTCTGAGATAACACCGCTCCTACTCCAACGGAGGAGGCATCCACCTCTAAGATGAAAGGAGAGTCGATGTCGGGCTGTTTCAGAACTGGTGCAGAGATGAACCGTTGTTTTAAGAGATGAAAAGCTTGCGTAGCTTCTTCAGACCACTTGGACGGGTTAGCACCCTTCTTAGTTAAAGCAGTAATAGGCGCCACAATGGTGGAAAAGTCTCGTATAAACTTTCTGTAATAATTGGCGAACCCTAAGAACCTCTGGACCCCTTTGAGGGTTAAGGGTATCAGCCAATTCTGGATTGCTTGTAGTTTCTCAGGATCCATCTCTAGTCCGGAACCGGACACAATGTAACCTAGAAACGGAATGGACTTGACTTCAAAGACGCATTTCTCTAATTTGCAATAGAGATGATTGACACGGAGACGGGACAGAACCTCTTTTACCCAAAAACGATGTTCCTCTAAATTGTTGGCAAAAATGAGGATATCATCTAGATAGACCACGACATGACGGTATAAAATGTCTCTGAAGATCTCATTGACAAAATGCTGGAAGACAGCTGGAGCATTGCTCAATCCGAAGGGCATGACGAGGTACTCATAATGTCCGTCACGGGTGTTAAAGGCGGTCTTCCACTGGTCACCCTCACGGATCCGGATGAGATTGTATGCACCTCTCAAGTCCAGCTTTGTGAAGATGGTAGCTCCGCTAACTCTATCAAAGAGCTCAGTAATCAGGGGTAGTGGATAGCGGTTCTTGATGGTAATGTCGTTCAGACCTCTGTAGTCAATGCACGGCCGCAGACCACCATCTTTTTTCTTTACGAAAAAGAAGCCTGCGCCGGCTGGAGAAGAGGAAGGTCGAATGAACCCTTTTGCTAGGTTCTCTTTAATGTATTCCTCCATAGAATGCGTCTCAGGCAGAGACAACGGGTAAGTTCGGCCTCGAGGTGGAACCTTCCCTGGAACGAGATCAATCGGGCAGTCCCATTCTCTATGAGGAGGAAGGATATCAGCAGAAGCCTTACTGAACACATCCGTGAAATCTTGATATGGAGGAGGTGGAACATCAGACGACCTGGGGGAGGAAGAACAGACAGGCAATACTTTAAACAAACATGTCTCAGCACAGGAGGGATCCCATGCCAGAATCTGCGTAGTCGTCCAATCAATAGATGGATTGTGAAGACGGAGCCATGGAAGGCCCAGGACCACAGGATGTGTGGCTCTTGGAATCACTAAAAAAGAAATAAATTCGGAATGAAGAACTCCCACTCTCAGACGAACTGGTAGAGTCCTTAGGGAAATAACTGCATCAAAAATCTTGCTGCCATCCACGGCAGTTAAGGAGATGGACTAAGGAAGTCTCTCGGTGGGTAGGGACCACCGTTTAACATAGGCTTCGGTAATAAAGTTCCCAGCTGCTCCGGAATCAAGGAGGGCAATGACGTTCCGATAACGTTGAGCAATTTGGAGCGACACTGGGAGATTACAATCATGAGGAGATGGAGAGGAGATCATTACTCCTAGCCGGCCCTCTCCTGGGCGAGCTAGGGTTTGGAGTTTTCCCGGACGTTCGGGACAGGCATTGATGGTGTGAGACGAAGCTGCACAGTAAAGACAAAGAGACTCAGAGAGACGTCTTCGGCGCTCAGCAGGAGTTAAACGGGAACGGCCAATTTGCATGGGCTCGTCTTTAGATGGTGACAGTTGGCGAGGAGGAGGAGCAGAAGATTTTGGAGCAGATGATCTTCCACGCTCAGTTGCTCTCTCTCTGAAACGTAAATCAACTTTCGTGCAGTGTGAGATTAGCTCATCTAACTTGGAAGGTAAGTCTCTGGTAGCTAACTCATCTTTAATACGCTCAGATAAGCCATGCCAGAATGCAGCATACAGGGCCTCGTCGTTCCATGCCAGTTCGGATGCCAGGATCTGGAACTGTATAAGATATTGTCCTACAGTACGTGATCCCTGGCGTAAACGGAGAATCTCAGATGAAGCAGAAGTTACCCGGCCTGGCTCGTCGAAGATACGCCTGAATGTTGACACGAATGCAGTGTAGGAGGATAGCAGGGTGTCGGACCTCTCCCATAACGGTGATGCCCAATCAAGGGCTGAGCCACTGAGAAGAGAGATAATGTAGGCAATTTTTGTACGGTCACTGGGAAAATTGCCAGGTTGTAGCTCAAACTGAATCTCACACTGGTTGAGAAATCCCCTGCAGAATCTTGGAGATCCGTCAAATTTTGCTGGCGATGGAAGATGAAGACGTGGAGCAGAAATGGGTAAGGTGGGTGGGGTCATAGCTGGAGTCACTGTGGTTGACGCACCGGACGCGTCTGATCCACGGAGGGTTGTCTGAATCCCATCCAGCCGAGTAGAGAGATCCTGGAGACAGCGGATGATGTGGCCCTGTGCAGCCTCCTGATGTTCAAGTCGGGCTGCCAGTTCTTGGATCGGCCTGGCCGCTTGATCCTGGTCTCCGGCTGGATTCATATGGTCAGTGCTTACTGTCACAACTGAGGGCCTGAGCTGACGGGAGGCAGCCTCAGTTGTAGGGGCTGAGATGTAACGGAACCTGGGAGGTTGTATCAGACCCCTAGACATGTAAGTAACATGTAGAATAAATGCCCGAAGGCGTGAACACGACAACCAGGGTAAAAGTCAATGATGTTTATTTATGACAAACTCCGTAACACAGCAGCAGTAAAATAAAACATAAAAATCAGCAGAGGATAAATACAGTTCCTGGGTTCTACAGGGTGGCAAGGGCCACAGGGCTCTGGTAGTGTGAGATAGTTCTTATAATCTTCTAGTTGGAAAGTCCTTACCAGGCCCGACTGTAGCAATGGAGATAGCCCAGGATCGTACCAGCTGGTGTTCCAGGAAGAGCTGGGCTGCTGTGGATAAAACGGCTGCTGTGGGTACTGGCTGGAACCAGACTGATGTTGGCACGGAGTGGATACTGGCTGGAACCAGTTAAATGATAAATGTAGCTTGAGAGCGATGAAATATGAAGTGATGTTTGGAGCTTGAGAGCGGTGAAATAATAATGCCGGTGATAAATGATAATCTGCAGAAAAGGGTACCGGCACTTTAAGAAGAGCTGACCTCTGCTGGAAGCTGGATGCTGAAAGCAGGTGGATCTGTAGCTGGAAGCAGATGAATCCAAATGGATAGGAGAGTCAGGCTACACCGCAGGTGGAATGCTGGTGCGGGTCTCTTTAGTGGAAGTGTGGAGATAGGAACTGGAACCTGGAAAACAACCACAGGAGAGAGACAAACTGGAACTAGGTTTGACAACCAAAGCACTGACGCCTTCCTTGCTCAGGCACAGAATACTTATACCTGCAGCAAGGAAGGGATTGGCTAGGCAATTATGCAGATTAACATTGCAAACAGTAGATTGGTGGAAATGAACAGATGACAGAATCCAAGATGGCTGCGCCCATGCAGACACTTGGAGGGAAGTTTGGTTTGTAATCCATGTGGGAATTAAAACAGTAATGGCGGCGCCGGCCACAGGAGACAGGAGACGCCAGACTGATAAGTGCACATTTAACCACGCGGGCACAGCGGAGGCCGCGGGAGACGCCATTCCGGATGTTACAGGTGTTGCGGTGACCGCGTCTCAGAGTGACAGGAGAGGAGGCAGGAATGTGGACATCAGTATGACAGATGGGATCCGGTCCTGGAACGCTGAGCCAGCCTTAGAAGGCATCTGAAGGGTAAGTAATGGCGTCCAGATACCCGGATCGTGACAAAACGCTGCTGCACTCACGGCACCAGCGTTTGGGGAGCCGGGAGTGCAGCACCACTGATCTGATCGGTAAGAGATCCGATCTGCTGCAGGTGGCGGGGGGCCCTTTTAGAAAGAGGGGCCCCCCTTAATCCGGCTCTGACTAATATCCTATCAGTCACGAGCATATGATTTTTCACACTACCTACAACTTGTAAATAAACTTTTACTTTTTTCCTGTTTTATCATTAACCCCACAATGTATAAATTTTATAAACTTTATATGGGGTTCATCACTTTCACCCTCAACTATTACATTGCACCACACTCATTTTTATTCCCCAACATGATTGGCCAGTTTTTGCAACTATTTGTCTCATCATGTCACAGGTTGTCACCTTTTCTTTTTTTTCTTTACACATTTTTTCACTTCATGTAGCCACAACTGTACCATGCACACCCTAGAAACGCAGAATGGGTGCCTCCTCTCCCCAACTTTTTTATCCCAAAACTATTTTATCACTTGCCCATCACTATATTAGGTAACTGCCTTTTAACCCCTGATAGGGGTTATCACTTCAATGCCTCAATTTTAGTGGCAATAATGCCTATAGATATGAGAGCCCAGAGACGTATGAAAGCTCTATTTTCATTTCTATTTGCTTTTTATTTTTATATTTATTTATATTTCCATTCTTCTTGTCTTTTAAAACGTCCTCTTGGCATTACTTAACTTTATTATTCAGATACACATCCTCCTTATCTGTGGGAATTATATCCGCAGTTTAATCATATGATCGAATTCATATGTAAATATTTATATATTCTCTTTGATAGTATTTATGTAAACTTTAATTTATAATTTCAATTTCCTATACAACCACATGTTCACAGTTCTTCCCTGCATCAACTTCTTGTATAGCGGGTGAAGAGAGTTATGATAGAATCTCGTCATCATTGTTTTCCATGCCCATGGTTATGAATTTGAGACTGACATATTTGAAGTTATCTGATAGTTATCTGATATCAACCTGTCCTTCCATTTGATCAGCTATTGGTTGTCATTCCGAGTTGATCGCAGCCAGCAACTTTTTGCTGCTGCTGCGATCAACTAGTCCACGCCTATGGGGGAGTGTATTTTAGCTTAGCAGGGCTGCGATTGCTTGTGCAGTCCTGCTAAGCTAAAATTTTTTCAAGCAGAACAAGACTAGCCCTGGACATACTTACCCTGTGTTACGATCTCAGCAATGCTGGAGCCGGCTTCGACGTCAGACATCCGCCCTCCGTTCTCCTGGACATGCCTGCGTTTTCTTCTCCACTCCCCGAAAACAGCAGGCAACGGCCCGGACACGCCCAGGAACGCCTTCTTTCTGTCAATCTTTTTGCGGTCGGCTCTGCGACCGCTTTCTTCGTTGAGCGTGACGTAATCCGGTGACCCCTGTCGCCGGGCAACGTTGCGCGTGCGCAGTGCGGCCGCCGTGCATGCACATTCCAGACCCGTTCGCACTGCAGCGACAAACCGCTGTGTGCAAACGGGTCGGAATGACCCCTATTATCTGTTCCGGTCTGTGTCGTTCCGAAACTTATCTTCACAGAAATAGCGTTACGGTTGCTATGCAACCTTGATACACATTTTTTCAAATTGCTTAGCTCTAAGAAGCGCCCAGTCACACGATGTCACAGGTTGCTAAGCGACCTGAGTGACGCTGATGTGATTGGCGCACCTACACCTCCAGTTTGTGTCAAAGAGCCTTCCGTCCTTAGAGGAGAGACACCGGAAGTGATCAAGCCCGGTCACGGGCGAAATGCGCATTCCGCTTCATCTCCTCCACCAGGCTCACTCTTGGTACATAGCAGCTCCAGCTGACCCGGCGCTCCTTATTATCTACCCCCTAGGTTCTGGTAATATACCACGCCCTAATCAAAACCTTGGTTATGAGACTCTGCAACTCCAGGGGAGCATAATATCTATGTGTGATACTTTGCATAGGATTTATTGGTATTGAAGGCTGCTCAGCACTGTCTGCTTTAACCTGACAGTATCTGGGTTCCTAATCATTGTATTTAAGTGATCATTACATGTGGATTCACGATTAGTGAACCGAGGAACACTGATTTTTCGGATTGATTGTGGTTGTTAAAATTGGCAACAACTATTCAGAGAATAAACTTGTTCACATATTTGAATGATTTATTTCTAAAACTACATTCATAGCTTGCTAAACTTAGCCTTTTCCCACGTATTTATTTATGGACTCTCACTGACCATTCATAGGATGTGAGAACAGGTACTGGTCATTTGCTGCGCATCACAGTTCCTCTGCCTAACACCGGCAGCGGATCTTCCTTTTTGTGCTGTCCATTTTCTTGTTTTGAACAACTCTCCATTTAACATCACTTATTAGGTGCAAGCTTATCATTGATCCCTGAGTTGTATTTTAATAGTCTACTATCATACCACGCTGTATACGCCCAATACCGTCTGATCTTGGAAGTTAAGCAGTGTCGGGCTTGGTCAGTACTTGGATGGGAGACCTCCTGGGAATACCACGTTTAGTAGAACTAGACTAAGTATCTTACTCTGTGCCTAATGCCGACAGCAGAATCAGCACTTTTCTATCTTTTCATTTACTTTTACTTTATACTGTCATATCAATCAGACCATTACCAGGTAGACATTCTTTCAGTTGCTTGAATGAGCACAGTTTTTTATGAGTTTGTTACATTAGGGTCGTTGTGAGCCCATATCTCTATGATTATTATCATTATTACGAAAAATACCCAAGAGTCTCTGTGAATTGACCTATGATTTAGTGCACATTTGAATTATTTTGAGTTCTTTTAAAATAATTCTTTTGCAGGTCCAACGGACTACGACAGATGAATCGCACCTACTTAAGGTGGTCATATTCTCCCTAACTTACATGTATTTTTAACGTTTAACATTTGTTTTTGTTATTGTTTTGTTTGTTTTGGATACACCCGGCTATAGCTTCTCTTTTTAATGAATATTTAATAAAAATGTACTTTTAATGTTCCACTAATCTTGCTATATTGCTTTTTTCTCAAGAGTGCACCCAACAAGAGTCTTCTTTCCTTTTACACTTAGTAAACATGGTTAATGATTTTGTAATACTGGTGAGCAATCGCCTTCATCATGCTTTGCTTATAATGCATAATGTGATTGGTACGAGCACAAATGACTTGGGAGCCCCCTATATTGTCCTGTGAGTATATTCTACAGCGCAGATGTCCAATCCTTGGCCTGCAGGCCACATGCAGCCCTCAGAGGCCATTTTTAAAGACTATTTGGATTGCAAGCAGAAGGTTGAAATGTACATGTAGTCTCTTGATATAACTACTTAGGGTATGGATTCAATTAGCCTTGAAAATCTATATTTTTGCAATTTTTTTTGCTTTTTAAAAAAAGAAATAAATTTCTACCTATTCAATGAAACCCCATTTTTTGCGCCGTATCGCATGTCTTAGCCTGTGATTGCGTCTTCGTACACAGGTTTAAAGGTTACAGTGGTTTACTTGTGATGGACATTGGAGTGACCGATGTGCAAATTATGGTGCACCTTTGTATACAAGCTGTGGATTGGGGACACCATCAGTGGGCACCTCTGTACTAATTCCTGCATCTGCGGCAAGAGCATATTTCGCAGATCCAATACCTATGGAATGGAAGGAACTCTAGTGCTATTTGTGTGAGACACCTAGAGCCGGTGAGAGGCTCTTCCACCAATAACAGCCCCCCATTGTTCCCTTAGTACACGACATGCACACCGGTACTTATGTTGCCACCTGGACTTAAACCTCTAGCAGTTGGTGCTTACGTGATAGACTAGAGATTATGAAACATGAGCTGGGGTTCACATACAGGAGTACGGAGGGTAAGGTCAGATTTGGGTCAAGATTTCAGCCAGAGTAGGTGAGGCGCAGCGGGATGGTATACGGGCACTGTGTAGAGGACTTGCCGGCACTGTACAGATGGTATATTTCTGCAGACTGAGGGCAGGTACACTGGAGTGGCTGAAGGTAGATACAGGCAGGGCAGGGACCAGGCCACAAATGAGCAGGAAATCCGGCACAGTATCCAAAGTACTAGCACAAGGACCAACGGCTTATACTGTTAGGCACAAGCTATAACAAACACGGAGAGATGGGCTGACTGGCTTTTAGCAGTAGCACTAACCAATGGGGAAAGACAGCATGGATGTGCCTAACAACTGCATGCAGCTGCAGTGCTGCACGTATATCGCACACTGACCGAGAACGGCTGCATTGCTAGGCAATCAGGGACGCAGTAGCTGAGCGGTGCCCTGGTTGTCTAGATGCGGACGGGGACATGGAATTTCAGTTGCAATGGGATTTGCGCCCGCCTCTGAATCAGTCCCTCTATTATCCCGCCACTCTATCAGCAGCTATTCAGAGGACTGTGCCAGTTTGACCATATTTACTGCTCATCCATGCATGCTAAAAATCCAGGACTTACATTAATAAACTTGTTGACTGGAAGCTGCTCCTTTCCCTCAGAAATTGTGTAGAAGAGAAGCTTGGTGAGGCGCTTGCTGCTGGCAATTCTGAAATGAAAAGCAGACAGAAGAAATGAACAAGTCTACAGGATTCATGGTAATGCAGTGTTTGTTCCCACCACAAGCCAAGTACAGTACCCACCAAGTACACTAATGCAAAGGCACTTCAAAGAAGTCTGAGTGTTCCATCTGTCTATTCGCCAAGAAGTGTCAGGTGTGATTAGAGGGTAATGTCCATATTGAACAAATAATACTAATTCACACGCCACTTGGCAGTACTATAAAGTAATTTTATTGACTGAAATAAACTGTGCTATAAATATTATACTACATGATGGCACAAATAATACAAAACAAAATATGTTGTTAAAAGCATCTAACACACCCACATACATATTATGTATTAAATGTGTGTGGAATTCAGTAATTAAATTAGGTTTTATAAATCTGGGATCCACTTTAATTGTGTAAGTCAAGAGCTCTCCTTCTGTGTCTCAGTACAGTGGTAGTATAATTTTCAACTGTTTCTAGTGCATGGAACCATTACAAAAAAACAAACCAAAGGCATTCTAACTCATGCACTCCCAACCATGGCTCTCAAAACACACTTACATGCCAGGTTTTAGAAGTATCCATACTTGAGCACAGGTGACTTAATTAGTACCTCAGTTATTTTGATTTAACCGTCTATACAAGAAAAAAGGCATTTGTTTCCCCCAGCACCCTGAATGATAACCGTAACCAGATATAAATTCCACATAATAATAGAATTCAGAGATCTTCGTTACACATATTTGCGCAAATATGTGTAACGAAGATCTCTGAATTCTATTATTATGTGGAATTTATATCTGGTTACGGTTATCATTCAGGGTGCTGGGGGAAACAAATGCCTTTTTTCTTGCTTAGAAATACCCATCCCTTTCGAGCACCTGAATGATATCACCAAGCTAATTGAGCATCTACCAATATATATGTTTAACCGTCTATACTCAAGCGTGGATATCACTAAAACCTGGACTGTTAAGCTGGGTACACACTAGACGACTTTTTGAACGCTATTGCTGATTCCAACATTTCTAAACGTCATTTTTGCCAAATCACCCAGTATGTACACACTATGGTGGTCATTCTGAGTTGATCGCTAGCTGCTTTTGTTCGCAGCGCAGCGATCAGGCAAAAAAATGGCAGTTCTGCGCATGCGGCGCAATGCGCACGCGCGTCGTACTATTACAATGAACGATGTAGTTTCACACAAGGTCTAGCAACGCTTTTCAGTCGCACTGCTGACCGCAGAGTGATTGACAGGAAGTGGGTGTTTCTGGGTGTCAACTGACCGTTTTCAGGTAGTGAGTAAAAAAACGCAGGAGTGACGGATAAAAACGCAGGCATGGCTGGCCGAAGCAGGGCATGTTCGTGACGTCAAAACAGGAACTAAATAGTCTGCAGTGATCGCAAGCTAGGAGTAGGTCTGCAGCTACTCTGAAACTGCACAAAATTATTTTGGTGCCGTTCTGCGATCCTTTCGTTCACACTTCTGCTAAACTAAGATACACTCCCAGAGGGTGGCGGCTTAGCGTTTGCATGGCTGCTAAAAGCAGCTAGCGAGCGAACAACTCGGAATGAGGGCCTATATTGTCAACGATGCGCACTCCTACGGGTAGTTAATGAGAACTTCTGTACATGCAGGTCAATTTCAACCAGTGTGTATGCTATGAACGACATGTTAAATTAGGCTGAAACCCAACAATTTGGTAAAATTGGATGACTCCTGTATATCATTGGTCGTTTGCACACACTATATTCTTTGTCCGGGACTCCGGGATGTTCAAGGGAAATCGCCAGCCTATATTGTTCATGTTTCATGTCGTCTACATATATATATATATATATATATATATATATATATATAAATAATACTATCACGAATGGGAATATATAGATGCATGTATTATAGAATATTTATATAGAAGTTATAAGACACAGGGCAGGTGTATTAAGCCTGGAGAAGTGATAAAGCAGTGATAAGTGCAAGGTGATAATGCACCAGCCAATCAGCTCCGATATGTAAATTTACAGTTAGGAGCTGATTGGCTAGTGCAGTGGTTCCCAAACTTTTTTGAATCATGATGCCCTAGAGTATCAGAATTTTTTTCACGGCACCCCTAGGTAAATAATTTCTTATTGAGAAATTTAGAAAGAAATATTAAACTAAGTAGATTGTGTGTATATGTCATCCTTAAGCTCAATTTTGTGGTGAGGGACAAGATGTGCTTCTGTTTGTCCCCATATTTTATGTCTGATAGCCACCAGCATTAGTTTTGCCTCTTATATTGACCATAAATAATTTGAATTGGTCCTGGACCACCAACCCAGGGCACCCCTGCAAGTGTCCCGAGGCACCCCAGGGAGCCACGGCACACAGTTTGGGAACCACTGGGCTAGTGTGTTATCACCTTGCACTTATCACTGCTTTATCACTTCTTTATCCCTTCTCCAGGCTTAATACATCTGCCCCACAGTGCTGTGTCTGTCACTCACAGTTCTCAGCTCTCAGTGTCGCAGCCTAACAGACTAGGGGGTCTATTTACTAAACCTTGAATGGAGATAACGTGGGTGGAGATAAAGTACCAGCCAATCACTGTCTAAATGCCATGTCACAGGCAGGGTTTGAAAACTGACAGTTATGAGCTGATTGGCTTATTCTTTATCTCCATCCAGGGCTTAATAAATAGACCCTTAGCTCTTGACGAGGTGACCAGCCCTGCTACTTATTCTTCCAACCCAGCTGCATGCCTGCCCCTCCCAGTACCTGCCCACCTCCCGGAGCTTGCTGATTCTATAGAGGCCATCCAGAGCCGGCTGCAGAGATTGACTCGCAAGATGATGATAACATCTGTGTTGGTGACGATATCATCAGCGGTGGCTCGAAGTGGCTGTGAGGGACATCCATGACAAGGGACAAACAGCCAGGTGACACACACACATACATCCCCCCTCCTGGCGGCCCGTCCCACCGCTTGCCCGCCTGCCCCCAACCCACTGATTTATAATAAAGAAAAAATATATATTCCACCAAAAAAGGCTACTGGTGTGCTCTGGCCTGGGCCCCCTAGCGTGCCCGGGCCCAGGTAATCTGTACCCCCTCCCCCCCTCTCTCGACACCACTAATTACCCTATTTACCTATCGTTACTAAGTGGAATTCAAAATTTGCTGAAAATCCTTTAAGTAAGATTAGGGGGGTGTGATGTTTCACATACTTTCAAGGAATTTGGGAGATGGTTGGATTAACACGTCAAATAAAAATTACCATAATAGTAACCAGAGTTATAGGCCAAATATTTACAACATCAACAGTGGTGTTGTTAGGTGCTCGCTAGCAGGGCGGGCGCCATGGACGCTACAGCCTGAAGGCGTAGCCGCAGTCATCCCATCAGCACCATGAATTGCATGTGCCCACCCCCCCACTGGACATCTCCTGTTGCCTGCCCCTCGCTACTTAAGGGTTACCTGGCACAATGAGTATAAGAGGTTCTACCTGTTGCACTGTGTATAAAGGGCTACCTGGTGCAATGTGTATAAGAGGTTCTACCTGGTGCAATGTGTATAAGAGGCTCTACCTGGTGCAATGTATATAAGGTGCTCTACCTGGTGCAATGTGTATAAGCGGCTACTTGGTGAAATGTGGATACGGGGCTCTATCTGGTGAAATGTGTATAAGGGGCACTACCTGGTGCAATGTATATAAGAGGCTCTACTTGGCACAATGTGTATAAGAGGCTTTACCTGGTGCAATGTGTATAAGGGTCTACCTGGCGCAATGTGTTTAAGGGTCACTACCTGGTGCAATGTGTATAAGAGGCTCTACCTGGTGCAATGTGTATAAGGGACACTACCTGGTACAATGTGTATAAGGGGCTATCTGGTGCAGTGTGTATAAGGGGCTATACCTGTTGCAATGTGTATAAGGGACTACCTGGCACAATATATATAAAGGGCTACACCTGGCATAACATGTGTAAGGGGCTCTGCCTGGCACAATGTGTGTAAGTAGCTCTACCTGTCATAACATGTGTAAGGGGCTCTACCTGGCATAACGACTGTAAGGCGCTCTACCTGGTGTAATGTATATAAGGGTCTTTACCTGGTGCAATGTGTATAAGGGGCTCTATCTGGCATAACGTGTATATAAGGGGCTCTACCAGGAGTTACGTGCATAAAAGGGGCTCTACCTTTTGCAGTGTGTATAAGAGGCTCTACCTGGTGCAATGTGTAAGGGACTACCTGGCACAATGGGGTAATACCTGGCACAATGGGGTAATGTGACTGACGGTAATACCTGACACAATGGGGTAATGTGATTGACGGACATTACTGTGCGGTGTCATGTGAATTGGTACAAATCTGTGGCCACTCCCCTTCCCCATTAAGCCACACCCATATAGATTTTGCCACACCCCTTCAGAGCACACTATCCCTGTCGTGAATGAGGGGTAGGCATCAAAGGAAACGTTTGCCCTGGCCGCCACAGGGTCTAGAACTGGCCCTGAACATCAGCCATAACTGTTACTGAATCAAGCATACATATGATGACCCGTTTCTCCATGAACTCTAGTTATTGAACTGTTATTCTAGAGCAGGGGTGGGGAACCTTTTTTATACCAAGGGCCATTTGGATATTTATAAAATCCTTCAGGGTCCATACAAAAATTATCAACTTAAAAATGTGTTTGTCTGCCCCCATTAGATATGCCCCCAGTCAGTAGTTATGCCCCCAGTAGATATACCCCTAGTCAGTTGTTATGCCCCATTAGATATGCCACCCGTCAGTTGTTATGCCCCATTAGATATGCCCCCTAGTAGCGACGCTTACACACACACACATGAAAAGAGAGAAAAAACACAATACTCACCAGCCCCGCTCCTGCTTCCGGACCGTTGCCCTCCGCCTGGTCGCTCGCTCCTCAGAACTATGGGAGAGAAGTCATGATGTCTC
This sequence comes from Pseudophryne corroboree, assembly GCF_028390025.1. Classification (NCBI taxonomy): domain Eukaryota; kingdom Metazoa; phylum Chordata; class Amphibia; order Anura; family Myobatrachidae; genus Pseudophryne; species Pseudophryne corroboree. Next base: position 239,346,676 of record NC_086445.1, on the reverse strand, counting down.
TCCCATAACACCGCACAGCAGCACACGCACACTGCCAGAGCCGGAAGCCGAAGCTCAGGAGTGAGCTCCTGCCTCCGGTTGCTACTGAGGGTAAGAAGCCAGGCGCCCACTAGTAACAAAATATCAGTGGGCGCCCAGTTAGGTGAGCCTGGCCGGATCAAGTGGCTCTGCGGGCCTTATACGGCCCTCGGGCCCGAGGTTCCCCACCCCTGTTCTAGAGAAATAACAGTTTAACTCAAGGGTGGGAATTATATTGTTTTGGGCGCATGTAGCTGCCATTTAAAGCAATGTGACCTATCCAATTGCTTGGGTGACCAGCACATTCTCGCACCCACAATGCAAGGGATTAGCCACATAAAGGAGCTTCCCCATGCTAAACTGCAGTTAAGGTGCCTAAAAGCACTACTTTGGGCGTTTTTCTGATCACACCTCAGGAGGGTGCAAGTAGAAATCCCAAAACAAATGAACACTGTAGCTTCCGGTCACTTTAGATAAGAGCTACGGATGCAAGAAATTTTTTTAATTCCCCTTTGGAGTTCCTTGCATACATAATAGAAGTTTAAAATCCCAATTAATATACATTCACTTCTTTCATCGACAAATAACTAGTTAACAGTTGCTTGTAAGCAGAGGCATAACTGTGGAAGGCAACTGAGTCAGCTGCCGCCAGGCTCCTGATCTAAAGGGGTGATAATGTCGATATTATCTTAAACCATAAAGCTATACCTTTAAACACACTTTCACCATGGAGCCGCTGCGGCCGCTAAACTTAATATGTACTCTACGTACCTCTTACGCTATTTGCGTAATGAGTCCTGTACCATGTACGGACTCTGCGTACAAATGCCGCGCTGGGGGTACAAAGTACACGCAGCGCGTACACACCCAATTCAATACACTTTTAAACCTTATACAGTTAGGCAATGTAATACACTTTAAACCCTAGCAGGGAAAAGAGGACACAACACCGATTTGTAGTTAATCACTGGGTTCCGACACCACAGAGTAATATTTCTGAAAGGGGGTTAACAATACAAATTATGCACTACAATACAACAGAGTAAATGGCTACAGTCAATGTACATACGTGAGAATATTCGCATGCGCCTCCCGGTCCGGTCCTCTGCTATCAGGTAGATAACGTTAAGAGTCTTGTGTCTGGCCGGGCTGCAGCAGGCTTTATTTATACAAGTCTTCCAAAAGCAATACAATGGATACTGTAATCCCTTTGTCCATTGGACACAGGTATGCATCTTTACAGTACAGGAGAGGTCATAGGTTGATTTGAAAAGGTGGGCGATGTCTTTCTCAACTGTTCTTGTGGGTGGTCTCCTCTGGATTCCCGCCGCATACATAATATACAGTAAATACAGTTTATATCTATATTCTGCTTCTGCACATAACTATCCACAGGAACATGCGATCTTCCGCAAACCAACACCGGAATGTTACCCTTAAAATACCCTACAGCTGGATACCAGACACCACCTTATAACCTTAGTCTGTCCCCTCCTATCATGCAACGGTGAATCCCTTTGTTCTGGAATCATTTAAACTGTTGATACTTGCTGATGTGGTGCAGGGGGACTATGTGTACAATGTGCACTATTTGGATTAAATATGTAATGTTTTGATAGCCCTCCATGCGTTCACAAACTCCGCCGTAAATACCCACACCACGCGCAGGACCGCGGGAGCGACCATACGCAAATTGTGGATATGTGCACGCACGGCGGAACAAGTGCACGCGCAGTGGGCATGTGTGTGTATTTTATATATGCTGCGTGTCCTGGTTTATTTTTAGACTTTGACAGTCCACCCTTTGGCAGTCAACAATAACTGCCACTATCTAATCACTAAACAGAAAAATATCAATACAATATCTACATATTGGATTGGATGGTAGGAGGAGAGTTGTAGGCGGGAAATGTATGACCTAGTGGGATAGTAAAAAGCATGTATGTATGAATCCATGTCTGAGGGGCATGTATCATTGTGCCGTATATGTTCTAGATAAGCTTCGAGGTATTGCGAAGTATACATTAAATCCTTCTTATCCCGTCTGTAAGTGGGCCAACAAACACTACTGAGCTCTTTTCGGCTTCTTGTTCCAACAAATGGGGTGCACATTTAGTTGATGATACATGGAGGGGGAACATATGTGAGTGCTAGTATATGTGGATATCACCTGTCGACTATGTGTGTCACTAACTGGAGGTTGTAGAGATGAAGATAAGACACATATCTAAAATACATTCATATAACATTTTCATAATCATTCTTGGGTATGGTCGATGTCTTTTCCGGATCGGTGTATCTGGGCAGAGGGGGAGACAAAGGAAAAACGGGTGAAAGAAACAGGCCATGGAATTCATTTGCAATCATGTCTTATCATAACACTGTCTCTATGGATGGGTCGTAAATTAAATCTGCTGCTGTAACAATGCCCCCGCTCCTTAAACTCATCAAATTTGTGCCGTGCTTGTGCCGCATTAGAATTCGAACACACCTAAATATCAAGCCAATAGTTATGACGACTCCCAGGATACAAAGGAGAAACTTTCCTACACTCATAATAACATTTTGAGCCCACACTCCTAATCCTGAGAACCAATTTTGTGGGTTCAACCCACAACAGCTCAACCCACAACAGCTCAAAACCCACAGCGGTCAGGGTAAGGTTGTGTCTCCTCCGGAACTCCCACTTCAACTGCAATATATCATCCATCTTTTGATCGATAATCTCTGTGGGGTCGTCAGTGCTGTTTGTAATATACGTGCAGCACTTCACACCATATTGAGTTGCCAAAGTGACACAGTACCCACCTGTCACGGCTGTGATATAATTGAGGACCATCCTGTGCTGGATCAGTTCTGTCTTGTAAGCTTGTAACTCCCTACCCGTATACCTGAAGGTGTCGTCATACATCTCAGTGATATTATCTATCAAGTTCGCTAGAGCATGGATATACCTATAATTTATAATTCCTCTGGCAGTACGGGTGATGTCTAATGCGAGAAGGACTTGAATCCCGGTGGATTCGTGGATCAAATCAGAGGCTGCGTGCTCTGTCCTCTCTATGAGGTGTCTCTTGACGATGTGTTCATTGTGAGTATGAGTATAAGGAGCCTGAGCACTGCGGTGAACATCTTTCATCTTATCATGGGTTATGGTCATGACCTCTGGCAACACTCTTCCAACATAACACAATCCCTCTGAGTTTGGGGCAAGCCACTTATACGCCTTCCTCCCACATATGAAATAGGCATCATCGGGGAGAACATATGGGACAGAATATGACATTACCATATTACAAACTTTCCAAGTGAAAAACCCAATCCCTAGTTCTCCCATCTGCTCAGTACAGGTATCAGGCTGGATGATATGAGCACAGTACCCTGGTGATACCCACATGGTCTTGCTTCCTCGAGTATACCTATACCGAAAATACCTTCCACTGTTGGCTATTTGGCGTACAAGTTCAGAGTCTATGGGTATCCTATCAGCTCTGTGCGAAAAGGCCATGGTCTGGTTATTCCATGTCACCTCCCAATTTTCTGGTTTTCGGTAATTGGAAATGTTGAAACACACTAAGGATCTATCTACATGATACTGGTGGAGCTTCAAACTAGGGGGCCTAGAAATATTGAATTTCTTGTCCACCGGTCTCCCACCCCGTAATTCGAGTACCTCATCTATTGCTAAAGGGTACGGTACTAATCCTGACTTGCTCTGACCTTGAGGTACTTGTGAGCACACCCACCATTCTGTCTGGTTTAAGACCTTACCCACTAGTGAGTGGTAATCACTCAATGGATGACGGTCCATGTTGATATTAAGGCTGGACTGACATCTCTGGATGCACCCATCCTCGACTATGTTCTCACAATTCCTACAAATGCAATTTTCCTCAGCTAATAACCTTTCACAGTGTCTCTGAGCTCCGTGACTACCAGATCGCTTTCTGATACTCGCCTTTGCTCGAGTGATGTGTTGCTCTTGAGATTCTACAAATCCATCCTCGCCATCAGAACCCATTCCAGATCCTTTCTCGACCTCTCTGGGACCCTCACCGAAACAGACTGTCCTGGTCAACATCAGGATTAACAGGAAAACCGGAACGCAGTCTCTTGGGGTAAGTCCATCTTGTTAAGGGAAGAGAAGGGAAACAAGAAGGGGGGAGAAAGAGGAGAGAAGGAGGGTAGTGGGAGATGGAGTACTGCCTCTCAACCTTCCCGGAACAGACACTCCAGTGATACGATGTTCTCTACACTCTGCTCTTTGTCACGGGTTCTCTCTGGGTCAGCGACTTTCTTACAGTGGGACGAGTGGACCCAAGTCTCTCTTTCGGCAACCTTTAATGCTGTCATGCTGGTTAGTAAGACTTGGTACGGTCCTTCCCACCTGTCAATGAGGCAACCTGAGCGTAGAAAATTTCGAATCATTACATAATCCCCAGGTTCAATGTCATGACAATTACTGTTCGGTAGGTCAGGAATCACCAGCTTTAGATTTCTGTTTTGATTCCTCAGCTGCTGGCTCATCTTAACCAAATATTTTACAGTCACTTCGTTATTGCATTTCAAATCATCCTGGGGGTCTATCATTACATGGGGTTGTCGACCAAAAAGAATCTCAAAGGGTGATAGGTTAAGAAGGGACCTGGGAGTGGTTCTGATGCTGTACAATACTAGTGGCAAAGCTTCTGGCCACAACAATCCAGTTTCAGCCATCACTTTGCTCAGCTTGTTCTTAATAGTGCTGTTCACTCTCTCCACCTTCGCACTCGCCTGTGGGTGGTACGGAGTATGCAGCTTGCTATTAATTCCCATCAGTTTGCACATAACCTGAAAGACTTCACATGTAAAATGGGTACCCCTATCGCTTTCAATTATTCTAGGGATACCATATCTACACAGAAATTCCTGCACAATTTTCTTTGCAGTGAACGTAGCAGTATTTGTGGCAGCAGGGAACGCTTCTACCCAATTGGAAAACACATCAATACAGACTAACACATATTTTAAATTCCTACAGGGTGGTAACTGTATGAAATCAATTTGTATTACCTGAAAAGGGCCGTCTGTCGGAGGGATATGGGATGGTTCTGTTGGTATTGACTTTCCAATATTCTTCCTCAAGCAAGTAAGACATGTCATTGCTCTCTTACCCGCATGAGAAGAGAATCCTGGCGCACACCAGTAGGCTCTCACCAGCTTACACATACCCTCTTTACCCAGATGAGTCAGACCGTGTGCCGCCTCAGCTAAGCTTGAAAGATATGCTCTGGGGGCCACTGGCTTACCCTGTCCACCTGTCCAGAGTCCTGAGGACTCCTGGCCATACCCCTTTGACCTCCAGACCGCCTTTTCCTGTGGAGAACACAAATTTTGCATTTCAATTAATTTTTGTGTGTTGATTGTGTTGAATGTCATCAGTGATGTGATATCTGTTTGTATGGGGGTGCTGGCTGCTGATTTAGCAGCTTCGTCTGCCCGGCTGTTACCAAGTGAGATTGGTTTTTGGTTGTAAGTGTGTACTTTGCACTTGATAACAGCCTCTCTGTCTGGTTCTTGTATCGCTGTTAGAAGCCTTTTTATGTGGGGTGCATGCGCTACAGGTGTGCCAGCTGCCGTCATGAAATTTCTGAGGCGCCATAGGGCCCCGAAATCATGCACTACTCCAAAGGCATACCTAGAATCTGTGTATATATTGGCTGACTTACCCTTGGCCAATTCATACGCTCTGGTTAGGGCGACCAGCTCAGCAACTTGTGCTGAGTGCGGTGGGCCCAGGGGTTCAGCTTCTATGATACCTCTGTCATCTACGACTGCGTATCCAGTACACAGGTATCCCGAGTCCGTCTGTCTGTGGCAACTACCGTCAGTGTAAAAAGTAAAATCTACGCCTTCCAGTGGGTTGTCACTAATGTCAGGTCTTGCAGTGAAAGTCTGGTTCAGGTATTCCATACAATCATGCGTGTCAGTGTCTGCACTAAATCCTCCTTCACCATCATTCTCATCCTCCACCCTTTGTGCCTGTCCAGGCACACCCGGCAGATAAGTTGCAGGATTTAGTGCGCTGCATCTCTTTATGGTGATGTTTACAGGGGCCATGAGTGCTAATTCCCACTTTGTAAACCGTGCCGATGAGACATGTCTGGTTTGGGCGGAGTTCAGTAAGGCTGACACTGCATGAGGTGTATGGATTTTCAGGTTGTGTCCTAACACTACGTCTTCGCTTTTACTTACTAGCAAAGCTATCGCTGCAACACTTCGCAAGCATGTGGGGAGAGACCGCGCTACGGTGTCCAACTGTGCACTGTAGTAAACTACCGGCCTGCTGGCATCACCATGTCTCTGGGTTAGGACACCTGCCGCACACCCAGCACTTTCCGTACCGTACAATTCAAAGGGTTTCCCATAATCTGGCATGCCTAATGCAGGTGCCTGTGATAGGCACTGTTTGAGTCTCTCAAATGCCAGTTCGGACTCATCTGTGTGCGAGATCCGATCTGGTTTGTTCGAAGAGACCATTTCTTGCAAAGATAAAGCCAGTATGGAGAACCCTGGGATCCAGTTTCGGCAGTACCCACACATTCCAAGAAAGGTGTGGATCTGTTGCTGGGTTTGTGGCAGAGTCATGTCGCGAATCGCCTGTATTCTATCAGCGGTGAGGTGTCTAAGTCCTTGCATCAAGCAATGTCCCAAATATTGTACCCTGGTCTGACACAGCTGCAACTTATCCTTTGAAACCTTGTGTCCCGTATTATAAAGGTGAAACAGAAGCTGTTTCGTGTCTTTCAAGGACGATTCGAGTGAATCAGAACACAGCAGTAAGTCATCTACATACTGTATTAATACTGATCCGCTCTCAGGTTGAAAGCATTGTAAACAGTCATGCAAAGCCTGGGAGAAAATACTTGGGCTGTCAATGAAACCTTGGGGTAGGCGAGTCTAGGTGTACTGTACTCCCCTGTATGTAAATGCAAACAGGTATTGGCTGTCAGGGTGCAGAGGGACAGAAAAGAAGGCAGAACAGAGGTCAATGACAGTGAAAATTTTTGCAGTAGGGGGAATTTGCATGAGGATGACAGCTGGATTTGGCACTATGGGGAATTGGCTCTCAACTATCTTGTTTATCCCCCTTAGATCCTGCACTAGCCTGTAACCCCTCCCCCCACTCTTTTTCACAGGGAAGATGGGACTATTGGCAGTGCTAGACGTCCTGACTAGGATGCCCTGTTGTAGCAAGCGCTCTATGACTGGGTACACTCCTAATTCCACCTCTGGCTTCAGAGGATACTGATGGATTTTTGGAGCTATCCTACCATCTTTTATTTGCACTACTACGGGAGCTACATTCGCCATCAATCCAGTGTCTTGTTCATCTTTGGTCCAGAGGGATCCCGGTATTCGTGAGATCATTTCCTCTACCTTTGATGGACACTTGTCTATAACAGCAGAGTGTGACATTAGCCTTTGTGGGGTGTCCAACATATCCTGCACTTCCTGAACGTGATTCTCGGGTATATCCAAGAAGACACCCTCAGGAGTACAATATATGACACACCTCATTTTACACAATAAATCTCTCCCATGTAGATTAGTCGGAGCCGATGCAGCTAGCAAAAAGGAATGCTTGGTCTGCAAAGGCCCTATCGTAATCTCCGCAGGTCTACTCAAAGGGTAGTGTTGCACTATTCCTGTTACTCCCATTGCCGAAATTGATTTACCCGTGGTTTTCATACCTACCGTCGAATTTAACACTGACCTGGCCGCCCCTGTATCTACAAGAAAAGGTTATTATCTACCAGCTACATCAACTGTGACCTCAGGTTCACTACCAAGGCTAGCAATCAACTTCACTGGCTGTAGACTACAGGTGTGGCCCAACCCCTATTGTATATTGTGACCCTCCCGCAGCGCACTGGCAGCTACAATATGTGAGGGGGGTAACTGAGAATTTTCGGAGGTCTGCCAGTCCCTCCTAGGTGGGTACCTCCTTGTTTCCCCTGCATGTGGCTCATAACTTCTCCTATGCGATCCCCGATCCCAATTATGTGTATTATAGTGTGGTTCATATCCTGGTCTATGGGGTCGGTATACCTTATGTGTGTTTGTATACCTACAATTCCGTGCAAAATGTCCTTCCTTCTGACAGTTATAGCATACTACTACATGTGACTTACCATCAGGGGTCTGGGGTTTTGGCTGATGCGGTTTTGTTGTAAGAGCATTTATGCTTACTGTCATCAGCTTATCCCCCTGTGACTCCCTGTGCTTAATGATGTTCCGATCGTGCTCGATAGCGGACTCTCTTAATGCAGCCACCGAGATACCTCCCCAGTTAGGTAGAGTGGTTTGTACCCTTGTTCTTAATGTCTCTTTTAACCCGTCCATTAATACTGACACAGCTACCTCCCTGTGATGTACATTGTCCTTAATGTCCTCGATCCCAGTGTATCTAGCCATTTCCTGCAGTGCTCAGTGGAAATATTCAGATGCCATTTCACCTTCTTTTTGTCTTATGGAAAAGATTTTATTCCATTTGACAACAGTAGGGAAATATACTCCTAATTGCAGATTGATTTGTCGTACATTCTCCTGAGTGTACTCATCAGTGAGAGGTACTTCTGCATCTAATTTACAATCAGTAATGAATTTCGCGGAGTCAATATTGGAAGGTAAACATACTCGTAGCACTGTTCGCCAATCTTTGTTTGTGGGTTCGGTGGTGTTACCTAACTCTTTAATGAACCTCTGGCATGCGACTAGATCCTTTCTGGGATCGGGAAATTCTGACATAATTGCCCTCAATTCTGTCCGGGACCAGGGACAATGCATAGCAATGTTCCGGATGGGAGTGACTCCCTGAGCGTCAGTCTTCCCATTGGGGACTGCGATCACCCTGACAGGATTTAATTCAATTACGTCATTTTGAGTTGACTCCACAATCTGAGGTGCTATTGTTTCTGCATAATGTATGGTACCGTTCTTACCTGTGGACACGACCTCACTTATCCCTCCGCTAGGGGGCCTTACTACTGCTCTTACTGGTTGGGCCGTGCCCACCTGAGTATTCTGTATGGTGGCTGCTAGAGAGAGTGCCGATATCGTGCTGGGCTCATCTTCTTGTTCACAGTCCTGAGGAAAGTTGAAAATGGGATACAACTTGCAAGCGTTAGTACATTTATCATCTATACTCTTATCGGATACCAATATGCCATTGTCTGTAGCCATTTTCTCCCCCACAATATACGGTGGTGGTGGTGCGGTTGCCATCATTTTCCTGCTAGGTTTGGAACCTGCTGCGTGAGCTAATTCTCTTTGCATATCGCCCTCTTGCTGCCATAAGTTTAAACAATTTGTGTGTCTGACCCTTTGTTTTCGGGATTTTATCAGACATATCCTAATCCTTAAATTCTGCAATACCTCTGGTTCAAAACTGCCTACCTAAGGGAATGGTTCCCTATCTCCCGCAGTCATACGTTCTCATTCATTGCACAAAACCTCTGTGTGTGGTCCATACTTCTCACACATTATGAACCTCGCTGACCCCCTGGGCCACGGTATGTCAACCTGAACCCTGGTTGAACGTACCTTACTTGAGCAACTGGCCCCCATATTTTGCATGTATTGTCCTTTCGGCTAATCCCACAAAAAAACAAAATACTCAATATAAGGCAACGGTGAAAGTTCTCTGAGCACTCTTCACCCGCTCACCGCCCACGTTGGCCAGTACTACCATACACTGTCGATAGCGAAGGCAATGTACCCAACTTAGGGCCCTATGTAACCTCTATTTACTGGAAGTTTCTGGGAATAATTTACCCTTTCCAGTAAATATAAGCTGTTTGAGATTTCCTGAGAGAGACCAGCGAAAACTCCCTATACCTTTATTATACACAAATCACGCTTGCGTATGCTATAGACAGTGCTAATGATACCGCGATATTACGCAAAGCTCGTAAAAAGGGTATCACGTTGCGCTAAATATTGCACCCACGAACGCGCGGTCCAATCGCACAGCGCATAGGTACTTGTTACTTATCCACCGTACGACCATTGGAATCAATTTTCAGGCTGCGAGACCTCAGCCGGAGCGTATAAAAAAAAACTAAATGGGTAAACCTTCGCTAACCCCCTGGGCCGCGGTACTCTAAACCTCGCTGACCTCCTGGGCCGCGGTACTCTGCTACCTTGCTCCTTTGTACTTCAATCTATATTAACGTGAGTCAGCTGCCTCACGCCACCAAGTCTCCAGTCACTTGATGTACCACTCGACGGGATCCCGAATTCCCTGGGTCCACTAAACCTTTATTATGTTTGCTCACTCACGTTCGTTCACTCAAATACACTTTGGTTTTTTCTGTACAGAAAATTATCTTTCATTCAGATAAACAGCTTTAGTACCAGAGGCAATACAGTAAAAAAGGTTTTATTTAAACTAAATCTTGGAAACCGAGCAATTTGTGCTAATGTAGCGTGGCTACTGTCCCGCCCTTAAACTAAACAATGCTATTGTGTAATTTGTACTTAGCGGTCGTACCCTTACGCACGTTGCGTAAACACGCGACCGTGTGTATGTCTTTACGTTGCGTACGCAGTCCCGTCCTTTGTCCGAGACACGTGTACAAAAACCGTACGTCCGCAATAGTACAAATCCCACACTTCTATAAATGTAAGCGATATTACCTATAATCGCTCACTTAACACAACAGGGTTTCTTTCTGTATAAACCTTTTTAACTAGGCCAGACTGTGTTTGTGTTTTTACGTTTACTTCTTTAATATTTATTCTATATTTTAACTTAATAGCAACAAATTTCTCCGCACAGGTCTAAATGAATCTAGTAATCAGTACTTATGGCAACAATGTGAGCAGGTATACAGAGTACAGGTGTACGCTTGTGTTGTGTGCGCATTTGGCGCCAAACAGAAATTCACAGACTTTTTTTAAATAGCTTTGCGTATTTACTTTCCGGGTCCCACCAGCATCCCTACAAACCATGCAGAGCAGACGCCATCTAATCAGCAATAAAATACGGTTTCCAGTGTATCCTGCGGCCAGAAAAAGGTTTACGTAGGATACCTGTCCGCCCTTTGCTGATAGATAAAGTCTGCTTTAACCTGCTAGGCTGCGGGTATGTGGAAAAACTGGACGATGCCCCCAATTGATAATGTCGATATTATCTTAAACCATAAAGCTATACCTTTAAACACACTTTTACCATGGAGCCGCTGCGGCCGCTAAACTTAATATGCACTCTACGTACCTCTTACGCTATTTGCGTAATGAGTCCCGTACCATGTACGGGCTCTGCGTACAAACGCAGCGCTGGGGGTACAAAGTACACGCAGCGCGTACACACCCAATTCAATACACTTTTAAACCTTATACAGTTAGGCAATGTAATACACTTTAAACCCTAGCAGGGAAAAGAGGACACAACACCGATTTGTAGTTAATCACTGGGTTCCGACACCACAGAGTAATATTTCTGAAAGGGGGTTAACAATACAAATTATGCACTACAATACAACAGAGTAAATGGCTACAGTCAATGTACATACGTGAGAATATTCGCATGCGCCTCCCGGTCCGGTCCTCCGCTATCAGGTAGATAATGTTAAGAGTCTTGTGTCTGGCCGGGCTGCAGCAGGCTTTATTTATACAAGTCTTCCAAAAGCAATACAATGGATACTGTAATCCCTTTGTCCATTGGACACAGGTATGCATCTTTACAGTACAGGAGAGGTCATAGGTTGATTTGAAAAGGTGGGCTATGTCTTTCTCAACTGTTCTTGTGGGTGGTCTCCTCTGGATTCCCGCCGCATACATAATATACAGTAAATACAGTTTATATCTATATTCTGCTTCTGCACATAACTATCCACAGGAACATGCGATCTTCCGCAAACCAACACCGGAATGTTACCCTTAAAATACCCTACAGCTGGATACCAGACACCACCTTATAACCTTAGTCTGTCCCCTCCTATCATGCAACGGTGAATCCCTTTGTTCTGGAATCATTTAAACTGTTGATACTTGCTGATGTGGTGCAGGGGGACTATGTGTACAATGTGCACTATTTGGATTAAATATGTAATGTTTTGATAGCCCTCCATGCGTTTACAAACTCCGCCGTAAATACCCACACCACGCGCAGGACTGCGGGAGCGACCATACGCAAATTGCGGATATGTGCACTCACGGCGGAACAAGTGCACGCGCAGTGGGCATGTGTGTGTATTTTATACGTGCTGCGTGTTCTGTAATATTTTTCAACTTTGACAGGGGGCACCTCTCCTCCTGTCACATCATTCAATTAAGTTAATTGATAGCTGCCGCTATCTCTTCTGTGTTCCACTCCCCAGCTAGTACCTGCACCTTAGAAGTCACAACCTCTTTATTATAGATACACATTTTACAAGTGGCATACCCAGGATTAGAATCCAGGACCTATTACACTGGAAGCAGCACCTTACTGATGGAGCTATTTGACCCTGTATAGGAAGCATGAGAATTCTAATTACTGTATATGAAGTTACTTCTCTGACAATATACAGTATAGGGGGTGGGGGTGGGAACAATATTTATCTTGCCTCCGGGCAAGTGTAATGAACTTACGCCACTGCTTGTAGTAAAGTAAAAAAGCAAGCAACTGGACAAAACCATGTTGCACTGCATGTGGGGCAGATGTAACATGTGCAGAGAAATTTACATTTGGGTAGGGTGTGTTCAAACTGAAATCTAAATTACAGTGTAAAAATAAAGCTGTCTAACATTTGTGGGTTGCATGCAAAAACAGTCAATATTCACCGAAAAAATATAAATGTATTTTCTATCCTTGCATCGCAACATGGTTTGTTCCAGGCACAAAGTTACTTGCTTTTTTTGCTTTACTTACAAACATGAATCAGGCCCTATGTTTGGTACAAACCCAAAACTGTGCATCATCCAAAGAACACTAACCTTTCTGTGAAGCACCTTTGATTGAACTTAGTGGCTCGTTTATCAACGAGTGACAAAACTTGTTGTGAATGGTAAAACGCGTTGCGTATAATAAATGGTGCTTCAGCCAATCAGTTTCCATCTGCCATGTGTTCAGGTCCTAACTGTCATGTGTTTGAAAAATGACAGTTGGGAGCTGTTTGACTGGAGTACCAGCTATCATTCAACGAGTTTTAACATTCACAACAACATTTATCACTCATTGATAAATGGGACCCATAATGCAATATGGATCATATTCTGTTTCAGGGCTTAAAAAAAACTGTCTATATAGAGAGTAACATGGATGGAGCAAAATATACTTAAACATGGGTGGAGCATGGGTGGGGAACCTTTGGCCCTCCAGTTGTTGCTGAACAACACATCCCAGCATGCCCTGCAACAGTTTTAGCATGGCCAAATAGCAAAACTGTAGCAGGGCATGCTGGTATGTGTAATTCAACAACAGCTGGAGGGACAAAGGTTCCCCATCCCTGCCTTATGGCACTACATACTGGTCTATTTCTCTGAAAGAAATGAACAATATCGAATTGTTCATATCTTTCAGTGTGGATGCTTCAACGATAACCAATGCGTGTGCCCGCAATCGTTCATCATTGAACGATCATCGTTTAAACATGCCAGTCAATTTGGACAATATAGATGTCTGTACTCTCATATAGTCCAAATTGCCCATCAATATCGTCCAGTGTATAAGCATAATCAACCATCGATAGTATCGTTGGTCGATATATATATCGATGGTCGATTACATCGCCCAGTGTGTAGGCCCCTTTAGAGGAAAACTCATCAGCAGTCAGCAAGAGATATAGAACTTGAGAGAAGATTTAGATTCTGATCTAACATCATAGAACCAAGCAAATATTGCAAGATGTGTAAATCTGGTATATACTTCCCACAATAGACATACCAATGTTATTACAGTTAAAGCTATTTCTACCAAGTATAAAGACAAGGAGAAGTGTGAGGTTGTCAATACTTATCTATTCCATTGTTGTAATTTGTATTTATTTACTTATAATTCATTTTAATAGTCCTAGTTCGTTTTTAAAGATCTATTTATATGCATGTATTATTGGCAAGAAATCCTAAATAAAAATATTTCAGTGCATGATGTAATACAATTTAAAGTGGAAAAAGCCAAAGGGGATGATATTTTTAATAGCCAAATTGTCTGACCCTGATCTGTTTCAGCGAGTTTTCTTGGCATATTTTTTTTAAGTCAGACTTATTTTACACTACATAACAATACACTTACTGTACTGTATACCAGTGTATGGCTATAGTATTCACCTATCCATATCTTGTTTTCTATAGTCCTGGAATTGTGGCCCATTATAGTCTAGGAAGATTTACAGTTATTCATTGATCAACCCATATGCTCCTAAAAGTAATAATTAAACAGAAATACCTCATGTCGCCAAAGATTTATTTACAACAAAGTGTTACTCAATTACTGTGTTAGCAGCCAAAAGGACAGCTTGTAGCAATACTGATGCAGAATTAGAGTACACCTGATTTAATATTGTTGCAAAAGTTAACATCTATATATTAATAGCAGCAGAACGACTTTTATGAGTGACTTATTTCTATGATTCCATTTCTGAGCAGGGCACATCATATATCAAATTAAAGCTCTTGGTTCGTAGATTTGCATTGCTTTGTTTCAGAGTTATTTGGTAAAATGTCCACCTGCCATTTACAATGCATTTACAATGCATCACCATTGTGCTCTGGAAAATGTGACAGTTGGTGAACTCTCCCTGTGCACCTGCTGGGTGACCTGCTGGGTGGTCTGGAAACTGTGACAGTTATTTGCAGCCACCCAAGCAGAGATTTTTTGACTCCTAAGGGAGTAAAAAGGGGTAAAATGTTACGCCCAGCAAATCTTTGCCCTGTTGAAACTGGGGACATCAGATAGTATTTATTATTTATGTAATGAACCAGTACAGGTATCAGTCTAGCAATAATTATATTTAAAACTATATGTTAACATTTGCAGATTGTTACAGTTTATCCAACTTATTTCAACATCCAGACTCTTGGTGATTACTCTTTACACCAGGCTTTTTTAGCCAGTGTGCCGTGGCACACTAGTGTGCCGCGACCAGTTGCAAGGTATGCCGCGGAGCCAGAGCAGCTTTCTGCACCTTCAGAGTGAACTGTTGGCCCGGGCTCTTCCTAGAGGATCAGTCATGCTCCGGCCGTGACCTATGCCTTGATGATGTGGCAGTGTGATATCATAGGTCACGGCCGCCGCGTCTCACCACCCAGCCAGCCCATCCGCCTGAATACACATATTCCAGTTCCTGCCTGCATACGCAGCTTTCCTTGCCCACCCACATCCACACCTGCGCAACCACCCGCTGCTCAGTATTCTCAGCACTCCACTATGAACAACCCCCGCCACTGAGGGATAGGAAGGAGGACAACTGACCGGTAGGGGCTAATATTTCTTAATTTATTTCTCCAGTCGTGAGCAATAGAATTTATGAGGGGAGAAATGTGATTGATTTATGTGTGAGCAACATGATTTATGTGGGGAGCAATGTCATTGTTTTTTTTATGTGTAGGCCAATGTACAGTATGTGTGGTTGTTTTTATTACTGTGAGGGCCAATGTGTGTTTTTTGTTTTTTTTCTGTGGGGAACTGATGGTGTACCTTGGCAATTTAAAATTATTGTTCGGTGTGCCGCAAGTAAAAAAAAGGTTGAAAATCACTGCTCTACACACCAGCCACATTACTCTCTCTGTCACCCCATGGTCACATCAGTCTCCTCATTGCCTGCTGGCCACATTAGCCTCCTAGTAATTTTTTGGCTACACCAGTCTCCCCATATCCTATTGGTTACACCAATCTCTTTCTCCCTGCTTATCACATTAGTCTCTTTGTTGTCTTCTGCCCACAACAGTCTCAATGTTGGTTCATGATTACACCAATCTTTCCATTGTCTGTTGGCCATATCAGTTTTCTCATAATTTTCTGACCAGTCACATTGTCACCTCCTGCCCCCACTAGACTCCTCATCGCCTCTACTGTAATCCACTATTAGCAGTGGTATAGAAGATCAGATTGCTTCTCTCAGCTAGAATTAACAGGAGTGGATCCTTACCATAACATAGACAAGCTGTTTATTAATATGCCTTGCATATGTAGTCTTAATGTATTTTGCTAATAAAACTCAATTTTATGAAAATGACTATATTAACTGATGTTATACCCCTTGCATACAGGAAGATTATTATTATTATTATTATTATTATTATTTTATTTATCAGATGTCGCAAAGGTCAATAGCACCACACAATGAAGAGTAGAACAAAAAATAACTAATGAAGAACTATTTACATAGTACTGAGTGGAGGACAGGGGCATGCTGGGAATGGGCCAACATAAGAAAGCCTGAGCACAGGAGCATAGGCACAACAAGAGAGAGGCTCACATTTCCTCCCCAGAGAAGTGGGGTGGAGGCATACATGGTAGGCTGGCCAAAGGGAGAGGGTAGTGGTGGGAAGAGAGAGACAGGCCTGATGGGAGGCGATTTCATGTCATATGCCAGTGGTTCTCAAACTTTTTTGAATCACGGCGCTCCAGAGTATCAGAATATTTTTCACGGCGCCCCTAGGCTAAAAGTTTCTTATTGAGAAATTTAGAAAGAAGTATTAAATTAAGTAAATTGTGTTTATATGTCATCCTTAGGGTCAGTTGTATGGTGAGGGAGAAGATTTGCTTCTGTTTGTCCACATATTCTATGATTGGCAGCCACTAGCACTGGTTTTGCCTATTACATTGACCATAAATAATTTTAACTGACCCTGGACCACCAACCCGAGGCACCCCAGCAAGTGTCTCGTGGCACCCCTGGTTGCCACGGCACACAGTTTGAGAACCACTGTCGTATGCAATTCATTTTGTTGGAAAAGTGTCTTTCAAAGTCCAAGGGAGAAGGGTAGTGAAGGAGGAAGGCATGTGAGAAGGGCTTGGAAGTGAGGATTGGGTTTGAATTATTATAAAGGAATGAGATATTTGAAGTAGGGTTGTTTTGAGAGAGAGAGAGGGAAGAGCTGTAAGCAGGGTTGGGGTGTGGACCATAAAAGGCTGAGTCTCCAGGGCAGCGGTAAGTGTATGGTTGCAGAATGAGACAACCCAGCTGGTGCAGGGTAATGGTTTCCCTTAAGTAAGATAGCTGGGAGAGTGCACCTGGTTGGAAGTAGTATTGGACGTCATCTTTCTTATAGACGTAAGTGGTGGCATATGTCTTTTCTTTGTATGATAAGCCCAGCCAATGACATTTCCTCGCTCTAGCAGGTGCCAACTGGCAGTCCAATGTCAGATCTTGGTCTAACATTTCTGGGGTGCTGACTTTCTGACTGCATTAGATACTTCACACTCTTGTGATCGTGCTCCAATGTTCTGAGTAGCACTGTGCTTTACTATAGTATCTATCTCACTTTCCTGTGTGCTGTGCTTCAGTGTTCTGAACATCACTATGTGCTATACTACGGTGTCCTTATCTATCTCTTGTGCTGTGCTCCAGTGCTCAAATAGTTAATTGCATACTCCTGTGTGCAGTGCTCTAATCTTCTACTCTGCACTACCCTACGCAGTGTTCCAGAGTCCTAATCAAACATGTGTGCTGTTCTACAGTATTCCTGTAGTGCCTCCATGTACTGCACTCCAGTAATCCAAACTACTCCATCCTGTGTCATGCTTCAAAATCCCAATCAAACACCTGTGTGCTGTGCTCCAGTATTCTAATAGCACCACCATGTAATGCCCTCCAGTTTTTAAAGTGCACCATCTTGTGCTGTGCTTCTGTGTTCCAACATGACATCAGTATGCAGTGATTCATTACTTTCTGTGTTCTGTTAAGCCCACACAATCGCTCCTTAGTACCTAATACCTAAATCATATCTGGTGCTCGCATAGAGGGCTGTGACATGCAGGGTATCTGAGCAAACTACGCTGTGGGTGTTCATGGCAAAGACAAATTCACTATTAGACAGCACCTCCAAGAAAGCAGCATTAAAACGGAGCTGATAAAACGAACCCCCGGACTAATTCCAGTGGCCCTCTGACAAAGAGGAGATGGCAGGGTTGGCAGAGAAAGGGCATAGAAGAAGCTGGTGTGGAGGTAGCAGAGGACTTGGAGAAAGCAGTGACCGCTACAGTGTAGGGGAGGGAAAGTACATTATGGTCCCAATTCTGAGCCACACGCAATGCCCATGTTCATGGAGTTCAGCAAGTTAGTGCTTCTGAAATCCATAAAAACCCCTACGGTGCATGTGTTACACACAGCGTACACAGCAGTGCGGCAGGGATTAAGACGCATGGTAACAGAAATGTACTGGAAATTGCTGGGTGTACCTGGGCAGGTTCCAGTATGAATGGTCAACCATGTCATGGTCGACAGTCATTAGGTCGACCACTATTGGTCGACATTGGCATGGTCGACATGGGCAAGTGGTCGATACATGAAAATGGTAGACATGAGTTTTTTTTTAGTTTTTTTGGTGTCGTTTTTTGCAATTAGTGCACCGCGTCCCCTCGGGCAAGGTGCCTCGCTCTGCTACTGCTGCGCTCGGCACAGGTTACCGTTACCAATCGTAGTCCATGTGGATCGTAAAGTATGGAAAAGTTCCACAAAAGAAAAATAATGTGAAAAACTCATGTTGACCTTTTCACGTGTCGACCTTTCATGTGCCGACCATGTGTCCATGTTAATGTCGACCAATAATGGTCGACCTAATGACTGTCTACCATAACATGGTTGACCAAGCAAATGGATACCACCTGGGCGGAGATGGCTGCTGTCTTATGGGCGTGTTATGGGAGTGTCGTCGGCATGTCACCGAAATGTTTGCATTCTCAGACGCTCAAGTTTTCACACAGGAGGCCACACTCAAAGAGTAAATCTGCACCTGTCCTAGGGCTGGTGCATGTTTCAGTAGTGCAACGGATGGTGGCGTCTAAAGACGCAACAAGCAGAATTACAGTGTGTCTAGTCACTGACAGTGGGAGTCCTGGCACAGTCATACACACGGATGTACACCAGGGGAAGGGCTTGTAGCGGCATTTGCATAAAGATGCAGACAGCCGGCCACCAGAAGATGCAGGCGCTTGTGTAACCACCTCTGACTCAGGCCCTATGAAAGAATACATGTGACAGAGACACACCAATGTTCATAGTGTATGTTCCTACACCTAAAACCCAGGTTTAGCATTCGAATAAGTTATTATCTTTGTGACTGCAATATAGATATGTAGATATTTGAATCGTAAAAGGTGTAGTAAAAAATACAGTGGGGTTTACTTTATTTATGAAGAGTGGGGCTGTAAAATGGGTTACTTCGGATTGTATTTCTGCCTGATATTTAAAAGGGCAATGCTTCTAAAAGCATTGCCCTCTTAAATATCAGGCAAAAACATGATCTTTAGTGGTATTACAGATCAGCTCTTCATTAATAATTCCCCAAGGGTCATTTACTACCAGCAGAAACATGCAGCAATGCAGCACATTTTATTATGTATAAATATGCTTATTTGCAGGGGTGGAACTACCATTTTTGAAGCAGGTGCATTGCACCAGGGCCCCAGAGGACTAAGGGGCCTACTGCTGCACAGGCCAGCAATTAGTTATCCCCTGGCCCCCCAGCAGTCGATGTTGGATGAATGGCCCAGTGCAGAGAGCAGGGTGAACCGCACTACCTTGAGGGACCTGTCCCGTACCTTAGGGAGGCAGGGCTGACCTTGTGTGTGTCGGACTGATAGAGTCCTGCCACCTGTCAACGCTGATGATCACAGCCACATACTGCCTCTAATTAACAGACAGCTGTACATTTTTCTGTGAATTAAAGGCAGCTCACAACTGGTGTTGCTAGCACTGTCAGAGTCTGCCTGACCGATTGCCAAACTGAGGAAAGCACAAAGGCAGGGACCACTGTCACAGACAGAGCAGAGGCCACTGTGTTCCAGCCCCCACCAAGGCACATGCCCCTGTTTTCTGCACCATGCAGGACATAGTGCTTGTACCCCTTTAACCCACTGTCTCTCCCTGTCCCAGGGCCGGTTCCGGGGCTTATTGCACCCCGGGCGGCATGATGGGGCGTGGCTTCCTACAGGGGGCGTGGTCAGTTACGCCCCCTGTACTGTAGTAGGATGTGCGGTGCGTGATGACGTCATCGCGCACCGCACAGCAAAGGTCCTCTCCACGAAGGAAAACTAGACGCTAAGCGTCTAGTTCCCTTCATGGAGAGGACCTTTGCTGTGCGGTGCGCGATGACGTCAACGCGCACCGCACATCATTACAGTAAAGGTCCTCTCCACGAAGGGAAACTAGACGCGTAGCGTCTAGTTTCCCTTCACAACGGGCAGCCGACGAAGGGAAACTAGACGGGTAGCGTCTAGTTTCCCTTCACAGCGGACAGCGGGCAGCGGCAGCGGGGGGCACAGCAGCAGCGGATCTTGCCATGGTGCGGCGCCCTCCGGATGGCGCCGGCACCCTCCGGAAGGCGGCGCCCCGAGCAAAAGTCCTGCTTGCCCGTGGCAAGATCCGCTACTGCCCTGTCCCTGCCTTTCGCTGTCACCCTCTGCCTCCCCATGCCTTCCGTTGTCACCCTCTGCCTTATTATGTCAACCTCTGCCTCCCCCTGCCATACGCTGTCACCCTCTGCCTCTCCCTATCACCCACTGCCGTGTGGCATATTGGGAACTTCAGAGGGAGGATGGGAGCCCAAATTATATTTTTGCACCTGGGCCCACCACTCACAAGTTTCGCACTGCTTATTTGATACCCTTGACTAAAGTTAATACCCACTTTCCTTATTTGGGACCGACCAACATACAATTGCTTTGCAAGATACTTTGCAAACTTGTGCCAGATGCATTGATTCATGTCAGTGAGGGAACATAAAGAACTTAGGGATAGATGTATTATACTGGCACATTTCCATGTGTCATATTTGTTCTTTTTAATATCTCCTTTACATGGATAGATTGGCACCTATGAATGCACTTTCCTGTATATATTGCACCATGTTAATACGAAGTCCCTCTGAAATTATACGACTGCACAAAAAGGCTTTGTAGCCACTAGTTAACCATGAGTGCCCCTTAATTGCACACTTTATATCCACTGATGTGCTAAACTATGCAGCTTCCCATACAGATGAGGACAATAGCTAAGGTGCATGATTTCATAGAATTTGTATTATTGCCATTTTTGACACTTCATAAATTGCCTTTACAATCAAGATAGCAATAAGGACACTTTTTACTGGTATATTTACCTTGAATTTCATCTAGTAAATTGTATGTATATTATAAAGGATTTGTAAACACTTTTCTAGTTACTGGTTTTTCTTGTATTTTAAACAGATGTATTCCTCTTTCTTTAACCCTGATGTGGTTGACAAGTTCTTTCACTACAGTTCTGGTAAAGAAACTATGCTCGTGTGTCCCAAGGGGAGGGAGGGGTATTACCCGAAACACAGGAAGGATTAATGTAAGAGGGGGTAGGCCTTATCCAAAATATATAAATTAAAATATTAGCACCCAATACAGGAGGTGCACCAAGGCCGAAACTAGGACCCCTGTCACCCGGGGCAAGGCAGTAATTTGTCGCACACCCCTTCCCGAAAAAAAAAGAAAAAGCAAGCAGAGTGAGAGAGGAGGGGGTGGTGGATAGAGAGAGAGAGAGGGGAAGAGATATACAGGTGGAGATAAGAAAGAAAGGATGGGAAGATAGAGGTTAAAAAGAAGGGGGGGCAGAGAGAGAGAGGGGGGATGGAAAGATGGAGAGAGAGAGAGGGGGGGGAAGGAGGATAGAGGGGGAAAGAGGAGAGAGAGAATGGAAACATAGAGGGAGAGAGAGAGACAGAGAGAGGGGAGGGTAGAGGTGAAGTGGATAGAAAGGGAGAGAGAGGGGTGAGATAGAGGGGAGGCAGAGAAATGATAGATAAAGACGTGTCCCTGCCTGTGATGCAGGTGGTGGGTGAGGAGCAGAGGCGGATTGGCCATAGGGTCCACAGGGAAGGTCCCCGGTGGGCCGACGCACCTGTGGGGCCTGTTTTGTTTGATGACATGTGGTCCTTTTTATAGACATAATGAATAAGATGCAAAATAATTTGCATATATGAAAATTACTTTGCCACTTAGCCTGTGATTGCAGATGATCTAGTGTATGCTCTGTCTGCCTGCTTGGCTGACATATAAGATTGAGTGAATAGTGATTGGGATACGGTTGGTGTAAAAGGCAAGCAAATATATCTTTCTAAAGAATGATATAGTTTCCTAAATTCTGAAGGTGTATCATATGATATAATGTGCTCATAATATTTAAATTTTTTTTTTTTACTTCCCCCTTGATGCTGGACATCCCCACTATCCGGAAAGTCTTGGGGTGAGGGTGCTGCTGCCATGGCCCATGGCTAGAACTTACACCTCTGGTGCTGCCCATGTGGGGCCACTAGTACAAATTTTTCCAGGGCCGCTTTTTGTTCCCAATCCGCCCCTGATGAGGAGTGTGGGTGACCTTGGAGCCAGGGTCCAGAAACTGCAGCTGGTGAGGTCCAGTGGGAGATCCCAGCAGGCAGTAGAGGAGAGGAACCACCTGGACAAGATGGTGGCAGGCCAAGTGTCCCGGCTCTTCTACAGCCCTGGCTGCAGGAGACAAGCAGAAGCGGGACCAGAGAGCAGAATTTGTTATGAGGGCAGCGGAGGGAGTATGAGAGCAGCATTCACTGCAGCCACCGCTGGATGCGACAAGCAGCACAGAGCGATGGCTAAAGATGAGCGGTTGTGCAGGCAGGACAGGGGACCGGAGTTGCTGGTGCAGCTATGGTGAGTGGCGGACCGGTGCAGGGGCTCTCTAGCTGAACTATGTGGAGCCCAGATGATGGTAGGCTGGACTCCATGGAGATCCCCCCAGAAACATCTAGGATGGGAGCACCTAAGAGTCGAGAGAGCGGCAAGTGGAGGGACCCGGGCTGAGGTCTCAGCGCCTACTCAAATCCAGCACCTGGGTCACGTGCCACCCTAGCCCTCCTTACTTGCAGCTATGGGTGCACCCATTAGAGCAAAATACAGTAGTGTGTAGAAAGAGAAGATAAAAGTACTCTTTTAGGGGTAAATTTACTAAAGTGGTGATGAGTGGGGCAGTACGGATGGTGTAATGGTTAGTATTACTGCCTCACAGCACTGAGGTCATGGGTTTGATTCCCACCATGGCTCTACCTGTGCGGGCGGAGTTTGTATATTTTCCCAGTACTTGCGTAGGTTTCCTCTGGGTACTCTGGTTTCCTCCCACAATCCAAAAATATACTGGTGGGTCAATTGGATCCCAACAAAAATTAACCCTAGTATGAATGTGTGCACGTGTACATGTGGTAGGGAATATAAATTGTAAGCTCCGGCAGGGACCGATGTGAATGGCCAAATATTCTCTGTAAAGCACTGCGGAATATGTGTGCGCTATATAAATAACTGGTAATAAATAATAATGTTGCCCATAGCAACCAATCAGATGCTGTCTATAAAATGATATACAGCATCTGATTGGTTGCCAGCAACATCACCAACATCTGTGGTAAAGAATATACACAGAATTAGGATGAATGCAACACATATGTATGCAAAAGTGAGTGCAGAGGTTTTGACACAATTATATATTTATAACAAAATGCACATGCATGTGTGTGAATTCTTGAAACAAATGTAAAGAATCCACATAGAAACAGAAAACATTTAACATGTACTGTATGCATGTTTATAAAAGTGGGTATATAAAGAATCCACACAGAATTGAACACATAGGTATGCAAAAGGTGAGTGCAGAGATTTTGACCCAATAGGGCTGATTCAATTGTGGGGCGCGCCACCTGTTGGCGGTCTAAAGGAATGGGCATCTATCAGAGCTAGTCAATTGTTTCTCTGATAGACGCCATAAGATGCGTCAGTCACAGTTTTCTTGCAGGATGGGATCCCGGTGGTCGATATACCGACACCGGAATCCCAAGGAACGGCACAATCCCGGTGTTGAAATACAGATGCAGCTCGGGATACTGGTGTGAAATTCCCAACAGGCGGAATCCCGAACATCCTTCCAGTGGGACGCACTTGCGGGGGTTAGGTTAGGGTGCAGGGACGGGAAGGTTAGGTACCGGGTAGGGAGGGTTAGGTTTATTCACATAGAAGGGGAGGTTAGGGTTAGGCTTAGGCAGCGGGAAGGAAGAATTAGGCTTAGGCACCACCCGGGAGGGTTAGCGTTAGGCACCGCTGGGGTGGGTTAGGTTTAGGCATCCACAAGGGAGGGTTAGGGTAGGGGGCAGGGGAGGGTTAGGGTACTTTACAGGGGGCTGTCAGATAGAACATTGCAGAGAGAGTTAGATTTGGGTGGGTTATATTGTTTCTGTGCAGAGTAAATTCTGGCTGCTTTGTGTGCTGAGCGAGGGGGGAGGGGGGGGCGCTCATTTCATCCAGCGGTGAAATGAGCGACCCGCCAGATTGTGCCTGCGTGGCCAATCTAGCACTGGCGATAGCGACGCGTGGGGCCGCGCATCACTATCGCTGTAGGGGGATACACACAGGGGGATTGCTTAAATTCTAAGCAATCTAGTCAGATTCTAAGTTCTAAGCAATCTAGTCAGACCCTTCATCCCACTACACGCGAGAGTGCGAGTGTGTGAAATTTGGGTGGCTGAGGCTTTGTACCGGTGATGACCTTACACCCAACCGGTGAAGGTCACCGCCACCCCTGGGGTATCCCCTTTTCCGGTGGAAGAAGGGTTGATACCCCCCCTTAAGTTAGTGTATTTTCTCCTCAGTTCGTTCGTCCGTCAGCTCCGAGAGGGGATCGCCGTGTCCGGGTCCTACTGAAGATTTCCAGGTCCGCTGAAGGTTCCGGTACCTGAAGGTGAGAGAGTGCGGCGCCTGGTAAGTGGTGAACCTACACCTGCACGGCAGCAGGCACTACACCGCACCACCACCCTCTTACATTCGCACTGCAAAATGCATCTGCAATTTGTGCACATTCCCCTGAGCAGGAGAAAAGGTAGGATAAATTGTTATTTTAAGGTGTAAATGTCATAACACAGGAGGTTATTCCGAGTCGTTCGCTCGTAAAATTTCTTCGCATCGCAGCGTTTTTCCGCTTAGTGCGCATGCGCAATGTCCGCACTGCGACTGCGCCAAGTAAATTTGCTATGAAGTTTGGATTTTTACTCACGGCCTTTTCTTCGATCGTAGTGTGATTGACAGGAAATGGGTGTTACTGGGCGGAAACAGGCCGTTTTATGGGCGTGTGGGAAAAAACGCTACAGTTTCCGGAAAAAACGCGGGAGTGGCTGGAGAAACGGAGGAGTGTCTGGGCGAACGCTGGGTGTGTTTGTGACGTCAAACCAGGAACGATAAGCACTGAACTGATCGCAGATGCCGAGTAAGTCTGAAGCTACTCTGAAACTGCTACGAGATGTGTAATCGCAATATTGCGAATACATCGTTCGCAATTTTAAGAGGGTAAGATTCACTCCCAGTGGGCGGCGGCTTAGCGTGTGCAATACTGCTAAAATCGCCTTGCGAGCGAACAACTCGGAATGAGGGCCACAGTGCAGAACCTCTGGCACAAACCTACCAATGAATAATAGTGCAATTAGGAGCGATTAAAATTGTATAATTTGCCCTATAAAGACAGGTCATGTGGAGCAGGTAACTACGTTGAGGTGTTGTATTGATGGGAAAGGGGAAAGGGAATTACAGTATGTGTTTTTCACAACATTTTAAAACGTATAATAACCACTTTACAAACATTTGTCAGTACCACAGAATGCTGGATAAACTTTAATCTGATGAAAACAGTTGCTACAGTAGCTATCATTTTCCACTATTGCTAAAAAATGAAAAGTTCAACCATTTCACACCTTTTAAGAACCTCCAATACTTTACGTAAGGTCACTAACACTGTCCTGCTATCTTAGTTGCTACTTTTTTGAGGGTACAGGATGATTTCCCACTTTTTCATGCCCTTCTGCCAGGTCACTTTTGTAGAAAGAGACTGCGGGACATCATCATTTCTAACTGCATCTTGTATTTATCGGGTGTGGGCAATGCTGCCACGTATACGAGGTTTATGATACAAGGTCATTTTTGCAAACATGTATCTTATTGAATTGACCCCTTACAACAAGATTATGGGGGTCATTCCGAGTTGATTGCTCGCTAGATTAGTTTTAGCAGCCGTGCAAACGCTATGCCGCCGCCCACTGGGGAGTGTATTTTAGCTTAGCAGAAGTGCGAACGCATGTGCAGCCGAGCTCTGCAAAAAAAGTTTGTGCAGTTTCAGAGTAGCTCTGAACCTACTCAGCGCTTGCGATCACTTCAGCCTATTCGTGTCCTGGTTTGATGTCATACACCCGCCCAGCGAACGCCCAGCCACGCCTGCGTTTTTTTCAAACACTCCCTGAAAACGGTCAGTTGACACCCAGAAACGCCACCTTCCTGTCAATCTTCTTGCGTCCGTCAGTGCGAAGGAAAACTTCGGTACAACCTGTGCACAACCACAACGGCCTTTGTACCCGTATGACGCGCGTGCGCATTGCAGCCCATACGCATGCGCAGAAATGCAGTTTTTTCACCTGATCACTGCGCTGCGAAAATCGGCAGCGAACGATCAACTCGGAATGACCCCCTATATGTGTAACAAGCTATAAGGAGACCCACCATAAGAAATATTTGTGAGACAAGTCACAAAATAATAGCAGTGATTGCAGGATTTATAGACTAATATCCACAGCATGCTGATTTGTGAGAGACCTTTATGGAAGTTTATCCTGTAACTTCATTCAAATAAAGTTGCAGGACTAATATATATGATAACAATGTATACAGCGTATAATACATTAGTGGTTCCCACTTGGTGACAACCTACAGTATGTTAATAATTTATTGTAATTCTAACAGATTTATTTACTGGAATACAATGAAATCAACTGTACACAAACTATAGGCATTATTATATTTGAACAGAAAAGAATGAGAAACTTACTACTGCCATTCTTAAATTAGTTGGATCTCTTATGCATTTCCAGCTGGGGCCAATAAAAAGTGTTTCAATTATATTTATATATATATATATATATATATATATATATATATACAGTTGTGTTCATAAGTTTACATACCCTAACAGAATTTGTTATTTTCTGGCCATTTGTCAGAGAATATGAATGATAACTCGCAAGCTTTTCTTTCACTCATGGTTAGTGGTTGGGTGAAGCCATTTATTGTCAAACAACTGTGTTTACTCTTTTTAAATCATAATGACAACAGAAACTACCCAAATGACCCTGATATAGCCGCAGCTGTAGCGCTGCTCTCCCCCGTCTGCCAGCGGCTCTCCCCCGTCTCCCCCCCAGTCTCTCTGCATCTCCAGTCCCTCCTTTCTGTCCCTGCATCACAGCCGTCACAAACGGCAGCGTCCACCCAGCTCCAGCAAGCGAGGTCTCGCCTGCTGGAGCCGGGTGGACGCTGCTGTGAGCGGCGGCTGTGACATCCTCCAGCGCTGCTCACCCGGTCCCCGCCTTGGGTCTCCCCATCCCCGCCTCGGCTGTGCCCGTCCCTGCTCAGATCTACAGTCTCCAGCGCTGCTCACCCGGTCCCCGCCTTGGGTCTCCCCATCCCCGCCTCGGCTGTGCCCGTCCCTGCTCAGATCTACAGTCTCCAGCGCTGCTCTTCCCATCTCACTTCGACTTTTTTTTAAAGTCGAAGTGAGATGGTCGAAAAAGGGGCCAAAACCGTTTTCGACACAAGCACGTGGATCGGCAGCTATTCCACCGATCCACGTGCTTTTCGACAAGTCGAATTCCTCGACTTGTCGAATATATTGAATAGGTTGGAACCCCTTCCGACCTAAAAAAGTTGAAAACTGACGTCTTTTCGACAGACGGCAGCTTTCGACGTCAATTGAATATACCCCTATATGTACAAATCTTTATGTCAATATAGTTATCACAATAGGGATTTTGTTGTATGTATACTAAATTGAAAATGGGCCTGACCATCTGCACCTATTTACTATTTTTTTTTACAATTTGCAACTAGTGTTCACAGCTTCCACTTTTTGGTTTATAGGATATGGGTTTTCCCTTGGAGGGGTGAGGAGGAGGACAGACGTAGGTTCTAATTCAGACCTGATCACTGTACTGCAAATTTGCAGAGGTCTGCGATCAGATAGTCGCCGCCCATAGAGAGTGAAAACCCGCCCCGTGCAAATGTGTGCAAATGCATGTGTACGGCGTGCAAAAATTTCGCCAGACAGCGGACATCTGCAAATCCGTTTGCAACTCATTCACCATCAAATGATCTTTCCATACTGTGCAATCTGTGCGTAACCCAGGACTTAAACCTGCAGTGCGATAGAAACAGGCTGATCGAGACTCCCAGAAAATGCTTAGGAACGCCTGCGTTTTCCCTGACACTCCCAGAAAATGGGCAGCTATCACCCCCAAACATCCTCTTCCTGTCAATCACCTTGTGAATGCCTTGCGATTTAAATGTTTTTTGCACCATCATGTTGCTGTTTGGCGTCGTGCCTGCGCATTGCAGTGCATACGCATGCACAGTCATTCATAATCCCCCCCGCTGTGCGATTTCACACAACAGCTGTCAGGTCTGAATCAGGCCCATAGTTTAAAATGCTGTGTTTCTCCATCAAGAATAACTGACAACTCTGACAGCGTAAAGGTAACAACTGGTAAACACCAAAGTACTGATCATTTCTACTTGGAATACCAGTGGGGACCCCAAGATTTCCTATTGTTTCATTCTGCAATAATGATTAAAACTATTTTGAATGAACGGTCAGCAGCTGAAATCTGATGGACAAATGTATTAAGCTGTGAGTTTATAGAATCACCAGTTTTGCATACTGATTTTAAAAGCAATATTGTTCAAGGTAAAAAATGCCAATTTTTAAAAACCCACAGCTCATTATATTTACCCCTAAGTTTATGTTTCTGTCAGTTTAAGTTATGGGGAGTTTTTTATTTGATTAAAGTTTATTGTATAGGTGATGTGTGTATGTTTGTTTGTGTGCCTGTATGCATGCTTATATTTTCATTATCTTGGTATAATAAGCTGGGGTTGTAGGGATACCTATTATATGGTACTGGAATCACTGGGGTGCATTGCCAGATTAGGTCCACATAGGCCTGGAGCTGAAATTGATGAAGGGCCTATTGCATACCTCTCAACTTTGAAGAATGCCGACCCCGGGTCTGTATGTGCTCCTCTATATCCGTATGTGCCTAGAGTATGCCTATATGTGCTCCTCTATGACTTTATGTGCCTATGTCTGTATGTGCCTTTGTATGTCCGTATGTGCCTATGTCTGGGGGAGAGAGAGAAGAGGGGACACAGAGAGAGAGAGAAGGGGTGGGAGACACACACAGAGAAAGGGGAGACAGAGGTAAAAGGGGGGAGACAAAGAGCGAGAAAAGGGGGTAGACAGAGAGAGAGAGAGAGAAGCCAGAGGCGCAGAGAGTGCATTTTACTGCACTGCATTTTAAACAGAGATGATGTCGCTGGGGTGGAGGGGGTGAGGGAGTGAGTGGGCAGGCTTCGGACGGCCACTGATGGTAACAGAAAAAAACTTTTTTTTTCTTGTCACCAATGTTTACCAGCACCGTCTGGGCCTATTTTCAGGGGGGCCTGGAGCTGCAGCTCCACCCGCCCCATTGTTAATCCAGCCCTGCTGGGGTGGCTACTCCGGGGATCATAGCCTTGTTAATTACAAAGCCAATCACACTCCATGCGTGTTAGCAAGATCTCCAGGGCTATTCATTGTAGAGTTGATAGCCCCTGAAGGCAAGGGACACCAGTTCAGAAACACCAGCACGTTGCTGGCTACATTGGGGCCCGTTTTCACTACAGCAAGGTGACCCTATTCCTTTGATCTCCATTTTATAGTTGAAACCTGCCTACAGTAGGTTGTACACAGTGGGATCTGGATGAGACTCGAGGAGAACACATGCTGTATTTATTTTTTTTAAATAAAACAGTGCTGCCTGCATCTGTGTTTTTGGGTAGGCAACGGCCAACTGCAGTTCTCCAGTATTCAGCGGCATGTGTTTTTCATGAACTTAAGCAAAGATGTAGTAATTCAGGGGTGCAGCTAGGTGGGGCATGGCACATGCCTGGGTGAAGGCAATGGGCTCATCAGCTGGGGGACTGCAGGATAATCAGTCAGTGTTGGTGGAATCAAATGAAGGGTAATGATCAAGCATCACTCTTCAAGTCAGTGGTGCAAGGGTTGTCTGTCAACACACTGGCCACATGCATTATGCAGGGAGGGAGAGCCGGGCTGTATTATGCAGCCGAGGAGCTTGAACAGGACACAGCTACTGGCCCTGGACTCTGAAATTCTGCCTGCAGCCCTGCATGCACAGTTACCAACCCACCCAAGCACCTACAGTAGCCACCCAAGCCCCTATAGTAGTAACCCTCCTACTTGTTATCATTCAAGGCAATATCTTCTTGAGGCCAGCTGACAGACTAGGACCCGCAAATGGAAGTGGTTCATAATAGTATTAAATAATAATACGGGCCCTACAGGCTACAACAAATCATTTCCTGTTATTATAACAATTCATTACTTTTGACAGCCTCTGTATTGTATGGTGGTCACTGACACTCTCTGTCAGGGGCGGAAGTCCGGGAGGCAGCGGAGTCGGCTGCCGCCGGGCTCCTGACCCGCAGAGGGCGCCTCGCAGTGGCGCCTCTGACATTACACAGATTGACATGCGGACGAGCGCCCGCATGTCAATCTGATGTCTCCCTCCCTGCTGTGTTGGAGGGACATGGAGCGCATCGCGCGTCTCCTGTGTCCCTCCCTGGCTCTCTCCCGGCCGGTCTAAGGAAGTGCCATTCGTGAGCTCTGATTGGCTCACGAACCGGCACTTCCTGTATTAGACCGGCCGGGGGAGAGAGCCAGGGAGGGACACAGGAGACGCGCGATGCGCTCCATGTCCCTCCAACACAAGGGGGGAGCAGGCACTGGGGGCATATACCTGGTACTGGGGGGCATATACCTGGCACTGGGGGGGGGAGGAGACCTGGCACTGGGGGGCATATACATGGCACTGGGGGGCATATACCTGGCACTGGGGGGGAAGACCTGGCACTGGGGGGCATATACCTGGCACTGTGGGGTATATACCTGGCACTGTGGGGTATATACCTGGCACTGTGGGGCATATACCTGGCACTGGGGGGGGAAGACCTGGCACTGGGGGGCATATACCTGGCATTGGGGGGCATATACCTGGCACTGGGGGGCATATACCTGGCACTGGGGGGGGGAGACCTGGCACTGGGGGGCATATACATGGCACTGTGGGGGAAGACCTGGCACTGGGGGGCATATACCTGGCACTGGGGGGGAAGACCTGGCACTGGGGGGCATATACCTGGCACTGTGGGGCATATACCTGGCACTGGGGGGCATATACCTGGCACTGGGGGGGAAGACCTGGCACTGGGACGGGGGGCATATGTGGCACTGGGGAGGGGGGTATATTTGGCACTGGGGGCATATACCTGGCACTGTGGGGGAAGACCTGGCACTGGGGGGCATATACCTGGCACTGGGGGGGGAGACCTGGCACTGGGGCGGGGGGCATATGTGGCACTGGGGAGGGGGGTATATTTGGCACTGGGGGCATATACCTGGCACAGTGGGGGAAGATCTGGCACTGGGGGCATATGGGGGAAGATCTGGCACTGGGGGCATATACCTGGCACTGGGCGCATATACCTGGCCCTGTGGGGGAATATCTGGCACTGGGGGCATATACCTGGCCCTGTGGGGGAATATCTGGCACTGGGGGCATATACCTGGCACTGGGCGCATATACCTGGCCCTGTGGGGGAATATCTGGCACTGGGGGCATATACCCGGCACTGTGGGGGGAATATCTGGCACTGGGGGCATACACCTGGCACTGTGGGGGAATATCTGGCACTGGGGGCATATACCTGGCCCTGTGGGGGAATATCTGGCATTGGGGGCATATGCCTGGCACTGTGGAGAAATATCTGGCACTGGGGGCATATAGCTGGCACTGAGGGGGCATAGGTGGCACTGTGGTGGAATATTTGGCACTGTGGGGGAGCAGGCACTGAGGGGGCATATGTGGCACTGGGGGGGTATATTTGGCACTGGGGGCATGTACCTGGCACTGGAGGCATATACCTGACACTGTGGGGGAATATCTGGCACTGGGTGCATATACCTGGCACTGTGGGGGAATATCTGGCACTGAGGGCATATGTGGCACTGGGAGCACGGCCCTAGCAACACGCACTACCCCCTAGCAATGAGCATGACACCCAGTGCATGAACCCCCTGGCAACGAGCATGACACCCTGAGCATGAAACCCCTGGCACCGTGCATGGAACCGCTGGCAACGAGCATGACACCCAGTGCATGAAACCCCTGGCAACGAGCATGACACCCTGAGCATGAAAACCCCTGGCACCGTGCATGGAACCAAGAGCATGAAACCGCTGGCAACGAACATGACACCCAGTGCATGAAACCCCTGGCAACGAGCATGACAACCTGAGCATGAAAACCCCTGGCACCGTGCATGGAACCAAGAGCATGAAACCCCTGGCAACGAGCA
Source organism: Pseudophryne corroboree (assembly GCF_028390025.1). NCBI lineage: Eukaryota > Metazoa > Chordata > Amphibia > Anura > Myobatrachidae > Pseudophryne > Pseudophryne corroboree. Next base: position 239,313,978 of record NC_086445.1, on the reverse strand, counting down.
GGTAATTTAAAAGTAATTAGAAGCCTTACTGTAGAACTTAATGTATAATGGGCATTACGGTGTGTGGCATAATGTATCACGGACATTGCGGTGTGTGTCATAATGTGTCGGGCATTACGGTGTATGGTATACTATATCGCGGGCATTGTGATATGTGGTATAATGTCTCAGGCTCATTGTGGTGTGTGTTATACTGTGTCAAAGACATTGTATGTGCTATAATGTATCAAGGGCATTGCAGTGTGTAGCATAATGTATAACGGGCATTGTGATTCCTGTCATAATGTGTCACAGGCATTACGGTGTGTGGTATAATGTATCAGGGGCATTGCAGTGTGTAGCATAATGTATAACGGGCATTACGATTCCTGTCATAATGTGTCGGGGGCATTACGGTGTGTGGCATAATGTGTCGGGGGCATTATGGTGTGTTCATATTGTGTCATGTGCATTATTGTGTGTGGCATAATGTCTAAGGGCCACTGCAGTATGTGGCATAATGTATACTGGGCATTACTATAAGGAGGAAAAATTACAAATAATGTAAGGGGCATGAATCAGGATTAATTTTCTTTCCCGCCTGGGCGTGCAGGTTGGAAAACTGGGGTATAACGCAGTCTTTTCCTGCAATGTTACACCCCTTTATGGTAAGCCATGCCCATCCCAATGAAGCCACACACTCTATACTGCCAATTATGGAGGGGGGGGGGGGGGCGAATAATTTTTTGGCTTGGGGGAGAAAAATTTCTAGTTACGTCACTGAACTGACTCATTCCTGTAAGCCGCCACTACAGCGCAAACCCCAGGAGAGTACGCTGGTGCGCGCCTGCTGTGGGAGGTAGGAGAGGAGCTGCTGCTACCGTTGCCCCGCTGCTGTGGGGAAGGGGGGGACGGGACGGATGGACACACGTGCGAGGCGGTGTTTAAGAGCTGGTACCACGCTTGCCTTGTATTCCACATCCTAATTGCGCTCTGCCTCCGGTAATTGGGGAGGAGAGAAGAGCCTTCTTTCACTACACAAGGTATCCATCTATGCTCCCTTTCTCCCTGTATAAGTGCACTGCCAGTATACTGTATGTATGTTTGTATATATAGATTGAGGTAGGGGTCTGGCACAGCCACATAATAGACTAATACATTGGGTGCCCTCACAGCAAAGTAGTTTAGCAAAATAGAGGTGGTGCGGCACTCCAATGATTTGCACACTGACACCAATTGAAGTAGTGCAACGTTTCAATGCCCGTTTAATGAATCTGCATTTTTGTCATATATACAATGACCCCCATTCTGCCTCATCCCGTCCTCCAGACCTCTGTTACTCCATCGCCCCCCCCCCCCCCATTTGCCAAGTCCTTCTGCCCGCCCGCGACCATCCCTCCCCATCTTCCTCCCATAATTAATTGTCCTCCCGCAGGGAATACATATGTTTTACCGACAGACGGGATGCCGTCTGTCAGCATCCTGACAGCAGCATCCCGTCCGTCAGAATTCTGGCAGGGGGCGTGCGCAATGAAGGCCCTTGCTTGTTGCGCTCGCAACGCAGTGGTCTCGGTGGTTCCCATCCCACTCTATTGGTGTTGTGGACACCCACGAATGGGAATAAGACCTGTGAGACGGTATTCTGGTGTCGGTATCCTGACCGCTAGGAATCCCGACAGCCAGCAAAATGATTGCCTCCCCTCCCGCAGTATCGGTCACATAATAGACTCACTTTCAGCTCCAGGCCCATGTGGACCCCAAACTGGCACTGGTCTGCAGGGATGTATCATTGGCACAAGGTTAAAAATGCAGCCAAACCTCCAAAAATGCAGTTTTCAGAGGTTTGGCGGCTTACTACTTATCCACCAAGCCTAGACCCCAGGGCTTGGATGCGGTGGGCAACACCATCTTTAGATGGGCTTCTATCACATTACCCATTGGACCCCTCCCAGCACCCCCTAGTGGGGCGCATCAGCCCACGCATGCACAGATAGGACTCCGGATCATACACCGGGAAGTTCTACTGTATCATGGCAAAGAATAGCTCTCACCGCAAGAGCTGTCCTTTGGAAATTTCTTCATGCATACGCCATTATGCTTGCAAAGAATGGCAGGATATATATATATATAAATATATATATAGCCTGCAGGATCAATATTGGTGTGGTGTGTATGTATATATATATATATATATATATATATATATATATATATATATATATATATATATATATATATATATATAAAAAAATTTTTTGCCTCTATATAGGGGGGCACCTGTATTTATATTGCCTCCGGGCGTCTAGGACGAACTTACGCCACTGCTCTCTGTATTATAAGGTGGTCATTGATGATCTGTATTATATGGTGACCACTAAGGCTTGCTGCATTGTATGGTTGTCACTGATGCTCTATTTATTACATATGTATATGGTGGTGGCTGATGCTTTCTGTATTGTATGGGTGCCATAGATGTTCTCTTTGTTGTATGGCTGTCTTTGATGTGTTTTTTTGCATTGTGTGGCTCTCACTGATGCTTTTTGTATTACTATATATTGTGGTCACTGATGCTCTCTTTTTGGTATGGCAATCACCAATGCTTCTATATTGTATGTTGGTCATAACGGCTCTCTATTCTGCAAAGTGATCACTGTCTGTTGTATGACTTTCACTGATAGTTTCTATATTTTTGGGTGGTAACTTGAGCTATCTGTATTTTATAGTAGTCACTGTGATGTTCTCTGCCTTTTATGGTGGTCTCTGTGATGTTGTTTGTATTGTAGGTCAGTCACTGCAATTCTCTGTTGTGAGTGATGTGGTGTAGTACAGGTAGAAATACTTACCTTTGAGTCTTGAGATAGTGGAAGCAAACATGCTGCATTTAAAAGTGGCTGGCACCTTAATGTAAAGTGACTAAAAATGGGTTTTGCCCTCACCCTACAAACATTTCAGTCTTTACAATGTTGATGTCTGTATTCAAATAAGACAAACGTGACTATTCTACTGGTGGGGAGGGCCAAACTGAGGGGTCTATTCATGAAGCAGTGAAAACAGTGAAGTGAACCTGTGGAGAAGTTGCCCATGGCAACCAATCAGCTGATCTGTACAATAGTATAGTATGCAAATTAGAAATGTTACTTCAATGCTGATTGGTTGCCATGGGCAACTTCTCCACTGGCTCACTTCTCCACACTTTTCACTGCTTCATGAATAGACCCATGAATCTTTGCTCCAGATGACAGAAAGCCTTATGTAGCTTCACCCCTGAAGTAATTTGAGTCACAGAGCACAGTATGCTTGTTCTGTATACTTTTCATATATCTGTCAAGGTGTCATTAGGTGGCAGGAAAATAACATAATCTATACATATAATACAATTGTAAGGGTTGTGTCTGTACATACAGATGTGTCCACTCAGGGGCGGATTTAGGGGTTAGTGTGCCCCTAGGCACAACAGTATTGGCTACCCCTACCATCCAAGTTTATACTAAAACAAGCCATGAGCGATGACATTGCATTTATATTTAATTACTTATACATATTTACTAAGTAGGGCAGCTTACAGGGCAGTCTGCCCATGTCCTTCCCATTCAATCACAACTCAAGACGGTGTACAGTACAGTAGAGTGGAAATATTTAGTAGTTATTGGTTATTTCGGACTGACAGTAATGAAACATGAACCCAAGTGCCATCCCTCAAGATGTGCCGTCCCTAGGCAGGTGCCTCACGTGCCTAATGTTAAACTCGCCACTGTGTCCACTGACATCTAGCCTCCCTGGACATTAAACAGCTTTTCTAGTCACATGGCGTGCATGGTAGCGCCAATCGTCTTTACGTGTAACTTTTTCCATTAAAATGCATCTTATTCGCAAAATGATGCAAATAGGACGCAAAAGCAGCATCTTTTTGTGTTAATCCCTGAAGGAAAAACTGCATATATTGTGTACAAAGACATTTTGTGATCAATATGTACAATATAAAATATACATCACACTATTAGCTGGCACTACTGTCTTTGTAAAATTAGTTCCGCTGAGCAATAACAGACATCCACGGAAGTGAAGCCGCAGGCAAACGCTAGTGTAACATAACTCCTTATAGATGCAGCATGTGGAAAATGAAAGCACTCTCCCAGTGTTTGGAGAGAATTTGATACACTTGCTATATCTGTAAAGTAGAACATAGACATAGATAGTTCTGATAAGTAGTATACAGGAGAAGGTGCTGTAACCATAGCAACCAGAAATAAACTGCGCAAGTAAAATAATAGAATTTATTGGTTGCTATAGTTAGCTCACCTTGTGCTGCGCACCAGGTTAATGAACGAGTACTGGTATGTTTGTCACCCTAGCCTGCATGTGGTATGATTCTGTAAATGCATTGGTACCATGAATATTATTTGGCTGAAATGCCCAAGGAGATGGAAAATGCAAAAACAATTAAAACATATTATCTGAATATTCATTATAAAGTTCTCTGACTTACCTCCCTCACCCCCCATTCTACATTTAGTTTAGCTCAAGTCCACTGCCAGTTTAATTGCAGCAATAATGAAATATAATCACTTAAGTTCACAATACATTGTAAAATTCGGACAGGTACGGAATCCATGGATCCACAACCTAATAGGTAACTCATTACAGCACCTGCATAGATAAAGTAACAGATGCTGATTGTATCATAGATATCTTATTTCCCTCCCCTTCCCAGAAGTTACATGTAATGCTCCAAGTGGGGAATTGAAATGGTTTATACAATGTTGTGTCGCATTAGTTTATTTTCTTTCAGAAATAGCAATAGCATATTATTCTGTGCTTATATTGGTGCTTTACATAGCAGTGCATTATTTTATACTGGAAACTAATGGTAAATTTTTTATTTTTTTTGTGTGCTGTTTTACAACATCCATCCTGCCAACTACCAGAACATCAGTCACCTAACAAAGAAAGACAACAGCACGTTCCAAGAAAAAAAGACAGTAACTAATATACCATATTTCTTTTTAACTACTATTTGGCTGATCGGTCGAAGGTTGCAAGATGGGGTGCTGTTGCCACCGTTTAAACACCGCAGCAATGGCAATTCGCACCCTTCAGCCAGTGGCGGATCCAGAGGGGGGCGATGGGAGCGATCGCCCCCCGTAACACACACAGCCAACCCCGCCCACTTGCTGTTTGAAGCAGAGGTCGCGCAGTGCCGTTTCTAGGGGCGGGCGAGCCGTGCAACTGCACGGGGCGCCCGCCGCGGCACTTAGTTACTCCTTCTTGCCTCTCCCGAGCGCTCCTGCTCGGGGGGCGGAGTTTCGCGGAATGACACGTTGCGTCGTGACGTCACAACGCAAATGCGTCATTCCGCAAAGCCCCGCCCCCCGAGCAGGAGCGCTCGGGAGAGGCGAGAAGGAGAAGCAAGAAGGAGGAGGCGGCCGGCGCGGGACGTGAGGCGGCGGGACCGAAGAGCGGGAAGACGTAAGTATTCTCTCTCTCTCCCCCTTCCTTCTCCTCAGCTTGAAACCTGCCTGCCGCTGCCGCACTGTGTAAAATGGGGGCACCTGCCTATGGGGATACCTGCCTGCCACACTGTGTAATATGGGGGCACCTGCCTATGGGGATACCTGCCTGCCACACTGTGTAATATGGGGGCACCTGCCTATGGGGATACCTGCCTGCCACACTGTGTAATATGGGGGCACCTGCCTATGGGGATACCTGCCTGCCACACTGTGTAATATGGGGGCACCTGCCTATGGGGATACCTGCCTGCCACACTGTGTAATATGGGGGCACCTGCCTATGGGGATACCTGCCTGCCACACTGTGTAATATGGGGGCACCTGCGTACTGTGTAATATGGGGGCACCTGCCTGCGTACTGTGTAATATGGGGGCATCTGCCTGCGTACTGTGTAATATGGGGGCATCTGCCTGCGTACTGTGTAATATGGGGGCACCTACCTGCGTACTGTGTAATATGGGGGCATCTGCCTGCGTACTGTGTAATATGGGGGCATCTGCCTGCGTACTGTGTAAAATGGGGATATCTGCCTGCTGTGCTGTGTAAAATGGGGATATCTGCCTGCTGTGCTGTGTAAAATGGGGATATCTGCCTGCCGCGCTGTGTAAAATGGGGATACCTGCCTGCTGCACTTTGTAAAATGGGGATACCTGCCTGCGTACTGTGTAAAATGGGGGCACCTGCCTGCGTACTGTGTAAAATGGGGATACCAGCTTCCGTGCTGTGTAAAATGGGGACACCTGCCTGCCGCGCTGTGTAAAATGGGGACACCTGCCTGCCGCGCTGTGTAATATGGGGACACTTGCCTGCTGTAATGTGTAAAAAGGGGACATTTTTATTTTTTTCCGTACTGTGGTGGGTGTGATGATATCAGATGAGGCCATGCCCACTTTAATGAGACCACGCCCATTTTAATCAGGCCACACACCCTTGTCGGGAGCGCGCGCGCCTACGGCGCGCGCATGCTTTTTCTTTTTATGGCTATATGGGGGGGCACACTTTTTTTTTTTTTTTAGAGCAATAGGGGGGGGGGGCGCATTTTGAAATCTCGCACTGGGAGCCAAATTGTCTAGAAACGGCCCTGAGGTCGCGTCACGGGATCTGGCCGGGAGTGCGGGACTTGGCCACGCTGAGACGGCGCCGCCGCCGGGTGATCGCGGGAGCTGGTGGCGATGGCCGGGACCTGGCCGCGGTAGCCACACTAGCCACGCTAAGAAAATGCCAGGTAGGCGGGGGAGATGCAGGCGCCAGTGGCGGCATGGGGCTATAGACTCCAACGTACGGGCTGGAAGCAGGACGCGAGTCCGACAGCACTAGGCCACTAGCTGTAAGATATGGGTTTATGCGGGTGGACAGTGCTGGCTTGCCGGGAGACAGGGGGAAGTGGGGTTGCTACGAGAGAAGGGACTGCATACTGATGACTGCGCTGGGGGTGGTAGGGGAGCTGCTATTGCCTCAGTTCCTAGCTGTATGAAAGGGTATTGACTAGGGAGACAGTGCCAGCTGTGTGGGGGGGGGGGGGGGGGGGGAGGGGTTTGCATGGTGCTCACAGCTCTGGGGTGGTGAGGGGCGCTGAACTGCAGACTCTCCCTCCTGCCACCAGCAGAGTCAGGTAATGCTGGAGAGAGGTGACTATCACGAAAGTAGGTGGACACTGATGGTTTTTATTTATTTTGTTCTATTTCTTGTTAATTAATAGTCTATGTTTTTTTCACTTCAATTTTTGTTTAAAATGGGAGGAGCAGAACTAAGTGGAAGGAGCTATGCATAGAGGGGAGGAGTCCATATCCTTAAACTGCCCCCCACTAAAAAGGGATGTCTAGATCCGCCACTGCCTTCAGCAGCAATGAAATTCCCCCCCCCCCCAAGTGTGTCCATGCCTTTTGCCAGGTAGTTACGATTGGCAGCCTGTTTTCACATTAATAAACACTCCTTTAACACGTGCTTATTGTAAGATCTCGGGTGAGATAGAGAGGACACACAGATTAGTATATAACACCACATTGTATAATAGATGGTAAAAGATCATAAAAGCCACTAGTACTGTACAAGACAGTGGATAAAGAAGCTTGCAGTATATTTCCATAGACAATTCTATAGAAATAGGCGTATTATTTATTTTATATATTATAAAATATGGTATAGTTTAAATATTTATTTTGGCAATGGCAAAAGTGTGTGTACGGGGTTTTTTTTTTTTATTCAGGCGCCTCTCTGAGCGTGAGCAAGCCTCAAAAGACACTAGGTTTCCCCAATGAAACCTGAAATATTGAATGTGAACGAATGTGGTTGTGTCTTAAAGATGGCGCTGCCCAGTGAAACGAACGTGGCTGGATGGTGAATTAATATGCTTACAGATATAATAACATATCTTTACTTAATAGAATAACAATGTGGAACAATATATGTATAAAACATTAATTCATTTTTTTTCTTCTTTTGAATGAAAGAGAAGGCACTCTTTAAAACAAATATGAGAAATTAGGAAGGTGCAGCGTACCGCTACCGGTGAGGAGGAGCTGCAGGTGTTGCTATGGTGCATGCAGAGTAACCGGTTTACCCTGCATCTGGCTCCTAGGCTTCAACCAGTGGCGATGTGTTCGTCTCCCAGGTGCAGGTCACAGATGGAGTCTTCCAACGCATTTCGAGACGATTAGTCTCTTTTTCAAGGCTCGAAATGCGTTGGCGGACTCCACCTGTGACCTGCACCTGGGAGACGAACACATCGCCACTGGTTGAAGCCTAGGAGCCAGATGCAGGATAAACCGGTTACTCTGCATGCACCATAGCAACACCTGCGGCTCCTCCTCCCCGGTTGTGGTATGCTGCACCTTCCTAATTTCTCGTATTTGTTTTAAAGAGTGCCATCTCTTTCATTCAAAAGAGAAAATATTTTAATTAATGTTTTATACATATATTGTTCCACATTGTTATTCTATTAAATAAGATATTTTATTATATCTGTAAGCATATTAATGCACTATCTAGCCACGTTGGTTTCACTGGGCAGCACCATCTTTAAGACACAACCACATTCGTTCACATTAAATATTTATTTTCTCTTTCTTCACTTTCCCATCCTCCTGACTCCAGGCCAACATTGCTGTGTGACCATATCATACAGCTCACCAAGAACCTATGCAATCTGGTGGACCTTTGGGCCTAATTCAGACCTGATCGCTGCTATGTGTTTTTGCACAGCAGCCAATCAGATTTGAACTGCGCATGCACCGGCACCGCAGTGCGCCGGCGCATGCCAGACACCGGATGGCCATCTCAGCCCTGCGATCGCCCCTGCCTGATTGACAGGCAGAGGCGGTCGCTGGACGGGAAGGGGGCGGGCTGGCGGCTTTTGGCGTAGTTTAAGGGGCGCGGTCCGGGCAACGCAGGCGTGCCCAGACTGTACGGGGTGCAGGCCGTGGTGGCTGCGTGATGTCACACGCAGCCGCTGCAACCTGGACAGTGATGAGTAGCTCCCTGCCAGGGTGCAGGAGCTGCGCAACTAGGAAGCTACTCGTAAAATACAAAAGCATCGCCGCTGTGCGATGTTTTTGTACTTGTGCGGGGGAGGAGTGGGGGGAGGTCCTGATATGTGGGGTGGACTAGCCACGTGCTGGGCGTACCCCCGCATGTCAGAGTAAATGATCGTAGCCGTGAGCTACGATCAACTCTGAATTAGGACCTTTATACGATAGATAACACCTACCCTTGTGTAATGCCTACCTCCCTTTAGATTGTAGGCTTGCGGGCAGGGCCTTCCTTCCTCTATGACTGTCTGTTATTACCCAGTCTTGTTTTTCCCCACTGTTGTTTCCAATTGTTTTGTTTTATGTTATCACTGTTTCCAACTGTAAAGCGCAAAGGAATTTCCTGCACTATATAAGAAACTGTTAGTAAATAAAATAATGTATTATTGTAGGGTGACTTTCAGGCCATAAGTTTATAACCTTCACTCCCAACTAGTGTGTATAGACATTTGTGTGATATTGTAAAGTCTTAAAAGGAGACATTGAAGCTATTTCATGAGGAATATGCATGCAATATGCTTTAACAAATAAAATGTCTAAGATTTGAGTCCTGTTGGAGAAAGAGCGCTATATAAATAAAATTATTATTATTAAGTATTATTATTTGACTTTGTTCTCTTATTTTTATCATTATTTCACTTTTATTTATACAATATTTTAAGGTCTGTGACAAATAAAGCATGCTGCAACATGAGAAAGTGTTAGAAACTATTATTATACCTACAACATAGAATTATTATTTATCAACTCAATGAGCCCCTCGTCACCAGGATCCCACATGCGCATATGGGACCCGATTCACACCTGATTCCTGTGCTGCAAATTTGCATAGGTCTGCGATCAGATAGTCGCCACCTAGGGATAGTGAAAACCCGCCCCGTGCAAGTGTGCGAATGCATGTGTACGCCGTGCTAAAACTTTGCCAGGCAGCGGACCTCTGCAAATCTGTTCGCGACTCACTCACCATAGAATGTTTTTTCCAGTCTTTGCGTATCCCAGGACTTACTCCTACAGTGCGATACAAACAGGCCGATCGGAGGCGGAGCTGACGTCAAACACCCTCACAGAAAACGCTTGGGAACGCCTGCGTTTTTCCTGACACTCCCAGAAATGGACAGTTACCACCCATAAACGTCCGCTTCCTGTCAATCACCTTGCTATCAAAATTTTCGCACCATCCTGTCGCTGTTTGGCGTCATGCCGGCGAATTGCGGTGCATATGCATGCGCAGTCATCCGATAACCGGACGCTGTGTGATTTTGCACAACAGTGATCAGGTCTGAATCGGGCCCATGGTTATGAAGATCACGGTCATGAACACAAACTACAAACAATGGGGGTAATTCCAAGTTGATCGCAGAAGGATTTTTGATAGCAATTGGGCAAAACCATGTGCACTGCACATGTTATATCTGCCTCCCCTGCAGTGCACATGGTTTTGCCTAACTGCTAACAAAATTCCTGCTGCGATCAACTTGGAATTACCCCCATATTGCCATTAATACACGCGAATGTACACACATATTTGCACAGATATTTACAACTTACATCTCTTTATTGCTTTCAGGTGCTCCTTCAGGTGTCCCCAGCGTCCGTTCTCCAAAGTGACGGCGATGGATGTGCTGTTTTCCAGAAGAGGAAGTAAAGATCCATGGGAGCATTCTTAAATCGCTCCCTATTCTCCATCGTAGAAAGAACATTACTATTCAGGGGTTCTAAAAATGATAATTATGGTCTAATGAAGATTACTGAACAAGAAGCCACTCAAAGAAAATGCATGGCAAAGATATAGCAGACAGCCAAAAGGACTGATAGCTGCAGTTTCAACTGTCCAGCAAGTAATCCGCAGATCACTGTTTAAGTATGTTCCAAATAGTGAGAAAGTGTCTGCGGGAGATGTTGTGCAATCGATCGCCAAGGTGTCCCCAGGTCCAGTATTCAATGCAAATAGTACCTCCAAGTGCACATGAATGAATAGCTTAGATAGTGATGATAACTATTGGATGACAGACTTACAGGTTTGTGAGGAAGTCATTTAATTTAACATTCACAAGAACTTTACTCAGCAAGACTATGATCACAAGCCAGAAATCTGTTTCAGTAGCTACTGCCCCTGTTGACATATGTCATCACTTGCAGAAGGTCTGTGACAGCACTCAAGAGAGTCTCCGAGCTGTCACATAGTAGCTATTTCCAGATTAAGTGGCACCTCCTGCAAAGGCCTCCCTAGCACCCAATCAGGCAGGAATGGAGGTGGGACCAGGCTAGCAGAATCTCAGCCATGGGCAGGTGGGAGGACACTGAAACCACCTCTCACTCCTTTTTTTTTTTGTTAACTCCACACGTCCCCTGGATCTGTTTCATCATGTGCTTACACAGCCTGTAACACCTGTTTGGTCTGCAGAGAACGTTCATCCTTAGGTGCAGCACACTGTATACATAAAGCATGCTTGCTGCTAAGCCTCCACACAGAACCTCATAGCCGCAGACTGGGAAACCCCACTAGATAGAGTACAAACCTAAGTGATGATCAGGAAATCCTGTCTTATGTTAGTGAGATTTGTATGTTTGACATGACAAAAAAAAAACCCACAAATGGTGTACTAGAAATAGCCGCTATGACAGAAGATTCTAATTTCCATCCGTCATATCATGTTACAATGGAATGCCATTGTGCTTAGTGTCTGTCCACAGGACATAGGAAAACTAACTACCAAGCCGACACTTTAATCATCAACAAACTGATGTTTAAATAAAACACAACCTGATAATGGAGAGAGGTCACAGAGGGCATCTGGCAGCCATACTATGTGAAGTGGAGTATCCATCCAGCTCTAAGGTGGTAGACAGTATGAAAGAAATTCAACAGCAACATTCTAGGAAAAGAGGAGTAAAAATTATTATTATTATTATTATTATTATTATTATTATTATTATCCAACAGTTAAATAAAGTGCAGTCATTTTACATAGTGCTGGACAACTCCTAACAGGTATACAAACATTACATATCAAAACTGACAGACAAGGGTGAGGAGAGCTCTGCTTATAAAAACTAACTATCTAAAAGTATAAATCTTTATTGAGCACAATGGCAAAATAAAATACAAAACAAAGTATACACACCCCTAGTTGGCTCAAGCAATCAGCAAAGCAAATAACCTGCTGGCTAACTAGCCCATAATCATAGCCATTGTACGTCGTCAGCTTCCCAACTGCTATCGTTGTAACAAAAACTAGAAATACTGTTAATTATTTACTACAACAGCATATTGCGAGCCTAATAGTCTATGTCTATATATCACGTTTGTGACACAACAACTGACCTTTGATCTATAACAATTCTACCCACTCTCTGTGCTATTCTGCAAGAGCAGTTGTTGCAATCCAAATATGCGTTTTAGGGGTGTTGGAGCAGGCTTCCTTATTGCTGTGGAATAGGGATGGCCATCAACCATCGATGATTCAAAATCATTGATGGCCTATGATCGATATTGAATCCTTTTACCATCGATGCTGTAAAACCGGATAGTTATATACTATCAATGGTAGCTGCGGCAGACCTCGTCCGTCCCCCCAACACCTTTTCAGCACTGCTTTTGTTGCACAGGGCTGCTGAGCTGTCAGCCAGCAGCTCTGCACTGTCCCTGCCGCTTACACTGTGTGTTAGAGGCAGGAATGGGATGTGCTCTCATTCACATCCATGCAGCTCTCGCACAGAACATGTACATAATTAACAATGGTTAAACCATCGATGGTAATGCACAGATTAGTTGCCTGCCATCGATTGTTTGTGTCAATATTGCCATCGATGGCAACACCAATGGCCATTCCCAGGGGCTGGCTGGCAACTTTTAGCCTGGGGGGCAAGTCCAGAGCACTGGCCCATAAGTAATGGCGCCACCTTAAATGGAGGTTTTTTGTTTAAAAAATATTTATTAATAAAAAAAAATTAGGCCTGGTGTAAATTATCCCAGATACTTTATTATAAATTTGTCAGTGCGGCCGCGGCTTCAGCAGAGCTGTGTAGTGCAGGGGTGGCCAACCAGTCAGTGACAAAGAGCCAGAAAAGATCTGTAGTCAAGGGCAAGAGGCATATCATGCAAAAATGGGGGCATGGCATAGTTGTCACAAAGCCACACCCCATTTTTATGCGCACACCTTTCGGTTTGACGTTTGTAGGAGTATGACCTTATGTCATAACCCCATTTTTAGTCATGATAGTGCCACATACAAATAAAGCCCCTGTACAGTGCCACATACATATAAAAACACCAAAAAATGGGTGCCTCCACAGTGCCAAATGCATATATGCCCCCACAATGCCAGATACATATATGCCCCCACAATGCCAGATACATATATGACCCCACAGTGCCATATACATATATGCGCCCACAGTGCCAGATACATATATGTCCCCGTAGAGCCAGATATGCCCCCACTGCCAGATACACATCTCCCCAGTGCCAGATATGCCCCCAGTGCCAGATACACATCTCCCCAGTGCCAGATATGCCCCCACTGCCAGATACACATCTCCCCAGTGCCAGATATGCCCACAGTGTAAGATACACATGTCCCCCCAGTGCCAGATACGCCCCCAGTGCCAGATACACATGTCCTCCCAGTGATAGATATGCCCCAAGTACCAGATATGCCCACAGTGCTAGATACACATGTCCTCCCAGTGCCAGATATGCCCCACTGCTACATACCTCCCAACATTTCTTCTTTATAAAGCGGGACACACGCGTGGCTCCCGAAAAAGGGGTGTGGCCTAAGAAAAGGGGCGTGGCTTATCAGAGGACCCACGATCGCGTGCCATGCCCCCGTTTTCGTCACTGAGGGGGCATCCCCAGCTCTCTGTGAGCCGCTGGCATGCCCCCTCTCCCTCTGACTTCAGTGAATAGTTGGTGTGCGCATGCGCACAGCGTCTATTCACCGCTGCTCTGCTAAGCAGGGCAGCGGGTGACAGATCCTCCCAACTGCCCCCCCCCCCCCCCCCACTGCAGGACACTGTGGCCCGCGGGTGGGACAGCGGGACAGTCCCGCGAAAATCGGCACAGTTGGGAGGTATGCTGCTAGCTACATGTCTCCCCAGTGCCAGATGTGCCCCCAGTGCCAGCTACATGTCTCCCCAGTGCCAAATATGCCCCCACTGTCAGCTACACATCTCCCCAGTGCCAGATACAGTATGCCCGAACTGCCAGCTACACGTCTCCCCAGTGCCAGATATGCCCCCAGTGCCAGATACAGATTCCCCACAGTGCCAGATATGCCCCCAGTGCCAGAAACACATGTCCGCCCAGTGCCAGATACACGTCCCCCCATAGCCAGATTAAGGGCTGATGCAGGACATACTGTACTCCGGGCCCCCCTTTGTCAGGGGCCCCCCTGCCAAACCACACTGACATTATCAGCTTTCCCTCTTAAGCAGCAGAACCAGCAGCCAGAATGCAAGTAGGACAGTATGCAGTGCAGGCAGAGACACAGGAATATCATGTTTCATGAGCTACCGACAGAGCTTTCTGACCAGAGGAGAGATAGGAGGGTGGAGAGAGCTGTAAGTGACACAGGGATCCCAGCTTCTCCTCGTCCCTGCCTGGGTGTCTGAGTCCTGTGTGACCTGTTATGCAACTAAACCATTTGGGTCAAGACACACACACACACACACACACACACACACACACACACACACACACACACACACACACACACACACACACACACACACACACACACACACACACACACACACACACACACACACACACACACACACACACACACACACACACACACACACACACACACACACACACACACAGTCCTCCTGAGTCCTGTCTCAGTGTGTAAGTAGTACAGAGGCATCTGCTATTCTTGCATATGACAAGATAAATTATTTATTTTTCTATGTGTATTTTAAGGTTAAGTTGTCTTTGTTCCACTACAATAAAAGTTTATAAAATACAGTAGTTGTCTGTGAATTAGGTGGTGCTATAAACAGTACCCAGGCATTATTAAACTATTAGTTCAAAGTAAAACTAATATACACCATTGGTTTAAATGTAATTAATATACACAATCTATATCTCCCACCATTCTCTATCTGGACTTTCTTCTTTATGATTGCAATCACCTGTGTTGAAGTACCTTTCTTATCAATTAAACCATTCAACACAGGTGACGCCAATCATATATTAATTGGGATGTCCAGGTAGAGAGCATTTTTCTCTCCTGGAATGGACCGTGTTGGGAGGGGCGCACAATTTAATATACACCCCCACCTTACATCAGGGTCCCCCTGTTTAAAGTGCCCCGGGCCCCCCCAAGGCTTAATCCGGCCCTGCGTCCCCCCCAGTGCCAGATATACCCCCAGTGTAAGATACACATGTCCCCGCACTGCGCCCTCCAAAGTGCTGCTCACCACCGTGCTGCTGCTCTGCTCAGTCTGCTGTTTGTGAGGGAAAGAGAGCGCAGGGTGCGCCTCTACTGCCCCTCAGTCTCCACTCTCCAGCGGCGTTGATTCTCTCTAATTAGGCGCCGGTCCGTGAGCCAGAGTTCGCGGACCAGCAGCTAAGACTCCTGATTGGCTGCCGGTCCGCGAGCTCTGATTGGCTCACAGGCCGTCACCGGGCACTGCAGACTAGGGCAGCAGGAGGCACCACGGAAGCTTATGAGCCGCATGCGGAGATAGAAAGAGCCGCATTCGGCTCGAGAGCCACGGGCTGGCCACCGCTGGTGTAATGGAAGGTGGCGGCCGGCCCGTGACCCTTGGCAGTAGCGTGGTCCGGGGGGCACATGGCACCCTGCCCCCCGGGCCAGCCCGCCTCTGGCCATTCCTACTGTGGAAGTTATATATTCATATACTGTATATGTGTGTGTGTATTACTGCAATATTATTTGTGGCCAAAAGATGGCGATAGCCACTTTTACTATATTATTACCAAGGTCAAGGAGTATGGAATGCAAGCCATAATAAATATTAAAAAGTGTTCTACAACAGCAGCTGTCATTCAAGAATGACCTGCGCTTGCTCACTGTGGGCCTGATTCGGATTTGGAAACAAGGCAGAAAAAGCATGTACGTTTGTATCTGGAACAAACCATTTTCCAATGCAAGGGGAGGAAATACATTTATATTTTTTGCTGTGCAGGGTAAATACCATACCTACCAACTTTGTAATCCTATGAAGAGGGACACATGCGCGGCGAAGCCGCACGCACTCCCGAAAAGGGAGGGGGCATGCCCAGCGCTCTGTGAGCTGCTGGCATGCCCTCTCTTCCACTGTTTGCGCTGAATAGGCGCTGTGCGCGTGCGCACAGCGACTATTCACCGCTGCTCTGCTAAGCAGGGCAGCGATGACAGGAGCCTCCCAACTGCCCCCCCTTCCCCTCCACCGCGGGACACTGCAGCCCGCGGGTGGGACAGCGGGACAGTCCCCAAAAAACGGGACTGTCCCGCGAAAATCGGGACAGTTGGGAGGTATGAAATACTGTCTGCAGCTTTATTTTTACACAGCAATTTAGAATTCAGTTTGAATACACCACACCAAAATCTAAATCTCTCTGCACGTTATGCATGTTACATTTGCCCCACCTGCAGTGCAACATGGTTTTGTCCATTTACTTGCTTTATTGGTTTGCTCCCACATCTGAACAACCCCCAGTATCTGATTAAAAAACATAATGAATATCAGTGTTTGAAGCTGTACAAACTGTTCAAACTGAGTGAGAATATGGAACATGGGCCCTCATTCCGAGTTGTTCGCTCGCAAGCTGCTTTTAGCAGCTTTGCACACGCTAAGCCGCCGCCTACTGGGAGTGAATCTTAGCTTATCAAAATTGCGAACGAAAGATTAGCAGAATTGCGAATAGACACTTCTTAGCAGTCTCTGAGTAGCTCCAGACTTACTCGGCATCTGCGATCAGTTCAGTGCTTGTCGTTCCTGGTTTGACGTCACAAACACACCCAGCATTCGCCCAGGCACTCCCCCGTTTCTCCAGCCACTCCCGCGTTTTTCCCAGAAACGGTAGCGTTTTTTCGCACACACCCATAAAACGGCCAGTTTCCGCCCAGAAACACCCACTTCCTGTCAATCACATTACGATCACCAGAACGAAGAAAAAACCTTGTAATGCCATGAGTAAAATACCTAACTGCATAGCAAATTTACTTGGCGCAGTCGCACTGCGGACATTGCGCATGCGCATTAGCGACTAATCACTCCGTTGCGAGAAAAAAATACCGAGCGAACAACTCGGAATGACCCCCATGGATAGGGAATAAACACTTAATTAGAGAAGAGCAAAAAACAAAACAAAAAAAACCTTGTAAATTATGCATATGCCATTTCAAATGGGATGTAGGGGGTAATTCAGATCAGATCGCTAGGCAGCGATTTTTGCTGCCCTGTGATCAGATAGTCGCCGCCTACAGGGGGAGTGTATTTTTGCTGTGCAAACTCATGTGTGGCAGAGCTGTACAAACTGATTTTGTGCAGTCTCTGCGCAGCCCAGGACTTCAGCCGCTGATATCACATCAGCCTGTTCAGGACCGGATTTGATGTCAGACACCCTCCCTTCTTCAGATGCTTGATCCCGCCTGCGTTTTCCCTGACACTCCCAGAAAACGGTCAGTTGCCACCCCTAAATGGCCTCTTCCTGTCAATCTCCTTGCGATCGCCTGTGTGAATGGATTTTTCACACCATCGCGTCGCTGACCGGCGATCCCCTTTGCAGCCATCCGTTGCGCCTACGTATTGTGGTGCATACCCATGCACAGTTCGGATCTGATCGCCCACTGTGTGAAAATGCACTGCAGCGATCAGATCTGAATTACCCCCCTAGTTATGTGACTAACAGTATACCGACGCCGGGATCCTGGCGGATTCAGAGCCCAACAGTCAACACGCCGACTAACAAGGACTATTCCCACTCATGGGGGTCCACGACACCAATAGAGTGGGAATAAAACCTGTGGTGAGCGCAGCGGGCCACTGAGCCCACAAGGGGCTTCAATGCGCTCGCCCTCCCGCCGGCAATCTAAATATCGGGATCCCAGCGTCGGTATGGTGACCGGAGGGGATCCCAAACACCCAAACCCAACACCTTCAAACGTGTTCTGCCTACCTGTCATTCCAGGGAGGATATGGCTATTTGGCTATCTTGAATGCAAGTGAGGTTCTTATATTGGTGATGGAATCCACTTTCCCTTTCTCTAAAAGCCACTTCCAAATGCTTTGTCACAGCCTCTCATCTGTTTAACTTGTACCGGTCTGTATTTCAGGATGCCACACTCCATGTTCCCCACTTACAGTTCTGTTACACAGGCAAGGCAGTAGAGAGCCTGGCTGGGCCCAGGTACTTTTCAGGGTGTGTGGCCTAATCACAGCAGGTGGGGGAGAGGGGGGGGGGGGGGAACCAGGGCCGCAACTGGGCCCCTCCATCAGACCTGGGCCTGGGAAATTAGTACCCTCCCCTCCTTTCTGGGTGCCACTGTACACAGGGCATATGGGCATTTCATGATGTATTAAGCCTTGGAGGGTGGTAATGTGGAGATAAACTGCCAACCAATCAGCTGCTGTTATTTTTCAAACATACAGGCAGATGTATTAAGCCTGGAGCAGTGATAAGTGGAAGGTGATAACGCACCAGCCAGTCAGCTCCTAACTGTCCATTTTCAAACCCAGCCTGTAACATGGCAGTTAGGAGCTGATTGGCTCAGTCCATCAATCGAGCAGTGTGACATTTTTAAACGGAAGGTTCTCTGGTTGCGCTGAACCTTCCTGTGAAATCAACAGACCTATGAAAGTGGATTTTCATTTTTTAAACAGGCAGATAGCAGTACCTGTCACTGTGGTGGCAGGGCTCTATGATACCTCTTCTATGATGCGCATTCTGTAATGTTACAATGAGCTTGGGCTTGGGTGTATAGCCTGCATTTGCTTGCTGACAGCCACTTGAGGGAGACACACACCAGGAGATGCAGCGTATCACTGGAGGTTGTTCCTTTTCTGCCTTTCCAGCAAACGCACACACCTCCTGCAGCCAGTCTGGACACAAAACGAATCCAAACTACGGGATAACAGTATGTTATGAATTTAGGGATTAATTTAGAAGTAGGAAACTTTGTTAGTTTGCTTGTAATTTGAATTCAGCACTAAGGGTTAGGTAGGCCACACATCCTTATGCCCCCCCAGCATTTAAATTTGCCTTGGGTAGAGGAAGGGAATTAAATAGGGACAAGAAGTAGACACAAAATGAGACTCCACATAGCAGTTTTCAGGAGTCTTTATCAATTGTAGCATTTAAATGATCAAGCAATTATTAAAAACAATTTTGCAACAATGTAACCCTGGTTGCAAGATCCCCCTAAATCAGTTTGGCAAGGCAAGACCTTTGTAAATGCGCATCCAAAACCCATTGGAAAAAGTAATTCAGTCAGTAGTCTATTTTTGGAGGACGGAATAGGAAAGGTACAACCAGGGCCGGCCCAGCCATTACAGTAAGTAAACAGCCATCTAGAGCGCCAAACTGTCAGGACACCACCGCACACTCCCGCTCCCAGGACACCACCGCGCACTCCCGCTCCCAGGACACCACCGTGCACTCCCTCTCCCAGGCTCCGATCCCAGGACACCGCAGGGACAAGTATATTTACAATATTACACCTGGTGCTCACTTATCTGCCTTTTCCTTATTTTATCTATCCCAGCTGTGTGCTCATCTTATGGACAGTGTGATAATCCTTTGCATGTCCCTCACTACGTATAAAGGTTCTGTACAACACAGTATGCTGGAACACTGTCATCAGCACAGAATTAAGAAAACAGTTTGTTTGGACTTGGTGGGGATTAAAATACAAAAATAACATTTGTAATGCATCTTGACCCTGTCTCTGTGATACACCCAAAAAAAACAGCCATCATTTTGGCCTTATCATACACTTTTAGAAAGCCTAAGTAACCCACTATCTCCCTATAACCCTTGCCTCATCCACTATCTCCCTGTCTCCCAGGGTCATCTTTTCGTATGGGCTCAATAGGCAGTTGTCCAAGGGCCCTAGAAGTATAAGGGTCTTAGACTGATAGCTCAGGGTCCCCAGATTTTGAAAATCGGCCCTGGGGAAACTGAGATATCTGACTTCAAAGCAGAGGCCATCCGGGCCTGTTAATTGCTCTTCCCAGGTTCTTGGGTTCTGTCTGACTTACAGTTTCTCTGATGGTATACTCCAAAAGCTGTAACTCTCCCCTTTCGGTGGACACTGGCAGCTTGTCTCTACTATGCCCAGAACCAGAGTTATCAGCCTTACAGCAGCTGGTCCCTGCTCCAGCTCCACACGCCTGGTATGTAGTTTTAGATTTTCGTTAGGAGACTGCATTGGCTCCTGAACTCTGACCCAAGTCCCCAGTACCTCTTGAAAGGTGGGACTTGCTAGTTTTTATTCCCATTGAGACCTAAGTAATCTATTTACAGGAACTGGAGATATCTGCAGTCAAGCTAGCTGCCCTCCCACCAGAAAATGATGAATATTAAGCCGACTCCACTATTCACCCTTCCACTGTGTATTAAACATCCCTTTACCACCGTGGTAGTCATGTTCTGGGGCCCCTTCATTCAGCCTAATGCCCCCGCTTACAGTTTAGTGTTCTCCCTCCCGTCCCATCTCCCACCATCTGTGCAGTTAAAGAATAAGTAGCAGAAATGACTGCTCCAGGTCCTACATGCTGAGCGGAAGTTAGAACACCCCTTACTGCTCAAAGGAGATCAAAGCTGCTTCTGATAGCACCACCACCCCTACTGCTGGAGAATGGATAAGGCACAAGTGCATTACTTTGCCCAGGGGCCTACACTGCTGTTAAGACGGCCCTGCTGTCACCACTGCCTCAGTCACGCACTATCTCCCTGTCACCCCTGCCTTAGTCATCCACTATCTCCCTGTCACCCCTGCCTTAGTCATCCACTATCTCCCTATCACACCTGCCTCAGTCACCCACTATCTCCCTGTCACCCCTGCCTTAGTCATTCACTATCTCCCTGTCACACCTGCCTCAGTCACCCACTATCTCCCTGTCACCCCTGCCTTAGTCATCCACTATCTCCCTGTCACCCCTGCCTCAGTCACCCACTATCTCCCTGTAACCCCTGCCTCAGTCACCCACTATCTCCCTGTCACCACTGCCTTAGTCATCCACTATCTCCCTGTCACACCTACCTCCCCAGTCACCCTCTATCTCCCTGTCACCCCTGCCTCCCCAGTCATCCGCTATCTCCCTGTCACCCCTGCCTCAGTCACCCACTATCTCCCTGTCACCCCTGCCTCAGTCACCTACTATCTCAATGTCACCCCTGCCTCAGTCACCCACTATTTCCATCACCCCTGCCTCAGTCACCCACTATCTCCCTGTCACCACTGCCTCAGTCATCCACTATCTCCCTGTCACACCTGCCTCCCCAGTCACCCTCTATCTCCCTGTCACCCCTGCCTCAGTCACTATCTCCCTGTCAACCCTGCCTTAATCACCCACCATCTCCCTGTCACCCCTGACTCTCCAGTCACCCACTATCTCCCTGTCACCCCAATCTCCCCAGTCACCCATTATCTTCCTGTCACCCCTGCCTCAGTCACTCACTATCTCCCTGTCAAAGTCAGAAAAATATCTCTACACACACTGCCATATTTGCACCTCATACTGGTCCGCGCTGCGCATGCGTACGCTCTCCCGTACGTGCACATACTCACAGTCGCGGGCACCCGCAGGCGCACGGTATGCGTATTTACGGTAGAGTTTATGTAATCGTAGCGTGCGACTCATTCGTTACATATTTTCACTAATAATGTATTTTGTAGATCATGGTCCCTTTGATAGATTCTGAAAGTTTGGTTAACATAGCATGTTCCTGAACAGAGAGATCCCTCTTTGTATTGTACGAAGGGTCTAACAGGAGTCATACAGTAGTGTTTGGTACCCATCGGAAGAGTATTTAAATAGCAATATTCCGGTGTTGGTTTGGAGCGGATTAATCGCTCGTGCGAATAGTTATGGACATAAGAAGTTTATGTCCATTTACTATTATTTGTTCTTACTTAGTCATGCGGCGGGAAACCCAGTATCCCACCCACCTGGACAGTTGGAAACAGTCACAGCCCACCTGTATGAATCAACCTATGACCTTTTGTTATAATGCGAAGCCGAATTCCTGTGTCCAATGAACAATGAGATTGTAGGGACCATTGAATTGTATTGTGTGTGGGGCATAAATAGGCAGGCCGACCGTATCCAGTACACTCTCTTCAACGGTTCTCATTGCTGATAATCGGGAGCTGGATATCGAGGCGCATGCGATCGTTTCCCCTTGTGCGTAAGTGTTTCTCCGCAATCATATTGTCTTGATGTTATTGTGAGCCATTTCTCTCTCTCTCTCTTCTATTTCTCCCGTATTTTTCCCTTAATTGTATTGTATTGTATTTCCTGTGTAGTTATCTGGTTAGTTAGTCTATGTTATATTGTAGTGTATCATTTGTACTGTGATTCCTTTTGCAAGTATAATAGTTATAATACATATAATAGGTTTTGGACCCTAAGCCCAGGTATCTGTGTATTTCTTATAGTGTTAAGTATTCCCTGAGCGTCGGTGACGCTCAAGCAGCTTTGTAGTTAATCAGGTTACACCAGGTTGCACTTACACTCTATCACCACACTAAGGTTTACTGTGTATTTCATTGTTAAAGGTATAGATATAAAGGTTTAACGTTGGGAGCGTCTGCACCGCTGGTGATCTCCTCGTGGTCCCGAGCGTCCGCTACGCTATAGCGAATCATTACGTTAGTTGGCAGCCAATAGCGTGCCTGCCTGTGATCTCTGGGCCGTAAGCGAACGTGACGCTTGAGCGTCTCGACTACGGTTGAGCGATCGCTACGCAACTTGCGTACCCTTACGGTACTTCCTACGTAGATAGCGTACAGTGTTCTTAGACCTCTTAAAGTGTTTTATATACGATAAATATTTAGCTGTATCATCCCTCTCACCCCTGCCTCAATCATACGCTATCTCCTTGGCACCCTGCCTCACCAGTCACTCACTATCTCCATGTCACCTCTGCCTCAATCACCCACTATCTCCCTGTCACTCCTGCCTCCCCAGTCACCCACTATCTCCCTGTCCCCCTTGCCTCAGTAACCCACTATTTAAATGTCACCCCTGCCTCAGTCATCCACTATTTCCATCACCCCTGGCTCAGTCACCCACTGTCTCCCTGTCACCCTTGCCTCAGTCATTCACTATCTCCCAGTCACCCATTATCTCCCTCTCACCCCTGCCTCAGTCACTCAATATCTCCCTTTCACCCCTGCCTCAATCACCCACTATCTTCATGTCAGCCCTGCCTCTCTAGTCACCAGTTATTTCCCTGTCACCGCTGCCTCCTCAAGCACTCACTATCTGCCTGTCACCCCTGCCTCAGTCACTCACTATCTCCCTGTCACCCCTGCCTCAGTCACCCACTATGTCCCTGGCACCCATGCCTCCCCAGTCACCCTGTTACCCCTGCCTTCCCAGTCACCCATTATCTTCCTGTCACCCCTGCCTCAGTCACTCACTATCTCCCTGTCACCCCTGCCTCAATCATACACTATCTCCTTGGCATCCTGCCTTACCAGTCACTCCCTATCTCCCTGTCACCCCTGCCTCAATCATCCACTATCTCCCTGTCACCCCTTCCTCTCCAGTCACCCACTATTTCCCTGTCACCCCCGCCTCCTCAAGTCACTATCTGCCTGTCACCCCTGCCTCAGTCAATCACTATCTCCCTGTCACCCCTTGCTCCCCAGTCACCCACTAACTCCCTGTCACCCCTGCCTCCCCAGTCACCAACTATCTCCCTGTCACCCCTGCTGCACCAGTCACCCGCTATCTCCCTGTACCCTTCGGGGTACAATTGAGTGGCTAAGCCCCTTTCTTGTTTGACCGCACCCATTTTTGCGGCACGCACCTTCAGCACGTGCTGTCCCTTTAAAAAATGTATCCCATCTAGGGACGCCAAAAATGATATTTGCTTACCAAAGAAAAATATAGGTGCACCTCCAAACCCGACTGCTTCCTAGACCCACCTGCTGTTGGATCTATATGTTGCACACCTACTCCTGCTTGCCTTGGTGACCCATTGAGCTGCTGTATCTTGATTCGGCGGAGGCGACTGACTGCCAAGCAGGCAGGCACACATTCCCTCACTCCTTCATCGTGAGTTTCTCTCTCTCTCGCTGGCTGTGGATGATGCACAATCATTTGCATGTGATCCGCCTCCGACACACACCCACAAGCCAACTGCCGCCCATCCTAGGTCCGTGCTTTTAAAGTTTGCACAATGCAATGCAATCCATCAATCCACCAATCAAGCAGTGTGACATTCTTCAAAAGAAGGTTATCTGGTTGCGCTGAACCTTTCTATCAAATCTGGATTATTTCAACAGGCCCATGAAAGTGGATTTTCATTTTTAAACAGGCAGCTAGCAGTACCTGTCACTGCAGTGGCCGGGATCTAGGATGCCTCTTCTATGATGCGTACAGAGGTGTAGCAAGGTGTCATGGTGCCTAGAGCAAGGTATGTTTCGGCGCCCACTCCCCTGTACTGAACTGGGGACGTGGCCACCAGGGCCAGTTTAGACCTTGTGGCATCCAGGGCGAAAGTTTCCTTTGGCGCCCCCCTCCCACACACACACATAGGTTAAATATAGTGCGCGCTTTCGGCGCAAGGCATAAAGTACGAGCGTGGCTTCATAGGGAAGGGGCGTGGCCACAGTTATGCCCCCTGTAGTTATGGACCCAGTAGTTGTGCCCCCTGTAGATTTGTCCCCAGTAGATGTGCCCCCTGTAGCTGTGCCCCCTGTAGCTTTGACCCCAGTAGTTGTGTCCCCTGTAGATGTGCCCCCTGTAGGTATGCCTGGAGCAGTTGTGCCCCCTGTAGATTTGCCCCAGTAGATGTGCCTCCTGTATCTGTGCCCAGAGTAATTGTGCACCCTGGTTTGTGCCCCCTGTAGCTGTGCATATTTTAAAAATCAAGGCAACAGATTATGAGTGGCATGCATTAAGTCTGGATAAGTGTTCGTAAACTTGCACTGATAATTTATTACAAGCACACATAATCCACATAGTAATTTATTTAGTATTTTACTTTATGATTGTGTGTAACGTCCTAATGCACAGGTTCTCAAACTCGGCCCTCAGGACCCCACACAGTGCATGTTTTGCAGGTAACCCAGTAGAAGCACAGGTGTATGAATTACTCACATACACATTTTAAAAGGTTCACAGGTGGAGCTAATTATGTCACTTGCGATTCTGCGAGGAGACCTGCAAAACATGCACTGTGTGGGGTCCTGAGCGCCGAGTTTGAGAGCCTGTGTTCTAAATAAACAGTCCTCAACATATAATATGTTAGCCTTGAGGAATACATGTGTCCCTATGTGTGATGCTCCATCATATTTAAGGGACACAAACTTACTCTCATCCAAAATAATTTATTACGTAATGTTTGCTGCAGTAAACTTGCTGATTTGTAAGTAAATACACAGTTTGCCACATATATACATTATTATACACATTTTTTTTTGTTAAAA
Organism: Pseudophryne corroboree; assembly: GCF_028390025.1. Lineage (NCBI taxonomy): Eukaryota > Metazoa > Chordata > Amphibia > Anura > Myobatrachidae > Pseudophryne > Pseudophryne corroboree. The sequence goes on along the minus strand of NC_086445.1, from coordinate 239,288,342 downwards.
ATTTATTATTTTTTGGTTTCTGCATCATGTGTAATAACATTATTACTAATTTTTAACACACACAAACATGGCCCAACAATAATAACATTCATTTTGGCAATGAATTATCTCAATTCAATGACAACATATTAAAAGCTTTTTACGCAACTCAATTGTGTTATTCTTGTAATGTTGTATAGAGAAGAAAGGTAAAATAGTTAACAATCACATTGTAATGTGTATTGGCTGCAGGATATGAGAATGATTGGAATCTAGAAAGAGTAATGATTAGAAAAAAATCAAGTGGTCTGGTTACTTCCTGCTAACATGTATGTGGCTGCCTGGCAATGATTGTGTGTGCAGGATAGGAGAATGATTGGAATCTAGAAAGAGTAATGATTATAAAAAAAAATCAAGTGGTCTGGTTACTTCCTGCTAACATGTATGTGCAGCTCCAACAACATTTCCCTCCTCCAAAAGAAAACAAAGATGGTAAAGAATAAATGTGCGTACAAATTTTATGCTGTTGTTTGTACCACTTATAATTAATGATGTTGTATATATATATATACAATATATATATGTATATATATATACAATATATATATATATATATATATATATATATATATATATATTTTGCCAAACATACACTTACTAACTATTTTGAATTACTTCTCAGAAATGTTAAATTTGTTTGTTTTGTGTTAATTTTTTTGGGTGCCTGCTTGTCCTGCCCTTTGCCTTTAGCACTGTCATGTTGTCATGCTCTGGTGGAGCATCTTCGTGGTGATGAGACTGGCATGATATTTGGAGTAGTCGTACCAGAACTGCTGCTTGTTTGCTGTTGGTGCATGGATCTGAGTGTTTCATTCAGGTTAGTGAGGGTGGCATTGAGTTCACGTGTAGCAGCATTTTGATTGTCTACAATTCGGAATAAACTTTCATGAATCTTTTGATTGTTTTGAAAAATGTTCATATAACTATGCTGTTGTCTGTGCTGTTCTTCCATTAGTCTGTGCTGTTCTTCCATTATGCGCTGTAAGTTGCCCATGACCTGTGTAATGTTTGTACGCATGAGTTCCATGGTATTGCCAATTCTGGTTGTTTGTTCATTTTGTCTACTCATATTTCTGGTTATTCTTCTGAGGTGACATGGTAGGCTTGCAAACATTTGTGTCTGCCTACGCAGGCAATCTTCATTAGTGGCCTGCTGTCTAGCCCAAATGGTCCAAAACACCTGATCAGGGCCTTGTGTTACTGGTGTTGTTGGGCTGTGTTGTGGTGGTGGTGTGCTTTGCTGTGGTGGTGTCCTCACAGGTGCTGGGGGGCTGATTCCTTGGCTTAATGGCTGCATTTCTAAGATGATTGTCTCCTCCATGTCACTGTGTTGCTGTTGTTGTGGAGGGATGCTGTTACCAGGACTAGAAGCTGAAATGTCGAAAAATTCGCCGTTAGCTATCCATATGTTTGATAATTGAAAACAAATCACTACACATGGAACACATGTCATTCACAGTTGCTTTCAGATATTCTGCCTAGCAACATCATCACTCATAACTTAAATACATACATATGGCTGTTTGTAGCAAATGTGTCTGGTTACTTAATTGTGAAAGCAAACACTTTAGATTTATTGTAGATCAGACATACTCCACCATAAAAACACATTATAATCCTTAATGTGTTACCTTATAGCTTTTCTAAAACAAACATAGTAATGATTTTATATGTATTTGGCAATGTGAGCTCAAACACACGTGAAAATTTGATAAACAACCTTACTATTTGCAAACATTAAACATGAGTTTCTGTTGCAGCATCTTACACACAATGTGCTACTGTATGGCTCAAGTGGACATACATATCTTTACTGGATGTGGACAAGGACATTTTGCTTGGATTCCATTTCATGTTTAACTTACTTCGGTAAGTATATAGGTTTTTGATGTGTTTTGACTTAATGCGGTTAAGAAAAAGTTTGATTCTGATCTAAAATTGTTTACATTTATTTCAGTTTGATACTCACAATCAGGATGAGGGGAGTGTGGATGACGTCTTGGAGGTGTGTCCAAAATTTGGAGTGGGGGGACCGAACATACTGTCGATAATCTTCGTGGCGGGGTAGCCTGCTGTGGTTGGCCCTGGACATCAGACCTTGCTTTCTTTGCTGCCACAGGTTTTTTGTTGTGATGTCTTAAAGAAGTCCCACTTCTGCTGCTCCAGACTTCTTTTTTTTTTTATATATTTTATTGGACATCTGTATACAACATATATATCAACATGCAGTAGAGAATCACAAGGACAAGGAATCGACATGGCATATTTCAGAAAGAAACAACTCTGGTTAGGTAAAAGCAATAACGTTACTTGACAGTTTTTAATTTTCTAAACAGGAGGTCGACCCACAGTAAGTGTTTCGAGAGTGTACCATGTAGTGTGTGATATAGCTTGTCGAAGCGGGATCCTAATGACGTCATCTAGTGTCTGTACATAAGGGAGCCAGATATCAAAGAACTTTTTTATTTTACTTTCTTTGTCAATTATCATTTCAAGCCACTCCATGTGAAATAAGTATGATAGTCTTGGTAAGAATAAAGGGGCAGATGTATTAACCTGGAGAAGGCATAAGGAAGTGATAAACCAGTGATATGTGCAAGGTGATAAAGGCACCAGCCAATCAGATCCTAACTGTTAATTTACATATTGGAGCTGATTGGCTGGTGCCTTTATCACCTTGCACATATCACTGGTTTATCACTTCCTTATGCCTTCTCCAGGTTAATACATCTGCCCCAGAGTCAGAGACAATGAATCAGTAGCTATCCATTGTGACAGGATAGTTTTTTTTTCCAGCAGCCGCTATTTTAGTTAACAGCATGCGCTGGTCAGGTGACAATTTGGGGGTATGAGATGTGCAGTGTATGTCCCAAATAGCCCAATCTGGAGAGACCATCATAGCAATGTGTAATTTGTCTTTGATAAACGATTGTATTAAGCCCCAGAATTTGCTGACTTCCGGACAACTCCATAGACAGTGGTAGATATCTGCTTCAGATGCTCCACAGTTAAAGCATTTAGAATCAGAAGCAGTGCCCATTTGGAATCGTAGTTTCGGTGTGATGTAGGAGCGATGTAGGATTTGGTAATTCATCTCAGCGTATGACGCCGATATGAGAGTTTTGTTGATTCTGTTAAACGCAGCAAGCATGGCAGAGGTAGTAATGGTTGGGAAGTCCGACGACCATTTAGTCATTCCTGACTGGGTGTTTTCCCAGTCTATGGTTTTCCTGAGAAATGTGTAAAGGAATGCTGTGGAGTGGTGCACCCTAGGTATTGATTGTAAAGTGGTATCTATGCTATTAGACTTGTCTTCCACCGTCATTGTGGCCAGTGATTTATTGAGATAGCTGCGGATTTGAAAGTATACAAACAGTGGGATAGAGAGTTGTGGAGATCCCTCACAGAGGCTTGTATACATGCGCACCTGATAGGTATCTCGGCAGATCAGCTGGTATGATAATCTGATACCCTGGGTTGCCAGGACTGCCAGCGTGGTTCGCACAGTTGTCCCACGGAAATCTGGGTTATGGGATAGGGGGAGGAAAGTTGTGTTATGGATAGAGATGCCCATCCTAGAACGTGCCTGTCTCCATGCCATGCAAGTAGATGTCAGTAAGATGTTGTTTTTAACCTGGGGAGGAAAAGAGGATGGACGTGTATGCAGTAAACCGACTAGTGGGGTCTCGGGACAGAAAGCCTGCTCTAAGCCGGTGTTGGTGAAGACCTCCGTCTCATGTATCCAATCCACAGCATAACGATAGTTTGCAGCTAGCATGTAACTTCTAAGGCAAGGTAAGTTAATACCGCCTAATGTTTGCGGTTGGCACAACTTAAATAGTGAAATTCTGGGTTTTTTGTGTGCCCAGATGAATTCACTAAAGGCCCTGTTAAGAGTCTTCAGGTCTGTATTAGACAGCAGTAAAGGTAACATTTGAATGGGATATAATAATCTTGGGAAGGTGATCATTTTAATCAATTGACACCGTCCCAGGTAGGAGAGGGGTAAGTGTTTCCATGCTTGGAAGTCAGCTAAGGTGCGTGCAATGACTCTCGGGAAATTATGTCTGTATAAATCAGCCGGGTTAATGGGTATTTGGAGCCCTAAATATGTGATTGTCCGGTTTGCCCAACGGCAGGGGAACTGATCATTCCAATTGTGAGCTGCCCGAGGGTGCAGGGCTAAAGCCTCGGTTTTTGATTTGTTGACCTGAAACCCGGAGATTGATTCAAAGGTCGTCAGTAGGGACATCAGGCTGGGAAACGCAGCCTGGGGGTTCGAGAAGTACAGTAATAGGTCGTCCGCATAGGCCGTGACCTTAAGGTCATGGTTATCGATTTGGCATTTAGGTGACAGTGTCTGATGAGTGGGTCTAAAGCAAGGTCAAAAAGAAGCGGGGAGAGTGGGCACCCCTGTCTCGTGCCTCTGTGCAGCGTGAAGGTGTCGGTATTCGTTCCGTTCACCGTGAGGAATGCAGCCGGGGAAGCATATATAGTGCGGAAGAATCTGACAAAATCGGCTCCAAATCTTTGCCAATGAAGCACTCTCAGCAGGTGAGACCATGACACACGGTCAAATGCTTTATCTGCATCGCAGCTCACCAGCAGAGATGTCCCCCCCCCCCCCCCCCCCGGTGATTGGGCCAATATATTCAGTGCTGCTATCAATTGTCTAATGTTATGTACTGATGTTCTCCCCTTTACGAAGCCAGTTTGGGATGGGTGTAATATCTTGGGCAGCACCACTTGTAGTCTGTTTGCCATAAGAGTGGTTAGGATTTTAAAGTCCTGGTTTAAAAGGGATATCGGGCGATATGATTGGACTAGGGTGGGGTCTTTCCCCGGCTTCGGTAGCACTATCATGCGGGCCTGATTAAAAGTAGGAGGAGCAACGTTCCCAGATAAGATAGAATTAAATAAGGATAGGAGGTGGGGCGTGACATGGGGTAGTAATAATTTATAGTACTCTGCACTTAATCCGTCTGGGCCCGGGGATTTACCATTAGCTAGTTGCTTTACTACCGTCAATAGTAGAGATGAGCGGGTTCGGTTTCTCTGAATCCGAACCCGCCGAACTTCAGCTTTTTTTACACGGGGCCGAGCAGGCTCGGATCCTCCCGCCTTGCTCGGTTAACCCGAGCGTGCCCGAACGTCATCATCCCGCTGTCGGATTCTCGCGAGGCTCGGATTCTATCGCGAGACTCGGATTCTATATAAGGAGCCGCGCGTCGCCGCCATTTTTCACACGTGCATTGAGATTGATAGGGAGAGGACGTGGCTGGCGTCCTCTCCGTTTAGAGTGACTAATAGTACTAGAGAGAGAGAGACACAAATTTTGGGGAGCATAATATAGGAGGAGTACTACTTGCTGCTGATAGTGTGACCAGTGGCAGTGACCAGTGCCACCAGTTTAATGAATCCGTTCTCTGCCTGAAAAAAAACGATACACAGTGTGACACAGTCACACATACCATATCTGTGCTCAGCCCAGTGTGCTGCATCATATACTGTATATCATTATCTGACTGCTGAGTGCTCACTGCTCACACAGCTTAATTGTGGGGGAGACTGGGGAGCAGTTATAGCAGGAGTACATATTTTAAGTACAGTGCACACTTTTGCTGCCAGAGTGCCACTGCCAGTGTGACTGACCAGTGACCACTGACCACCAGTATTGTGATTGTCTGCTGACCACCAGTATATTGTGATTGTCTGCCTGAAAAAGTTAAACACTCGTCGTGTGGTGTTTTTATAAACGCATTCTGCAGACAGTGTCCAGCAGGTCCGTCATTACATAATATATACCTGTCCGGCTGCAGTATTAGTGTGATATATATATATATATTTTTTTTTTAATTTTATCTCATTATCATCCAGTCTATATTAGCAGCAGACACAGTATGGTAGTCCACGGCTGTAGCTACCTCTGTGTCGGCAGTCGCTCGTCCATCCATAATTGTATACCACCTACCCGTGGTTTATTTTTTTTTTCTATCTTCTTGATACTAGTAGCTTACTTTAGGAGTCTGCAGTGCTGACAGACAGTGTCCAGCAGGTCCGTCATTACATAATATATACCTGTCCGGCTGCAGTACTAGTGTGATATATATATATATATATATTTTAATTTTATCTCATTATCATCCAGTCTATATTAGCAGCAGACACAGTACGTTAGTCCACGGCTGTAGCTACCTCTGTGTCGGCAGTCGCTCGTCCATCCATAATTGTATACCACCTACCCGTGGTTTATTTTTTTTTTCTATCTTCTTGATACTAGTAGCTTACTTTAGGAGTCTGCAGTGCTGACAGACAGTGTCCAGCAGGTCCGTCATTACATAATATATACCTGTCCGGCTGCAGTACTAGTGTGATATATATATATATATATTTTAATTTTATCTCATTATCATCCAGTCTATATTAGCAGCAGACACAGTACGGTAGTCCACGGCTGTAGCTACCTCTGTGTCGGCAGTCGCTCGTCCATCCATAATTGTATACCACCTACCCGTGGTTTATTTTTATTTTCTATCTTCTTGATACTAGTAGCTTACTTTAGGAGTCTGCAGTGCTGACAGACAGTGTCCAGCAGGTCCGTCATTACATAATATATACCTGTCCGGCTGCAGTACTAGTGTGATATATATATATATATATATATATATATTTTAATTTTATCTCATTATCATCCAGTCTATATTAGCAGCAGACACAGTACGGTAGTCCACGGCTATAGCTACCTCTGTGTCGGCAGTCGCTCGTCCATCCATAATTGTATACCACCTACCCGTGGTTTATTTATTTTTTCTATCTTCTTGATACTAGTAGCTTACTTTAGGAGTCTGCAGTGCTGACAGACAGTGTCCAGCAGGTCCGTCATTACATAATATATACCTGTCCGGCTGCAGTACTAGTGTGATATATATATATATATATATATATATATTTTAATTTTATCTCATTATCATCCAGTCTATATTAGCAGCAGACACAGTACGTTAGTCCACGGCTGTAGCTACCTCTGTGTCGGCAGTCGCTCGTCCATCCATAATTGTATACCACCTACCCGTGGTTTATTTTTATTTTCTATCTTCTTGATACTAGTAGCTTACTTTAGGAGTCTGCAGTGCTGACAGACAGTGTCCAGCAGGTCCGTCATTACATAATATATACCTGTCCGGCTGCAGTACTAGTGTGATATATATATATATATATATATATATATTTTAATTTTATCTCATTATCATCCAGTCTATATTAGCAGCAGACACAGTACGTTAGTCCACGGCTGTAGCTACCTCTGTGTCGGCAGTCGCTCGTCCATCCATAATTGTATACCACCTACCCGTGGTTTATTTTTTTTTTCTATCTTCTTGATACTAGTAGCTTACTTTAGGAGTCTGCAGTGCTGACAGACAGTGTCCAGCAGGTCCGTCATTACATAATATATACCTGTCCGGCTGCAGTACTAGTGTGATATATATATATATATATTTTAATTTTATCTCATTATCATCCAGTCTATATTAGCAGCAGACACAGTACGGTAGTCCACGGCTGTAGCTACCTCTGTGTCGGCAGTCGCTCGTCCATCCATAATTGTATACCACCTACCCGTGGTTTATTTTTATTTTCTATCTTCTTGATACTAGTAGCTTACTTTAGGAGTCTGCAGTGCTGACAGACAGTGTCCAGCAGGTCCGTCATTACATAATATATACCTGTCCGGCTGCAGTACTAGTGTGATATATATATATATATATATATATATATTTTAATTTTATCTCATTATCATCCAGTCTATATTAGCAGCAGACACAGTACGGTAGTCCACGGCTATAGCTACCTCTGTGTCGGCAGTCGCTCGTCCATCCATAATTGTATACCACCTACCCGTGGTTTATTTATTTTTTCTATCTTCTTGATACTAGTAGCTTACTTTAGGAGTCTGCAGTGCTGACAGACAGTGTCCAGCAGGTCCGTCATTACATAATATATACCTGTCCGGCTGCAGTACTAGTGTGATATATATATATATATATATATTTTTTAATTTTATCTCATTATCATCCAGTCTATATTAGCAGCAGACACAGTACGGTAGTCCACGGCTGTAGCTACCTCTGTGTCGGCAGTCGCTCGTCCATCCATAATTGTATACCACCTACCCGTGGTTTATTTTTTTTTTCTATCTTCTTGATACTAGTAGCTTACTTTAGGAGTCTGCAGTGCTGACAGACAGTGTCCAGCAGGTCCGTCATTACATAATATATACCTGTCCGGCTGCAGTACTAGTGTGATATATATATATATATATTTTAATTTTATCTCATTATCATCCAGTCTATATTAGCAGCAGACACAGTACGGTAGTCCACGGCTGTAGCTACCTCTGTGTCGGCAGTCGCTCGTCCATCCATAATTGTATACCACCTACCCGTGGTTTTTTTTTTTTTTTCAATCTTCTTGATACTAGTAGCTTACTTTAGGAGTCTGCAGTGCTGAGTCTGACAGACAGTGTCCAGCAGGTCCATCATTACATAATATATACCTGTCCGGCTGCAGTACTAGTGTGATATATATATATATATTTTAATTTTATCTCATTATCATCCAGTCTATATTAGCAGCAGACACAGTACGGTAGTCCACGGCTGTAGCTACCTCTGTGTCGGCAGTCGCTCGTCCATCCATAATTGTATACCACCTACCCGTGGTTTATTTTTTTTTTCTATCTTCTTGATACTAGTAGCTTACTTTAGGAGTCTGCAGTGCTGACAGACAGTGTCCAGCAGGTCCGTCATTACATAATATATACCTGTCCGGCTGCAGTACTAGTGATATATATATATATATATATATATATATATATTTTAATTTTATCTAATTATCATCCAGTCTATATTAGCAGCAGACACAGTACGGTAGTCCACGGCTGTAGCTACCTCTGTGTCGGCAGTCGCTCGTCCATCCATAATTGTATACCACCTACCCGTGGTTTATTTATTTTTTCTATCTTCTTGATACTAGTAGCTTACTTTAGGAGTCTGCAGTGCTGAGTCTGACAGACAGTGTCCAGCAGGTCCGTCATTACATAATATATACCTGTCCGGCTGCAGTACTAGTGTGATATATATATATATATATTTTAATTTTATCTCATTATCATCCAGTCTATATTAGCAGCAGACACAGTACGGTAGTCCACGGCTGTAGCTACCTCTGTGTCGGCAGTCGCTCGTCCATCCATAATTGTATACCACCTACCCGTGGTTTATTTTTATTTTCTATCTTCTTGATACTAGTAGCTTACTTTAGGAGTCTGCAGTGCTGACAGACAGTGTCCAGCAGGTCCGTCATTACATAATATATACCTGTCCGGCTGCAGTACTAGTGTGATATATATATATATATATATATATATATATTTTAATTTTATCTCATTATCATCCAGTCTATATTAGCAGCAGACACAGTACGGTAGTCCACGGCTATAGCTACCTCTGTGTCGGCAGTCGCTCGTCCATCCATAATTGTATACCACCTACCCGTGGTTTATTTATTTTTTCTATCTTCTTGATACTAGTAGCTTACTTTAGGAGTCTGCAGTGCTGACAGACAGTGTCCAGCAGGTCCATCATTACATAATATATACCTGTCCGGCTGCAGTACTAGTGTGATATATATATATATATATATATTTTTTAATTTTATCTCATTATCATCCAGTCTATATTAGCAGCAGACACAGTACGGTAGTCCACGGCTGTAGCTACCTCTGTGTCGGCAGTCGCTCGTCCATCCATAATTGTATACCACCTACCCGTGGTTTATTTTTTTTTTCTATCTTCTTGATACTAGTAGCTTACTTTAGGAGTCTGCAGTGCTGACAGACAGTGTCCAGCAGGTCCGTCATTACATAATATATACCTGTCCGGCTGCAGTACTAGTGTGATATATATATATATATATTTTAATTTTATCTCATTATCATCCAGTCTATATTAGCAGCAGACACAGTACGGTAGTCCACGGCTGTAGCTACCTCTGTGTCGGCAGTCGCTCGTCCATCCATAAGTATACTAGTATCCATCCATCTCCATTGTTTACCTGAGGTGCCTTTTAGTTGTGCCTATTAAAATATGGAGAACAAAAATGTTGAGGTTCCAAAATTAGGGAAAGATCAAGATCGACTTCCACCTCGTGCTGAAGTTGCTGCCACTAGTCATGGCCGAGACGATGAAATGCCAGCAACGTCGTCTGCCAAGGCCGATGCCCAATGTCATAGTACAGAGCATGTAAAATCCAAAACACCAAATATCAGTAAAAAAAGGACTCAAAAATCTAAAATAAAATTGTCGGAGGAGAAGCGTAAACTTGCCAATATGCCATTTACCACACGGAGTGGCAAGGAACGGCTGAGGCCCTGGCCTATGTTCATGGCTAGTGGTTCAGCTTCACATGAGGATGGAAGCACTCAGCTTCTCGCTAGAAAAATGAAAAGACTCAAGCTGGCAAAAGCACAGCAAAGAACTGTGCGTTCTTCGAAATCACAAATCCACAAGGAGAGTCCAATTGTGTCGGTTGCGATGCCTGACCTTCCCAACACTGGACGTGAAGAGCATGCGCCTTCCACCATTTGCACGCCCCCTGCAAGTGCTGGAAGGAGCACCCGCAGTCCAGTTCCTGATAGTCAGATTGAAGATGTCAGTGTTGAAGTACACCAGGATGAGGAGGATATGGGTGTTGCTGGCGCTGGGGAGGAAATTGACAAGGAGGATTCTGATGGTGAGGTGGTTTGTTTAAGTCAGGCACCCGGGGAGACACCTGTTGTCCGTGGGAGGAATATGGCCGTTGACATGCCTGGTGAAAATACCAAAAAAATCAGCTCTTCGGTGTGGAAGTATTTCAACAGAAATGCGGACAACATTTGTCAAGCCGTGTGTTGCCTTTGTCAAGCTGTAATAAGTAGGGGTAAGGACGTTAACCACCTCGGAACATCCTCCCTTATACGTCACCTGCAGCGCATTCATAATAAGTCAGTGACAAGTTCAAAAACTTTGGGCGACAGCGGAAGCAGTCCACTGACCAGTAAATCCCTTCCTCTTGTAACCAAGCTCACGCAAACCACCCCACCAACTCCCTCAGTGTCAATTTCCTCCTTCCCCAGGAATGCCAATAGTCCTGGGGGCCATGTCACTGGCAAATCTGACGAGTCCTATCCTGCCTGGGATTCCTCCGATGCATCCTTGCGTGTAACGCCTACTGCTGCTGGCGCTGCTGTTGTTGCTGCTGGGAGTCGATGGTCATCCCAGAGGGGAAGTCGTAAGCCCACTTTTACTACTTCCACCAAGCAATTGACTGTCCAACAGTCCTTTGCGAGGAAGATGAAATATCACAGCAGTCATCCTTTTGCAAAGCGGATAACTGAGGCCTTGACAACTATGTTGGTGTTAGACGTGCGTCCGGTATCCGCCGTTAGTTCACAGGGAACTAGACAATTTCTTGAGGTAGTGTGCCCCCGTTACCAAATACCATCTAGGTTCCACTTCTCTAGGCAGGCGATACCGAGAATGTACACGGACATCAGAAAAAGACTCACCAGTGTCCTAAAAAATGCAGTTGTACCCAATGTCCACTTAACCACGGACATGTGGACAAGTGGAGCAGGGCAGGGTCAGGACTAGAGATGAGCGGGTTCGGTTCCTCGGAATCCGAACCCGCCCGAACTTCAGTTTTTTTTACACGGGTCCGAGCGACTCGGATCTTCCCGCCTTGCTCGGTTAACCCGAGCGCGCCCGAACGTCATCATCACGCTGTCGGATTCTCGCGAGGCTCGGATTCTATCGCGAGACTCGGATTCTATATAAGGAGCCGCGCGTCGCCGCCATTTTCACACGTGCATTGAGATTCATAGGGAGAGGACGTGGCTGGCGTCCTCTCCGTTTATAGAGATTCGAGAAGAGAGTGAGACAGAGAGAGACACAGTAGTAATTTTGGGGAGCATTAGGAGGAGTACTACTACTACTAGTACTTGCTGAAGTGATAGAGATAGTGTGACTGTATTATCTGACTTGTGGGGGAGACACTGACAGTGGGGAGCAGTTAGAGTCTGAGAGCAGGACTCAGGACTCAGGAGTACATATAACGTACAGTGCACACTTTTGCTGCCAGAGTGCCACACTGCCATTGTTTGTGACCACACTGACCACCAGTATAATATATATTGTGATTGTCTGCTTAGGACTCAGGAGTACTACTTGCAAGTTGCTGATAGTGTGACCAGTGACCTGACCACCAGTTTAATAATCACCACCAGTTTATGAGTTTAATATATATATATATATAATTGTATATAATATATATATAATATTGTATACCACCTAGCACCTACCCGTGTTTTTTTTTTTTTCTTTCTTCTTTATACATACTACTATAGTAGCTTACTGTAGCAGTCTGCGGTGCTGCTGAGCTGACAGTGTCCAGCAGGTCCGTCATCAGTCATTACATAATAAATATATATACCTGTCCGGCTGCAGTACTAGTGATATTATATAATTATATATATATATATATATATTGATTTCATCTCATTATCATCCAGTCTATATTATCAGCAGACACAGTACGTTAGTCCACGGCTGTAGCTACCTCTGTGTCGGCACTCGGCAGTCCATCCATAATTGTATACCACCTACCCGTGGTTTTTTTTTTCTTTCTTCTTTATACATACTACTATAGTAGCTTACTGTAGCAGTCTGCGGTGCTGCTGAGCTGACAGTGTCCAGCAGGTCCGTCATCAGTCATTACATAATAAATATATATACCTGTCCGGCTGCAGTACTAGTGATATTATATATACATATATATTGATTTCATCTCATTATCATCCAGTCTATATTATCAGCAGACACAGTACGTTAGTCCACGGCTGTAGCTACCTCTGTGTCGGCACTCGGCAGTCCATCCATAATTGTATACCACCTACCCGTGGTTTTTTTTTTTTCTTTCTTCTTTATACATACTACTATAGTAGCTTACTGTAGCAGTCTGCGGTGCTGCTGAGCTGACAGTGTCCAGCAGATCCGTCATCAGTCATTACATAATAAATATATATACCTCTCCGGCTGCAGTACAAGTGATATTATATATACATATATATTGATTTCATCTCATTATCATCCAGTCTATATTATCAGCAGACACAGTACGGTAGTCCACGGCTGTAGCTACCTCTGTGTCGGCACTCGGCAGTCCATCCATAATTGTATACCACCTACCCGTGGTTTTTTTTTTTCTTTCTTCTTTATACATACTACTATAGTAGCTTACTGTAGCAGTCTGCGGTGCTGCTGAGCTGACAGTGTCCAGCAGGTCCGTCATCAGTCATTACATAATAAATATATATACCTGTCCGGCTGCAGTACTAGTGATATTATATATACATATATATTGATTTCATCTCATTATCATCCAGTCTATATTATCAGCAGACACAGTACGGTAGTCCACGGCTGTAGCTACCTCTGTGTCGGCACTCGGCAGTCCATCCATAATTGTATACCACCTACCCGTGGTTTTTTTCTTTTCTTTCTTCTTTATACATACTACTATAGTAGCTTACTGTAGCAGTCTGCGGTGCTGCTGAGCTGACAGTGTCCAGCAGGTCCGTCATCAGTCATTACATAATAAATATATATACCTGTCCGGCTGCAGTACTAGTGATATTATATATACATATATATTGATTTCATCTCATTATCATCCAGTCTATATTATCAGCAGACACAGTACGGTAGTCCACGGCTGTAGCTACCTCTGTGTCGGCACTCGGCAGTCCATCCATAATTGTATACCACCTACCCGTGGTTTTTTTTTTCTTTTTTCTTTATACATACTACTATAGTAGCTTACTGTAGCAGTCTGCGGTGCTGCTGAGCTGACAGTGTCCAGCAGGTCCGTCATCAGTCATTACATAATAAATATATATACCTGTCCGGCTGCAGTACTAGTGATATTATATATACATATATATTGATTTCATCTCATTATCATCCAGTCTATATTATCAGCAGACACAGTACGGTAGTCCACGGCTGTAGCTACCTCTGTGTCGGCACTCGGCAGTCCATCCATAAGTATACTAGTATCCATCCATCTCCATTGTTTACCTGAGGTGCCTTTTAGTTGTGCCTATTAAAATATGGAGAACAAAAATGTTGAGGTTCCAAAATTAGGGAAAGATCAAGATCCACTTCCACCTCGTGCTGAAGCTGCTGCCACTAGTCATGGCCGAGACGATGAAATGCCAGCAACGTCGTCTGCCAAGGCCGATGCCCAATGTCATAGTACAGAGCATGTAAAATCCAAAACACCAAATATCAGTAAAAAAAGGACTCCAAAACCTAAAATAAAATTGTCGGAGGAGAAGCGTAAACTTGCCAATATGCCATTTACCACACGGAGTGGCAAGGAACGGCTGAGGCCCTGGCCTATGTTCATGGCTAGTGGTTCAGCTTCACATGAGGATGGAAGCACTCAGCCTCTCGCTAGAAAAATGAAAAGACTCAAGATGGCAAAAGCAGTAGCACCGCAAAGAACTGTGCGTTCTTCGAAATCCCAAATCCACAAGGAGAGTCCGACTCCAATTGTGTCGGTTGCGATGCCTGACCTTCCCAACACTGGACGTGAAGAGCATGCGCCTTCCACCATTTGCACGCCCCCTGCAAGTGCTGGAAGGAGCACCCGCAGTCCAGTTCCTGATAGTCAGATTGAAGATGTCAGTGTTGAAGTACACCAGGATGAGGAGGATATGGGTGTTGCTGGCGCTGGGGAGGAAATTGACCAGGAGGATTCTGATGGTGAGGTGGTTTGTTTAAGTCAGGCACCCGGGGAGACACCTGTTGTCCGTGGGAGGAATATGGCCATTGACATGCCTGGTGAAAATACCAAAAAAATCAGCTCTTCAGTGTGGAAGTATTTCAACAGAAATGCGGACAACAGGTGTCAAGCCGTGTGTTGCCTTTGTCAAGCTGTAATAAGTAGGGGTAAGGACGTTAACCACCTCGGAACATCCTCCCTTATACGTCACCTGCAGCGCATTCATAATAAGTCAGTGACAAGTTCAAAAACTTTGGGTGACAGCGGAAGCAGTCCACTGACCAGTAAATCCCTTCCTCTTGTAACCAAGCTCACGCAAACCACCCCACCAACTCCCTCAGTGTCAATTTCCTCCTTACCCAGGAATGCCAATAGTCCTGCAGGCCATGTCACTGGCAATTCTGACGAGTCCTCTCCTGCCTGGGATTCCTCCGATGCATCCTTGAGTGTAATGCCTACTGCTGCTGGCGCTGCTGTTGTTGCTGCTGGGAGTCGATCGTCATCCCAGAGGGGAAGTCGTAAGCCCACTTGTACTACTTCCAGTAAGCAATTGACTGTCCAACAGTCCTTTGCGAGGAAGATGAAATATCACAGCAGTCATCCTGCTGCAAAGCGGATAACTGAGGCCTTGACAACTATGTTGGTGTTAGACGTGCGTCCGGTATCCGCCGTTAGTTCACAGGGAACTAGACAATTTCTTGAGGTAGTGTGCCCCCGTTACCAAATACCATCTAGGTTCCACTTCTCTAGGCAGGCGATACCGAGAATGTACACGGACGTCAGAAAAAGACTCACCAGTGTCCTAAAAAATGCAGTTGTACCCAATGTCCACTTAACCACGGACATGTGGACAAGTGGAGCAGGGCAGGGTCAGGACTATATGACTGTGACAGCCCACTGGGTAGATGTATGGACTCCCGCCGCAAGAACAGCAGCGGCGGCACCAGTAGCAGCATCTCGCAAACGCCAACTCTTTCCTAGGCAGGCTAAGCTTTGTATCACCGCTTTCCAGAATACGCACACAGCTGAAAACCTCTTACGGCAACTGAGGAAGATCATCGCGGAATGGCTTACCCCAATTGGACTCTCCTGTGGATTTGTGGCATCGGACAACGCCAGCAATATTGTGTGTGCATTAAATCTGGGCAAATTCCAGCACGTCCCATGTTTTGCACATACCTTAAATTTGGTGGTGCAGAATTTTTTAAAAAACGACAGGGGTGTGCAAGAGATGCTGTCGGTGGCCAGAAGAATTGCGGGACACTTTTGGCGTACAGGCACCACGTACAGAAGACTGGAGCAACACCAAAAACGCCTGAACCTGCCCTGCCATCATCTGAAGCAAGAAGTGGTAACGAGGTGGAATTCAACCCTATATATGCTTCAGAGGTTGGAGGAGCAGCAAAAGGCCATTCAAGCCTATACAATTCAGCACGATATAGGAGGTGGAATGCACCTGTCTCAAGCGCAGTGGAGAATGATTTCAACATTGTGCAAGGTTCTGATGCCCTTTGAACTTGCCACATGTGAAGTCAGTTCAGACACTGCCAGCCTGAGTCAGGTCATTCCCCTCATCAGGCTTTTGCAGAAGAAGCTGGAGACATTGAAGGAGGAGCTAACACGGAGCGATTCCGCTAGGCATGTGGGACTTGTGGATGGAGCCCTTAATTCGCTTAACAAGGATTCACGGGTGGTCAATCTGTTGAAATCAGAGCACTACATTTTGGCCACCATGCTCGATCCTAGATTTAAAGCCTAACTTGGATCTCTCTTTCCGGCAGACACAAGTCTGCTGGGGTTCAAAGACCTGCTGGTGAGAAAATTGTCAAGTCAAGCGGAACGCGACCTGTCAACATCTCCTCCTTCACATTCTCCCGCAACTGGGGGTGCGAGGAAAAGGCTCAGAATTCCGAGCCCACCCGCTGGCGGTGATGCAGGGCAGTCTGGAGCGACTGCTGATGCTGACATCTGGTCCGGACTGAAGGACCTGACAACGATTACGGACATGTCGTCTACTGTCACTGCATATGATTCTCTCACCATTGAAAGAATGGTGGAGGATTATATGAGTGACCGCATCCAAGTAGGCACGTCACACAGTCCGTACTTATACTGGCAGGAAAAAGAGGCAATTTGGAGGCCCTTGCACAAACTGGCTTTATTCTACCTAAGTTGCCCTCCCACAAGTGTGTACTCCGAAAGAGTGTTTAGTGCCGCCGCTCACCTTGTCAGCAATCGGCGTACGAGGTTACATCCAGAAAATGTGGAGAAGATGATGTTCATTAAAATGAATTATAATCAATTCCTCCGTGGAGACATTGACCAGCAGCAATTGCCTCCACAAAGTACACAGGGAGCTGAGATGGTGGATTCCAGTGGGGACGAATTGATAATCTGTGAGGAGGGGGATGTACACAGTGATATATCGGAGGATGATGATGAGGTGGACATCTTGCCTCTGTAGAGCCAGTTTGTGCAAGGAGAGATTAATTGCTTCTTTTTTGGTGGGGGTCCAAACCAACCCGTCTTTTCAGTCACAGTCGTGTGCAGACCCTGTCACTGAAATGATGGGTTGGTTAAAGTGTGCATGTCCTGTTTATACAACATAAGGGTGGGTGGGAGGGCCCAAGGACAATTCCATCTTGCACCTCTTTTTTCTTTAATTTTTCTTTGCGTCATGTGCTGTTTGGGGAGTATTTTTTGGAAGGGCCATCCTGCGTGACACTGCAGTGCCACTCCTAGATGGGCCCGGTGTTTGTGTCGGCCACTAGGGTCGCTTATCTTACTCACACAGCTACCTCATTGCGCCTCTTTTTTTCTTTGCGTCATGTGCTGTTTGGGGAGGGTTTTTTGGAAGGGACATCCTGCGTGACACTGCAGTGCCACTCCTAGATGGGCCAGGTGTTTGTGTCGGCCACTAGGGTCGCTTATCTTACTCACACAGCTACCTCATTGCGCCTCTTTTTTTCTTTGCGTCATGTGCTGTTTGGGGAGTATTTTTTGGAAGGGCCATCCTGCGTGACACTGCAGTGCCACTCCTAGATGGGCCCGGTGTTTGTGTCGGCCACTAGGGTCGCTTATCTTACTCACACAGCTACCTCATTGCGCCTCTTTTTTTCTTTGCGTCATGTGCTGTTTGGGGAGGGTTTTTTGGAAGGGACATCCTGCGTGACACTGCAGTGCCACTCCTAGATGGGCCCGGTGTTTGTGTCGGCCACTAGGGTCGCTTATCTTACTCACACAGCTACCTCATTGCGCCTCTTTTTTTCTTTGCGTCATGTGCTGTTTGGGGAGGGTTTTTTGGAAGGGACATCCTGCGTGACACTGCAGTGCCACTCCTAGATGGGCCCGGTGTTTGTGTCGGCCACTAGGGTCGCTTATCTTACTCTCACAGCTACCTCATTGCGCCTCTTTTTTTCTTTGCGTCATGTGCTGTTTGGGGAGGGTTTTTTGGAAGGGACATCCTGCGTGACACTGCAGTGCCACTCCTAGATGGGCCCGGTGTTTGTGTCGGCCACTAGGGTCGCTTATCTTACTCACACAGCTACCTCATTGCGCCTCTTTTTTTCTTTGCGTCATGTGCTGTTTGGGGAGGGTTTTTTGGAAGGGACATCCTGCGTGACACTGCAGTGCCACTCCTAGATGGGCCCGGTGTTTGTGTCGGCCACTAGGGTCGCTTATCTTACTCACACAGCTACCTCATTGCGCCTCTTTTTTTCTTTGCGTCATGTGCTGTTTGGGGAGGGTTTTTTGGAAGGGACATCCTGCGTGACACTGTAGTGCCACTCCTAGATGGGCCAGGTGTTTGTGTCGCCCACTAGGGTCGCTTATCTTACTCACACAGCTACCTCATTGCGCCTCTTTTTTTCTTTGCGTCATGTGCTGTTTGGGGAGGGTTTTTTGGAAGGGCCATCCTGCGTGACACTGCAGTGCCACTCCTAGATGGGCCAGGTGTTTGTGTCGGCCACTAGGGTCGCTTATCTTACTCACACAGCTACCTCATTGCGCCTTTTTTTTTCTTTGCGTCATGTGCTGTTTGGGGAGGGTTTTTTGGAAGGGCCATCCTGCGTGACACTGCAGTGCCACTCCTAGATGGGCCAGGTGTTTGTGTCGGCCACTAGGGTCGCTTAGCTTAGTCATCCAGCGACCTCGGTGCAAATTTTAGGACTAAAAATAATATTGTGAGGTGTGAGGTATTCAGAATAGACTGAAAATGAGTGGAAATTATGGTTTTTGAGGTTAATAATACTTTGGGATCAAAATGACCCCCAAATTCTATGATTTAAGCTGTTTTTTAGTGTTTTTTGAAAAAAACACCCGAATCCAAAACACACCCGAATCCGACAAAAAAAAATTCGGTGAGGTTTTGCCAAAACGCGGTCGAACCCAAAACACGGCCGCGGAACCGAACCCAAAACCAAAACACAAAACCCGAAAAATTTCAAGTGCACATCTCTAGTCAGGACTATATGACTGTGACAGCCCACTGGGTAGATGTATGGACTCCCGCCGCAAGAACAGCAGCGGCGGCACCAGTAGCAGCATCTCGCAAACGCCAACTCTTTCCTAGGCAGGCTACGCTTTGTATCACCGGTTTCCAGAATACGCACACAGCTGAAAACCTCTTACGGCAACTGAGGAAGATCATCGCGGAATGGCTTACCCCAATTGGACTCTCCTGTGGATTTATGGCATCGGACAACACCAGCAATATTGTGTGTGCATTAAATATGGGCAAATTCCAGCACGTCCCATGTTTTGCACATACCTTGAATTTGGTGGTGCAGAATTTTTTAAAAAACGACAGGGGCGTGCAAGAGATGCTGTCGGTGGCCAGAAGAATTGCGGGACACTTTCGGCGTACAGGCACCACGTACAGAAGACTGGAGCAACACCAAAAACGCCTGAACCTGCCCTGCCATCATCTGAAGCAAGAAGTGGTAACGAGGTGGAATTCAACCCTATATATGCTTCAGAGGTTGGAGGAGCAGCAAAAGGCCATTCAAGCCTATACAATTCAGCACGATATAGGAGGTGGAATGCACCTGTCTCAAGCGCAGTGGAGAATGATTTCAACGTTGTGCAAGGTTCTGCTGCCCTTTGAACTTGCCACACGTGAAGTCAGTTCAGACACTGCCAGCCTGAGTCAGGTCATTCCCCTCATCAGGCTTTTGCAGAAGAAGCTGGAGACATTGAAGGAGGAGCTAACACTGAGCGATTCCGCTAGGCATGTGGGACTTGTGGATGGAGCCCTTAATTCGCTTAACAAGGATTCACGGGTGGTCAATCTGTTGAAATCAGATCACTACATTTTGGCCACCGTGCTCAATCCTAGATTTAAAACCTACCTTGGATTTCTCTTTCCGGCAGACACAAGTCTGCTGGGGTTCAAAGACCTGCTGGTGAGAAAATTGTCAAGTCAAGCGGAACGCGACCTGTCAACATCTCCTCCTTCACATTCTCCCGCAACTGGGGGTGCGAGGAAAAGGCTCAGAATTCCGAGCCCACCCGCTGGCGATGATGCAGGGCAGTCTGGAGCGACTGCTGATGCTGACATCTGGTCCGGACTGAAGGACCTGACAACGATTACGGACATGTCGTCTACTGTCACTGCATATGATTCTCTCCCCATTGAAAGAATGGTGGAGGATTATATGAGTGACCGCATCCAAGTAGGCACGTCAGACAGTCCGTACTTATACTGGCAGGAAAAAGAGGCAATTTGGAGGCCCTTGCACAAACTGGCTTTATTCTACCTAAGTTGCCCTCCCACAAGTGTGTACTCCGAAAGAGTGTTTAGTGCCGCCGCTCACCTTGTCAGCAATCGGCGTACGAGGTTACTTCCAGAAAATGTGGAAAAGATGATGTTCATTAAAATGAATTATAATCAATTTCTCCGTGGAGACATTGACCAGCAGCAATTGCCTCCACAAAGTACACAGGGAGCTGAGATGGTGGATTCCAGTGGGGACGAATTGATAATCTGTGAGGAGGGGGATGTACACAGTGATATATCGGAGGATGATGATGAGGTGGACATCTTGCCTCTGTAGAGCCAGTTTGTGCAAGGAGAGATTAATTGCTTCTTTTTTGGTGGGGGTCCAAACCAACCCGTCATTTCAGTCACAGTCGTGTGGCAGACCCTGTCACTGAAATGATGGGTTGGTTAAAGTGTGCATGTCCTGTTTATACAACATAAGGGTGGGTGGGAGGGCCCAAGGACAATTCCATCTTGCACCTCTTTTTTCTTTAATTTTTCTTTGCGTCATGTGCTGTTTGGGGAGTGTTTTTTGGAAGGGCCATCCTGCGTGACACTGCAGTGCCACTCCTAGATGGGCCAGGTGTTTGTGTCGGCCACTAGGGTCGCTTATCTTACTCACACAGCTACCTCATTGCGCCTCTTTTTTTCTTTGCGTCATGTGCTGTTTGGGGAGTGTTTTTTGGAAGGGCCATCCTGCGTGACACTGCAGTGCCACTCCTAGATGGGCCAGGTGTTTGTGTCGGCCACTAGGGTCGCTTAGCTTACTCACACAGCTACCTCATTGCGCCTCTTTTTTTCTTTGCGTCATGTGCTGTTTGGGGAGTGTTTTTTGGAAGGGCCATCCTGCGTGACACTGCAGTGCCACTCCTAGATGGGCCAGGTGTTTGTGTCGGCCACTAGGGTCGCTTAGCTTACTCACACAGCTACCTCATTGCGCCTCTTTTTTTCTTTGCGTCATGTGCTGTTTGGGGAGGGTTTTTTGGAAGGGCCATCCTGCGTGACACTGCAGTGCCACTCCTAGATGGGCCAGGTGTTTGTGTCGGCCACTAGGGTCGCTTAGCTTACTCACACAGCTACCTCATTGCGCCTCTTTTTTTCTTTGCGTCATGTGCTGTTTGGGGAGGGTTTTTTGGAAGGGCCATCCTGCGTGACACTGCAGTGCCACTCCTAGATGGGCCAGGTGTTTGTGTCGGCCACTAGGGTCGCTTATCTTACTCACACAGCTACCTCATTGCGCCTCTTTTTTTCTTTGCGTCATGTGCTGTTTGGGGAGTGTTTTTTGGAAGGGCCATCCTGCGTGACACTGCAGTGCCACTCCTAGATGGGATAGGTGTTTGTGTCGGCCACTAGGGTCGCTTAGCTTACTCACACAGCTACCTCATTGCGCCTCTTTTTTTCTTTGCGTCATGTGCTGTTTGGGGAGTGTTTTTTGGAAGGGCCATCCTGCGTGACACTGCAGTGCCACTCCTAGATGGGCCAGGTGTTTGTGTCGGCCACTAGGGTCGCTTAGCTTACTCACACAGCTACCTCATTGCGCCTCTTTTTTTCTTTGCGTCATGTGCTGTTTGGGGAGTGTTTTTTAGAAGGGCCATCCTGCGTGACACTGCAGTGCCACTCCTAGATGGGCCCGGTGTTTGTGTCGGCCACTAGGGTTGCTTAGCTTACTCACAAAGCTACCTTATTGCGCCTCTTTTTTTCTTTGCATCATGTGCTGTTTGGGGAGTGTTTTTTGGAAGGGCCATCCTGCGTGACACTGCAGTGCCACTCCTAGATGGGCCAGGTGTTTGTGTCGGCCACTAGGGTCGCTTAGCTTACTCACACAGCTACCTCATTGCGCCTCTTTTTTTCTTTGCGTCATGTGCTGTTTGGGGAGTGTTTTTTGGAAGGGCCATCCTGCGTGACACTGCAGTGCCACTCCTAGATGGGCCAGGTGTTTGTGTCGGCCACTAGGGTCGCTTATCTTACTCACACAGCTACCTCATTGCGCCTCTTTTTTTCTTTGCGTCATGTGCTGTTTGGGGAGTGTTTTTTGGAAGGGCCATCCTGCGAGACACTGCAGTGCCACTCCTAGATGGGCCAGGTGTTTGTGTCGGCCACTAGGGTCGCTTAGCTTACTCACACAGCTACCTCATTGCGCCTCTTTTTTTCTTTGCGTCATGTGCTGTTTGGGGAGTGTTTTTTGGAAGGGCCATCCTGCGTGACACTGCAGTGCCACTCCTAGATGGGCCAGGTGTTTGTGTCGGCCACTAGGGTCGCTTAGCTTAGTCATCCAGCGACCTCGGTGCAAATTTTAGGACTAAAAATAATATTGTGAGGTGTGAGGTATTCAGAATAGACTGAAAATGAGTGGAAATTATGGTTTTTGAGGTTAATAATACTTTGGGATCAAAATGACCCCCAAATTCTATGATTTAAGCTGTTTTTTAGGGTTTTTTGAAAAAAACACCCGAATCCAAAACACACCCGAATCTGACAAAAAAAATTTGGTGAGGTTTTGCCAAAACGCGGTCGAACCCAAAACACGGCCGCGGAACCGAACCCAAAACCAAAACACAAAACCCGAAAAATTTCAAGTGCACATCTCTAATAGTTCTAGGTCAGTAATTGGTTCCATAAGGGAATCCCGGTCATTCTCAGTCAATGTAGGGGAACCAGCCGAGCGAAGGAAGGCCATGCCTCCAGTAGGGTCGTCTGGTGGGGCTGTGTATAGCCCGTTATAGTAAGTTAAGAAAGAGTCAGCAATAACTGTCGGGTCGGACAGGTGAGGGCCAGTATGAAGGGACAAAATATGTGAGGTGGGGCGTTGGCTGCGGACCACATTTGCTAGGAGTTTGCCCGCCTTATTACCCCATTTAAAATATCTATGTTTTTGAAAATCCAAGGCGTATTGGGCCCTTTCCGTGCAAAGAGTGTGATAGAGGTGTTTCGTTTCAGTGTAAATTCTACGGTTGTCGACTGTTGGAGAGGACAGCAACTTTGCATATGAGTTAGTAAGTGCTAGGCCCAAATCACGATATCTTTGATTAAGGGTCTTACGCTTATTCGCAACATATGCAATGACGTAACCCCTCATCACCGGCTTAGAGGCGGACCAGAAAAGGTTGATATCATCTACATGTTGTGCATTATCCTTAGTGTAGTGTATGAAGTTAGTCTCCAAGTAGACTTTAAATTCAGGGGATGTATACAAGTAAGAAGGGAATCTCCAATTAAAGGAAGTTGTTTTGGGAGACTGTAGTTCAAGTGTGAACCACGTGGGTGCGTGATCAGAGATGGCTATATTTTCTACTTTGGAGTCGCCCACCCCAGGGAGCAGCGTATCAGGGACCAGCCAATAGTCTATCCAAGTGGAAGTGGCATGTGGGTGTGAATAGAATGTGTATTCACGGCCTATAGGGTGTTGGTGTCGCCAGGGGTCTACCAAATTGAGTGAGGACGATAAAAATTGTAATGAAACTGGTATAACATAACTCCGTTCACTAGATGCATCCGACCTGTCCAGGGCCGGGTCAAGTGTAGAATTAAAATCACCCCCAATTATCAGCCTACCCTCCGCCCACTCCTGAAGTCGGACATAAATATCCGAGAAGAAGGCATTATGTTCTGAATTGGGTGCGTAGAGGGTCACTAGGGTGTATAGCTCCCCGTCTAACTGCAATTTTATGAACAAAAACCGGCCCTCCTCATCAGCATGAGTGTCTAATATGGAATATCTGAGAGACTTGTGAAAAATGATTACCACTCCCCTTTTCTTAGAGGTAAATGAGGCCGACTTGGCAGAACCAACTATCTCTCAGTACATTAGGGTCCCCGGATTTCCAGTGAGTCTCCTGTAACATCGCTATGTCTGGCCGTAGGCGTTTAAGGTGTTGTAGTATCTTTCTACGCTTAATTGGAGTATTTAAGCCCTCTACGTTCCAAGTGAGGAACTTCAGACTCGTCTTAATCTTTGAGGATGCAGCCATGTCAAACTAAAGATCACCCGATACTCGTCCTATCGGACACATAAAACATTAAGCAAATAAACCGTGTGGTTCCCTCCATCCCAGCGAGTAGGGAAACCCAACTATTGATAAGAATGATGATCCTATACCATGTGATCAGTAGGAATAGTAGTCGCAAACAATTTGTTGCAGCATGTCCTTTTTCCCAAAAAAATTTTCGAACCCAAAACAGTGGTCCAAATGACACACCATAAGCCATTAACGTATCTCCAACCAGACAGAAGGGGAGGGGGGGAAAGGGGGATAGGATTAAGAAGAGAAGGAGAGGGGAAAAGAAAAAGGGTTGAAATACCCAGGAACAGTCAGTTACAA
Source organism: Pseudophryne corroboree (assembly GCF_028390025.1). Taxonomy (NCBI): domain Eukaryota; kingdom Metazoa; phylum Chordata; class Amphibia; order Anura; family Myobatrachidae; genus Pseudophryne; species Pseudophryne corroboree. The sequence goes on along the minus strand of NC_086445.1, from coordinate 239,263,343 downwards.
AAATGTGCAATGCAGCGATGTTCATAACATTAAAGTAACTTGCAATTAACCATACGTTACCAAACATGGTATCAGTAAGAGGGATGATATATACTCTGAGTCCATGAGAAATCACGGTGTTAGTCCTTGTCTCTGGAGGCAGGTGAGGACGGACATCTCAGTGATTCTGCGAAGGTCTTAGCCGCCAAGGCCATGTCAAACATGTACGTTTTTCCGTTGTGTTGAGCACGGAGCTTTGCTGGATAAAGCAGGGCAAAACGGATTCCCTCTTCGAACAGGAGTTTGCAGGCGGGGGAAAATTCTCTTCTTCTCATTGCCACATTATACGAAAAGTCTTGGAACAAAAGCAGCCTATCGCCGCGGTAAGCGAGGCCCTGCGCTTTGCGGTACGCTTTCATCACCTTGACCTTGTCCGTATAATTAAGGAATTTGAATATAATTGGTCTGGGCCTTCGGCGATCTGCTTGAAAGTCAGGACCAATACGATGTGCTCGCTCGATCATCATGGATTCGCCTTCCATCGTGCAGCCCAGCTCAGCCGGTAACCAAGTGGAGACCAGAGGCAGCAGTTCCCGAGGCTTAACAGATTCCGGTAGGCCGATCAGACGGAGATTGTTTCGACGATTACGATTTTCTAAGTCCTCAAGCTTCTCCTGCATCGCAGAAATAGCGGACGCTTGAGAATCGACGACGGAACGGGCCGCAGTTAGATCGTCTTCCATATTCGAGACTCGTTGTTCGGCCTCGTCTAGCCGGGAGCTGTGTTCCTTTAGCTGAGTCATGGTGGAATCAATGGCATCTTTCAAACCAGCAAGTTTCTTGTCTAGCAGCGGTGAGAGGATGTCAGAGATTTCCTGCGCCCTGGCCACCGCGTCCATTGTGTACCGAGAAGGATCCATCACGCCATCCAAAACATTAGCGTTGGGTGAGGAGGGTGGAGAGCCAGCGTGTGCGGAGGCTGAGGCCCTGGTGTCTTTGGTTTTTGCTGGTGCGGAGCCGCGACCGCCCCGTTGGGACTTTGCCACGTATTTATCCATGATAATAAAAAGAAAAAGGTGTTGCGTTACAATAAGGAAGTAGGTGATATCAGTTATCCTGCCCTGCAGGGAGTAATGGATCAGTTGAGTTATAAGCACGCAGCCACGGCAGGTGGTAATATAGAGCACCATGTAATACACTCTGATAATGTCAGGTTCAGCGGTCTCTCGTCCCTCCCCATCTGCAAAGGTCCACCACAGAAGGAAGGTAGGCAGCTGGGCTTTGTGGGTATCTAGGTGCTTGGAATTGTTCTCTCCCCAACAGAGGGGGGCAGACTGGGAGAGCTGCAGCCTCCTATGGGTGTTTGTAACTGAAAAATTGTGCCAGAGCAGTCCCCAGGGAGCAGGGCTGGGATAGAGGAGCAGGATGCAGCCAGTGGTGTGTGGGGTCAGTCCTCCAGCGGCTCCAGACAGTGTGAGCCGAGCCGGAGGGTTATGCACCGTCAGAGGCTTCAGACGCTGCGGGGGGGGGGGGGGGGGGCCTGCACGGCGCTCTTACCCGTCTTCAGGAAGTGTCTCTCCCGTGAGCGGAGCTCCGGTCCGTCGCCTGGCACCGCGAGCCGGAGCACGGAGGTGCAGGGAGCCGCTCTCAGTCACCAGCGGTGCCCGTCCCAGGTATTCAGTAAGGCGGGGGAAGGAGGGGAGCAGGGCGCCCGGCCACTTACAATATGGCGGCCGCGGGCAGCAGACGCCACCGTTGGCGCTGGAAATCCGGGGAAGGAGGCGGTGGGGAGCCGGGGAGATGGTGTCCTCTTTCCCACCTCTATCTCCGCTGGGCCCCGGGGTGCTTTAAAAGTCCGGGGCACAGTGTATACCCCACAATTTAACTCTTAAACAGAGGGGGGGACGGAGAGCTCAGGTAAAATGCGGCCACTCATGGGTCCGCCCACCGGAAGTCACCCTCCAGACTTCTTTTGATGGACCTATTAATGAAAGTGAAATTTTGTTATGGCCATTCCTTTACAAACATACCCTATACTACAATGGACACTTTACCTGCTTCCGCAGCGTCATCATCATCAGATGTGCTGGGAGTTACTGGAGGACGAGTAGTACTGCTTTTTTCAAACACTGTAAAAAAAAAAAAAAAAACACTCATGTATTCATGCTATTGTTGATACATCCACCCATTATGCTTTTAAACATGTATTCTTTAAGAAATGCTTGCTTTATTTCTATGAAAAACATAAGGACCGGAAACAAAAAAACCACTACATAAAACAATAAACATTGTCCAATAGCCATATGCACTATGGAAAGTTCAACACAGGAAAACATGTACAGGACACTGACATAGGCCACAAGTAAAAATACATACATTAACAACCACAAACACACACATCTTCATTTGGTAATAAAAGGAAAAATATTACAGATGCAATATCTAAATTGCTCTGTGATGTGGCACTCCAAACACACATTACCACTATATGAGCCAAACAAAAAACAAAAAAACAAAAAAAAATTACACTGCAGTGTTGTCACGGTACAAATACAAACTCAAACTGAACAAACAAATAGTGTTTTTTTAAATAAAAAATATTACATTCTGTAATAATGACATTACACATGTAAGTGGTTTCCAAACCACTTTCCACTACTCCAGCCTCTAACATGACAACCACTGTTTTTGAAACATTGCACATGGATAACCTAAATCTAAAACATAGGGGGTCATTCCGAGTTGTTCGCTCGTTATTTTTTTCTCGCAACGGAGCGATTAGTCGCTAATGCGCATGCGCAATGTCCGCAGTGCGACTGCGCCAAGTAAATTTGCTATGCAGTTAGGAATTTTACTCACGGCATTACGAGGTTTTTTCTTCATTCTGGTGATCGGAGTGTGATTGACAGGAAGTGGGTGTTTCTGGGCGGAAACAGGCCGTTTTATGGGAGTGTGTGAAAAAACGCTACCATTTCTGGGAAAAACGCGGGAGTGGCTGGAGAAACGGAGGAGTGTCTGGGCGAACGCTGGGTGTGTTTGTGACGTCAAACCAGGAACGACAAGCACTGAACTGATCGCAGATGCCGAGTAAGTCTGGAGCTACTCAGAAACTGCACAGAGCAGTCTTTTCGCAATATTGCGAATCTTTCGTTCGCAATTTTGATAAGCTAAGATTCACTCCCAGTAGGCGGCGGCTTAGCGTGTGCAAAGCTGCTAAAAGCAGCTAGCGAGCGAACAACTCGGAATGAGGGCCATAGTCCAAATTAAAAAACAAAAAATGTCCAAGAGGAAAACATTATTGCAGGACAATTCAATGACACACCAAGTCCAAACTACACATGCAAAATATACTGGAAAAAAACACATGACATACAATAAAGTAAGATGTTACATTGGCTTTTGTATAAAACATTACCCAAAACAATGTATTTGCTGACACACACTTGAAGATGGGAGTAATATGCAACGTGACATGACACACATTTAAAAATAAATAAATAAATAAGGTCATAGAATGTTAATGCAAATACACATGCTCACCATTCTACCTGGGCCTATCTGAATCTCGAACATGGGTTGCAGAGACTACTTCAGGAGGTATTACACTCCGCATGGGCTCCTCATACTCCAGATATCTTGCAATATAGGGCTGGCCACCACCGGTTTTTCGAGCCGACTTCGCCTCCTTGGCCATTTTGGACTTGACACGTCGCTTTATGTCATAGTACCGTTTGCGGCACGTGTCCTCCGTCCGCTTGACCACCCCCTCACTATTGACAGCAGCAACAACTTTCGCCCACAACACCGTCTTCCTCCGTGTTGGCACCTTGGCGGACTCAGGCCCAAATAGCTGCCGCTGATACTTCATCAGCTCACACACCACATTTTCTGCAAAACTAAACTTTACATTCCGCCCAGTCTTAGTAGTGGTGCGTGGCTGCGGAGCTGTCTGACTGTCACTATCACTATCACTTGAGGCTGCTGCAGCAACCTCACCCACCTCCTCCACCTGACCGACCTCCTCCCCCTCACTCACAACCTCCACCTCACCCACCTCTGAGTCACACATAATTGTGTGTCTAAACACTTAACACAGAAAAAAAATAGACAAACAACACACTCCTCCACTACCACTACACAACTCACACACACACACACACACACACACACACACTGACAAGGGACTATAAAGAAAAATAACTTGGACAAAAAAAGAGACAAAACCACAAAAAACAAGACTACAAGAATGACAAGATGACTTTCAAACACAATACCACACTCAGAAATCGCTACCAACACTCCTCACCAAACCACAAATTCACCTACCTCCACAGCACAACCTCCCTCCTCCTCACCACTAACTAAACCCACGAGGTGCGGACGGTTTGGGGCGTATTTATATGGTTGCGCACAGACACTCCTACATCTGAAACACAACCAATCACGAACGGGGATGAAAAACGAAACTAAAAGTTAAAATGCGGCCGGGGTCTTAAAAAAAACCCTGCCGCGTTTAACTTAGAAAAAATACCAGAAAAAACAACCAAAAGATGTACGCAAATGACAATGACGGCCGAGAATGGTCAAAAAAAAAACGACTGGCATCGACATCGGAAAACATGAACACAATAAAGTCGACTGCTTCGTAACTTTGCGTATATAGGTGGTCATTCCGAGTTGTTCGCTCGGTAAATTTTTTTGCATCGCAGCGATTTTCCGCTTAGTGCGCATGCGCAATGTTCGCACTGCGACTGCGCCAAGTAAATTTGCTATGCAGTTAGGTATTTTACTCACGGCTTTTTCTTCGTTCAGGCGATCGGAGTGTAATTGACAGCAAGTAGGTGTTTCTGGGCGGAAACAGGCCGTTTTATGGGTGTGTGTGTAAAAACGCTACCGTTTCTGGGAAAAACGCGGGAGTGGCTGGAGAAACGGAGGAGTGTCTGGGCGAACGCTGGGTGTGTTTATGACGTCAAACCAGGAACGACAAGCACTGAACTGATCGCAGATGCCGAGTAAGTCTGGAGCTACTCTGAAACTGCTAAGAGGTGTGTAATCGCAATTTTGAGAATCTTTCGTTCGCAATTATAAGAAGCTAAGATTCACTCCCAGTAGGCGACGGCTTAGCGTGTGCAAAGCTGCTAAAAGCAGCTTGCGAGCGAACAACTCGGAATGAGGGCCATAGTTTCAAAAAGTTGCATGAAAATGCACCCGATACAAAACGAGTTTAAACACTACACAAACCGACTCAAACACGAATATTAGTAAATATTGCCCCAGGATTCAGGCACTGAACAGCAAAGCTTTGAACCTCCCAGGATGCAGTGGGTCCCTCTCCCCTCATTCTCTGACCACAGTTCAGGCTCTTCAGTCTTTGTTTGGTGCCAGCAGGTACTGGTCACCGTTTCACAGTGGTGCTGCATGTTGCAGCCCAAGCTTTTCATTTGTGCTATTTTAACATTTTTATTTTCTATTTTTACTTTTACACATGTGCAAACAGCGCTAGGCAGTCATTTGGATGCATGTACTACTGCTCCATCACCCCCACTGGTGTCACATGGCCAGCCATGGCTTGCGGATTTTGTAGTGACCCGCTTTGCTTCTATTAGCAAGGGCACCCTGGGACACCCAGGACTGCAAACTGGACTCATGGGTGACAGGTAAGGCGGGTTCCACTTGCAGGACCTGTGATCATGGCAGTCCTATACCGCCGGCCCCGGGAAATGGACCAGTGATGCTGATGTGGACCCAGACCATTGCGTGATGTTGGGCTTCACTAGATCACCACGGCCTACTTTACTGGTGATGAGAGATGTTTTTATACTGGCCAGGGAACCGGTGATAGATGTCAGCAAGGGGAGGTAGCCCCTCCCCCAGCCTAGGGCGCCATTACACTGAGGTCTTCCCGTCTTGGGCTCCTCCTTCACAGAGATGCTGGTCAGCCATTACGGAAGCTCTGCAAGTCTCCCAGAATGCTGGCTTTGGTCTCCCTGTATACCTCTCTCTGGAGTCAGGTTATGCACAGCTCTAATAGCTGAATAGTTGATATCAGTGCCTATTGCAGTTAATTTGTATTTCTGCATTGTATGTGGCTTATGCTAGTTCAGCTCTCTGTACTTTTCTTTCTGTACATTATATTGCTTTCCCTATACCGTTCTTTCTACAGTAACCCTTACATACTGGTATGTAAAGGGTTTACTTTGCCCACATTACAAGTTATTGTTTTTGTGCAGGCTTAGTGTCACATACTGTTCTCAGTTACACACTGCAAATTACCATATTGTGTGTGTACTCTCCTTGCTGTTATGTCTATCAAAGGCAAGGCATCTAAACAGGATGGGGCTTCTCCTCAAGTGTCATGTAAGACCTGTGCCACAGAGGTTTTACCTCAGGATTTATTACAAGGCAGTCAGTGCACCTCTTATTTTGTAACCCTGGGCCCATCAGCTTCCCCAGTGCCAGCACAGGAGCCTCCATGGGCCTTATTTTCTAACATGCTTGCTAAAATCACTGACCATATTGCAGCCCCATCTGTGACTCCTCTTATGGGTCTCCCACAGCAATTGCAGCCTGTTTATCAGCCTACTACAGCCCCATCTGTCCCTCCTCCATGGTTGAACATTTTTTTTTTTTAATTCTGTACAGAGTCTGGCACCTTCATCTGCTGCATTTCATGATATATTACAGGGCCAGGTAACACTACCTACACCTACTGCCACTAATCGTGCTGTGCCAGGGGTGTTTTAAGAGAGGAGGGGACCCACCTGCAGCCTCCGTCTTGGGCTCCCAACTCTCCGGGCAGCTAGTAGACTCTAGCTTAAGGCCAGAGCTTACTTCACATGCGCAGGTCTCTGGGAACATGGCGCCTACACCTTGTTCCCGGGGGATACCTCCAGTGCGCATGCGCAAATGACTCGGAAATGGCTGTGGCTGCCATTTTCCAAGTGATTTGTGCCCGGGACTACAGAGGGGTAAGTATACTCTGTGGGTGCAGTGTGTGCGGTGTGGTCCCGCCCAGACCTAGGGGCCCGTGTGCACTGCACACGCTGCACCCATTATAGAAACACCTACTGTATGTTCTGTGGGCAAGTGGTTACCATACCACTAGTTGGGATCCCAGACATCACAATGCCAACACGCAGTGAGCCACCGTGCCTGCAGTGTAGCAAGCGCAGGAAGCCCGCAAGGGTCTTGCTAGCTCTTGCCCTGCTGCTGGCATATCAGTGGCTGGGTTTCCGCTGTCGGTATACTGACAGCCGGGATTACATACTGATCCCATGCTGTGCCATCTTCACAGTCTACGCCACTCTCAGATTCGGAGAGCAGATCATGCTGATTTCCCTGATGCAGACTCTCCCTCTGGGGAGGAAAAGATGCCATCCAAATTGAATGTGCTGCTTTAGTTAGGGCGGTTAAATTCTGACTTCAGCTCGAAGATACTGAACCAGCCCAGAAAAAATAAGAATTTACTTACCGATAATTCTATTTCTCGTAGTCCGTAGTGGATGCTGGGGACTCCGTAAGGACCATGGGGAATAGCGGCTCCGCAGGAGACTGGGCACAAAAGTAAAGCTTTAGAACTACCTGGTGTGCACTGGCTCCTCCCCCTATGACCCTCCTCCAAGCCTCAGTTAGGATACTGTGCCCGGACGAGCGTACACAATAAGGAAGGATTTTGAATCCCGGGTAAGACTCATACCAGCCACACCAATCACACCGTACAACTCGTGATCTAAACCCAGTTAACAGCATGATAACAGAGGAGCCTCTAGAAAAGATGGCTCACTACAGCAATAACCCGATTTTTTGGTAACAATAACTATGTACCAGTATTGCAGACAATCCGCACTTGGGATGGGCGCCCAGCATCCACTACGGACTACGAGAAATAGAATTATCGGTAAGTAAATTCTTATTTTCTCTAACGTCCTAAGTGGATGCTGGGGACTCCGTAAGGACCATGGGGATTATACCAAAGCTCCCAAACGGGCGGGAGAGTGCGGATGACTCTGCAGCACCAAATGAGAGAACTCCAGGTCCTCCTCAGCCAGGGTATCAATATTGTAGAATTTTACAAACGTATTTGCTCCTGACCAAGTAGCTGCTCGGCAAAGTTGTAAAGCCGAGACCCCTCGGGCAGCCGCCCAAGATGAGCCCATCTTCCTTGTGGAGTGGGCATTTACAGATTTTTGGCTGTGGCAGGCCTGCCACAGAATGAGCAAGCTGAATTGTATTACAAATCCAACGAGCAATAGTCTGCTTAGAAGCAGAAGCACCCAGCTTGTTGGGTGCATACAGGATAAACCGCGAGTCAGATTTTCTGACTCCAGCCGTCCTGGAAACATATATTTTCAGGGCCCTGACAACGTCTAGCAACTTGGAGTCCTCCAAGTCCCTAGTAGCCGCAGGCACCACAATAGGTTGGTTCAGGTGAAACGCTGAAACCACCTTAGGGAGAAAACTGAGGACGAGTCCTCAATTCCGCCCTGTCCGAATGGAAAATCAGATAAGGGCTTTTACAGGATAAAGCCGCCAATTCTGACACGCGCCTGGCCCAGGCCAGGGCCAACAGCATGACCACTTTCCATGTGAGATATTTTAACTCCACAGATTTAAGTGGTTCAAACCAATGTGACTTTTGGAACCCAAAAACTACATTGAGATCCCAAGGTGCCCCTGGAGGCACAAAAGGAGGCTGTATATGCAGTACCCCTTTTACAACGTCTGAACTTCAGGGACTGAAGCTAGTTCTTTTTGGAAGAAAATTGACAGGGCCGAAATTTGAACCTTAATGGACCCCAATTTCAGGCCCATAGACACTCCTGTTTGCAGGAAATGTAGGAATCGACCCAGTTGAATTTCCTCCGTCGGGCCTTACTGGCCTCGCACCACGCAACATATTTTCGCCAAATGCGGTGATAATGTTTTGCGGTTACATCCTTCCTGGCTTTGATCAGGATAGGGATGACTTCATCCGGAATGCCTTTTTTCCTTCAGGATTCGGCGTTCAACCGCCATGCCGTCAAACGCAGCCGCGGTAAGTCTTGGAACAGACAGGGTCCTTGCTGGAGCAGGTCCCTTCTTAGAGGTAGAGGCCACGGATCCTCCGTGAGCATCTCTTGAAGTTACGGTTACCAAGTCCTTCTTGGCCAATCCGGAGCCACGAATATAGTGCTTACTCCTCTCCATCTTATCAATCTCAGTACCTTGGGTATGAGAGGCAGATGAGGGAACACATACACTGACTGGTACACCCATGGTGTTACCAGAGCGTCTACAGCTATTGCCTGAGGGTCCCTTGACCTGGCGCAATACCTGTCGAGTTTTTCCCAACGGTTTATAATCATATGGAAGACTTCTGGGTGAAGTCCCCACTCTCCCGGGTGGAGGTCATGTCTGCTGAGGAAGTCTGCTTCCCAGTTGTCCACGCCCGGAATTGCTGACAGTGCTATCACATGATTTTCCGCCCAGCGGAGAATCCTTGCAGCTTCTGCCATTGCCCTCCTGCTTCTTGTGCCACCCTGTCTGTTTACGTGGGTGACTGCCGTGATGTTGTCCGACTGGATCAACACCGGCTGACCTTGAAGCAGAGGTCTTGCTAAGCTTAGAGCATTGTAAATTGCCCTTAGCTTCAGGATATTTATGTGAAGTGATGTCTCCAGGCTTGAACATAAGCCCTGGAAATTCCTTCCCTGTGTGACTGCTCCCCAGCCTCGCAGGCTGGCATCCGTGATCACCAGGACCCAGTCCTGAATGCCGAATCTGCGGCCCTCTAGAAGATGAGCACTCTGCAACCAACACAGGAGGGACACCCCTGTTCTTGGTGACAGGGTTATCCGCTGATGCATCTGAAGATGCGACCCGGACCATTTGTCCAGCAGGTCCCACTGGAAAGTTCTTGCGTGGAATCTGCCGAATGGGATTGCTTCGTAGGAAGCCACCATTTTACCCAGAACCCTTTCATTGATGTACTGAGACTTGGCTCGGTTTAAGGAGGTTCCTGACTAGCTCGGATAACTCCCTGGCTTTCTCATCCGGGAGAAACACCTTTTTCTGGACTGTGTCCAGGATCATCCCTAGGAAACGAAGACGAGTCGTCGGAACCAGCTGCGATTTTGGAATATTGAGAATCTAATCGTGCTGCCGCAACACTACCTGAGATAGTGCTACACCGACCTCCAACTGTTCCCTGGATCTTACCCTTATCAGGGAATCGTCCAAGTAAGGGATAACTAAAATTCCCTTCCTTCGAAGGAATATCATCATTTCGGCCATTACCTTGGTAAAGACCCGGGGTGCCGTGGACCATCCATACGGCAGCGTCTGAACTGATAGTGACAGTTCTGTACCATAAACCTGAGGTACCCTTGGTGAGAAGGGTAAATTTGGACATGAAGGTAAGCATCCTTGATGTCCCGAGACATCATGTAGTCCCCTTCTTCCAGGTTCGCAATCACTGCTCTGAGTGACTCAATCTTGAATTTGAACCTCTGTATGTAAGTGTTCAAAGATTTTAGATTTAGAATCGGTCTCACCGAGCCGTCCGGCTTCGGTACCACAACAGTGTGGAATAATACCCCGTTCCCTGTTGCAGGAGGGGTACCTTGATTATCACCTGCTGGGAATACAGCTTGTGAATGGCTTCCAAAACTGTCTCCCTGTCAGAAGGAGACATCGGTAAAGCCGACTTTAGGAAACGGCGAGGGGGAGACGTCTCGAATTCCAATTTGTACCCCTGAGATATCACCTGAAGGATCCAGGGGTCTACTTGCGAGTGAGCCCACTGCGCGCTGAAATTCATTGAGACGGGCCCCCCACCGTGCCTGATTCTGCTTGTAAAGCCCCAGCGTCATACTGAGGGCTTGGCAGAGGCGGGAGAGGGTTTCTGTTCCTGGGAACTGGCTGATTTCTGCAGCCTTTTTCCTCTCCCTCTGTCACGGGGCAGAAATGAGGAACCTTTTGCCCGCTTGTCCACGAAAAGACTGCGCCTGATAATACGGCGTCTTCTCATGTTGAGAGGCGACCTGGGGTACAAACGTGGATTTCCCAGCTGTTGCTGTGGCCACCAGGTCTGAAAGACCGACCCCAAATAACTCCTCCCCTTAATAAGGCAATACTTCCAAATGCCGTTTGAAATCCGCATCACCTGACCACTGTCGTGTCCATAACCCTCTACTGGTAGAAATGGACAACGCACTTAGACTTGATGCCAGTCGGCAAATATTCCGCTGTGCATCACGCATATATAGAAATGCATCTTTTAAATGCTCTATAGGCAAAAATATACTGTCCCTATCTAGGGTATCAATATTTTCAGTCAGGGAATCCGACCACACCAACCCAGCATTGCACATCCAGGCTGAGGCGATTGCTGGTCGCAGTATAACACCAGTATGTGTGTAAATACATTTTAGGATACCCTCCTGCTTTCTATCAGCAGGATCCTTAAGGGCGGCCATCTCAGGAGAGGGTAGAGCCCTTACAAGCGTGTGAGCGCTTTATCCACCCTAGGGGGTGTTTCCCAACGCACCCTAACCTCTGGTGGGAAAGGATATAATGCCAATAACATTTTAGAAATTATCAGTTGTTATCGGGGGAAACCCACGCATCATCACACACCTCATTTAATTTCTCAGATTCAGGAAAACTACAGGTAGTTTTTCCTCACCGAACATAATACCCCTTTTTGGTGGTACTCGTATTATCAGAAATGTGTAAAACATTTTTCATTGCCTCCATCATGTAACGTGTGGCCCTACTGGAAGTCACATTTGTCTCTTCACCGTCGACACTGGAGTCAGTATCCGTGTCGGCGTCTATATCTGCCATCTGAGGTAACGGGCGCTTTAGAGCCCCTGACGGCCTATGAGACGTCTGGACAGGCACAAGCTGAGTAGCCGGCTGTCTCATGTCAACCACTGTCTTTTATACAGAGCTGACACTGTCACGTAATTCCTTCCAACAGTTCATCCACTCAGGTGTCGACCCCCTAGGGGGTGACATCACTATTACAGGCAATCTGCTCCGTCTCCACATCATTTTTCTCCTCATACATGTCGACACAAACGTACCGACATACAGCACACACACAGGGAATGCTCTGATAGAGGACAGGACCCCACTAGCCCTTTGGGGAGACAGAGGGAGAGTTTGCCAGCACACACCAGAGCGCTATATATATATACAGGGATAACCTTATATAAGTGTTTTTCCCCTTATAGCTGCTGTATCTTTAATACTGCGCGTAATTAGTGCCCCCCCTCTCTTTTTTAACCCTTTCTGTAGTGTAGTGACTGCAGGGGAGAGCCAGGGAGCTTCCCTCCAACGGAGCTGTGAGGGAAAATGGCGCCAGTGTGCTGAGGAGATAGGCTCCGCCCCCTTATCGGCGGCCTTATCTCCCGTTTTTCTATGTATTCTGGCAGGGGTTAAATGCATCCATATAGCCCAGGAGCTATATGTGATGCATTTTTTGCCATCCAAGGTGTTTTTATTGCGTCTCAGGGCGCCCCCCCCCAGCGCCCTGCACCCTCAGTGACCGGAGTGTGAAGTGTGCTGAGAGCAATGGCGCACAGCTGCAGTGCTGTGCACTACCTTGTTAAAGACAGGACGTCTTCTGCCGCCGATTTTCCGGACCTCTTCTGTCTTCTGGCTCTGTAAGGGGGCCGGCGGCGCGGCTCTGGGACCCATCCATGGCTGGGCCTGTGATCGTCCCTCTGGAGCTAATGTCCAGTAGCCTAAGAAGCCCAATCCACTCTGCACGCAGGTGAGTTCGCTTCTTCTCCCCTTAGTCCCTCGATGCAGTGAGCCTGTTGCCAGCAGGTCTCACTGAAAATAAAAAACCTAAAACTAAACTTTTCACTAAGCAGCTCAGGAGAGCCACCTAGTGTGCACCCTTCTCGTTCGGGCACAGAAATCTAACTGAGGCTTGGAGGAGGGTCATAGGGGGAGGAGCCAGTGCACACCAGGTAGTTCTAAAGCTTTACTTTTGTGCCCAGTCTCCTGCGGAGCCGCTATTCCCCATGGTCCTTACGGAGTCCCCAGCATCCACTTAGGACGTTAGAGAAATATAAATATTCTCTGTGTAAACGCCAGAAAGATGTAGTGGCTGAGCTTCCACACTCTGACTATTTCTTTAATGCTATGAATAAGTCAAGGAAAACTCCTAGCAAGAAGTTTACGGTTCCAAAACAGCGAAACTCCTTTTATACGTTACCCATGGCTGAATGTACAAAATGGGAAAATCCACCTACTGTGGATTCTCATGTGACACATTTGGTTAAAAATTCCATTCTGCCTATTCCAACAGCGTCCTCCCTTAAGGACATACCTGATAGGCAATTGGACGTGTGTCTTAAATCTTTATATTTGCAGGTGCCACAGCCAGACCTGCCACAGCTACAGCTTGGGTGGCTAAAGCCAATGAACATTGGGCTGATGCTCTTAGAAACAGTTTCCCCTCAGAGGGGAACAACTGTCATTAATTGCCATCAAGGAAGCTGCCTATTACATTGGTGAGGCTGCTCTGGATACAGCTTTATTGTCCTCTAAAACTTCGTCTGTTTCTGTGGTAGCACGCCGCATTGTTTATCTTCGTTCCTGGAAGGCGGATTATGATGCTAAGAAAGCCCTGGAAGCACTTCCATATACAGGCAATTTCTTTTTGGACTATAACTAGACAAGATTGTCAATAACAGGCCTCCTCTATGCCGCCTCAGACTTCGTCCTTTCGCCCTCAGGGCAAGGCTAGAGGTCAGATCTTCCTTAGACAGTCTCACTCTACAAAGGCTTCTAAGCCCAAACCCAAACAGGCCTGGATGGCTAGACACCCAACTACCAAACCAGAGGATAAAGCCTTTGCCTGATGGAGTGGGCCTCCCTCTGGGAGACTCCAGGGTGGGAGGCCTACTGCTTCAGTTCACACATGCTTAGCGTCAGATCACAAGGGATGCCTGGGTTCAAGAAATGGTCTCTCACAGGTACGCTCTCTCCTTCCTGAAGCATCCCCCCAGACAATACTTTCCTACCAGTCCACCAGCCGACCTCAGCAAGGCCAAGGCACTGAAGACTGTTATTCACTCCTTATTACAATCAGGCTTGATTATTCCTGTCCCTGTGTCTCAACAGGGCCAGGGGTACTATTCTACATTATTTTTTATTCAGAAACCCAATGGGTCTCATCGTCCCATACTAAATCTAAAATTGCTGAACAAATACCTCAAAGTGCCCAGGTTTTGAATGGAAAATCTTTGTTCCATTGTCCTGGCTATGCGGCCTGGGGATTTTATGGTCTCCCTAGATATACAGGAAGCTTACTTCCATGTACCTATAGAACCCTGTCATCAACAATACCTCCGATTTGCTGTCCTCCGTCAGCATTTCCAGTTCCAGGACCTACCCTTCAGCCTTTCCACAGCCCCCAGGGTGTTCACCAAACTCATTTCAGTGATGGCTGCTCATCTTTGATGGCAGAGAATATGGATTCTTCCTTACCTGGATGACCATCTTGCACATTCTCCAGAGGTCCTTCAACATCATCTCGAGGTAACAATTTCATTCCTTCAGAGTCACTTATGGTTGATTAACTGGGCCAAGTCCTCTCTCATCCTGTCTCAGAGGATGCTCCATCTAGTAGCTATACTGGATGCTTTCTTCCTCAGGACAAGATTGCAGCACTACACTTACGCATTCACAACCTTCTCCACAGTCGCAAAGTCTCCATTCACTCAGCAATGCAGACCCTGGGCTCCATGGTATCCACCATGGACATGGTGAAACATACCCAATTCCACTCCAGGCCTCTCCAATGCCTGATACTCACCAGGTGGAACGGACGTCCCAAGCTGATCTAATCTCAGACCATGGTACTGCCTCCGGATGTCTGGACATCCCTCGCTTGGTGGCTTCAAACCTCCAACCTGGACAAGGGTCATCCGTTCTGGACTCCACACTGGTTTCTCCTCACCATGGATGCCAGCCTCTGCGGGTGGAGAGCTGTCACGGGCAGTCACTCCTTTCCGGGCCGCCGGTCCCCAACAGAGAGAAATCTTCTGATCAACATCCTGGAACTCTGGGCAGTTTACTGGGCCCTTCAGATGGCTCAGGACCTTCTTCATAGCTCTCCCGTGAAGAAGGTCCTTTCAGTCAGACAATGCCACAACAGTCGGACAATGCCACGACAGTGGCTTATTTCAATACCCTTTCAGTCAGACAATGCCAAGACAGTGGCTTATTTAAATCGGCAGGGGTACACTCGTAGTGCCGCCGCAATGCAGGAAGTAGCTCAAATACTTGCCTGGGCAGAACTCCATCTTCCAGCCGTCTCCACGATCTTCATCCTGGGGGTCCTCAACTGGGAAGTAGATTTCCTCAGTCAATATAAGATATGCACGCCGGAGAGTGGTCTCTATACCCAGACATCTTTCAGCTTCTGGTGAACAAATGGGGTCTACCGAATGTAGACCTCATGGCCTCCAGAAATAACCACAAGGTTCCCGTGCATGGGTCCAGGATGAGGGATCCAGAGGCAGCATTCGTGGATGCCTTAACAATCCCGTGGCCCTTTCATCATGCTTATCTCTTTCCTCTGGTATCTCTCCTTCCCAGAGTGCTACGCAAATTCAAAGAGGAAGGCATGATCATCCTGGTGACTCTGGCATGGCCCAGACGCCATTGGTTCACGGATCTCTAATCCCTTTCCATAGACATGCCCTTCCTACTTCTTTGACCGGACCTCGTCCCAAGGTCCCTGTTTACACCCGGACCTAGCTTGCTTGTCTGTGACAGCGTGGCTCTTCAGTCATCCATCCTAAGGGATAAAGGTTTTTCCAATTTGGTGATTCAAACGATGCTTATTGCTCAGAAACTGGCATAAGCTCGCATATATTATCGTAGTGGGTTAGCAGAGCACCCTCTAACTTTTCCAGTGCCAGGAGCTCACGCTCCACTGGAGCCACCCTCGCTACACCCCTGTCTCTGGCACCAGTCTTTATATGGGTCCTAATACGCTTTCCACCATCGTCAAGTGGCCTCATTCTACAGGGTTGAAAGCTATTCAGCAATTCTTAGGTGTCGCTTTGTGGGTTCTCAGAACCTCAAAGCTCACCTGGCATTGCAAATTCACTGACCAACGTCAGAGGCATCACTAGGGTGGTATGGACTGCACCTGGGTGTTACTCTTTCAGTGGGTGACACCACAAAACCAGCTCCTCCTCAGTGACAGGGAGTTGAATGCTGTGCTGTGACATTAGCCCCTCCTGCTGGGCCACATCCCAGGATGATGTAACTGGTGGGTTCCACTGAGGCCATGGTTCCCCCAGCTAGGTCACACCTCTTTAGAGTATGTGTGCCTTTGGCACACGACGCAAGATATTTTCTGCACCGGGTGTCACTGACCTCATGCCACCACTGCCTGACATGTCTCTAATGGCCAGTCGTCTCAGGATGTTCCTGTTGTTTTAATTTCAGTATACTTGTCCTGCAGTCTGGGCTGTATATTTTAAACCATCTTTCTTGAGGTCAGCTGACACTATTGCAGCCATTCAAGAGACTTACAGTACTTCTCACATGACTTCAGTGTCCAATCCTGGTTGCGAGTGTCCTATATAATTCATTCACAGG
Source organism: Pseudophryne corroboree (assembly GCF_028390025.1). Taxonomy (NCBI): domain Eukaryota; kingdom Metazoa; phylum Chordata; class Amphibia; order Anura; family Myobatrachidae; genus Pseudophryne; species Pseudophryne corroboree. The sequence continues at coordinate 239,246,750 of NC_086445.1, read as the reverse complement.
CATCTGTGCATTGCCAGTTAAACTTGCCTCCTACTGCAATATACCCAGCAACATCAGATACAGTCTTCTTTTACTCCATGCATTCAGTCTGTTACTCAGTGTCTCATTACACCAGTGTTCTTCTCTGCTGCATACGTTCCTGCAAATACCTTAGCCTACATACCCCTGCATGCAGTCTTAAACCTGCACATTCCTGTGTATAGATTCAACTTGCACTATACTGAGAGCAATCTTAATTTGGGTAATCCTGCATGCAATATTTACTGCAGCCTGACTATTTCCGTGCTTTGCTTAAACTACAACCTGCTTCCCATCGTGCAGTTACTGTCTCAGCCAGCAGGGTCCTCTAATCAAGATAGGCATCACCTGCAGAGGGCGCATATAAGAGTATCTCTAGAGAGTTTTTGTCTGAACTTATTCATTGTGTTCCTGACTCCACAACACAGAGCATCATCCATATATATATTGGGTGTGGTATGTTAGATAGAATAGACTTAGGTCGACAGTGTGTAGATCGACCACCATTGGTCGACAGTAAGTAGGTTGACATGGTTTCTAGGTCGACAGGGACTTGAGTGATGGCTCCCCAGCCCCGAAGTCTCGCATCCGTGGTTAAAAGGACCCATTCATGAATCCCGAACCTGCGGCCCTCCAGAAGGTGAGGTAATTGTAACCACCAGAGGAGCGAAATCCTGGCCTTCGGCGACATATGAATTCTCTGGTGCATGTGGAGATGAGATCCCGACCACTTGTCCAGAAGATCCAGTTGGAAGGTCCGAGCGTGGAACCTCCCATACTGGAGAGCCTCGTAAAAGGCCACCATCTTTCCCAACAGGCGAATGCATTGATGAACCAACACCCGGGCTGGCTTCAGGACATCCCGGACCATTGTTTGTATCACCAACGACTTTTCCTGTGGAAGAAACACCTTCTGCACTTCTGTGTCCAGGATCATTCCAAGAAAGGCCAACCTCTGGGTTGGTTCCAAATGTGACTTTGGAAGGTTCAGAATCCAACCATGACTCTTGAGGAGGCGTGTTGTGAGAACAATGGACTGCAGCAGCTTCTCCTTGGACGATGCCTTTATCAGCAGATCGTCCAGATATGGAATGATGTTCACCCCTTGTTTGCGGAGGAGAACCATAATCTCTGCCATCACCTTAGTAAACACCCTTGGGGCTGTGGAGAGGCCGAATGGCAGGGCCTGGAACTGGAAATGACAGTCCAGAAATGTGAAATGGAGATAAGCCTGATGTGGCAGCCATATCGGAATGTGGAGGTACGTATTCTTGATATCCAGGGATACCAGGAATTCCCCCTCTTCCAGACGTGATATCACTGCCCTGAGAGACTCCATCTTGAACTTGAATTCCTCTAGAAAGGGTTCAATGATTTTAGGTTCAGAATGGGCCTGACCGAACCATCCGGTTTCGGTACCACGAAAAGGTTTGAATAGTAACCTGTGGCCTGCACGGGAGGAGGAACTGGCACAATGACCTGTGCCTCCACCAGCTTTTGGATAGCTTCTTGTAGTACAGTGCTGTCTGCCAACAGAGCTGGTAAGCCTGATTTGAAAAAACGATGAGGAGGGAGACTTTGAAATTCCAGCCTGTATCCCTGGGATACAATATCACCCAGGGATCCAGGCCGGACGATACCCAGACGTGACTGAAGTATCTGAGTCCCGCTCCCACCGGCCCCACCTCCAGGCCGCGCGGTCCACCAACATGCGGAGGACTTTAGCGTACCTGAAGCAGGCTTTTGTTCCTGGGAACCTGCAGTGGCAGGTTTCTTGGACTTAACTCAACCTCCCCTAAAGAATGTACGGACAGTCTGGCCTTTCTAGGCTTGTTAGGCCGAAAGGACTGTGTTGCAGATGAAGAGAAGGATTTCTTCGGAGAAGGTGCTGCTAAAGGAAGAAATGGAGACTTACCCGCTGTAGCCGTGGATATCCACGCGTCTAGAGCTTCCCCAAAGAGAGCCTGACCTGTATAGGGTAGGGACTGGATTCTGCATAGGGTAGGTTCTGGATTCTGCGTCGGCCGACCACTGGCGCAGCCACAGTCCTCGACGAGCTGAAACAGACATGGAAAAATTTCCCACAGCCATAGAACCCAGGTCTTTCATGGATTCTACCATAAAACCTGCTGAATCATGTATGTTGCGTAAAAATAATGCAACATCATCCTTATCCATCGTATCCAAATCCTCAAGTAAGGTAGCCGACCACTTTACTATAGACTTTGCAATCCATGCACTAGCAATAGTGGGATGTAATATGGCCCCTGAAGCAGTGTACATTGATTTAAGTGTGTCATCAATTTTTCGATCAGCCGGCTCCTTTAAGGCGGTAGATCCTGGAACAGGCAAAACCACCTTCTTTGAGAGTCTGGACACAGAGGCGTCAACAATCGGCGGGTTTTCCCATTTTTTCCTATCCTCCTCAGGGAAAGGAAACGCCACCTATACCCGTTTAGGGATCTGGAATTTTTTCTCAGGGTTTTCCCATGCTTTCTCAAATATAGCATTCAATTCCTTTGACGCAGGAAAGGTTAGCGAGGCCTTTTTATTTTCAGTGAAAAAGGCCTCCTCAACCTTGTCAGGTGTGGTATCATTGATATTCAACACATCCCTGATAGCCTCTATCATCAATTGCACCCCTTTTACTAGAGATGCGGACCCCCGCGACACATCCCCATCACCATCTGTGGTGGCAGAATCGGTATCCGTATTGTCTTGTGTGACATACACAAGCGCACGCTTATGGGGGTATATAGCAGAGGCTAAGTATAGTATCAAGGGTACTATAATGGAAACTACTGAGGAGGAAAGAGATTTAGGAGTCATTATTTCAAGTGACTTGAAGGCAGGAAAGCAATGCAACAAAGCAATGAGAAAGGCAAGTCAGATGCTTGGTTGCATAGGGAGAGGAATCAGTAGCAGGAAAAATAAGTGATAATGCCACTGTATAGGTCATTGGTACGGCCCCATCTGGAATACTGTGTCCAGTTCTGGAGACCCTATCTCCAGAAGGATATAAATACATTAGAGAGTGTACAAAGAAGGGCAACTAAAATGGTGCATGGCCTACATCACAAAACTTACCCGGAAAGGCTAAAAGATCTTAACATGTATAGTTTGGAGGAGAGAAGGGAAAGGGGGGACATGATAGAAACTTTCAAATATATCAAGGGTCTTAACAAAGTTCAGGAGGGAAACATTCTTCAAAGGAAAAGAAGTATTAGAACTCGAGGGCATACATTGAGACTGGAGGGGGGGAGGTTCAGGGGAAATTTAAGGAAAAATTACTTCACAGAAAGGGTAGTGGATAAGTGGAATAGCCTCCCATCAGAGGTGGTAGAGGCTAAGACTGTAGGGCAATTTAAACATGCTTGGGACAGGCATATGAATATCCTTACAAAGAATTAAGGTTAAAAAAGGGTTGAGATTGCCTAAAGGATAAAATAAAAAAGGGGCAGACTAGATGGGCCAAGTGGTTCTTATCTGCCGTCAAATTCTATGTTTCTATGTTTCTATGTCCTGGGGTACCAGAAACCGGCCATACTGCCATAGAGTTCTGTAATGTAGAACAAAGGAAATTTCTGAAGTGCGCAATAAGTGTTACCCTAGGCAGCCGTCACACATCACTGGGGGAACACCACATCCCACCATATAGAATGCAAACAAGAGAAGAAAGTGGATATGTGCATAGGCGCCCTTGTAACAGAGATGCTTGAAACTGGTATTAAGATAAAAACACAGTACTTTAATGCATAAGGTATTGCACCACAAAAATAAAAATAAAGATAACACATATATACAATAAAATGCCAATCCCAAAATATCTCACCCTAAATGGGATTTGCGGTGGGCAGAGAGCCTTTTTGGAAAAAGGCAATCCGGTCCCGGTGAAATTAGTGTGGCACCACCGCAAATGAGCTTATTCCAATTGGAGGTAGAGTAGGGAGTCAGGCAATGTTGATAAAAGGCATCCGTGTCGTCCAAACGACGCGTTTCGGAGATTGTTCTCCTTTTTCAAGCTTGGATAACATGGATCCTCATTGAACAGATATTTATACCCACTATAATTACACTAATCAGCCAATTAGGCTTCCATCACTTCCGGATTTGGTCTACCGGAAGTGACGTATGCGGTTCGTTATTCACTTCCGGTTGTGTTCCACAACTCAAAAACCCGTTCTATTCCTACATAGAATATCACATAAGCAATATATATTTTCCACAAAACAAAGTCATCTATACTAACAATTGATGATCAAGTAGCTTTAAATAGAACTCTCATATACAACCGGGACGGTTTTTACTTCCGCCATCCGATACCGGAAGTAATTGTGCGTTCCACCATTGCGTTTCATACAGCGGCCATCTTAGATAGAAAGTTCCGGTCACGTGGTTGAACTGTATTTTATCAACAAAAGGTATAGCCTTTTACCCTCGTTCTTCATGGCCGGAAGTGACGAATGCGTTCCAATTTGCGTTCCATATAGCGGCCATCTTCCGAGGAAGTTCTTTCTTTGTGAAGTTTCTTATTTTTCAATAAACAATGGTGGTTTTCCTTTACAATGCCTTTTTGAAGAATCTTTTTAACCTTTCATTTGTGCATAGAGATGACATCACTTAAAATTTGGATAAATACACATGGTGCCATATCTCCTAAACCCATCTTAGCTGTACTTAGTATTCCAGGCCAGTCCATCCCTAAATACCAGGAGATAGGCATTTGATTGGCAGTTGATGTTCTTATTCCAAATGTATACCTCAAGAGAGATGGAGGGAAAAGATAAATTAGGAAAGAATTAATAGAACAATAAAATTTAGGACCCTAAAATAACGACAAATGATAAATACAGATTCAATCCAATAAAATTTCATTCTAAAAACCATTTCAGTTCAAAGTATGAATTGTGCCCCTCTGGTATAAGAGTGTTCAGGTTTAAAACCCACCGCATTTCACTTTGTGCTAATTTAGTTTCTGTATTTTTGCACTTCCAATTACCTCTAATTTGTTGGATCCCTAAAAATCTTTTTATTCCTTTCTCACATCTATCATGGACCAAAGAAAAATGTTCAGACAGAGGGTGAGTATTGAGACCCTTTTTGATATTGTAAATGTGTTCTGCCATTCTCGTTTTAAGACATCTTGAGGTTTTACCTATGTACATCTTTCCACAATGGCACTCTATAAGGTAAATTATATTGGGTGAATGGCAAGTAATAAATTATTTTATTTTATATTTCTTTCCATGTACTTCAAACTCGGAAGTTTTCCTTTCTTTTTTTTTTTTTTAAATGTGTTTTTTTATTGATCAGCGAGGTAACAGTAAGGCAAGTTTTACAATAAACATTGCATAAACAGTATTGCACTACCATTTATTCACTGTAAATATACTTTTACTCCGCTTAAGCCCTGAGTAATAATGATTTGGAACAGTAGAGGGTGTGTGTCAATATCTGGGATAAGTGAGGTTTAGCTGGTGTATATAAGTGATGTGGAGTCCTAAGCTTAAGCGCTCAAAATCTCAGAAATTCAAAAATTCAAAAATTCAAAAGGGGGGAGGTGTTGAGTCTACTGTCTCTAGCAAGTACCATTTCGTATCTTTGAAACATTTCCGCAGAGCTTCTTTTGTGACCTGGGTGAGGGTCTGAACGTAGGGTAGCCAAATATGGAAAAATTTCTCGGTCAGTTTATCTTTTTGTAAAACTGTGTTGGTCCAGTCTAGATGGAATAGGTGAGAGATCCTAGGGTGTAGTAGTGAGAAGGGGGTTGGGTCAGTGGATATCCATTGTGAGAGAATCGTTTTTTTTGTAGCAGCTGCCAGTTTAATTAACAGAATGCGTTGTCCTTTTGGAAAGATCGGGGGGGGGTGTTGTTTCGGGGTTATTCCCCAAAATGCCCACGTCTTAGTAATGGTAAATTGTAGCTGTAAGTCTGTTGTGATGTATGATTGGAGCGCTTGCCATAGTGCTTGTACCTTTGGGCACGACCATAGGCAGTGTGCCAGGTCTGCTTCTGGCTCGGTGCATTTGAAGCAATGAGAGGAGGAAGCTGCTCCGATAAGGTATCGTAGTTTTGGGGTGACGTATGCTCTATGCAGGATTTTTTGATGCATTTCAGAGTATGTGACTGAGCCTAATGTTTTGTCTAAGTAGATATTGGCCTCAAGGATCAGTTTCATTGTGAGGTCTGGGAATTCCAGTTTCCACTTTAGGAGGCCTACTGAGCCGGTTTCCACATCTAGTAGAGTACGAGAGTATGTGTATATGAGTGCTGTGGGAAAGTTACTATTTTGGGTGCGTCGTAGTGTTTTGTCCAGGGTATGGGAGCTATCCTGTAGAGATATCGAGGAGGTAACCTTTTGTACATAGCTACATGCCTGCAAGAAGGGGAAAATTGGGATCATTAAAGATGGAAAACGTGCTATAAGTTGAGAATGTGTTAATAAGGTTAGAGTTTCGGTATGTAGGAAGTGGTGAATGAATTTTAGACCGCCCTCGTACCAAGTCTGGAATATAGGGGAGGTGTTGTGAGGCTTGAAATTTGGGTTATTCCGGAGCGGTAGGAATAGTGATGTATATTGGGATATTTTCAGTCGGGAGCGAATCTGTCTCCATGCTACGCAAGTAGAGGAGATAAGTATATTGTCTGCCACGCAGTGCGGCATGGAGGTGGGTGTGGTGTGTAATAAAGATACTAGATTCTGAGATGGAGTAAAGGAAGTTTTCCTTTCTATGCCATTCCTTGTGGTAGATCTACACATGAGGCACATTCCGCACCGGTGGAACCCAACACTCCGTTCACTGGCTCCTTTCTCCTGTAGGCTACTTTTTACCAAAATGTTTTTAAGAGAGGAGGCTTTCTTGTATATGAACCTCGGTTGATCGGGTATGATATCACACAAAATGGGATCATCTCTTAAGATTCTCCAATTCTTTTTTATGATACCCTCAACCTTCTTGTGATGGGCTCCATATTTGGTGATGTATGCCCATTCATAACGGTTATCCTTTTCGATGGACTTGGATTTTTCTTTTAGAAGTTCTGTTCTATCTATAGTTTGTACTTTTTGTTTAGCCGTTTCTAGAAGATGTTTCGAATAGCCCTTCTGTTTGAAACGTGTACTCATTTCTTCTGTTTGATCTTCTAAAGTGCTCTCATTAGTGCAATTTCGTTTTAACCTCATGAACTGACCCAAAGGAATATTTTCCAACCATCTCTTATGGTGTTCACTAGATATTTCAATGTATGAGTTGGAATCCGTGGGTTTTCTATGGGGTATATGCAATTGCGGTCGAATTCCCGAAATTGTCGAATTTCGGGTCATTTTCGCCCAAAAAAAAAATTCGCCTATGCAATTCAGTGCTTTCCGACCAAAAAACGGACTTTCAAAATTCGACTTTTTGAAATTCGAATTTTTGCAAATTCGACTTTTCTGCAATGAAACAAGTGCTGCAATTCGACAAAAGCATATTCAATTCAAGTTTGGAAATTCGACAGCAGTGCTTTTAGACAGCAAATACGTAATTTTCAATCCGCCACACTTTGGAGGGTGAAAACAATAAAAAAAAATTTAAACATGTTTTTTTTGGTGTTTTTTTTTAGGAATAGCATATCTATTTATATTAGAAGGGATTAGGTATTTTTTTTTATTTTTTTGGAGGCACAAATATTATTTATATATTTTTTAAAATATTATTTTTTTTTTATTTTTTTTTATTGCTGGAACGGTAAAATCCTTAAAAAAAATGGCGTGGGGTCCCCCCTCCAAAGCATAACCAGCCTCGGGCTCTTCGAGCTGGTCCTGGTTCTAAAAATGCGGGGGAAAATTGACAGGGGATCCCCCGTATTTTTAAAACCAGCACCGGGCTCTGCGCCTGGTGCTGGTGCCAAAAATACGGGGGCCAAAACGAGCAGGGGTCCCCCGTATTTTTCACACCAGCATCGGGCTCCACTAGCTGGACAGATAATGCCACAGCCGGGGGTCACTTTTATGCCGTGCCCTGCGGCCGTGGCATTAAATATCCAACTAGTCACCCCTGGCCGGGGTACCCTGGGGGAGTGGGGACCCCTTCAATCAAGGGGTCCCCCCCCCAGCCACCCAAGGGCTAGGGGTGAAGCCCGAGGCTGTCCCCCCCATCCAATGGGCTGCGGATGGGGGGGCTGATAGCCTTTTGTGATAATGAAAAGAATATTGTTTTTTCCAGCAGTACTACAAGTCCCAGCAAGCCTCCCCCGCAAGCTGGTACTTGGAGAACCACAAGTACCAGCATGCGGGAGAAAAACGGGCCCGCTGGTACCTGTAGTACTACTGGGAAAAAAATACCCAAATAAAAACAGGACACACACACCGTGACAGTAAAACTTTATTTCATACGTCGACACACACATACTTACCTATGTACACACGCCGACATCGGTCCTCTTCTCCATGTAGAATCCACGGATACCTGAAAATAAAAGATCAATATACTCACCTCAGCCATGGTCCAGAGATACATCCACGTACTTGGCAAAAAAAGAAAACGAACACACGGGCCACCGGACTGAAAGGGGTCCCATGCTGACACATGAGACCCCTTTCCACGAATGAGACCTGTCAGTGACAGCTGTCACACAAAGGTCTCTAAAGCCAATCAGGAAGCGCAACTTCGTTGCGCTCACCTGATTGGCTGTGCGCTGTCTGAACTCAGACAGCGCATCGCACAGCCCCGTCCATTATATTCAATGGTGGGAACTTAGCGGCTAGCGGTGAGGCCACCCGCCGGTCAGCGGCTGACCGCGGGTAACCCCACCGCTGACGGCAAAGTTCCCACCATTGAAACTAATGGAGCGGCTTTGCGATGCGCTGTCACAGCACAGACAGCGCACAGCCAATCAGGTGAGCACCACGGAAGTAGCGCTTCCTGATTGGCTGAAGGGACTTCAGTGACAGGAGTCACGTGATGTCCCGGCATTCGGGAGAAAGGGGTCTGATGTGAAAGCATGGGACCCCTTTCAGTCCGGCATGGAGCGGGTGTTCGGTTTGTTTTTTTAACAAGTACGTGGATTTATATCTGGACGTGGATGTACCTCTGGACGCTGGAAGGTGAGTATAATTTTTTCACAGGTACCCTCGGATCGTCGGAGACCGTGGCAGTCGGCGTGTCAACATAGGTAAGTATGTGTGTGTCGGTAGTGTGTAATAAAGTTTTACTATCAAGGTGTCTGTGTACTGTTTTTATTTGGGTATTTTTTTTTCAGTAGTACTACAGGTACCAGCGGGCCCGTTTTTCTCCCGCATGCTGGTACTTGTGGTTCTCCAAGTACCAGCTTGCGGGGGAGGCTTGCTGGGACTTGTAGTACTACTGGAAAAAACAATATCTTTTTATTATCACAAAAGGCTATCAGCCCCCCCATCAGCAGCCCATTGGATGGGGGGGGGCAGCCTCGGGCTTCACCCCTGGCCCTTGGGTGGCTGGGGGGGACCCCTTGATTGTAGGGGTCCCCACTCCCCCAGGGTACCCCGGCCAGGGGTGACTAGTTGGGTAGTTAATGCCACGGCCGCAGGACACGGCATAAAAGTGACCCCCGGCTGTGGCATTATCTGTCCAGCTAGTGGAGCCCGATGCTGGTGTTAAAAATACGGGGGACCCCTACTCTTTTTGGCCCCCGTATTTTTGGCACCAGCACCAGGCGCAGAGCCCGGTGCTGGTTTTAAAAATACGGGGGATCCCTGCCCAATTTTCCCCCGCATTTTTAGAACCAGGACCAGCTCGAAGAGCCCGAGGCTGGTTATGCTTTGGAGGGGGGACCCCACGCCATTTTTTTTCCGGGTTTTTCCCATTTTTTCCAGTTTTTTAAAATCGCGGCAAAATCCGCCAAATCGGCTGATTTTCGCCCGCGGGTCTGTCGAATCCGTTTTGCATTGAATATGGTGAATTCCAGCAGCCACCTGCCGGAATTCACCTGTCGAATTGTGTCGAATTTAAAAACGGCGATAATTTGCCGCGATTCGCCGTGAATTGCATATACCCCTATGTGTTTTTGTGCAAATGAGGTTATTTTCTATATAGACAACTAAATCTAAAAAGATAGAGATTCTTTGCTTATATTAAAAGTAAGTGCAATATTAAAAGAATTTCGATTAAGATCCTCACAAAAATTGTTCAAAGACACTTCATCTCCCTGCCAGATAAAAAATACATCATCTATGAACCGCCACCAGCAAACCAGGTCCGCCCCCATTTTGCTGATGGTACTGGACTCCCAGAAGGCCATGAATAAATTTGCATAACTGGGGGCGAACCTGGTGCCCATGGCGGTTCCCCTTATCTGAAGGTAGTACGATCCATTAAAATAAAAATAATTATTTTTAAGAATGAAGTCTATCGATTCTAAAATGAAATCTTTCAAATCTTCTGAATAGTCACTAAGATTTAAAAAATGGGAGATTGCTTATTTTCCTTTCTCCCATTCAATGATCGTATATAAACTGGTGACATCTGCACTAACCAAAGTGCAGTTTTCATTCCATATTATATCTTCCAACTTTCTTAAAACATCCCCCGTGTCTTTCAAAAAGGAGGTTGTTTTAAAAACTAGGGGCTGTAAAAAGAAATCGATCATAGCCGAGAGATTAGAGGTGATACTATTTACCCCGGCTATGATCGGTCTCCCCGGTGGCTTTGTAGGATGCTTGTGCACCTTTGGGAGTACATAAATGGTAGGGATTGTTGGATCCTGAATACATATAAAATCTACTTCATTTTTGGACAGTAAGCCTTTACCTAGAGCCTTATTAGTAAGCTCATTAAGTTGTTTTGTGATATTGGGGGTGGGGTCACTTCGAAGTTTTTTATATGTATGTTGGTCACCCAACTGTCTATTTATTTCTTCTAGATAATCTGGTTTATTCATAATCACAACCCCTCCCCCCTTATCTGCCGGTTTGATTATTACATCGTCATTCTTTTTCAATGACTCTATTGCGGCAAATTCTTTTTTAGAGAGATTCTTCTTCTTAATATTCGTAAGTTTTTTTAGCTCTTTAGTAACAATAGAATTGAAACAATCAATATTTCCATTTCTAACGTATTTAGGATAAAACTTTGATCTTGGTTTAAAAGGGGTTAAAGTGTCAATGGCTACAGTCTCCTGATTTTCAGATCCTTTTTGTTTAAAAAACTTTTTTATACTGACCTTTCTAATAAATTTTTGAAGATCTAAAAACATCTCAAAGGGATTAACTTGAGATGTAGGGGCGAAATTTAGCCCCTTCTCCAAGATGGATTGTTCTGCCTCAGTCAAGGGATAATTACTGAGATTAAACACATTCCCCATCCCAATCTGTAATACCTGGGTTGCAGATTTATCACTTGCAACCCTGTCAGAAATCTGAGAAATCCACGATTTGATAGAGGAAAACCACTCAGGCTCCCTTGCTGGTATCTGTGCTAAACCAGTGCTATCCTGATTACATGGAATGAGTTCATCCTGGGAGGACAAATCCTCTGCAGCATATGACACAGTGTCCCTGGACATAGCTAAAGGAGACCACTAAACACTCCACACACATACAGGGGAGGGCAGACAGAGTCCCCCCCCCCCAAGAATGGCAAGAGAAACACGGAGATTGGAGCCAACCCACACACAGCGCTTTTACTAAAGGGAGACCCCTTATCAGTGCTGACTGTGCACCTTAATAGGCCACACAGTCATATGACAGCTTTCCCCCCCCCCCCTTCTACAACCCCCTGGTACCGTTTACAGATAGCTGGAGTTGCTGTGGAGGAACCTGATTCTCCTTCTTAGCGCTGTGCAGGCAGGAAAATGGCGCTGGAACGCTGTTGGGTCTGCTCTGAGGAGAAGCTCCGCACCCTTAATGGCGCTGTCTTCCCGCTCTTCATGCATTATACTGGCCTGAGGAATTAGTGCTGGCTGAGATCCGAGGACCCCGACAGGCTTCTTGACCAGTGTAGGGGGTAAGCGCTGGCCCAGGGCGCCCCTCATAGTGCCGCACCATGTACCGCTGAGCCTTCCCAGGAGCGCAGTTAATACTGCGCTCCCTCCCCGCTGACGCCATCTTCACACCAGCCCCCCGTTTGCTAGGGGGGTCGGCGTCTCACTCGCCACTGATTCTTCAGCTCTGCAAGGGGGTGGCGGCATGCTGCTGGGACGAGCGGTCCCCTGTGGCGGAGAACGATCAGACCCCTCTGGAGCTCAGTGTCCAGTAAGCGGAGACAGTGGCTCAGATCCCGCAAGGCGGACACTGCTCCCCCCCTCAGTCCCTCGCTGCAGGGAGGCTGTTGCCAGCAGCCTCCCTGTAAAATAATAAACTCTAAAAAACATTTTTACTAGGAAAACTCAGGAGAGCTCCCCTAGCTGTGACTGGCTCCTCCGGGCACATTTTCTAAACTGAGTCTGGTAGGAGGGGCATAGAGGGAGGAGCCAGCCTACACTTTAAAACTCTTAAAGTGCCAATGGCTCCTGGTGGACCCGTCTATACCCCATGGTACTAATGTGGACCCCAGCATCCTGTAGGACGTAAGAGAAAAACCCTTTGTGTAGATACCACACTCTGTGCAGATCCCCCCTTTGCAGATCGTCCCTCCCCTTGTGAAGAAACCCCCCTTTGCATAACTTACCTGATAAGTTGTCACGCTGCCTTGCTTCAGTCCTCCCTTTCCCCGCAGTCACGGCTCCCGCTTTCATGCTGCATGGCCTCCCGCTGGCTGCTTCTCTTGTCATACCGGCTGGATCAAATTGGATCCAACTAGCGCCCAGGCTCCTCACATCACGGGTGACGTCATTACGTCACCCGCGTACCCGCACACTGCATCCCTGGGAACTGTGAAGAGAAGCAGCGGCAGCAGGCTCCATACAGTTATTTTCTGTTAAGTCTGTTGCGATCTACTGGCTTATGCTCTGCAAGCTACCAGTAGATCGCGATCTACCTTTTGGCCACCTCTGGTCTATGTCATGATCTGTGCCATATCTCCTTTCTGCCTCTAGGTGTCACTCTCTCTGCCTCATGGGGGTATATTTACTAAGCTCCCGATTTTGACCGATTTGGTGTTTTTTCTTCAAAGTGTCATCTCGGGAATTTACTAAACTCAAATCTCGGCAGTGATGAGGGCATTCGTATTTTTTTGTAAGTCAAAGTTAAAAAATACGATTGAATACACCATCGGTCAAATGCGGCTGTTTAGGTATACAACTCGGTAATTTACTATGCATTCGTATTTGAAATCTCTACCGTGAAAGTGCATTAGCGGCTGTGAAAAAAAGCGATTCGTAAAAAAAGGCTGGAAAAAAAATAGACCTGCTTTTGAGAAGCGTGTTTACATGTGTTTCCAATTCTACATTAATCACACCTGCATTTTTGGCCCTTTAAAAGGGACCCAAGCACATTTTTCAAATCTCTCACTCTGAAATGGCTGCTGCCGTGTGTAGTACTGATTTCTTGTTTGCTGTGGGATACCTGAGACTGCTCCATGAGGCTACAATAAACCAGGGCCAGGAAACTGAACATGGTCAGCAGGTTGTCCAGGTGCCACGGAGGCTGCGCAGGCCTCGTTTTTTTAGGGGGTGTTTAAACTTAAACGCATTGGCCGATGACCAGGTCATACAGATGTTCCGGCTAAATAGAAACAACATTTTCTATCTGTATGACCTTGTCAAACTGGACCTAGACCCTGAGACAGCACGCTCTCGCTCTGTCTCAGGCCTGCACAAACTCCTGGCTGTGTTGCACTTTATGGCTACTGGCAGCTTTCAGGCTGTGACTGGCGATGTAATTGGTATCTCACAGCCCACCTTTTCTAAATATTTAAATCAGGTGAGTTAAAAATAAGATTTTAAACCTACCGGTAATTCTATTTCTCCTAGTCCGTAGAGGATGCTGGGGACTCCGTAAGGGCCATGGGGTATAGACGGGCTCCGCAGGAGATAGGGCACCTAAAAAGAACTTTGACTATGGGTGTGCACTGGCTCCTCCCTCTATGCCCCTCCTCCAGACCTCAGTTAGAGAACTGTGCCCAGAGGAGATGGACAATACAAGGCAGGATTTAGCAATCCAAGGGCAAGATTCATACCAGCCCACACCAATCATACCATGTAACCTGGAACATACATAACCAGTTAACCGTATGAACAACAACAGTAACGGTCCAAGACCGATTTCAACTGTAACATAACCCTTATGTAAGCAACAACTATATACAAGTCTTGCAGCGTTTCCGCACTGGGACGGGCGCCCAGCATCCTCTACGGACTAGGAGAAATAGATTTACCGGTAGGTTTAAAATCTTATTTTCTCTTACGTCCTAGAGGATGCTGGGGACTCCGTAAGGACCATGGGGTTTATACCAAAGCATCCAATCGGGCGGGAGAGTGCGTATGACTCTGCAGCACCGACTGAGCAAACGCTAGGTCCTCATCAGCCAGGGTATCAAACTTGTAGAATTTAGCAAAAGTTTTCGACCCCGACCAAGTCGCCGCTCGGCAAAGTTGTAATGCCGAGACGCCTCGGGCAGCCGCCCAAGAAGAGCCCACCTTCCTAGTGGAATGGGCCTTAACCGAATTTGGTACCGGCAGTCCAGCCGTAGAGTGAGCCTGCTGAATCGTATTACAGATCCAGCGAGCAATAGTCTGCTTCGAAGCAGGTGTGCCAATCTTATTGGCCGCATACAGGACAAACAGAGCCTCTGTTTTCCTAAGTCTAGCCGTCCTGGCTACATAAATTTTTAAGGCCCTGACTACGTCCAGGGATCTGGAATCCTCCAGGTCACTTGTAGCCACAGGCACTACAATAGGTTGATTCATATGGAATGAAGAAACCACTTTAGGTAAAAATTGCGGACGTGTCCTCAATTCAGCTCGATCCACATGAAAAATCAAGTAGGGGCTCTTGTGTGACAAAGCCGCCAATTCTGACACTCGCCTTGCTGATGCTAAGGCCAACAACATGACCACCTTCCAGGTAAGAATATTTTTTTTTAATAAAGTAATTTTTATTCAATAGAATGGAGATTCATTTACAGAAATTGCACATCAACGGCATATCACATATATCAAACAAATCAGATCCTCATTTATAAGATAAGTTTACAGCAGTGGAGTAACAGGCTGTGTCCATGAGGAAATGAGCAAAGACATACAATTGTTCGGACCATTTGGACCTGCAAGATCCGCAACTAATATATAAATCCCCATTAACCTTTTTGATTTTCGCCCTTAAACTAACCAAGAAAGAAAACAAAAAAAAACAAAAACAAAAAAACATAGAAAGAAGCATAGTGAGGAGGAATCATCTGATTCAGGACCTCATCAGTCATGCATATAATTAGGCGAACACGCAGAGCTCAACCGCCAAACATCTTAAACGTACATCAGTAAACATTAAGTCAGTGACACAATAGCACTTCAGTGCCCACTATGAGTGAGGGACCAGGAGGGAATGGGGAGAGTCCAGCCATGGAGACCAGACTCTTTCAAATTTGGCTGATGCGTTTTGTTTCATATATATATATATCTTTCCTTGGATATTGTATCGTTAACTAGGGTCTTGAGCGCAGAAACTAAAGGGCCACTAGGGGCCATCCAGAGCCTTGCAATGCAAACCTTAGCCAAGGCACATACATTGCGAGCATATAGACCCACCGGAACAGACATAGAAGTAGAGCATCCCATCCCCAAAATACAGAATTGTGGGGTAAGCAGTCCGCCAGTCACTCCTGTACTCTCCAGAATCGACCTGACCCCCGACCAGAACACCCGCAGCCTCGGGCAGTCCCACACTAGATGCCAAAATGTTCCCACCTCCACCCCGCACTTAGGGCAGAGGCTAGATCCGCCAGTCCCAAAAGTGGCCAGTCTAGCTGGAGTCATATATGTTCTATGTAGAATGAAGAATTGAATTTGTTGATACCTGAAAGATCTGGTAACTGTAGCAGGATATTCCAGAGCAAGGGCCCAGTCCTCCTCAGTTATTAGACCCATATCCTCCTCCCATTTTCCACGGAGACGTGTCAAAAGGTCCGTATGGAGTTTGGTAAGAAGATATCCATACGCAAGGGAGACCATCTTAGCTCGACCCAATGTAGCCACAAAGGTCTTGATGGGAAATGGGAGGATTCGTGGGGGGGGGGGGACTCAGCAAATTGGGACTGGAGGGCATGACGAAGTTGAAGGTATCTGAAAAAGTAGGAGTTGGGTAAATCAAACTCATCTTTCAGTTGCTGAAAGGATTTGAGTACACTATCTAGGTAAAGTTGGGAAATAGAAACCACAGATCTAGGGGCCCATACCTCCCGTCCCTCAAGCGCATGCAATTCAGGAAGCCAGTCAGAGTACCAAAGGGGGGTATCTGGGTCCAGGTCGTCGTACCCCAAGAGGTCTCTCAGGGCCCGCCATATCTTTAAGGCCTGGAAAATAATAGGGGGAAGAAACCGAGCTATGCTCCCACTCAGCAGCACCTGCATAGGAGAGAGGTGAGGAAAATAGCAGCGAATAAACTCACAATGTAAAGAATCAGCGCCAGAATCCTGCGCCCATACACTAATATGAGTCAGCTGAGCAGCGTAGTAATACATCTGAAAGTTAGGCATAGCCAGGCCGCCATCAGAGCGATGCCTGGTGAGGGTATTTAACTGTATCCTAGGTCGTTTGTTAGCCCAAATCAGTGAGGATAAAACGCTATTCAATTTCCTAAAGAATAATGGATAGATATATACAGGGGACTGGAGAATAATATATAAAAGTTTGGGCAGTATGATCATTTTAATGAGATTAACCCTGCCAGACACCGTCAGTGGAAGCTTACACCAAGTTTTGGATTTGCACATGACCCGCTGCATGGTCGGGTCCAGGTTCAGAGGGATAAAATCAGAAGGGTCGTTAGTTATTTGGATTCCGAGGTATTTAAATTGTATTGTCCAACATAATGGCAGGGAGATTTTGGGAACAGTAGGAGGGGGGCTATGACTGGCATAATGTATGATTTAGACCAGTTGATTTGAAGACCCGAATGAGCACCAAAGCTCTCAATCACACGCAGCAGAATAGGCAATGACTTGGTGTAATCTTGCAAAAACAACAACATGTCGTCGGCGTAGAGAGCTATTCTATCCTCACGTGAGCCCGTACAGATTCCCACAATATCTGGGTGCGATCTTACCAAACAGGCCAAGGGCTCGATGGCCAAGGCAAACAGTGTGGGGGATAGGGGGCAGCCCTGCCTAGTACCACGGGACAATTGAAAGGAGGGGGATACATAGCCATTCACCAAGATCCTGGCACTCAGATGTTAATACAGTAATTTAGTCCATCTGATAAAGTTGGGCCCAAAGCCCATACAAGCCATCACCTCCCATAAATAAGCCCATTCAATGCTGTCAAAGGCCTTGGCCGCGTCCAGCGAGACCACAGCCGAGTCAAAAGGGGAGTCATGTGGGAGTTGTAAAATGGTATACAGTCTACGTAGGTTAATAGATGTGGACTTCCCTGGCATGAAGCCAGTCTGGTCCGGGTGAATGAGGGAGGTGATCACTGTGTTAAGCCGTACTGCCAATATCTTTGCCAGGATCTTAGCATCGGTGGGAATCAGAGATATCGGCCTATAGGAGTCTGGAGACCTAGGGTCCCTACCGGGCTTTGGAATCACTATTATAACTGCCTGACATAGAAGGGGGGAAGTTCGTTATTGGCAAATATATCTAAGTATAAGGCATGGAGCCTGGGCCCGAAAAAATCAATATGAGTTTTGTATACTTCGGAGGGAATTCCGTCACACCCCGGAGCCTTGCCATTAGGGGACACACCAATAGCCGCAGTCATCTCCGCGAGCGTCAGAGGCACCTCCAGTACCTCACGGGCCTCAGAGGAGAGTGCGGGCAGTGGAATACCCCCCTGGTAATATGAGAGATCTAGAGTAGAGCATGTCAACTGTGAGCTATAAACCTCAGAGTAATAAGATCGGAATAACTGCGCAATGTCCGGCGTGGTGTCAACAAAGGAGCCATCACTGTCGGACATTTGGGTGATCGTAGTCCCAGGACGATCATGATGTATCAGACGGGCCAGGAGGCCACCCGTCCTATCAGCCTGCATATTAATATTAGTAGCCCTAAAGAGGAGGGACCGTGAGTATTTATCAGACAGGTGGGCCAACCAAGCCGACTGAGCCACCAGCCAGCGTGCCTTTGTCGTGGGGGTACCATCCAACAAATATTGGGACTCCAGATCCCTGGCGTCACTTTCAAGGTCCTGTTCCCTCTCCCTAGAGGATATTTTATGAGCTGCTATGCGTCCAATATATGAACCCCTCAAAAACGCCTTAAATGAATCCCAAACCATCGTCCCCGGGGCAGACCCTGTATTGTCGTTAAAGTAACCCCCCCACTGAGTCTCCAGGTCACTGCAGTCACCCAGCTGAGTCAGCCAAGAAGGGTGCAGCTTCCAATAAGAGTGCCCCCTCTGACTTTCCACAGCAAGAGTCATCAACAGAGGGGAGTGGTCAGAGACCCCTCAGGCCTCGTAGTGGACGTCAATGATCACAGGGACGAGGGCGGGGGACACCAGTATCAGGTCAATTCTGGAAAAGGAGCCCCAGGTAAGAAATTTCAACTCAACCTTGTTAAGCGGTTCAAACCAGTGTGATTTTAGGAACTGCAACACTACGTTCAGGTCCCATGGTGCCACTGGAGGCACAAAAGGGGGCTGGATGTGCAGCACTCCCTTTACAAACGTCTGGACTTCTGGAAGAGAAGCCAATTCCTTCTGAAAGAAAATCGAGAGGGCCGAAATCTGTACCTTAACAGAGCCTAATTTCAGGCCCATATCCACTCCTGTCTGTAGGAAGTGGAGAAAACGACCCAGATGAAAATCTTCCGTAGCTGCATTCTTGGTCTCACACCAAGACACATACTTTCGCCAGATACGGTGATAATGTTTTACCGTCACCTCCTTCCTAGCCTTTATTAAAGTAGGGATGACCTCTTCCGGAATCCCCCTTTTCGCTAGGATTCGGCGTTCAACCGCCATGCCGTCAAACGTAACCACGGTAAGTCTTGAAATACACAGGGCCCCTGTTGCAACAGGTCTTCCCTCAGAGGAAGAGGCCAGGGGTCTCCTGTGAGCATCTTTTGTAGATCCGAGTACCAGGCCCTTCGAGGCCAGTCTGGGACAACGAGTATCGTCTGTACTCTTCTTCGTCTTATGATCCTCAACACTTTTGTGATGAGAGGAAGAGGAGGAAACACGTAGACCGATTTGAACAGCCACGGTGTTACCAGAGCGTCTACTGCTACTGCCTGAGGGTCCCGAGACCTGGCACAATACCTCCGAAGCTTTTTGTTGAGGCGTGACGCCATCATGTCTATTTGAGGAGTTCCCCAAAGACGCGTTACGTCTGCAAAGACTTCTTGATGAAGTCCCCACTCTCCTGGATGGAGATCGTGTCTGCTGAGGAAGTCTGCTTCCCAGTTGTCCACTCCCGGAATGAAGACAGCCGACAGAGCGCTTACATGATTTTCCGCCCAGCGAAGGATCCTTGTGGCTTCCGCCATCGCGACTCTGCTTCTTGTCCCGCCTTGGCGGTTCACATGAGCCACTGCTGTGACATTGTCTGATTGAATCAGAACCGGTAGGTTTCGAAGAAGACTCTCCGCTTGTCGAAGGCCGTTGTAAATGGCCCTGAGTTCCAACACATTGATGTGTAGACAGGACTCCTGGTCTGACCCTGAAAATTCTTTCCCTGCGTGACCGCTCCCCATCCTCGGAGGCTTGCGTCCGTGGTAACCAGGATCCAATCCTGAATTCCGAACCTGCGACCCTCCAGGAGGTGAGCACTTTGCAACCACCACAGGAGGGACACTCTGGCCCCTGGGGACAGAGTTATTTTCCGATGTAAGTGCAGATGGGACCCGGACCACTTGTCCAGAAGGTCCCATTGAAAAGTCCTTGCGTGGAACCTTCCGAAGGGAATGGCCTCGTAGGCCGCCACCATTTTCCCCAGAACTCGAGTGCATTGGTGAACTGACACCCTTTTCGGTTTTAGCAGGTCTCTGACCATGTCCTGGATGTCCTGGGCTTTCCCTATTGGGAGGAAGACCTTCATTTGTTCCGTATCCAGTATCATACCTAGGAACGGTAGTCGAGTTGTCGGAATCAACTGTGACTTTGGTAGATATATAATCCAACCGTGTTGCTGGAGCACTCTCAGAGAGAGCGCCACACTGCTCAGCAATTTCTCCCTTGATCTCGCTTTTATCAGGAGATCGTCCAAGTATGGGATAATTGTGACTCCATGCTTGCGCAGGACCACCATCATTTCCGCCATTATCTTGGTGAAAATCCTCGGGGCCGTGGAGAGTCCAAACGGCAACGTTTGAAATTGGTAATGACAATCCTGTACAGCGAATCTCAGGTATTCCTGATGGGGGGCATATATGGGGACATGAAGGTACGCATCCTTTATGTCCAGAGACACCATAAACTCCCCCTCCTCCATGTTGGCTATTATCGCTCTGAGAGATTCCATTTTGAATTTGAATCTTCTTATGTACAGGTTTAGGGATTTCAGATTCAAAATAGGTCTGACCGAACCGTCCGGTTTCGGGACCACAAATAGGGTTGAGTAGTAACCTCTTCCCTGCTGGTGCAGGGGAACCTTGATTATCACTTGCTGTATACACAGCGTTTGAATTGCAGCTAACACTATATCCCTGTCCGATGTGGAAGCTGGTAGGGCCGATTTGAAAAATCGGCGCGGGGGCACCTCCTCGAATTCCAATTTGTAGCCCTGGGAAACTATTTCCAACACCCAGGGATTCAGGTCCGAACTGACCCAGGCCTGACTGAAAAGTCGAAGACGTGCCCCCACCAGTGCGGACTCCCTCAGGGGAGCCCCAGCGTCATGCTGTGGGTTTTGGAGCAGCCGGGGAGGACTTTTGTTCCTGGGCACCTGCCGAAGCAGGTGCTCTTTTGCCTCTGCCCTTACCTCTGGCGAGGAAAGAGGATCCCCGACCTCTTCTGGACTTGTGCGACCGAAAGGACTGCATCTGATAGGGTGTCACTTTCTTTTGCTGTTGGGGAATATATGGTAAAAAAATTGATTTACCTGCTGTAGCTGTGGAAACCAGGTCCGTCAGCCCATCCCCAAACAATACATCACCCTTATAGGGTAGTACTTCCATATGTTTTTTGGAATCCGCATCACCCGTCCATTGGCGAGTCCATAAGGATCTTCTCGCTGAGATAGACATGGCATTGGCCCTAGAAGCTAGCAATCCAATATCCCTTTGAGCATCCCTCATAAATAAGACTGCGTCTTTTATATGGGCTAGAGTTAAGAATATAGGCCCTCATTCCGAGTTGTTCGCTCGCAAGGCGAATGTAGCAGAGTTACACACGCTAAGCCGCCGCCTACTGGGAGTGAATCTTAGCTTCTTAAAATTGCGACCGACGTACGCGCAATATTGCGATTACAAACGAGTTAGCAGTTTCAGAGTAGCTCCAGACTTACTCTGCCTGTGCGATCATTTCAGTGCTTGTCGTTCCTGGTTGACGTCACAAACACACCCAGCGTTCGCCCAGGCACTCCCACCGTTTCCCCGGCCACTCCTGCGTTTTTTCCGGAAACGGTAGCGTTTTCAGCCACACGCCCCTGAAACGCCGTGTATCCGCCCAGTAACACCCATTTCCTGTCAATCACATTACGATCGCCGGAGCGAAGAAAAAGCCGTGAGTAAAAATACTTTCTTCATAGTAAAGTTACTTGGCGCAGTCGCAGTGCGAACATTGCGCATGCGTACTAAGCGGATTTTCACTGCGATGCGATGAAAAATACCGAGCGAACAACTCGGAATGAGGGCCCTAGTATCCTTATCCATATTATCAAATTGTTCTGTCAGCTCATCTGTCCAAGCTGCAATTGCGCTACACACCCATGCCGACGCAATTGTCGGTCTTAGCACAGCACCCGTATGAGAATAAATACACTTTAAGGTAGTTTCTTGCCTGCGATCTGCAGGGTCCTTAAGGGCCGCTGTGTCAGGAGACGGTAGTGCCACTTTCTTGGACAAGCGCGTCAGGGCCTTGTCCACAGTGGGGGGTGATTCCCAAATCTCCCTGTCCTGGTTAGGAAAGGGGTATGCCATATAAATTCTTTTGGGGATCTGCAGTCTCTTTTCCGGAGTCTCCCAAGCTTTTCCAAAGAAATCATTTAATTCATGAGATGTGGGAAAGTTAATAATCTGTTTCTTTTCCTTAAACATGTGTACCCTTGTGTCGGGGGCCGAGGGTTCATCCTCAATATGCAACACATCCCTTATTGTCACAATCATACACTGAATGGTTTTAGTCACCCTAGGGTGCAAATTTACTTCGTCGTAGTCGACACTGGAATCAGAATCGGTGTTGGTAGTAGTGTCTTGTGTTAAGGGACGCTTTTGAGACCCCGACGGGCCCTGTGAGTCGGTCCAATCCGAGGATTGACCTCCTGATGTCCCCCCTAATTCAGCCTTATCAAGCCTTTTATGTAAAGATGCCACACTTGCATTCAACATATGCCACATGTCCATCCAATCCGGAGTCGGCACAACCAACGGGGACACACCACTCATTTGCTCCACCTCCTCCTTGGAGAAGCCTTCCGCCTCAGGTATGTCGACACAAACGTACTGACACCCCACACACACAGGGATTAACCTATAAGGGGACAAAACCCCAACCAGGCCCTAAGGAGGGACAGAGAGAGAGTATGCCAGCACACACCAGCGCTTAAAAACACTGGAAAAATGATGACCAGATAGCGCTTTTCTATATAATATACCAATTCCCACTCACTGCGTCGCTAATGTGCCCCCCTCTCTTTTTTCCAGCCTGTGAAGTTCAGCAGGGGAGAGACCAGGGAGCCAGCGTTTTCCTCATGCAGCTTCTGTGGAGAAAATGGCGCTGGTTAGTGCTGAGGATCAAGCCCCGCCCACCTGACGGCGGGCTTCGGTCCCAGTGATTTTTCAATGAAAATGGCGGGGGATCTTAGATTTACTGCCTCCGCAGCCTAATCTATCTGTATTTGGCCAAATGTGAGGTATATTGCTGCCCAGGGTGCCCCCCCCCCCCCCCCCCCCCCCCCCCGTGCCCTGCACCCTTCAGTGCTGCTCTGTGTGTGTGTAACTGGGAGTTACCTCATGAAGATCTGATGTCTTCTGCCGCCTAAGATGTCTACTGCCTTCTCATCCGGCTTCTTTCTTCGGCATCTGTGAGGAGGACGGCGGCGCGGCTCCGGGACGAACCCCAGGTGAGACCTGTGTTCCGACTCCCTCTGGAGCTAATGGTGTCCAGTAGCCTTAGAAGCAGTGCCCAACTTGACAAGCCAGCTCTGCTTCTCTCTCCTCAGTCCCACGATGCAGGGAGCCTGTTGCCAACAAGACTCCCTGAAAATAAAAAACCTAACAAAATTCTTCTTCAACAGAAAACTCTGGAGAGCTCTCTGCAGTGCACCCATTCTCCTCTGGGCACAAGATCTAACTGAGGTCTGGAGGAGGGGCATAGAAGGAGGAGCCAGTGCACACCCATAGTCAAAGTTCTTTTTAGGCGCCCTATCTCCTGCGGAGCCCGTCTATACCCCATGGTCCTTACGGAGTCCCCAGCATCCTCTAGGACGTAAGAGAAACAAACATACTCCTCTATGTCTAAGTGGTGCTTCTGTTATGTAATCTAACACAGTATTGTATTTATTACAGGTCATGACACTCACCTT
Source organism: Pseudophryne corroboree (assembly GCF_028390025.1). NCBI lineage: Eukaryota > Metazoa > Chordata > Amphibia > Anura > Myobatrachidae > Pseudophryne > Pseudophryne corroboree. Next base: position 239,222,991 of record NC_086445.1, on the reverse strand, counting down.
ATATTTTGTAATGTCCACTCAGGTTTTGGATGCTTTGGATACACACATAGAGGCATCTATCTGCTTCCCTACCCAGGAGTTGCAGTGGCATGCTGTCAGGGTAGCTTTCTATGAGCTGGCTGACATGCCCAATATGCTGGGTGCCATAGATTGTACACACGTTGAGCTGAGACCACCTAGGGGCAGGCAATACATTTATACCAATAGACATCTGGCCCACTCCACTAATGTCCAGGTGGTTTGTGATGCAAATCTAAAAATTATGAGTGTTGTTGCGGGTTACCCTGGCGGCTGCCATGACTCCTTCATCCTCAGTCAGTCATCCCTCTTTGATAAATTTGAGGCCAGAAAAATGCCTGATGGATGGCTGCTGGGTATGTTCCAAGTTTGTTGTGTGTATGTGTGTTAACCTCAACATCGTCATTATGTAAGCTATTTTTTGCCTAAACCACATGTCCTAATGTTGGCTATATCTGTCTTTCAGGTGATGGGGGATATGGCTGCTTCTCTTGGCTTCTTACTCCATTGTCCCAACCTGATTCCCCTGCTGAACACAATTACAATAATGCACATAAGTCCATGCGGAATGTGATAGAAAGATGTTTTGGGGTGCTGAAATCTAGGTTTCGGTGTCTGGATAAGTCTGCAGGGCTTTTGTTGTATAGTCCCTCAAAGGTGACTAGGATTGTGTTCTGCTGCTGTTTTCTTCATAACATGTGTTTGTGCCAACATCTGCCACATGTTGAGGAGGAGGAGGATGATGTTGGTGATGAAGAAAACAGTCAGCAAGTAGAGAAGTTAGAAACATCTGGCGACAGTGTGAGTACAGATGTAGGGAGGCAGGTAAGGCAAGAACTGATTCTGCGTCATTTTACCGGTAAGTCTTAATTTTGCTTACTCAACATTGGCTAACACCAATCCTAAACAATATGTAGTTATGAATTATGTTTGTGATGCTGTATTGTTTCATGTTAGGCATGTTGTTTACAGTTAGTCACTAACATTTTCGGCTTACACTGTCAGTCAATAACAAATTAAACATTGCACATATAGCGTTTGAGTCATTTATTACCTTAAACACTTGTTTTTGCTTGGGCACAATTCTTTATTGTTGAAATATGGTTGCCAATACTGTATATACTGTTGCAGGGTTGCTCATTTCCTAGGTTTTTTTTTGCTGGCTGCAGAGGATTGTGATAGCACATTGGGCCGTGTTCTGCTGGATCGTCTAACTGGGGAGGTAACTGAGGTCTGGCTAGGTGTGGTTGTCCCTGAGCTTGAGCCTTGTTGCTGGGATGCCAACACATTTATGATTTGGCTCAAGTTGTAGAGGCTTGCTGTGAGTTGTGTGGTTGCGGCTGTGTTGTTGGAGATGATTCTGGACAGGCTTTCGGTGATTAACCTATTGTTCTGAATGATTTGAATGAGGGCTTGTTGATGGCGGCGTTGTTCGTCCATTATGCGCTGAAAACTTGCTATCAGTTGGCTGTTGTCTGCTCTCATCTGCTCCATGGTATTGGCCACTCTGCCAAGTTGCACAATCATTCTGCCTTAGTTTCTACTGAGTCTAGGTAGATGATGGGGCAGACTGGCAAGATATTGGCTGTGTGTGTTGAGACAGGCATAGTTTTGTACCTGTTGTGTGGCCCAACTGGACCAAAACTCTGGTCCCATTTGTGGCTGGGGTGGTGTTGGGCTCATTTGGGGGGGGGGGGTGTTGTTTGGGGTGGTGGAGATATGTCAGCCGGCGTGGTTGGCTGGTTATTATCCATTGCTTGCAGGTGTAGTGTGAACGTTTGCTGCAAGTCAGTTTCCGGCTGGGTATCCTGGGGCATGATGTCTGGATCTGTATGGGGTTGAAGACAGCCACAATTTAGTTACTGTTGGGCTTCTGGTTGGTTTCAGCTTTACGTCAACATGCATTACTTCTTAATATGCATGTTGTAAATTATAAATAAAGTGTGGGCTAAACTTAAAATATAATTGTACATTATTTTTGAAACATGTGGCTTCTTAGGTACCCTACTCATTCCAACAATTTTTAAGGTAAATGTTGGACTATGAGCCTTACTTAATGGCCAAACACATAGAACGATAAAAATTAAAAATTTCACCATTGACATATTATGTTTAAAGCTTCCTTTTGCGAAACAAACACAATACATTAAATGTGTTCAACAATACACTCATACATTGTTAAAGGCTGTCAGTCTTGCCCAGTAAACTTTTTCAATTATAGTGAAAAAATATATGTTTAAAAATATGGTTGGCAGAAGTGGGCACACCTATTTTGCGCATATTGTTAAGTTGAGATGTGAACCACGAAATAATGCTTACCATGGGGTCAAATTACTAAAATGGAAGTTGGATTTAAGATGGGATGTTGTCCATAGCAACCAATCACATTGCAGGGATTATATCCGAGAAGGTGCTGTATTAATGTAACGTAGAATAGGATTGGTTGCTATGGGCAACATCACATCTTAAATAGAACTCCCATCTTAGTTACGTTACCCCCATGTGTTTGCTGGTGTGGATTAGTACAAGGATGAGTGTGTGCTTTTGGTCATGTTTTTTGTGTGCAAAAACACTGTGTAAAATGTGTTTTTTTTATTTGTTATATGTTTACTCACCAGACAGCTGAGGGGATTGTGGTTCCTCGCTTTGTGGACTGGCCAAAATGGCTTCTGGTGGCTGAGCCAACACAGTGGATATGCGCCGTTGTGGTGGTGAGGATGCGGGGGTAGTTACCGCCTCAAGACGGCGTCTCTTGCTACCCATCTTCTGGAGACAGGCAGACCCCTGTGAATGTCGTCTTAGTGGAGTGTGGTGCGATGATGAAGTTCCCATGGGATAAAATATGTGTATCCACAAAAATATTACCTGCATCCGCATCTCTTGGCAGTGTGGTTTGTGTTCTGGCTGTGCTGGCTCTCTTTCGTACTATAGAAATATGAAGTTTGACCTTATGAGCATTATATTGTGATTAGATATTTAATCAAAAACCTTATTGTGATGTGGACACATGAAGAACATTATGAGAATTAAACAAAACTTTGGTTATGCTTTTCTGGCTGACTTCATTGGGTGTGTATACTTTAATTATGAACCAATTACACCAACCAATCCATACCCTAAGGTGCAGAATTAACAATATTATACAACTACAAAACCAACCGTGGATGTTTAACACAACAAGAATATTAGTCTGTAACAAACAAATTTATTTCTGACAAAAATAACTCACAACAACCAAATATATTTTTCTAAAAAAAACAAAAACAAAGCAATAATCACATCTTGCACACAAAGGCCTATCCATAACAACATACATTGACCATAAATACATTAACCAAAATGGAATAAACATTCATGAAAACACATGAGTCACACTTCATTTAAAGTACCACCCAAAAATGCCACAAAAAAAAAACAAGAAAAAGAAAAAACAAGAACATAATAAATTGATGCAGCAAAAGGGCCAGGACAACTGCTAACTTCACAATACAAAGGAAAAAATAAGATTTTACTCACCGGTAAATCTATTTCTCATAGTCCGTAGTGGATGCTGGGAACTCCGAAAGGACCATGGGGAATAGCGGCTCCGCAGGAGACTGGGCACAACTAAAAGAAAGCTTGTAGACTACCTGGTGTGCACTGGCTCCTCCCACTATGACCCTCCTCCAAGCCTCAGTTAGGATACTGTGCCCGGAAGAGCTGACACAATAAGGAAGGATTTTGAATCCCGGGTAAGACTCATACCAGCCACACCAATCACACCGTATAACTCGTGATACCATATCCAGTTAACAGTATGAAACATAACTGAGCCTCTCAACAGATGGCTCATAACAATAACCCTTTTAGTTAACAATAACTATGTACAAGTATTGCAGACAATCCGCACTTGGGATGGGCGCCCAGCATCCACTACGGACTACGAGAAATAGATTTACCGGTGAGTAAAATCTTATTTTCTCTAACGTCCTAGTGGATGCTGGGAACTCCGAAAGGACCATGGGGATTATACCAAAGCTCCCAAACGGGCAGGAGAGTGCGGATGACTCTGCAGCACCGAATGAGAGAACTCAAGGTCCTCCTCAGCCAGGGTATCAAATTTGTAGAATTTAGCAAACGTGTTTGCCCCTGACCAAGTTGCAGCTCGGCAAAGTTGTAAAGCCGAGACCCCTCGGGCAGCCGCCCAAGATGAGCCCACTTTCCTCGTGGAATGGGCTTTTACTGATTTAGGATGCGGCAATCCAGCCGCAGAATGCTCCAGCTGAATTGTGCTACAAATTCAGCGAGCAATAGTCTGCTTAGAAGCAGGAGCACCTATTTTGTTGGGTGCCTACAGGATAAAAAGCGAGTCAGTTTTCCTGACTCCAGCCGTCCTGGAAATATACATTTTTAAGGCCCTGACTACGTCCAGTAACTTGGAATCTTCCAAGTCCCTAGTAGCCGCAGGCACTACAATAGGTTGGTTCAAGTGAAAAGCTGATACCACCTTAGGGAGAAACTGGGGACGAGTCCTCATTTCTGCCCTATCCATATGGAAAATCAGATAAGGGCTTTTACATGACAAAGCCGCCAATTCTGACACACGCCTGGCCGAAGCCAAGGCCAATAACATGACTACTTTCCACGTGAGATATTTCAAATCCACAGTTTTAAGTGGCTCAAACCAATGTGATTTTAAGAAACTCAACACCACGTTGAGATCCCAAGGTGCCACAGGAGGCACAAAAGGGGGCTGTATATATAGCACTCCCTTTACAAATGTCTGAACTCCAGGCAGTGAAGCCAGTTCTTTCTGGAAGAAAATCGACAGAGCCGAAATCTGGACCTTAATGGAACTCAAGTTTAGGCCCATAGTCACTCCTGACTGTAGGAAGTGCAGAAAACGACCCAGCTGAAATTCCTCTGTTGGGGCCTTCCTGGCCTCACACCACGCAACATATTTTCGCCAAATACGGTGAGAATGGTTTGCGGTTACTTCTTTCCTGGCTTTTATCCGCGTAGGAATGACTTCCTCCGGAATGCCCTTTTTCTTTTAGGATCCGGAATTCAACCGCCATGCCGTCAAACGCAGCCGCGGTAAGTCTTGGAACAGACAGGGCCCCTGCTGTAGCAGATCCTGTCTGAGCGGTAGAGGCCATGGGTCCTCTGATATCATTTCTTGAAGGTCTGGGTACCAAGCTCTTATTGGCCCATCCGGAACCACGAGTATCGTTCTTACTCCTCGTTTTCTTATTATTCTCAGTACCTTTGGTATGAGAGGCAGAGGAGGGAATACATAAACCGACTGGTACACCCACGGTGTCACTAGAGCTTCCACAGCTATTGCCTGAGGGTCCCTTGACCTGGCGCAATATCTAGTTTTTTGTTTAGGCGGGACGCCATCATGTCCACCTGTGGCCTTTCTGTTTACCAACAGTTGGAAGACTTCTGGATGAAGTCCCCACTCTCCCGGGTGTAGGTCGCGTCTGCTGAGGAAGTCTGCTTCCCAGTTGTCCACTCCCAGAATGAACACTGCTGACAGTTCTAAGACGTGATTTTCCGCCCATCGGAGAATCATTGTGGCTTCTGCCATCGCCATCCTGCTTCTTGTGCCGCCCTGTCGATTTACATGGGCGACTGCCGTGATGTTGTCTGATTGGATCAGTACCGGCTGGTTTTGAAGCAGAGGCCTTGCCAGACTTAGGGCATTGTAAATGGCCCTCAGTTCCAGAATATTTATGTGTAGGGACGACTCCTGACTTGACCAAAGTCCTTGGAAATTTCTTCCCTGTGTGACTGCCCCCCAGCCTCGAAGGCTGGCATCCGTGGTTACCAGGACCCAGTCCTGTATGCCGAATCTGCGGCCCTCTTGAAGATGAGCACTCTGCAGCCACCACAGTAGAGATACCCTGGTCCTTGGAGACAGGGTTATCAGCCGATGCATCTGAAGATACGATCCCGACCACTTGTCCAAGAGGTCCCACTGAAAGGTTCTTGCATGGAACCTGCCGAATTGAATTTTGCTTCGTAAGAAGCTACCATTTTTCCCAGGACTCGTGTGCAGTGATGCACCGATACCTGTTTTGGTTTCAGGAGGTCTCTGACTAAAGATGACAGCTCCTTGGCTTTCTCCTGCGGGAGAAACACTTTTTTCTGTTCTGTGTCCAGAACCATCCCCAGGAACAGTAGGCGTGTGTTAGGAACCAGCTGTGACTTTGGAATGTATAGAATCCATCCGTGCTGTTGTAGCACTTCCCGAGATAGTGCTACTCCGACCAACAACTGCTCCTTGGACCTCGCCTTTATAAGGAGATCGTCCAAGTACGGGATAATTAAAACTCCCTTTTTTCGAAGGAGTATCATCATTTCTGCCATTACCTTGGTAAAGACCCTCGGTGCCATGGACAGTCCAAACGGCAGTGTTTGGAATTGGTAATGGCAAACCTGTACCCCAAATCTGAGGTACTCCTGGTGAGGACGGTAAATGGGGACATGTAGGTAAGCATCCTTGATGTCCAGGGATACCATGTAAGCTGTCTTCCAGCTGCACTGTGAAGAGAAAATGGCGCCAGTGTGCTGAGGGAGATAGCTCCGCCCCTTTTTCGCTGACTTTTCTCCCGCTTTTTTATGGATTCTGGCAGGGGTATTTATCACATATATAGCCTCTGGGGCTATATATTGTGATATATTTGCCAGCCAAGGTGTTTTTATTGCTGCTCAGGGCGCCCCCCCCTCCAGCGCCCTGCACCCTCAGTGACCGGAGTGTGAAGTGTGAAGCTGCAGTGCTGTGCGCTACCTTGGTGAAGACTGATGTCTTCTGCCGCCGATTTTCCGGACCTCTTCTTGCTTCTGGCTCTGTAAGGGGGACGGCGGCGCGGCTCCGGGAACGAACACCAAGGCCAGTTCCATGCGGTCGATCCCTCTGGAGCTAATGGTGTCCAGTAGCCTAAGAAGCCCAAGCTAGCTGCAAGCAGGTAGGTTCGCTTCTTCTCCCCTTAGTCCCTCGATGCAGTGAGCCTGTTGCCAGCAGGTCTCACTGTAAAATAAAAAACCTAAAATAAACTTTCTTTCTAGGAGCTCAGGAGAGCCCCTAGTGTGCATCCAGCTCGGCCGGGCACAGAAATCTAACTGAGGCTTGGAGGAGGGTCATAGTGGGAGGAGCCAGTGCACACCAGGTAGTCTAAAAGCTTTCTTTTAGTTGTGCCCAGTCTCCTGCGGAGCCGCTATTCCCCATGGTCCTTTCGGAGTTCCCAGCATCCACTAGGACGTTAGAGAAAAACATAACTATTTAGGTACAAAACTACATCAACAACACATTAGAACAATAAACCAACTTACAATCACAATTAGCTACAATACATTTCAGACAACTAAGGACAAAGCACATATGTTAAAAGAATATATATATTGTACAACAAACTCACCATCCTGCCTTGGACGATCCGAATCCCGGACATTAGTCGCACTAACCACTTCTGGCGGAATAAGGGACCGCACAGGCTCCTCCCACTCCCGATACAACGCTCTGAAGGGATGGCCACCCCCTGTTTGTCTGGCTGACTTTGCCTCCTTGGCCATCCATCTTAGCCTTGACACGGCACTTGATGTCGTAGAATCGCTTACGACACGTGTCCTCGGTCCTCCTCACCACACCCTAACTGTTAACTGCCGCTACTACCTTCCCCCACAGAACACTCTTCCTGCGTGAAGGAACCTTGGCGGCATCAGGCCCAAACAGCTGACGATGATGTCTCATCAGCTCCCGCACCAATGCTACATTCTCTGCATAGCTGAACTTCACATTGCGCCCCGTCTTTGTAGTGGTGCGTGGCTGCGGAGCCACAGCACCATCACTGTCACTCTCACTCGAGGCAGCAGCACCAACCTCCCCCTCCTCCTCCCCCTCACTAACCTCCTCCACCTCACTCACCTCCTCCCTCTCACTCACCTCCGCCACCTCACTCACCTCCGCCACCTCACTCACCTCTGACTGGGACATATTCCGGACAAACAACAAATAACACTGATAAAAATAAAACACACTCCTCCACTACCACTACACACCACACACCAAAAACACACACTCACTCACTCACTCACAAACAAGGACAATAGACTGAAAAAAAAAATATACAAAGACAAAAAACTAAACAAACTTTTAAATAACTACACAACAAGTATGACAAGACTACTTACACACACACAGTACAGCACTCAGCAATCGCAAAAAAAACACCTCAAATCCTCCAAAAACTCCAAACAACTCTCCAACACCAAACACCACTTCCTCTCACCTCTCCACTAGCTAAACCCACGAGGTTCTGTCGGTTTGGGGCGGTTTTATAGTAATGAGCACAGACACTCCTCCATCAGAAAACAAACCAATCACGGACGAGTGACAAAAACGAAAGTTAGAAAAAAATCGTGGCCGGGAACGGAAAAACACTGACGTAACATTCAAATGACGAATTTGTAAAAAAAAAACACAACACGGCCGCAAAAACACAAAATCGGCCGCATTCTACCTTTGAAAAACACGAATGACATCGACATCGAAAAATGAAAAAAATCAAAATACGACAGCATAGTAAATGAGGAGTAAAAAATTCAAAAAGTTGCAAATTCACACATTCGATGCCAATCGTGATTCATCTCCCACCAAATCGACATAAATACGAATTTTAGTAAATATACCCCCTGGTCTGTCTAGCAGTTTCCATTCTGTGATCTTGCATGGGTGATAACCTGCTGTGTTCTGCACCTGGGAAGCTGCTATTTATCCTCTGCTCACAGGCACTCCTATGTCAGATCATTTAAACCCCTTTTCCACTGTAGCACGGGTTGCAGCCGTGTCGCCTGACGCGGCTGCGACCCGTGCTACAGCCCCTTTCCCCACAGCGCTCACCAACCCGTCATATTGCCAGGTTGGTGACTCTGCTAGTGATGCGTCAGCGCCGCCCTCCCATACACTGTGAACGGGAGCTGTGTCGCCTCGACACGACTCCCGTTCACACTAGACAGCTTACCGGGTTGAACACGTGTTCAACCCAGCAAGCTACCCGGGTAGGATTCCCGGATCACTTGATCTGGGAATTTGCAGGGGGACCCTTTTTCACTAGGGAAAAACACAGGTAAATGCGCGCCCCCAAGCATTTACCCGTGTTTTAAGGAGCTAGTGGAAAAGGGGTATAAGTCTACCTATGTGACTGCAACGCTGTGTTTTCTCTATGCAAGACTTAGTGGGGTATTCAATTATAAGCAAATTCGCGGAAATCAGCCGAAGATTGTTGGCTTTTCGCGGGTATGCGCTCTCCCGTTTTAAGACCTATTCAATTCCAAACGGGTTTCACGTGAAAATTGTTGCAGTGAAAACTGTATGCTAAACTAACATAGGAAAACAGAAGAGAAGTTTATTAGAGATCACATTAGAGAGTTTTTGGGGACTTAAATTGTGTGAAATGGCTGTTATATGCATTTTTTTTTTTAAATGCAAAAAAATGATAGAAAGCAAGTTTTTTGTGCAAAATAAATGCTTTCATTAAATTTGGGGTACATGAAATGGGTATAAGTATATATTTGGGTCATTTTAGGGTACTTTAAAAAAAAAAAGTGGAAACAGACCGATTATTCCCACCTGCAAGCCTAAAAACACCTGTCCCGCTCAGGAACGTCTTAAGAGAAGAGTGAGCCCGTGTGCACACTCCGGGTGGGCCCCCTCCTCTCCACGGCACCGTAGGCTCCGGCAATATGCTGGAGTCTACTGCGCATGTGCAGGTCTTCCGAAACATGGTGCCCACCATGTTTTGGAGACAAAAATTGAACTGCGCATGCGCGGCAGCCATTTTTTTATGTGTTTTTTGGCAGCGACGGTTGCCACTGCAGCACCCGGCAGTGGACTTCGGACAGGTATGAAAATATGGGTGCATTGTGTGCGGTATGGGCCCCCCCTGGACCCAGGGGCCCGTGTGCACCGCACACATTGCATCTAACTCATAAAGCACCCAATATACCTGTCCCATACCTTGAACCCCAATGTCCATCACTTTGTACTTTTCACCCCAAAAATGACATGTCATTATTGGCCATTTAAAAATAATTAAAAACTTCAACGTGCCTAATTAGTCATTAAGGGGTGTGTACCAGGGGTTCTGTACCATATCCAAACATTTTTACCTTAAAATAGTGAGTTTTACCAACTTTTCAGCAGCTCAGAGTAGGTGAAGTGAAATTTGTGAACAAATTATCACCAATAAATTTTCCCGGAAAATTGAATAGGCTGTAATTGCGCTTCGCGGGAAATGTCCATTATCGCCGCTAATTGAATACCCCTATTAGTCTGTGTCTCCTGAGTCCACTATCCTGTGATTATACAGCCCTTGCGACAAACTACCAGTTCCAGGACATCGTCTGTCTGTTTACAGATTCTGGTCTTTGGCTCCCTGCAACTCTGCTAAAATTGTAAGAGCATCTGATAATCTTCGTTATTATAACTTCAGTGCCTGTCTGTATTCCACTCCAGCATTGCCTTGTTATCTGGAAGTCCTGGCATGTTTTCATACTTGAGACGGTGTTAATCTGGACTCTCCACGTTGAATTCAGAACTGTGTCAATCATTCTTTCAGCATTGTTTACATTCCGGACTTTTTTATGGTTGTTTATATCATCAGTTGCAAGATTCTGAAACTATATTGCTGAGTAAATTCTGCCTAGGACTTTTGCAATCCTCTATGTCAGTTTCCATGTTCCGGCTATGATTTCAGTTCTGTTCAGCAATTACTAGTCTGCTATCCTGGTACATCCTGAGAAGTACTCATCCTGCTACTGCTTCGCTTGAATACATCACCTGAATTCAAGCACAGCTGTACTCACCTTGCCTGGATCCAGTTACTCAGTCTATGTATTTGCCTGTTTCAATATTAATTTTACCAGTGATTGTCAATTCATATTATCCAGTAATCTAGTCATCAGTGGCTATAATCTGCACTTGTCTTCACCTGTGTTCAAGATTGTTAATGCAATACGTGATCCTGTATTTTGCCAATCAAGTGTCTGTTACCTGCATTTACAAGCGTTTGTCTGATCACCCTGTATTCCAGCATCTTGCCCATTGAGAGACGACAAATCTCTAAATACTTCTGGCCTCAGTATAACCTCATTTCATGTACTTCCTGCTTACGCACACACAGGAAGCATAGTAGTCATGACAGTCTACAACTGCCTCACTGTCTTTCTTTCTTTCTTCCCACTCACTGCTTGACCCTTTCCAGTCTGGTTTCCGTCCTCTGCACTCCACTGAAACTGCCCTCATGAAAGTCTGCAATGACCCCCTTCTGCTAAATCCAAGGGCAACTACCCTCTGCTTATTATCCTTGACCTCTCTGCTGCTTTTGACACTGTAGACTACCCTCTCCTCCTGCAAATCCTTTACTCCCTTGGTCTGCGTGATACTGCTCTGTCCTCCTACCTTTCTGACCGTTCCTTCTGTCTCCTCTCATAACTCCCCCCCCCCCCCCTCCCCACACACACACACACACACACACACACACACACACACACACACACACACACACACACACACACACACACACACACACACACACACTTCACACACTTCCTCTACCAGTAGGAGTCCCCCAAGGTTCTGTTCTTGGGCCTCTCCTTTGCTCTCTCTACACATACTCATTAGGTGTGCTCATTAGCTCTTTTGACTTACAATATCGGTGGTCATTCCGAGTTGTTCGCTCGTTATTTTTTTTCGCAACGGAGCGATTAGTCGCTAATGCGCCAAGTAAATTTGCTATGCAGTTAGGTATTTTACTCACGGCATTACGAGGTTTTTTCTTCGTTCTGGTGATCATAATGTGATTGACAGGAAGTGGGTGTTTCTGGGCGGAAACTGTCCGTTTTATGGGAGTGTGTGAAAAAACGCTACCGTTTCTGGGAAAAACGCGGGAGTGGCTGGAGAAACGGAGGAGTGTCTGGGCGAACGCTGGGTGTGTTTGTGACGTCAAACCAGGAACGTAACTGACTGAACTGATCGCAGATGCCGAGTAAGTCTGGAGCTACTCAGAAACTGCTAAGAAGTGTCTATTCGCAATTCTGCTAATCTTTCGTTCGCAATTTTGATAAGCTAAGATTCACTCCCAGTAGGCGGCGGCTTAGCGTGTGCAAAGCTGCTAAAAGCAGCTTGCAAGCGAACAACTCGGAATGACCCCCATCATCTCTACGCTGATGATACTCAAATCTACCTTTCTTCCCACTTGTATCTCCAACTATCTTTCTGCTATCTCCACCTGGTTGTCCCAGCACTTTGTTAAACTTAACATGTCTAAGACTGGGCTGATCATCTTCCCTCCCTCCCACATAACCTCACCTCCCTCATTATCCATTAATGGCACAACTATCTCCCCTAGCCCCCAAGTGCGATGTCTTGGAGTAATCCTTGACTCCTCCCTCTCCTTCAAACCACACATTCAGTACCTCTCACAAACCTGCTGTTTCCATCTCAAAAACATCTCAATGATCAGACCCTTTCTCACCCAGGACGCTACTAAGACCCTCATCCACTCACTGGTCATCTCCAGATTGGACTACTGCAATCTCCTCCTATTTGGCCTCCCTCAAACATGCCTCTCTCCACTCCAATCTATCTATCCTCAATGCTGCTGCCCATCTCATCTTCCTCACCAAACGTACTACATCCACATCCCCTCTCTTGCAGGACTTTCACTGGCTACCCTTCCCATTCGGAATTCAATTCAAGCATCTCACACTCACCTACAAAGCCCTCACCCACTCTTTCCCCTCTTACATCTCTGACGTTATCTCTCTTTACATTCCCACCTGTCCTCTTTGCACTGCTAATGTACGCCGCCTCTCCTGCAAACTGATTACCTCCTCCCACTTCTACCTACAAGCAGAGGCATCGGAATGGGGGGGCAGCATGAGATGGAGACACGGGTGAGGGGAAGCGCTTACCCCCAGAACCCCACGGGCAACTCCTCCTGCTGTAAAACCAGTGTGCTTCCGTAGTCTGCTATGCCCCATGTTCTCCTAGCCGGCTCTTCACTGATGCATTACTGGGATGGAGGCGTGGCCATGCTGAGCCTGCTGGGACATCCCCGCCTCCATCCCAGTAATGCATCAGTGAAGAGCCGACTAGGAGGCCATGGGGCACAGCAGGCTGAGGCAGCACACTGATTTTACAGGAGGAGTCGCCCACAGGAATCCAGGGGTAAGCGCTCCCCCTCCTGCAAGACCCGTGCTCAGAACAGTCCGCCTGCATGACCTTTGCAGCAGCATCCAATCGCCTGCAATAAAACTCACAGTACGCATTTCTTGTACATAGTGCTCTCTGCGTGTGATTGGAGGAGACTCTGCAGCACGTTGTTTATCCACATTGTTTATGTGTGTCTCCAATACTCCTGTCTCCTATAGACTTTTTTTTCTCTCTTTTTGTTTGTATCTCAATTCCTTTGTATGGTGAAGCTGCCTCTTACATTTGCATCCGGTAAGGACTGCTTAGTGAAGTATGACATTATGAGGTTTGGGGGGACCGCCAAAATGTCACTTTTACTACGCCCCCCCAACCTCAAAACATTCTAGCGCCCTTGCCTACAAGATTTTGCACGTGCTGCTCCCTATCTCTGGAATTCTCTACCTCTCCCCATCTGACTCTCCACCCAGTGGCGTAACTTCATCTCAATTGCCCGGAGGCAAGATAAATGTTATGTGCCCCCCAGCCCACAAAAAATGATTAGTATTTTAACCGACCCTTCTATACCCGCCACTACATCACTGACCCCGTCCCTCTATACCCTACACTAAATCACTGAAACCTCTATACCCACACTAAATCACTGACACCTCTATACCCTACACTAAATCACTGACACCTCTATACCCTACACTAAATCACTGACACCTCTATACCCTACACCATAGGTTCTCAAACTCGGTCCTCAGGACCCCACACAGCGCATGTTTTGCAGGTGCACAGGTGAATGAATTACTCACTGACACATTTTAAAGGTACACAGGTGGAGCTAATTATTTCACTTGTAATTCTGTGAGGAGATCTGCAAAACATGCACTGTGTCGGGTCCTGAGGACCGAGTTTGAGAACCTGTGCCCTACACTAAATCACTGACACCTCTATACCCTACACTAAATCACTGACTAAATCAGTGTCCATTATTTTAATTACACAGCACGGTAGCATCCGTTACTCACATTACACAGCACAGTAGCATCCATTATTCGCATTACGCTGTACAGTAGCATCCATTATTCGCATAACACCGCACAGTAGCGTCCGTTACTCACATTACACCGCACAGTAGTGTCCGTTACTCACCCACCGCGTCCGCTAGTCACATTGGACCGCACAGTAGTGTCCGTTAGTCACATTGCACCGCACAGTAGCGTCCGTTAGTCACATTGCACCGCACAGTAGCGTCCGTTACTCACATTGCACCGCACAGTAGCGTCCGTTACTCACCCACCGCGCCCGTTAGTCACATTGCACCGCACAGTAGCGTCCGTTACTCACATTGCACCGCACAGTAGCGTCCGTTACTCACATTGCACCGCACAGTAGCGTCTGTTACATTGCACCGCACAGTAGTGTCCGTTACTCACATTGCACCGCACAGTAGCGTCCGTTACATTGCACCGCACAGTAGCGTCCATTACTCACATTGCACCGCACAGTAGCGTCCGTTACTCACATTGCACCGCACAGTAGCGTCTGTTACGCACATTGCACCGCACAGTAGCGTCTGTTACTCACATTACACCGCACAGTAGCGTCCGTTACTCACATTGCACCGCACAGTAGCGTCCGTTACTCACATTGCACCGCACAGTAGCGTCCGTTAGTCCCTTATACATGCTGCACCACAGTAGAGCCACTTATTAGGCAACAGTCTTAAATTTAGTTGAGGAGTTAAAGACAGCAGAGAAGAGTAACCTTAAATTTGTACAGAAAACAAAATTTTCAAGACAGTAATTTAGAATAATCCGTTTAACTAACACTGCTTTTATTCTAAAATAATGGGTCGCACCTGGGAGCTGTACACAGGTGCTTCCCGGGTGCAACCCGGCAAGAGACACCTTTCAGACAGAGACCTGACCCGGCATATTGCTGGATTGGTGATGTCTGCTGTGATGCAGTGCCAGATTAAGGTCCACATGGGCCTGGAGCTGACATTTATGAAGGGCCTATTGTGTGCCACCGCACGGGATGTGACCATTGCCATGAGGGTGTGACTAGATATGTGGGGGTGTGGTCTGCACAGGAGGTGTGGCCATTGCCATGGAGTGTGACTAACGCCTACCTCGAAAAACCTAAGTCTCATTCCTCTGGTTGTAGGACACAGACTCTCCATCCCTGAATAGCGACAGCCAGCAGGCCGTCACTAATTATTTATTATTATCCTTTATTTATATGGCACCACAAGGGTTCTGCAGCGCCCAATTACAGAGTACATAAACAAATAAGCAAAACAAGAAAACATTAACGTTCAGTTGAAGACAATATAGGACAAGTACAGGGTAAATAAACATTGCTGCATCAGCAGACGACACTGACACAAGTATCAGGGTAGCAGAAAACCAATAGATTTGGTGCCATCGAAGGGAGTATGAAGTAGAAGATAGTTTAAGTAAGATAAGGAAAAGCACACAATGGAATAGAACCCTGCTCGTGAGAGCTTACATTCTAAGGGGAAGGGCAGACAGACATGGGTGACACAAATGGGGTAGATAGTGATCATGGAACAGAGGGTTAGGATGAGATTTGGCTGGGTTTGGTGAAGAAGTGGGTCTAGAGAGCCCGTTTGAAGTTTTGTAACAAGGTGGAGAGTCTGAGGGGGAGAGGTAGGGAATTTGGGGATAGGGAACAGCACGTGCAAAATCTTGGAGGTAGGAGTGGGAGGAAGTAATCAGCAGGCAGGTGAGGTGGCGTGCATTATACTAAGCTTTCATTCCTACAGTACATATTATACACAGATACCTCTCCACCTACAGAGCTCACTACATAACACATGTATCACACAGATACTAGGCGCTTGTCCACAGAGCTCACAATCTTACATATCAGATCCTGAGCCTTCAACATCCCCAGAGTTTACAATCAAATGCTGAACATGTCATCACACATACAGTCCCTAGTACTAGCACCCTGGACACTAACACATGTGCCATAGATCTTCTAATCTCTTCTCCATCGGTTTACAATCTAACAGCAGCATAATCCAAATTTTAATAATTTTATCAAATTGTTATTTTTTTTAATGAAACCTCATTCATCAAAGCTGTAACAGAAGGAGATATGACTAATATCTCCTTTGTTACAGCCTGCTTCAATAATCTCTACACTCCCCATACTATAGTATGGGGATGTAGAAATGAGTACATTAATCAAACTCCAAAGAAGCATTTCCATCCTGAGACGGCGTTCAGTTTTACGAAGGAGCACAAGCCGCTGGCAGCTGGCAGCCGGCAGCTTGTGTGTGTCCTGTGCCACTGCCAGCACACAGCAGTGGTCCCGCTGCTGTGCTGCAGTATCAGACCCCCCCCCCCTTCCCACCCATATTCCTGCTGGTCCTAGCTGTCTCCCTGCCCCGGCGTTGTGCAACCTCCTCCACTTCGGCTTCCCTCACTTCCTGCTGGCGCCAGTCTCAGCTGTCCTGCAGGTCCTTACTCCACCTTCTAAAATATTATCTGCAGTTAGGAGCAGCGGAGGGCAAAGGGGGTCTATCCATGAGGCAACAGCTCAGCTCCGGGGTCTGCAGCTAAGGGGAAGTCCTTATGGACACCTAAGCTGCAAGGGGAAAAATCACTTTTACAAAAAACAGCTTCTCAAAAATAGCAGTTTTTCAGAAGTGATATTTTTATTAGAGAGGCATAATGAATACTGAAAAACCTGTGAAATGAGAGGCTGAGAACTGAAAACTAAAAATTCTCAATTCACAATTTTTTCATGATGACTATGGCCCATAGTGTGCTGGTTCTTTGTCTGCAGAGCTTGCAATCACAGAGATTGTCTCCTCACCTGGGAGGGGCGGGGAGTTGAGACGGGGTTCCCCATAGCAGCGGCTCTGTGCTCTCCCAAAACTTTTCTCTGCTGCCAGAGCGGGCCTGAGACGTCAGAGCTCCTTCCCACTAAACCAGGGCTCAGGCTCTCACCTGATAAGAAGCAGCCCCTGTCACAATCATGTAGGCCGCCTTTACGGAACCAAGGGTAACCACAGCTCATCTGCCCCTGGTACGCTGGTGGTGTGGCAGCACTTGGTGTGGAATCACACTTCATGATGGTGCACAGCACGGAGGAGGAGCCGGGAAACTGAGGCGCAGGGAGGGCTTATGAAGCCTTCTACTGCACCACCAATTTTAACAGTGTTGCCGGCATTTGAACAACCCGTATGGGGTCAGTCTTCAGCTGGATGGCAGGGGGAGAGATCAGCTGTGGTGCTAGTGAGCGGGACCTGAAGTGGCCGTTGGCAGCAGGGGCTGAAGCCCCATCCATCCCATTGTTAATCCAGCCCTGGCTGGCACCCTGTACATACTGTATGGGGAGCTGTTCTGCGAGCATCAATGTACGCTGACGCATCTGTATATACTGTATAACCATAGGCGTCGGAACGGGGGGGAGCAAGGGGGCAGGTTGACCCCTCAAACATGATCGAGGCGCAAGCGCTGGTGCGGGGGAGCGCTTCCTTCCGCATCCCCGTAAGCGGCTACAACTTTAAAAGCAATGTGCTGCCGCAGGCAGGGTGCGACGCGGTGCCTCGGATGACGCGGTTGGAAGGCGCCCGAGCCGGGACGGATACGCCGGGACCCGGACGGCGCGATGCACGGTGGCGGGCTTCTAGGGCTATTTAGGTAAGTGTATTCACCTTTGTTTGTTCAATGCACCTTGACAAAGGGGCGGCTGAGCCCCGAAACGTTGGAGCTTGTATGTTGCCATTTTGAAATATAAAGTTTTCACTTTTCAAAACTCAGAGTGCCGCGGCTTGTTTTTGGATATATATATGTGTATGTATATATATATATATATATATATATATATATATATAGTGTATATAGTATATATATTTATACATAAAGCACATACATAGAATATACATATATCATATCCATATATACTGTATGCAGAGTACATATTGTTTACATAGTATAGTGATAATACCTGTACACATACTGCAATACAGCAGGGAGGGTGTTACAGGGGGCGCTGCTACTGTAAATCCAGAGGATAGAGATGGAACTTGTATGTTTTGGAGTCACACTTATAAAAGTAATTATCCTGTACAGTACTACAGTATATACATATATAGTGTGTGACACACCGACAGGTGACTTACCATATCTCTTGTGTTTAGCGCCTGCAATATCATCTCAGCCAGCTGCCCGGCTAGTTGTTGGTGTGTGGGGGAGTGGGGGTCTCCTGGAGTCTGTGCTGTGTCTGCTGTGCTCCGATTGGCTGAGTGACACATCACACTGTGGGGGGGGGGTTTAGGTTTAAGCACAAAGGGGGGAGGGATAGGGTTAGGTTGCGGTACCAGAGGGCAAGGGGTAGGGGGGCAAGGTATAATACTTACCTCACCGCTGTTGGGATCATCACGAGGCTGAAGTTAGCTTCTTATTCGGCCAGCTTCTTATTCACTTCTTATTCAAGCTCCAGCTTCTTATTCACTTCTTATTCAAGCTCCAGCTTCTTATTCAGATCATTCAGTTTTGCAAGGGTTAATGAGTCTTGGGCAACACATTTGATGCCTGAAATTCACAGAGTAGGGTCCCTTTCATATGACCCACCTGTATTTTGGCTTGCCCAACGCTGGTTTGGGCATGAAATACGCTGGCAAAGTGGGCACATACACTATAATTCACCATTTTGAATAAGTAGCTGTAGTTTTGCAAGGGTTAACGAGTCTCGGGCAACAATTTTTACACCTGAAATCAACTGAGTCGGGTCACTTGCATATGACCCACAT
This sequence comes from Pseudophryne corroboree, assembly GCF_028390025.1. Classification (NCBI taxonomy): domain Eukaryota; kingdom Metazoa; phylum Chordata; class Amphibia; order Anura; family Myobatrachidae; genus Pseudophryne; species Pseudophryne corroboree. The sequence continues at coordinate 239,203,996 of NC_086445.1, read as the reverse complement.
GGATTTTGCCTTGCCCAACACTGGTTTGGCCATGAAATACGCTGCCCAAGTGGGCACATACACAGTATTATGAATTACTAATTTGAATAAGTAGCTGTAGTTTTGCAAGGGTTAACGAGTCTCGGGCAAGAATTTTTACACCTGAAATCAACTGAGTCATGTCACTTGCATATGACCCACATGTATTTTGCCTTGCCCAACACTGGTTTGGGCATGAAAAACGTTGCCCAAGTGGGCACCTTAACACTCTCATTTTCTATTATGAATAAGTAGCTGTAGTTTTGCAAGGGTTAACGAGTCTCGGGCAACAATTTTGACACCAGAAATCAATAGAGTCGGGTCACTTGCATATGACCCACATGGATTTTGCCTTGCCCAACACTGGTTTGGGCATGAAATACGCTGCCCTAGTGGGCACCTTAACACTATCATTTTCTATTATGAAAAAGTAGCTGTAGTTTTGCAAGGGTTAACTAGTCTCGGGCAAGAATTTTGACACCTGAAATCAACTGAATAGGGTCACTTGCATATGACCCACATGGATTTTGCCTTGCCCAACGCTGGTTTTGCCATGAAATATGCTGCCCAAGTGGGCACATTCACAGTATTATGAATTACTAATTTGAATAAGTAGCTGTAGTTTTGCAAGGGTTAACGAGTCTCGGGCAAGAATTTTGACACCTGAAATCAACTGAGTCGAGTCACTTGCATATGACCCACATGTATTTTGCCTTGCCCAACACTGGTTTGGGCATGAAATACGCTGCCCAAGTGGGCACCTTAACACTCTCATTTTCTTTTATGAATAAGTAGCTGTAATTTTACAATGGTTAACGAGTCTCGGGCAACAATTTTGACACCTGAAATCAACTGAGTCGGGTCACTTACATATGACCCACATGTATTTTGCCTTGCCCAACACTGGTTTGGGCATGAAATACGCTGCCCAAGTGGGCACCTTAACACTCTCAATTTCTATTATGAATAAGTAGCTGTAATTTTGCAATGGTTAACGAGTCTCGGGCAACAATTTTGATACCTGAAATCAACTGAGTCGGGTCACTTGCATATGACCCACATGTATTTTGCCTTGCCCAACACTGGTTTGGGCATGAAACACGTTGCCCAAGTGGGCACCTTAACACTCTCATTTTCTATTATGAATAAGTAGCTGTAGTTTTGCAAGGGTTAACGAGTCTCGGGCAACAATTTTGACACCTGAAATCAATAGAGTCGGGTCACTTGCATATGACCCACATGGATTTTGCCTTGCCCAACACTGGTTTGGCCATGAAATACGCTGCCCAAGTGGGCACATTCACAGTATTATGAATTACTAATTTGAATAAGTAGCTGTAGTTTTGCAAGGGTTAACGAGTCTCGGGCAACAATTTTGACACCTGAAATCAACTGAGTCAGGTCACTTGCATATAACCCACATGTATTTTGCCTTGCCCAACACTGGTTTGGGCATGAAATACGTTGCCCAAGTGGGCACATTCACAGTATTATGAATTACTAATTTGAATAAGTAGCTGTAGTTTTGCAAGGGTTAACAAGTCTCGGGCAACAATTTTGACACCAGAAATCAATAGAGTCGGGTCACTTGCATATGACCCATATGGATTTTGCCTTGCCCAACACTGGTTTGGGCATGAAATACGCTGCCCAAGTGGGCACCTTAACACTATCATTTTCTATTATGAATAAGTAGCTGTAGTTTTGCAAGGGTTAACTAGTCTCGGGCAAGAATTTTGAAACCTGAAATCAACTGAATCGGGTCACTTGCATATGACCCACATGGATTTTGCCTTGCCCAACGCTGGTTTTGCCATGAAATACGCTGCCCAAGTGGGCACATTCAAATTAGTAATTCATAATACTGTGAATGTGCCCACTTGGGCAGCGTATTTCATGCCCAAACCAGTGTTGGGCAAGGCAAAATCCATGTGGGTCATATGCAAGTGACCCGACTCTATTGATTTCTGGTGTCAAAATTGTTTTACGAGACTCGTTAACCCTTGCAAAACTACAGCTACTTATTCATAATAGAAAATGATAGTGTTAAGGTGCCCACTTGGGCAACTAATTTCATGCCCAAACCAGCGTTGGGCAAGGCAAAATACATGTGGGTCATATGCAAGTGACCCGACTCAGTTGATTTCAGGTGTCAAAATTGTTGCCCGACACTCGTTAACCCTTGCAAAACTACAGCTACTTATTCATAATAGAAAATTATAGTGTTAAGGTGCCCACTTGGGCAGCGTATTTCATGGCCAAACCAGTGTTGGGCAAGGCAAAATCCATGTGGGTCATATGCAAGTGACCCGACTCTATTGATTTCTGATGTCAAAATTGTTGCCCGAGACTCGTTAACCCTTGCAAAACTACAGCTACTTATTCATAATAGAAAATGATAGTGTTAAGGTGCCCACTTGGGCAACGTATTTCATGCCCAAACCAGTGTTGGGCAAGGCAAAATAAATGTGGGTCATATGCAAGTGACCCGACTCAGTTGATTTCAGGTGTCAAAATTCTTGCCCGAGACTCGTTAACCCTTGCACAACTACAGCTACTTATTCAAATTAGTAATTCATAATACTGTGTATGTGCCCACTTGGGCAGCGTATTTCATGGCCAAACCAGTGTTGGGCAAGGCAAAATCCATGTGGGTCATATGCAAGTGACCCGACTATTGATTTCTGGTGTCAAAATTGTTGCCCGAGACTCGTTAACCCTTGCAAAACTACAGCTACTTATTCATAATAGAAAATGATAGTGTTAAGGTGCCCAATTGGGCAGCGTATTTCATGCCCAAACCAGTGTTGGGCAAGGCAAAATACATGTGGGTCATATGCAAGTGACCCGACTCAGTTGATTTCAGGTGTCAAAATTCTTGCCCGAGACTCGTTAACCCTTGCACAACTACAGCTACTTATTCAAATTAGTAATTCATAATACTGTGTATGTGCCCACTTGGGCAGCGTATTTCATGCCCAAACCAGTGTTGGGCAAGGCAAAATCCATGTGGGTCATATGCAAGTGACCCGACTCTATTGATTTCTGGTGTCAAAATTGTTGCCCGAGACTCGTTAACCCTTGCAAAACTACAGCTACTTATTCATAATAGAAAATGATAGTGTTAAGGTGCCCACTTGGGCAACTTATTTCATGCCCAAACCAGTGTTGGGCAAGGCAAAATCCATGTGGGTCATATGCAAGTGACACGACTCTATTGATTTCAGGTGTCAAAATTCTTGCCCGAGACTCGTTAACCCTTGCAAAACTACAGCTACTTATTCAAATTAGTAATTCATAATACTGTGAATGTGCCCACTTGGGCAGCGTATTTCATGCCCAAACCAGTGTTGGGCAAGGCAAAATCCATGTGGGTCATATGCAAGTGACCCGACTCTATTGATTTCTGGTGTCAAAATTGTTGCCCGAGACTCGTTAACCCTTGCAAAACTACAGCTACTTATTCATAATAGAAAATGATAGTGTTGAGGTGCCCACTTGGGCAACGTATTTCATGCCCAAACCAGTGTTGGGCAAGGCAAAATACATGTGGGTCATATGCAAGTGACCCAACTCAGTTGATTTCAGGTGTCAAAATTCTTGCCCGAGACTCGTTAACCCTTGCACAACTACAGCTACTTATTCAAATTAGTAATTCATAATACTGTGTATGTGCCCACTTGGGCAGCGTATTTCATGGCCAAACCAGTGTTGGGCAAGGCAAAATCCATGTGAGTCATATGCAAGTGACCCGACTCTATTGATTTCTGGTGTCAAAATTGTTGCCCGAGACTCGTTAACCCTTGCAAAACTACAGCTACTTATTCATAATAGAAAATGATAGTGTTAAGGTGCCCACTTGGGCAACTTATTTCATGCCCAAACCAGTGTTGGGCAAGGCAAAATACATGTGGGTCATATGCAAGTGACCCGACTCTATTGATTTCTGGTGTCAAAATTGTTGCCCGAGACTCGTTAACCCTTGCAAAACTACAGCTACTTATTCATAATAGAAAATGATAGTGTTGAGGTGCCCACTTGGGCAACGTATTTCATGCCCAAACCAGTGTTGGGCAAGGCAAAATACATGTGGGTCATATGCAAGTGACCCGACTCAGTTGATTTCAGGTGTCAAAATTGTTGCCCGAGACTCGTTAACCCTTGCACAACTACAGCTACTTATTCAAATTAGTAATTCATAATACTGTGAATGTGCCCACTTGGGCAGCGTATTTCATGGCAAAACCAGCGTTGGGCAAGGCAATATCCATGTGGGTCATATGCAAGTGACCCGACTCTATTGATTTCAGGTGTCAAAATTCTTGCCCGAGACTCGTTAACCCCTGCAAAACTACAGCTACTTATTCAAAATGGTGAATTATAGTGTATGTGCCCACTTTGCCAGCGTATTTCATGCCCAAACCAGCGTTGGGCAAGCCAAAATACAGGTGGGTCATATGAAAGGGACCCTACTCTGTGAATTTCAGGCGTCAAATGTGTTGCCCAAGACACATTAACCCTTGCAAAACTGAATGATCTGAATAAGAAGCTGGAGCTCGAATAAGAAGTGAATAAGAAGCTGGAGCTTGAATAAGAAGTGAATAAGAAGCTGGCCGAATAAGAAGCTAACTTCAGCCTCGTGGGATCATCGCCATTGTGATGCCGGCGTCAGTATTTCTGCAGACAGCATCGGAACAGCGGGAGGGAGATGGGAGAAGAGGGCCAAGTGAAGACTTGTCAGAGTGTGCTAGAGCTAGCACAGGCAATTTTGGGAGCGTGGCCTAATCGCGCCCGCGAGGCCACGCCCCCTTATGTAATATAAAAATATATTGATGGATGGGGTGCCGCCTTGAAAACCATTAAGGAAGGATCAAATCCAGAGAGAGTGGCAGAAGCACGATCAGTGTGATCAGCCACCATTCCTCCCCTGCACAGGCAGAGACTGCGGCTGATGCTCTCCGGCTGCAGACTCCCTATAAACACTGCAGCCCAGCACAGCTCTGTAGGGAGGGGGAAGGACGGGAGGTAGTTGGACAGACTCCTGTACCTGGAGCTATTCGCTGACCTGTGCGGTGTGGACACCAAGATGATCCAGCTGCCTGTCACCGTGCGCTGTTTCAGTGTGGTTGGTTCTATATCGGAGGGGCTGAAGGGACCTTGTGACGTATTGAGGGGAGGAGCTACGTCACCAGGGGGAGGAGCTTCGCTCGCCACGCTTCGGGCACGGTGGCTCGCTCCGCTCCGCTTCGCTCACCACCTAATTACTAAAGGTAATAGTTGGTGGCGTGGATAGTAGAGGAACTATCCCGCTGGCCTAGCTCCTCCCCCTTGCGTCGTAACTCCTCCCCCTTACGGAAAAGGTCCCTTAGCCCACTTGATTCTAGCATCTACCGGTTCGGTGTGCCGGAGGAGAACTTCCGCGATTGTCACAAGGGGGCGTGGTTTGAAGGAAGATTGCAGATTGAGTTGGCTGGCTGGGGAGGAGGAGGTGGGAGGGAGGACAGTAGACTGTGGCGGTACCACATGCATAGGCGGGTGCCTGCGGATGGTGTGCCCACAGGACAAATGTGGTCTGAGCACCATCCGCACTACCCTAGTTATGGCCCTGCGGTCGGAGTGCAATGGAGGAGGCTGGATCTAGGTGCCCCCTTCAGCATTGGAATTGCAACTGACTCCGCTGCCTTCGGGAGTTCCGCCCCTGTCTCCACCTCTCTACAAAACTTCAAACGTGCTCTCAAGACCCACTTTTTCACCAAACCCAGCCAACACTCCTCCTAACCCTCTTGTCTATGCTCACTGCCTACCCCTTCTGTGTCACCCCGGTCAGTTAGCCCCTCACCTTTTAGATTGTAAGCTCGCAAGAGCAGGGCCTTCTTTCCTCATGTGCCTTTCCTTTTCTTATTTACACTATCTTATACTCCATACTCCCTATGCTGGCACCTATCCACTGGTTTTCTATACCTGTCCTATATTGTCTTGAACTGTAAGTGCTCTTTTCTTGTTTGCTCATTTGATTATGTACTGTGTAGTGGGCGCTGCGGATCCCTTGTGGCGCCATATAAATAAAGGATAATAATAGGGCAGCCACTAGGCCTTCTATCCACACTTTGACTTATACCCTTTTCAGATCACAAGCATGTAACCGCGATTATTGCACATGAGCGCGCAGCAACCCGGGTTGCTGTGTAGTCTGAAAGGGTCCAGTTGAAATAATCCAATTCAAGCCACCCGGTATCCTTATTCAACTCGGATCGATGTGCAGCGTGAACGGATAAGCCAGGTCGATGCGACCCGCTACCCGTTCACTGTATAGGAACAGGCGGCACTTGGAGATCATCTGATCTCCAAGCACCACCTCCGCAAGCGTCACTGCTCACATTACCAACCCAGAAATATGCCACGTTGGGGATGCCGTCTGAGCCGTGTACAGGTCCCAGACGCGACCTGCGATAGGCGGTATACTTTTATTGTATTTGTAAATATCCTAACTTTGGGCCCTATTTTGTGTTTGGCCGGTTCTGAGCGGACTCTCCTCTAGGAAAACAACTTTGGTATGACCCCATGGTATCAGCATCCCCTAGAGCGGATTAATGAGAAAAATAAGAATTTACACACCGGTAATTCTATTTCTCGTAGTCCGTAGTGGATGCTGGGGACTCCGTAAGGACCATGGGGAATAGACGGGCTCCGCAGGAGACTGGGCACTCTAAAGAAAGATTCAGTACTATCTGGTGTGCACTGGCTCCTCCCTCTATGCCCCTCCTCCAGACCTCAGTTAAGGAAACTGTGCCCGGAAGAGCTGACATTACAAGGAAAGGATTTTGGACACCAATCACACTGTACAACTTGTGATAAACTTACCCAGTTAACAGTATGAACAACAACTGAGCATCACTCAACCGATGCTACATAACCATAACCCTTTGTTAAGCAATAACTATATACACGTATTGCAGAAAGTCCGCACTTGGGACGGGCGCCCAGCATCCACTACAGACTACGAGAAATAGAATTACCGGTGAGTAAATTCTTATTTTCTCTAACGTCCTAGTGGATGCTGGGGACTCCGTAAGGACCATGGGGATTATACCAAAGCTCCCAAACGGGCGGGAGAGTGCGGATGACTCTGCAGCACCGAATGGGCAAACACAAGGTCCTCCTCAGCCAGAGTATCAAACCTGTAGAATTTTGCAAAAGTGTTTGAACCCGACAAAGTAGCAGCTCGGCAAAGCTGTAATGCCGAGACCCCTCGGGCAGCCGCCCAAGAAGAGCCCACTTTCCTTGTGGAATGGGCTTTCACTGATTTCGGCTGCGGCAATCCCGCCGCAGAATGAGCCTGCTAAATCGTGTTACAGATCCAGCGAGCAATAGTTTGCTTTGAAGCAGGAGCACCCAGCTTGTTGGATGCATACAGGATAAACAGCGAGTCAGTCTTCCTGACTCCAGCCGTTCTGGTTACATAAATCTTCAAAGCCCGGACTACGTCCAGCAACTTGGAGTCCTCCAAGTCACGAGTAGCCGCAGGCACCACAATAGGTTGGTTCAAATTAAAAGATGACACCACCTTTGGCAGAAACTGCGGACGAGTCCGCAATTCTGCCCTGTCCATATGGAAAACCAGATAGGGGCTTTTACATGACAAAGCCGCCAATTCTGACACACGCCTAGCTGAAGCTAAAGCCAACAGCATGACCACTTTCCACGTGAGATACTTTAGTTCCACGGTCTTAAGTGGCTCAAACCAGTGGGATTTCAGGAAATCCAACACCACGTTAAGATCCCAAGGTGCCACTGGTGGCACAAAAGGGGCTGAATATGCAGCACTCCCTTAACAAACGTCTGAACCTCAGGCAGTGAAGCCAGTTCTTTTTGAAAGAAGATGGATAGGGCCGAAATATGGACCTTTATGGACCCTAATTTTAGGCCCATAGTCACACCTGACTGTAGGAAGTGCAGGAATCGACCCAGTTGGAATTCCTCTGTAGGGGCCTTCCTGGCCTCACACCAAGCCACATATTTTCGCCATATACGGTGATAATGCTTTGCTGTCACGTCCTTCCTAGCCTTTATCAGCGTGGAGGGCACAGAGTTGAGAGAGGGGAGAGAGAGGAGATAAAGAGAGGCACAGAGAGGAGAGAGGGGGGGGACAGAGATGAGAGAGGGGAGAGAGAGGAGATAAAGAGAGGCGAGAGGGGGGCACAGAGATGAGAGCGAGAGAAGCAGAGAGAGGAGATACAGAGAGGCACAGAGAGAAGAGAGAAAGAGAGAGAGGGGGCAGAGAGGGGAGAGAGAGAAGGGGGAGGTCAATGAGATTGCATGGAGTCATCAGTACAGCTAAAATAAACCTAGCTAAAATGAGATTAAATGAGATTGCACAGTGTTACCAAACACAATACTCAGGCTCTGGATGGGCACAGATGCAGAATCCCCCTCGGAGCCAGCTGCTGTCCTCCTCCTCCTCATTGCTGTCACTGGCAGCTCCCCTCACACTCCTCACCTGCCCCGCATCCCAGCGCTGAGTTCCTGTGTATCAGAGATGGAGAGATACGCTGACACGGTGTGCTGCATGGGATGTATGACGTCCCCATCCCGCACCACCTTGCTGCTGTCTGCAGGCTCATCCCCGCGCTGCCTGGGCCAGACGGCGAGGAAAGGGGCTGTATCCACTGGCGGGTGCCGGGCGGCTGCAGCACGGAACCGACGGGCAATAGCGGAGCGGGAAGCGCAACAGCAATCCTGATTGGCTCCCGGCGCACACGTGACGCTGTGCAGTGTAGAGGATGGACGCAGAGGAGCAGTGCATCGCGTAGAGGTGAAGCTGGCAGCCGGGATCAGCAGGGAGTAGAGGGGGCGCAACATGCATGACTACATTCACTGACTGCACGGAGCGGAAGATGTAATGCGCGGTCGCTCACCTGACCGCACATCACACCTCTGCTCCTTCTATACGTGATCGGCGCCTCTCTATGTTTGGGGGGAAGGGGGGGACGAGCTGCCCCCCCAGTTCCGACGCCCCTGGCGGTGTTGCTACATCACCTTCAGATCATCATCGGTGTCTCAGCATCGAACTCTGTCACCATTGGTGAGTTCCACTGTATTCTCACCATCTGTGCCAGTTTACCCAGCATCCTCGGCAGTCCTCCAACTCTCAGCCTACCTCGGTGCTCTGCCATCGACTCCAGCTTCCAGTGTGTCATCCTCTGGTCAGTATCAGTTCATCTCATCAGTACAGTGGTTAGCTGTTCACATCTATGGACAATACCATCTCAGTGTCTTCCAAGACCGTGCCATATTGATATCGAACTACACCAAACACCATGCTTGTTACCAGTGCTTAAAGTGGTCCTAGAGAGGTGGTGGAACTCAACCCCCCCCCCCCCCCCCCCGGCGCCCATGCAATAAAGGTATTGCGCGCGTCCAAAAAGGGGCATGGTCTCAAAATGAAAGGGGCGTGCTCACACAATAGTAATAATGCCCACAGTAGTAGCACCCCTAATACACATTGCCGATAGTAGTAGCACCAAGTAATACACAATGCCCACAGCAGTAGCGCCCCTTTTACAATGCTCACAGTAGTAGTGCTCCTTGTGCAATGTCCACTGTACTGGTAGTGCCCCTTATATAGAGCCCATAGTAGTGGTGCCCCTTATGCAATGCCCCCAGTAGTAGTGCCCCATATGTTCCCAGGAGTGATGCCCCTTATAAAGTGCCCCCTTTACAATGCCCCCATTAGTAGTGCCCCCATTAGTAATGCCCCTGTGTAGTATTGCCCCCAGTAGTAATGTCGCCTGTAGTAATGCCCCAGTCGTTTAGCCCTTGTAGTAGTTTGCCCCCTTGTAGTAGTTTGCCCCCCTGTAGCTTGCCCCCTTTAGCTTGCCCCCTGTAGCCGTGCTGCTAATAGTCACACATGTTATTTAAAAAAAAAGAAAAAGCCACCATACTTACCAAGCCCCGCTCCTGCCTCTGACCGCTGTGATCCTCCTGGCGTCCGGCTCCCCAGCACTATGAGAGAGACGTCATGACGTCTCTCTCATAGCGCGCTCTGTCAGAAGCCGGAGCTCAGTAGTGAGCTCCTGCCGCCGGCTTCCGCTGTGCAGGGGGAGCCGGGCGCCACTGGTAACACAGTCTCAGCGGGCGCCCAGCATCTCCCTGTGCGGCGCCGGCACACATCGGGTGAGATGAGGCGGAACTGCGTTCCGTCTCCAAGTGGAACTGACAGAACGCAATTCCATCTCACTTTAACCCCTGCTTGTTACTACTGTATCTGAGGAACTGTGCTGCTATAATTACACTGTGAATTCTAATTGCTGAGCATTCCTACTTTCACCTAACTGCCGTTGTGATTATTGAACTGTGTGCACAATAAAGAACTTTTACACCTCTGTCGTCTTGGTCACATCTTTGGTCGCCTGTGCTAAGGGTACCCTATATGTCCAGGAATCCCATACTGCCACCCAGGTTCACATAAACGTCAGCCCCGACGCCTGAGGCTTCCCCAGGTCAGCCTCAGGCGTGACACTGTGGAAACAAAGACTAGAGGGAGACAATATTATTTATTAAGCATTGTTTGTTTGTTTTTTTAACATTGACAATATTATAAGATTTCTCCAGAGAGTTAGGACACAATTTTATTTATAAAAAATGTAAAATAATAATGCTTGATAAATAATACCTAATATATCATATTAGAAATAAATGAGATAAATCTATGAACTATGCACTATAGTACATAAAACAATATATGTATATCAATCTATACAGGCCATATTGTCTTATAATATGATTATATACTATTCTTGCTGATGTTTATATCTACTACAGATACACAGTTAAATCTGGCTTGCATAAGGTGGACGCTTCACATTCCATGTAATATTCTGCTGTATGCACTAGGGGGCAGCAGTTACTAACTAAACTGCACATATCAATAAAGATTATGGATTTGTCAAAGTATCATCATTCATTTTAAATGTACATGTTTATTGTTCTTCTTTTCCTCATGTAGATGCACAGATAGATAAAGACCTACTGCAGATATAGCTTGTTAAAATGCACTGCTCTCTAAGGAAAGCTAGCCATATTAGCAGGAGACTCCTCTGCATTGTTCTGTGAAGTCAGTAAGGGTTCAGCATCATGTCCCGTCAGCGGCTTGCTGTGCTCCCCACGCTTCAGGCCCGGTGACGAGCTTTGCTCGTCACGGGTTCTATTCTCCCTCGGATGGTGGCGTGGACCCACCACTTGAGTAGGAATACCGGGAAGTGGTCAGTATTCCGACCACCAGCATTTTACCGGATAATTCCAGAGACAGGATCCTGAACGCCAGGATCCCGACAGCCGGTATATTAATTACATCCCGTCAGCAAGGTAAGTGCCAATAGCAACAGGCAGGAGCAGGGAACATACACATGTAAAGCCACTGTTTGAGATTGTGCTGCTAGCAACTACAGCCGAGTGTTAATTTGCTGAGCGCCTCTAGTGACAGCACACATAGGGTAATGTGAGTGAGTTAGGCTGATACACATGCAGTAGTAATTTGTCATCAATGCGTTATATACATAAATCTATTTATTTACACGAGGGTATGATGCACAAATATTTTATATTCTATCACACAGCTAGGGGTATATTAAGAGAGGAGGGGGCCCGTGTGCAGTCACCGCCCAGCCGCCGTCTCTCTAACTGGCAGCACATTACTGTGCCAGAGTCTACTGCGCATGCACAGGTTTCCGGAGAAATGTCGTGGCAGCCATTATCCTGGCAATTTCCCTACAGTGCATGCACTAAACACTGGGAAGACATCCGTCACTCCAATATCCCGCTGATTTTGCAGCGATGCCAGTGCAGAACTCCACAGAGGTTAGTATTGAAGAAATGAGTGCAGGGTGTGCGATTCGGGCTTCCCTGGACTTGGGGGCCGTGTCACCCATTACAGATACTCCACTGCACACAGATAATGATCACTGACACTGCTGGCTCTATATTAGGTTTTGATGGTCTGTCTAGTGTAGTGGCCACCCAGAGCAGTGTCAGGCCTTGGTCCTGGGGGTGTAGTCAAATCAGGGAGGAGGGAGAATGGTTCCTCCCTCCAAAAAATGTAAAAAATAGTATGCATGGTGCCGCCAGGGGGCAGATCCAAGTGGAGGATATGGGGAGATCATTGCAATCACTGCTATGGCAGCCTTAGGGGATAAAGTTACGTTGCTGACGGTTGGGATCCCGGCGCCGGAATACTGGCTGCTGACAATGCCGCCAGCCAGAATCCCAGCCAACGGGATATTCCCACTCATGGGTGTCCTTGGGAATAGAACCTGTGGCGAGTGCAGCACGCCCGCAAGGGGACTCTGCACTCACCCCGCTGCCGGCATACTGATGGCTGGGATGCTGTCGGTATACCGATGGCCGGCATCCTAGTCACTGGTATAGCATACTGTACCCCTCCCTAGACACTCCGCAGGTGATGGCCTGGCGAGAGAAAATGCTGCCTCAGCCGTGTCCTCTCTCTCCCTGCCTGATCTGACACTGGCCCTATGGGCTATGAATCAGTGGGGCCCACCATGCATTTCATCATAGTAATCAAATACCTGCTTACACTTTGGAGGGAATTCAATTAGCAGCAGTAATATACCACGGGCTAATTGAAGCAGCAGAGCTATTTAATTAGAGTCAGCGGTCAGGGTGCTGTAAATGTGTTATCCTATAGGTCCGGGAACTTGTCCCAGATTCTATGGGATAAAACGCATTAACAGAGTACATTACTGGGTGACAAAAAGGGTCTGTAATTGAATATCCCTGAGCATTAAAGCACGAGCGCGAGGCTACCACTGCTAATTGAATTCCCCCTTAGTCTGTTCTGTATGAGATCTTATTAGACCTGTCATCATTATCATTGCTTATAAATGCAAATGCAAAATGCATTTCAGTCTACAGTACATGGGCACAGATTAATTAAGATTATATGGTGTGCCCCCCCTGTTATTTCTGACTTCATTTTTTTTTCCAAAAGGAGGACAGCAGCAGCACTACTGCTATTTCCGTCAGTCAGATTTGATAAAAGAGCCGGCAGGCACTAGGGCTCACCGCGGCTCTAACAGCAAGTCCGTGTGGTAACCAATGGGGAGGCTGGAGCTGCACCTCCAGCCTACCCCTGCTCACACCGCAACCTACCTCCCCCACTGCCAGCCGGCCAGAGTCCAGCCCAGGCACAGGTTTCAAATGCCAGCATTGAGTAAGACTGTTACTTATGACAGCGCAGAAGCCTTCATTAGCCCTCACTGCACTGTACAGATTCCCAGCGCTTCCTCCTCCACCTCCTTTACCACCATGCTAGGTGCAGTCACACTCAGCTCAGCTTTGAGAAGGCTGCCCGTGTGATTGTAACAGGGCTGTCCTACAGATGTCTTATGCTGCTTGTTGGAGATCCAGCTGGCTGCTTCTACTAATCAAAGATGGGCAGTTCGTGTCCTGCAGTCTGAGTCTCAGTGCAGTGCCCAAAACAAGGTATGCTGCACCTGCCACCACCAACTAAAAACTATAATAATTATATTGTGCTGGGGTGCCTTCCAGGTTCCCATAACTAATGGAACAGGTGACCAACAGTTCAAGGCCCAATCAGCCTTTTCATCAGGGTGAAACATTGGCAATAAACCAGGATGCGCTCCTACAGCCAATCATTACCTGATGGCGTATTCTGTGAGGCCACACCCCCTGTGATACCACACCCCTTATCTGGGAGCACGCGTGCCTTAGGTACATGTTAATATACATTTTACTGTTCCCCTATCATGGTGCCGCCCCCCCCCCCCCTTTCATTTTCTTCTGGATCCGCCCCTGAATAGGCTCTACATTGAACACTCTTAAAACCATACTATGTTTATGTTTGAATGTAGTTTTCTAAAATAACAGATTTACATATGTCTGAAAGCCCCCAACCCATTGCTCACCTGTTTTCTGGCTCTAAGCACTACTAGCAGTGGCAAATATCCCATTAGGCACATGAGGCACGTGCCTAGGGGTGGCACTTGGATGCTTGTATTGATACTGACAGCCCAAAATGTGCCAGTAACTGCAAAATATTTTCACTGTAGTGTACGATATGCCATCTTGAATGGACTGTAAATGGGTAGGACATGCACATACTGCCCCTGTAAGCTGTGCTACTTAGCAAATATGTACACATAATTAAAATGTCATAGCTAGTGGCTTTTTTATTATTGTATTAAATTGGATATCATCAAATGAGGTCTTATAACCAATCAATAAAAATAATAAAATTATGCAGGGTGGGGATGGGGGGTTGTTACTGTTATACCTAGGGGCACCCTCACCCCTAAATCCACCCCTGACTACTAGGATTCCTCAGGTTCTGGAAACACCCAAAGAACCTGGAGTAATTTGCCCACCAGAGTTTGGAAGCATCAGAGATTGAGAAGTGCTGCCAGCAGCCAGAGTGGAATGAGATGCAGTAATTGCTGAATGCCATTATTTATTATTTTATTTTATTACCAGTTATTTATATAGCGCAAACGTATTCCGCAGCGCTTTACAGAGAATATTTTGCCCATTCACATCAGTCCCTGCCCCAGTGGAGCTTACAATCTATATTCCCTACCACATGTACACACCGACACATTCACGCTAGGTTTAATTTTGTTGGGTGCCAATTAACCTACCAGTATATTTTTGGATTGTGGGAGGAAACCGGAGTACCCGGAGGAAACCCACACAAGTACAGGGAGAATATACAAACTCCACACAGGACCATGGTGGGAATCAAACCCATGACCTCAGTGCTGTGAGGCAGTAATGCTAACCATTACACCTTCTGTACTGCCCCATTGGAGAGCCCATAGTCCATAGTCCATAGTAAAATGTGTGAGTTAGACCCTTAAACACAAAATTGATGAAAAATTGACCAAACATCGACCAAAATCGACATTTAGCAAACATAACCTCAGGTGTCCGGAGGGGGGAAGGGCAGATCTATCCAGGGGGTACATTTACTAAGATGACAGTTCTATTTAAGATGGGATGTTGTCCATACCAACCAATCAGATTCTACTTCTCATTTATCTAGAATCTTCTAAAAGATAATACCTGGAATCTGATTGGTTGCTATGGGCAACATCCCATCTTAAATAGAACTCCCAAATGTACACCTAGGTGTTCAGCGGGATTCCAGATCTGGTCCAGGTGTCCAAGGTAATTAGATAAATTGAATCATTTTGTAAGAAAAATAGAACTACAAGTTTAATATTAGGATTTATGCCTGACCATGTGGCAAGCTGGGCAGCTGGTCATCATCTTACCGTCATGATGATGGGCCTATTTTTATGTGCAAGCCTGGAACTGTAGTCCAATCCGACCCAATTTTAAACTGTGCCTGTAAATAAGTATGAGTTAACAGGATCTCAACACTGACAGGTGTGAATGCAATGGTTCCTACGGAAAAGATATGCACACGTAGGACAGCAATGACTGAAACATCCATTGAAGGCAAGGGCGTAGCTACCATAGGTGCAGGGAGTGCATCTGCTATGGGGCCCAGAGCTGAGAGGGGCCCACCATCCCTGCCAAAGTTACATGTGTTATATACATTTTTCACCATTGGGTGATACATAGGTGTCCTTAAAAAAAGTTGCCTTTGGGTCTGCAATATATGGTATACCCTAAAGCTTCTCATTGTGGTATAAAATGAACTGGAGGGAATTATAATGTTATGGCATTGTAATATGCCACAGTATGAAGTTGAGGCACTATAGTGGCATAATATGAACTGGGGGGCACTATAGTGTGGCATAATATGAATTGGGGGCACTATAATGTGGCATAATATGAACTGGGGGCACTATAATGTGGCATAATATGAACTAGGGACACTGTATGTTATAATGCAGGTATTTTCTTGCATAATGTGTACTGGCAGCTCTACAATGTGACATAACGTGAACTAGGCCACTGCTATGGCTCGGGAAAATTAACTAGGGCACTACTATGGGACATAAAATTAACAATTGATGTGGAGAGGAGTCTCTCTAAAAGCATTGGGACAAGGGCCCCTTCAATATGTTGCTATGGGGCCCACAAAGTTCTGGCAACACCACTGGTTGAAGGAGTTGTTACTCTTGGAGCTCTGTGCCTAATTCCTGTCAGCACCAACATCTAAATGTTTCCCTATCTTTGGAGCACAGTACATATTGGTGGACAGCCACTGATTAACAAAATCCAAATAGACGCTGACTGACCATTTCCTAAATAAAACTTACATTTAAAAACACTGCACCCATTGTAATAAAATAAACAAAAATACTACGGTAATACTACGGTAATTCTGTGTCTTTTTGTTTAATAATACATGTCTCTTTTATTCTGTGGTTTAAATAAAAGCACAAACTGTTAACCTATGAAATAGAGAACAATACATATTAGGGGACCTATTCATCATTAAATGCAATAACTGGCATCAAACTATGGATCTATCTCGACACAATTTGCAGTGGCAGATCCAAGTCTATTAGTGCAACTCATAATTTCTCTTATTCCAACGGATGGGATGACGGTGGTCATATGACCGACACCGGCATCCCGAAGCACAGAATCCCGACAGGGGCCGGGTAAGGATGCTAACCCTCCCCCCTTAACCCTAACCCTCCCAGGTGATGCCTAAACCTAACCCCCCCCCCCACACACACACACAGCCTAAACCTAACCCTAACCCTCCCTTCCCCGCAACCTAACCCTAACCCTCCCCATTGGTGCCTAAGCCTAACATCCCCTTTGCGTAGTCTAACCCTCCCTCCCCCCTTCCACAGCTTATCCCTAAGCCTCCCCCCCCCCCCCCACCGCAGCCTAAGCAGCCTAAACCAGTGGTTCCAAAACTTTTTTGAATCACAACGTCCATGAGTATAAAAAATGTTTTTACAGCACCCCTAGGCCAAAAGTTTTTTATTCAGAAATTTAGAAATAAATATTAAACTAAGTAAATTGTGTTTATATGTCATCCTCAGGTTCAGTTATGTGGTGAGGGAAAGGATTTGCTTCTGTTTGTCCACATATTTTATGATTGACAGCCACCAGCACTGGTTTTGCCATTGACCATAAATAATTTGAATTGGTCCTGGACCACCAATCCAAGGCATACCTTCAAGTGCTGTGAGGCACACAGTTTGAGAACCAGTGGCCTAAACCTAACCTTCCCCTCCCCCTCCCCCCATAAGCACACACGGCTTACCACTGACTAGTCCCAGCAGACCTCAATCTTCCGGGATACTAGCACCGGCATTGCGATCCATGCTGGTGCCTGCATTCCAAGTATCGGCTCTCTGACTGCTGGGATGCAAACATCGGTAAGCTGAATGGATCCTGCCCTGAAATGCTGCTGTCCTGCAGTCCCTAACACTACAACTTTCACTGTTAATAGAAGTGGCATAAGTTTACACTGCTGGGTTCCATATCAGCAGTGTTATGAGTTTGCACAAGCTTAGGTCACGCATACACAGTGCGAGAGTGGAAGAATGTGGAGGGATCCAGATTTCCTTCCCATGGGAAGGATCGGAGCTCAGTGACCTAATGCCATCTGAAGATGGTGTTAGCTCCGGCATTCAATATTTCAGTTTTCAGAGCCTGATAAATTGTATATCTAGAACTAGAGTAATATGATGTATAGCACATCGGGACTGTGCTGTATACAGGAGATATCTTTGCTATATCCTGCACTGTGACTATTGTGAATGGGATCTGAAGCTTAAATATATCAGAAACATGTGGACAAGGTTGGACTGGCACACAGGAGGTACAGGGGAAACTCTTGGTGGGGGATCAGTTTCCAGACTGTGCACTTGAATGATACATTATACATATGTTACATTATACTGCACAGGACTATGGTGTATTTTCTACAGTGCATTGCTGTTATTAATCTGGTACATTATCATGGAGGCACTAGCAGCATGTACTATATATTTATAGAGGGTTCCATAGCATGCATTCACTAATTGGTAGCCAAGCCTCTGTGGCAGCTAGCCACACCCCCTATAAAGATTGTCCACACTCCTAAACATGGGTCCTTACCACTGCATTCCCCAATGGGCCCTTTATTCCCCATTCCAAGACTGCATGCGGAAACTATTAATACTGCAGGCATACCAGACAAGTTAACACTGATGAATAGGCCCTAGGTGTATTGTCAGCACTTTGTGGAGGACAGCATCCATGCTAGAAGGTAAAGTAGCCGTGAAGACAGCTTCAAAATGTTGCTTTAACCTGAATAAATATACTGTAATATGTATAAGGTTGCATGCATGTAAAATTGCATGGGAAATAAATAAGAAGTATAACCGGCTATGTCTGGAGCTTGGAGCTCATCCAGAGAGGGAAGCAGCTTGCTGCATACGCAGCCAGATCTGCGTCCATCTCTTCACATGCTGGGGGTCGCCCAGCACAGGGCAAGGCCACCCACCATGTGTGAGACTGTCTCCTGATGCGTCCACAATTAGATTGTGGATGCATGGGAACTAAGGCTGACCCTTGGCAGCGCAGCTTGGTGTCACGCTCGGCGTAAGTTGGGGTTCCGACAACTGAGTTTTGGCTGAAGGGACAGCTACCTGTGAGGAGAGTAAACGAGGTGGCTGAATATAATTCCTCCTCATGGGGTGGAAGCCAAACTAAGTGTTAACGTTGGACGGAGGGCGTAAAGAAAAGGAGGACTTCGTAGGAAGATAACTGTAGTTTTAATGAATAATCAGGCTGTACATGAATATTGGAGAAATAGAAGAAACTTGAAGAATTAGAGTCTATGGTTAATTGAAGAGTGAAGCTGAAGAACTCCTGTAAAGAAGAACTGAAGACTATGGGGGTCATTCCGAGTTGTTCGCTCGTTGACGATTTTCACAACGGAGCGATTAAGGCAAAAATACGCATGCGCATGGTTCGCAGTGCGCATGCGGTAAGTATTTTAGCACAAAACTTCGTAAATTTACTCACGTCCGAACGAAGAAATTTAATCGTTGAAGTGATCGGAGTGTGATTGACAGGAAGTGGGTGTTTCTGGGCGGAAACTGGCCGTTTTCTGGGAGTGTGCGGAAAAACGCAGGCGTGTCAGGGAAAAACGCGGGAGTGTCTGGAGAAACGGGGGAGTGGCTGGCCGAACGCTGGGCGTGTGTGTGACGTCAAACCAGGAACGAAACGGCCTGAGCTGATCGCAATCTGTGAGTAGGTCTGGAGCTACTCAGAAACTGCTAAGAAATTTCTATTTGCAATTCTGCTAATTTTTCATTCGCTATTCTGCTAAGCTAAGATACACTCCCAGAGGGCGGCGGCCTAGCGTGTGCAATGCTGCTAAAATCTGCTAGCGAGCGAACAACTCGGAATGACCCCCTATGTTTTATGATTAAAAGACAAGGCTGAAGTACTTGGACTTTGAAGAAATGAAGACATGGTTTGTGATTGAAAGACGAGGCTGAAGAACTTGGACTTTGAAGAAGTGAAGACTGTGGTTTGTGATTGAAAGATGAGGTTGAAGAACTTGAACTTTGAAGAAATGAAGACTGTGGTTTGTGATTGAAAGACGAGGCTGAAGAACTTGGACTTTGAAGAAATGAAGACTGTGGTTTGTGATTGAAAGACGAGGCTGAAGAACTTGGACTTTGAAGAAATGAAGACGTCTGCGGGAACCGCCATTAGCACCTGGTGCTCCTCTACGACCTGGGACCCCGTGAGCGCTTCCATGAGTGGCAACGGACTTAGACAGCAGGACTGCAGCAGCGTTTAGGTAACTGATGGATGAGAGCAACCAGGACCAGGGAACCAGAAGTAACCTGGGAGCAGAGAGCTGGAGAACCTTTCACAAGGAGGTAACTTAAAGCACTGGCACTCTCCCTCTGAGCCAGCCCCCTTTTGTAAGGGAAGAACACGCAGGATTGGCTGGACACAGATTGGGAACTTCATTGGTAATACTCTGGTCTCCAACATGGCTGCCCCCAGCACAGGAGGCATACTTAGCTGTTAGCACACAGCTTTAGCAGGCTTCTGTCTTTGACACACTATACTGTGTCACCACCACTAGAGGACCTTACCGCAGCAATCCCCGCCACAGCAACAGGCTCTCCAGACCCTCGGCCCCTGGCCCTTGGCAGCCGCACATCCGTCCAGGAGGACCCGCCGCCAGCAGCTCCCTGCCGCCACAGCCACACCAACCAGCAGGACGGTAACCCGCGGGAGCACCCGCCGGACGTAAGGCTCTGGAGCCTGACACTTGGCTGAGCTGTCAGGTGGTTGGCCGCCATTTTTTTAAATCAATGCGGTTGCATGTGACATCATGCAGCTGCCCAGAAAACAGTCCTGGCATCCCCCTGTTCGAACTGCCCCGCCCCCCCCCCCAACGCCACCACGCAAACGCCCGCCGCTGTCAATCACATTGCGATCGCATCCATCAAGGGCAGTGCAGCCACGATGCGGCCACTGTGCATGCGCAGTTTGTCTGAATGACCCCCCTTGCCAGCATTGTTTTCTGCACACCTGAGTTTACAATAAAATGTTGGTGTCTGGGACACAAGCTAGAAAACTATAATAGGGGAAGATGTATCAAACCTTCTAATGAGGACAAGTGGAGCTGTTGGTCCAAACCAACTGATCAAATTCTAGTTATAATGTTATAGATTGTACTATATAACTGATAGCTAGAATCCGATTCCTAGGGGTAGCACCTCCACTTGATCTCTTTAAAAGGTTTCAGAGCTCAGTCTAAGGGCCTTACATTGCTTCTCCAATATTTGTAAAGTGACATTTTTACTCTTCATATGGTAGATCTGCAATATGGCTGACAGACTGATTACCTAGAGCAGTTCGAAGGACCATCAGGAAAGTGTTACTGTATTCTGGTGTGCTTGTATGGCAAATAGGTGCCCAAATAAAGAAGATTGTTTTCTATATGGCCTGTTGTCCAAGATACACACCAATCCCATGTATTTTGTTGGCCTAGTTGGAAGCAGTGACTCGTGGGCAATAATACGGCTAATTATATTTTGCGTAATGATAAAACTGGCGGTTTTGGCACAAATCATTTGAGAGTCACATTTAGGCTATGTGAAATTATTTTTGGCCATGGTGTCGGAAAGTTAATTTTCGCAACACCTTCTAAGGCAAACATGAATTGATTGAATGTGTTGATTAATTGTTACAGTTTTAATGGTAGTAGGTTAATCCAATACTATTTAAATAGGACAGAGAGGCACTTAAGATTTATTGTAAAAATATGCATTTTCTCTTGCTCAGGCTTGAAAATTTGCATATAATCATCAATTAGTTAATTATTGCATACTGACTGGTGTTTACCTCCTTTGAACATTTGCCCATTGTGGTCAGGTGTACTATATCTTTATATTTAGTAAGGTGTAGTCATGGTGTAAAGGACAGAGTATGATTACTGATTAGTAAAAGAAAACAAATACTGAGCAACATCCCCAAACAGGTAATTTCAACTTTAAACTTGTCATTTATTTTGTACGCTCTGGACATGGCTACTAATAACAAATGCACAGACAAAATTCTTAAAGCTATGTCTGCAAATGCTAGGAGCTTAGGAGACAAAATTCCAGAGCTAATTGCGATAATGACAAGGGATAACCTGGATTTTGTGGCAATTACAGAGTCTTGGTGCAATGAGAATCATGACTGGGACATAGCTATACCAGGATACAATTTATTTAGGAAGGATAGAATAGGAAGAATAGGAGGAGGGGTAGCAATGTATGTGAAAAAAGCATAAATGCTACTTTAATACAAAATATTGAAGCCAAAACTGAGGCCCTTTGGGTCACCATAGAAACCGGGAAGAAGGACATTATTCGCATTGGGGTGATCTATAGACCACCAGGCAAGGGGCAGGATTTGGACAGGAACCTATTGTTGGACATCTCTAAAATGGTTTTAAAGGGAGAAGTCATAATCATGGAAGACTTTAATTTACCTGATGTAAATTGGGAGGGGTCTTTTGCAAGTTCAGCTATAAGTGGCAAATTTCTACATTCCTTACAGGGAGCATCTCTCAAGCAATTGGTGAGGGAGCCCACTCGCAAAGACTCAATATTAGATTTGATTCTTACAAATGGTGATAGGATATCTGATATATATGTGGGTGAGCACCTGGGATCCAGTGATCATCAAGCAGTATGGTTTAGTATAAAGACAGGATCCAACTCCTGTCACACAAAAACAAAGGTGTTGGATTTTAGAAATGCTGACTTTGCAAAAATGGGAAAATGTTTAAGTGATTTATTGGCAGACTGAAGGAACTTGGAAGGAGTGCAGGAGAGGTGGAAAAAACTGAAAAGTGCAATACTAAGTGCAACAGACCTTTGTATCAAAATGGTTAGGAAAAGCACCAGGAAAAGGAAGCCAGTGTGGTTCACAAAAGAAGTATCAACTAGTGTGAAAGCAAAAAAGATGGCTTTTAGGAAATACAAACAGACTCAAAATAATAACGACAAAGAGGTGTATCTGGACAGACGGAAGGATGCTAAGAAAGTGATCAGACGTGCAAAGGCAGAAGCTGAGGAGAAAATGGCCCAGTCAGTAGATAAAGGGGGCAAAACTTTTTTTAAGTATATAAGTGAAAGGAGAAAATCAAATGGAGGAATAATAAGACTTAAGACAGAGAGTGATTATTTGGTGGAGGGAGACAAGGCAATAGCAGATCATCTACTAAATTATTATTTTTGCTCAGTATTTACTACAGAAGAAGGGATGGGGCCACAGTTAAGTTGCAAGGACATTCATAAAAATAAGGTAGATGAAAATACATTTACAGAGGAGAAGGTCCTAACAGAACTTTCAAAACTAAAAGTGGATAAATCAATGGGACCAGATGGGATACACCCAAGGATACTCAAGGAGCTAAAAGATGTGCTGGTTACACCTTTGACAGAATTACTTAACCAGTCACTAAATACAGGTGCTATTTCAGAGGACTGGAAAAGAGCAAATGTAGTTCCACTGCACAATAGTGGAAGCAAGGAAGAAGCAAGTAACTACAGGCCAGTAAGCCTTACATCAGTAGTAGGGAAAGTAATGGAAAAACTATTAAAAGAAAGAGTAGTGGAATATCTTAAATCAAACAACTTACAGGATCCAAAACAGCATGGATTTACTGGTGGGAGATCATGCCAAACAAATCTTATTGACTTTTTTGACTCTGTGACGAAAATAATAGATCAAGGGGGAGCTGTAGATGTTGCATATCTAGACTTTAGTAAGGCATTTGACACTGTCCCACATCGCAGACTGCTAAATAAACTTGAAAGCCTGGGGGTGGATTATAAATCAGTTAAATGGATAAGAACCTGGTTGCAGGATAGGAAACAGACAGTCGCAGTTAATGGAGTGCAATCTATGGAGGGAAATGTTACCAATGGAGTACCCCAGGGATCTGTACTTGGTCCAGTTCTCTTTAATATCTTTGTTGGTGACATTGCAGATGGTATTGAAGGGAAGATATGCCTTTTTGCAGATGATACAAAGATATGCAACAGGGTAGACACACCGGGAGGGGTAAAACAAATGATTAATGACCTAGGTAGGCTTGTGAAATGGTCAAGAACGTGGCAACTACAGTTTAATGCTAAAAAATGCAAAATCATGCACTTGGGTCTCAAAAACCCAAAGGCTAAATATAGTATCAAGGGTACTATAATGGAAACTACTGAGGAGGAAAGAGATTTAGGAGTCACTATTTCAAGTGACTTGAAGGCAGGAAAGCAATGCAACAAAGCAATGAGAAAGGCAAGTCAGATGCTTGGTTGCATAGGGAGAGAAATCAGTAGCAGGAAAAAAGAAGTGATAGTGCCACTGTATAGGTCATTGGTACGGCCCCATCTGGAATACTGTGTCCAGTTCTGGAGACCCTGGGCCAGATGTACTAAGCCTGAAAAGTGATAAATATCACTGTGATAAAGTACCAGCCAATTGGCTCCTAACTGTCATTTTTCAAACACAGCCTGTGACATGACAGTTAGGAGCCAATTGGCTGGTGCTTTATCACAGTGATATTTATCACTTTTCAGGCTTAGTACATCTCCCCCCCTATCTCCAGAAGGATATAAATACATTAGAGAGTGTACAAAGAAGGGCAACTAAAATGGTGCATGGCCTACATCACAAAACTTACCCGGAAAGGCTAAAAGATCTTAACATGTATAGTTTGGAGGAGAGAAGGGAAAGGGGGGACATGATAGAAACTTTCAAATATATCAAGGGTCTTAACAAAGTTCAGGAGGGAAACATTCTTCAAAGGAAAAGAAGTATTAGAACTCGAGGGCATACATTGAGACTGGAGGGGGGGAGGTTCAGGGGAAATGTAAGGAAAAATTACTTCACAGAAAGGGTAGTGGATAAGTGGAATAGCCGCTTATCAGAGGTGGTAGAGGCTAAGACTGTAGGGCAATTTAAACATGCTTGGGACAGGCATATGAATATCCTTACAAAGAATTAAGGTTAAAAAAGGGTTGAGATTGCCTAAAGGATAAAATAAAAAAGGGGCAGACTAGATGGGCCAAGTGGTTCTTATCTGCCGTCAAATTCTATGTTTCTATGTAATTACAGTTTACTGCATAATGCTGTGAACGAACCAAAATATAAAAAAAAAGTTTCTATTAATAATTTTGGAGAAAAGGCATTTTTCCAGCGGCCTGTTCATTCAGATGTATACTGTATATGTAAGCCAACATAAAACAGTTTGGAAGAAAATAGTGACAAGTTTGTTGCGCGTCAATTTGGCAGAAATTACAACAACAAAAAAACAGAAAATGTTGGAGGCTAAGCTTATAGATACTTCTAAATCACAGTCATATTTAACATTCTGTTGTAAATTATTAAAAAGGATATATTGCAACACAGTTTGAGAAACGAAAAAAGTTTTTTTTTTTGCCACTTTCATAGAGTTGAAGCTGGTTTTTGCTGTGCCCCCCTTCACCCGCCTCTCTCTAACCCATCATCACTATGACATCAGCATTTCAGGCGTCAGTCCAAAACATCTGCAGATATTGTGAGCTCAGCTACAGGGAGGCAGAGGAATAACATACTCATAAGAGGATCAGCAGTACTGGAAGGGAGAGAATCCAAAGCAAAAACAAAACACAGGGAACAGCACTAGGGACTTAAAAGAAGGGTCGGAGAAGTTCAAAGAAGGTGTGAGAAAGGCAGAACACTAGAAATAAGAGTGTGTAAGAACTAGGAAAACAGGCGAGGACACACACTGTGAGACATCCCTTTGGCAGCGGAGCAGTTAAGCAGCAGGAAATAAAGATGGATTGAGAGGAAGGAGTGGTTACACTTATGGAAAAGAATAGCAGAAATGAAAGGATGGCACAGAAAAGGAGAGGAAAGTGACAGAAACAGGGGTGTCAGAACGTGTTTAGGTTGGGGGGGGCAAGATATAATCTAATTTTGGTGCCCCTAAATTGCTGAATCTCTAAAGGCCAGATCCACATAAAATAAGAATTTACTTACCGATAATTCTATTTCTCATAGTCCGTAGTGGATGCTGGGACTCCGTCAGGACCATGGGGAATAGCGGGCTCCGCAGGAGACAGGGCACATCTAAATAAAGCTTTTAGGATCACATGGTGCGTACTGGCTCCTCCCCCTATGACCCTCCTCCAAGCCTCAGTTAGGTACTGTGCCCGGACGAGCGTACACAATAAGGAAGGATCTTGAATCCCGGGTAAGACTCATACCAGCCACACCAATCACACCGTACAACTTGTGATCTGAACCCAGTTAACAGTATGATAACAAAAAACGAAGTAGCCTCTGAAAAGATGGCTCACAACAATAGTAATAACCCGATCTTTGTAACAATAACTATGTACAAGTATTGCAGACAATCCGCACTTGGGATGGGCGCCCAGCATCCACTACGGACTATGAGAAATAGAATTATCGGTAAGTAAATTCTTATTTTCTCTAACGTCCTAGTGGATGCTGGGACTCCGTCAGGACCATGGGGATTATACCAAAGCTCCCAAACGGGCGGGAGAGTGCGGATGACTCTGCAGCACCGAATGAGAGAACTCCAGGTCCTCCTTAGCCAGAGTATCAAATTTGTAAAATTTTACAAACGTGTTCTCCCCTGACCACGTAGCTGCTCGGCAAAGTTGTAATGCCGAGACCCCTCGGGCAGCCGCCCAAGATGAGCCCACTTTCCTTGTGGAGTGGGCCTTTACAGATTTAGGCTGTGGCAGGCCTGCCACAGAATGTGCAAGTTGGATTGTGCTACAGATCCAACGTGCAATCGTCTGTTTAGACGCAGGAGCACCCATCTTGTTGGGTGCATACAATATAAACAACGAGTCAGATTTTCTGACTCCAGCTGTCCTTGAAATATATATTTTTAATGCTCTGACAACGTCCAGTAACTTGGAGTCCTCCAAGTCGCTAGTAGCCGCAGGCACCACAATAGGCTGGTTCAAGTGAAAAGCCGAAACCACCTTAGGGAGAAAATGAGGACGTGTCCGCAGTTCTGCCCTGTCCGAATGGAAAATCAGATATGGGCTTTTGTATGATAAAGCCGCCAACTCTGAAACTCTCCTGGCTGAAGCCAGGGCCAATAGCATGGTTACCTTCCATGTAAGGTATTTTAAATCTACCGATTTTAGAGGCTCAAACCAATGAGATTTGAGAAAATTCAAAACTACGTTCAAATCCCACGGTGCCACTGGAGGCACTATTGGGGGTTGTATATGTAGTACACCTTTGACAAAAGTTTGTACTTCAGGCACTGATGCCAATTCCTTCTGGAAGAAGATTGATAAGGCCGAAATTTGAACTTTAATGGACCCCAATTTTAGGCCCATAGACAATCCTGCTTGCAGGAAATGTAAGAATCGACCCAATTGAAATTCTTCCGTTGGAGCCTTCTTGGCCTCACACCACGCAACATATTTCCGCCAAATGCGGTGATAATGTTGTACAGTCACTTCCTTCCTAGCCTAAATCAAGGTAGGAATAACTTCCTCTGGAATGCCCTTTTCTTTTAGAATCCGGCGTTCAACCGCCATGCCATCAAACGCAGACGCGGTAAGTCTTGGAACATACAAGGTCCCTGCTGAAGCAGATCCCTTCTTAGAGGTAGAAGCCACGGATCCTCCGTGAGCATCTCTTGAAGTTCCGGATACCAAGTTCTTCTTGGCCAGTCCGGAGCCACCAGTATTGTTCTTACTCCTCTTTTCCGTATAATTCTCAGTACCTTTGGTATGAGAGGCAGAGGAGGGAACACATACACTGACTGGTACACCCACGGTGT
Source organism: Pseudophryne corroboree (assembly GCF_028390025.1). NCBI lineage: Eukaryota > Metazoa > Chordata > Amphibia > Anura > Myobatrachidae > Pseudophryne > Pseudophryne corroboree. The sequence goes on along the minus strand of NC_086445.1, from coordinate 239,176,686 downwards.
TACCAGAGCGTCCACAGCTATTGCCTGAGGGTCTCTTGACCTGGCGCAATATCTGTCCAATTTTTTGTTGAGGCGAGACGCCATCATGTCCACCTTTGGTTTTTCCCAACGGTTCACAATCATGTGGAAGACTTCTGGATGAAGTCCCCACTCTCCCGGGTGAAGGTCGTGTCTGCTGAGGAAGTCTGCTTCCCAGTTGTCCACTCCCGGGATGAACACTGCTGACAGTGCTATGACATGATTCTCCGCCCAGCGCAGAATCCTTGCAGCTTCTGTCATTGCTCTTCTGCTTCTCGTGCCGCCTTGTCGGTTTACGTGGGCGACTGCCGTGATGTTGTCCGACTGGATCAACACCGGCTGACCCTGAAGCAGCGATTTTGCCAGGCTTAGAGCATTGTAGATCGCTCTTAGCTCCAGTATATTTATGTGAAGGGACGTCTCCAGGTTTGACCACACGCCCTGGAAGTTTCTTCCCTGTGTGACTGCTCCCCAGCCTCGTAGGCTGGCATCCGTAGTCACCAGGACCCAGTCCTGTATGCCGAATCTGCGGCCCTCTAACAGATGGGCACTCTGCAACCACCACAGGAGAGACAACCTTGTTCTTGGTGACAGTGTTATCCGCTGATGCATGTGCAGATGCGATCCGGACCATTTGTCCAGCAGATCCCACTGAAATGTCCGTGCATGGAATCTGCCGAATGGAATCGCTTCGTAAGAAGCCACCATCTTTCCCAGGACTCTTGTGCATTGATGTACTGACACAGTTCCTGGTTTTAGGAGGTTCCTGACAAGTTCGGATAACTCCCTTGCTTTCTCCTCCGGGAGAAACACCTTTTTCTGAACCGTGTCCAGAATCATTCCCAGGAACAGCAGACGAGTTGTCGGGGTCAATTGAGATTTTGGAAGATTCAGAATCCACCCGTGTTGCTGAAGCACTACCTGGGTTAGTGCTACACCGACTTCCAGCTGTTCTCTGGACTTTGCCCTTATCAGGAGATCGTCCAAGTAAGGGATAATTAATACGCCTTTTCTTCGTAGAAGAACCATCATTTCGGTCATTACCTTGGTAAAGACCCGAGGGGCCGTGGACAAACCAAACGGCAGCGTTTGAAACTGATAATGACAGTCTTGTATCACGAACCTGAGATACCCTTGGTGTGAGGGGTAAATTGGGACATGCAGATAAGCATCTTTTATGTCCAGGGACACCATGAAGTCCCCTTCTTCCAGATTCGCTATCACTGCTCTGAGTGACTCCATCTTGAACTTGAATTTCTGTATGTACAGGTTCAAGGATTTCAGGTTTAGAATAGGTCTTACCGAACCGTCCGGCTTCGGTACCACAAATAGTGTGGAATAATACCCCTTTCCCTGTTGTAGGAGGGGTACCTTGACTATCACCTGCTGAGAATACAGCTTGTGAATGGCTTCCAAAACCGACGTCCTTTCTGAGGGAGACGTTGGTAAAGCAGACTTTAGGAACCGGCGAGGGGGAGACCTTTCGAACTCCAACATGTAACCCTGAGATATTATCTGCAGGATCCACGGGTCCACTTGTGAGCGAGCCCACTGATTGCTGAAAATCTTGAGTCGACCCCCCACCGCTCCTGAGTCCGCTTGTAAAGCCCCAGCGTCATGCTGATGGCTTTGTAGAACCCGGGGCGGGCTTCTGGTCCTGGGCAGGGGCTGCTTGCTGCCCTCTCTTACCCTTTCCTCTGCCTCGCGGCAGATAAGACTGTCCTTTTGGTCGCTTGTTTTTATAGGAGCGAAAGGACTGCGGCTGAAAAGACGGTGTCTTTTTCTGTTGGGAGGGGGTCTGAGGTAAAAAAGTGGATTTGCCGGCAGTTGCCGTGGCCACCAGGTCCGAAAGACCGACCCCAAATAATTCCTCTCCTTTATATGGCAATACTTCCATATGCCTTTTGGAATCCGCATCACCTGACCACTGTCGCGTCCATAAACTTCTTCTGGCAGATATGGACATCGCGCTTACTCTTGATGCTAGAGTACAAATATCCCTCTGAGCATCTCGCATATAAAGAAAAGCATCCTTTAATTGCTCTAGAGTCAATAAAATACTGTCCCTATCCAGGGTATCAATATTTTCAGTCAGAGAATCCAACCACACTACCCCAGCACTGCACATCCAGGCTGAGGCTATTGCCGGTCGCAGTATAACACCAGTATGTGTGTATATACTCTTCAGTGTAGTTTCCAGCCTCCTATCTGCTGGATCCTTGAGGGCGGCCGTATCAGGAGACGGCAACGCCACTTGCTTTGATAAACGTGTGAGCGCCTTATCCACCCTAGGGGGTGTTTCCCAGCGCGCCCTAACCTCTGGTGGGAAAGGGTATAATGCCAATAACTTCTTGGAAATTAGCAGTTTTCTATCTGGGTTAACCCACGCTTCGTCACACACGTCATTCAATTCCTCTGATTCTGGAAAAGCTACAGGTAGTTTTTTCACCCCCCACATAATACCCCTTTTTGAGGTACCAGCAGTATCAGAGATCTGCAAAGCCTCCTTCATTGCCGTGATCATATAACGTGTGGCCCTATTGGAAAATACGTTTGTTTCTTCACCGTCGACACTAGATTCATCTGTGTCGGTACCCGTGTCGACTGACTGAGGTAAGGGACGTTTTACAGCCCCTGACGGTGTCTGAGACGCCTGAGCCGGTACTAACTGGTTTTCCGGCCGTCTCATTTCGTCAACTGACTTTTGTAATGTGCTAACATTATCACGTAATTCCATAACTAAAGCCATCCATTCCGGTGTCGACTCCCTAGGGGGTGACATCACCATTACCGGCAATTGCTCTGCCTCCACACCAACATCGTCCTCATACATGTCGACACACACGTACCGACACACAGCAGCCACACAGGGAATGCTCTAATCGAAGACAGGACCCTCTTAGCCCTTTGGGGAGACAGAGGGAGAGTTTGCCAGCACACACCAAAAACGCTATAAATGTATATAAACAACCCTAGAAGGTGTTGTTTTTGATATAAGCGCTTTTAATATATCAATATCGCCAAATTATGCCCCCCTTCTCTTTGTTACCCTGTTTCTGTAGTGCAGTGCAGGGGAGAGTCCTGGGAGCCTTCCTCACCAGCGGAGCTGAGCAGGAAAATGGCGCTGAGTGCTGAGGAGAATAAGCTCCGCCCCTTTTTCGGCGGGCTTTTCTCCCGGGTTTTAAGAAAACTGGCCTGGGTTAAATACATACATATAGCCTTAATGGCTATATGTGATGTATTTATTTTGCCACTAAAGGTATTTAATATTGCTGCCCAGGGCGCCCCCAGCAGCGCCCTGCACCCTCCGTGACTGAATCAGTGAGACGTGTAGCAACAATGGCGCACAGCTGCAGTGCTGTGCGCTACCTTCATGAAGACTGAGGAGTCTTCTGCCGCCTGCTTTCCGGACCTCCGTCTTCAGCGTCTGTAAGGGGGATCGGCGGCGCGGCTCCGGGACGAACCCCAGGAGGACCTGTGTTCCGACTCCCTCTGGAGCTAAGTGTCCAGTAGCCTAAGACTCCAATCCATCCTGCACGCAGGTGAGTTGGAAATCTCTCCCCTAAGTCCCTCGATGCAGTGATCCTGTTGCCAGCAGGATTCACTGAGATTTAAACCTAAAAAAACTTTTTCTAAGCAGCTCTTTAGGAGAGCCACCTAGATTGCACCCTTCTCGGACGGGCACAAAAACCTAACTGAGGCTTGGAGGAGGGTCATAGGGGGAGGAGCCAGTACGCACCATGTGATCCTAAAAGCTTTATTTAGATGTGCCCTGTCTCCTGCGGAGCCCGCTATTCCCCATGGTCCTGACGGAGTCCCAGCATCCACTAGGACGTTAGAGAAAATACATCGAGAAGGCCAGATCCACACTAAATTCCCACACCCAGAAAAGCATACTATTTGTTTGGCTACCTCATGTACAGATGTAACCATGCTTATCATCACGACATGGATGGCATGGCTAGTGTTCCCGCATCTATGGCATGCACGCCATAGACTTCAATGGTGCAATCACCAGCTGTGACTAGTTGCAGCACGGCGTACGCTGCAGCTTGCCGCGATGCGTATGCCCATGCATATGCATCGTGGCAACATCTGTAATTAGAGACCAGAAGGTATGATTGTATGATGTCACTTCATTCAGCTCTTCCATGTCACTCTAGTTTCCCACCACTTGCCCCATGTAGCAGGGAGAGTAGATAAGCACTAGCAGTGACCAGTGCAGTGCTGGCGCCGAGGTGACTGTACTGGCCGTGGGAGTTACAGGGTGTCACAACTGAGGGCTGGTGTTGGTAGCGGGAAGCCTCAGTTGTAGGGGCTGACGGGTACCTGAACTTAGGAGGTGAGATGGGACTTCTAGACATGCGCAGGAACTGCAGTACCAATGCCCAAAGGCGACTTTAAGGTTTTTATTAAATAATAAAAGTCATAGAAGGTGCAACAAAACAATAACCGTCAAAGAAAGTCTCTGAGTTCCTACTGGTTTGAGACCAGTAACTAGGGGTTGGCTTTAAAGTGCTTTATGATGCTAGAGATCGTAGATAAAGCATTTAAGTGATGCTAGGGATCGTAGAGATAGCACTTGACTGTAATGGCGGATTCTTGAAGACAGTGGGATAAAGTACCACTGGAGAAGAGCTGCTGGAAGCCGAGGCATACACTCTGTCAACGCAGGGTGCAATAGCAAGAGAATCAGGCTGCTCCACAGAGTGTAATCACAGGAGAGTCAGGCTGCACCGCAGAGTATAATCACAGGAGAGTCAGGCTGTACCGCAGAGTATAAACACAGGAGAGTCTCTAGTGAAGCTGAAGACTGGAATCACTGGGAAGACAATTGAAGCACTGACCATTTCCTGGGTGCTGGGACAGGATATTTATACCTGCTGGGGAGCAGGCATTGGCTGACAATTACACACAGGCACCAGCAGCGCTGCAGATTGGTGAGAAGAGTGACATGTGATTTCATCTAACATGGCTGCGCCCATGACAGAGTTTGAAGGGGAAAGATGATCTGAAGAAGCATGTGCCAAACAGCAATGGCGGCGGAGGCCGCAGCAGCAGAAGACTCCACGCTCTCCCACACATGCACAGCGGCCACAGGGATGGCGGCGGCGGCACACAGAGGACGCCACACTCCGCTTCCATGTGGCAAGATCACGGGTGCGGCGGTGACGGCCGTGGCAGGACTGAGAGCGCCATACTAGAGTTAAGTGAAAACGCTAAGAAGGCCACTGAGCCAGCGCTGCGGGTAACACCAGATGAAATGTAAAACAAAACATAGTTATGACCCGGCCCTGGCACGCTGAGCCAATCTCAGGAGACACCTAACTGGTAGAAAATGGCATCCAGTTACCCGGATCGTGACAGCACCCCCCCTTTAGGAGTGGCCCCAGGACACCTCTTAGGTTTCTGAGGAAATCTGGCATGGAAATTCCGGACCAATTTAGGAGCATGGACATCTGATGCATTCGTCCAGGAACGTTCCTCAGGACCATAGCCTTTCCAGTTAATCAGATATTGAAGATGACCATATCTGAGGCATGAATCCAGGATCTTGGCGACCTCATACTCAACACCACGTTGAGTCTGGACTTTGGGAGCTGAGGGAAGCGCTGAATGAAAGCGATTCAGAATCACTGGTTTAAGGAGTGAAACATGGAATGTCTTAGGAACTTTCAGAAATGGAGGTAGCTGGAGCTTGTAAGCCACTGGAAAAGTCTGATATAGTGGGGGGCGAACTTCATGCTTGGGACCCTCAATTTTAGATTCTTTGTAGACAGCCAAACACGATCACCAACTTTAAGGGCAGGAATTGCCCTACGCTTCTTATCCGCAAATCTCTTGTACCTGGAGGACGCTTTCAAAAGAGCTGCTCGAACATTCTTCCAGTTATTTGAAAACTGACGAAGCGTGATATCAGCTGCAGGCACCGATGTTGTTGGAAGCGGTTGGAACTCTGGAACTTTTGGGTGAAACTCATAGTTGGTGAAGAATGGCGTGGAGGAAGATGAAGAATGGTACTGATTGTTGTGGCAAAATTCAGCCCATGGGAGGAGTTGAACCCAATCATCTTGGGAAGAGGATACATAGATACGGAGGAAGGCCTCCAAGTCCTGATTCACCCTCACAGTTTGCCCATTGGTTTGAGGGTGATAGGCTGTAGAGAATTTCAACTTGACTTGGAGAGCCTGGCAAAGACTTTGCCAGAACTTGGCCACAAACTGAACACCTCTGTCGGAAATTATCTTCTCAGGAAGACTGTGTAATCTGAAGATCTCTTGGATGAAGACTTGTGCCAGCTTGGAAGCTGACGGAGACCGGTGAGAGGAATGAAATGAGCCATCTTGGTGAACCGGTCAACTACCACACATAGGGAGATCCGTGACGAAATCCATAGATAAACGAGTCCACGGATGATGAGGAACAGATAACGGAACCAGTTGCCCAACGGGTGACTGGCGAGGCACTTTGCGTTGAGCACATTTTGGGCATGACGCAACAAACTCAGTAATGTCCTTCTTCAGGGTCGGCCACCAGTATGATCTGGAAACAAATTCTAAGGTCTTCTGAATGCCTGCGTGTCCGGCGAAGCGGGAGGAATGTGCCCAATGCAAGAGCTTCCTTCTGAGAGCCGGCTTTATGAAACTTTTCCCAGATGGGGGCATAGAGTCCATCCTCACTGCAGAGAACGCCACTGGATCAATAATATAATGCTTGTCACTTGTCAGTAGACTCAGACTCATTTTCTTGCTCCCAAGAGCGGGAAAGGGCATCAGCCTTACGATTCTGTGAAGTCAAATCTGGAGAAAAAAGAGTGCCCACCTGGCTCGACGAGGGCTGAGACATTGAGCGTTTTTTAAATACAAAAGATTTTTGTGATCCGTCAGAATGGTGATGGTATGAGAAGCGCCTTCTAACAAATATCTCCACTCCTCCAGCGCAAGTTTGATAGCCAAAAGTTCTTGATCACCAAAGAAAACTTCTGAGAGAAAAAAACCACAGGGATATAGATGACCATCATTGGCTATTTGAGACAGGACTGCGCCCACTCCGACAGAAGAGGCATCCACCTCCAGGGTAAAGGGTGAGCTAGTATCTGGCTGTTTTAATACTGGAGAAGAGACGAGCCTCTGTTTCAACTGATGGAAGGCTTGAACGGCTTCTTCTGACCACTTGGAAGGGTTAGCACCTTTCTTTGTAAGCGCAGTAACTGGTGCTGCAATAGTGGAGAAGTCTCTTATAAATTTCCTGTAATAGTTGGCGAAACCTAGAAATCTCTGGATGCCTTTGAGGGTTACAGGAATCTTGATTAGCTTGAAGTTTCTCGGGATCCATCTCCAGACCAGAACTGGGCACAATATACCCCAGGAATGGGATGGATTTGACTTCAAAGACGCATTTTTCCAGTTTGCAATACAGATGATTGGTACAGAGACGGGACAAAACCTCTTTCACCCAGAACCGATGTTCCTCCAAATCATTCGCAAAGATAAGGATATCATCGAGATAGACCACAACATGTCGATAGAGAATGTCTCTGAAGATTTCATTCACGAAGTGGTGGAATACCGCTGGAGCATTGCTGAGTCCGAAAGGCATGACGAGGTACTCGTAATGTCCATCACGGGTGTTAAAAGCGGTCTTCCGGGGGGGCGTGGCTTGAGGCCTGACTGAGAGGAAGTGTCCCTAGAGAGCTCCTGCCGGACCAAGCCCCTATAACCCCTTAAATCAACCTTCACCCCATCTATACCTCCCCTATATCACCCCACAGTTGCCCCTATTACTCAGAGCATTCAGGGAGTGAGCTGCGGAGCCGGAGCACGGGCCTGTCCAGTGCTTGCGGGTTGCGGCCTTCCCTGTGAGGTGAAGCCGGGGCCTCAATTGGTGACTTCCCCCCCGCCCGAGATCGGACATTCCCCGGCCGCTTAAAAGCCGCCCCACGACTCACCCCGCTGCCCTGCTGTGTGCCCCCTACCTGGAGTGGCCTGAACGAGCGGCCGAGAAGAGCCCAAGCGCCCCTGAGGTTACAGGAGCCGACCAGACCTACGGAGCTCCGGTGGCGGCGGCCATACTGGGTGTGGCGTCTGACGAAAATCAGGCGCTGCACCGCTGTAAAAGGTCAGCTGGCCGCGAAAATTAACGGGCGAACTGGCAGTCGATGCTGAAAGGACGGGGGGCCCTAAACACATATAAACTCCTGGGGGCACCGCTGAATAAGCCCGTGTGAAGACACGTCACTTATCACTGACGGCGGCCATCTTGGAGGTGGCAGAACAGGCCCATCTTCTCTGCACTATGCTGCCCCTGCTGGAGCTGTGAAGAATCGAACTCCCTATTTTCAACAGGGAAGCAATTCAGAATCTCAACCCCGCAGCTGCTGTTCTTTACTTTTTATATTACATCTCGTACAACCACGGAAAAGTGTGTTGTAAATCAGGACGCTCTCCTGTGGATCCCTCTCACTGTTTTAACAGATTAATGGGACCTAGGTCCTATAAATGATGTAATTTCACTGATGCCTGACTTCCCCCCCACCCGGATCAACTGTTGAATACGTAACAACCAGGTGGACCATTCTTATTACCACTCCTTAAACGGACGTTTTACTCACACCAGATATTATGAGCAGAGCGAACACCAGAGCAAAAAAATCAGGAGCTTCTCAAGATATCTCACAACACTTCTCACGCCGAGAAAAACCGACTGAAACTTCATCTCCATCCTCACCGATGCCCACCCCCATCATGGATCAGACGGAGGCACCCTCAACTAAGGCGGACATTCAATCCCTTCAGAACATGATATTAGACCTTAAGAGTTCATTCACGACAGCTCTTCAGACAGCGATCGGGGAATTAAAATCTGATATGTCGCTCTGGACTCCCGTACAACCGCGCTGGAATCACGGGTGGACCATCAACAAAATTTCCACAAACAAGTGGGAGAGGACATGAGCTACCTATCCAGCGAATTGGAACTCCTTAAGGATAAAGTTGAGGACAGCGAAAATCGCGAGAGACGGAACAATTTACGCATCCGCAATGTCCCTGAATCTGTCATAGCCTCCGAACTGGAACCATACCTTCAACGCCTGTTTCTTCACCTGGTCCCGTCGCTTTCAAGCTCTGTCATTTTGATAGAGAGAGCTCACCGCGCCCTGAGACCTAAACCGAAGGACTCGGAACCTCCCCGCGATGTTATCCTCCGATTTTTGTCCTTCAAGATTAAAAATAGCATTACACTGGCATGCAGAAATTCAACCTCAATTTTATTCGAAGACTCCCGGCTTCAGATCTATCAAGACCTATCACCGATGACCATTGCTAAACGACGCGATCTACGCTCAGTTACTTCTACATTGCGCGACAATGGCTACAAATACAGCTGGGGATTCCCTTTTCGCCTCATAGTGGAGATCGATGGCAAAATTCACACCATCCGCTCTCCTGATGAAGGGGACAAACTGCTTCGAAAGTTACAGCTGTCTCCAGCCACTACCTCATAGAAGAGAAGCTCCTTCCGTTTAATATCTCTGTTTTTGTAACGTTTAACCGACTTGATTTTGCTCTCAACCTGGCTCAACTGCTATGTAATCCCTGTCTTAGATACCGTTTCATATACAAATGACCAACTACTTTCCTCTTAGAAGGCCCTTGTTGGCGGACCTTTATACCTTATGTAATGTTTTGTTTTTGTCTCGCTATGTTGGTCGGTGGCTTAGAGACACTGCCTTATAGATAGAGTACTGGATTGAATCTTTATCCGATGCCGCGAGGACTGTCGATGGCCGCCGACCTGTCTAGCGACCTTACCATTTGCTCTATTGTTATTACTAAGTTGATACTATCTGTTACATGACCACTCATTTTATCATGTTTTATATCTAGGACTATCCCGCCCTTGAAGTAGGTCTTAGCTTGCTACAAGATGGCCCATCCGTTTTGTCTATTATTGGTTTCGGGTGGGGGGCGTCAGTGCCCTGCCTTGATACTTCCTCCCCCGAATATTAGGGATTAAAGTTATTGTCAAGCATAGAGGATTATTACCCTCATCTGTTATATTGTATTTGTATCCCGCCAGCGAGCTCTCTCATTTTTCTTTTTTTGAGAGCTCAATCTTGGCAGCCGAGTATCCTCCCTACTGGATACTACGTCTGCTTTTTTCTTTTTTGTTTCTTTCCCTTTCTTCTGTTCCCCTCCTCTCTTAGACCCCGGCTACAGCACATCTGTAAATTGGCACCCCTGTAAACACAGATAGATTGATTCATTTATCTAATATTATTCGTATACAGAATTATACACTCCTGTTTTTCTCTCTATAACTTCTCTTTCTATCTCTCTCGTCCATATTAGCAGAGTCCGGGACCCTAGAGATTTCCAGCGAATCACTCCCTCTTCAGCTTCAGCCATGCCGATAACGTGCCTGTCCATTAATGTCAAGGGGCTGAACACTCCCCAGAAGCGCTCTCATCTCCACAGATCTCTTAAAACATTAAAAGGTGATGTGATTTTCTTACAGGAGACACACTTGAAATCGGATTCCCATCCATCCCTGACTTCTAAACATTTCCCTATGGCTTGGTACTTGTCACGAACCGGTCTCTCACCTCTGCGGTTTCTGGGGTTCGTCCGTTGCCAGTGCGGTTGCTCGCGGTGCTGTGCACCCGTGTGGGGACGCGGCGTGATCAGTGGCACAGGTAATGCAGAGTCTGGGAACTGGGAGTGCAGGGACCAAATGGCCTAAGGCACTGCGGTGTGTCTGCTGTATAGGAGGCGGCCATGTTGGAGACCAAATAGGTAATACAGAGCACTTGTGAAAAGACCTGTGGGCAGGTGTAAGCCAATCCCGTGCTTGTGCTGCCTTTAAGTAGGCTGGGATTATGTTACTCTGGGCCAGTGCTTTGTTGTATCAACGCTGTGCTCTAGCTCTGAGCTCTCTCCGTGCATTCCTGTGTGATTCCCGTGGTCCAGATATCGCCTCCGTTCCCAGAGGTCCGTCTGCAGCCTTCACTGCTAAAGATCCACCGGCTCTCCGCTGTGCTGTCAGTTAATTGCACACCTACTGGAAACAGTTGGATTCCCAGAGTCTTGCATGAGGTTACCTTGTCTGCCTGCCTTCAACCATACAAAGTTTGGAGGATTCCACTACTCTCACCTGTTCGTTTGTTCTACTCTGCATTTAACCCGTTCATCACCTTGTCATCTGCTACAGTTTTCACAGTGATCTCCGGAACCCGCAAGTAACCCAATTCAGTACTATTATTTTCTATGTTACCATAACAAGGATAATTCTTCACAGCCTCTCAGTTAACTCTCAAAACTTCATTGCAAATCCTTACAGTTATTTCTTCATGACTGCATTACCCAGTTAAACACATTCTGCAGTTCAGCATCAAAGCTTCTTAATATTTGGACAATTCAACATTTATTCATCAGCTTGTTTTATATACAGTTCCATGAACAATTCTTTTATTTGTTTTTGAGATTTATCCTGCATATTATTTCTGCCATTCCTGCAATACTTCAGTATAATATGATGATTAACAACTTGTCATTTAACTCTTTACTGAATTGTTATTTTTAATAAATATATGAAACGGAACTTTCTTCGTCCTCCCTGCTTTCTTCATACCCCAGCACCTACACCTGTGGTTGGTCCCGGGTTAACGGATTCACAAAAACACCCGGACCTGACAGTACTCCAATCACACAGCAAAAAAACAAGGGGTGGCCACCTTAATAAGAGGGTCCGTCCCTTTCCAATTCCTAGACTGTAAACACGACAATGAAGGTCGCTATGTAATGGTGAGAGGAGAAATTGGACACGAGGAGGTTACCTTGGCTAATCTGTACTCTCCAAACACTGCCCAATCCAAATTCTTTCGCAAGTTTTTTCACGACCTTTACTCATATAGACGAGGTAAGTTACTTGTTGGTGGCGATTTCAACATGGCTCTCACGGGCATGGACAGATCAGGCCCCTTGCGAAGTAGTCAAACCCCGAATTCCTCCGTATTACACAGGGGCATGGCCGAGGCTGGTTTGTTCGATGTCTGGCGTTTCCTTAATCCGACCACTAGGGACTATACTTTCTATTCCAATCCGCATGATGTGTACTCTCGTATCGATATGTTCTTGAGTTGTGCACCTCTCTCCCGTACCGCTCGCTTTTCCTCGATAGTCCCACTTACCTGGACTGACCACGCTGCTTTAACTGCGACATTTGACATTTTTGATATCCCTGACGGAAGACCGACATGGAGACTAAACGAGACACTATTGAAGATCCCTAAGTTTCAGGACTTAATTAAAACAGAGCTTCGGGAATATTTTGCGGTTAATGTAGAAGACGACTGCAGTATAGCCACTATATGGGAAGCCCATAAGGCGGTCATCAGGGGATCCTATATCCAATTTGCATCCCGCCGTAAGAAAAACCGAGAAAACCAAGTTGCTCTGTTAACGGATAACATTGCAACATTGGACCGGGAACACAAACGCACACGCTCTAAAAAAACTCTAGCCGAACTTTCTAAGGCACGTGATGACCTACAATCTCTGCTGGCGGAGAATATTGAGCGCTCGCTTCGATGGGCTAATCAATCGTTTTATGATAAAAGTAACAAGGCACATACTTTATTAGCTAATCAACTACGTGCCAAAAAAGCTAACCAATGCATACATACTATCAGACAACCCTCAGGTAACATTACCTATGACCCCAAAAAAATTAATAGTATCTTTTTTGACTATTATAGGACACTCTATAACCTTGATCCCCCGTCCGATCCTTTAACACAAGCCGACCAGGCACAACAATATCTAGATTCATGCGCTCTTCCTCGTTTAGATGAGGAAACTAACTCTACTCTCAACGCTGATATTTCTGCTGAGGAAATTGAAGCAGCATTGAAAACCCAGGAACCTTCTAAAGCACCGGGTCCGGATGGTTATCCGATGGTGTACTACAAAACCTTCGCCCCTCAACTCATTCCTCATATGATCTCCCTGTTTAATAAAATACTACGGGGTGCGCCTTTCCACACTGACTCCACGACGTCCCGAATTATTGTAATCCCGAAACCTGGAAAAGATCCCTCGCAATGCTCAAATTACAGACCCATATCTCTGATAAATACCGATCTCAAACTTTTTGCCAAAATATTAGCAACTCGCCTGAACGCTGTGTTGCCATCATTAATAGACCCTGATCAAGTGGGATTTATCCCTGGCCGCCAGGCCTCAGACAACACCAGACGTACTATAAATTTGATTCACCAAATAAACTTGACGAAAATACCAGCGATTGCTTTGGCGCTAGATGCCGAAAAGGCATTTGATCGCATTTCCTGGCCTTTTTTGTTTTCTACCCTATCTACGTTTGGCCTCCATGGTCATTTCATCACTGCAATTGCGGCCCTTTATTCTAACCCCTCATCCACGGTCTTGACCAATGGATTGAGCTCACCTCGTTTTAGTTTGAAGAATGGCACTCGTCAGGGATGCCCTCTCTCGCCCCTACTTTTTGCTTTATGCATCGAACCTCTAGCGGCCCGTATTAGACTTAATACGGACATTGGGGGGATTACAGTGGGGCAGAGCTCATACAAAATATCTTTATTTGCGGATGACGTGCTCTTGACTTTATCTAACCCTTTGATTTCTCTTCCTAATCTGCAAAAAGAACTACTCCTATATGGTTCCCTCTCTGGCTACAAAATAAACCACACCAAATCTGAGGCCCTTACATTTAATATCCCACCCCATACCCATTTGATTTTAACCTCCTCTTTCCCTTTTCTTTGGAGACCCTCGGCTATCAAATATCTCGGCATATTCATTACTAAATCCTACACCAGCCTATACCAGACTAATTATGTTCCTATGATTAAAACTCTCACCCAAGACCTAGATAAATGGGACAGATTATTCATTTCATGGATTGGACGGATTAACGCCCTGAAAATGAATCTCCTTCCCCGTATTCTTTACCTATTTCAGACCATCCCGATAATGGTGCCCCGAGTGACTCTGGCTTCACTGCAATCACTGTGCAACAAATTTATCTGGGCTCACCGTAAATCTCGATTAAGACGAACACTGCTGACTAAGAGTGCTACTTCAGGCGGATTGGGATACCCTAACCTTCAGGCTTATTTTAATGCCTGTCACCTTAACCACATGGTGTCCTGGCATTCCCCCCAAGGGAACAGAAAATGGGTTGATATTGAGAACTCAATTTATCAGGGCGTCCCCCTCGACTCTCTTTTATGGCTCCCCAAGTCCTGCAGACCAGCCTCGGCCTACACATTCCCCACGATTAAATTCACCCTTGGATTGTGGGACAAACTCCGCAGCACCTACAACCTATCCTCACACCCCTCGCCTTTAACACCTATCTGGGGACACCCTGCCTTCCCCCCAGGCTGCGAGCGAAAAATAGCGGCCCCATGGCAATCTCAGGGTATTACGAGATTTATCCACGTTAAAGGCCACTCAGCACCGACCTCTTTTGGAGATTTTCAAGAGCGCCTTGGTTTGCCATCCTCGTGTCATTACCATTACATCCAAATTCTTAGCTTTCTCAAATCTCAGCTTAAAACTACACCTTTGAAACCGCCCACCTCCTTTGAACACATGTGTTTACTTTCAATTGGCAAAAAGGGGAATATCTTAACAATATACAACTCTATTCTGACCCCAGCCCCCCCCTGACCGTGAACCCCATGAACAAGCCTGGGAATCAGATCTTTCCCACCCGTTGGAGGATGATCAATGGGAAGAAATCAGAATGCGCATCGCTAAAGCTTATATTAGTGTGGCACTCAGGGAAACATGCTATAAGGTCTACACCAGGTGGTACTTAGTTCCCTCCAGACTTCATTCCATCTACCCCACGACATCAAATCTGTGTTGGAGACTCTGTGGAGATGAGGGTACTTTTTTCCACATATGGTGGACTTGCCCCTCTATTCGCCCCTTTTGGAAAATGGTTGGAGCACTTATTGCTCAAACATGCGGACATGATCTAGATATCTCCCCTGAAACTGCTCTACTTCATGCCCCCATACCACTGCTACCCAAAACCCAAGACAAGCTTGCCATGCTACTTTGCATGGCGGCTAAATCTCTGATCGCTAAATGCTGGAAAGACCATAAACCTCCCTCTAAGGCTCTACTGATATCCAAGATTAATTATATAGCCAGTATGGAATACATTACAAGCCTGAGGAATAACACTGTGGCCCAGTTCCACAGCACCTGGTCTCCTTGGTACCTCGCTCGGTCCTTATTGATGCCCGGATCATGCTAATACTGCTAACACTGCTAACTCTGCTAATACCTCTATCACCTCTGTTGTCTCCCCCTCTATTATTATTACAGTGACTGTTCTCATCCTCTTGCTTCTCTATATGTAATTTTCTCAACGTTTCCACCCTATTAAGTTACGTTTTCTAGCTTCTGCTCTCCTTTCCTTTTCTTTTTCTTTCTTGCTTTTTCTTTTCACAAGATTACACTCTGTTTGGGTATAAATTTTATACTATATATGTAAAATAAAATGAGACTGGTCATATATGCATTTAGATTTATGCAGAGCCCATACTGCTAGTACCTGTTGGCCTATATTTTCATGGAATTGTCTCTATTGTTCTGACATGGTATGTAAAATGTTTGTCTTGATGTTCAATGTCCCTAACCTGCACAATTTTGTTCTTGTTAATGTTTTGATTACTGATCACTCTCAATAAAAATTCTAACTTTAAAAGCGGTCTTCCACTCGTCACCCTTCCAGATTCGGATGAGATTATAAGTACCCCTCAAATCTAATTTTGTAAAAATAGTAGCTCCACTGACGCGGTCAAATAGCTCGGTGATAAGCGGCAGAGGGTACCGATTTTTCACTGTGATGTAATTCAGACCCCGGTAGTCAATACAAGGCTGCAGGCCGCCATCTTTCTTCTTTACGAAGAAGAAGCCTGCACCAGCTGGAGAAGATGAAGGCCGGATAAACCCTTTAGCCAGATTTTTCTTAATATACTCTTCCATGGAGTGGGTCTCAGGCAACGACAATGGATACATGCGTCCACGAGGAGGAGTTTTCCCTGGATGGAGATCGATAGGGCAATCCCATTCTCTATGGGGAGGAAGAATATCGGCTGAGGACTTGCTGAATACATCGGTGAAATCCTGATATGGAGAAGGTGGAACATCAGGAGACTTAGAGGAAGATTTGCAAACTGGAAGCACTTTATGTAGACATGTCTCAGAACAAGAAGGACCCCATGCCAGGATATGGGTAGTCTTCCAATCAACTTGAGGGTTATGCAAACGAAGCCATGGGAGGCCTAGAACCACAGGATGAGTGGCCCTTGGGATTACCAGGAAGGAAATCAGTTCTGTATGCAGAACCCCTACCTTCAGACGGATAGGTAGGGTCTTGGAGGAAATCACTGCATCAGAAATCTTACTACCGTCCACGGCAGTTAAAGATATAGAAGATGACAGTCTCTCAGTGGGTAGAGACCACTGCTTAACGAACTTCTCAGTTATAAAGTTTCCGGCTGCTCCAGAATCCAACAAGGCAATAAGATTCTTGGTACGTTGAGCCACCTGAAGTGAAACTGAAAGGTTGAAGTCACTTGAAGACGGAGAGCAATTCATCACTCCTAGCCGACCCTCTCCTTGGCGGGCTAGGACTTGGAGTTTCCCGGATGCTCAGGACAGGCGTTAATGAGGTGGGAAGGTGCAGCACAATACAGGCAAAGACGATTAGATAGACGTCTTCTACGCTCAGCTGGAGACAATCGTGAGTGACCTATCTGCATAGGTTCGTCTTTGGGCGTAAATGGCTGACGAGGAGGAGGAGCAGAAGGAGTCTTAGGAACTGATGACCTACCTCGCTCTATAGCCCTTTCACGGAACCGTAGGTCAACTTTAGTGCAGAGCGATATGAGCTCATTCAATTTTGAGGGCAAGTCTCTAGTAGCGAGCTGATCTTTAATACGTTCAGACAGGCCTTGCCAAAAGGCTGCATAGAGGGCTTCCTCATTCCAGGAAACTTCAGATGCCAAAGTCTGGAATTTAACTAAATACTGGCCGACAGTTTGTGTCCCCTGACTTAGCCGGAGGATTTCAGAAGAGGCTGATGACACTCGACCTGGCTCATCAAAGATGCGTCTAAATGTTGCCACGAAGTCAGAGTAGGATGACAACAGAGTATCTGATCTTTCCCATAAGGGTGATGCCCAGTCGAGGGCGGAGCCACTGAGAAGGGAGATGATATAAGCAACTTTAGTGCGGTCTGTAGGAAAACTGCCAGGTTGCAACTCAAAGTGGATCTCGCACTGGTTTAAGAAACCCCTGCAGGCTTTTGGGGATCCGTCATATTTAGCAGGTGTCGGCAAGTGGAGACGTGGAGCAGAAATGGGTATGGTAGGTGGGGATACCACCGTAGGTACTGCAGTCGGCACACTGGACGCCCCTGACCCACGGAGGGTTGCTTGAATTTCATCCAGCCGGGAGGAGAGGTCCTGAAGACACCGGATAACATGGCATTGTGCAGCCTCCTGGTGCTCAAGACGGGCTGCCAGTTCTTGCATCGGCCTAGTCCCTTGGACTTGATTTCCGACCGGATCCATTAGGTCAGTGCTTCCTGTCACAACTGAGGGCTGGTGTTGGTAGCGGGAAGCCTCAGTTGTAGGGGCTGACGGGTACCTGAACGTAAGAGGTGAGATGGGACTCCTAGACATGCGCAGGGACTGCAGTACCAATGCCCGAAGGCGACTTTAAGGTTTTTATTAAATAATAAAAGTCATAGAAGGTGCAACAAAACAATAACCGTCAAAGAAAGTCTCTGAGTTCCTACTGGTTTGAGACCAGTAACTAGGGGTTGGCTTTAAAGTGCTTTATGATGCTAGAGATCGTAGATAAAGCATTTAAGTGATGCTAGGGATCGTAGAGATAGCACTTGACTGTAATGGCGGATTCTTGAAGACAGTGGGAGCAAAGTACCACTGGAGAAGAGCTGCTGGAAGCCAAGGCATACACTCTGTCAACGCAGGGTGCAATAGCAAGAGAATCAGGCTGCACCACAGAGTGTAATCACAGGAGAGTCAGGCTGCACCGCAGAGTATAATCACAGGAGAGTCAGGCTGTACCGCAGAGTATAAACACAGGAGAGTCTCTAGTGAAGCTGAAGACTGGAATCACTGGGAAGACAATTGAAGCACTGACCATTTCCTGGGTGCTGGGACAGGATATTTATACCTGCTGGGGAGCAGGCATTGGCTGACAATTACACACAGGCACCAGCAGCGCTGCAGATTGGTGAGAAGAGTGACATGTGATTTCATCTAACATGGCTGCGCCCATGACAGAGTTTGATGGGGAAAGATGATCTGAAGAAGCATGTGCCAAACAGCAATGGCGGCGGAGGCCGCAGCAGCAGAAGACTCCACGCTCTCCCACACACGCACAGCAGCCACAGAGGACGCCACTCTCAGCTTCCATGCGGCAAGATCACGGGCGCGGCGGTGACGGCCGCAGCGGGACTGAGAGCGCCATACTAGAGTTAAGTGAAAACACTAAGAAGGCCGTTGAGCCAGCGCTGCGGGTAACACCAGATGAAATGTAAAACAAAACATAGTTATGACCCGGCCCTGGCACGCTGAGCCAATCTCAGGAGACACCTAACTGGTAGAAAATGGCGTCCAGTTACCCGGATCGTGATACAGGGAGGGCGAGGGCAGGGATGCTGAGGGAAAGTTACAGGGAGGGTGAGGGCATGGATGCTGACTGGGAGCTACAGGTTGGGTGAGGCCAGGGATGCTGACAAAGGAGTTAGAGGGAGGGTAAGGGCTGGGACCCTGAGGGGGAGTTACAGGGAGGGTGACAGTAGGGATGCTGAGTGGGGGAGTTAGAAGGAGGGTGAGTGCACACTGAGGGGGGAGCTACATGGAGGGTGAAGGCAGGGGCACTGAGGGGGAGAGCTATAGGGAGAGTGAGGACAGGGGCACTGAGGGGGGGCTACAGGGAGGGTGAGGATGGGGCACTGAGGGGGGAGCTACAGGGAGGATGAGGGCTGGGACGCTGAGGGGGGAGTTAGAGGGAGGGTGAATGCACACTGAGGGGGGAGTATCAGTGAGGGTGAGGGTAGGGCAGGGCAGGGATGCTGAGGGAAAGTTACAGGGAGGGTGAGGGCATGGATGCTGACTGGGAGCTACAGGTTGGGTGAGGCCAGGGACGCTGACAAAGGAGTTAGAGGGAGGGTAAGGGCTGGGACCCTGAGGGGGAGTTACAGGGAGGGTGACAGTAGGGATGCTGAGTGGGGGAGTTAGAAGGAGGGTGAGTGCACACTGAGGGGGGAGCTACATGGAGGGTGAAGGCAGGGGCACTGAGGGGGGGAGCTATAGGGAGAGTGAGGACAGGGGCACTGAGGGGGGGCTACAGGGAGGGTGAGGACGGGGCACTGAGGGGGGAGCTACAGGGAGGATGAGGGCTGGGACGCTGAGGGGGGAGTTAGAGGGAGGGTGAATGCACACTGAGGGGGGAGTATCAGTGAGGGTGAGGGTAGGGCAGGGCACTGAGGGGGGAGTTAAGAGTAAAGGTGAGGGCAGGGATGCTGACAGGGAGTTAGAATGAGTGTGAGGGGCACTGAGGGTGGAGTTACAGGGACAGTGAGGGCATGGATGCTGACAGCGGAGAGGGAGGGTACGTGCTGGGATGCTGAGGGGGGAGTTAGAGGGAGAGTGAGGGCACACTGAGGGGGGAGCTACAGGGAGGGTGAGGACAGGGGCACTGCATGGGGAGATGCAGGGATGGTGAGGGCTGGGACACTGAGAGGGGAGTTAGAGGGAGGGTGAGAGTAGGGATGCTGAGGGGGGAGCTACATGGAGGGTGAGGGCAGGGATGCTGACGGGGAGCTACAGGGAGGGTGAGGGCAGGGACACTGATGGGGAGTTACAGGGTAGGTGAGGGCATGGACGCTGATGGGGTGTTAGAGGGAGGGTGACAGCAGGGGCACTGAGGGGGGAGTTACAGGGAGGGAAGAGGCCTAAAAAAAATAGCTTTGTTAGAATAAATAAAATACTCTAAATCCAAGTGTGAATTAAACATTCATATACTGACTAGAGATGTGCAGCGGGCATTTTTCGGGTTTTGTGTTTTGGTTTTGGATTTGGGTTCCGCGGTCGTGTTTTGGATTCGGACGCGTTTTGGCAAAACCTCCCTTTCAAATTTTTGTCGGATTCGGGTGTGTTTTTAAAAAAAAAACCTCAAAAACAGCTTAAATCATAGAATTTGGGGGTAATTTTGATCCTATAGTATTATTAACCTCAATAACCAGAATTTTTATAGTTTTTAGGCCAAAAGGTTGCACCGAGGTCACTGGATGACTAAGCTAAGCGACCCAAGTGGTCAGCACAAACACCTGGCCCATCTAGGAGTGGCACTGCAGTGGCAGACAGGAGGGCAAATATCAAAAAAGGCCCCTAACAGCACATGATGCAAAGATGAAAAAAAGGTGCACCGAGGTTGCTGTAGCCTTAGCTAAGCGACAAAAACCACCTGGCCCATCTGGTAGTCTCACGCAGTGGCTGAATGTCAAGAGTGGGCCGCAATTGTTCGGTCCACTGACAGCATCTCCAGCACGCTCCAGTCACTTTAAAAAAAAAATATGCAATTGGTGGACTTATACGGCAGTACCCCAGGACTAATACAGCAGTACCCCTGGACTCATACGGCAGTGTCACACAGGATGGCACTTTTCAAAAACTGGGCCCCAAACAGCACCTCATGCAATGATGTCGAAGAGGTGCAATGAGGTAACTGAATGACTAAGCCAAGTGACACAAACAATTCCAACTGGAATTATATGTCCAAATCACTGGAATTATTGGGCAAGATCACTGTAATTAATAATTATAAATCACTTATATTAATTGGTAGAATCACTGTAATGCTACGTCCAAATCACTGGAATTATTTGGCAAGATCACTGTAATTAATAATTATAAATCACTGATATTAATTGGTAAAATCACTGTAATGCTACATCCAAATCACTGGAATTAATTGGCAAAATCTCGCTATCGCCTGCCTAGTGAAATGGAATCTAGATGGGATTTGGTACCGGGGACACAATAACTTCATCAATTGTCTAAATCCCACTGCACTAATGGCGGATAACGGGCACACGTCTAACAGTGCACTGATTATACTGAGCACTGATTATACTGATCAGTAATTATGCTGAGCACTGATTATACTGATCACTGATTTTATTGAGTACTGATTTTACTGAGCACTGATGATACTACGGAGAACTGACACTGAGCAGCACGATACAGCACAAGACACTGTACTAGTATTAGTGAGCAGCACAAAAGCACTCTGGAATTGTCACCCCCTAGATACCACTGTGACTGGAATGATGATGACCTATGCACAGTGACAGGACACTACCACAGCAACCTACAGCAGCAAGATGCAGCACAAGACACTGGACTATTAGTAATGTACTGTAGTATACTGAGCACCACACAATGCAGCACAAGACAATGAGCAGTGATACTGAGCACTGATGAGGATGATACTGAGAACTGACACTGAGCAGCAAGATGCAGCCCTGGACTATTAGTAATGTCCTGTAGTATACTGAACACCACACAATGTAGCACAAGACAATTAGCAGTGATACTGAGCACTGATGAGGATACTAGAACTGACACTGAGCAGCAAGATGCAGCACTGGACTATTGTACTGTAGTATACTGGTAATGTTTTTTATTTGAATATTGCAACCTTCATACATCTTATTTACATATATACAAATTTACAACATATAAATAAAGTAAAAAAAAATTGAACAATAACAGAAAATTTCCATTTATTTTTAACATTTTCCCCCATTTTACATATTCCCTACACACTTTCCCTTAACTCTAACAATTTCCTTTAGAAACTTTCTTTTACCACAATTTGCCTCCTCTTCTTCCTCCATGCTTTCCCTTCACCTGTTCTTGAGCCCATACATTCCTCTCTCGCTCCTCCTTTCATTCCCCACCACCACCATTCACTCCACTTTCATTCCACCCATCCTCTCACCTTTTATACCATTTACTCTACTTTCATCCCAAACAAACCAACATTTAAACGAGAAGTCAATAATAATCTGGGCAGCACTTCCAGTGTATGCAACCATTTATAAAAGAAAACCAGTCTCAACATTCTATTTCAACTTAAAATTGAGATAGTTATAGAAAAGTTTTTCCCAGTACCTGGAGGCTAGAAATTTTCCGTCACCCACTAAGGGGGCTTCAGCTGGCGCCACAAGTGGGACCAACTGATGACATCCAATCTCTCTTCCTCCATTTCCATCATCCGCTTCACCTCATGTAGTATTAAGCCCTCCACCATTTCGCAGGGAAGGATTTTATTTCTCAATGAAACCTGACACCGTGCATTCCATAAGTGATACCTGACAGCTAGACTTATCATAAAAATTGTGCATAAATCAAAATCCTCATACCCTTTGAATGCCCCATATGCCCATCCCTGGTAATCCAAACCAGAAAGACAAGGTATTCCTAGAGCTCTTGACACTCTTTTGTAAATGTTTATATTAAAAGGACACTGAAGCAAGAAATGGTCCATACTCTCCTCCTGACCCTGACACTCCTCCCGTGGACAATCACGATCATTGGATCTTCTAAACTTCAGGTTCCCCTTTACATAGAGCTTCCCTTGGAACGAGAACCAGGCGATGTCCCTAAATTTCAACGGGATCCTCTGAGAATTTATCAGAGAAATCCCTTCTGAACATACAGTTTCTGGGCAATCCTTCAGGGCCAATGGGACATGGAAGTGAGTTTGCAAGACCCTCTTCCCCAACTCCTTCCTACTGAGATCTCTTAACTCCCCCACTCCCAAGCCCCATCGCCCAATCACTTTCAAGCACTGGATCACATAGATCGGGAGGTGGCCTCTTCTACGCCGAGAGTTTCTCAAGTGACCTCCTTCTATCCATACTGTGAGGAAGGGAGATATCCATTCTCTAAAACCGTCTGCCCACCGAGGGGGATTCTCTGAAAACAGACCCCCAAAATTCATTTTTAAAAAAGCTGTTATAAAAAACACCACCGGGTTGACCATATCCAGTCCCCCCTTGGTCCTCGGTTTGCATGCAATGCCTCTCTTGACCATATTCATTTTGTTTCCCCACAACAGCAAGAAAAACAAAGAGCCAATTTTAGACCACAGTGGTTCTGGCAATAAACATACATAACTGACATATAAAAACAATGGAATCAGATAGGTTTTACACAAATCAACCCTTTCCCTCAGGGAGAATTTCCATCCTCTCCAACTTTTTACTTTCCGGGTCGCCTCTTCCAGTATCCTTTCCCAATTTGCTGTGGCATAATCGCCCTGGTCGAATCTTATTCCTAGAATCTTAATTGGATGGCTGGCCACGGGGAGGCTGTCCGGAAGGTCAAATTCTCTACCTTCCTCCCCCATCCAGAAAGCTTCACACTTGTCCTGATTTATCATGGAGCCCGAGGCTCCAGAGTATTCGCCTATCAGTTGGTCCACATCACAGGCCTCTGTATTTGAAGACAGAACCACTGTGACATCATCAGCATAGGCAATTACCCTTAGTGGTTCTCCCTGGCCCAGCTGCACCCCTCCCACCATGCTGTCCTCAATCCTCCGAATAAAAGGATCGATCGCAAACACGTAAAGAAGAGGGCTCAGGGGGCAACCCTGACGGACACCAGAGTTCACCACAAAGGCAGGCCCTACCCAACCATTAACAAGCGGGAAGCTCTCGGCCTTGTTGTACAATATACGTAGCCAATTGACTAGTTTAACTGGAATGCCATACCTTTCCAGCAAAGTCCAGAGGTACTCATGGTTGACTCGGTCAAAAGCTTTGGACTGATCCAATGCCAGTAAGTATTTCCCCCACTTCTCAACCCTGCACCGCTCTATGGCCTCCCGGACACCAAGGACAGCACTAAATGTGCTTCGACCTTTCACAGTACAATGCTGAGAAGTCGAGAGCAACTGCCCGGAAAATTCCATCAGCCTATTAAATATGATTTTTGCCAACACCTTCCTATCCGTATCGAGAAGTGCTATGGGGCGCCAATTCTCAATGCGAGCCGGGTCCTTTCCCTTAGAGAGTAAAATAAGCGCAGAAAGCCTCATGGAGGGAGGGAGTTCTCCCTCTGCCAGGCCACTGTTAAAAACCTCCACGAGACGAGGTGCCAGGACGTCTGAGAATTCTTTATAGAATTCAGCAGTCAAACCATCTGGCCCAGGTGTCTTTTTTGATGTTAAACCGCCAATTGCTTCTCTGACCTCCTCCACAGATATCTCACTCTCTAAGCAATCAATTGAGGCATCCGGTTCCACAAGCCCTGGTATCCTCCCCAGAAATTCCTCCATCCTCTCTCTGCTAAGTGCCTTCTCAGACAGCAGATCAGTGTAATAGGTTCTAATGACTTCCAGGATGCCCTCTCTTCCCTCCTGCACGACACCCTTTCCATCAATCAGACCTCTGATTTCCTTTAACTCGATCTTTCGCCTACAATTCTGGTAGGGATCCGGGGAGTGGTACTTGCCATAATCCCTCTCCTGAATCAAAGACGAAAGTCGACTATACTGCAACTGCTGCATCTGAGATTTCACCCGGGAGATTTCCCCATCATCTCCTCTTTCAGAGATCAGGAAATCTAATTTCCTCCTCAGAGCATAGTAGGCATTTTTTTTTACCAAGTTTTTCCTTACTACCAGCCACTTGAAAAACCTTCGGGTCCTCTCTTTGACCTCCTCCCACCACTCCGATCTACTCCATCCTGCCTCCAACAGTGTTTCCTGTGCTTGGAAGAATTCCCTAAAAGATTGTCTTACCTTCTCTTCCTTTAAGAGCTCTGAGTTCAGCCTCCATAGGCCCCTTCCTTTCGAGATCGACTGTGAGGCATTCAAAGAAAAAGTCAAGAACCCGTGATCCGAAAATTCTACCAACCTTACCTGTGAAGACAAAGTCTTGGAAGTTTCTTTAACAAAAAATCTATCTATTCTAGTCCTACTCTGACCACTAAAATATGTGTAACCCGTGAGGTCTGGATGGTGCCGAATATGGACATCAACCAAACCAGCCTGTCTAACCATTGATACTAAATAATTTGAATCATAGCCCATGGCTTTTTTGGCTCCTCCCCTGTCTTTTGGCCTAACTACGGCGTTAAAATCGCCACCAAAAACAACCTGCTGGGCCGTAAAAAGAAATGGCTTGATCCTCTTGAAAAGGCATTTCCTATCCCAGGCTTTCTGGGGCCCATAAATATTGATCAGCCTCAGGTCATGCCCTCTCAAGGTGACATCTAAGATCATACACCTTCCAATTTGTAACTCAATAACCTTGTGCACAGTTACTATGCCGGCAAAAAGTACCGCCACCCCACCATAAGGCTCAGCCGCAAGAGACCAATAGGAGGGCCCACCTCTCCACTCGTTTTTGGCTTTGTGGAGAGCCGCCAACCTGTTAACCCGGGTCTCCTGCAAAAACAAAATATCAAAATCCTGGTTGTTAAAAAAATCAAAAGCCATAAATCGAGCCTTATCGGAAAGAACGGAAGCCACATTAATCGTGGCACATCGTATAGGGTGGAGATCCATGTTTCTTTGGTGATTGAGTTTCACTACCCATTATCCTTATTCACTTCTCCCCTCCACCACCATCACCATCACCACCACCAACACCACATTCCATTCTTACAACAGCCTCTCCTTCTTTCATCCCGGCTCCCTCCACACCCGAACCAGGATCCGGGGGTTTCCGGATAGAATCCTTTACAGGAGGTTCCTTTTCTATCAAGACCTGCTGTCCATTCCCCTCTTGCGACTCCTCTGTTTCTTCCATCTTCAGTTCCTCTATCTCTGATTCTACTTTTTCTTTTCCCACTAGGGATGAACCTGCTGGGTCCCATTCTAGTTCACTTTCTGATTCCCTGCCTGAACTTTCCCTACAACTGTCCTTCCTCTCCTTCTTCTTCTTTCCTCCTTCCCCACTTCCCCTCTCTCTCTCTCTGCCTCCTTTTCCTTACCTTCTTTCTCCTCAGCACCAACCCACCCTTTTCCTTTACCACCTCCCCCTCCTCTTCATCAGTGGGAACTCCCTCAAACCTATTAAATAATAATAAGTCCTCCTTAATTACTGTTTTTTTGCTTTTCCCACCTTTTATCACTAGCTGAAAACCTTCTTCCTCATCTTCTTTCCCCTTCACCCTTCCTCCCGCCAAACTCCACTCCGTCTTTCCTTCCCTCAGTTTCACTGACCCTCTTCGCACTTCTTTTCCCCTTTCTTCCACCACTCTTGCTTTATTCTTCGTCCCTAATTCTTCAATACTCTCCCTCCTACTTCTCCATTCCTTTGTTTTTTCCGCCTCCGGACACCTACTGTAAGGGTGCCCTTCACCACCACATAAATTACAACAAATATTATTGCATGACCTTGAGGTGTGGCCCAGTCCGCCGCATAAATTGCATTTGACCGCGTCGCATTCATGGCTCAAATGCCCAGGGCCGCCACACTTAAAGCAAGTCTTCGGCTGGCCCTGGTAGAACACCTGAATGCGATCGCGGCCAATATACGCGGCGGACGGCAGATGTTTCACCCCCTCACAGCTTTTCGTCAAACACACATTTGCAGACCATGCTCCACCCCACACCCCCAACGTATAGTCCGACTTCTCAAGGCTTAGTTTTTTCTCACAATGCCTGCTCAACCAATATTTTATGTCGTTCTCTGGAATTGTCTCATTTCGCACAAGAATAGACACTCTTGTGCTATCCACCTTCCCCGTCATGATGAAAGTAAAATTATTGAAAAAACTCCCCTCTTCCAGATCAGACAACTTTGAGAAACACTCCTGCATTACCCTGTTTGCCATAAAGGCCACATCAAACTCATTTGAGTTCACAGGGTGAATGCATGAGTACAACTGCCTGGCCACAAAACCCAAATCAAAAAATTTCCTTAAGAAATCTACTTTTGAAGGGGCGCCCCCTTCACCCACCCACTTAAAATGTATTATTTTTCTTCTACCGAACCCTCCCGCTTCTGCATTACCTCCCCCCGCATCTCCACCCTGCCCTGAAACAATTGGATTGCTCAGTACCTTGGCATAAGAAGTTTCCACTTCCCTCAATACACCATCAGTACCTGTAGCAGCACCAAAGACAGGGGTAGGGCCTGGGGGTGGAACAAAAATAGGTATCACATTTATTTTTTTCTTTACCAGGCACCAAGTTCTTGCTTTTGTCTTTATGTTTCAGAGTTACTGACCTTGGACTTTGCTAGACTTCTCACTTTCATTTTTCTTAATTTTTATACTTTCTTTTAAGTTCTCTTTGCTTCCACCTTGGCCCCCCTCCCCCCTGAAAAGCCCAACTGGGCCCCCTCCACCCAAAAAAAATTCTGGTACTCCCCCAGTTGCCTCCTTTCTTTCTTTGCTAAGGTCACTCACCTCCAGCTTACTGTCTCCAGTAAGCTCCTTTCCATTCTGCGCAGCTGTTTTGCCACTACTCATGCTGGTCGGGCCATCCTCTGACATCTTCTGCTTTACCACCGGGATCCCCGCACCACTCCTCTCTGATACCTTGGTCTTGGCACTTGCAGCTCCGTTCACCTTTCCACTCTTTCCTTTACCTGCCACATCTCCAGGATCCCCCTGCTGCCGCTGTGCTGGGCGCTCCGTCTCATTTTTTTTTCCGCCAGCCGGAGTAGTTTCAACTTCTGCCACAGACTTCCCCTCTGCCTCCATAGAAACTGGACTCTCCTTTCCACTGGCCTCGTCATCAGGGTTCCCTCTACTCCCTTGGTACTGTGCTACTGCTGGCTCCTCCTCCACTTCCCCGTCACCCGGGACTCCGTTCTGGGGCCGCTCCCCCTTCTCCGCTGGACCTTGCATCGCTACAGGGGAATCCTTAGCAGCTGGCAATGCTGTTAACCCTTGCCGTGCCGGAGGATTTTCTTCATTTCCCTTCTTGCTAAAATCCTCCTGGGCAGCCACCATTTTCTCCTTTATACGTGCCTGATACAGGGTAAGATCTTCTATTTGGTCCCTGTACCGTTGTCTTTCCCATACCTGACACTTGTTCCTTTTCTTCCTTGCCTCTGTGATGTGGTTATTAACTTTCTTGGATTCATATATTAACTCTTGTAATGACATTCCTGCCAGGATCTCTTCTGTACTTGAATCTTCCTCTGATTCTGAGTTTAACCCCTCCGATGCCGAACTCTCCTCCATACTGCACTCCTCCTTTTCTTTAACCCCTAACCCCCCCGCATCTGCAGATCCCCCCCTAGGAGCTAGCTTGCCCCCAAAGGTACTATCTGCCTGCTCAGGAGGCTCGGGGGAGGCTTCATACCAGGATACTTTTTCCATTTCCTTTTCTTTTATTTTTTCAACCAGCGGCACCAGCCGCTCTCCTCCGTCCTGCAGCTTCCCCCTTCTCCCCTCACAGGGACTCCCGGCCATTACAGCATTCCCCCCAGGGGCTACACCACCCCCAGGGGTACCTGCTGCTGTTGACACTGTAAGGGGGGCTACCATGGACAGAGACCCTTCTTGGGGTTTCTCTCCTCCGTGCGGCGCCGATTGCCGCTCCCCTTCCTTAAACGGACTTGCAGGCACAATTTCCCCTTCAGCGAGAGGACCTTTTGCAGCTCCGGCTCCGGGGCTCTCTGCACTCTGCGTTTTTTGTTCTGAGGTACCCCCCCTTTGCACGGAGTGGGTATATTGCTCACCTCTAGCCCCTGCAGGTCCTGGGCACTCAGATCTTGACTCCGGAAGCTTTTTCTTCTGTTCTTTTGCAGAAGCAGTTGCCATTGCAATCCTGCTAGATGTTCTTTCATTCCCTTTCTTTTTTACTTTCACTGGGGAAGCTAGTAAAATCCTCCGTGACCTCCTCATGATTAAAGGGTACCTCCTGGCACCCCCTAATAGTTAAAGACACAGACCCCAGCTGGGCCCTTCCAGGCAGGGGAGTCCCTTAGCACAGCTGCCCGCTCCCAAGCTCCCAGAGCAGGGAGAGGGGGCGGGATCCCTCAGGTAACCAGATGGAGCCCAGGAGCTCCTGCAGACACGTCCAGACATGTCCAGAACTGAGTAGTATACTGGTCACCACATTGCAGCACTGACACTGAGCACTGATGAGGATACTAGAACTGACACTGAGCAGCAAGATGCAGCACTGCACTATTGTACTATAGTATACTGGTCACCACAATGCAGCACTGATACTGAGCACAGATATTGAGCTGATATTGAGCTTTCCACTCAGAGAACGTAGCCACGTTCCCTCCGCTCACTCTACAATGCACGAGTGAAAATGGCGGTGGCGCGCGGGTCTTTACATGGAATCCGAATCTCGCGAGAATCCGACAGCGGGATGATGATGTTTTGCCTCGTTCGGGGTTTCAGGCGGGAAGAACCGAGGCTGCCTTGGACCCATGTAAACCACGTGGAGTTCGGGGGGGTTTGGTTCTTGGAGAACCGAACCCGCTCATCTCTAATACCGACTAGAAGTTACAGAGAGCCACACCCCCCCCCTCCCCCCCGACTGTCGATTACCATACATATACAGTATTTGGAGTATAAGTAGTGCCTCCTCTCTTCTTTAGGAATACACTGTCTGCGTGCTGTGGCTATCCCTTTGTTTTAGAGCAGCTCACTGAGGAGGCTCGGTACTCGGAGAGAGTACTCAGAACTGTGATAGTGTGGTCTTCATGGGTGGGTGGACGGCGCATGTCAATTACATTTCTGCGGCACATCTCTTCATGCCGCCGGCCAGGGCCGATGCTAGGGTGTTCGGTGCCCTCCTACAAATACACGTGGCTGCATTCATCCTACCCGCAAGCAGCCGCATCGCATCAGCGACTAGCTGCGGCAAGCTTTGTCTGGTTCACAGGAGCGTACACACCATGCGATCATACAAAGAGAGACAAGAGAGAGGTGACAGCACACCTTAATATATAGAATAAAAGTAGAAATAGAAAGTTGCGCAATAATCTGTTACCACAAGTTTTCACTTATTAAAATGCATAGAAAAAACATGTAATCATCCTTGTAAATATGTTGTAATTTCTTCATATTGGCCCTCATTCTGACCTGATCGCACGCAGCAACTTTTTGCTGCCCGTGCGATCAGGTAGACACCGCCTATGGGGGAGTGGGTTTTTGCATAGCAAGGCTGCGATCGCTTGTGCAGCCCTGCTATGCAAAAAAAGTTTTGTGCAGAACTAGACTAGGGTAAGACTTACTTACCCTGTGCGATCACTTCAGCGTTGCAGGTCCCGGAATTGACATCAGACATCTGCCCTCCAAACGCCTCGACACGCCTGCGTTCGGATCTCCACGCCCCGAAAACGGTGAGTTGATGGATCAGCCTTCCTCCTGTCAATCTTCTTGCGGTCACCGCTGCGACAGCTTTCTTCGTTGGCGCGCGATCGGGTCGGAATGACCCCCATTGTCTGTAAGTTCATAGGATATTGCCAATATAAAAAGATCCTTAAATGAGTTCCGCAATTCATAAGGTGAATTCACATTTCCACAAGTTTCCACAACAGGAAAAGAAAGACCAGCAGTGCAGATAACTAAAGGTAATTGCACAAATTTAATGTACATATCACTCACATTTCATATATTATACACAAGCATGTAAAAAACATCCGACTGGTGATGGTTCATCTCATACCCCAACTGGACCTGACGGTAATCGGTAGGAAAAGAAGGTGCCCGGACACTCCAGTAACCCACACGTGGTATCCAAACTCAGGGTAGTATAACTCAGTTGGTCAGTGTTAGAAGCCACTCATGCTTAATGCGTTTCAAACCTTGCGGTTCTTCCTCAGAAGCGTCTGGTGGCTAGTGACATTGATTGAGGTTTTATACTTTTTCTAATGAGAAGCAGGTGCTCACACTTAAAACATTATAAAGTGTTAAGCAATTCAGAATGTCCGATCGGCTCCATTGTTTGACCACGCTTTAGTTCCAGCGTGCGTTCTACCTATGTGCGTATAACCGGAAGTCAAGTCTTTCCATTGGTATGATAAGGAACCTGGAAAGACTTAACTTACGGTTATGCGCACATAGGTGCAACGCACGCTGGAACACAAAGTGCATTCAGACTCCGGAGCCAATAACCTTGAGTTATCTGCACTGCTGGTCTTTCTTTCTCTTTTATGAGAATCACTATATGTTGTGGAAACGTAAATTCACCTTATGAATTGCAGAACATAAGGGATTGAAGGATCTCTCTATGGGGGTCATTCCGAGTTGATCGCTCGCTAGCTGTTTTTAGCAGCCGTGCAAACGCATAGTCGCAGCCGACCTGGGAGTGTATTTTCGCTGTGCAAGGGTGCGAACGCCTGTGCAGCCGAGCTCTCCAAAAACATTTTGTGCAGTTTCTGTATGAGTAGGTCTGAACCAGTGGCGTGCGGTGAGGTCAGTGGCTGGTGAGGCACTACCATAATGTCCGCCGAATCCTGGCGATGACCCCTACCGCCGCCGAGCCAATGCCCGCTACTGCCTCTGAGCCGATGCCTGCTGCCACCGCCAATGGCTTACAAACTCGGCCACCATCAACTGACCCAGCCCTCCGCCACTAATTTGCATCTCAGTCCGATGCCGCCAATGCCCGCTGCCTGCCTGCTCATCATAAAAAAATTAAAATTAGTGTTTGGGACTGGGAAGGGAGTGGGAGGAGGACATGAATGCAGTTTTGTTGTCCAGGGCTTCCAGTAACTTGATGTAAAAAAAAATGCGTGAGGTCCCCCCTCCTAAGTATAACCAGCCTCGGGTTTTTTGAGCCGGTCCTGGTTGTTTAAATACTGGGGGAAAAATTGGACAGGGGTTCCCCGTATTTAGACAACCAGCACCGGGCTCTTAGTCAAGTCCTGGTTCCAAAAATACGGGGGACAAAAGATGTAGGGGTTCCCCATATTTTTAAAACCTGCACCGGGCTCCACTAGCCAGGGACATAATGCCACAGCCGGGGGACACATTTATGTAGGTCCCTGCGGCCGTGGCATTACCCCCCCAACTAGTCACCTCTAGCCAAGGTTCCCTGGAGGAGTGGGGACCCCTTAAATCAAGGGGGTCCTCCCCTCCAGGCACCCAAGGGCCAGGGGTGAAGCCCGAGGCTGTCCCCAGCACCCCTGGGCGGTGGGTGCCGGGCTGATAGCCATGTGTGTAAAAAAAGAATATTGTTTTTTGTTGTGGAACTACAAGGGCCAGCAAGCCTCCCCTGCTTGCTGGTACTTGGAGAACCCCAAGTACCAGCATGCGGGGAAATAAAGGGTCCGCTGGTACCTGTAGTTCTACAACAACAACAAAATACCCAAATAAAAACACAACACACACACCGTGACAGTAAAATGTTATTATAACACACGTACACACTCACACATACTTACCTACATCCCACGCCGGTCACGTCCACTTGTCCATGTAGAATCCATTAGGGTAGGGCAGGCTTTTTCAACCAGTGTGCCGTGGCACACGGGTTCACTACGGCTGGCCGGCGGTCGGGCTCCCGGCGACCAGCATACCGGCGCCGGGAGGCCGACCGCCGGCTTACCGACAGTGTGGCGAGCGCAAATGAGCCCCTTGCGGGCTCGCTGCGCTCGCCACGCTACGCGCCACACTATTTTATTCTCCCTCTATGGGGGTCGTGGACCCCCACGAAGGAAAATAAGTGTCGGTATGCCGGCTGTCGGGCTCCCGGCGCCGGTATACTGAGCGCCGGGAGCCCGACCGCCGGCATACAGAAGACCACCCGTGGCACACTAGTGTGCCGCGACCAGTTGCAAGGTGTGCCGCGAAGCCAGAGCAGCTTCCTGCACCTTCAGAGTGAACTGTTGGCCCGGGCTCTTCTTAGAGGATCAGTCATGCTCCGGCCGTGACCTATGCCTTGATGACGCGGCAGTGTGATATCATAGGTCACGGCCGCTGCGTCTCACCACCCAGCCAGCCCACCCGACTGCATACACATCTTCCAGTTCCCGTCCGCATCCACAGCTTTCCTTGCCCACCCACATCCACACCTGCCCGACCGCCCGCTGCTCAGTATTCGCAGCACTCCACTATGAACAACCCCCGTTACTGAGGGACAGGGAGGAGGACAGCTGACCTGTAGGGGCTAATATTTGTTGTGTTATTTCTCCTGTGGGCAGCAATAGGATTTATGGATTTATGGGGGGAACAATGTGAATAATTCATGTGGGGAGCAAAAAATTCTGACCCTAATGCTCTCTCAAACTACCGCCCTATCTCTCAGCTCCCTTGTCTCTCTAAGCTACTTGAGAGACTTGCCTACACTCGACTCACACACTTTCTTAACTCATACACTTTGTTGGACCCACTTCAGTCAGGCTTCCGTTCCCAACATTCCACAGAGACGGCACTGACTAAAGTGGTTAATGATTTGGTCACTACGAAGTCTAAAGGACACTACTCACTACTTATTCTTCTAGACCTATCTGCTGCATTTGACACTGTAGACCACTCTCTTCTCATACAGACACTACAATCCCTAGGTCTTAAAGACACAGCCCTTTCTTGGTTCCTATCGTACCTATCTAATCGCTCCTTCAGTGTTCGCTTCTCTGAATCTACCTCCTCTTCGCTACCTCTTTCAGTTGGAGTACCGCAAGGCTCAGTCTTGGGTCCTCTGCTTTTCTCTATCTATACCTCATCTCTTGGTAAACTAATCAGCTCTTTTGGTTTTCAGTATCATCTGTACGCAGATGATACTCAAATCTAGCTATCCTCCCCCGACTTGTCCCTATCTGTACTGGACCGTGTCACTGAATGCCTTTCTGCCATCTCATCCTGGATGACATCTCGCCACCTCAAACTTAATATTTCAAAGACAGAGTTAATTATATTTCCACCGGCCAATAGTAGGTACCAACCTGATATCTCTATCACTGTTGAAAACTCGACTATCTACCCTACCCCACAAGCTCGCTGCCTAGGTGTCATCCTTGACTCTGATCTGTCCTTTGTTCCCCACATTCAATCTGTCTCAAGATCATGTTACATGCATCTAAAAAACATATCCAAAATACGACCATACCTTACACAAGACACTGCAAAAACTCTAATCCACGCTCTCATTATCTCCCGCATTGATTATTGCAATAGTCTCCTAACTGGTCTTCCCAAAACGAGACTCTCACCACTACAATCCATTCTGAATGCAGCGGCGAGGCTTATCTTCCTCGCTAGACGTTCATCGTCTGCAGATCCACTCTGTCAGTCCCTCCATTGGTTACCTGTACTCTACCGCATTCAATATAAAATACTTTTACTCACACACAAGGCCATTAACCAAACTACACCAACGTACATCACTTCGCTTATCACAAAATATCTCCCAACCCGACCTCTTCGCTCTTCACAAGACCTGCGTCTCTCATCCACACTCATTACTCGCTCCCACTCACGACTGCAGGACTTTCATCGGGCTGCACCCACTCTGTGGAATGCCCTTCCACGCACAATAAGACTCTCCTCTAGTCTCCAAACCTTCAAGCGTTCCCTCAAAACTCACCTCTTTAGGCAAGCTTATCACATTCCAGAACCGCCCACATAACTTTCATAAACCTTCCTATCAAATTACATCCACTCTGTACAGTCCACACATATCCTCACATGTCTTTTCATTCTATGCAATAGATAGCACCTTTCCTTGTGTACATATGCCTATTTCCCTATAGATTGTAAGCTTGCGAGCAGGGCCTTCCTACCTCTATGACTGTTATCACCCAGTTTGTTATTGTTATTTCAAATTGTAAAGCGCAACGGAATTTGCTGCGCTATATAAGAAACTGTAAATAAATAATACAAAATAAAAAATGTGGGGAGCAATAGGATTTATGTGGGGAGAAATGTGATTGATTTATGTGGGTAGCTATGTGATTGTTTTTTCTGTGTAGGCCAATGTATGTGTGGATTTTTTTTTACTGTGAGGGCCAATGTGTGTTTTTTGTTTGTTTTTTTTCTGAGGGGAACTGATGGTGTGCCTTAGCAATTTTAAATTATTGTTCGGTGTGCCGCGAGTAAAAAAAGGTTGAAAATCACTGGGGTAGGGGTACCTGTAAAAATGAGAGAGATTACTTACCTACATCCCACGCCGATCACGTCCACTTGTCCAGTAGAATCCATTACCTGGAAAATAAGTAAGTTACACATAAAAATTTCAACCCACAGGAGGGGGGAAAAGGAGAGAGAGAGAGAGAGAGAGAGAGAGAGAGAGAGAATAAATTATGGCAGACAGCTTCCCCTTTTTACACATTACGGCAGACAGCGCACCCTTTTATTCACATTACGGCAGACAGCGTCCCCTTTTTACATATAACGGTAGACAGCGCGCCCTTTTATACACATTACGGCAGACAGCGTCCCCTTTTTACACATAACGGCAGACAGCGTGCCCTTTTTACACATTACGGCAGACAGCGCGCCCTTTTTTACACATTACGTCAGACAGCGCCCCCCTTTTTACACATTACGGCAGACATCGCGCCCTTTTTTACACATTACGGCAGACAGCACCCCCCTTCTTACACATTACGGTAGACAGCGTCCCCTTTTTACACATTACGGCAGACAGCGCGCCCTTTTTTACATATTACGGCAGACAGCGCCCCCCTTTTTACACATTACGGCAAACAGCGTCCACTTTTTACACATTACGGCAGCCAGTCCCCCTTTTTACACATTACAGCAGACAGTCCCCCTTTTTACACATTACGGAAGACAGCGTCCTTTTTTACACATTAAGAGAGAGAGAGAGAGAGAGAGAGGGGGGGGGGGGGAACAACCTGCCTGCTGCTGTGTGCGGACAGAGCCGCCGGAGAAGGACAGGGGAGAGCCGTACAAGTCAGCGGGAGGGGAGGACGGAGCCGCCGGACACTTCCAGCTGAGAGACGCCCAGAGGAGAG
Source organism: Pseudophryne corroboree (assembly GCF_028390025.1). Taxonomy (NCBI): domain Eukaryota; kingdom Metazoa; phylum Chordata; class Amphibia; order Anura; family Myobatrachidae; genus Pseudophryne; species Pseudophryne corroboree. Next base: position 239,140,650 of record NC_086445.1, on the reverse strand, counting down.
AGATGTCTGGTACCTGTGAGCGGGAGGGGGGGCCGGAGCTGGCGGACACTTCCAGGTGGTGAGAGCCGCCCAGAGGAGAGAGACGTCTGGTGCCTGTGAGCGGGAGGGGCGGGACGGGACGGCGGAGCATGACAGGAGAGAGCAGCAGTCACCGCAGACCCACCGCTGCTCCCGCCCCAACTTCCGCCTCCCGCTGCGTCTGGGTGATTGGACAAGCGGATCCAGCAGTGGATCCGCAGTACAATCACAGCTGCCTCGCTGACACGGGGGTGGTGTCCCTGTCAGCGAGGCACTTTTTCCAGTGCCGCTTTCCCACTGTTTTTCAATGGGCTTTTAAAGCCCAGTGCTAGGCTCCGCCCCCCGCTCTCTCCCCGTTCCTGTTATGTATGGGAGGCACTGCTATCAGTGCCTCCCAAAGTCATTTTACACAATAAAAAATATGGCATTGCATCAAGAAGATACTTATGACATTAATATGTGTCATAAGTATCTTCTATGTATTATTTTACTAATTAATCACAGGGGAGGCACTGCCTCCCCTGCCTCCCCTGACTGCACGTTCCTGGTCTGAACTTACTCAGCCAATGCGATCACTTCAGCCTGTCCGGTCCTGGAATTGAGACACCCGCCCTGCAAACACTTGGACACGCCTGCGTATTTCCAACCTCTCACAGAAAACGGTCAGTTGCCACCCACAAAACGCCCTCTTTCTGTCAATCTCCTTGCGATCGGCTGTGCGAATGGATTCTTCGTTAAATCCATCGCTCAGCAACAATCCGCTTGTACCCGTATGACACGCGTGCGCATTGCGGTGCATACGCATGCGCAGTAGTCACCTGATCGCTGCACTGCGAAAAACTGTAGTGTGCGATCAGGTCGGAATGACCCCCTATATTGGCAATATCCTATGAACTTACAGACAATATGAGGAAATTACAACATATTTATGTGATACCCTGAAACTGCAGCCCAAATCAACTGTGGCACTACAGGTGCCAGCATGACTTTAATAAAAATAAAATGTTTGCTGGAGTTGCATAAGCACTGTGCCAGCAGCCTACAGCTTGCAGCACAGAAGGAGTTAACAGCACAGCTCATAGCTATACAGATCAGTCTGCAAAATGCAAAGGGCATGACTCACTCATTTGCAGACTCAGAGCGGGAAACTGAGAGCGGGAAAGACAGAGCGGGAAATCCCAGATTTAGAATGTGACCCTGGGAATGCAAGGTTATAAAAATGTTGTCCTGCAGTGAGACACAAGACAGCTACAACAGAATGAGAGCAGCAGCAGCAGAGCAGAGAGCAGACAGACAGTGAGGAGAAGCACATGTTTTAGCTAGCTGAAGTGTGGTGGATTAACCAGAAAGATGTAGCACCAGTGAGGGCTCCCCACATGTTTAGGTGGGGAGTGATGCCAGCCACAGCAAAGCATTTGACAGAGGGAGACATCGCAGTGTGAGAGCAGCAGTATGCAGAATCCAGTGAAAGGGTGATGCCAGGAGAAAAGTGTACTCAAGGTGTGAGTCTCAAGAGGTATCTGGGTGAAGTGGTCGGAAGCCACATGGCGTGAGTAAGCGCCCCCCATGGAAAAGTATCTCGAGAGGTATCTGGGTGAAGTGGTCGGAAAGCCACGCGGCGTGAGTAAGCGCCCCCAAGGAAAAGAATCCTCGCTAAGTAAGAGAGAGAGACGGCAACCTGATGTGTAGCACTACTGGTCACAGAATGCCCTGGTATGTACTGATGTTCGCCATATATATGCCGCTGCGACTAAGCGATGCGCTGGAGGAGGTGCCCTGATGTGTGATCTACTGTAACTGTTATGCTTTGTGCTGGAGGAGCGTTCACAAGTTATCCCTGCAATCTCCCTGTTTGATGTTAAAATAAACTTTATGCTGTTTTTCTGAGATGGCCTGGCGCCCAATTCTTTATGCGCTGCACCGACACCTGTAGTCCACACCCACAATGCACTTGTAATTAAACACCCGATTATTCAGGGGACCCTCTGGTAACTGTGCCTGAACCCATGACAAGCCGGGGCAAAGTAAGTTTGATGTACTATACACAGTGACTGCAGATTATGCATACCCAGATACCAGTGGGGTATCACATTTACAAGGGTGATTACATGTTTTTTCTATGCATTTTAATAAGTGAAAACGTGTGGTTAGAGATAATTGCAAATTTTCTATTTCTCCTTTTTTTCTATTGGTTAATTGTTGTTGGAACCAAGGTGAAGGTTCCGTGGAACAGAAAGATGCTGCATTAGGTTTCTGTTACATATGCGCAAGTGACCCAGTTTCTTTTGTTCATTAGCAATCCTTAATATGACCCCCCCCAGCACACATTATTATGACACCCCCCCTCCCCAGCACACATCATTATGACCCCCCTCCCCAGCACACATTATTATGACCCCCCCACCCCCCAGCACACATTATTATGATACCCCCTCCCCCAGCACACATTATGACACCCCCTCCCCCCAGCACACATTATTATGACACCCCCTCCCCAGTACACATCATTATGACCCCCCTCCCCAGCACACATTATTATGACACCCCCTCCCCCAGCACACATTATTATGACACCCCTCCCCCCAGCACACATTATTATGATACCCCCTCCCCCAGCACACATTATTATGACACCCTTACCCCCCAGCACACATTATTATGACACCCCCCCCTCCCCAGCACACATTATTATGATACCCCCTCCCCCCAGCACACATTATGACACCCCTCCCCCCCAGCACACATTATTATGATACCCCCTCCCCCCAGCACACATTATTAAGACACTCCCTCCTTCCTCCCCAGCACACTTCAATGTGATAGTTTCTTTCCTCCCCCCTCTCCCTTCGATTATCTGAGGCAGCACTACCTGAGCCTCTGCAGTCAAGAGTCTTCGTTCCTCTGTGTGGCTGGCTGCTACTGTAGTACTGCACGCTGCTCTACACTAGCTGTGCTGCTCCTCTTCCCGTGGCTGCTGGCTCCTCCAGTCAGTGCACAGTCAGGTGTACATCACGTGACTTCCTGTCTGTGCATTGGTGTCCCCTACTTGAATCCACCTCTGATAGAAGGGGAGGGGTGAGCGATGGTAGCGTCTAGTTTACCTTCGTGGAGAGGACCTTTCCCATAACCCCCTGGGTCCATGTCACAATCTATTTGAAATAGTAAACTGTGGCGAGCGGAGCAAGTCACCGAGCCCTAAGGGTGGCGAGCTAAGCGAGCCCGCGAGGGTCCAATGCTGCATAGAAAAAAAAATTACCCCAAACGAACGGAGAACGAAGAAATCATTTAGGTGCTGTAAGGGCGGAAGTTCTCTCCTGCCCTCTCGTTTTGTCACTTCCAGGTCCTGAGCACGAAGGTAACATAGAAATAACCGGTGAGCGATGCTGAAGACTGCTGTGTCTTCAGTGGGGATGGGAGGGAGGACTGGAGGGGCGACACTGCTGCCTGTTTTGACTAGTGCAGCAGGGTGGAGCGTGCTGTGGGTGGGAGATCAGAGTGTGAAGAGCTTCTGCTCATGCTACCGGCGCCGCTGCCTGTCAGTGTGACAGGCGCAGCTTCGGCAGCAACACTGCATATCAGCAAGGTAGCAGAGCAGGGAGAGCGCCTCTCTAGCCCTGCGCCTCCCTGCTTTGCCGACCTTGCTGGGCGGGTAGCGCTGGGCCTGATTGGACGTTCACTGCACGGAGCGAAGGATGTAATGTGCGGTCTTTCACCTGACCGCACATCACTCCTCCGCTCCTCCTGTAAATGATTGGTGCCTCTCTATGTTTGGGGGGGGGGGATAAGAGCTGCCACCTTGCCCCCCCAGTTCCGACGCCTCTGGACAGAAACAACTAATGAGTCCAGGCAATACACACTTTACAGAAAAAAACAATTATTGGTTGTAGTAAGCTAGTTGGATAAATCATCACAGATCTATATTGTACTACCACCTCATGAGTTACAAGCAGTTACAGAAAACTATGAACTGTAACTATAAGCTCTTGGGAGCAGAAACCTTCATCCCACTTGTGTCAATCTGTTTAGAGGCACAAAGTAAGTACCCTAAAAAAGTAAAATACAGTATAGGCTGTATGTACTACAGTGGCATCAGTGGTTTAGCAAAATAAACTACTACATATGTATTATATCTGTAGAACACATCACTATAGTTATGTAGACCTAACAACTTTTTACAATCTTTGGGCCAAACTTTATCAGTGTGTAAAGATCTATGCTTGGTAGCTAGACAGGATATGTTTCTGTACTGTCTACCTACAGCATGCGGCATGTTTCTACACAACAAAGTTAATAGTTAGCTTGTGTTGTATGGCAGAAAATTATTTGGAAACTGCTTCATAAAAAGGATGGATCATGTTCAAATACGCAAAAGTGATATTTGGAGGGGAGATCAGCCAATAAGATGGGTTGGGACAGGGCAGGGTCCATTGCTAAATATGGAGAGAGTACTGTAGGTTCTGAGGAGCACAATTATTGAAAGGGGCTTTACTTACAGTGCCGAATGGAATGCCTTGACTTTTGCATCCCCTCTGACCTATTCTCTTGAATTTATCAGGTGTTAATAAAAGTAAACAAGTTTGTTCCAAAATTAATGCGAAACAAAAACCAATATGCACAAGAATTATGGTACTGCGCTTATAAAGTCATTCTCCATTTGGCAAGGCTGAAAAATACCTCAAAACACACAGCTATATATATAAAAATGGATGTATGTGTGTATGTAGAACTCGAGGACATACACTGAAACTGGAGGGAGGCAGGTTTAGGGGAAATTTAAGGAAAAATTACTCCACAGAAAGGGTAGTGGATAAGTGGAATAGCCTCCCATCAGAGGTAGTAGAGGCTAAGACTGTAGGGCAATTTAAACATGCTTGGGACAGGCATATGAATATCCTTACAAAGAATTAAGGTTCAAAAAGGGTTGAGATTACCTAAAGGATAAAAAGTAAAAGGGGCAGCCTAGATGGGCCAAGTGGTTCTTATCCACCATCAAATTCTCTGTTTCTATGTTCCAACATAACCCGGAGCAGTTTACACCAAACCTGGTACACATATGACTTGCAATTTGGAAAAAAATACTGTGGGGGTAAGACACCCCTAGCACCTCTAGGGGTGGGGGTGGGAAGGGGGTGACATGTAAAAGTCCATAGTAGTCTGAGATGAATAGTCATGGGCTCAATGTAAATAGTCCACCAATCTAGGTACACATATGACTTACAATTTGGACAAAAATACTGTGGGGGTAAGACACCCCTAGGGCTGGGGGGTGGGAAGGGGGTGACATGTAAAAAGCCATAGTTTTGTGGGTCACTGAGATGAATAGTGAGGGGCGCAAAAAAATAGTCTTCTTGCGTTAAGATGTCCATGCGGGCGAAGCCGCGGGCAAAAAGCTAGGCATCATCAGAGGTGGGATGGGGCAGAGAAGGAGGCGGATTATTCTCCTCAGTGCCAGCCTTTTGACAGCATCAATCCGAGGAAGGCCCATCCGTAGGTGCGGCCTGTCAAAGATTGGCAGCAGCGGGTGAAGCATTTCCTGTTGTAAGTCTAATTAGTTTACAAGGAAGTTCTTCAAAATGAAAGTTATACGCACGGAAATATTTGAAATTCCGTAGCAAAGCACGGGTATTCAGCTAGTATGTATATAAAAAAAGATATATAACTATTTTATTTCTCATGATTCACTAGAAATCTTATTTTATATAAAACATAAAAGGAATCAATTGCAATCATATAAAAATATATATATAAAAATCTATTGTTAATTGTAAAGAAATGGGTAAATGCTAAATGCAAGTCACAAACTTTATAGTGTGTCAGTTCAGAAACCTTGGGGTATATTTACTAAGATTCGTATTTGTGTCGATTTGGAGGGAGATTAAACACGAATGATCGAATGTGTGAATTTGCAACTTTATGAATTTTTCACGCCTCATTTACTATGCTGTCGTATTCTGCATTTTCGTTTTTTCCGATGTCGATGTAATTCGTAATTTCGGCCAGTGTTTTACGGGAGTGATTAGTAAAACACTGCCGAACCTAACACAATGAATCCCGGCCGGATCAGTGTGATCCGTGCAGGACTTAATTGTGTACCTTAAAAAAAGAGTTTAAAGAGTTAAAAAACTGAAAAAAAATGCGTGGGGTCCCCACTCCTAAGCATAACCAGCCTCGGGCTCTTTGAGCCGGTCCTGGTTGTAAAAATATGGGAGGAAAAATGACTGGGGATCCCCCATATTTTAACAACCAGCACCGGGCTCTGCGCCTGGTCCTGGTGCCAAAAATACAGGGGACAAAAGACGTAGGGGTCCCCCGTATTTTTAACACCAGCACCGGGCTCCACTAGTCAGAGAGATAATGGCACAGCCGGGGGACACTTTTATATCAGTCCCTGCGGCCCTGGCATTAAATCACTAACTAGTCACCCCTGGCCGGGATACCCTAAGGAGTGGGGACCCCTTAAATCAAGGGGTCCCCCCCTCCAGCCACCCAAGGGCCAGAGAATCCATAAGTACCAGCATGCGGTGGAAAAACGGGCCCGCTTGTACCTGTAGTACTACTACAAAAAAAATACCCAACAAAAAACAGAACACACACACCGTGACAGTAAAACTTTATTACATACATGCACACCTACATACACACATACTTACCTATGTTCACATGAGGCTCGGTCCACTTCTCCACGTAGAATCCACGGGGTACCTGTAAATAAAATTATACTCACACAATCCAGTGTAGCTTCGTCCTCTTTGTAATCCACATACTTGGCAAAAAAACAAACCGAAAAACCCGATCCATGCACTGAAAGGGGTCCCATGTTTACACATGGGACCCCTTTCCCGACTGCCGGGACCCCCGTGACTCATGTCAAAGAGGGTCCCTTCAGCCAATCAGGGAACGCCACATCATGGCACTCTCCTGATTGGCTGTGCGCTCCTGAGCTGTCAGTCAGGCAGCGCACGGCAGAGATACAATGTAGCACATAGGCGCTCCATTGTATCCAATGGTGGGAACTTTGCGGTCAGCGGTTGACCGCGAGTAACCACAACCGCTGACCGCAAAGTTCCCACCATTGGACCAGCTTGCGGGGGAGGCTTCCTGGGACTTGTAGTACTGCTACAAAAAACAATGGGGGTAATTCCAAGTTGATCGCAGCAGGATTTTTGATAGCAATTGGGTAAAACCATGTGCACTGCAGGGGAGGCAGATATAACATGTGCAGAAAGAGTTAGATTTGGGTGGGTTATTTTATTTCTGTGCAGGGTAAATACTGGCTACTTTATATTTTTACACTGCAAATTAGATTGCAGATTGAACACACCCCACCCAAATCTAACTCTCTCTGCACATGTTAAATCTGCCTCCCCTGCAGTGCACATGGTTTTGCCCAATTGCTAACAAAAATCCTGCTGCGATCAACTCAGAATTACCCCTAATATTCTTATTTTTACACTTGGCTATCAGCCTCCCATCCGCCGCCCTTTGATGGGGGGGACAGCCTCGGGCTTCACCCCTGACCCTTGGGTGGCTGGAGGGGGGGGGGGCTTGATTTAAGGGGTCCCCACTCCTCCAGGGTACCCTGGCCAGGGGTGAATAGTTAGTGATTTAATGTCAGGGCCGCAGGGACCGATATAAAAGTGTCCCCCGACTGTGGCATTATCTCTCTGACTAGTGGAGCCCGGTGCTGGTGTTAAAAATATGGGGGATCCCCAGTCATTTTTTACCCCATATATTTACAACCAGGACTGGCTCAAAGAGCCCGAGGCTGGTTATGCTTAGGAGGGGGGACCCCACGCAATTTTTTTTTCAGATTTTTAACCCTTTCACACCCCTTCCCACTGATAAACATGCACGGATCTCACGGATCTGTGCATGCCTATCAGAACACGGTAAAAAAAAGCAGGTCTATTTTAAAACTGCTTTTTTTTACGAATTGTATTTTTTCACGGCAGTGTTTGGCTATTGCCGGCAGTGTTTGTGAATTAGAATTTTTAGTAAATTACCGAGTTGTATAAAATAACAGGCGCATTTGATCGATGGTGTATTCATTCGTAATTTTTTTCTTTGACTTCCAAAAAGATACGAATGCCCTCATCACTGCCGAGATTTTGGTTTAGTAAATTCCCAAGATGACACTTTGAAGAAAAAACACCAAATCGGTCAAAATCGGGACCTTAGTAAATATACCCCCTGGTTGTGGGTTCACACTCCCAACGTATTTGGCAGTTGGGCAAAACCATGTGAACTGCAGGGGGGGCAGATATAACATGTGCAGAGAGAGTTAGATTTGGGTGTGGTGAGTTAAATCTGCAATCTAAATTGCAGTGTAAAAATAAAGCAGCCAGTATTTACCCTGCACAGAAACAAAATAACCCATCCAAATCTAACTCTCTCTGCAAATGTTATATCTGCCCCCCTGCAGTGCACATGGTTTTGCCCAACTGCTACAAAATTTCCTGCTGCGATCAACTTGGAATTACCCCCGGAGTCTTTACCAAATCAACTGGCTCTGTCCTTTTTGCTCCTCAGGTTAGTGCCACAAAAATGTTACTCTTTATTCACAGATGAATTATGAAATAACGTTTCTCCTTAATAGATAGATTTCCACTGTGGTAGTGTGTGGTCTTTACATAGAATCAGCCACTGTAAGTCTGCATATATTCCGTACCTCAGTATGTGCTGCCGGGCTGCAGCATTGAGTGGCTGAGATCAATAAGCCCTATACCATCTATAGAAGGCTCCAGCATGCTGCTACACTCAGAATACAATATCTAGGGCCGGATTTATGTCATGGAGATGCCTGGAGAGGAGAAGCAAGTGGGCGGCGATGGGATGGGCTAAGGGGGTCATTCCGAGTTGATCGCTAGCTGCTTTCATTCGCTGTGCAGCGATCAGGCAAAAAAACTGCACTTTTGTGTATGCGTATGCTGCGCAATGCGCACGCGCGTCGTTCTATTACAACGAACGATGTAATTTCACTCAAGGTTTAGCGAAGCTTTTCAGTCGCACTGCTGGCCGCAGAGTGATTGACAGGAAGAGGGCGTTTCTGGGTGTCAACTGACCGTTTTCAGGGAGCGTCAGGAAAAACGCAGGTGTGACAGGAAAAACGCAGGCGTGGCTGGGCGAACGCAGGGCGTGTTCGTGACGTCAAAACAGGAACTGAATAGTCTGAAGTCATCGCAAGCGCTGAGTAGGTCTGAAGCTACTCTAAAACTGCACAAAATTATTTTGTAGCCGTTCTGCGATCCTTTCGTTCGCACTTCTGCTAAGCTAAAATACACTCGCAGTGGGAGGCGGCATAGCGTTTGCACGGCTGCTAAAAACAGCTAGCGAGCGATCAACTCGGAATGACCACCTTAGTGCATAATTTCAGGGAAAATTACTCGATTTGACCATATTTGTATAGGACGGAGATAAAAAGACAAAATTAGCATATGATCACATCATTAGGCCGCGCACACACCCCCATCCCCCAAGACTGCGGTTTCTCCGTATTTACAGTATCTCCCCATTCTGCCCACTTAACTAGGAAGTGGGCAGAATGCAGGAGGGTTGCCCACTCTTCCGGGGATGAGGGGGATTGCCCGAGAATTAGGCCCTTTGTTAAAAAATCTGTACTCCTGCAGCAGAAAAAGCAGTGATGTAAACCAACACAACCTCCAGATGCTTTTTGCAGCGATGATGCCTTAAAGACCTCTCTAACACGTTTCACTCTGTAGGGGGCTTTATCAGAGGGAATATTTCTACCCTCTAACCTAGCAGAGATTGGGTCTTATACTTTACTTTTAATTAGTGATGATGCCGGTTCGGTTCCTCGGAAACCGAACCCCCCCGAACTTCACCCATTTTACACGGGTCCGAGGCATACTCGGATTCTCCCGTATGGCTCGGTTAACCCGAGCGCGCCTGAACGTCATCATCCCGCTGTCGGATTCTCGCGAGATTCGGATTCTATATAAGCAGCCGCGCATCGCCGCCATTTTCACTCGTGCATTGGAAATGTTAGGTTGAGTTGATGCAAATATTTGTGCTTGCTTATATCATTGTGGGGACTGGGGAGCAGCTTTATATTATTATAGGAGGAGTACAGTGCAGAGTTTTGCTGATCAGTGACCACCAGTATACGTTGTCTGCCTGAAAAACACTCCATATCTGTGCTCAGTGTGCTGCATATATCTGTGCTCACACTGCTTTATTGTGGGGACTGGGGACCACCAGTATAATATTATATAGGAGGAGTACAGTGCAGAGTTTTGCTGACCAGTGACCACCAGTATACGTTGTCTGCCTGAAAAACACTCCATATCTGTGCTGCATTGTGTAGTATATAGTAGGAGTACAGTGCATAATTTTGCTGACCACCAGTATATAATATATAGGAGTACGGTACAGAAGGCCACTGCTATACCTACCTCTGTGTCGTCAAGTATACTATCCATCCATACCTGTGGTGCATTTAAGTTTTGCACAGCTTGCTGACCACCAGTATATAATATATAGCATTACGGTACAGTAGGCCACTGCTGTACCTACCTCTGTGTCGTCAAGTATACTATCCATCTACATTCTATACCTGTGGTGCATTTTAGTTTTGCAGTTTGCTGACAGTGACCACCAGTATATATAGCAGTACGGTACGGAAGGCCACTGCTGTACCTACCTCTGTATCGTCAAGTATACTATCCATCTACATTCTATACCTGTGGTGCATTTCAGTTGTGCAGTTTGCTGACACAGTGACCACCAGTATATATAGCAGTACGGAACGGAAGGCCACTGCTGTACCTACCTCTGTGTCGTCAAGTATACTATCCATCTACATTCTATACCTGTGGTGTATTTTAGTTTTGCAGTTTGCTGACAGTGACCACCAGTATATATAGCAGTACGGTACGGAAGGCCACTGCTGTACCTACCTCTGTGTCGTCAAGTATATTATCCATCTACATTCTATACCTGTGGTGCATTTTAGTTTTGCAGTTTGCTGACACAGTGACCACCAGTATATATAGCAGTACGGTACGGAAGGCCACTGCTGTACCTACCTCTGTGTCGTCAAGTATACTATCCATCTAGATTCTATACCTGTGGTGCATTTCAGTTGTGCAGTTTGCTGACACAGTGACCACCAGTATATATAGCAGTACGGTACGGAAAGCCACTGCTGTACCTACCTCTGTGTCGTCAAGTAGACTATCCATCTACATTCTATACCTGTGGTACATTTTAGTTTTGCAGTTTGCTGACACAGTGACCACCAGTATATATAGCAGTACGGTACGGAAGGCCACTGCTGTACCTACATCTGTGTCATCAAGTATACTATCCATCTACATTCTATACCTGTGGTGCATTTTAGTTTTGCAGTTTGCTGACACAGTGACCACCAGTATATATAGCAGAACGGTACGGAAGGCCACTGCTGTACCTACCTCTGTGTCGTCGAGTATACTATCCATCTACATTCTATACCTGTGGTGTATTTTAGTTTTGCAGTTTGCTGACAGTGACCACCAGTATATATAGCAGTACGGTACGGAAGGCCACGGCTGTACCTACCTCTGTATCGTCAAGTATACTATCCATCTACATTCTATACCTGTGGTGCATTTTAGTTTTGCAGTTTGCTGACACAGTGACCACCAGTATATATAGCAGTACGGTACGGAAGGCCACTGCTCTACCTACCTCTGTGTCGTCAAGTATACTATCCATCTAGATTCTATACCTGTGGTGCATTTCAGTTGTGCAGTTTGCTAACACAGTGACCACCAGTATATGTAGCAGTACGGTACGGAAGGCCACTGCTGTACCTACCTCTGTGTCGTCAAGTATACTATCCATCTACATTCTATACCTGTGGTGCATTTTAGTTTTGCAGTTTGCTGACACAGTGACCACCAGTATATATAGCAGTACGGTACGGAAGGCCACTGCTGTACCTACCTCTGTGTCGTTGAGTATACTATCCATCTACATTCTATACCTGTGGTGCATTTCAGTTGTGCAGTTTGCTGACACAGTGACCACCAGTATATATAGCAGTACGGTACGGAAGGCCACTGCTGTACCTACCTCTGTGTCGTCAAGTATACTATCCATCTACATTTTATACCTGTGGTGCATTTTAGTTTTGCAGTTTGCTGACAGTGACCACCAGTATATATAGCAGTACGGTACGGAAGGCCACTGCTGTACCTACCTCTGTGTCATCAAGTATACTATCCATCTACATTCTATACCTGTGGTGCATTTTAGTTTTGCAGTTTGCTGACACAGTGACCACCAGTATATATAGCAGTACGTACGGAAGGCCACTGCTGTACCTATCTCTGTGTCGTCAAGCATACTATCCATCTACATTCTATACCTGTGGTGCATTTCAGTTGTGCAGTTTGCTGACACAGTGACCACCAGTATATATAGCAGTACGGTACAGAAGGCCACTGCTGTACCTACCTCTGTGTCGTCAAGTATACTATCCATCTACATTTTATACCTGTGGTGCATTTTAGTTTTGCAGTTTGCTGACAGTGACCACCAGTATATATAGCAGTACGGTACGGAAGGCCACTGCTGTACCTACCTCTGTGTCATCAAGTATACTATCCATCTACATTCTATACCTGTGGTGCATTTTAGTTTTGCAGTTTGCTGACACAGTGACCACCAGTATATATAGCAGTACGGTACGGAAGGCCACTGCTGTACCTACCTCTGTGTCGTCAAGTATACTATCCATCTAGATTCTATACCTGTGGTGCATTTCAGTTGTGCAGTTTGCTGACACAGTGACCACCAGTATATATAGCAGTACGGTACGGAAAGCCACTGCTGTACCTACCTCTGTGTCGTCAAGTAGACTATCCATCTACATTCTATACCTGTGGTACATTTTAGTTTTGCAGTTTGCTGACACAGTGACCACCAGTATATATAGCAGTACGGTACGGAAGGCCACTGCTGTACCTACATCTGTGTCATCAAGTATACTATCCATCTACATTCTATACCTGTGGTGCATTTTAGTTTTGCAGTTTGCTGACACAGTGACCACCAGTATATATAGCAGAACGGTACGGAAGGCCACTGCTGTACCTACCTCTGTGTCGTCAAGTATACTATCCATCTACATTCTATACCTGTGGTGCATTTTAGTTTTGCAGTTTGCTGACAGTGACCACCAGTATATATAGCAGTACGGTACGGAAGGCCACTGCTGTACCTACCTCTGTGTCGTCAAGTATACTATCCATCTACATTCTATACCTGTGGTGCATTTCAGTTGTGCAGTTTGCTGACAGTGACCACCAGTATATATATTCAGTACGGTACGGAAGGCCACTGCTGTACCTACCTCTGTGTCGTCAAGTATACTATCCATCTACATTCTATACCTGTGGTGCATTTTAGTTTTGCAGTTTGCTGACAGTGACCACCAGTATATATAGCAGTACGGTACAGAAGGCCACTGCTGTACCTACCTCTGTGTCGTCAAGTATATTATCCATCTACGTTCTATATCTGTGGTGCATTTTAGTTTTGCAGTTTGCTGACACAGTGACCACCAGTATATATAGCAGTACGGTAAGGAAAGCCACTGCTGTACCTACCTCTGTGTCGTCAAGTAGACTATCCATCTACATTCTATACCTGTGGTACATTTTAGTTTTGCAGTTTGCTGACACAGTGACCACCAGTATATATAGCAGTACGGTACGGAAGGCCACTGCTGTACCTACATCTGTGTCATCAAGTATACTATCCATCTACATTCTATACCTGTGGTGCATTTTAGTTTTGCAGTTTGCTGACACAGTGACCACCAGTATATATAGCAGTACGGTACGGAAGGCCACTGCTGTACCTACCTCTGTATCGTCAAGTATACTATCCATCTACATTCTATACCTGTGGTGCATTTCAGTTGTGCAGTTTGCTGACACAGTGACCACCAGTATATATAGCAGTACGGTACGGAAGGCCACTGCTGTACCTACCTCTGTGTCGTCAAGTATACTATCCATCTACATTCTATACCTGTGGTGCATTTTAGTTTTGCAGTTTGCTGACAGTGACCACCAGTATATATATTCAGTACGGTACAGAAGGCCACTGCTGTACCTACCTCTGTGTCGTCAAGTATATTATCCATCTACATTCTATACCTGTGGTGCATTTTAGTTTTGCAGTTTGCTGACACAGTGACCACCAGTATATATAGCAGTACGGTACGGAAGGCCACTGCTCTACCTACCTCTGTGTCGTCAAGTATACTATCCATCTAGATTCTATACCTGTGGTGCATTTCAGTTGTGCAGTTTGCTAACACAGTGACCACCAGTATATATAGCAGTACCGTACGGAAGGCCACTGCTGTACCTACCTCTGTGTCGTCAAGTATACTATCCATCTACATTCTATACCTGTGGTGCATTTTAGTTTTGCAGTTTGCTGACACAGTGACCACCAGTATATATAGCAGTACGGTACAGAAGGCCACTGCTGTACCTACCTCTGTGTCGTCAAGTATATTATCCATCTACATTCTATACCTGTGGTGCATTTTAGTTTTGCAGTTTGCTGACACAGTGACCACCAGTATATATAGCAGTACTGTACGGAAGGCCACTGCTGTACCTACCTCTGTGTCGTCAAGTATACTATCCATCTACATTCTATACCTGTGGTGCATTTTAGTTTTGCAGTTTGCTGACACAGTGACCACCAGTATATATAGCAGTACGTACGGAAGGCCACTGCTGTACCTACCTCTGTGTCGTCAAGCATACTATCCATCTACATTCTATACCTGTGGTGCATTTCAGTTGTGCAGTTTGCTGACACAGTGACCACCAGTATATATAGCAGTACGGTACAGAAGGCCACTGCTGTACCTACCTCTGTGTCGTCAAGTATACTATCCATCTACATTTTATACCTGTGGTGCATTTTAGTTTTGCAGTTTGCTGACAGTGACCACCAGTATATATAGCAGTACGGTACGGAAGGCCACTGCTGTACCTACCTCTGTGTCATCAAGTATACTATCCATCTACATTCTATACCTGTGGTGCATTTTAGTTTTGCAGTTTGCTGACACAGTGACCACCAGTATATATAGCAGTACGGTACGGAAGGCCACTGCTGTACCTACCTCTGTGTCGTCAAGTATACTATCCATCTAGATTCTATACCTATGGTGCATTTCAGTTGTGCAGTTTGCTGACACAGTGACCACCAATATATATAGCAGTACGGTACGGAAAGCCACTGCTGTACCTACCTCTGTGTCGTCAAGTAGACTATCCATCTACATTCTATACCTGTGGTACATTTTAGTTTTGCAGTTTGCTGACACAGTGACCACCAGTATATATAGTAGTACGGTACGGAAGGCCACTGCTGTACCTACATCTGTGTCATCAAGTATACTATCCATCTACATTCTATACCTGTGGTGCATTTTAGTTTTGCAGTTTGCTGACACAGTGACCACCAGTATATATAGCAGAACGGTACGGAAGGCCACTGCTGTACCTACCTCTGTGTCGTCAAGTATACTATCCATCTACATTCTATACCTGTGGTGCATTTTAGTTTTGCAGTTTGCTGACAGTGACCACCAGTATATATAGCAGTACGGTACGGAAGGCCACTGCTGTACCTACCTCTGTATCGTCAAGTATACTATCCATCTACATTCTATACCTGTGGTGCATTTCAGTTGTGCAGTTTGCTGACACAGTGACCACCAGTATATATAGCTGTACGGTACGGAAGGCCACTGCTGTACCTACCTCTGTGTCGTCAAGTATACTATCCATCTACATTCTATACCTGTGGTGCATTTTAGTTTTGCAGTTTGCTGACAGTGACCACCAGTATATATAGCAGTACGGTACGGAAGGCCACTGCTGTACCTACCTCTGTGTCGTCAAGTATATTATCCATCTACATTCTATACCTGTGGTGCATTTTAGTTTTGCAGTTTGCTGACACAGTGACCACCAGTATATATAGCAGTACGGTACGGAAGGCCACTGCTCTACCTACCTCTGTGTCGTCAAGTATACTATCCATCTAGATTCTATACCTGTGGTGCATTTCAGTTGTGCAGTTTGCTAACACAGTGACCACCAGTATATATAGCAGTACGGTACGGAAGGCCACTGCTGTACCTACCTCTGTGTCGTCAAGTATACTATCCATCTACATTCTATACCTGTGGTGCATTTTAGTTTTGCAGTTTGCTGACACAGTGACCACCAGTATATATAGCAGTACGGTACAGAAGGCCACTGCTGTACCTACCTCTGTGTCGTCAAGTATACTATCCATCTACATTCTATACCTGTGGTGCATTTTAGTTTTGCAGTTTGCTGACACAGTGACCACCAGTATATATAGCAGTACGGTACGGAAGGCCACTGCTGTACCTACCTCTGTGTCGTCAAGTATACTATCCATCTACATTCTATACCTGTGGTGCATTTCAGTTGTGCAGTTTGCTGACACAGTGACCACCAGTATATATAGCAGTACGGTACGGAAGGCCACTGCTGTACCTACCTCTGTGTCGTCAAGTATACTATCCATCTACATTCTATACCTCTGGTGCATTTTAGTTTTGCAGTTTGCTGACACAGTGACCACCAGTATATATAGCAGTACGGTACGGAAGGCCACTGCTGTACCTACCTCTGTGTCGTCAAGTATACTATCCATCTACATTCTACACCTGTGGTGCATTTCAGTTGTGCAGTTTGCTGACACAGTGACCACCAGTATATATAGCAGTACGGTACGGAAGGCCACTGCTGTACCTACCTCTGTATCGTCAAGTATACTATCCATCTACATTCTATACCTGTGGTGCATTTCAGTTGTGCAGTTTGCTGACACAGTGACCACCAGTATATATAGCAGTACGGTACGGAAGGCCACTGCTGTACCTACCTCTGTGTCGTCAAGTATACTATCCATCTACATTCTATACCTGTGGTGCATTTTAGTTTTGCAGTTTGCTGACACAGTGACCACCAGTATATATAGCAGTACGGTACGGAAGGCCACTGCTGTACCTACCTCTGTGTCGTCAAGTATACTATCCATCTACATTCTATACCTGTGGTGCATTTTAGTTTTGCAGTTTGCTGACACAGTGACCACCAGTATATATAGCAGTACGGTACGGAAGGCCACTGCTGTACCTACCTCTGTGTCGTCAAGCATACTATCCATCTACATTCTATACCTGTGGTGCATTTCAGTTGTGCAGTTTGCTGACACAGTGACCACCAGTATATATAGCAGTACGGTATGGAAGGCCACTGCTGTACCTACCTCTGTGTCGTCAAGTATACTATCCATCTACATTCTATACCTCTGGTGCATTTTAGTTTTGCAGTTTGCTGACACAGTGACCACCAGTATATATAGCAGTACGGTACGGAAGGCCACTGCTGTACCTACCTCTGTGTCGTCAAGTATACTATCCATCTACATTCTACACCTGTGGTGCATTTCAGTTGTGCAGTTTGCTGACACAGTGACCACCAGTATATATAGCAGTACGGTACGGAAGGCCACTGCTGTACCTACCTCTGTGTCGTCAAGTATACTATCCATCTAGATTCTATACCTGTGGTGCATTTCAGTTGTGCAGTTTGCTGACACAGTGACCACCAGTATATATAGCAGTACGGTACGGAAGGCCACTGCTGTACCTACCTCTGTGTCGTCAAGTATACTATCCATCTACATTCTATACCTGTGGTGCATTTTAGTTTTGCAGTTTGCTGACACAGTGACCACCAGTATATATAGCAGTACGGTACGGAAGGCCACTGCTGTACCTACCTCTGTGTCGTCAAGTATACTATCCATCTACATTCTATACCTGTGGTGCATTTCAGTTGTGCGCAGTATATATAGTAGTAGGCCATTGCTATTGATACTGGCATATAATTCCACACATTAAAAAATGGAGAACAAAAATGTGGAGGGTAAAATAGGGAAAGATCAAGATCCACTTCCACCTCGTGCTGAAGCTGCTGCCACTAGTCATGGCCGAGACGATGAAATGCCATCAACGTCGTCTGCCAAGGCCGATGCCCAATGTCATAGTAGAGAGCATGTAAAATCCAAAAAACAAAAGTTCAGTAAAATGACCCAAAAATCAAAATTAAAAGCGTCTAAGGAGAAGCGTAAACTTGCCAATATGCCATTTACGACACGGAGTGGCAAGGAACGGCTGAGGCCCTGGCCTATGTTCATGGCTAGTGGTTCAGATTCACATGAGGATGGAAGCACTCATCCTCTCGCTAGAAAAATGAAAAGACTTAAGCTGGCAAAAGCACAGAAAAGAACTGTGCGTTCTTTTAAATCACAAATCCCCAAGGAGAGTCCAATTGTGTCGGTTGCGATGCCTGACCTTCCCAACACTGGACGGGAAGAGCTTGCGCCTTCCACCATTTGCACGCCCCCTGCAAGTGCTGGAAGGAGCACCCGCAGTCCAGTTCCTGATAGTCAAATTGAAGATGTCACTGTTGAAGTACACCAGGATGAGGATATGGGTGTTGCTGGTGCTGGGGAAGAAATTGACAAGGAGGATTCTGATGGTGAGGTGGTTTGTTTAAGTCAGGCACCCGAGGAGACACCTGTTGTCCGTGGGACGAATATGGCCATTGACATGCCTGGTCAAAATACAAAAAAAATCAGCTCTTCGGTGTGGAATTATTTCAACACAAATGCGGACAACAGGTGTCAAGCCGTGTGTTGCCTTTGTCAAGCTGTAATAAGTAGGGGTAAGGACGTTAACCACCTAGGAACATCCACCCTTATACGTCACCTGGACTGCATTCATCAGAAGTCAGTGACAAGTTCAAAAACTTTGGGTGACAGCGGAAGGAGTCCACTGACAACTAAATCCCTTCCTCTTGTAACCAAGCTCCTGCAAACCACACCACCAACTCCCTCAGTGTCAATTTCCTACTTACACAGGAAAGCCAATAGTCCTGCAGGCCATGTCACTGGCAAGTCTGACGAGTCCTCTCCTGCCTGGGATTCCTCCGATGCATCCTTGAGTGTAACGCCTACTGCTGCTGGCGCTACTGTTGTTGCTGCTGGGAGACGATCGTCATCCCAGAGGGGAAGTCGGAAGACCACTTGTACTACTTCCAGTAAGCAATTGACTGTCCAACAGTCCTTTGCGAGGAAGATGAAATATCACAGCAGTCATCCTGCTGCAAAGCGGATAACTCAGGCCTTGGCAGCCTCGGCAGTGAGAAATGTGGTTCCGGTATTCACCGTTAATTCAGAGGCAACTAGAGACTTGATTGAGGTACTGTGTCTTCGGTACCAAATA
Source organism: Pseudophryne corroboree (assembly GCF_028390025.1). Taxonomy (NCBI): domain Eukaryota; kingdom Metazoa; phylum Chordata; class Amphibia; order Anura; family Myobatrachidae; genus Pseudophryne; species Pseudophryne corroboree. The sequence goes on along the minus strand of NC_086445.1, from coordinate 239,121,263 downwards.
CCATCTAGGTTCCATTTCTCTAGGCAGGCGATACCGAAAATGTACACAGACCTCAGAAAAAGAGTCACCAGTGTCCTAAAAAATGCAGTTGTACCCAATGTCCACTTAACCACGGACATGTGGACAAGTGGAGCAGGGCAGACTCAGGACTATATGACTGTGACAGCCCACTGGGTAGATGTATTGAGGCAATACAAGAACAGCAGCGGCGGCACCAGTAGCAGCATCTCGCAAATGCCAACTCGTTCCTAGGAAGGGTACGCTTTGTATCACCGCTTTCCAGAAGAGGCACACAGCTGACAACCTCTTACGGAAACTGAGGAACATCATCGCAGAATGGCTTATCCCAATTGGACTATCCTAGGGATTTGTGACATCGGACAACGCCACCAATATTGTGCGTGCACTACATCTGGGCAAATTCCAGCACGTCCCATGTTTTGCACATACCTTGAATTTGGTGGTGCAGAATTATTTAAAAAACGACAGGGGCGTGCAAGAGATGCTGTTGGTGGCCCGAAGAATTGCGGGCCACTTTCGGCATTCAGCCACCGCGTGCCGAAGACTGGAGCACCACCAAACATTCCTGAACCTGCCCTGCCATCATCTGAAGCAAGAGGTGGTAACGAGGTGGAATTCAACCCTCTATATGCTTCAGAGGATGGAGGAGCAGCAAAAGGCCATTCAAGCCTATACATCTGCCCACGATATAGGCAAAGGAGGGGGAATGCACCTGACTCAAGCGCAGTGGAGAATGATTTCAACGTTGTGCAAGGTTCTGCAACCCTTTGAACTTGCCACACGTGAAGTCAGTTCAGACACTGCCAGCCTGAGTCAGGTCATTCCCCTCATCATGCTTTTGCAGAAGAAGCTGGAGACATTGAAGGAGGAGCTAAAACAGAGCGATTCCGCTAGGCATGTGGGACTTGTGGATGGAGCCCTTCATTCGCTTAACCAGGATTCACGGGTGGTCAATCTGTTGAAATCAGAGCACTACATTGTGGCCACCGTGCTCGATCCTAGATTTAAAACCTACGTTGTATCTCTCTTTCCAGCAGACACAAGTCTGCAGAGGTTCAAAGACCTGCTGGTGAGAAAATTGTCAAGTCAAGCGGAACGTGACCCGTCAACATCTCCTCCTTCACATTCTCCCGCAACTGGGGGTGCGAGGAAAAGGCTAAGAATTTCCGAGCCCACCCGCTGGCGGTGATGCAGGGCAGTCTGGAGCGAGTGCTGACATCTGGTCCGGACTGAAGGACCTGCCAACGATTACTGACATGTCGTCTACTGTCACTGCATATGATTCTCTCACCATTGAAAGAATGGTGGAGGATTATATGAGTGACCGCATCCAAGTAGGCACGTCAGACAGTCCGTACGTATACTGGTAGGAAAAAGAGGCAATTTGGAGGCCCTTGCACAAACTGGCTTTATTCTACCTAAGTTGCCCTCCCTCCAGTGTGTACTCCGAAAGAGTGTTTAGTGCAGCCGCTCACCTTGTCAGCAATCGGCGTACGAGGTTACTTCCAGAAAATGTGGAGAAGATGATGTTCATCAAAATTAATTATAATCAATTCCTCCGTAAAGACATTCACCAGCAGCAATTGCCTCCAGAATGTACACATGGACCTGAGATGGTGGATTCCAGTGGGGACGAATTAATAATCTGTGAGGAGGGGGATGTACACAGTGAAAGGAGTGAGGAATCGGAGGATGATGATGAGGTGGACATCTTGCCTCTGTAGAGCCAGTTTGTGCAAGAAGAGATTGATTGCTTTTTTTTTTGGTGGGGGCCCAAACCAACCAGTAATTTCAGTCACAGTCGTGTGGCAGACCCTGTCGCTAAAATGATGGGTTCGTTAAAGTGTGCATGTCCTGTTTATACAACATAAGGGTGGGTGGGAGGGCCCAAGGACAATTCCATCTTGCACCTCTTTTTTCTTTCATTTTTCTTTGCATCATGTGCTGTTTGTGGACAATTTTTTTGAAGTGCCATCCTGTCTGACACTGCAGTGCCACTCCGAGATGGGCCAGGTGTTTGTGTCGGCCACTTGGGTCGCTTAGCTTAGTCACACAGCGACCTTGGTGCGCCTCTTTTTTTCTTTGCATCATGTGCTGTTTGGGGACAATGTTTTTAAAGTGCCATCCTGTCTGACACTGCAGTGCCACTCCTAGATGGGCCAGGTGTTTGTGTCGGCCACTTCGGTCGCTTAGCTTAGTCACACAGCTACCTCATTGCGCCTCTTTTTTTCTTTGCATCATGTGCTGTTTGGGGACAATTATTTTGAAGTGCCATCCTGCCTGACACTGCAGTGCCACTCCTAGATGGGCCAGGTGTTTGTGTCAGCCACTTGGGTCGCTTAGCTTAGTCACACAGCTACCTCATTGCGCCTCTTTTTTTCTTTGCATCATGTACTGTTTGGGGACTATTTTTTTGAAGTGCCATCCTGCCTGACACTGCAGTGCCACTCCTAGATGGGCCAGGTGTTTGTGTCGGCCACTTGTGTCGCTTAGCTTAGCCATCCAGCGACCTCGGTGCAAATTTTAGGACTAAAAATAATATTGTGAGGTGTGAGGTGTTCAAAATAGAAATAGAAATGAGTGGAAATTATGTTTATTGAGGTTAATAATACTATGGAATCAAAATGACCCCCAAATTCTATGATTTAAGCTTTTTTTTAGGGTTTTTTAAAAAAAACACCCGAATCCGACAAAAAAATTTCGGTGAGGTTTTGCCAAAACGCGTCCGAATCCAAAACACGGCCGCGGAACCGAATCCAAAACCAAAACACAAAACACGAAAAATGTCCGGTGCACATCACTACTTTTAATAGGACACATTTCACAGGCATACACCTTAAAATGTGCTGGACAGGCCATCCAGCTGCAGCTATGCAAAACCTAAGCATTTTGTGGTACGAAATCCAGTGTTTTTGTAAATAATATGCACTTGGGGAGAATTGTTAAGAGCCGTATATCTTTTTCTTGTCGCAGATCTTTGCAAAACAGGTCATCTTTAGTGCAGCAGACAAAATGATAAATGGAATTTTTTTCAATCTTGTTTACTGTATGTAAGATGCAGTGATGATTTAAAACTACCATCAGCCCTGGTGGGTCCTTAAGCAGTGGCCCCTCTCTTCACATACTTCTCTTGTGAGTAAGGATCTACTTATCATAGGAAGAAAATCCCTAAATTGGAATCAGGGGCCCTCATTCCGAGTTGATCGGTCGCAAGGCGAATTTAGCAGAGTTACACACGCTAAGCCTACGCCTACTGGGAGTGAATCTTAGCTTCTTAAAATTGCGACCGATGTATTCGCAATATTGCGATTACAAACTACTTAGCAGTTTCAGAGTAGCTTCAGACTTACTCTGCCTGTGCGATCAGTTCAGTGCTTGTCGTTCCTGGTTTGACGTCACAAACACACCCAGCGTGCGCCCAGACACTCCTCCGTTTCTCCAGCCACTCCTGCGTTTTTTCCGGAAACGGTAGCGTTTTCATCCACACGCCCCTAAAACGCCGTGTTTCCGCCCAGTAACACCCATTTCCTGTCAATCACATTACGATCGCCAGAGCGATGAAAAAGCCGTGAGTAAAAATACTATCTTCATTGTTAAATTACTTGGCGCAGTCGCAGTGCGAATATTGCGCATGCGTACTAAGCGGATTTTCATTGCGATGCGATGAAAAATACCGACCGATCAACTCGGAATGAGGGCCAGGGTTTTTGACAGAGATAGCACTTCTCCCTATTTAAGAAGCCTACTGGCTTTACTCTGCAATAGGAAAAGTGGTAGTACAAGCACTGTTGGCTGTATTATTATCACCATCTCAGGATAGCGATAGCTAAGACTCAGGAGTCGGGGCAAGAGGAAATGCTTTACTGTTAAAACATTTCTTTTCTTTTGCAAAGTATATTAATACTGCTGCTAGCCAGAATTGTTAGAGAGCTCAGCATCGCACAACTGTCCGGCAGGGATGTAGTCCCGGCACACTTGTGTTAGTAAAAATTATTTTCTATCGCTGCCATAAGTGACAATTTAAAATCTTTACTATTGCCACAAATTGATAAATGAGCTCCTACCTGTCAGCAATCCCTTACTAACCATTTTTTTTTTTTTAAGGACACACAGGCGGCTGCTTTCCCCAAATCTTTTGATAATACAGAAATCTTCATATTCCAGGTAGTTTGCAATAAATACATTCCATGTGTTTTGCAATAAATAGCATATCCCCAAATTTGTTGGACTGCTCAACAGGCTAGTTACCACAAGTTCATTCTGTTCTTCCAAATGTTATATTCAGCCCTGAATTTCATTAACAAAATTGTGAGGCTTACTAGTACTTTGGGACAATACTGCCATCGAATGCCCCCCGCTCAGAGGCGGAACTACCGCCAGTGCAACCAGTGCGTTGCACTGGGGCCCGCCACTGTCTAGGGGCCCAAAGCATGTAATGAGTCAAACTGACTCATTACATGCCGCTGCGTGCTGCGGGCAACCGCTGCCCGCAGCACACAGCCGCCCGGAGAGGAGCGCAGCGACACGGGGAAGGGGGAGAAAGAGGAGGGAGGTGGAGGAGGGAGCCGCAGCAGCGCTATGTTAATGGTTGAGGCACTGCTGCTGCTGCTGTCCCTCTGCTTCACTATAGGCTGTCTTCCGCCGCTGTGAAGTGCATCCCAGCATTCACAGAGGCGGAGAACAGCCTATAGTGAAGCAGAGGGACAGCAGCAGCAGCGCCTCCACCAATAACACAGCGCTGCTGCGGCTCTCTCCTCCACCTCCCTCCTCCTCCTTCTCTCCTGCCCGGGATCTCTGCCAGAAGCTGCACCGAGGAGCCTGAGCCAGCAGAGAGAGTAAGTATAATTCTTTCTTTCTTTCTTTCATTCTGTCTGCCTTAATGTGCAAAAAGGGGGACTGTCTGCCGTAATGTGTAAAAAGAGGGGCGCTGTCTGCCGTAATGTGTAAAAAGGGGGAATCTGACTGGCGTAATGTGTAAAAAGGGGACGCTGTCTGCCGTAATGTGTAAAAAGGGGGAATCTGCCTGCCGTAATGTGTAAAAAGGGGACACTGTCTGCTGTAGTGTGTAAAAAGGGGGATGCTGTCTGCCGTAATGTGTAAAAAGGGGACGCTGTCTGCCGTAGTGTGTAAAAAGGGGGATGCTGTCTACCGTAATGTGTAAAAAGGGGGATTGTCTGCTGTAGTGTGTAAAAAGGCCACGCTGTCTGCCGTTATGTGTAAAAAGGGGACGCTGTCTGCCGTAATGTGTAACAAGGGCACGCTGTCTGCCGTAATGTGTAAAAAAGGGGAATCTGTCCGCCGTAAGGTGTACTAGGGTCTCTACCTGGTGTAGTGGTGATACTGTGCGGCGTAATTTGAATAATGGAGACTACTGTTCACTGTTTTATGAATTGGTATTATTTTGTGGCCACACCCCTTCCCCACGAAGTCATGCCCCTATGTATTTTTGCGCGCGCCTACGGCATGCACTGCCCCTGTTTTGCATGCAGGGGTGGGGCTCCGATGCCGTTTCTTGCACACAGTGCTAAAATGTCTAGTTACGGCACTGTTGCTAGGTATCCATTTCTCTGGCCCTGAGCAGGTCCCCCTCACCAAGTCCTCTCCAGGGGTGTGGGGGTGGACTTGGATGGGATGAGGGGGGGGAGGGGCAAAGCATTTTGTCGCACCTGGGCCCACTGCTCGCTAGTTCCGCCACTGCCCCCGCTGTAACCCACCACTGGCCAGATCCCAAACAGGCACTGTCTGTAAGATGTGGGATATTGTTTCAGATGTCTGGACTGGAGCGTGGAGGTAATAATAAATCTTTACTTTTTAACAGAGCTGCTACAGAATGTCAGGATAATACCGAACAATATTTTTGTATTATGCCTGGAAGATAAATCTGCCTGGAGTTTGTAGTTCACTTCGTGTGCACGTGTATTTCCTTAGGGTGCTCAGTTTTTTTTGCTTACAGTCTAAGAACATACTGGTAGGTTAATTGGCTTCTGATTAAATTGTCCCTAGTGGCAGTGTGACAAATATATCACACTGTAAGCCCAGCTGGGGCAGGGATATGATGTGAATACACAAACATTCTCTTATTGTACAGGACTGAGAAATATGTCAGTGCTATATAAACAAAGGATAATGGTAACATATGGACTTTTAAATGTTGGGGCCTTGTAGTCCTTTACTGAGTTAATAAAATAAAGTAGGTCTGCAAAAGTTAAAAAGGTTTTAAGATATTGCCTGGTAAAACTATCTATGTGTACATTCTCCTATAGCTAAAGGCCTGATTCAGGTATGTACGTAATGCAGACATTTTTTGGTGGAGTTGAGCAATTATTAGCCGACTACGCATGCGCCAAGGTACCTTAGTGATGACACTCGCAATGAGGATTTATTTGCAACGTGATTGACAAGCAGGAAGCATCTGGGGGAGGTTATGAGGAGTAACGACAAAAACGCAGATGTGTTGTGACCATTTTTGGGCGCAGTCTACAACTGCGATCCCATATACATAAAACATGGCCCTAGGATCTATGACTGTTGCTGCATATTTGTACGCACTTGCTTGGATTTGCAAAACCTACGCTGGGTGTCTCAATTCAAATCAAGACATCTGTGCCATTTGCCTAATTCCGCATATCCTCTGCGTACAAGAATGCAATAGCATACATCAGGCCCTATATTCGGTACTTGTGGACAGTATTTACCATGACAGAGAAACCGCTTCATAAACACGAGCATGCTACATGATACCGATAATAATGATAATTTATAGGAAAACATTGTAAAGTAAACCTAATTTACAATGTATACTTTCTCAAAAACAATGTGTTTTGTAATTATTCCATGGACATATGAAGGTTAGAGAGAAGATAAATCATTAAAATTGATTAAACTTGCACCAATGATTTTCTAATTAGATTTTACCGCTATTATATGCTGAACTTTACATACATTAAAGATAGTATATATCAAGGACTCTAATAAGGGAGCTTTATTTTATTTTGCTACATTTTCCTAGATTGAAGAGACCCCAGACTGATTTTGCATGTAATAGAAAAATCATGGGCTGATGGGAGAGTATGCAATCCCTTAGCTAGGCCCCTGGGTTCAAAGGAGTCTGAGGCTCCTGAAATCTACAAACTGAGAGATATGCAAGGAATTCTGGTTTGGATGGGGGGGATCTGAATGGGTCCCAGCTGTGCTAGCTAGAGCTAAGGAATGTTCCCTCCACCGCATCCACACACAGTTACTACAGCACAGCCAACACAACACAGGGAGTGTTAGTCTATCTTACTCTGACTGGCTATGTCACATTCCTCTCTAGTCTCCATTTACACGACATGGCCCCAGGAAGACTTGACATAATACTTTAAATTGGGGACCTCTAGGTTTGTTGATTCTGTCTGTCATCATCCCAATGTTTCTAGTACCGGAGTATCTAATATTGCTGCTGCAGACAACTATAGATTAAAATCAGACAAGTCGTCTATCAATGGCTGCCTTTTATGTTTAAAAGTAACATGTAAAAGGAATCTGGTTTCCTAATAATGCTGCCTGAAACTTGTCCCCTTTTGCATAAATATCCATGAAACTTGCAATCTGTGTAGCTGGGACAGAGAGGTTTTGGGACAGCGGAGCTGCTGGGCCCAATCAAAGTAAAAATAACATTAAAAAAGAAAACAGATCAGATCTGAACTCTTACTCAGTTTACAAAGCAAACAGTATAAAAAACATACATGAGATATAAAATTATTAACTACAGACAACAATGTATAGAGGCAAGAACTACATTTTAGCTTTTTTTGTACTATACAAGTAAGGAATATAATAAAGTTGCCCTCTTTCAATTTTACAAAACACTGTGTTCATTATATATTAGTGGTAACTAACTATATACAATTTCTGTTAACCCTTTTGTTGCTGTACAGCAATAATAAACTGTACAGCTCTATTGCCCCTGATGAAAACACAAAAATATGGTTCTATAAAAAAAAAAAATTGGATTAAAATTATTTTTAAATAGTTAACCAATCACTTTTTTTGTTACATATTTAGACATGGGTACTCCAGCTCTCTAGATTATTAATAGTGAGCTTCTTTGTATTTCTATGCTCTACGAATATAAGGTACCATTGGTACCTTGTGTACCAATGGTACACAAGTTACATCCCCTCTGTACAGTCCACATAACCTCACATTTTGTGTTCCAACATTCCATCATACAACCCACTAAGAACCTAGCAATCTGGGGAACCATTATGTAACAGGTAGCATCTATCCTTGTGTATCAATGCCTATTTCCCTATAGATTGTAAGTTTGCGAGCAGGGCCTTCCTACCTCTATGTCTGTCTGTCTTTGCCCAGTTTTGTTCTATAACTGTTGTTCTAATTGTAAAGCGCAACGGAATATGCTGCGTTATATAAGAAACTGCTAATAAATAATAATAATAATAATAATAATAATAATAATACCTTTACTGTGGTGCTTCCTGTTCCTAATGTCTAAGGAGACTTCATGTTCTATAATTCTGTATCTTATAGTTAAATGGTTGGACTATGTCTATGTTCCTGGCTTTTACTGGAAGCTCTGTTAAAATAAAGCCACAAATGAACTGAAGTAGAGATATAACCGAAAATATTAAAATGAGCAGTGATGTGTCTAGTAAAGCTACCAGGGTGTAGCTGTAGCCATAGCAGTGTCACGATCCGGGTAATTAGTCACCACTTCTTACCTTCCAAGTGTCTCCTGAGACTGGCCCAGCGCTTCAAGCCTGGACTCCACCTGCGCTGTCTGCGTGCACCGCGCTGTACAACATTGCCTCAGTCTCCCCTCCGTGATCCCGGTAGCGCTGTCATGGCAACTACACAGTAAATCCCTCCTGTCATATGAATGGCATCTCCTGTCCTCCGTGGTCTCCGCCGCCATTTCTACAGATTCCCTCATGTTAGTTCAAACAGACTTTACCTCCAGAATCAAACATGGGCGCAGTTACCTGAATTGCCAAGGTGTTTAAACTGTGTGTTCAATAAACAGACTTTATTTTATCATTTCCGTTGTTGTGGTCACGCCTTCGGGCAAACGGTGCTTAGATCTCCTGTATGTCCAAGAACATTATACAACCTCCACGGGTCACATACACACCAGCCCCTACGTCTGAGGCTTCCCCAGGTCAGCCTCAGCCTTCAGTTGTGACAAGCAGCTCATAGCAGTGGACTACCTTAGGAGGGTTTCCTGGTGCCTAGAAACACCCACTGGTGGTTAATATTATTGTATACCTTCCCTGCCAATCGTGCATTAGCTTTGGGCACTGCGGGAGACTGTTAGGAGAGGAAAAGGTTAGGACTAGTTCAGGAAGCAGCAGAACAGGACAATTGTGTGCGGTTTCCTCTCTGTAATCAAGAGATACCAAGCTCACTACTCAGGGTGGAGGGGAGACTATAGTTACCTGATCCACAGGGGAAAGAGGGTGAGAACTGCCTGTGTGCCTATGGCTGACCTGTCAGTATGTCTATCTGACTTCTAAGCCTGTCCTATAGCACTGTCCGTGCGACTGTAACTCAGTTCTGCTTGTGTCTCTGTCTACCCTGTAAGTGAGTCTGTTTCTCTAACCCAGGCATTCCCAACCGCGGTCCTCAAGGCACACCAACAGTGCAGGATTTAGTGATATCCTGGCTTCAGCACAGATGGTTAAATCAAAATAACTGAGGTACTAATTAAGTCACCTGTGTTCAAGCCTGGATATACACCTCATACTACACGGGAATTTACTAAGAATTCGTATTCTCAATCACTGCCGACAATAACCAAACACTGCCAGAAAAGCATGTAATTCATACAGAAATAGAACTTTCAAATAGACCTACTTTTGGCTGGCATGTTTGGAGAACCATGCATGGATCAGTGAGATCCGTGTATGCTTCTCTGGGTAAATGTGTGTGAAAGAGTTAAAAATAAAAACAATTGTGCGGGGTCCCGTCTCTAAAGCATAACCAACTCTGGGCTCTTTGAGCTGGTCCTGGTTGTTAAAATACTGGGAAAATATTGTGTAGGGTTCCCCAGTATTTTAACAACCAGCACCAGGCTCTTGGACCGGTCCTGGTTCCAAAAATATGGGGGACAAAGGACGTAGGTGTCCCTTGTATTTTTTAAACCAGCAGTGGGCTCCACTAGCCGGGGTTCCATGGGGGAATGGGGACATCCCCCAGTAAAGGGGTCTACCCCCTCCAGGCACCAAAGAGACAGGGATGAAGCCCGGAGCTGCCCCTGCCATCCGTGGGCTGTGGATGGCAGGGACATAGCCCATGTGTAAAAAAATAGAATATTATCTTTTGCTGTGGAAATACATGTCCTAGCAAGCCTCATCCGCATGCTGGTACTTGGAGAACCTCATCAGCATGATGGGCATTACAAGGCCCACTGGTACCTGCAGTTCCACAGTAAAAGAAATATAAAAAATCAACAACACAGGATACACACACGATGAAAGTACAATTTTATTGAACCATACATGCACACTTACACACTCACACATACTTACCTAGTTTCCCACGGAGCCCCTCGGCCCCCTTGTCTAGTAGAATCCACGAGTACCTGTAAGTAAAAAACGATACTCTCCTAATCAAGTGTAGATCGGTCCTCTTCGGTCCATGTAGGCATCCAGGGATTTAAATAAAGCAAACGCAAAAAACCTGGTCCATGCAACTGAAGGGGATCCATGTTTACACATGGAACCCCTTTCCACGAATGCCGGGACCCAATGTTGTGAGGCAGTAATACTAATCAATAAACCATTTGTTAGAATTAAATACACAAACAACAATTACCACATAGGTTACAGGCACTCCCAAGAATCATGGATGATATTGGTTATAGAAAATACCCAGCTTCAATGTGAAAGTATTCAACTGTCACTTAAAAGCAACATAAAACACAGACATAGGGGTATATTCAATAACTGTCGGAAGCTACCGTCTTGTCGGAAAGACAGCAGTTTCCGACAGTTTTAGGTCGGAAGGGGTTCCAACCTATTCATTACGGCCCCATTTATTCCGACAAGTCTCGAAACCCGACTTGTCGGAATACTGTCGGAATGCACGTCGATCGGCGGCTTTAGCCGTCAATCAGCATGCATTGTCGGAAGCAGGGCCAAACCCGACAGGTTTTAGCCCCGTTTCCGACAATCTCAATCCGACTTTAAAAAAAGTCAGATTGAGATGAGTGAGCTGAGAGCAGGAGACGGAGGGAGCAGCGGGGAGAGCAGGGACCCAGCGGTAGCATCCACCCAGCTCCAGCAAGCGTGGTCCCGCTTGCTGGAGCCGGGTGGACGCTGCCGTAAGCCTCCTGTTGTTACGATGCTGCAGCCGCTGCTCCCCCCATCTCCTCTCCTCCCCCGTCCGCTCCGTCTCCTCCGCTACCCTCCCCCCCCCCCAAAGCCACAGAGGTCACCTCTTCCCGGTGCCGCTGACAGCTCCCTTCCCCCGGCGCCGCTGACAGCTTCCTTTCCACGGCAGCCGCTGACAGCTCTCCCCCCCCCCCCCCGGCACTGCAGACAGCTCCCCCCACCGCTGCTGTCAGCGCACCCGGGTGGACGCTGCCGTGAGCCTCCTGTTGTTACGATGCTGCAGCCGCTGCTCCCCCATCTCCTCTCCTCCCCTGTCCGCTCCGTCTCCTCCGCTACCCTCCCCCCCCCCCCCCCCCCCCCCCAAAGCCACAGAGATCACCTCTTCCCGGTGCCGCTGACAGCTCCCTTCCCCCGGCGCCGCTGACAGCTTCCTTTCCACGGCAGCCGCTGACAGCTCTCCTCCCCCCCCCCCCCCCCCCGGCACCGCAGACAGCTCCCCCCACCGCTGCTGTCAGCGCACCCGGCAACTGAGATCGTGGGTTCGATTCCCACAGTGGCCCTAACTGTGTGGAGTTTGTATATTCTCCTTGTACTTGCGTGGGTTTCCTCCGGGTACTCCGGTTTCCTCCCACAATCCAAAAATAAAATATACTGGTAGGTTAATTGGTTCCCAACAAAATTAACTCTAGCATGAATGTGTGTGCATATAAATGTGGTAGGGAATATAGATTGTAAGCTCCACTGGGGCAGGGACTGATGTGAATGAGCAAATATTCTCTGTAAAGTGCTGCGGAATATGTGTGCGCTATATAAATAACTGGTAATAATAATAATAGACTCGTACCCAGACGTACCACAATTGGTAGACAGAATGCGCTTTATGACAAATTATACAGCTGGTCCACTCCCGTATAAAGCGCATTGTGTCTACCAATTGTGGTAGACCATTCGTCTGGGTACGAGTCTATTATAATCATTTATACTGAATATTCAGTGTTCATAGGAGTATTACACTATGGGGGTCATTCCAACCCGATCGCACGCTGCAGTTGTTCGCAGCGGTGCGATCGGGTCTGAACTGTGCATGCGCCGCGACCGCAATGCAGAGGCACATCGCTGCCTGGCTACGGGATATACCAGGCCGCGTGGTAACCTACGAAGAACACAATCGCAGCGGCGAGTGCAAGGTGATTGACAGCAAGAAGGCATTTCTGGGTGGCAACTGACTGAAGTGATTGCAGTGGCTGAGTAAGTTAAGAGCTACTCAGAAACTGCACAAAAACTTTTTGCACAGCTCCCCTGCACAAGCGATCGCACACTTGCTAAGCTAAAATACACTCCCCCATAGGCAGCGACTATCTGATCGCACGGCTGCAAAAAACTTCTACCGTGCAATCAACTCGGAATGAGGGCCTATGTCTATGTTTCATGTTGTTTTTAAGTGACAGTTGAATACTTTCACATTGAAGCTGGGTATTTTCTACAACCAATATCACCCGTGATTCTTGGGAGCGCCTGTAAACTATGTGGTAATTGTTGTTTGTGTATTTAATTCTAAGTGTTGGTGATGCTTTATACCACTTGGAGACGGACTGCCCCTTTTGGCGCATTTTGTTGTATATTAAACCATCTGTGTTGCCCATATGGGGCTCTACTACCCTTTAAATACAATATTACACATATGTGTTGGCAGGGTGCATTTCATTCTCTGCTATGCAATATAGTCTGATTCATGTATCTTGTACAGGCATTAGCTTGGAGAGTTTTTAGACATGGATACAACGTTCCTGATTTAGAGTTTCACACAGAGCTACCAAATCTTGCTCTCAGAAAAAGCTAATTCAAATACAGCGTACTTCTACAGCTATAGTATTTTGATACATGTGCAAATCAGAAGTGGAAAGGCTCATGTAAGCATTAAACTGTGTGCGGACATATGTACTGTGGCAAAATGGGACATTTACTTTCATCCAGCAATATAAGACCTGTATGTAATGTCCAAATGTATGATGTCAATGTATTATGTGAAACAACATGGATGCCAGCCTGTCCTCTAGGTGAACTCATTGCTACACAGATATGGGAGTAGAGGACACTCAATGTATAGTGGGGACTCCGAGGTTAGTTTATGGCCCCTATATAAGAAGCTATCAACTATAGTTAGAAGAGACATTACAGAAAAGCCAGGCGAAGTTAAGAAAGCTGACCTCTTGAAACTTAAGAAGACAGCTGTTTTAAAAGTAAAACCAAAAGAAATCTGGTTTCTCACTGCCCAGGTACACAGCATTGAGAGAGTCAAGGAAAAGGTAGGGGCCGCAGTTGTAAGGGGGTTATATCTGCCCCTCTCACCCACACTGGGTTGTTCATTTCTGAGGGAAGCAGCCAGGAGCTGGAAATGATCCATATCTCTTACATTGTGAAATCCCTCCACACAGAATGCCTACCTGCTGTTGAGTAAGTTAGGTTTCTGAAATTATCCTCCATTTTGTTTTATCTGAAATTGTATCCTAATCTGTGTGTACTTTTAAATATTTCTCATAATCTTTGTAACTCTTTTTTGTAACTAAAAGCTCTGAAGATATTCTTGAAATGAAACATCTAATTTCCGGTTTTGGTCTGTGTTCTTATACCCAAGGCTTCATGGTCCATGTTACCTATTTTGTGACGTATTAATAATTATGTGGGTAGGCCGAAGTGAAGACGGCCTTGCGTTTAGTCGCTAAATTCTTCTTGCTGGTGGCAGTGTCATGTTTAAAGTAATCCAGTAGTCACAGACAGCGATTTTTGGATTGGCGTATCTGGAAAATCAGCTGGTGGTCGTGACATGTACACATTCAGAGTTTGGCTGGCAAATGTATTGCAGCTGTAGGCGTAGATGCATTAGTTCTGTGAAAGGCATATTTACATACTATTCAGACTTAAATGTAAATGCACTAGTAGGACCAATTAATTGCATTACCATTAGCGTTTCTATCATGGGGGGCCCACACCGCACCCATGTTATACTACCTTTCCAGAGTCCCGCATCGGGCGCTGCAACTGCGGCAAAAACCGCAGCCAAAATGGCCGCCGTGCATGCGCAGTAATGAAATTAGTCTCCGGAACATGGTGGGTGCCATGTTTCCAGGGGCCTGTGCATGCACAGTAGACTCCGGCACAATGCTGGAGCCTACTGAGCCATGGAGAGTAGGGGGCCCACCCGGAGTATGCACACGGGCCCCCTCCTGTGTTAAAACGCCCTTTCTCATTACGTAATATACAGTATAGCACAATTTAACATAAATTAAAGACAAAAAGTAAGGTTTTAACTCTTTTTTAAGACTATGTGGATCTTGTTTCTACTAACAGATTTCTTATTAACACGATTAGACACTATTATGAAGCATTTAGCACCAACATAAAGAAAATGAGACATTGATGTACTCTAATGTAGAGCTAATCATAACTAACCACTACAATTATGTTTCGGGTTTTTTATGTTGAAACCCTGTGAATTGTGTAGGATTATATTATTCAACTGTGTGGGAGGTGCTTGACCTAGAAGACTATGCACAGGTGTGTATTAAGAATATTGTTAAATAATAACCAACCGATATAGGGGGTAATTCTGAGTTGATCGCAGCAGGAACTTTGTTAGCAGCTGGGCAAAACCATGTGCACTGCAGGGGAGGCAGATATAACATGTGCAGAGAGAGTTAGATTTGGGTGGGTTATTTTATTTCTGTGCAGGGTAAATACTGTCTGCTTTATTTTTACACTGCAATTTAGATTGCAGATTGAACACACCACACCCAAATCTGACTCTCTCTGCACATGTTATATCTGCCTCCCCTGCAGTGCACATGATTTTGCCCAACTGCTAACAAAGTTCCTGCTGCGATCAACTCAGAAATACCCCCATAAAGAAGAAATGTTCTTAGTATAAAAACTAAATAGATAAGTCTGGTTGGAGGTGCGCCTGAAAGCGAGATACAGTATTCAGTTTAGGGGGTTCGGCAAGACCACTAGTGGGTCTCAGCCTAAGAAAGATTCCTTGGTGGCGCACTCTTTTCGTATTGCAGAATGGGTTAATATTAAAACTCAACTTTCATTGTTATTAGTTTAAAATAGATCTTTTATATATATATATATATATACACACACACGTATAGCCGGCACTCTCTCTCCCAGTAATGAATTCTGGCCGCGGTGCTCTCTATGAGATAATGCAAGTCCTCCGGTATAAGGCACTCTGCGGACTTCTTAATAACACATTCCAAGACACAAACTAGTGTGCAACGTTTCAGCTTTATTAGCCGTTCTCAAGCAGCGTGGTCATAAACAGCAAGTCAAACAAAATACAGTTTAAATACCCTTACCTGTTTCACTGACACCACGGGCTCCCTCCCGCCTCCGGCCACGCTGATCTGGCTTCCGGGTATGACGTCCTATCTCATCCGCTTCCACCGCTCGAGGGTTTCCATAGCAACCCGTGATTGTTTAACAACCGCGTCAGTTGCCAAGTTACCCCCAAAGCCAGCATGTCACAGTGATCGGCCCTCAATAATATGGCATAAACAGCGTGGTCTCTTTGGCCGGGTATGGACGCCCTTATGGGTCTGTGAAAACATACATATAGAAGTGATCAAAAAGTACTCATAACATAAAAAACTAACACCAATAAATATGAAAGATTAAAAACAAATTGGAGCTCATATTGTACAGATATGAATACAACATTTACAAAATCAGTATTGCTAATTTAAGATTATGCTTCAATCCTAACATCTTGCAGGAATTATTCCAAGTTTACAAAAAAACACTTAGATTTAATTGATCATTCAGGCCCCTCGGTTTCACAGTATCTAAAATGTGGATCCATTTGGCCTCACATTGCAGCAATCTTTTATGACGATCTCCTTGTCTCCCATCATCTGGGATATGGTCAATGATTGTATGCCGAAGGCTAGCCAAATTGTGCCTTGCTTCTTTAAAGTGCCTGGCAATTGGCTGATCTGAGCCTTTGCCATTGATCGCAGCTCTTATTGCCGACCTATGTAGCGCCATACGCTCTCTACAGGAGCGTATGGTTTTACCAATATAGCATAGCCCACAAGGGCATTTGATAAGATAGATGATATATGAGCTTGTACACGTTACTGCATGTCGTATCTCATATCTGCGGCCAGTATGTGGATGGCAAAAATATTTGCCCGATATCATATGGCTGCAGGTGGTACACCCCGTATATTTGAAGCAACCATTGCTCCTGCTTTTAATACCTCTTTTCAATTTCATTTGTTTGGTAATGTCTGAGTGTACCATCCAGTCTCGAATATTCTTGCCTCTCTGATAACAGTGTCTAATGTTAGTATATTTTAGACTTTTAATCTCATTTTGTATTACTGGCCACAGATTGGTACTTGTCTCCCTGATTTTGTTGTGGGCTATCATGTATTTATGTGCCCAATTCAGGGTCTTGTCTGAATTTTTCTTCACCGATTTTTTAAGGGTTTCACTCCTTGGGGTGCATCTAGCTTTATTTCTTGCAGATGTTAGCACATCGTCCCTATATCCCCTGGCTCTGAATTTCGTAGTCACAGCATCCAAGCTAGGATCAAGTGCATTCTCATCACTCATAATTCTTCTAGTTCTTAAATATTGGGAATAGGCAAGACTGTTAATGGTTGATTGTGGGTGATAACTATCTGCCCTCAATAGGGTATTCCTATCCGTTGTTTTTGTATATACACTAGTGTGAATCATGTTGTTGCCATCAACTTCAATTCTAACATCTAAATAAGAGATCTCTTCCCGACTGATTGTATAAGTAAATTTTATCGGGCAATCCAACCCATTGATATGTCCCACTAAATCCTCAAAATCAATGTGAGTCCCATTCCAAAACAAGATGACATTGTCGATGTAACGCTTATAAAACACTATTCGATCTCTGTTTTCTCGATTCAAGAATAGTGTTTTCTCCAATATCGACATATATGTGTTAGCATACATGGGTGCCACATGAGATCCCATGGCACACCCTGAGCGTTGGATATAGTATTGACCATTAAAATAAAAGTAATTGCGTTTCAATACTAGTTCTAATAACACCAAAAAGAACCTGACATCAGGGCCTGTATACACTGCATTATCCGTGATAAGTAAATTGACTGCCTCCAATCCTCCCTCGTGGGGAATGCTTGTGTATAAGCTATTGATATCTAAAAATAATGTTAATAACTAGACCTCTTAATCTGCGGTTATTCTGCATACACTATTTGCAATTGTGAACAGGTTCAGTTTACCATCTGACTATGGGGGTCATTCCGAGTTGTTCGCTCATTGCCGATTTTCGCAACGGAGCGATTAAGGCAAAAATGCGCATGCGCATGGTACGCAGTGCGCATGCAGTAAGTATTTTAGCACAAAATTTAGTAGATTTACTCACGTCCGAACGAAGAATTTTCATAGTTGAAGTGATCGGAGTGTGATTGACAGGAAGTTGGTGTTTCTGGGCGGAAACTGACCGTTTTCTGGGAGTGTGCGGGAGTGTCTGGAGAAACGGGGGAGTGGCTGGCCGAACGCAGGGCGTGTTTGTGATGTCAAACCAGGAACGAAATGGCCTGAGCTGATCGCAATCTGTGAGTAGGTCTGGAGCTACTCAGAAACTGCTAAGAATTTTCTATTCGCAATTCTGCTAATCTTTCGTTCGCTATTCTGCTAAGCTAAGATACACTCCCAGAGGGCGGCGGCCTAGCGTGTGCAATACTGCTAAAATCTGCTAGCAAGCGAACAACTCGGAATGACCCCCTATGAACACCAAGTTGTAACTGTGTCAATTTATAACCCAAACACAGAAAAGCATTCATGTTGCAACTTAGTTTCTAATAGCAGCAGTAACCACAAATGTTACTATCACAGTTACAGAACTCTGAGAAAGTGATAGTAGCTCTTATTGGACATTAATGAACAAGTACAACAGCGTTCATCAAACATTCATATCGCAACTCTGTTTCCAATAGCAACAGTAAAAATTGTTGCTATCACAGTTTCTGAACCCTGAGAAAATGATAATGGGGGTCATTCCGAGTTGATAGTAGCTGTGCTAACTTTAGCACAGCTACGATCATCTTCCCTGACATGCGGGGGGACGACCAGCACAGGGATAGTCCACCCTGCATGTCAGTCCGGCCCTCCCGCACAAGTGGGATGCTTTTGTACTTATGGAGTAACTCCCGGCCAGCTCAGCTCCTGCGGCTGGCCGGGAGTTGATCGTAGCTGCCCCTGGTCGCAGCAGCTGTGTGTGACATCATGCAGCCACTGCGGCCAGCCCCCCGCACGGTCCGGCCACGCTGGTGTTGGCCGAGCCACGCCCCCATAACTGCGGCTAAACACCGCCTCTGCCTGTCAATCAGGCAGAGGCGACCGCAGGGAAACGACGGCCTTTGGCATGCGCCGGCACATGCGCAATTCCGACCCGATCACTGCGCTGCGATAAACTGCAGCAAGCGATTGGGTCGGAGTGACCCCCAATAGCTCCTACTGAACATAAATCCACAGATATATCATTGTTAACAAACAGTATAATGTTGCTCAAAAACTCTAATAATATTCCCTTTCTGTATTGTCTTAACACCGCATACCAATATTGGTGTTTCTGATCCTTATTACAGGAAATCCATCAACAGGTATAAATACCAAAACAAAAAAATTCTTATATTTAATATTACTAGCAGCAATAGTGACCTAATTGTCTTTGTCTCGATTGATCACCTCTGAGACATTTCTGTACATACGCTAATATAGAGAATAATGGTGGTCATTCAGAGTTGATCGCTCTTTGCCGATTTTCACAGCCCAGCGATCAAGTGAAAAAACAGCAATTCTGCGCATGCGCATGGTTCGCAGCGTGCATGCGCTAAGTACTTTCACACAAAAGTTTGTAGTTTTACCCAAGCTCGAGAGACGTTTTTTCATCGTCAACTCTGCGTTTTCAGGGAGTGTGCTAAAAAACGCAGGCATGCCAGGTAAAAATGCAGGAGTGGCTGGAGAAACGGGGGAGTGGCTGGCCGAACGCAGGGCGTGATTGTGATGTCAAACTAGGAACTAAACGGAATGAGGTGATCGCAGTCTAGGAGTAGGTCTGGAGCTACTCTGAAACTGCAAGGAATTATTTAGTAGCAGGTCTGCTAACCTTTCGTTCGCTATTCTGCTAAGCTAAGATACACTCCCAGAGGGCGGCGGCCTAGCGTTTGCAATACTGCTAAAAGCAGCTAGCGAGCGAACAACTCGGAATGAGGGCCAATATGAGTCTGCTAGAGAAAGATGGATTCCCCTTCTGCTGTTGTTCCCACGTGCCCGACGGCAGTGAATGAGGACAATGAGAGTGGGGGAACCGCTTGCGCTGAGACGGAGGGATAGAAGTAGAGTGATCTGCTTCTGCTGTCCCTTACTGCACTGGTCCCCCTCCCTGTTGTGTGCTCACATAGCAGGGAAGGCGGACTGTGGTTCCGGGATGAGAGAGCCGCTCTAGAATACCTGTTGACAGATGGTACATGTAGAGTTGTGCTGCTGGGATTGTTAAGTGGCGTGCAGGGTGCCTTTTCCAAAGCTAGGCGCCGGGCCGTGTGATTATATTATATCACATCATGTGCCCTGATATGTCTCTTGTGTATGCTCCTACCTTTATATAAGATGTAGTATTATAAGTGATATTGTATAATAATTATTATTATTATTATCCTTTATTTATATGGCGCCACAAGGGTTCCGCATCGCCCAATTACAGAGTACATAAACAAATAATCAAAACAGGAAAACAGCGACTTAAGGTGCATACACACTTGCCAAGAAAACTAATGACGTCGCTTATCTTCAATCTTCCTGTAGGACGTCGTTCACTTTCTCGGCAAGTGTATATGCCGCTGCAGCGCGATGCATGACCCCACGGGTCGTTAATGACCCTCGCTGTTGGCCGTGCATGCAGCCCAATTTGGACTGTCGTCCAAGAGCTGCATGCACGGCCTGGCCGCTGTGTGACGTCACTGAGTGATATGGTCGTCATATCGCTCAGTGTGTATGCCTTGTCACCGAACGCCTGGCCCGGGAGGGGAAACATTAGGCGACATTGCTCATAGAGCATGTCGCCTACTGTGTACCCAACTTTACAGTTGAAGACAATATAGGACAAGTACAGGGTAAATAAATATAGCTACATCAGTAGATGACACTGGAATAAGTATCAGGTGGCAGAAAACTGCTGTATTTGGTGCAGTTGATGATTATTAAAGTAAGAAAAGGATAAGCACATGAGGGAAGAGGGCCCTACTCCCACTCCCTTCACTTTAAAAATAAAATAAAATAAAGAATACAAAAGCAACATAACTCATGTGAACAAATGAGCAGAAATGTATTTGAATTTATTTTGAATATGAATAATAAGTTACTTTCTAAATGTTATTTGAAACAATAATGTAGTGATAATAATATACACTGCTCAAAAAAATAAAGTGAAGACTTAAACAACACAATGTAACTCCAATTCAATCACAGTTCTGTGAAATCAAACTGTCCACTTAGGAAGCAACACTGATTGACAATCAATTTCACATGCTGTTGTGCAAATGGAATAGACAACAGGTGGAAATTATAGGCAATTAGCAAGACACCCCCAATAAAGGAGTTGTTCTGCAGGTGGTGACCACAGACCACTTCTCAGCTCCTATGCTTTCTGGCTGATGTTTTGGTCACTTTTGGAAGCTGGCGGTGCTTTCACTCTAGTGGTAGCATGAGACGGAGTCTACAACCCACACAAGTGGCTCAGGTAGTGCAGCTCATCCAGGATGGCACATCAATGCGAGCTGTGGCAAGAAGGTTTGCTGTGTCTGTCAGCGTAGTGTCCAGAGCATGGAGGCGCTACCAGGAGACAGGCCAGTACATCAGGAGATGTGGAGGAGGCCGTAGGAGGGCAACAACCCAGCAGCAGGACCGCTACCTCCGCGTTTGTGCAAGGAGGAACAGGAGGAGCACTGCCAGAGCCCTGCAAAATGACCTCCAGCAAGCCACAAATGTGCATGTGTCTACTCAAACGATCAGAAACAGACTCCATGAGGGTGGTATGAGGGCCCGACGTCCACAGGTGGGGGTTGTGCTTACAGCCCAACACCATGCAGGACGTTTGGCATTTGCCAGAGAACACCAAGATTGGCAAATTCGCCACTGGCGCCCTGTGCTCTTCACAGATGAAAGCAGGTTCTCACTGAGCACATGTGACAGACGTGACAGAGTCTGGAGACGCCAAGGAGAACGTTCTGCTGCCTGCAACATCCTCCAGCATGACCGGTTTGGCAGTGGGTCAGTAATGGTGTGGGGTGGCATTTCTTTGGGGGGCCGCACAGCCCTCCATGTGCTCGCCAGAGGTAGCCTGACTGCCATTAGGTACTGAGATGAGATCCTCAGACCCCTTGTGAGACCATATGCTGGTGCGGTTGGCCCTGGGTTCCTCCTAATGTAAGACAATGCTAGACCTCATGTGGCTGGAGTGTGTCAGTAGTTCCTGCAAGACGAAGGCATTGCTGCTATGGACTGGCCCGCCCGTTCCCCAGACCTGAATCCAATTGAGCACATCTGAGACATCATGTCTCGCTCCATCCACCAACGTCATGTTGCACCACAGACTGTCCAGGAGTTGGCGGATGCTTTAGTCCAGGTCTGGGAGGAGATCCCTCAGGAGACCATCCACCACCTCATCAGGAGCATGCCCAGGCGTTGTAGGAAGGTCATACAGGCACGTGGAGGCCACACACACTACTGAGCTGTCATGACTGAGGTTTTTGTGAACCCGGTGTAGTGAAGTCTGTGCGGGCGACTGGAGGATTATGTGAATACTACCACTGACCTGGTTTGGAAATGCTGTGGACTCTGGGTTTCCTCCGGAGACTGGGAAGAGGAACCGCAGCAGAGATGGCCGAATCTAGGTTCTCCTCATGCAGGATTAGGTCGGCAGACAGGAGGCATGCTGAAGGTCTCCTGAAAGACAGAACTGGAAAGGCACTGATGAATCAGTGAAGAATACCAGGTATAATTGTGCTAAAGGGCACGGGGTGCTTGGAGACACTGAGGTGCTTGCGGACACTGAGGTGCTTGGAGACACTGAGGTGCTTGGAGACACTGAGGTGCTTGGAGACACTGAGGTGCTGAGGCACGGAGATGCTGAGGCACGGAGATGCTGAGGCACGGAGATGCTGGAAGCACGGAGATGCTGAGGCACGAGGTACTGAGCCCTGGAGATCCCAACTACAACAGTAGTAAAACTGAAACACGACAGCTGTGGTTTTCAGTAGAGAACACGGAATTCAGTACTGTGCCTTTAAGACGAAACATTGCAGCTGTACCTTTACATTGAGACTCAGGGAAATGGTGAAATCAAATGGCAACACACAAATAAACCAAACGGTAACAAGGGAACAGAGTTTCCACAGGAACTTAGGTACAAAGGTTACCTTTAGGGAGCTCAGCTTAAGACCCACACAAGGCTGTATGTGACACAAGGAACTGGCCCAGATTCCAACTCAGCCTCCTGATTTATACTTCCTGGTCCTTGATGATTGGTGGGCAGGATTAGGTGATGTCACTGTCATGTGACTACTCTAGCCAAGGCTGTGATGTAGAATGAGGCCTAGCAGGCCAAGAGAACACTGAAGCCTGGACTTCTGCAAAACACAGGATGCTTGCTTTTAGATTACTGAATTCAGCCTCACACAGGAGATCACCACAGGTGGAGCTAATTAACTATTACCTCTCAGGCAGAGAACTCAGGAAAACTGACAAGCTGTTTAACTCCGTGAGTGAAAAGACACAGGATCCAGGACAGATGGCAGGGGTAAGTCACCAAATATAAAACCTACAGTCAGGATTGTGACAGTATCCCCCTCTTCAAGGGTGGACTCCGGACACCCATCTTGAATCTTAGAGGAACTTGAGAAATTCATACAGAAGAATTTAGGACCTTCGTTGATGCAGATTCCAAAGGTTTAGGACTAAATTCTTTAACTACAGCGTTACTGAAAGTCTGTAAGTCATGGAACACAGGATCATTACTCTCAAAGAGCATGTTGGCCCACTCCAAAGCTCTTCCTCTGAATGCCAGGAACAGATATCGAGTAACGTTGGAAAGAGTTACTGCACCTGAAGGATCAGACTCCATCCGAGAGAGAAATTGTTCAACCAGAGCGGCATATTGCAATAAATCTCCATCAAAGTAGATAGGTGGAAAACCATCAGACGAAAGCTTAGAGGATGAAACTGAAGAAAGCTTTGGCTGGACGAGTAGGACTGGATTGGATCCAAGGATACTTGAATTGGCTGGAGCCAAAGGAGACGGACCAGGCTGGTCCTGGAGTATTGCTGGACCGGCTGGAACCGGAACGGACTGGCCAAGCTGGGCCTGGAGTATTGCTGGACCGGCTGGAACCGGGACGGACTGACCAGGCGGAGCCTGGAGTATTGATGGACCGGCTGGAACCGGGACGGACTGACCAGGCGGAGCCTGGAGTATTGCTGGACCGGCTGGAACCGGGACGGACTGACCAGGCTGGGCCTGGAGTATTGCTGGACCGGCTGGAACCGGGACGGACTGACCAGGCAGGGCCTGGAGTATTGCTGGACCGGCTGGAACCGGGACGGGCTGAGCCCTTTCTTCACAGGGCTGGGCTGAGGCAAGAGCCCCCACTTCACGGGGCTGGGCTGAGGCAAGAGCCCCCTCTTCACGGGGCTGGGCTGAGGCAAGAGCCCCCTCTTCACGGGGCTGGGCTGAGGCAAGAGCCCCCTCTTCACGGGGCTGGGCTGAGGCAAGAGCCCCCTCTTCACGGGGCTGGGCTGAGGCAAGAGCCCCCTCTTCACGGGGCTGGGCTGAGGCAAGAGCCCCCTCTTCACGGGGCTGGGCAGCACTCTGTAGAATCTCTGGCTGGGCAGCACTCTGTAGAATCTCTGGCTGGGCAGCACTCTGTAGAATCTCTGGCTGGGCAGCACTCTGTAGAATCTCTGGCTGGGCAGCACTCTGTAGAATCTCTGGCTGGGCAGCACTCTGTAGAATCTCTGGCTGGGCAGCACTCTGTAAACTCTCTGGCTGGGCAGCATTCTGTAGACTCTCTGGCTGGGCAGCACTCTGAAGACTCACTGGCTGGGAAGCACTCTGAAGACTCTCTGGGACTGGACGCTCTGAAGACGCCCCTCCTGGGGCTGGACGCTCTGAAGACGCCCCTCCTGGGGCTGGACGCTCTGAAGACGCCCCTCCTGGGGCTGGACGCTCTGAAGACGCCCCTCCTGGGGCTGTGGACACGGACTCCTCTGTGACTGTAAATGGCTTGAACATTCTTCTCTGGACACCCAACTTGGGATAAGGTCTTTTAACCACCGGACCCCAGTCATAAATTTGAGTCTCTCTCAGAAGAGTAGCCTTCTTGATACCCCCGTCAGCAGCAGAAGAATCGGATACTGTGGATGACTTGTAGACATGAGCACTATGATACTGAGATTTGTCACTATTACCTGGCTTGCGAAGAATGCAGTCTTTAACAAAATGACCAGAATTTCCACAGTAAAGACAGAGATGTAGCTCCTTACGCCGCTGACGTTCAGCTTCAGAGAGCTTGGGCCGTGGATAGCTCTGATGAAAAACTTTCCCTTGCGCAGAGGAAGAGACTCTATTAACTGGATGGGACAAAACAGGATCAACAACGTTGGTAGTATTCCTGAGGAGATCAGGCATCACAGAGAGAATACTAGACAAAAGTTCTTGTAACTGTAGTAACATCTGGTAGAAAATCTGCAGTTGGTCAGGAGTCTTAGAGCAGAAGGTCATAGAATCTCTGGAGGACGAATTCCGCTGCAGACACTGTGCCAATCGATGCTGAGTCGACTCCAGACCTTCCAAGCGTCCTGCAATATTGCTTAGGAGGTCATGCGTCAGACTAACACTTTCGGCCGGGTCCATGTGGCCAGTTCCTACTGTCATGACTGAGGTTTTTGTGAACCCGGTGTAGTGAAGTCTGTGCGGGCGACTGGAGGATTATGTGAATACTACCACTGACCTGGTTTGGAAATGCTGTGGACTCTGGGTTTCCTCCGGAGACTGGGAAGAGGAACCGCAGCAGAGATGGCCGAATCTAGGTTCTCCTCATGCAGGATTAGGTCGGCAGACAGGAGGCATGCTGAAGGTCTCCTGAAAGACAGAACTGGAAAGGCACTGATGAATCAGTGAAGAATACCAGGTATAATTGTGCTAAAGGGCACGGGGTGCTTGGAGACACTGAGGTGCTTGCGGACACTGAGGTGCTTGGAGACACTGAGGTGCTTGGAGACACTGAGGTGCTTGGAGACACTGAGGTGCTGAGGCACGGAGATGCTGAGGCACGGAGATGCTGAGGCACGGAGATGCTGGAAGCACGGAGATGCTGAGGCACGAGGTACTGAGCCCTGGAGATCCCAACTACAACAGTAGTAAAACTGAAACACGACAGCTGTGGTTTTCAGTAGAGAACACGGAATTCAGTACTGTGCCTTTAAGACGAAACATTGCAGCTGTACCTTTACATTGAGACTCAGGGAAATGGTGAAATCAAATGGCAACACACAAATAAACCAAACGGTAACAAGGGAACAGAGTTTCCACAGGAACTTAGGTACAAAGGTTACCTTTAGGGAGCTCAGCTTAAGACCCACACAAGGCTGTATGTGACACAAGGAACTGGCCCAGATTCCAACTCAGCCTCCTGATTTATACTTCCTGGTCCTTGATGATTGGTGGGCAGGATTAGGTGATGTCACTGTCATGTGACTACTCTAGCCAAGGCTGTGATGTAGAATGAGGCCTAGCAGGCCAAGAGAACACTGAAGCCTGGACTTCTGCAAAACACAGGATGCTTGCTTTTAGATTACTGAATTCAGCCTCACACAGGAGATCACCACAGGTGGAGCTAATTAACTATTACCTCTCAGGCAGAGAACTCAGGAAAACTGACAAGCTGTTTAACTCCGTGAGTGAAAAGACACAGGATCCAGGACAGATGGCAGGGGTAAGTCACCAAATATAAAACCTACAGTCAGGATTGTGACATGAGCCTCATTATGACTTGTTTTAAGGACATTACATCGAAGTTGGATCAGCCTGTAGTGTGTTTTTCCACTTTAATTTTGAGTGTGACTCCAAATCCAGACCTCCATGGGTTAATAAATTTGATTTCCGTTGATAATTTTTGTGTGATTTTGTTGTCAGCACATTCAGCTATGTAAAGAACAAAGTATTTAATAAGAATATTTAATTCATTCAGATCTAGGATGTGTTATTTTAGTGTTCCCTTTATTTTTTTGAGCAGTGTATAATAATGGTATCATATAATAATATAACCAACCACTCAAAAAAGTTTAGAATGACTTTTACATCAAGCTTTGGATGATGTGGCCTCCTGCCACTTTTCAAACATAGACATCTTCTATATGCAACATTGAGGAAAGCACCCTGGCTATTGTTGAAAATCTGAACCGTGAGTGCCATTCTACATTCAAGTATATATATATATATATATATATATACTTCCAGGTATGGTCGCACTCTCACCGACACAATATATCAACGACTGGGGTGACTCCCGAGAGGTCCAGCATAAAGTCCAGACTCCAACATATAGAAAACCAATATAGAGGGGCACTCACCAGAAAATTGCACTTAAAAAGCATTGAATTTTAATGCATACTTATCAGAATAATGTTTCAAACAGATAATTCAATTTTTTCTTCAACGTTTCGATCCCTCAGGACCATCATCAGGAAATTGCAACAAGCACAGCATATACAGCAAGTTACATCTGTTCATATGCACCAATATCGTATATCAATATAATATATATATATATGGTACTAGGAGAGAAGAACAAGCGCCTTATGGTGCAGTAATTTTGTTAATAGTGTATTTGCAAACACAAATAATGGAGAGATCCGTACCAGATAGTGTGGATCCTACTCTACACCCCATTGTCCAGACTTGTGGAGCCCAGTGTACCTCGCAGAAAGAGTTTTAACAAGGGTGGAGAACAGCCACTGGATAAGGAATTGATAGGCCTTGACACAAGTTGCTATCTGGTACGGATCTCTCCATTATTTGTGTTTGCAAATACACTATTAACAAAATTACTGCACCATAAGGCGCTTGTTCTTCTCTCCTAGTACCATTTAATTTCCATGACTGAGTATACCCGGGTCATTTACTGAGGAACTGAGCTGCCGCCAGGAAGTCTGGAGTGGGCCCATAGGATTTTGATGATCCGGCCAATTCACTGAGGACAGTGACGGTTTTTGAGACTTTATAAACTGCTAGTGACTGACCCCTAGAGGAGATTTCCGATTGCAGGATAAGCGCACTGATCTATAAAAAACTTTTTATATATATATATATATATATATATATATATATATATATAATGTAACACTGTACGGGAACAAGGTGCCGTTTCGTGGGGTAATGGTTAGCAAGCAGCAGCTGAGGAATCACACAAGTCCAGTGTGTGGTGCAACTGGCCACGACCAGTTTTATTAAGCAGAAAACAAAACAAACATCAAAAGAAAATACCTTGCCTGTCCGGCACTAACTAAACACAAGACGTTCCTAACTGTCTCTAAACAAAAAAACACAGAGTTTTCCAGTCAACACTGTATGGCTCACATGTATAAGGAAGCGTATTTCTCTCACAGAGATCCTGCAGTCTTCCCAGGCAGTCTGCCCACACTAATCAGGCTAGCAGCCCTATAACCCACTTATACAGCTGAAACCCTGATTAGCCCTCTGTGAGACCAAAGACCCGAACTGGGCCCAACGTCTGGAACTTGCCCTATCTTTCTTTCAGGGCCCTTATCCAGCTTTTCCAATAAACTGAAAAGTGTCAAGTCCGGGTGTTTTTGTGAATCCGTTAACCCGGGACCAACCACAGGTGTAGGTGCTGGGGTATGAAGAAAGCAGGGAGGACGAAGAAAGTTCAGTTTCATATATTTATTAAAAATAACAATTCAGTAAAGAGTTAAATGACAAGTTGTTAATCATCATATTATACTGAAGTATTGCAGGAATGGCAGAAATAATATGCAGGATAAATCTCAAAAACAAATAAAAGAAATGTTCATGGAACTGTATATAAAACAAGCTGATGAATAAATGTTGATTTGTCCAAATATAAACAAGCTTTGATGCTGAACTGCAGAATGTGTTTAACTGGGTAATGCAGACATGAAGAAATAACTGTAAGGATTTGCAATGAAGTTTTGAGAGTTAACTGAGAGGCTGTGAAGAATTATCCTTGTTATGATAACATAAAAAATAAAAGTACTGAATTGGGTTACTTGCGGGTTCCGGAGATCACTGTGAAAACTGTAGCAGATGACAAGGTGATGAACGGGTTAAATGCAGAGTAGAACAAATGAACAGCTGAGGGTAGTGGAATCCTCCAAACTTTGTATGGTTGAAGGCAGGCAGACAAGGTAACCTCATGCAAGACTCTGGGAATCCAACTGTTTCCAGTAGGTGTGCAATTAACTGACAGCACAGCGGAGAGCCGGTGGATCTTTAGCAGTGAAGGCTGCAGACGGACCTCTGGGAACGCAGGCGATATCTGGACCATGGGAATCACACAGGAATGCACGGAGAGAGCTCAGAGCTAGAGCACAGCGTTGATACAACAAAGCACTGGCCCAGAGTAACATAATCCCAGCCTACTTAAAGGCAGCACAAGCACAGGATTGGCTTACACCTGCCCACAGGTGTTTTCACAAGTGCTCTGTATTACCTATTTGGTCTCCAACATGGCCACCTCCTATACAGCAGACACACCGCAGTGCCTTAGGCCATTTGGTCCCCGCACTCCCAGTTCCCAGACTCTGCATTACCTGTGCCACTGATCACGCTGCGTCCCTACATGGGCGCACAGCACCGCAAGCAACCGCACTGGCAACGGACGAACCCCAGAACCTGCAGAGGTGAGAGACCGGTTCGTGACAGTACCCCCTCTTCTAAGGGTGGTCTCCGAACACCTTTGAACCTTATCAGGATTTTTGGAGAAGTATTTCTGTACCAGTCTTGGAGCATGAACATCTTCAGAAAAAACCCAGGATCTCTCCTCCGGACCGTAACCCTTCCAGTCGACCAAAAACTGTAAACGTCCATATCGGGAACGTGAGTCCACAATCTCTTTAACTTCAAATTCCTCATCCTGCAAAGAGTGAACTTTAGGAGATTTGGACTGGGTAGTACGGAATTTATTGAGAATCAAAGGTTTCAATAAAGATGTATGAAAGGCGTTAGGAATTCTCAAAGACGGTGGCAACTTGACTTTGTATGACACAGGATTGAGTACCTTTACAATGGGAAATGGACCAATAAACTTGGGAGCAAATTTCTTAGAAGGAACTTTGAACCTGAGATTGCGTGTAGAAATCCAAACTTGGTCTCCCACCTTGTAATTCGGTACAGCTTTACGTTTTCTATCTGCAAAAGATTTATAACGAGCGGAAGTTTTGACCAACGACTTACGCACACAACTCCAGATTCTAGATAGACGTTGAAGCTCTTGATCTGCTGCTGGAACCTCTAGGGCTGGCAATGGATGGAACTCTGGCACACGAGGATGAAAGCCGAAGTTAATATAAAAGGGCGTAGATTCTGAAGACGAATGGAAGAGATTATTATGAGCAAATTCTGCCAATGGAAGGTAGTCAACCCAGTCATCCTGTGAGGACGATATATATAGCCGGAGAAATGTTTCAAGGTCTTGGTTTACTCTCTCAGTTTGTCCATCTGTCTGAGGATGATATGCAGAAGAAAAATTCAACTTGACATTTAAAGATGAACAAAGCGACCTCCAGAACTTGGCCACAAACCGTGTTCCCCGATCAGAGATGATCTCTCGAGGAAGGCCATGCAACTTGAAGATTTCAGAGATGAACAATCTGGCTAGTAAAGGGGCTGATGGTAATCCAGTTAATGGAATGAAATGTGCCATTTTCGAAAATCGATCCACTATCACCCAAATGGTATTTCGCCCTTTTGATGGAGGTAGATCGGTCACGAAATCCATTGAGATAAGAGTCCATGGTTGTTTGGGTATGGATAATGGATGTAATAAA
The DNA here is from genome assembly GCF_028390025.1 of Pseudophryne corroboree. Classification (NCBI taxonomy): domain Eukaryota; kingdom Metazoa; phylum Chordata; class Amphibia; order Anura; family Myobatrachidae; genus Pseudophryne; species Pseudophryne corroboree. Next base: position 239,090,760 of record NC_086445.1, on the reverse strand, counting down.
CCTGGTGGAGAACTTCTTGGACTCTTATGTTGGGCACATTTAGGACATGCTGCTATAAACTCTTGGACATCGGCTTTGAGACGTGGCCACCAATAAGACTGTTGAATAAATTTGAGAGTCTTTAGAACCCCGGGATGACCCATGAAGGAAGAGGAGTGAGCCCAGGTAAGCAGCCGTTTACGAAGATTTGTGGCGACAAAGGTCTTGCCAGGCGGAGGAACTGGAGAGGTTCGAGTCATTAAAAAGGACGTAGGATTCACAATGGCTTGATTCGTGGTAGCATCATTTAATTCAGAAGAAGCAAAGGACCGAGAAAGGGCATCTGCCTTTTTGTTCTGAGACCCTGGTCGATAGGTGAGCTTGAAATTGAATCGTGTGAAGAAAAGCGCCCATCTAGCTTGTCGTGGATTCAAGCACTGAGCTGACTGCAGATATAGAAGATTCTTATGATCAGTATAAACTGTAATGCGATGTTGTGCTCCTTCTAGAAGGTATCTCCACTCCTCAAATGCCAACTTGATGGCAAGTAATTCTTGCTCACCGATTGCATAATTACGTTCGGCCGGGAGGAACTTACGGGAGAAATATCCGCAGGGATGGACCTTTTTATCTTCAAAGACTTGTGACAACACAGCTCCTACTGCTTCTGTAGATGCATCCACCTCTAGTAGAAAGGGACGATTCAAATCAGGCTGTCGAAGAATGGGGGCTGACACAAAGGCTTGCTTTAAATCAGAGAAGGCTTTGATTGCTTCAGAAGACCAGCTCGTAGGATTTGCTCCCTTGCGAGTTAGGGCTGTAATGGGAGCAGCTAACGTAGAATAATTCTTAATAAATCTCCTATAGAAATTAGCAAAGCCAAGAAATCGCTGAATCCCCTTGAGAGTCGTAGGAGTGGTCCAATCTCGGATAGCTTGTACCTTACCGGGATCCATACATAGCTCTGATCCAGAAATGATGTAACCAAGGAACGGTATGGAAGATACTTCAAAGGTGCACTTCTCTAACTTACAATAAAGTTGATTTTTCCTCAGACGTGTCAGTACCTCTTTAACTTGGTGACGGTGAGACTTTAGATCCTTAGAGAATATTAGGATATCATCCAGGTACACTACTAGACACTTGTAGAGAAGATCACAAAAAAGTTCATTCACATAGCTTTGAAAAACTGCAGGTGCATTACAAAGACCAAAAGGCATTACAAGGTATTCGTAATGCCCATCCCGGGTATTAAAAGCAGTCTTCCACTCGTCCCCTGCCCGGATGCGGATTAAATTGTAGGCCCCTCGGAGATCCAATTTTGTAAACACAGTAGCTCCCTTTACCCGATCAAATAATTCTGGAATTAAGGGTAATGGGTACTTGTTTTTCACAGTGATCTCATTGAGTCCACGGTAATCTATGCATGGTCGTAACCCACCATCCTTCTTCTTAACGAAAAAGAATCCGGCTCCTGCAGGTGAAGAAGATGGTCTGATAAATCCTTTGGTTAGATTTTCCTGTATATAATCAGACATAGCTTGCGTCTCTGGGATGGATAGCGGATAAATTTGTCCCCTAGGAGGGGTTTTGCCCAGAACCAGGACGATTGGGCAGTCCCATTCGCGATGAGGAGGTAGAGAGTCTGCTGCTTGTTTACTGAAAACATCCGCAAAGGATTGATACACCGGAGGTAGGTCGGGAAGGCTAATTGACCGGAGAGGTACAATTGAGGCTAAACAGTCCTTGGTACAAGATTTACCCCACGAAAGGACTTCCATGGTTTGCCAATTAAGTTGAGGATTATGTTTCTGCAGCCAAGGTAAACCAAGTATCACATCTTGAGAGGCTTTGGGAATCACGTAGAAGGAGATGTATTCGGAATGGAGCACACCAACTTTCATCTTGAGCCATATGGTTCGATGAGTAATTATACCATCTGGAATTCGACTTCCATCCACTGCTGTAACAGCAACTGCTGCTTCCAGAGGCATGGTTTGAACTTTAGACCGTAAGACAAAGGCTGAAGAGATGAAGTTCTCGGCTGCCCCGGAATCTAGGAGAGCTGAAACTTTCACTGTAGAACTTGGAACTTCTAATTGAATAGACAAGGTCGGCTCTTTCCCAGAACGTGATTCTAAAGTAACTCCTAGCTTAACCTCTCTTGAATAAGCTAGGAGCGAGAGTTTCCCGGTCGGAGTTTGCAGAATTTAACTAAATGTTCGTAGGACCCACAGTACATGCAGAGGTTACCCTGTCGACGACGAAGTCGTTCCTCCTCTGTGAGGCGAGAGCGCCCTATCTGCATAGGTTCTTCTGTCGTTATCGGAGACTGTGATGAAGAATCTTGTCGAGGCCTAGGATGATAACGTGGACTGGATCGCTCTGCCCCGGATTTCTCTAAACATCGCTCCCTGTAGCGTAGGTCAAGTTTGTTACAGAGAGAAATCAATTCATCCAGTTTAGTTGGCACATCCCGGATAGTTAAATCATCCTTGATTCTCTCTGAAAGTCCATTCCAAAACGCGGCGATCAGGGCCTCCTCATTCCAGTTTAACTCTGAAGACAACGTGCGAAACTGAATAATATATTGACTGACAGGACGTAAACCTTGACGTAGACTGAGAATCTCCAAAGATGCTGAGGTGGTCCTGCCTGGTTCGTCAAAGATTCTCCGGAAGGATGATACGAACTCCTTGTAATTAGAGAGGATAGGATCACCTCTTTCCCATAATGGTGATGCCCACTCCAGAGCCTGACCGGAGAGGAGGGCAATAATATATGCAACCTTAGAACGAGCTGATGGGAAACTGGTGGACAACAGTTCAAACTGGATCTCGCATTGATTCAGGAATCCTCTGCAAAGTTTTGGAGTTCCGTCAAACTTACTCGGAGAGAGTAACTGCAAGCGGGACGTAGGCAGCGTCACAGGAGAAGCTGTAGTGGTAACTGGGACAACCGAAGTTGGAATCTGGACTTGAGACGTTTTAATAGCCGTATGAAGAGTCTCTAAACGGTCTGCCATAGTTTGCATAAACTGCACTATTTGTGTCTGTATAGACTCCTGGTTTTCCAGACGGGAAAGGATATCTGACGTAGCACCGCCTCCTGCGAATTGGTCACTTGACGGATCCATGTGGCCAGTGCTTACTGTCAGGTCCGGGTGTTTTTGTGAATCCGTTAACCCGGGACCAACCACAGGTGTAGGTGCTGGGGTATGAAGAAAGCAGGGAGGACGAAGAAAGTTCTGTTTCATATATTTATTAAAAATAACAATTCAGTAAAGAGTTAAATGACAAGTTGTTAATCATCATATTATACTGAAGTATTGCAGGAATGGCAGAAATAATATGCAGGATAAATCTCAAAAACAAATAAAAGCAATGTTCATGGAACTATATATAAAACAAGCTGATGAATAAATGTTGAATTGTCCAAATATAAACAAGCTTTGATGCTGAACTGCAGAATGTGTTTAACTGGGTAATGCAGACATGAAGAAATAACTGTAAGGATTTGCAATGAAGTTTTGAGAGTTAACTGAGAGGCTGTGAAGAATTATCCTTGTTATGGTAACATAAAAAATAAAAGTACTGAATTGGGTTACTTGCGGGTTCCGGAGATCACTGTGAAAACTGTAGCAGATGACAAGGTGATGAACGGGTTAAATGCAGAGTAGAACAAACGAACAGCTGAGGGTAGTGGAATCCTCCAAACTTTGTATGGTTGAAGGCAGGCAGACAAGGTAACTTCATGCAAGACTCTGGGAATCCAACTGTTTCCAGTAGGTGTGCAATTAACTGACAGCACAGCGGAGAGCCGGTGGATCTTTAGCAGTGAAGGCTGCAGACGGACCTCTGGGAACAGAGGCGATATCTGGACCACGGGAATCACACAGGAATGCATGGAGAGAGCTCAGAGCTAGAGCACAGCGTTGATACAACAAAGCACTGGCCCAGAGTAACATAATCCCAGCCTACTTAAAGGCAGCACAAGCACGGGATTGGCTTACACCTGCCCACAGGTGTTTTCACAAGTGCTCTGTATTACCTATTTGGTCTCCAACATGGCCACCTCCTATACAGCAGACACACCGCAGTGCCTTAGGCCATTTAGTCCCCGCACTCCCAGTTCCCAGACTCTGCATTACCTGTGCCACTGATCACGCCGCGTCCCCACATGGGCGCACAGCACCGCGAGCAACCGCACTGGCAACGGACGAACCCCAGAACCCGCAGAGGTGAGAGACCGGTTCGTGACAAAAAGGTTCTGACAAAAGAAAACATTTTCCTAATACAGGTAAGACAAGAACCTGGGACAAACATACCTGCCCTCAAACACTATTCCAGTGTTCTTGTCACATATCCCCCTCCCCTGTTTCGACCTAGGGGCCGGAACACTTGTAGCCCCCAAACAGAAGATGCGGGACAATGCATCTGCGCTGGCCAATTGTGTACCCAGTCTATGTTCAACAGTAAACTTAAAATCCTGCAATGCTAGAAACCATCTAGTTACCCGAGCATTCTGACCTCTATTTACATACATCCATTTTAAAGGGGCGTGATCTGTCACTAGTCTGAATTGTCTACCCAAGAGGTAATATCTTAAGGTATCTAGTGCCCACTTAATGGCAAAAGTCTCCTTTTCCACAATGGCATACCTTTTTTCATGCTCATTGAGTTTCCTACTCAAATAAATGATAGGGTGTTCATCCCCATCTCTGGTTTGGGACAACACAGCCCCTATCCCTACTTCTGAGGCATCTGTCTGTACAACAAATTCTTTCGAGAAATCTGGTGTCATCAATACCGGTTGTGAACACAAAGCCACTTTTAATGTTTGGAGCGCTTTTTCTGCATCAGGGTTCCATTTCACCATATTTGACTGCTTCCCTTTGGTAAGGTCTGACAACGGCACTGCTGTGGTCACAAAATTGGGAATAAACCGTCTATAGTACCCCGTTATTCCCAAAAAAGCCCTTACCTGTTTTTTATTCACTGGACAAGGCCAGTTTTGAATAGCATCAATTTTATTCAATTGGGGCCTAATCAGACCTCTGCCTATGGTGAAGCCCAAGTATTTGACCTCCTCCATTGCGAGGCAGCACTTCTTTGGGTTAGCAGTTAACCGTGCCTCTCTGATTGAATCCAGTACTGCTTGCACTTTAACCAAATGGGACCCCCAGTCTGTACTGTGAATTACCACATCATCCAAATAGGCAGCTGCATATTTTCTATGGGGCCTCAAAATTTTATCCATCGCCCATTGAAAGGTTGCTGGAGCCCCATGCAACCCAAAGGGTAACATCTTATACTGGTATAGCCCCTCCAGAACCGAAAAGGCTGTTTTTTCTTTTGCGCTATCAGTTAAAGGTATTTGCCAGTACCTTTTGGTCAGGTCCAACGTGGTGAGAAACCTGGCTGTTCCCAGCCTTTCTATAAGCTCATCCATACGGGGCATGGGGTATGCGTCAAATTTGGACACCTCATTTAACTTACGAAAGTCATTACAGAAGCGTATGCTACCGTCTGGCTTCGGGATGAGAACTATGTGACTGGACCACTCACTGTTAGATTCCTCTATGACTCCAAGTTCTAACATGGTTTTAACTTCTTTAGAAACAGCTTCTCGCTGAGCTTCAGGAATCCTATATGGATTTAAATGGACCCTGACCCCTGGTTCTGTGACAATGTCATGTTTTATTATGGTCGTTCGGCCAGGCAGCTCTGAAAATATCTCCCTATTTTGGATGAGAAATTCTTTAACTTGATTGTTCTGATCAGCTGATAACGTCTCTGACACCTTTACTGCGGGAAGCAACCGAGGTGAAGACACCGAAGGGCAAGGCTCCGCTGACAGAGACAACCTATCTTTCCAGGGTTTGATTAAGTTAACATGGTAGATTTGTTCGGGTTTTCACTTTCCCGGTTGGTATACTTTGTAATTAACCTCATTCACTTTTTCCCAAATCTCAAATTGACCCTGCCATTTAGCTAGGAACTTGCTTTCCACAGTGGGTACCAAAACAAGAACTCTATCTCTGGGAGCAAATTCCCGTATCTTGGCACTCCGGTTATATACCCTCTGTTGAGCACTTTGGGCCTGTTCCATGACAATAGGTTCCACGGCTGCAATCCTATCCTGCATTTGTGTTACATGTTCAATAACGCTTCTATAAGGAGTGGGCTGTCCTTCCCACGTCTCTTTGGCAATGTCCAACAGCCCTCTGGGGTGTCTACCATACAACAAATAAAATGGAGAAAACCCCGTAGAGGACTGAGGAACTTCTCTGATGGCCATTAACAAGTAGGGCAACAAACAATCCCAGTTTTTCCCATCTCTATCAACAACCTTTTTTAACATACTTTTTAATGTTTTATTGAACCTTTCCACCAACCCATCAGTTTGGGGATGGTAGTTGGACGTCCTGAGGTGAGTGACCTTAAATAATTTGCACAATTCTTTCATGACCCTTGACATAAATGGAGTACCTTGGTCAGTCAAAATTTCTTTTGGTATTCCCACTCTACTAAAAACCTGCACCAGCTCCCTAGCTATCGCCTTGGTTGTGATAGTGCGTAAAGGGACAGCCTCAGGATATCGAGTGGCATAGTCCATAATTACCAGGATATACTGATGGCCCTGAGCGGACTTTAACAAGGGCCCCACGAGATCCATGGCTATTCTGTCAAACGGGACCTCTATAATAGGCATGGGAACTAGTGGGCTCCTGAAATGGGGTCTAGGGGCATGGTACTGGCATTCAGGACAGGAAGAACAATATTCAGACACTTCTTTATAAACCCCTGGCCAAAAGAACCTTTGTAAAACTCTTTCAGTGGTTTTTTCTGCCCCTAAATGTCCTGCTGTAACGTGACTATGAGCTAAATCTAGTACCGTTCTCCGATAAGGCTGGGGAACTACCAGCTGTTCCACCACATCCTCACCCTTTTTGACAATGTGGTACAAGAGCTCATTACAGATGGCCATGTGGTGATACGTAACCCTGTCATCTGGTACCACAGGTTCCCATTAACAATCTAAACATTCTCTCTAGCCTTTATCAAGGTAGAATCCTTTAACTGTTCAGACGCAAACAGATCCTTCTTTACCTCCAGGTCAGGCACGCTTTCAGTTCTAACTACTATGTCTCTGTTCCCAGCAAGAGGGTCCTCACTGGACTCCCCATCTGTCACTTCCCCAGCCAAACTAGCAAAAGGCAAAGGGTCAGAAAGTTCCGAAGACACACGTACATCCATGAAATCACCGGTATTATCAACTGGCTCTTTACTTCTCACATCTGTTGATAAACGTGATTCCCACGGTTTCCAAAAATGAGGAAAATCCCTCCCTATTATGGCCTCCAGCCCCAAGGTGGGGACCAGTCCTACTTTAACTATTGCTGACCCACAACAAGTTTCTATATTCACTTCAGCAGTGACATAATGTTGGGTATCCCCATGTATGCAAGTTACCCCAATAGGTATTTGCTGGACCTTTAAGGGGTTCACTAACCCAGCTTTCACAAGGGTAACTAAACTTCCTGAATCTAGCAAGGCCTCTACCCGGTTACCCTCTAAGAACACATCACACATTTGTCTTTCCAGCTCAGGTGAAGGTACCACAGTACAGGCTAACCTAGCAAAGAAAGACATTCTGCGACATTCAAAGGCAGCATCACATTGCATGGGTTCTTGCATGACTGGGCAATTGGCTATAACATGACCTGGCATACCACACCTAAAACATTTAACCACACGATTATCAACCCGTTTGGGCAGCATAGACCATTCTAGCCCCATTGGCCTGTCTCCAGGGCCAGTGTTTACAGTCTCTCCATGTCGACAGATTTTTCAGGCGGCTTTGTAGCTGCTTTCACCCAGGACATATATCAAACCCTCAGGGGTGAGTCTCAGCAACTTCACACTGGGCTGTATCTGCATAAACCACCGTTTTCTGCAGGCCTCATAAAGCTGCTGCTTTCACTTATGCGCAGAACGGAATGTTCGCATTCTCCACCAAGTTGTAACACTGTACGGGAACAAGGTGCCATTTCGTGGGGTAAATGTTAGCAAGCAGCAGCTGAGGAATCACACAAGTCCAGTGTGTGGTGCAACTGACCACGACCAGTTTTATTAAGCAGAAAACAAAACAAACATCAAAAGAAAATACATTGCCTGTCCGGCACTAACTAAACACAAGACGTTCCTAACTGTCTCTAAACAAAAAAACACAGAGTTTTCCAGTCAACACTGTATGGCTCACATGTATAAGGAAGCGTATTTCTCTCACAGAGATCCTGCAGTCTTCCCAGGCAGTCTGCCCACACTAATCAGGCTAGCAGCCCTATAACCCACTTATACAGCTGAAACCCTGATTAGCCCTCTGTGACACCAAAGACCCGAACTGTGCCCAACGTCTGGAACTTGCCCTGTCTTTCTTTCAGGGCCCATATCCAGCTTTTCCAATAAACTGAAAAGGTTCTGACAAAAGATAACATTTTCCGAATACAGGTAAGACAAGAACCTGGGACAGACATACCTGCCCTCAAACACTATTCCAGTGTTCTTGTCACAATATATATATATATATATATATATATATATATATATATATTTTTATATATATATATATATATATATATATATATATATATACATATATATATATATATATATATATATATATTGTGTAGTAGGGGCAGTGTGCTACAAAGAAACCAGGGATGTTTATCTGTTGAGCCCAGGACTACCATGCATTTGGAGTTTAGGAATTGTGCGTCTAACTTGCTTGATTAATTTCAGTGCGGTTCTCCTCTTCAGCCTGTGGAAGCTGAAAGCATGTGATGAATAAACCAGAGCAACTGTGTAGTGCTCCCTTTTAACCACTTAACTGATGAATTTTTGCAGGGAAAAAAAGCTCAGAAATTCTATGGTTTTTATTAATTTAAAAAAGATAAAAAGTCTTTTAAAAAATACATGGTCGAGTCACATTATTATGACCGCCTCCTACATTTGAAATTGGAAGCACGTAGACCATGAAGTACATCACGTGTCATGCGCTGGCTTGGTGGGTATATAAGATGTGCGATAGGCCGGCTCGCACATATATCACTTGTTGCTATCATGGGTAAAAGGCGATTTATCTGAGTTGCAGAAAGGGATGATTATAGGCTTTCGGGCTAAGGGTGGCAGTATTTCTGAGACAGCGCAGTCTGTAAACTGTTCGCGTGCTGCTGAGGTGAAGGTGTATCGTGACTGGACAAATGGAACTATTGTGAATAACTGAAGTAGAAAGTGCGGTGCACCACGTGCCATTGATGTGAGAGGTGAACGTTGGATTACGACGGTGTGTGAGAGCCGACCGACACGCTACAGTTTAGCAGCTCACCATCAAAATTAAACGGGGGGCTACCAGACGTGTGAGTAAAATGACAGTTCATCCTGTCTAACTGCTGTCCGTGCTGCACACAACGGTTACTTTGGCTATTAGCTGGTGGTCATAATAATGTGCCATGTATATATAAAAATTTTATTTGAAAAATATACCTAGGGGGTGTTTTATACCCCCATCCCCCGTGTCCATAGGCCCCCATTGTAAAATTACTTCCCATCCCCCATTAGAAACACCCCCCCGTGGCAAAAGATTCCCAACATTATCTTCCCCCACCCCTCTAGTGGCAATAGTTCCCAGTGGCTGGGCCCCCTCATCCCCAGTGTCAAAGTGCCTCTCACTGTTTAGTGCCCCCCCCATGCCCATGTGTCACTGTGTGTGTGATTTTTATTTTTAATATATGAACCCCCCCTCCAGCTAAAAAAAAAATATTTTTAAGGGGCAGCCCCCCTACCCCCTCTTAGTGTAAAAAAGAGGACCCCTCTATATTTGACACCCCCAATAACCCCACCTCATCACCTTATTGCAGACAGAGTGGGAGGGGGAAGGGGATAACCATCAGTCACCCCTGCTGCAGCTGCTCTCTGCGCATGCAGATATCAGCATAGATGTGCTGGGGAAGGGAACTATGGTATTGAAGCCTGTCGGGGGAAGGGGTATTTATGATGATGACTTGGGAAGCTGGCTGGTGACTAGGGAGTAGATCTGTTAGGTAGTGTTAGGGCCAGGAACATTTACCGTGTCTGTGGTCATCCTGATGAAGTAAAGCCGTAGCGAAGAAGTCAGAGTGTGCCACTATACAGTTTCTTTATCACTATATATATATATTTTCCACATTTTGAAATGTTACAGCCTTATTCCAAAATGGAATAAGTTCATTTTTGTCCTCGAAATTCTGCACACAATACCCCATAATGACAACGTGAAAAATGCTTTCTTGAGATTTTTGCAAATTTATTAAAAATAAAAAACTAAGAAATCACATGTACATAAGTATTCACAGCCTTTGCCATGAAGCTCAAAATTGAGCTCAGGTGCATCCTGTTTCCACTGATCCTCCTCGAGATGTTCCTACAGCTTAATTGGAGTTCCTCTGTGGAGGGAAGAGAACCTCCCAGAAGGACAACCATCTCTGCAGCAATCCATCAATCAGGCATGTATGGTAGAGTGGCCAGACGGAAGCCACTTCTTAGTAAAAAGCACATGGCAGCCCACCTGGAGTTTGCCAAAATGCACCTGAAGGACTCTCAGACCATGAAAAACAAAATTCTCTGGTCTGATGAGACAAAGATTGAACTATTTGGCGTGAATGCCAGGCGTCATGTTTGGAGGAAACCAGGCACCGCTCATCACCAGGCCAATACCATCCTACAGTGAAGCATAGTGGGGGCAGCATCATGCTGTGGGGATGTTTTTTAGCGGCAGGAATTGGGAGACTAGTCGGGATACAGGGAAAGATGAATGCAGCAATGTACAGAGACACCCTGGTTGAAAACCTGCTCCAGAGCGCTCTTGACCTCAGACAAGAGTGACGGTTCATCTTTCAGCAGGACAACGACCCTAAGCACACCGCTAAGATATCAAAGGAGTGGCTTCAGGACAACTCTGTGAATGTCCTTGAGTGGGCCAGCCAGAGCCCAGATTTGAATCTGATTGAATTTCTCTGGAGAGATCTGAAAATGGATGTGCACCGATGCTTCCCATCCAACCTGATGGAGCTTGAGTGCTGCTGCAAAGAGGAATGGGAGAAACTGCCCAAAGATAGATGTGCCAAGCTTGTGGCATCATATTCAAGAAGACTTGAGGCTGTAATTGCTGCCGAATGTGCATCAAAAAAGTATTGAGCAAAGGCTGTGAATACTTTTGTACATGTAATTTCTAAGTTTTTTTAATTTTAATAAATTTGTAAAAATCTCAAAAAAACTTTTTTCACGTTGTCATTATGGGGAATTGTATGTAGCATTTTGAGGGACAAAATTAATTTATTCCATTTTGAAATAAGGCTGTAACATAACAAAATGTGGAAAAAGTGAAGCGCTGTGAATATTTTCCGGATGCACGGTGTAAATATATATATATATATATATATATATATATATATATATATCGTTCAAATAGGCACTCCATAAATATGCAATGACCACGGTGCCCTCATTATGGACATACACACAACAAGGTCCCCTGGGTAGGAGCGTAGCAATCCCCCCAACAACAGTACAAGGACCAGGTGGCACTCCGTGGATTTGTAAAGTAGGTGATATATTCAAACATAGAAAAGCATTCTGTGACACCGACATTTCAACGCGGTGAAATGCTGTGAACAGCATTTCACCTTGAAAAAAACGCCCTGCGTGGCGTTGAAATGTCGGTGTCACAGAATGCTTTTCTATGTTTGAATATATCACCTGCTTTACAAATCCAAGGAGTGCCGCCTGGTCCTTGTGCTGCTGTTTGGGGGATTGCTACGCTCCTACCCAGGGGACCTTGTTGTGTATATCTATCTATATATCTATATCTATCTATATATATGTAAGAGGTGCGGCGGTGCGTGTGGTGGTGCCTGCTGCCGTGCAGGTGTAGCTTCGGTACTCACCAGGCGCCGCTCTCTCTCACCTTCAGGTACCGGAACCTTCAACGGACCTGGAAATCTTCAGTCGGATCCGGACACGACGATTCCCTCTCGGAGCTGACCGACGACCGAGCCGAGGAGAAAATAGTTTACCTTAAGGGGGGTATCAACCCTTCTTCCACCGGAAAAGGGGATACCCCAGGGGTGACGGCGACCTTCACCGGTTGGGTGAAAGGTCATCACTGGCACACAGCCTCAGCCACCCAGATTTCACACACTCGCACTCTCGCGCGTAGTGTGATGAAGGGGATTCTCACGTCCGTGAGCAATCCCTATTCCGGCGCTCGGGGACAGACAAGAGACAAACGTACACGGATGCTACTCACCGTCACAAGTCTTGCACTCCGATCTTCTCCACTTACAGGTCCCTGTAAGGAGGTAAAGAGAAAACAGCCGTGCAGGGCCAAGAACTACCCTAGTGTGCGTCCGCTACACTAGCTACATAAACAGAGCCCTCAAACTAGCTCGTGTGGGTGGTGCAACACAACTATGCACAAACTTAAAACAAACAGACACTTTGCCCTGCACGGTAACAACATACATCACAATATCGGATCACAAGATCCCACGGTGCTGTCCCTTTAAATCCCTACCTACCGCTGGAAGGGGGTGGGCGCCACACAGCCTGCCCACCTAAACACCTCAGGGTGGCCCGGGCCTAGTGCCCAGTGCCACCTTTATTCACCTTGGGGGGGCACTTACTCACTGGGCCTAGCGCCCCCTGACTGCGCACAGGCCGGAGGCCTGACTTCACCCACGGGCCTAGCGCCCGCCTAACTTGTTGCCCGTTGGGTGACCTGGGCCTAGTGCCCAGGGTCACCTTATGTTCCTAGTGGCCGCCAACTGGACCATGGCCTAATGCCCTCTAATGCCCCCACAGGCCTATTGCCTGGATTGCTGCTCGGGCCTAATGTCCGCCTACTGCGCCATTTGGGTGGCTTGGGCCTAACGCCCAAACCACCAACCTGATGGTGACCCCCCCAAACTTTTAGCAGGACCACGTGCCAGGTGGAACCCCGACTGCGCGTGGCCACGGACCTGGAGGGTCCGACTAAAGGTGCCCGCAGGCCGGAAGGGCCTGATTGTGCCCACGGGCCGGGAGGGCCCGACTGATTGCCCACAGGCCGGGAGGGCCTGACTCTGCCCACGGGCCTAATGCCCGAACACCCAGTGGTCTAGGGAGGAGAGAGAGGGTACAGGGGCACCTGATAAGGGCCTACCTGACCCGGTGGGAGAGGCACCAGGGGGAGCTTCGTCAGCTCTCTTCCTTCCCACCCCTGGTGGCCTCTCTGGCGCTCCCCTTCACTCTTCGGCCGCTGGCCCGTCCTGGCCAGTGGCGCCGACGTCGACTCGCCGCATCCAGCCGCCGCTGGACATCTTCTTCCCAGAGCCTGGAGTCTTCTGGCCTCTTCCGCGGCCACCGGAGCTCTTCAGCGCTCTTCCACGCGCACTCCGTCCTCGGCTCCCGCCCGGCGTCCTCTGCTTGCTCCGCGCTCCCGCGCGCGGTCTTCTCCTTCGGCTCCCGCCCGGCGTCAGACGCCGGGGGCGGGGCCTGTGACGCGGCATGCGCCGATTGGCTCGCCGCGCCCGCTTCTGATTGGCCGGCGCCCCGCGAGCCGCGTTTGGCTCGCGGACGGCGCCGGATTCGAAAAGCCGCGGGCGGCGCTTCTGATTGGCGGCCAGAACGGCGCCAAGTTTAAAGCGCCGCCGCCGTGCCGCTACCCACCGCCGCCGACAGCCTGGTGCAGGGAAACATCCGATCCCTGCACCAGACACCCGCCGCCGCACACCCAGCGCTGGGGACAGACAAGCTGCCCCAGCGCTGTCCACAGCCAGGGACAGCACCTCTGATGTGCCCACCGGGCACATCTCTACATTTCCCCCCCTTTTTCCTTTGTAGTCCCTACAAAGTTCCTCACGATGTCCCTCGTCCGTGGGTCAGGGAATTCCGAGGTCCCTCCGGCGAGGTTGTGTGCGAGGGTCCAGTCCGGACTTACCGTGACCCCACATCCTTCCACCTCCAGCTCCGGGTTCCTCTTTTTACCTCCTGACCTCCATCGGCGGATCCTCTGGGGGAGTGGCATCTCCTCACGGTCGTTTGACGTTGGCCACCAAGGGGAATCTTCCTCCACGGGGACAACAGTCACCCACTCTTGACCTCCCATGTCGTCTGTGGCATCGTCCCTGTCTTCAGGGTGTGGTACCGACCACCACCCAACAGCGGAATCCTCCGGGGCATCCGTTTCCTCCCGGGCAACAACCACCATCTGTCGCATCTCCTCGTGGGGCATCTCCAAAGGTCCCATGTCTTCCTCTGGAACGGGTCCTCCCACGGCATCACGATCCTCTCCCCGTACGTACGTCCATTTCGGCACTTCCGGCAGGTATTCTTGCTCCAGGACTACCTCCTCCTCTTCACGGAGGGCATTCAACTGGGAGCACGACTCCACCCGATCCTGCCAGTCACTCTCGTCGGCGCTTCCGATGCCAGAGTCGTCCTCCATCTGTTCTTGGAGGGATTCGTCGGCGGACAGCTCACCATAGTCCGAGTCCTCCTTCGATATCTGGACTGGGGTATTATTTTCCTCCTCAGCGTACTTAGTCTCTTCCGCTGGCACCTCTGCTTCCTCAGCGTACTCCTTCGCTTCCGCTGGCATCTTTACTTCCTCAGCGTTCTCCTCTTCCGCTGGTATCTCTATGTACCCAGGACACACCTGTTCCGCACGTCCTGGTCGTGGACGGTTCCATCGCGGGGAGATTCCGGACGTCTCCGTCAGTGGGTCTTCACGCTTTTCTTCGCAGCGTGGTCTCTTCACCTCCCAGTCGTCCACCTCCGCCTTATGCGGGAAAGGATTCTGCCGTACTGGGGTCACTTTCTTGGGACAGAGTAGGTCCGCGGCATCTTCCCAGGGGCACTCACTGGCCGCATGTCCTGGTCGCCGACACTTCCAACAAGGGAGGGCCACTGCCACCTTCTCCAAGACGGGTTCCTTGGCCACCTCCTTCACTGGGGAGTCTTCACCCGTTGGTTCCGGCTCAGAGGAAATGGGCACCTGCGAACTAACTTCAAGCAGGGTCTTCCGCTCCATTTCCCTGGTTTCCTCCTCCCATCTCTGGGCACGACCATCCGCAATCATCCGGTCTTCATTCCACGGACAATCGGGAAGCGCATGTCCTCTCGCCTCGCAGAGCGCACACACGGGCTCTGCAGCCACCCGGTTCCGAAGTTACTGACGAGACTCCGTCATCTGCTTCACTGTGGCCTTGTAGTCCGCCCTGTCTTCAGTCCATGGACACTCCGGGAGTCTATGTCGGGGATCTCCACAGCTTTCACACTGGAAATCAACCTCGTCTTGACTCCACTCTTCATCCCAGGGACAACGGTTATGCTCATGCCCGTAGTTTCCGCAGAGCAAACACCAGGACTCCTTCTTCGCTTGGCCCTTCTGACGTCTTCGGTCCGCTTCCTGGACCACCTTCTTTGGGGACGTTTCTCGCCAAGTACACTCGTCTGCAAAGTGCCCCGTTTGCCGACATTTCTTGCAGGGCGTCACAGCGGCCTTCTTGCGCCCCTTCTCCCGGCGCTCTTCCTTTTCACGCTGGACCGACCTCTGCACCATCTTCAGGAGGTCTGCCCCAGACACCGTCACCCAGTCGCTCTGGTCCGCACACGTCCGGGGGTGAGTCTGTTCCGGAGCTGTCCGCAGGGAGGTCTTCTTGGTGGCGTTCCACATCGTGTCCGTGATCCTGTATCTTTGAATCCTGCCGACTACGCCAAAATGTAAGAGGTGCGGCGGTGCGTGTGGTGGTGCCTGCTGCCGTGCAGGTGTAGCTTCGGTACTCACCAGGCGCCGCTGTCTCTCACCTTCAGGTACCGGAACCTTCAACGGACCTGGAAATCTTCAGTCGGATCCGGACACGACGATTCCCTCTCGGTGCTGACCGACGACCGAGCTGAGGAGAAAATAGTTTACCTTAAGGGGGGTATCAACCCTTCTTCCACCGGAAAAGGGGATACCCCAGGGGTGACGGCGACCTTCACCGGTTGGGTGAAAGGTCATCACTGGCACACAGCCTCAGCCACCCAGATTTCACACACTCGCACTCTCGCGCGTAGTGTGATGAAGGGGATTCTCACGTCCGTGAGCAATCCCTATTCCGGCGCTCGGGGACAGACAAGAGACAAACGTACACGGATGCTACTCACCGTCACAAGTCTTGCACTCCGATCTTCTCCACTTACAGGTCCCTGTAAGGAGGTAAAGAGAAAACAGCCGTGCAGGGCCAAGAACTACCCTAGTGTGCGTCCGCTACACTAGCTACATAAACAGAGCCCTCAAACTAGCTCGTGTGGGTGGTGCAACACAACTATGCACAAACTTAAAACAAACAGACACTTTGCCCTGCACGGTAACAACATACATCACAATATCGGATTACAAGATCCCACGGTGCTGTCCCTTTAAATCCCTACCTACCGCTGGAAGGGGGTGGGCGCCACACAGCCTGCCCACCTAAACACCTCAGGGTGGCCCGGGCCTAGTGCCCAGTGCCACCTTTATTCACCTTGGGGGGGCACTTACTCACTGGGCCTAGCGCCCCCTGACTGCGCACAGGCCGGAGGCCTGACTTCACCCACGGGCCTAGCGCCCGCCTAACTTGTTGCCGTTGGGTGACCTGGGCCTAGTGCCCAGGGTCACCTTATGTTCCTAGTGGCCGCCAACTGGACCAGGGCCTAATGCCCTCTAATGCCCCCACAGGCCTATTGCCTGGATTGCTGCTCGGGCCTAATGCCCGCCTACTGCGCCATTTGGGTGGCTTGGGCCTAACGCCCAAACCACCAACCTAAAGGGTGACCCCCCCAAACCTTTAGCAGGGCCACGGGCCGGGTGGAACCCCGACTGCGCGTGGCCATGGACCTGGAGGGCCCGACTAAAGGTGCCCGCAGGCCGGAAGGGCCTGATTGTGCCCACGGGCCGGGAGGGCCCGACTGATTGCCCACAGTTCTCGGGTTTATCGCAAACATACATACATACAAAGATCTACCTTTTATAGATAGATAGATAGATAGATAGATAGATAGATAGATAGATAGATAGATAGATACTAGCTTCTACCTGCAGCTTTGCACACATACTGTATATTTTATATTTACTGCAGTTCGCAATGTTACTGTGGAGCCTCCCTGTATACAATGGGTTAAACTGCCGCGAAGAGTCATAATAAAATGTGCTACATATATTAGATTAGGTATAAATCTTGCACATACAAAATAATCATAATTTAATATTTTATATTAAAAAAGGGGGAAGGAAAAAACAAAAACACATATATAAATCAATAAACTCCAAGCATGAATATCATATACATACTTGCACATGAATGGATGGAGTTAGATAAAGTAATAACCTGGCTGAGTAGAGTGTTATATGTATGGAAATTGTTCCTGAACAGTGCAACAAAGTACAGATGTATTAACCTGGAGAAGGCATAAGGAAGTGATAAACCAGTGATATGTGCAAGGTGATAAAGACACCAGCCAATCAGCTCCAAGATGTAAATTAACAGTTAGAATCTGATTGGCTGGTGCATTTATCACCTTACACATATCACTGGTTTATCACTTCCTTATGCCTTCTCCAGGTAAATACATCTGCCCCACTATGTGGAGAAAAGTGATTGGTGGAATGGCGGAATGGTGTGCTCCTGCAGCAGGCACATGTTTGTGATTATCTGCTAACAAAATGGCTTGCCGGTAGGAGCTGAGTTTATAAAGGAGATCATTGTAGGCTGCGCATTCTCATGTTTATGGGGCGACGCTGGACTGGTATACAGAGAATTTGGTAATCTGGATGGACTGGCCAGTCCAGATCTTAATTGAGAACCTCTGGGACAAATTGGAGGGATGGGTGCATTCTAGACCGACTCAACCTTCAGTGTCGCAGTTGGTCACTGTACTTAAGCAAGGGTGTAAGTTCATACCAGGCACCTAAGGTGAAATAGAAGGTGGTGCCCCCCAGTGGCTCCAGCTTGCCCATGTGCTGACATCCCAGAGACATGCCAGTGGTACATCTGATAAAATATAGATTCCTTATTACAACTAATTGTGGGATTAGGAATCTATTTCCGGGTACAGGTTGTAAATGATAATAAATAGAGCCCTGAAGGGAGGGGGGGGGGGGTTATCAAAGCTCGGAGAGATCAATTTGTGAGAGATAAAGTACCAGCCAATCAGCTTCTGCCTTACATTTTACAGGCTGTATTTGAAAAATTACAGTTAGGAGCAGATTGGTTGGTGCATTATCTCTCACATTTGTATCTCTCTCCAAGTTTGATAAATTCCCCCCAAAAAAACTTTTTATTAGAATAATTAATGCATTTCCTTAAGACAACTTCTGCTTTCCTTTCTGGGCATGTCATCAGAAATGGGGGCGGGTTCACAGCCTGGCTGTGCAGACAGGAAACATTCACAATGCATTTGCATGCTGGCTGGCCAGCATGCCATCACCAGGGCCGAAACTAGGATTTTTGTCACCCGGGGCAAGGTAGTCATTTGACACAGCCCCCCCCCCCCCCCCCCCCCCGCAAAAAAAAAAAATATATATATTTTACAATAAATAAATAAATATAATAAAATAAAATAGAAAAAATAAAAAATAAATGAATAAAAATGTTATTTATATATATATATATATATATATATCTCTCTCTCTTTCAGAACTTTTTTACCTGAGAAACTGCCTTTTCTAACATAAATTTCGTATCCAGGAAAAAGTGTCCCCATTTTACACAGTACGACAGGCAAGTGTCCCCATTCCCCATTTTACACATTGCGGCAGACAGGTGTCCCCATTTTACACATTGCGGCAGGAAAAAGTGTCCCCATTTTACACATTGCGGCAGGAAAAAGTGTCCCCATTTTACACATTGCGGCAGGCACAGGTCCCCATTTTACACAGTACGCTGGCAAGTGTCCCCATTTTACACATAGCGGCAGGCACAGGTCCCCATTTTACACAGTACGCTGGCAAGTGTCCCCATTTTACACATTGCGGCAGGCACAGGTCCCCATTTTACACATTGCGGCAGGCACAGGTCCCCATTTTACACAGTACGCTGGCAAGTGTCCCCATTTTACACATAGCGGCAGGCACAGGTCCCCATTTTACACAGTACGCTGGCAAGTGTCCCCATTTTACACATTGCGGCAGACAGGTGTCCCCATTTTACACATTGCGGCAGGAAAAAGTGTCCCCATTTTACACATTGCGGCAGGAAAAAGTGTCCCCATTTTACACATTGCGGCAGGCACAGGTCCCCATTTTACACAGTACGCTGGCAAGTGTCCCCATTTTACACATAGCGGCAGGCACAGGTCCCCATTTTACACAGTACGCTGGCAAGTGTCCCCATTTTACACATTGCGGCAGGCACAGGTCCCCATTTTACACATTGCGGCAGGCACAGGTCCCCATTTTACACATTGCGGCAGGCACAGGTCCCCATTTTACACAGTACGCTGGCAAGTGTCCCCATTTTACACAGTACGCTGGCAAGTGTCCCCATTTTACACATTGCGGCAGGCACAGGTCCCCATTTTACACAGTACGCTGGCAAGTGTCCCCATTTTACACATAGCGGCAGGCACAGGTCCCCATTTTAAACAGTACGCTGGCAAGTGTCCCTATTTTACACATTGCGGCAGGCACAGGTCCCCATTTTACACAGTACGCTGGCAAGTGTCCCCATTTTACACATTGCGGCAGGCACAGGTCCCCATTTTACACAGTACGCTGGCAAGTGTCCCCATTTTACACATAGCGGCAGGCACAGGTCCCCATTTTACACAGTACGCTGGCAAGTGTCCCCATTTTACACATTGCGGCAGGCACAGGTCCCCATTTTACACAGTACGCTGGCAAGTGTCCCCATTTTACACATAGCGGCAGGCACAGGTCCCCATTTTACACATTGCGGCAGGTGGTGGAGGGAGAGAGAGAGAGAGGAACGGGAGAGGGGCTGACTTACATTTGAAGCGGTTCTCGCCGCTCTTCAGCCGCCTCTCCCTCCTCGTCTGCGCGGCTCCGGGCTCCCCCTTCTCCCTCCTCCGGCGGGGTTTCGTGGAATGACGCGTTTGCGCCGTGACGTCACGACGCAATCGCGTCATTCCGCGAAACCCCGCCCCCCGAGCTGGGCACTCGGGAGAAGGGTTTTTTTAAAAGTAAGTGCCGCGGCGGGTGTTAGGGGGTCTCGGCGCCCCCTCCAATCTGGCGCCCAGGTCGCCTGCCCCCCTAGCCCCCCCCTAGTTTCGGCCCTGCCATCACAGCCAGTTGCTGTTTTGCTAAAATAGCAAAACTACAACTGAAGCTGAATGAGGTGCTGTGTTTGAAAAATGACAGTTAGGAGCTGATTGGTTGGTAATTTATCTCTCTCCACTTTATCACTCTCCAAGGCTTAGTACATCTCCCCTATATACAGTACACACTTTGATCTGTTATCACACATTCTAAGTAGAGATGAGCGGGTTCGGTTTTACTCTGTCTTACTCGGATTTACTCGGTTCTCAAAACGGCGTCTTATTGGCTCACGGATGTCTCTTGTTTTGGATAGCCAATAAGATGCCGTTTTGAGAACCGAGTAAATCCGAGTAAAACCCGAACCCGCTCATCTCTAATTCCAAGACTCTTCAGCTCAAGGGAGGCTGCCCCTCTCACAGCTGGAGCTCAGCTGCAAGTGCTTCCAATGTCTGTGGGAGTTACCCCACTGTAGTTAGGGCCTAATTTAGACCTGATCGTGGTAGCAAATTTGTTAGCTAATGGGCAAAACCATGGCCCTCATTCCGAGTCGTTCGCTCTGTATATTTCATCGCATCGCAGTGAAATTCCGCTTAGTACGCATGCGCAATATTCGCACTGCGACTGCGCCAAGTAATTTAACAATGAAGATAGTATTTTTACTCACGGCTTTTTCTTCGCTCCGGCGATCGTAATGTGATTGACAGGAAATGGGTGTTACTGGGCGGAAACACGGCGTTTCAGGGGCGTGTGGTTAAAAACGCTACCGTTTCCGGAAAAAACGCAGGAGTGGCTGGAGAAACGGAGGAGTGTCTGGGCGAACGCTGGGTGTGTTTATGACGTCAAACCAGGAACGACAAGCACTGAACTGATCGCAGATGCCGAGTAAGTCTGAAGCTACTCTGAAACTGCTAAGTAGTTTGTAATCGCAATATTGCGAATACATCGGTCGCAATTTTAAGAAGCTAAGATTCACTCCCAGTAGGCGGCGGCTTAGCGTGTGTAACTCTGCTAAAATCTCCTTGCGAGCGATCAACTCGGAATGAGGGCCCATGTGCATTACAGGTGTGGCAGATATAACATTTGCAGAGTGAGTTAGATTTGGGTGGGTGATTGTTTCTGTGCAGAGTAAATACTGGCTGCTTTATTTTCACACTGCAATTTAGATTTCAGTTTGAATACACCTCACCCAAATCTAACTCCCTCTGCACATTATATCTGCCCCCCTCCTGCAGTGCATATGGTGGGTCCAGTGGCGGAACTAGCAAGCGGTGGGCCCAGGTGCGACAAAATGCTTTGTCGTCCCCCCCCCCCCATCCCATCCAAGTCCACCCCCTCACCCCTGGAGAGGATCTGGTGAGGGGGACCTGCTCAGGGCCAGAGAAATGGATACCTAGCAACAGTGCCGTAACTAGACATTTTAGCACTGTGTGCAAGAAACGGCATCGGAGCCCCACCCCTGCATGCAAAACAGGGGCAGTGCGCGCCGTAGGCGCGCGCAAAAATACATAGTGCCGTGGCTTCGCGGGGAAGGGGTGTGGCCACAAAATAATACCAATTCCTAAAACGGTGCACAGTAGTCTCCATTCTTCAAATTACGCCGCACAGTAGCACCACTACACCAGGTAGAGACCCTTTTACACCTTACAGCGAACAGATTCCTCTTTTTACACATTACGGCAGACAGCGTCCCCTTTTTACACATTACGGCAGACAGCGTCCCCCTTTTTATACATTACGGCAGACAGCGTCCCCTTTTTACACATAACGGCAGACAGCGTGCCCTTGTTAACATAGCGGCAGACAGCGTGCACTTTTACACATTACGGCAGACAGCGTACACTTTTTACACATAACGGCAGACAGCGTGCCCTTGTTAAACATAGCGGCAGACAGCGTACACTTTTTACACATAACGGCAGACAGCATCCCCCTTTTTACACATTACGGCAGACAGCGTCCCCTTTTTACACATTACGGCAGACAGCGTACACTTTTTACACATAACGGCAGACAACGTACACTTTTTACACATAGCGGCAGACAGCGTGCCCTTGTTACACATTATGGCAGACAGCGTGCCCTTGTTACACATTACGGCAGACAGCGTGCCCTTGTTACACATTACGGCAGACAGCGTGCCCTTGTTACACATTACGGCAGACAGCGTGCCCTTGTTACACATTACGGCAGGCAGATTCCCCCTTTTTACACGTTGCAGCAGGCAGTCCCCCGTTTTTACACATTGCGGCAGGCAGATTCCCCATTTTTACACATTACGGCAGGCAGATTCTCCCTTTTTACACATAGCGGCAGGCAGATTCCCCATTTTTACACATTGCGGCAGGCAGATTCCCCATTTTTACACATTGCGGCAGGCAGTCCCCCCTTTTTACACATTGCGGCAGGCAGTCCCCCATTTTTACACATAGCGGCAGGCAGTCCACCCTTTTTACACATTGCGGTAGGCAGTCCCCCATTTTTACACATAGCGGCAGGCAGTCCCAACAAATAAAGAAAGAAAGAGACAGAAAGAAAGAAAGAAATAAAGAGAAAGAAAGAAAGTAGAATCATACTTACCCTCTCCGCTGGCTCAGGCTCCTCGTGCAGCTTGACGATTCCCGGGCAGTAGTCGAGGTGGAGGAGGGAGCCGCAGCAGCGCTGTGTTATTGGTGGAGGCGCTGCTGCTGCTGCCCCCCTGCTTCACTATAGGCTGTTCTCGGAAGACAGCCTATAGTGAAGCAGAGGGGCAGCAGCAGCAGCGCCTCCACCAGTAACAAAGCGCTGCTGCGGCTCCCTCCTTCACCTCCGTCCTCCTCCTTCCCCCGTCCATGCCGCTGCTCTTCTCCTCTGTGGGCGGCTGTGCGCTGCGGGCAGCGGTTGCCCGCAGCGCACAGCGGCATGTAATGAGTCAGTTTGACTCATTACATGCTTGGGCCCCTGGACAGAGGCGGGCCCCAGTGCAACGCACTGCTTGCCCTGACGGTAGTTCCGCCTCTGGGTGGGTCATTCCGAGTTGATTGCTCGCTGGCTACTTTTTGCAGCTGTGCAAATGTATAGTCGCCGCCCACTAGGGAGTGTATTTTAGCTTTGCAAGTGTGCGAACGCCTGTGAAGCCGAGCACTACAAAAATAGTTTGTGCAATTTCTGAGTAGGTCTGATCTTACTCAGCCGCTGCGATCACTTCAGCCTGTCCGGTCCCGGAATTGACGTCAAACACCCGTCCTGCAAATGCTTGGACACCCCTGCGTTTTTCCAACTACTCCCTGAAAACGGTCTGTTGACACCAATAAACACCTTCTTCCTGTCAATCTTCTTGCGATTGGCTGTGTGAATGGATTCTTCGTTAAATCCATCATCCAGCAACGATCCACTTTGTACCCGTACGACATGCCTGCGCAATGTGATGCATATGCATGCGCAGTAGTGACCTGATCGCTACGCTGTGAAAAACGGCAGCGTGCGATCAGGTCGGAATGACCCCCATGCTTTTGCCCATTAGCTAACAAATTTGCTGCTGTGATCAGCTCTGAATTAGGCCCTGAATACAGAACACATACCCCTTGCTGTTGTCCAGGAACTTGTGGACAGTTTGCCAAGAAGGGAGTCTGCAGTAATCACTGCACGTGGACCTACAAGTACTGACGTCAATAAAATCCCGTTGATCTATTTGCTGTCAGCATCCAATCACTTTTGTCTTCATAGCGTATATCAAATTTGTTAAAAAGTATCTTTCTAAAATCCTTGTTTAGCACAATTAAGAGGAAGTGTCAAAACTGCTTGAGAAAATATGTCCAACTTCAATCATGCACTGAAGATTGATGAAGTCTCTCAAAAAAAGAGATACATACCCCTAAGTTGTAAAAATAAAATATATACAGGTATTAGGTTGGAAGAAACAATTTTGTTAGTAAAAATAGTGAGTACTCACGTTCCAGAAAAAGGGGTAGTTGACAGCACAAGCTTCAGTTGTCAGTGTTGTTTTCCTTTTGTTATGTATCACCTTTCCCATATTAAAATGGTGATCTGTATATGATTTGATCAATACTTTTGTTGATTTTTTGATGAATAGAACACTTTTAGAACTACAAAATAGAACTCACATCACACAGCAGTTTTTATAAGGAACTCTAAATCGACTTTTAGTAAATTAGCTACTTGGAATAGAACCACTATAGTCGATGTGGGGATGTTGGTTCTATTCTAGTTGATTTTAAAATCGACCTTTAGTAAATATACTCCCAAGGACTTGGAAGCTATTGGGTCTATTCATGAAGCAGTGAAAAGAGTGGAGAAGTTACCCATGGCAACCAATCAGCTTTGAAGTAACAGTTATCAAGTGCACTTTACAAAATTATATGTAGCAGCTGATTGTTTGCAATGAGCAACTTTTCCACTGGCTCATGTCTCCACTCTTTTCACTGCTTCATGCATACCTCCCCATACCTCCCAACATGACCCTCTCCAGGAGGGACTCAATGCTCTGCTCCTGGACTTTTCTCTTAATTTATGATTGCTGGCACCTGTTTTGAACAAGTTATTGGATAAGAAAGGTGTTTCAGCACAGGTGATGGCTATCATAAATTAAAAGGGAAGTCCAGGAGCAGAGCATTGTGTTCCTCCTGGAGAGGGTCATGTTGGGAGGTATGCCTCCCAACATGACCCTCTCCAGGAGGGACAGAATGCTCTGCTCCTGGACTTCCCTCTTAATATATGCTTGCCATCACCTGTGCTGAAACACCTTTCTTATCTAGAAACCTATTCAACACAAATGATAGCAATCACAAATTAAGAGAAAAGTCAAGAGCATTTTGTCCGTCCTGGAGAGGGTCATGTTGGAAAGTATGTAATGCATACCTCCCAACATGACCCTCTCCAGGAGGGACAGAATGCTCTGCTCCTGGACTTCCCTCTTAATTTATGATTGCCATCACCTGCGGTGAAACACCTTTCTTATCCATTAACCCATTTAACATAGGTGCCGGCAATCATAAATTAAGAGAAAAGTGCAGAAGCAGAGCATTGTGTCCCTCCTGGAGAGGGTCATGTTGGGAGGTATGTGTAATGATACATTACAAATCCCCAAAGTAATGCTAGACCGGGTGGTGCTACGGTGTATTTTGTATTCCCTAAACTAGTTATATAGGTTTTAAAATAAATGTTGTTATAAAAATACCGATGCTCGGCTCCGGCACTCCAGCTCCGTTTACTTGTAAGGTGCCTTCCTTGTGGGACAATCCCACACAAATATGAGCAGGAACAGAGGCGGCACTCAAAGACTTGCACAGAATGGTGAAAAAAGCACCCGTCCAGGGATGCTGTTTTAATGCGTGTGACGTTTCGGGGACGGATCCCCTTCCTCAGACCATATATATAAAATATAAAAATACATATACTGTATTGTCTGAGTGGATAAATATAATTGAAACTGAACAATGATCAATAAATTTCTATCATTACTTTAGCATGCCTCCCAAAATGACCCTCTCCAGGAGGGACACAATGCTCTGCTCCTGGACTTTCCTCTTAATGTATGATTGCCAACACCTGCGCTGAACAGGTTAATGGATAAGAAAGATGTTTCGACTGCCCCTGCCGCGATCAGCCTCCTTGACACGGCGGTGGGACCCGGCGGCTCTCTCCCCCCTGCTGCTGTGGGCGGTCTGGACGGAGCAGAGAGCAGGAGAGTGGACACCAGCACCACACTGCCAGCTGCATTACTGGTAAGGTGTCCGCCCCTGTACTGCTCCCAGACACCATCTCCTACTGGCCTGCCTGCCACCAAGGGTCTTATGATTACATATCCTGCTGCCCCCCCCTTGCCATTTGCAGAAATTAAGCAGCAGCCTGCACCCTTGGCGCACCACGTGGACCTCTGGCCGCAGTATCACTCCACCTTCAGGCTGCCCTGGGAACTGGTGACGGTGGGAGACGGGAGCCGCACTGCCGATATTGTGCTATACTGGTGGTGTGGTGAGGAACTCCCCTCCCCCCTCTTCACGACTGGGACACTGCATGCTTGCCTCACCTTGCTACCCTTCTCTTTGCATGCCGCTTATCGTCTGCTCGGATTTCTTCATGATAGCTGCTGTGGGCGAATTATAATTATTTCATCTTACCCTCCATATGGGCTGACCCCTGACCTGGCAGCCTCCTGCATTGAGCCCGCGGTGATGTGACGCCGTACCGGTCTGGCGCTTCGCATGTGAGACCCGATACACCCTTGACATATCTTAGTCTCTGCGCACCTCCGCAGCGGTTACTATTCTACGACTGCATGGAAAAATTCCTGATTCCTACATCAATGACTTCTGTGGGGGCTTCACTACTATCTTGTGACGGAACCCCTGGTGGCAACTCCGCCGACTCCGACTGCTCAACCTCACGCTCTGCATCTCAATGCATTTGTAGATCCAGGTCGCCTGTTAAGCAGCCGAAAATGAAACACAATGACCTAGTGGCCGTTCTGGGCCCCCTGCTGGATGAAAAACTAGCAGGTATTAAGGAAGCCATTGAATGCACGCTAACCCAACTCAATCAACACTCTACACGTTTGGACGAAGCAGAACAGCGGATATCCACGCTGGAAGATGACTTGTCCACAGCCCAGAGAACCATACAGGCCAATCAATCCGAGATTGCTGACCTATCGGAGAAGATCGATGATCTTGAAAATCGCAGTTACGTAACAATCTGAGGGTCATTGGCATCCCGGAATCGGTCATGGGTCACGAACTCATGGATCTCCCCTCATCTGGCATCCCGGAACAACTAGCTATGGACCTTAAAGGAGTCCCACTTACAATCGAGAGAGCCCATAGGCTCGGACCGGAGCGGAGGAACCCCGCTGGACGTCCCCGTTCCATCATAATGAGAATCTTGAACTATGCAGACAAGATGAAGCTGCTTGACCATTATCGTAAAACAGCCTCCTTATCCTACAACGGAGATCGCCTCCTCATCTTTCAAGATTTCTCAGCACTCGTGGCTGCCAAACACAGAGAGTTTGCTCCCATTTGCAAGCACCTTTTCAATACCAAAGTCAAGTTCTCCCTCCTGTACCCGGCCAGCCTCCGGGTCTTTGAGAATGGCAAACCGCTGTTCTTTGACGACTCAGGAGAGGCGAGGCTACATTTCTCCTTGCCCAATACTTGACTGTTCTATTGCCTGCTGGTTTATTGTTCATCACTATCCCGATCTTTTATTTCGTGTCTCATATGTGGAGTGCCATGTTTGTGAGACATGAATGCTCCTAGCTCATTCATTACCTGTTTAAAGTTCTTACTGTTCACGTTAATATTTTTATGTTTTCTGATTTGTTTTGTCTGCCTGACCCGGGGACTCATCCCCCTCCTAGGTTATCCTCCCCCCGCTCACTGGGACGGGGTGGGGCCCTATCTTACCTTTCACACATTCAACATGTTATTCCCGACTGTAGGTGTGGGCTGATATGGCTTCTGCACCCCCCCCCCCCCCACACACACACACACACACTCTCATGATACTGGAGTTTCTCGCAATACTCCATTACGCATACTCTCCTGGAATGTAGAGGGACTTAATCATCCCGTTAAAAGAAAGAAAGTGGTCTCATATTTAAAACGTATGGCCCCTCAGGTTGTGTTTCTTCAGGAGACTGGTTAGACGACCCTCGGAACTCCTTGCGAGCTCCTTGGATAGGGGAATGCATTTTGGCCCCATATCACACTAAGTCCCGGGGAGTGGCCATCATTTTCCATGCTAGCTTACAGCACTCAATTAATAGGAAACATATTGATCCTGAAGGCAGGTTCGTTTTACTTGACGCACTGATCGACAATACCACGTATGCCTTCCTTAATGTATATGCTCCCAATGCCTCCCCTGATTCTTTCTTTGCAGCTCTCCTATCGACACTCCTACAATGGGGTGGCCAAAACCTGGTTGTGGGTGGAGACTTTAATCTGGTGTTCGACCCATCCATGGACAGGTCTCGGGTAAGTGCTTCCGCCTCTCTCTCCACCTCTCAACTACTATCTTTTTTTTGCACACAACTCGACTTACTTGACCCTTGGCGCATTTTTCAACCAACTCAGAAAGACTTTTCCTTCTACCCTCATCCCCACTCTTCCCACTCTCGCATTGATTATATCTTCACTTCCACATCCCTCTTTCCCAAGGTTACACACACGACTATTGCAGACATCATCATCTCTGATCACGCCCCCATATCCATAGATATCCAACAACTTTGTCTCCTCGTGGCCCCCCATGTTGGCGCTTTCCTGCATACCTCCGTCACTCCACTGACTATCTTCTCCACCTCAAACAATCCTGGCTTAACTACACTTTGGACAATAGTGACCAAATGCTAGATTCCCCTACATTTTGGGGTGCTGCTAAAGCGGTCCTCAGAGGACACGTCATGTCCTATACTTACTCCAAGAGGAAAAAATTCTCTTCGCAGCTGCAGACTCTGAGTACGTCGCTGACCTCCTCATATCGGAGATACAAACAACATGACACCCCAGCCCACAAAGAGGCTTATCTTTCAGCAAAACTCATATACGACACTTTCCTCAATGAACGAGCTCAACTCTCTTATGACTATCAAAGGAATAAGTTTCACAGATGGGGCAATAAGTCGGGCAGACTATTAGCTAATTTGATTAAGGGCCCCAAATCCCATACCTGGATTAATGCTATTGATATTTCCGGTAAATTGGTTTCAGACCCTGCCTCTATTTGCACCAAATTTATGCACTTCTACCGTTCTCTATACACCAAAGGCCCTGACGACCCTGCTGCTAATTATTCTTTTCTCAAATCCGCTGATCTCCCGATCCTCACTCAGGAAGAGAGAGACCTACTAGACAGCCCAATTACCACTGAGGAGGTTGTAGGCACTATTAAAAGCTTACCTAATAATAAAAGCCCTGGCCCCGACGGCTTTAGCGCAGAATTCTACAAAATGATCCGTGATGAATTGGCCCCTACTCTCACATCCCTTTACAATCATATTCTTTCTTCCAAACTGACCCCGATTATGTTCAATGAAGCTAAAATTATTGTCATAGCGAAGTTCCGGCAGACCAATATCCACCTTAAATGAAGACTTCAAAATTTTGACCAAACTAATGGCCACTCGCCTACAATCCTGTCTGTCTCGTATCATCTCACCAGTCCAGTTGGGCTTCCTTAGAAATAGACAATCTGTGAAGGGCATTAGGGCGGCTCTGGTCGCCATCACCCACTCCCGCTCCCACAACTTAGTCAATAACATCTTGATTAATCTCGACGCAGAAAAGGCCTTTGACAAGATCGCCTGGCCTCACCTTGATCGGGTCTTACGCCACCAAAATTTCGGGGAGAGGTTTTGTGGTCTTGTCAACTCCCTCTATACTACCCCAACAGCGCAAGTGATGGTCAATAATGTCTCTTCCACTCCTTTTACTCTCGAAAGAGGAACCAGACAGGGATGCCCCCTTTCTCCCCTCCTTTTCAATTTAGCCTTGGAACCTTTTATACGCCACATTATTAGTTTACCTAGTTCAGAGGCATCTTGATTGGCACTCAAGAACTGAAAATCATAGCATTCACGGATGATATCCTCCTTCTCACTTCGAACCCCAAACAGTCAATCCCGGCACTGCAAGATGCTATAACCTGCTTTTCCTCCTTTGCTGGCTTCTCGATTAATTATGACAAATCGGAAGCCCTAGCCATATTTCGACAAGCCACTGTAGGTTGGGACCCCCCCCCCCTTTCCATTCCGATGGGCCCCCACCCATCTCACTTATGTAGGGGTTCTTCTACCCGCAGATCCCTCCCTCCTTTACTCTTACAATATCCAACCTATTCTCACTAAAATTCAAACTGAGCTTGGCCTCTGGCAAAAATTTCCTCTCAACCTCCTAGGACGATGTAACCGTGTCAAAATGGCAAGCTTTCCCAAATTGCTCTACGTACTACAGATGGTCCCCATATTGCTCACAAAATCGGACTTATCCCTTCTTAACGCACATATATCCTAGTTTGTATGGGCCAATAAACGGCCTCGGATAAGTTTTCTTAAATTATCCCAATCAGTTCAGAATGGGGGGCTAGATCTGCCTGACATAGAGCAGTATAATAGGGCCTGCCTCCTCCGCATAGCCATGGATTGGCTCAGCGCCACAAATATCTTCACCGACTCGCTACTAGACTCTCAACTATGCGCCCCTTTGTCTCTTAGCTATATCCTACATGCCAGTAATGCTACTCTGAAGACGCCTCGCTTAGACAATACCCTCTTAACCTCTACTATCTTAGTCCTGGCACGACTTGATGGTAGGGATTTTCTCAATCCCCTTGACACGCTTTTACACTCCGGTACATACTCCATTTCAACTATTTACGCCCACATTCGCACAGACATTATCCCCTCCTCCGATATTTTACAACTTGAAAAATGGTCATCCCAAATCCCTTCTTTGTCCCCGGAGGCAGTATTGGACTGCTTTAATATGTCTTTGAAGCTTATTCCGGCGAGTGTCTACCAGGAAATGTCGTATAAAATCTTGCATAGGGCTTACATTTCCCCAAAACAAAGTCACTTGATGGGCCTCTCGGAGTCTGCAGCATGCGTCAAATGCTCCACACCAGGTGCTGACATCATGCATTGCTTTTGGCATTGCCCTCACATACAAACGTTTTGGGGCGGGCTGCAGGCATACAGCTCCTCTACACTAGGTATTGATTTTCAATGTACTGCCTCTTGGGCTCTTTTTGGATACCTCCTTGATCAGCCAAACATTCCCTCTACCGACAAAAAATTAGTGATTCTCTTATCAGATGTGGGGAGGAAAGCTATTCTCCAACAGTGGATACACGCTACTCACCCTTCCCTACCCATGGCTACCTCCAGACTACTCTTTCTCTTTACCATGGATTGGTTGGAGACCTCTCTTGATAAAGAGACTCTTACCCCTGCACTGTTCCATTGCTGGGGAAAATATATATACATACACTGCCTACATCCACCAAACTTGCCATTCAGCAAAGCTTCCACCACACCACATGGTACTGTCATCAACTTCTAGACCATAGACCCCCTATTTCTCTTCCATGACTCGATACCACTGATGGCCTCTCTCTGCTCCCCACGCCAACTATCCCTTTCTTACCCCCCCCACCACCACCACCACCACCACACTCCACTCCTCTTCCAATCTCTCTTTGATCTCCAGTACTCGTATCTTTTTTTTTTTTTTCCATGCCTTGATGTTCTCTCCATGGATGGGTTGATGGCCCCCTGGCCTTGGCGGACAATGTTTTTGTTATATTTACTTTTGCTGTATGTTTTTGATTTATGTTCAGCGTTCTCCATGTTGAAGGATTCCTTGATATAACTACAGTTTTAGTGTTGTTTTAGACCTGTTACGACCTTGTAGAGGTGTATTCTCACCTCTACTTCTCTTCTTATTACTTTCTCGTACTATGTCCTGGTCACCCTTTTAGTACATGTGTTATATGTTTGAAAATGGAAAATGTGAGGTATGTTTGGGATTATACAGTTGCCGTTCTATATCTCTCCATCTACATGTTCTTAGTCATGTATATTAGGCCCTGTACCTATTATTTGTACTGCTCAACTTGGTTTGTAACTGTACCTCAATAAAATATATTTGAAAAAAAGAAAGGTGTTTCAGCACAGGTGATGGCAATCATGCAGTAAGAGGGAAGTCCAGGAGCAGAGCATTCTGTCCCTCCTAGAGAGGGTCACGTTGGGAGGTATGCTTCATGAATAGACCTAACCACTAGAGAGTAGCAAAGTATTCTGATGGGCAAGTGTGGCTGCAGCAGTGGGAGGAGGCACATACAAAACAAGTTATACAGGACAACTCTTTGTGGATGCAAGGGGGCTTCCTAATGTGTTTCTTTGCACCTGGCGAACTCAGCAGAGGTGTGTCCAAATTAGTCTAGGCCCTAGACAGGTGCCCAAGTTGCCTAACAGTAAATCCAGCCCTGAATAATAAATCCAAATTTATCCAACATAAATTATTTTTTCTTCTATATTTTGGGTTTATGGCAATTCGCTGAAGAGGAAGCGTGAAACCTATGTACAGTATACAGGAAAATGTTTGGATTTTCTTATTTGGGAATGAAAATTGGACTTGTTTAATATTTGAGCATTACAGCACTTTAACAGTACACATTGTATTGTTTTAATATTTTATTGCAGATTGGACTCTACATTATTTCCTGCCTGAAATTTGTGAGCTTTTATTAATTCAGTATTGGAAGGTATTATTGCATCATTTTTGTCAACTGCATTAGCCCTAGCCTAGTATATATTATATTCAATTTCATGGAATATTTTGCAAAACAAGAAGTGAAAAAAATACATTAGAAACACCCATGACACATTATCATATAGTGTATAAAAAACACAGGCACACAACTACAGTATTGCCACACAGGGCCGGTTCTTGGCCTTGTGGCGCCCCGGGCAAAGTATAGGGGCGTGGCTTCAAATGGGGGCGTGGTCAGTTACCCCCTGTAGCGCCGCTGAAAGAAAAAATATATATATACTTACTATCCCCGTTCCTGATCCAGACCGCTGCAGACCTCCTCCGCCAGCGCAGCGCCGCTCTTCTCCTCTCCTCGATCTATGGGAGAGACGTTATTACGTCTCTCCCATAGAACACCATAGACACTAGAGGTCAATTATGACCCCTAGTGTCTGTGCCACTATGCTGTGCGGTGCGCGATGACGTCATCGCGCACTGCACAGCAAAGGTCCTCTCCATGAAGGGAAACTAGACGCTACGCGTCTGGTTCCCTTCAAAGCGGGGGGCACAGCGGGGCACAGCGGGCACTGCGGGGGGCACAGTGGCGGATCTTGCCATGGTGCGGCGCCCTCCAGATGGCGCCGGCACCATCCGGACGGCGCCGGCGCCCTCCGGATGGCGCCCCGGGCAAAAGTCCTGCTTGCCCGTGGCAAGATCCACTACTGTTGCCACGTGCCATGCATGCACCAACTGGCACTTTTCTACATACAGTATATACAGCCATATTACACACTCAGCAGCAGCCAGTCTATTATTCTATTCATCAAGATCTAAACACTGCAAGAGGTGATTGATGTTCTCTGTAGAAGTTGGTTTCCAAGAAAAGGGCGACAGCATGTACATGTAAATAAATACATTTGTAACCTCGCATTCTGTCATTAGGTTTTCAGATAGCGTTTGGAATCCTATCATTTAATCATACCCAACCAATAATAATATCGCTAGGAGCATAGATCCTGCTGGTTTATGGACCCTTAGAAGCAGGCATATTTGAAGACGCCATGTACGTGTTTACTGGGCACCTACAATACTTAACCACTTAAAAAAAGGGGGATATAATAATATCAGGAAGCGCTATAATTAAATATCATTTAATTTATTTAAAAATCAGTACTATACAATACATATATCAAAAATGTAGACATATAACTATTAAAATAAATATCTCAACTGTGTCTGTATGATTATATTCGTCCGTTCATTGGTAGTACATACCATTCATATTGTTTTTAGGGAGTCTTGGTATATTATGCTCTTATTGCACTTATCTCCGTATATTGTGTCAGTCTGGTGGCAACACGAGGATATAGAGGCAGGCAAGCCAACATGCAGTGTTTCCTCCGTGAATTATATGCCCAATTTGAAGGAACAGATGGAGGGAGGACGCCGATCTGATGGGATCTCGGCGCTATGCTGCACCCCCGTCTGTCCTCAGCTGACAGTTTCCAGAATCAAATTATGCAGTTTTGAGGAGGATACTTCTAACCGGACTTAAACGTGACATGTATGCCGTAAATTTGTTTAACAGCAAATTACCGTGTCAGTCACTGCTGGATGTTGTCCGTGGAGGTATCGTGCAGTAGTCTTTAAAAGGTCGGACTTGAGCATATCATAATACCATCCAGGTATTTTAGCCGTAGGCTCCCAGTTTGAAAGTACCGCCGTAGACACAGTTGATGAATGGGTCTGTGTACAAAGTCCTTACGCGTTTCTCCGCCCCCTTCTCACGGCGGTTTCGTCAGAGGATATGCTGTTAGCCATTCTGGCTTACTATTTAAACCCATATGCACCAATCAGAAGTCTTTAATTAGTGCAGACACCTGCGGATTTAGCCGCCTTTAAACAAAGTCACTTGTCTACATATATGACACATAACGATTTAAAAGCGCAAAGAGAACATTATCAAATACTCTTTGTGTATATTTTAAAACAAACGAGCAGAACGATGAATTATAAATAATAAATCTAATAACACAATATATTGTGATAATACAATTTATATACATGCTTTAGATAATTAATTAGCAATAGAAGCACATAAAATCATCATTAGGATTCATAGTATAATGGTTAGAGAATCCGATCACCACACCTCAAGACCCAGTTTCGAATCCCAGCATGGCACTCCACATGAAGAACACATGTATCTATTTCATAAGACAATAGAACCATACACAAATAGAAGCCTTATTTTGCTCCTTCTCATAATTATATCTAAATTTGTTAATTATAAGTTCCTAAATTAATTATTAAAAACCTCTTATGTATTTCATTAATTATCTAAAGCATGTATATAAATTGTATTATCACAATATATTGTGTTATTAGATTTATTATTTATAATTCATCGTTCTGCTCGTTTGTTTTAAAATATACACAAAGAGTATTTGATAATGTTCTCTTTGCGCTTTTAAATCGTTATGTGTCATATATGTAGACAAGTGACTTTGTTTAAAGGCGGCTAAATCCGCAGGTGTCTGCACTAATTAAAGACTTCTGATTGGTGCATATGGGTTTAAATAGTAAGCCAGAATGGCTAACAGCATATCCTCTGACGAAACCGCCGTGAGAAGGGGGCGGAGAAACGCGTAAGGACTTTGTACACAGACCCATTCATCAACTGTGTCTACGGCGGTACTTTCAAACTGGGAGCCTACGGCTAAAATACCTGGATGGTATTATGATATGCTCAAGTCCGACCTTTTAAAGACTACTGCACGATACCTCCACGGACAACATCCAGCAGTGACTGACACGGTAATTTGCTGTTAAACAAATTTACGGCATACATGTCACGTTTAAGTCCGGTAAGAAGTATCCTCCTCAAAACTGCATAATTTGATTCTGGAAACTGTCAGCTGAGGACAGACGGGGGTGCAGCATAGCGCCGAGATCCCATCAGATCGGCGTCCTCCCTCCATCTGTTCCTTCAAATTGGGCATATAATTCACGGAGGAAACACTGCATGTTGGCTTGCCTGCCTCTATATCCTCGTGTTGCCACCAGACTGACACAATATACGGAGATAAGTGCAATAAGAGCATAATATACCAAGACTCCCTAAAAACAATATGAATGGTATGTACTACCAATGAACGGACGAATATAATCATACAGACACAGTTGAGATATTTATTTTAATAGTTATATGTCTACATTTTTGATATATGTATTGTATAGTACTGATTTTTAAATAAATTAAATGATATTTGATTATAGCGCTTCCTGATATTATTATATCCCCCTTTTTTTATGCTAATTCTTGTTTGGTATTCCAGCAGTACCTACTTTGGGAGCAGCTATAATCATATTCTAAAAAACGAGTGGAACGATTGAATTTACAAGCGCTAGGAAATTGTATATATTGTTTATACTTAACCACTTGCCTGGCATGGTCGCATCAGATGCGACCATGCCTGCAAGTGCTTTATCTGACCTGGTCGCACAGGATGCGACCAGTCAGATACATAGTGTTATCAGCAACAGGGAAGGGAGACATCCCTCTGCTGCTGCAGTCAGAGGGACCGGAAGGTCCCTCTGCCTCCCTGACTCTCCCCTACTGATTGCCATGCTGCCAATCACTGCGGTCAGCACGGCAGGACTTCCCCCTCCAGCGGCTGCAGACAATAGCAGCCACTGTGGAGTGTAAATTAACCTCCTCGAGCCCCCCTGGTCGTGATGTTTCCGATGTTCCCAAACGATGTTTCAATGTTTGGGGAAAAACATAACAATAAAAAAAAGATTTATTTTTTTTTCCTTTTTTTTAGCTAAAATCATTTTGGATAGGGTTAAATTCAGGTTCTTCACCTAATTCACTAATTTGAAAAAAACAACAATTTCAGAGCGGTTTCTTTGGGAAAAAATTGTCAGTCAAGCGCATTGAGTCCTGTTGGAGAAAGAGCGCTATATAAATAAAATTATTATTATTATTATTATTATTATTATTATTATAAGTGCAGTGGCAGATTGGCCCACCAGGACACCATGACAGTTTCCAATGGGCTGGTCCCATATCTCCCTCAGCCAGGCTGATTCACACTCAGGCTGGGCTGGCTCACACTGCTTCCAGTACTTGCAGTTCATTGGAACACAATCCGGAAGTTAGGCTAGAAAGGACTTCCGGGTGCCGCTAGCCATGAAAAGTGGTGAAGCTGTTCTACCAACGGGGGACCTGGAGAAAGTTAACCAGCCCAGCAGCATCCTCTCCCTGGCCCCGGCCAAAGGTCTCTTCAATGAGCCCGGCCCGGGAACAGCAGCATAGCGACGGTCAGAGCCGGGTTCACTATACCCACAGAGACGTTATTTTTAATTACATTATTTGCATTATCATGTTGGTGTAAGGGTTAGGGCGTCCCCAGTCACAGTGTATGGTTTGGGGACTGGACAGGAGCAGGATGTACCTTGTTCTCAGGATGCCAGCTGATCAGGCTGCACTCACAGCCAGTCCGGGGACAATCTCTAATACAAAGTCCTTCAGCCCCATAGCTGCCCAATGTCTGTCCATGATGATGGGCCTATTTGTGTAATGCGGTGGCTACGTATGTAGGGGGTCATTCCGAGTTGTTCGCTCGTTGCCGATTTTCGCAATGGAGCGATTAAGGCAAAAATGCGCATGCGCATGGTACGCAGTGCGCATGCGCTAAGTATTTTAGCACAAAACTTAGTAGATTTACTCACGTCCGAACGAAGAATTTTCATCGTTGAAGTGATCGGAGTGTGATTGACAGGAAGTGGGTGTTTCTGGGCGGAAACTGACCGTTTTCTGGGAGTGTGCGGAAAAACGCAGGTGTGCCAGGATAAAACGCGTGAGTGTCTGGAGAAACGGGGGAGTGGCTGACCGAACGCAGGGCGTGTTTGTGACGTCAAACCAGGAACGAAACGGGCTGAGCTGATCGCAGTGTAGGAGTAAGTCTCGAGCTACTCAGAAACTGCTAAGAAATTTCTATTCGCAATTCTGCTAATCTTTCGTTCGCAATTCTGCTAAGCTAAGATACACTCCCAGAGGGCGGCGGCTTAGCGTGTGCAATGCTGCTAAAAGCAGCTAGCGAGCGAACAACTCGGAATGAGGGCCGTAATGCAGTGGCTACGTGTGTAATGTGGTGGCTACGTATGTAGTGTGGTGCTATTTGTATAATGAGGTGCTATACGTGTAGTGCAGTGCTATACGTGTAATATGGTACTATTCGTGTTATGTGGTGCTATTAGTGTAGTGCGGTGCCATACATGTAATGCAGTGCTATATGTGTGATGTGGTGGCTATGTATATAATGTGGTGGCTATGTATGTAATCGGGGTGGATTGACCACTTGGACAGATTCTGATGCGCTGGTCCCCTGTGTCTGTGTTTCACTACATGTGTGTGCTCCCTCCCCGTACTGTGCTGTATGTAGTGTGTGCTCCCTCCAGTGCCGTTTCTTGCGGCGGGCGAGCCGTGCAACCGCACGGGGCGCCCTCCGCAGCACTTTGCGGTCCTTGTCTCCCTCTCCTCCCTCTTCCCGAGCACTCCTGCTCTGGGGGGGGCGGAGTTTCTCGGAATGACGCGATTGCGTCGTGATGTCACGATGCAACCGCATCATTCTGCGAAACTCCGTGACAACACGACGCAATCGCGTCATTCCGCGAAACCCCCCCCCCCTGAGCAGGAGTACTCGGGAAGAGGGGGAGACAAGCTGGAAAGAGGAGGCGGCCGGCGCGATGGAGGAGAGGCAGCCCGACCTGAAGAGCGGGAAGATCCTCTTCATATGTAAGTAGTGCCTCTCTCTCTCCCCCCCCCCTCTCTCTCCCTTCCTCCTCCCCCCCACTTGACACTTGCCTGCCGTACTGTGTAAAATGGGGTCACTTGCCTACATAATGTGTAAAATGGGGACACTTGCCTGCCGTACTGTGTAAAATGGGGACACTTGCCTGCCATACTGTGTAAAATGGGGACACTTGCCTGCCGTATTGTGTAAAATGGGGACACTTGCCTACATAATGTGTAAAATGGGGACACTTGCCTGCCGTACTGTGTAAAATGGGGACACTTGCCTGCCGTACTGTGTAAAATGGGGACACTTGCCTGCCGTACTGTGTAAAATGGGGACACTTGCATGCCGTACTGTGTAAAATGGGGACTCTTGCCTGCCGTACTGTGTAAAATGGGGACACTTGCCTCCAAAATGTGTAAAATGGGGTCACTTGCCTGCCGTACTGTGTAAAATGGGGAATCTTGCCT
The DNA here is from genome assembly GCF_028390025.1 of Pseudophryne corroboree. Taxonomy (NCBI): domain Eukaryota; kingdom Metazoa; phylum Chordata; class Amphibia; order Anura; family Myobatrachidae; genus Pseudophryne; species Pseudophryne corroboree. The sequence continues at coordinate 239,051,940 of NC_086445.1, read as the reverse complement.
GCCGTACTGTGTAAAATGGGGACACTTGCTTACATAATGTGTAAAATGGGGACACTTGCCTGCCGTACTGTGTAAAATGAGGACACTTGCCTGCCATACTGTGTAAAATGGGGACACTCGCCTACATAATGTGTAAAATGGGGACACTTGCCTGCCATACTGTGTAAAATGGGGACACTTGCATGCCGTGCTGTGTAAAATGGGCACACTTGCCTGCCATACTGTGTAAAATGGGGACACTTGCCTGCCGTACTGTGTAATAAGGGGACACTTGCCTGCCGTACTGTGTAAAATGGGGACACTTGCCTGCCGTAATGTTTAAAATGGGGACACTTGCCTGTGTAATGTGTAAAATGGGGACACTTGCCTGCCATACTGTGTAAAATGGGGACACTTACATGCCGTACTGTGTAAAATGGGGACACTTGCCTGCCGTACTGTGTAAAATGGGGACACTTGCCTGCCGTAATGTGTAAAATGGGGACACTTGCCTGCGTAATGTGTAAAATGGGGACTCTTGCCTGCCGTACTGTGTAAAATGGGGACACTTGCCTGCCGTACTGTGTAAAATGGGGAGTCTTGCCTGCCGTACTGTGTAAAATGGGGACTCTTGCCTGCCGCACTATGTAAAATTGGGACTCTTGCCTGCCGCACTGTGTAAAATGGGGACTCTTGCCTGCCGCACTGTGTAAAATGGGGACACGTGCCTGCTGTAATGTGTAAAATGGGGACTCTTGCCTGCCGTACTGTGTAAAATGGGGACTTTTGATTTATTTATTTTTCCTTGTGGTGGCTGTGATGATATCAGATGAGGCCATGCCCAATTGAATGAGACCACGCCCATTTGAATGAGGCCATTTCCCCTTGCCTTCGGCGCGCACATGCTTTTTCTTTTTATCACTATGGTGGGCGCATTTTTTTTTATGTCAATGGGGGGGGGGGGCGCATTTTGAAATCTCGCACTGGGAGCCAAATTGGCTAGAAACAGCCCTGGCTCCCTCCCTGTAGTGTACTGTATGTAGTGTGTGCTCCCTCCCTGTACTGTGCTGTATGTAGTGTGTGCTCCCCAGTGTCGGACTAGGGCATGAAGGGTCCACCGAGGGATTGCAGTTATAGGGGCCCATACTTAAGGGTGTGACCAGCCTACAAAGGGGGTGTGGCCAGCCTCCACAGAGGCTTGAAATACACAATAGTTTAGTGCAGTGTAATGCAACATATCTACCATGTATAATACAAGTGCACAGTCTGGAACCTGATCCCTAGAGGAAGGAGTGGGCCCTCAGGCAGTGGGGCCTACCGGTGGTTTCCCTGGTACCTCTGTGGGCCAGTCCAACCCTGGTGCTCCCACTCCCTGTACTTTGAAACATATAAGGTTAAAAAAAAGGGGTTTGTAGAATGAAAGATCAATAAAATCAGAAGTAGATTAAAGGCATGACTGCAGTGTCAGTAGACACTGAAAGTGGGCATATCAGTCCTTGTATATTCAGACGTACATATGTACATCAGGGAAGGGTACTATAGCAGCATATGCATCAAGTCGTAAAGCAAAGGAGGATCCAACTGTGTCTATCTCAGAATCAGGACCTCTGAGGAGTGACCCCACCCTCTTGTCAGACCCCCCCCCCACCCCCTCAACAGACTCCGCCCCCATTAGGGCTGCTTCCATAAATTTCCAAGGCTGGTGTTCGTTCCCAATCCGCCCCTGGTTAAGTGGTTAAAAACAGTAAATTACATATAAATAAGAAACACTAACCTATAGAGACAGATTAATGTAACACAGCAAAACAAAAAAACCCTGTATATCTTAAGGATACTATGGGGGGAATTCAAATGTTTGAAAAGTCTGTTGGGTGTTTGTTTTTTCCTATCTAATAGACAGGAAAAAAACAGACACCCAATCGACTTTTCAAACATTTGAATTTCCCCCATATGAATACTGTAATTTAGGGATAACAATGGCAAACTTGCTGAATAATTTTAATACAGTGTCTCCCATTTAAGACAATACATCTAAAGTCTTTGGCCTAAATCTACAATTGTGTCATTGTACTCTCAACCCCCCCCCTCAGTGCAAATTGGGCCTGATTCAGACGTGGTTCAGCAGATGCCTCCTGCTGCAATCCTGATCTGACCTGCGTCTTAAGGTGGGTACACACTATTAGATATATCTGCAGATCAATTGATCTGCAGATATATCTATGTACGGATCGGGCAGTGTGCTGTGCATACACACAGCCCGATCCGTCGGGGGACTGACGTCATGAACTGGGCGGGCGGGCGCTCGCGCCCGCCCAGTTCACCTGTCAATCACCGCCGGCCGCCGCAGCATGTGTACGGGCGGTCGGACGACCGCCCCGTACACACACAGCGACGGGCCAATATATCGTTAGATATATTGGCTGTCGGCTGTGCTGCGCGGCCGACGCGATACGTCTGTGAACGACGGAGTTCACAGACGTATCGCCCGTACACACTGGCCGACGGTCCCCGCGATGTATCGGCCGTTCAAGAGAACGGCCGATACATCGACCAGTGTGTACGGGCCTTTAGGATACAGCATCAGATCACTCACTCACTATCGGCTTGCAGGTACTGTGTGCTCAGGTTACCCATTGCAGAGGCCAGGATCCCTGCCCTCTTTCCTCCCTCGAAACAGCAGAGACACGCCTCTGTTATCACAAATGGAGGCCGTTGCCACCCCCTCCCCGCCCTCCAAACAGTAGTAAACTGTCAATCACTGACAGTCTACTTCCATCCTGCATCCTGTGTCACAGGACCCATTCGCACATGGGCCCTCATTCCGAGTTGTTCGCTCGTTGCCGATTTTCTCTATATTGCGATTAGTCGCTTACTGCGCATGCACATGGTTCGCAGAGCGCATGCGCTTAGTTATTTTACTCAAAAGTTAGGTATTTTACTCACGGCATTACAAGGATTTTTCTTCGTTCTGGTGATCGGAGTGTGATTGACAGGAAGTGGGTGTTTCTGGGCGGAAACTGGCCGTTTTTATGGGGGGGGGGGGTGAAAAACGCTGCCGTTTCTGGGAAAAATGCGGGAGTGGCTGGAGAAACGGGGGAGTGCCTGGGCGAACGCTGGGTGTGTTTGTGAAGTCAAACCAGGAACGAAACTGACTGAACTGATCGCAGTGGCAGAGTAAGTGTCGAGCTACTCAGAAACTGCTAAGAAATTTCTATTCGCAATTTTGCGAATCTTTCGTTCGCAATTCTGCTAAGCTAAGATACACTCCCAGAGGGCGACGGCTTAGAGTGTGCAATGCTGCTAAAAGCAGCTAGCGAGCGAACAACTCGGAATGAGGGCCATGGGCAGAAGGGGTCCTGCACATGCTCAAAATTCCAGTTATCGGTACTTTGCACATCAGGAAGCAACTCCAACCACATATGAATAACTCCCATTGCATCAATGGCTAACTTGGAAACTGGGCTAGGACCGGTAATGCTGGTATGCTGGGCTGGGACCGGCTAGCTAGGACGCCGGGATAGAATTGGTAATGCTGGTATGCCGGGCTGTGACTGGTTAGCTAGGACATGCTGGTATGTTGGGCTGGGACTGGCTAGCTAGGACATGCTGGTATGCAGGCAGGACAGATAGTGTACACAGTTGCTGCAGACTGAGAAGTAACAGGTTAAAAAGAACACAAAGCAGCAGTGGGACCAAGTATATCAGGAACAGAACTCCAAGAGAAAATATAAAGATCTAAAGCCAGAGAAGTTAGGATATTTACAGCATTGCACTGGCAACTTGTGAGTGCACCAAGAAGGCTTTTTAAACTACTTGCTGCACTGGGATTTGTAGCCTGGATCACATGACTGGGTCCTGTTGCATGATAGGTGGTTTGATGGTCTGCTAACCTATTCCAAGACTGCTGCACCCATTGCATAGAGCTGGAGAGAAAAGTGCTGCAGACAGAGCAGGCCTGAACTCTGGAACAATGTGCAGCTGCCATAGAGCTGCAGGAATGCTGGAACCCCTACCGGAGGAAAGTCATCTACCTGACAGGTAAGTGACCGGGTGCCAGCTGACGAGTTCTGACATTACATAGCCTACCAATTGTAACCTATGTGGTGTGCCTGAGATGGCTGCCGCATCTGGTAGTCTCGTAGATAGGATGAGCAATGTATGGATTGCATATTATTATTATCTCTTATTTATATGGTGCCACAAGGTATCCACAGTGCCATACAGAGATTATCAATACAATTGAACATCAATGCATAAAATAAATGTAACAAAAATATGCAACCAAACGCAGGGTGGAGTTACTGGGCAAATTATTGTGAAGGGTAGAGGAGACTCATGACTGGTTAAGGCAACCAATGAAAATTCCCTTGTGTAAAGATACAGAGTAGAAAGCAAATCAACATTTAATACAGATGTACCCAACACATGGGCAGACATGCTGGTAGGCTATGGGAGAAAGTGCTAGGAGTAGGGAACAGAGGAAAAGGTCCCTGATTGTATATCAATTTAGTATTCAGTAGCTCCCCCATTACGTGTCATCTCTTCCAGGCATCCCCCATTACGTGGCCTGCCTTCCAGGCATTGCCTATTCCACCCATTGTGTAACCTACTGTATGTAATGTGCTGAAGATGGCTGCCTCAGCTGGTATGAATAGGATGAATAATCCTTGGAATTGGTGACCGAAAATAGCTACCTCTCCTCTGTATTATGCCTGTATTTCTGTAAAACCTAACCCCTTCTATTATGTTGATGGTTTCTGTATATTATGCAAATGTCCTTGTGTCCTATGGTAGAAAAGTGCTATATGAATAAAATTATTATTATTATTATTATTATTATTATTATTATTAATAAATAAAATATATGCCAAAGCTGTATCTGCTGCAGGCAAAAAGTGTATACTGCGTGCGAACACGCTCCTGTGTCATGGTCTAAATGACCCCCACAATCCACACCTCCATAATTTTCTCTCTTTTTGGTGAAGCTCTTTTATGTCTGCAGAATAGATTGGTTGGCGGCTTCCATGCAAAAAGAGGAGTTTACTGAATGTTTCTTTAAGACTTGGGAGAGCTTCATCAATACCCCGCCTCCCCCCCTCACAGCCTCTAGAAATGTTTCTGGGGTACACTTTGGGGTATATTTACTAACATTCGTAATTTTCGGAAAAAGGTCAAAGTTCAATCACGAATGACATCGAAAGTGTAAAACTGCAACTTTTTGAATTTATTACGCCTAATTTACTAAGCTGTCGTATTCGGATTTTTCATTTGTTCCGATGTCGATGTCATTCGTGTTTTTTTCCCGTTTTTTACGGCAGTGATTAGCAAAACACTGCCGACTTTATCACAATGAATCTCGGCCGGATCTGTGTGATCCGTGCTGGGGTTCATTTTTTTTTTTTTTTTTTAAATAAACACTGTAAAACTTTAAAAAAAATTGCGTGGGGTCCCCCCTCCTAAGCATAACCAGCCTCGGGCTCTTTGAGCCGATCCTGGTTGCAGAAATATGGGGGAAAAAATGACATGGGTTCCCCCATATTTAAGCAACCAGCATTGGGCTCTGCGCCTGGTCCTGGTTCCAAAAATACGGGGGACAAAAAGCGTAGGGGTCCCCCGTATTTTTAAAACCAGCACCGGGCTCCACTAGCTGGACAGATAATGCCACAGCCGGGGGTCACTTTTATATAGTGCCCTGCGGCCGTGGCATCAAAAATCCAACTAGTCACCCCTGGCCGGGGTACCCTGGGGGAGTGGGGACCCCTTCAATCAAGGGGTCCCCCCCCCCAGCCACCCAAGGGCCAGGGGTGAAGCCCGAGGCTGTCCCCCCCATCCAATTGGCTGCGGATGGGGGGCTGATAGCCTTTTGTGAAAATTAAAAGATATTGTTTTTAGTAGCAGTACTACAAGGCCCAGCAAGCCTCCCCCGCATGCTGGTATTTGGAGAACCACAAGTACCAGCATGCGGCGGAAAAACGGGCCCGCTGGTACCTGTAGTACTACTACTAAAAAAATACCCAAAAAAAGACAAGACACACACACCTTGAAAGTAAAGATTTATTACATACATCCACACAAACATACATACATACTTACCTTATGTTCACACGAGGGTCGGTCCTCTTCTCCAGTAGAATCCAAGGGGTACCTGTTGAATAAATTATACTCACCAGCTCCAGGGTCCCAGGCTCCTCGTAGCATCCATTTGTAATCCACGTACTTGAATAAAATAAAAAAAACGGACACCCGAGCCACGCACTGAAAGGGGACCCATGTTTGCACATGGGTCCCCTTTCCCCGAATGCCAGAAACCCACTCTGACTGATGTCTAAGTGGGTTTCTTCAGCCAATCAGGGAGAGCCACGTTGTAGCACCCTCCTGATCGGCTGTGTGCTCCTGTACTGTCTGACAGGCGGCACACGGCAGTGTTACAATGTAGCGCCTATGCGCTCCATTATAACCAATGGTGGGAACTTTGTAGTCAGCGGTTGACCGAAAGTGACCTCACCGCTGACCACAAAGTTCCCACCATTGGTTACAATGGAGCGCATAGGCGCTACATTGTAACACTGCTGTGTGCCGCCTGTCAGACAGTACAGGAGCACACAGCCGATCAGGAGGGTGCTACAACGTGGCGCTCCCTGATTGGCTGAAGAAACCCACTTAGACATCAGTCAGAGTGGGTTTCTGGCATTCGGGGAAAGGGGACCCATGTGAAAACATGGGTCCCCTTTCAGTGCGTGGCTCGGGTCTCCGTTTTTTTTTTTTTAATCAAGTACATGGATTACAAAAGGATTATCCGAGGAGCCTGGTACCCTGGATCTGGTGAGTAGAATTTATTCAACAGGTACCCCATGGATTCTACTGGAGAAGAGGACCGACCCTCGTGTGAACATAAGGTAAGTATGTATGTATGTTTGTGTGGATGCATGTAATAAAACTTTACTTTCAAGATGTGTGTGTATTGTCTTTTTTTGGGTATTTTTTTAGTAGTAGTACTACAGGTACCAGCGGGCCCGTTTTTCCTCCGCATGCTGGTACTTGTGGTTCTCCAAGTACCAGCATGCGGGGGAGGCTTGCTGGGCCTTGTAGTACTGCTACTAAAAACAATATCTTTTAATTTTCACAAAAGGCTATCAGCCCCCCATCCGCAGCCAATTGGATGGGGGGGACAGCCTCGGGCTTCACCCCTGGCCCTTGGGTGGCTGGGGGGGGGGGTGACTAGTTGGATTTTTGATGCCACGGCCGCAGGGCACTATATAAAAGTGACCCCCGGCTGTGGCATTATCTGTCCAGCTAGTGGAGCCCGGTGCTGGTTTTAAAAATACGGGGGAACCCTACTCTTTTTGTCCCCCGTATTTTTGGAACCAGGACCAGGCGCAGAGCCCGATGCTGGTTGCTTAAATATGGGGGAACCCCTGTCAATTTTTTTCCCATATTTCTGCAACCAGGATCGGCTCAAAGAGCCCGAGGCTGGTTATGCTTAGGAGGGGGGACCCCACGCAATTTTTTTAAAGAAAATAACCACTTTCCCACCCCTTCCCACTGATATACATGCACGGATCTCATGGATCCCTGCATGCCTATACAATCACGGATTAAAAAAGCAGGTCTGGTTTTTTTTTAGCACTTTTTTACGAGTTGTAATTTTTCACGGCAGTGTTTTATTATTTTTTGCTTTGCACTTCTTAGTAAATGACCGAGATTCATACTTAAACAGCCGCGTTTTGACCGATGGTGTATTCATTCGTAATTTTTTTCTTGGACTTCCAAAAAATTACGAATGCCCTCATCACTGCCGTGATTATTGCTTAGTAAATTACCGAGATGACACTTTGATGAAAAAACGGCATCTCGGTCAAAATCGGGACCTTAGTAAATATACCCCTTTGTATGAGAATCGTGTATGTGCTCATGATCTTCCAATTTATTCTCCCACTTAAATGAACTTGCACATAGAGCTCGAGTGGAGTGGTGCCAAACTCGCAGCCCTCAAGCAGTTGTGGAACTACACATCCCAGCATGCCTTGCCATACATTTTGTATTAGGGACTGCAGCAACTGTGGCAGGGCATGCTGGGATGTCTAGTTCCACAAGGGAAGGCCACCAGTTTGACACCCCTGCTACACAGGATAGTCTAAACACACAAAAGGAACCAGTAAGCAGCGCTTTAAACTTCAATCTTAATAAGTGAAGTTACTCCGAACATTCACCAATGTGCTGCTAGCTCCTCTCGCACTATGAACAGACACTTACATTCCGATTCTCTCTCGCATATATATAAAGGAATCTTTAGTGGATATTGTATGTACTCTCCTATGAACCCTCTTTGACCCTTAGACCAGGCATTCCCAACCGCGGCCCTCAAGGCACACCAACAGTGCAGGTTTTAGTGATATCCAGGCTTCAGCACAGATGGTTGAATCAAAATAACTGAGGTACTAATTAAGTCACCTGTGTTCAAGCCTGGATATCACTAAAACTAGGACTGTTAGTGTGCCTTGAGGACCGTGGTTGGGAAACACTGCCTTAGACCGACACTTACATGCTGGTTCTGTCACGAGTGCACATCAAGGTATCTTTTTTCCATATAACACCAGTCATTGCTCTATGAAGGCAACAGGGGCAGCGGTGCAGATATCCACAAAAGTATTTTCTCCTTCGTCCTAGAGGATGCTGGGTACTCCAAGAGAACCATGGGGGTATAGACGGGATCCGCAGGAGACATGGGCACTTTAAGACTTTAATGGGCGTGAACTGGCTCCTCCCTCTATGCCCCTCCTCCAGACCTCAGTTAGATTCTGTGCCCAGAGGAGACTGGGTGCACACTAGGGGAGCTCTACTGAGTTTCTCTAAAAAAGACTATTGTTAGGTTTATTATTTTCAGGGAGCACTGCTGGCAACAGTCTCCCTGCTTCGTGGGACTGAGGGGAGAGAAGCAGACCTACTTCTGTGAGTTCAAAGGCTCTGCTTCTTAGGCTACTGGACACCACTAGCTTCAGAGGGTAGATCACTTGATGCGCCTAGCTGCTCGTTCCCGGAGCTGCGCCGCCGTCCCCCTCACAGAGCCTGAAGAGAGAAGCCGGGTGAGTAGTAGAAGCAAGAAGACTTCAAAGGCGGCAGAAGACTTCAGATCTCCCTGAGGTACCGCGCAGCGGTTGCGCTGCGCGCCATTGCTCCCTCACACAAGCGGCTCTAAATAGGTGCAGGACGCAGGGGGGGGCGCCCTGGGCAGCAATATATCCTCATCTGAGACTGGCATGAAGGTATACATTGCATAGGCAATGTATACAGACCCCCGCCAGTATAAATAAAAGCGGGAACGAAGAGCGCCGGGTAGGGGGCGGGGCTTCCTCCTTCAGCTCTAACCAGCGCCATTTTCTCCACAGCTTGCTGCAGAGACGCTGCTCCTGGCCCTTCACTGCTGTACACAAGTAACAGGGTGCACGAAAAGAAGGGGGGGCACAAAATTTTGGTGTTGCTTATTTGGTATAAAAGCGCTTACAGGTCTGGGGCGTTATTTAATTCCTTCAGACCGGTGAGGCGCTGGGTGTGAGCTGGCAAACTCCTTTTCTGTCTCTCTGAAGGACCTTACTGTGGGTCTGTCCCCTATAGCCCAGTGTGTTTGGGGGTGTCGGTACGCGTGTGTCGGCATGTCTGAGGTTGAAGTCTCTTCCCAGGAGGAGGCTGGTGTGGAGACTGAACAGAATGTGGGAGTGACTCTGTCGGCACCGCCGACTGCTGATTGGGTAGATATGTGGAGTGTTTTAAATGCAAGTGTGGCTTTATTGCATAAGAGGTTAGACAAATCTGAGTCTCAGAACCAAGCATGGAGACAATCCATGGGAGATGGTTTGTCACAATCTAAGGCCCCCTCGGGGTCGCAGAAACATTAATTTACCCAGATAGCAAACACTGATACCGACAATGATTCCGACTCCAGTGTCGAGTATGATGATGCCAAGTTACATCCGAAGGTGGCCAAGAGTACTCAGTACATGATTGTGGCAATTAAAGAGGTGTTACATTTCACAGAAGACCCCACTGTTCCTGACACAAGGGTCTGCATGTTTAAGGGAAAGAAACCTGAGGTAATGTTTCCTCCCTCTCATGAACTGAACGCTCTTTTTGAAAAAGCTTGGGAATCCCCTGACAAGAGACTGTAGATTCCCAAGAGGATTGCTATGGCGTATCCTTTTCCCTCGCAGGATAGGTTACGGTGGGAATCCTCACCCACGGTGGACAAAGCTCTGGCGCGTTTGTCCAAAAAGGTGGCGCTACCGTCCCCTGACACGGCAGCCCTAAAGGATCCTGCAGATCGTAAGCAGGAAACTACCTTAAAATCTATTTATGTCACTACGGGTACGCTGCTGAGGCCGGCTGTGGCATCGGCATGGGTGAGTAGCGCTATTGAAAAGTGGGCAGATAACTTGTCATCTGAGATAGACACCCTGGATAAGGATAACGTGCTTTTGACGCTGGGTCATATCAGGGACGCAGCAATATATCTAAGGGAAGCGGCGAGAGATATTGGCCTCTTGGGATCAACGGCCAATGCCATGGCAGTCTCGGCTAGTAGGGCGTTGTGGACTCATCAGTGGAATGGTGATGTTGACTCTAAAAAGGCTATGGAGGCCCTGCCCTTCAAAGGTGAAGTTTTGTTTGGTGAGGGCCTCGCGGACCTGGTTTCTACAGCTACCGCGGGTAAGTCTTCTTTTTTGCCTTTTGTCCCTCCACAAGCAAAAGAAATCGCCTCAATACCAGATGCAGTCCTTTTGGTCTCATATATTCAGAAAAGGACGTGGCTCTAACTTCCTCGCGGCCAGAGGTAAGGGAAGAGGAAAAAGATCACCGGCTGTGGCAAGCTCCCAGGAGCAGAAGTCCTCCCCGGCTTCTACCAAATCCACCGCATGACGCTGGGGCTCCTCTGCGGGAGTCCGCACCAGTGGGGGCACGTCTTCAGCTCTTCGGTCAGGTCTGGGTTCGCTCGGGCTTGGATCCTTGGGTGCTGGAAACTGTGGCCCAAGGATACAAACTGGAGTTCCAAGACGTGCCTCCACACCGATTTTTCAAATCGGCCTTACCAGTTTCTCACCCAGAGAGAGAGGTAGTGTGTGCTGCGATACAAAAGCTGTGTCAACAGCAACTCATTGTCACGGTTCCCCCGTTACAACAGGGGAAAGGGTTTTATTCAACCCTGTTTGTGGTCCCGAAGCCCGATGGCTCGGTCAGACCGATTCTGAACTTAAAATCCCTCAACCTGCATTTAAAAGATTCAAATTCAAGATGGAATCTCTCCGAGCTGTGATCTCCAGTCGGGAGGGGGGGGGGATTGGATTTTATGGTGTCAGTCGACATAAAGGATGCATACCTACATGTCCCCATATATCCTCCTCATCAGGTGTTCCTGAGGTTCGCTGTTCAGGATTGTCACTACCAATTTCAGACGTTGCCGTTTGGTCTTTCCACGGCCAAAGTAATGGCGGAAATGATGGTGCTCCTGCGCAAGCAAGGTGGTCACAATTATCCCATACTTGGACGATCTCCTGATAAAGGCGAGATCAAGGGAGCAGTTACTAAAAAGTGTTGCGCTCTCCCTGAAGGTGCTGCAACAACATGGCTGGCTCCTAAATTTACCAAAGTCGCAGTTGATTCTGACAACTCGGCTGTCATTTTTGGGCATGATTCTGGACACGGAACTGCAAAGGATCTTTCTCCCGTTGGAAAAGGCTCAGGAACGCCAGAACATGGTCAAGGAACTTCTGAAACCGCCAACAGTGTCGATTCATCACTGCACTCGAGTGCTGGGGAAAATGGTGGCGGCCTACGAGGCCATTCCGTTTGGCAGATTCCATGCAAGAACTTTTCAGTGGGACCTGCTGGACAGGTGGTCCGGGTCCCATCTGCACATGCACCGGACAAGCCAGGAAGCTTGTGTGCACATAAACGTGCTGGAGTTAAGGGCCATCTACAACGGCCTTCGGCAAGCGGAACATCTTCTTCGCGACTTGCCCGTCCTGATTCAGTCGGACAACATCACAGCCGTGGCACATGTAAACCACCAGGGCGGAACAAAGAGCAGAGCGGCGATGGCGGAGGCCACCAATATTCTTCGCTGGGCGGAAAAACATGCAAGCGCTCTGTCAGCGGTCTTCATTCCAGGAGTGGACAACTGGGAAGCAGACTTCCTCAGCAGACACGATCTCCATCCAGGAGAGTGGGGTCTTCATCAAGAGGTCTTTGCAGAAGTGACAAGTCTTTGGGGACTTCCTCAAATAGACACGATGGCGTCTCGCCTCAACAAGAAGCTTCACACATATTGTTCCAGGTCGAGGGACCCTCAAGCAATAGCAGTGGACGCACTGGTGTCACCGTGGGTGTTTCAGTCGGTCTATGTGTTCCCTCCACTTCCACTCATCCCAAAGGTTATAAGGATCATAAGAAGAACAAGGGTTCTGGCGATACTCATTGTTCCAGATTGGCCACGGAGGGCCTGGTATCCGGATCTTCAGGAATTACTCACAGGAGATCCCTGGCCTCTTCCTCTAAGAGAGGACCTGTTACAGCAGGGGCCGTGCGTGTTCCAGGACTTACCAGAGTTGCGTTTGACGGCATGGCGGTTGAACGCCAAATCCTAGCTAGAAAGGGTATTCCCGGGGACGTCATCCCCACTCTACTTAAAGCTAGAAAGGAGGTAATGGCGAAGCATTATCACCGTATTTGGATAAAATATGTGTCTTGGTGTGAATCCAAGAAGGCTCCTACGGAAGAATTTCAGCTGGGTTGTTTTCTCCACTTTTTGCAAGCAGGTGTGGATGCGGGCCTGAAGTTAGGCTCCATTAAAGTGCAGGTTTCGGCCTTATCAATTTTCTTTCAAAGGGAATTGGCCTCACTTCCAGAAGTACAGACTTTTGTGAAGGGTGTGCTGCACATCCAACCTCCCTTTGTGCCCCCAGTGGCACCATGGGACCTTAACGTGGTGTTACAGTTCCTTACGTCACATTGGTTTGAACCTTTACAAAAGGTTGAGTTGAAATTTCTCACTTGGAAAGTAGTCATGCTATTGGCCTTGGCGTCCGAAAGGCGGGTGTCCGAATTGGCGGCTTTGTCTCACAAAACCCCTATCTGATTTTCCATGTGGATAGAGCGGAATTGAGCACTCGTCAACAATTTCTGTCTAGGGTGGTTTCGTCGTTTCACATGAACCAACCTATTGTGGTGCCTGTGGCTACTGAAGCCTTGCCGAATTCCAAGTCTCATGATGTGGTCAGAGCTTTTAAAATTTATGTAGCTAGAATGGCTCGTGTTAGGAAAACAGAGGCGCTGTTTGTCCTGTATGCGGCCAACAAGGTTGGCGCTCCTGCTTCTAAGCAGACTATTGCACGCTGGATCTGTAATACGATTCAGCAGGCTCATTCTACGGCTGGATTGCCGTTACCGAAATCGGTGAAAGCCCATTCCACTAGGAAGGTAGGCTCATCTTGGGCGGCTGCCCGAGGCGTCTTGGCATTACAGCTTTGCCGAGCAGCTACTTGGTCGGGTTCAAACGCTTTTGCAAAATTCTACAAAGTTGATACCCTGGCTGATGAGGACCTCATGTCTGCTCAATCGGTGCTGCAGAGTCATCCGCACTCTCCCGCCCTGTCTGGAGCTTTGGTATAAACCCCATGGTCCTTTTGGAGTCCCCAGCATCCTCTAGGACGAAGGAGAAAATAGGATTTTAATACCTACCGGTAAATCCTTTTCTCTTAGTCCGTAAAGGATGCTGGGCGCCAGTCCCAGTGCGGACTCTATCTGCAGTAATTGTAAATAGTTATTGCTTATGTTGCACAAAGGTTGTGTTTTGCTGTTAACTGGTTTTAGTTGTATACCATGTTGTACGGTGTGTTGTGGTGTGAGCTGGTATGTATCCTTGGTTTGACAAAATCCTTTTCCTCAAAATGTCCGTCTCCTCTGGGCACAGTTCCTATAACTGAGGTCTGAAGGAGGGGCATAGAGGGAGGAGCCAGTTCACGCCCATTAAAGTCTTAAAGTGCCCATGTCTCCTGCGGATCCCATCTATACCCCCATGGTCCTTTTGGAGTCCCCAGCATCCTCTACGGACTAAGAGAAAAGGATTTACCGGTAGGTATTAAAATCCTATTTTTAATCAATATAAAAGCAGTTCCAACAAAACTTATTCAAAGTAAAAACAAAATGATTTATAAATGAATCCCAACTTTAAACAGTGTTCTTGTTGTAAAGGATGGACAATAGCAGAGGATCACTTGTATATGTCTGCAAGAGAGAATTGGAATGCCCTACACACTTGACGATAACGATGATAGATATGAATGATATCATTCAAAAATGAATGATAAATCGCTCATATTTTTCAGTGTGTATACATCAATGATGAACGATACGCGGGCCCGCAGACATTCATCGTTGATCTATCCTCGTTTATACATGCAAGTCAGTTTGGACTATATAGATGTATGTACTGTCATATCGTCCAAATCGGCCATCGATATCGTCCAGTGTGTAGGCGAAAATCATTGATGAGAAAAACGACCATCGATAATATTGTCGGTCGTTAAACTTGCTAAAATCACCCAGTGTATAGGGCCCTTAAGTGTCTGTTCAAAGTGCGAAAGAAGCTGGCAGCACGTTGGTGAATGTTCTTCACTTATGAATATTGAAGTTTAAAGCGCTGATTACTGGTTACTTTTGTGTGTATAGATTATTGTCCCACTGCTCAACTATTAACTTAATAACCTAATTCTTATTACTTTTCTGTTTAATTATTTATTTGTTAATGACTCATGGGGCAATTAGAGTTGATTACAGCAGCAAATTTGTTAGCAGTCGGGCAAAACCATGGGGGTCAATCTGAGTTGATCGCTCGCTAGCAACTTTTTGCAGCGCAGCGATCATCTCAACCACAGCTAAACTGCGCATGCGTATGCACCACAATGCGCAGGCACGTCATACGAGTACAAAGTGGTTAGTTGCTGGGTGATGGATTTAACAAAGAATCCATTCGCACAGCCGAACGCAGGGTGGTTGACAGGAAGAGGGCGTTTATGGTTGTCAACTGACTGTTTTCAGGGAGTGATTGGAAAAACGCAGACGTGTCCAGGCATTTGCAGGGCGGGTGTCTGACGTCAAATCTAGACCAGACACGCTGAAATGATTGCAAGGGCTGAGTAAGTCTAGAGCTACTTAGAAACTGCACACAAAAAAATTCGGTCCGCTCGGCAGCACACGCGTTCGCACACTTGCAAAGCGAAAATACACTCTCCCATAGGCGGCGACTATCTGATTGCAAGACAGCAAAAAGTTGCTAGCGAGTGATCAACTCGGAATGACCCCCCATGTGCACTGCAGGTGGGACAGATATAACATTTGCAGAGAGAGTTAGATTTGGGTGGGTTATTTTGTTTCTGTGCAGGGTAAATACTGGCTACTTCTGTATTTTATGAAAATGTACTTCATTATTTTCTGTACTATATTATGCTATGTATCTGTTAAGCGCCTTGGGTCCTATTGGAGAAAGAGCGCTATATAAATAAAATTATTATTATTATTATTATTTATTTTTACACTGCAATTTAGATTTCAGTTTGAACACACACCAAACCCATTCACGGGCCGATGTGGGAGAGATGTGTGCTGAGCGAACCGCTCAGCACACATCTCTCCCACCGCTCAGCACAGCGCGATGTGTGCTGAGTGTGCGGGGGGAGACGGGGGGGCCGTTCATTTCACACAGCGGGTGAAATGAGCAACCTGCTAGATTGGCCAATCTAGCACCAGCGATAGCGATGCGCGGGGCTGCGCATCGCTATCGCTGTGGGGGGTACACACGGAGCGATCATGCTTAAAATCTAGTCAGATTGCTTAGATTACCGCTCCGTGAGTACCCCCCTTTACTCTCTCTGCACATGTTATATCTGCCCCCCCCACCTGCAGTGCACATGGTTTTGCCCAACTGCTAACAAATTTGCTGCTGCAATCAACTCTGAATTACCCCCTCGGATACTACTGTTCCTTTTACCATGTATTTTAGTTTTACCTGCTTTACTATTTGTTTACATTGTACTTTTGACTTGCGTTTTCTTGACTCAATAAAGAAAATGTTTTTGAAAGAAAAAATTAGATGCAATAATAAGGTGATTTATTGGTAGCAAATTCATTAACAAGATTGTGGTTGAGTGCAGAGTGATCTGTTCTTTTTTAAACATCCTTTACTCCCTAACAGCTTTATTTATTGTTTTTGGTGGGTGTTTTGAAAATCAAAGTCAAATAAGGTTAAGTAACATTGCCACTAGTCTGTTCAATTCCCCAGCAATAGCATACAAACTCATGACATTTTTCACTTTTAATTATTTTTGCTTTAAATGATATAACTGGACCTGGTTAATGTTGACAATATTAGCATTTATGATAACCATGCATACTACTTACAGTGCTATGACAAAGAATTCAGCCTCCAGCACATTTTTAATATTGTGTGGCAGCATATTGTGAATTTGAAATAGGTTTAAATCAGATTTTGGGAACAGATCCACAAAGTATTGAGTACCATGTCAAATTGAGAGACATATTCCAAAACCTTTCCACAAATGACTAGAAATCCAAAACAGAAATGCTTAAACAGAAAAAGATTCATACTCCTTGTATTTGTAAGCTCAAATATGCACATATGCAACATGTTACCGCTAAAATCACATTTGTCCATCGACTTCACCCGTGTAAGGTATTGACAGATCAGTTTTAATTCTGCTGTATGTCAATCTCTCTCTCTCTCGGATTTTCCATGAAGATGGAGACAATCTAAACAAGTCAGAGATAACAAGACTATTATTTCAGTATATGCAGCATACCTCCCAACTGTCCCGATTTTCACGGGACAATCCCGTTTTTTGGGGACTGTCCCGCTGTCCCACCCACGCGCCGCAGTGTCCCGCGGTGGGGGGGCAGTTGGGAGGCTCCTGCACTCCAGCGGTGAATAGATGCTGTGCGCATACGCACAGCGTCTATTCAGTGCAGACAGTAGGAGAGAGGGCATGCCAACAGCTCACAAAGCGCTGGGCATGCCCCCTCAGTGATGAAAACGGGGGCGTGGCTCGCGATCGCGGGTCCTCCCGCAAAGCCATGCCCCCTTTTCATAGGCCATGCCCCCTTTTCGGGAGCGCGGCTTCGCCACACGTGTGTCCCTCTTCATAGGAGAACAAAGTTGGGAGGTATGTATGCAATGAAAGAAAATGCACATGGGTGAACATGCAATACTCTGTTTCCCAAATAGAGGGCCTGAGTATAGTTGTTTGCAAATACGATGGTTTATGTACAACTACGATGGTGGGAGGACTGCGCATGCACAGAATCTGTACTATATATGAGTGGGCCTCCATCTGCAGGTCCTGTCACAGTGCCAACAAGCTGCAGGGTGGGGGTGAGGTGGTTCTTACCTGCGATCCTGGAAACGGGGCGTGTTATGCCTGTTTTCTGGGAGTGTGGAGGCCAGGGGTTTCCTAGCCTCAGCTACACAGGTAAGGTGGCCATTATGAGTAGCCTTTGGATTTTTTCAGACGGCTGATGCTGTAGTCATTGTGACTGATGGTCGCGGAAGTGATATGATGCAGCATCTTAGAAACATAGAATTTGACGGCAGATAAGAACCACTTGGCCCATCTAGTTTGCATTTAGGTAGTCTTAACTCTTTTTGAACCTTATTTTCTGTAAGGACATTCATATGCCTATGCCAAGCAAAATATTGCCCTACTGTCTAAAGGGCCCCATACACTAGAGCGATAATGCCCTATTCCATCCGATTTCGACCTTTAGGGCCGATAAATCGGATGAAAAGTGGCAAAACTTGCCGATGCCAGTGGGGAACGGTAAGACAGCATGGGAAGGGGGGGGGGGGGGAAACGACGCCCGTGCTGCAGCTGCAGCATGGCTGTCGTTAACGGGGACCTCCCTTGTTTGCACACGTTCAGATGAGGGAGGGGGTCATTAACGATGCGCGGGAGTGCGCACCGTTAACGATATTGGGTGTACACACTAGGCGATATTGTGAACGATATTGCTTATAAAGCCTAAAATGAGCGATATAGTTCACAAAATCTTTTAGTGTGTATGGGCCTTAAGTATTAGCTTCCAATCTTTGAGGGATATTACCTTATAGATACAGGGTGACCACCTGAAAGAAAACATTTACTTTCATTTATTTGTTTGTTCGTGTGTGCCAATTCCAATATAGATTGTCTGTTGCTATCAGCCTGATTGTCAAGAAAAAATTAAGTTGCTGCCTATTTAACCACATTGTTTTCACTATGCTAATAATCTGTAATTTGAATCGGTATCCGGACTCCAGGTCGACAACAAAAAGGTTGACACACCTTAGATTGACGCCAATTGGTCAACACACCTTAGGTGGACATGGACAAAAGGTCGACATGAACAAGATCGATATGGACAAAAGGTCGACATGAGTTTTTCACAATTTTTTTTCTTTTTTGGAACCTTTTCATACTTAACGATCCACGTGGACTACTATTGGAACGGTAATCTGTGCCGAGCGAAGCGGAGCGAGGCACCTTGTTCACTCGCCATGCGAGGGGACACGGTGCACTAATTGGGGTTCCCGGTCACTCTACGAAGAAAACGACACCAAAAAAACATAAAAAGCACATGTCGACCTTTTTTCCACGTCGACCTTGTCCATGTCGACCTGTTGTCCATGTCGACCTTTTGTCCATGTCGACCTAAGGTGTGTCAACCAATTGACGTCGACCTAAGGTGTGTCGACCTTTTTGTTGTTGACCTGGAGTCCCAGACCCTTTGAATCGTGTCCTCAAGATGCCCTGTTCACTCGGGAAGTGGGCCTGGGCGGTCAGCAGGGTATTGATTATGGGAGACTTGCCTACTCTTACCAGGTTCTGTCATATACCCTCTAAGAGTGGTATTCAATTTAGTGCCGTTTTTTCGACTGGTCGAAAAAACAGCACTAATTCTACACAAGGGGGTATATTTACTAACATTCGTAATTCTCCCGATTTGGTGGGAGAATAATCACGAATGACATCGAAAGTGTAAAACTGCAACTTTTTGAATTTGTTACGACGGATTTACTAAGCTGTCGTATTCGGGTTTTTCTTTTGTTCCGATGTCGATGTCATTCGTGTTTTTATTTTTATTTTTACGGCAGTGATTAGCAAAACACTGCCGACTTTTTTACAATGAATCTCGGCCGGATCTGTGTGATCCGTGCTGGGGTTCATTTTTTTTTTTTTTTTAAATTAAACACTGTAAAATAAAAAATAAAAAATTGCGTGGGGTCCCCTCTCCTAAGCATAACCAGCCTCGGGCTCTTTGAGCCGATCCAGGTTGCAAAAATATGGGAAAAAAATTGACAGGGGTTCCCCCATATTTAAGCAACCAGCATCGGGCTCTGCGCCTGGTCCTGGTTCCAAAAATACGGGGGACAAAAAGAGTAGGGGTCCCCCGTATTTTTAAAACCAGCACCGGGCTCCACTAGCTGGACAGATAATGCCACAGCCGGGGGTCACTTTTATATAGTGCCCTGCGGCCGTGGCATCAAAAATCCAACTAGTCACCCCTGGCCGGGGTACCCTGGGGAAGTGGGGACCCCTTCAATCAAGGGGTCCCCCCCCCAGCCACCCAAGGGCCAGGGGTGAAGCCCGAGGCTGTCCCCCCCCATCCAATGGGCTGCGGATGGGGGGGCTGATAGCCTTTTGTGATAATGAAAAGATATTGTTTTTAGTAGCAGTGCTACAAGGCCCAGCAAGCCTCCCCCGCATGCTGGTACTTGGAGAACCACAAGTACCAGCATGCAGCGGAAAAACGGGCCCCCTGGTACCTGTAGTACTACTACTAAAAAAATACCCAAAAAAAGACAAGACACACACACCGTGAAAGTAAAGATTTATTACATACATGCACACAAACATACATACATACTTACCTTATGTTCACACGAGGGTCTGTCCTCTTCTCCAGTAGAATCCAAGGGGTACCTGTTGAATAAATTCTACTCACCAGATCCCGGGTCCCAGGGTCCTCGGGGCAACCATTTGTAATCCAGGTACTTGAATAAAATAACAAAACGGAAAGCCGAGCCACGAACTGAAAGGGGCCCCATGTTTTCACATGGGACTCCTTTCCCCGAATGCCAGAAACCCACTCTGACTGATGTCTAAGTGGGTTTCTTCAGCCAATCAGGGAGCGCTACGTTGTAGCACCCTCCTGATCGGCTGTGTGCTCCTGTACTGTCTGACAGGCGGCACACGGCAGTGTTACAATGTAGCGCCTATGCGCTCCATTGTAACCAATGGTGGGAACTTTCTGCTCAGCGGTGACGTCACTTTAGGTCAACCGCAGGGCAGAAAGTTCCCATTATTGGTTACAATGGAGCGCATAGGCGCTACATTGTAACACTGCCGTGTGCCGCCTGTCAGACAGTACAGGAGCACACAGCCGATCAGGAGGGTGCTACAACGTAGCGCTCCCTGATTGGCTGAAGAAACCCACTTAGACATCAGTCAGAGTGGGTTTCTGGCATTCGGGGAAAGGAGTCCCATGTGAAAACATGGGGCCCCTTTCAGTTCGTGGCTCGGCTTTCCGTTTTGTTATTTTATTCAAGTACCTGGATTACAAATGGTTGCCCCGAGGACCCTGGGACCCGGGATCTGGTGAGTAGAATTTATTCAACAGGTACCCCTTGGATTCTACTGGAGAAGAGGACAGACCCTCGTGTGAACATAAGGTAAGTATGTATGTATGTTTGTGTGCATGTATGTAATAAATCTTTACTTTCACGGTGTGTGTGTCTTGTCTTTTTTTGGGTATTTTTTTAGTAGTAGTACTACAGGTACCAGCGGGCCCGTTTTTCCACCGCATGCTGGTACTTGTGGTTCTCCAAGTACCAGCATGCGGGGGAGGCTTGCTGGGCCTTGTAGTACTGCTACTAAAAACAATATCTTTTCATTATCACAAAAGGCTATCAGCCCCCCCATCCGCAGCCCATTGGATGGGGGGGGACAGCCTCGGGCTTCACCCCTGGCCCTTGGGTGGCTGGGGGGGGGGACCCCTTGATTGAAGGGGTCCCCACTCCCCCAGGGTACCCCGGCCAGGGGTGACTAGTTGGATTTTTGATGCCACGGCCGCAGGGCACTATATAAAAGTGACCCCCGGCTGTGGCATTATCTGTCCAGCTAGTGGAGCCCGGTGCTGGTTTTAAAAATACGGGGGACCCCTACTCTTTTTGTCCCCCGTATTTTTGGAACCAGGACCAGGCGCAGAGCCCGATGCTGGTTGCTTAAATATGGGGGAACCCCTGTCAATTTTTTCCCATATTTCTGCAACCAGGATCGCCTCAAAGAGCCCGAGGCTGGTTATGCTTAGGAGGGGGGACCCCACGCAATTTTTTTAAAGAAAATAACCACTTTCCCACCCCTTCCCACTGATATACATGCACGGATCTCATGGATCCCTGCATGCCTATACAATCACGGATTAAAAAAGCAGGTCTGGTTTTTTTTAGCACTTTTTTACGAGTTGTAATTTTTCACGGCAGTGTTTGTTTTTTTTTTGCTTTGCACTTCTTAGTAAATTACCGAGATTCATACTTAAACAGCCGCGTTTTGACCGATGGTGTATTCATTTGTATTTTTTTTGTTGGACTTCCAAACAATTACGAATGCCCTCATCACTGCCGTGATTATTGCTTAGTAAATTACCGAGATGACACTTTGATGAAAAAACGGCATCTCGGTCAAAATCGGGACCTTAGTAAATTTACCCCAAGGTATTTAATTGCGTTTCAATCCATTTTTGCCCATGCTGTTTCACTTTTTTTTCTTTGAATTGTGCCCAAAACATGTGAAAACGCCTGTAAATTCACCAAAATACGTGTATCAGTGGTGAATTCGACGATACACATATCAGTGGCGAATTCGCCGATACACGTGGTTTTCGCCAGTGCCGGATTTAAAATGGTACTGGCATTGAATAGGATGTCTGGACAGGATTCATTTAATTATACAGAGCCAATGAGTGTCTATGCTGAATCAAATCCAAAGAGTACACCAACAAAAATAAGAAGAACCTGGAACTCCAGAAGCTGGTCGAGTACTGCAAAGGCCGACATATTGATGCTGACATCAGATGGGTAAAGAAGAAGATTCAAATTTCCAGACTGTGTTCTTGAAGGAGCACAAGAAATTCAAAGAGTCACGCTGATCGTGAGCTGGGGCGGACGAAGTCCAGAAGCCGTCACTCTAGTATTACATGCCCTCCAATATTTTACACATAAAAATCGGTACAAATTAGAAAAAAGGGCGTGGTCACAGGTAAAGGGCCTTTTCCTATACTTTCAATGGAAGTTTGGAGAGCCAAAAATCGGTACAGACCATAAAAAAAAAGGTACAGTACCTGCTAAAAAGGTACAGTTGGTGGGTATGGTATTATGGGTTCCGGTATGAATGGTCGACCATGTTATGGTCGACAGTCATTAGGTTGACCACTATTGGTCGACATTGACATGGTCGACATGGACACATGGTCGACACATGAAAGGTCGACATATGAAAAGGTCGACATGAGTTTTTTAACTTTTTTTGGTGTCGTTTTTTTGCGTAAAGTGACTGGGAACCCCAATTAGTGCACCACTTCGCTCGCCATGCTTCGGGCATGGTGCCTTCGCTCCGCTACTGCTTCGCTCGGCACACTTTACCGTTCCAATCGTAGTCCATGTGGATCGTAAAGTATGGAAAAGTTCCCCAAAAGAAAAAAAAAGTTAAAAAACTAATGTCGACCTTTTCATGTGTCGACCTTTCATGCGTCGACCATTTTCATGTGTCGACCATGTGTCCATGTCGACCATGTCAATGTCGACCAATAGTGGTCGACCTAATGACTGCGGATACCGGTATTATGACCTTCTCCAATTCACACTGGAGCAAGAGCCTAAGAGCATGCCGCCAAAAAGGGGTGTGGCTTCGTTGGAACGGGCGTGGCTTCGCGGAAAGGGGCGTGGCATTGCAGGAAAAGACTACCTTATACCCCAGTTTTGCAACCTGCATGCCCAGACGTTAGCCACCACAGGAAAGAAAAATAATCCTGATTCATGCCCCTTACATTATTTGTCATTTTTCCTCCTTATAGTAATGCCCAGTATACATTATTCCACATACTGCAATGGCCTTAGCCATTATGCCACACACAACAATGCACATGACACAATATGCACACACTGTAATGCCCCCGACACATTATGCCACACACCGTAATGCCCCCGACACATTATGACTGGAATCGCAATGCCCGTTATACATTATGCTACACACCGTATCTGTGACACAGTATGACACATACCGCAATGCCCGTTATACATTATGCCACACCGCAATGACCCCGAGACATTATACCACAATGCCCGTGATATAGTATACAACACACCGTAATGCCTGACACATTATGACACACACCGCAATGTCCATGATACATTATGCCACACACAGTAATGCCCATTACACATTAAGTTCTACAGTAAGGCTTCTAATTACTTTTAAATTACCTGCTCGTTGCCAGGGGTTTCATGCTATTTGTTCCATGCACGGTGCCAGGGGTTTTCATGCTCAGGGTGTCATGCTCGTTGCCAGGGGTTTCATGCACTGGGTGTCATGCTCGTTGCCAGGGGTTTCATGCACTGGGTGTCATGCTCGTTGCCAGGGGTTTCATGCACTGGGTGTCATGCTCGTTGCTAGGGGGTAGTGCTTGTTGCTAGGGCTGTGCTCCCAGTGCCACATATGCCCCCAGTGCCAGATATTCCCCCACAGTGCCAGGTATATGCCCCCAGTGCCAGATATTCCCCCACAGTGCCACATATGCCCCCTCAGTGCCTGCTCCCCCCAGTGCCAGATATTCCCCCACAGTGCCAGGTATATGCCCCCAGTGCCAGATATTCCCCCACAGTGCCAGGTACATGCCCCCAGTGCCAGATAGTCCCCCACAGTGCCAGGTATATGCCCCCAGTGCCAGATAGTCCCCCACAGTGCCAGGTATATGCCCCCAGTGCCAGATATTCCCCCACAGTGCCAGGTATATGCCCCCAGTGCCAGATAGTCCCTCACAGTGCCAGGTATATGCCCCCAGTGCCAGATAGTCCCCCACAGTGCCAGGTATATGCCCCCAGTGCCAGATAGTCCCCCATAGTGCCAGGTATATGCCCCCAGTGCCAGATAGTCCCCCACAGTGCCAGGTATATGCCCCCAGTGCCAGATATTCCCCCACAGTGCCAGGTATATGCCCCCAGTGCCAGATAGTCCCCCACAGTGCCAGGTATATGCCCCCAGTGCCAGATATTCCCCCACAGTGCCAGGTATATGCCCCCAGTGCCAGATATTCCACCACAGTGCCAGGTATATGCCCCCAGTGCCAGATAGTCCCCCACAGTGCCAGGTATATGCCCCCAGTGCCAGATAGTCCCCCACAGTGCCAGGTATATGCCCCCAGTGCCAGATAGTCTCCCACAGTGCCTGCTCCCCTCCCCCTCCTTTGTGTTGGAGGGACACGGAGCGCACAGCGCGCGCCCCCTGTGTCCCTCCTGGCTTTCCGGCTGTCTAATAAAGGAAGTGCCGGTTCGTGAGCCAATCAGAGCTCACGAACTGCACTTCCTGTATTAGACAGCCGGAGAGCCAGGGAGGGACACAGGGGGGCGCACGCTGTGCGCTCCGTGTCCCTCCTTACAGCGGCGGAGGGAAGGAGACCTGCAGATTGACATGCGGACGCTCGTCCGCATGTCAATCTGTTCTAAGTCAGTGGCGCCCCCGCAGCCCCTCGCCCCCAAGCCACCGCGAGGGCTGCGGGGGCAGTAGTTACGCCACTGGGGTTAACTTGTGAGGCAATGGCAAGAGTGAAGAAGTGTGCCAGTGGACATTTTGCCCATGTCATCCATTCAGTTGCAAAATATAATTTTGGAGATTTTACTTATTAAATGTTTCCTCACAGCTGATTGGTTGCCATGGGCAACCTCTCCCCTGGCACACTTCCCCACTTTGGTCACTGCTTTTATTTATTTATTTATTTATTACCAGTTACTTATATAGCACACACATATTCCGCAGCGCTTTACAGAGACATACCCTCCAACATTTTACACAAAAAAATTGGTACAAATGAGAAAAGGGGGCGTGATCACGGGTAAAGGGTGCGTGGCCACGCCCCTTTTCCTATACTTTCAATGGAAGTTTGGAGAGCCATAAATCGGTACAGACCATAAAAAAAGGTACGGTACCTATTAAAAAGGTACAGTTGGAGGGGGTGGTCTTCAGTATGCCGACTGACGGGATCCCGGCGCACAGTATACCGGCGCCGGGATCCCGACAGCCAGCATACCGACACTTATTCTCCCTCGTGGGGGTCCACGACCCCCCTGGAGGGAGAATAAAATAGCGTGGCGCGCGTAGCGCGCCACCCTGCCCGTAGCGTGGCGAGCGCAGCGAGCCCGCAAGGGGCTCATTTGCGCTCGCCACACTGTCGGTAAGCCGGCGGTCGGGCTCCCGGCGCCGGTATGCTGGTCGCCGGGAGCCCGACCGCCGGCATATCGTAGTGAACCCGTTGGAGGGTATGCGGAGAAGGTTTGTCCATTCACATCAGTCCCTGTCCCAGAGGAGCTTACAATCTATATTCCCAATCACATGTACATACAGACACATTCACACTAGGTTAATTGTGTTGGGAGCCAGTTGACCTACCAGTATATTTTTGGATTGTGGGAGGAAACCGGAGTACCCGGAGGAAACCCACACAAGTACAGAGAAAATATACAAACTCCACACAGGACCATGGTGGGAATCAAACCCATGACCTCAGTGCTGTGAGGCAGTAATGCTAACCATTACATCATGCTTTTACTTTTCCATTTCTTCAGAAACTTTTATACTAAATGTTTCATATACTAATTTTTTATTTATTTATTTACAGTTCCCCACCCCGGTCGTGGAGACCTCCATCATTGAACAACCAGAGCTGGAAGTCGCAGAAGTGGTCAAAACATAACCTCAGCCTGCTACTAGAAGGAGAAGGCCGGCATCCAAGGCTTGCAGCTCTGTACCGACACGTAAGGAAGATTTTCTCAAACGCGTAGAGGGCTATCTGAAACAGCCCCATGATGACAACATGATTTTTTTGTATGAATCTCGCTAAAGAAATTAACAAACTGGACCCGGTCCAGGGTGTTTGTTTCAAGCGTATCATATATACGACGGGATGGTATGTGCGCTGGATGGCCAATTGCCCCAGCGCTCTGTGATACAGATACAGCAGCCCACTCCACCAGTCCACAGATACGAGCTGTTCCAAGCGGCATATCCGCCACCGATTCCTCCTCAGCAAGCCCCCTCCTTTTCTGTGTTGCGTGCCCCTATGCCACCAACCACCCACACCAGTACCCCTTCAAGTGACATGCACTCATGTACAGGACACTCTTCATAGCGACCAAAATTTATTTCATTTGTGATTTTTTTTTTCTTAAGCAGTTTTTTTGTTTAAGAAAATCTTCAGCACTAACTCTTGTGCTCTTGCTCCAGGATGACTAAGAAATTGACATATTGCCATAGTGACGACTATTGGACTTCATTTGCCCCTTCTTCTGAAAGTTAATACTCTTTGATTCTTGTGTTCTTTTTTTTTTTTTTTTGTAAGTACTGTTTATTGAAAATTTTTACCAAAGTACAATAGACAATGTACAGGAGGATGGGGGAAGGGGAAGACAGAAGGAAAAATGGGAGGGAAGGGAGAGGGAATGGGGTACAGCAATGCAAACATACGATGTAAAATAAGCAAGTATATCAAAAACCGTATGTCAACGGGGGGGGGGCATTTGTAGTACGCCAGCCATGGGGACCAAATATCCGTAAAGGTGACTGCATTGCTCTCGATCACACTAGAGAGGAACTCCATATGGTAAGTATCCCAGACGGCAGCAATCACAGCCGCAATGGATGGAATTGTGTGCGATTTCCAGTGGAAAGCGATTTTACATCTCAGTGCGGTCGTGATGTGCCAGATGAGCTTTTGTGAAGATTTCGGTGTTCCGGGAATGGGTCTCGGGAAAAGGAAGGAGGACGGGGAAGAGGGCATGTTCACTCCCGTGATTCGCAAAATCAATCTCCGAATGACCTTCCAGAGTGATGCTATCCTGGGACAATCCCAAAATATATGGAGCAGGGTACCCTCCGATCCGCAGCCCCTCCAACATCTATCCGATGCGGAAGGGAATATTCTACTCAGTTGCGTCGGAACCAAGTACCAACGGACATATAGTTTAAATGAATTCTCTCTATGTCTAATAGAGGTCGCAGAGGAAACCAGGTTCTGTTTAATATGTTCCCAGGTGTCTGTCTCTATGTGGTCCTGTAAGTCAGCTTCCCAAGCTATTTCATGAGGGGCCAATGTGGGTAGGTTATGAGTAAGCATGAGGCGATATATCGATGACAGTAGGCCCTTAGAGGGAGAACGAAGGAAGCATAATGATTCCAGAGGGGATCGGGACAAAGAGCTGTGTGATTGGAGAAATGCTATGTGAAAGCTACGTAATTGCAGGTATTGGAAGAAGCATTGCGGAGGGAGTCCATATCGATTCTGTAAATCTGAGAAGGCTGGAAAAGAGCGTGACAGTGCAATATCGTTGATAAACAGAAGATCGTGAGCCGACCAGTGCTGGAAGGCATGTGAGGTCCGTCCTTCAGCGAACAGTGGGTTGTCCCAAAGGGGAGCAAGAGCTGGAGGGGAGGACAATAGAGCGAAGATCTTAATGAGCCTATCCCATAGCGAGATGGTGAATGTTATAGATGGGAAATTAGTATATTCAGGGGGTCTGTGAGATCGAGGGATCCATAGAAGGGTGGAGATGGAGCGCACACGAACAAGTTCAGATTCCAATTGAACCCATCTACGAGAAGATATGTGCGAGTGCCAGAGAACGGCCTGTGATAGATGGACCGCATAATAATACAATTTAATGTTGGGCACTCCAAGTCCACCCTCCCTGGCCCTGTTATAGAGCGTCTTGATTCTAACCTGAGGCCTTTTGCCTGACCATAGAAAGTGTGAGAATTTCTTCTGCAAGTCTAAGAACACTTGTGAGGGGATCCGCACCGGGAGTGCCTGAAAGAGATACAAGAGGCGAGGTAAGATATTAATTTTCAGAGCGTTGGCTCGGCCAGACCAAGAAATGAACTGACCAGACCATCTCTGGAGATCACCAGTAACACTATGAATCAACCCAGGGTAGTTAGCTGCATATAGTTGGGAATATTGTCTGGTGAGATATACGGGTGTGGTTCATCAAATCGACAGTGTCTAGGTCGACAATGTTTAGGTCGACCACTATAGGTCGACAGTCACTAGGTCGACATGGATGGAAGGTCGACAGGGTTTCTAGGTCGACATGTGCTAGGTCGACAGGTCTTAAGGTCGACATGAGGATTTTTATTTATTTTTTGGTGTCGTTTTCTTCATAGAGTGACCGGGATCCCAAATTAGTGCACCGCGTCCCCTCGCATGGCTCGCTTCGCTCGCCATGCTTCGGGCATGGTGCCTTCGCTCCGCTGCCGCTTCGCTCGGCACACTTTACCGTTCCAATCGTAGTCCACGTGGATCGTTAAGTATGAAAAAATTAAAAAAAAGAAAAAATTTTTGAAAAACTCATGTCGATCTTTAGACCTGTCGACCTAGCACATGTCGACCTAGAAACCCTGTCGACCTTCCATCCATGTCGACCTAGTGACTGTCGACCTATAGTGGTCGACCTAAACATTGTCGACCTAGACACTGTCGATCTTCAGACCGGATCCCGAGATATACGCCCAGGTATTTCAGGCGGGATTTTTTCCAGTCAAATTTGAAATTGTTACATAGGGAGGCTTTCAACGGGGTTTGTAGGTGAAAGTCTAATACCTCTGTCTTAGATGCGTTGACTTTGAAATTGGAAATAACACCAAACTCCTGTATAACTTTGAAAAGGTTTGGGAGAGAGATATGCGGGTTCGAGAGAGTGAGCAAAATATCATCCGCATATAGAGAGATCTTGAACTGAGAAGAGCCCACTGTGATCCCCGAGATATCCGGGCAGCTGCGGATCCTCGACGCCAGAGGTTCCATCATTAGAGCGAAAATTAAGGGTGACAAAGGACAGCCCTGTCTCGTGCCATTCGCAATCAAGAATGGAGGGGATAGTAGGCCGTTCACTAGGACACAAGCTGACGGGGAAGCGTAGAGGGATTCAATGCCCGTGAGGAAACAGCCCGAAAGACCAAAGCGTCGAAGGGTGCAATCCATATATACCCATGATATGCGGTCGAACGCTTTTTCAGCGTCCAACCCCATCACCAGGGAGGGGACTCCAGAAGAGTCAGCGAAGTGCAGGGTATCGATCGCCCTTCTAATGTTGTCAAAGGCCTGTCTGCCGGGGATAAAACCGACCTGGTCCGGGTGAACCAGGGAAGTGATCATCCCCGCAAGCCGGTTAGCAAGTATTTTCGCAAATAATTTCAGATCAGAATTTAGCAGTGATATTGGGCGATAGCTGCTACAGTGCGTGGGGTCGCGTCCAGGTTTAGGTATGATAACTATTTCCGCTCTGGTAGTGGAGCTATCGAAGGGTGTACCAGCTAGAATCGCATTGAACAATACTGTCAGGGCCGGGGTCAGCGTACCATTAAACTTCTTATAATATAAAGCCGGTAGTCCATCCGGACCCGGAGCTGAGGCATTTCTCAATGATTTTATTGTGATATCAACTTCCTCCGCAGATATCTCTGCATTGAGTAAGTCCATCTGTTGTTTAGAGAGTATCGGGAGGGGGCAGGAAGAGAGGAAGTTGTCTATGCGCTCTTGCAGACTAACGGGGTCATCTAGAGTGGGTAGGTTATACAGGGATTGGTAATATTCCTTGAAACAGTGGGCTATTTGCTGAGGGTCATAAGTCAGCTTGTGACGTTGGTCTTTCAGCGAGAGGATTCTATTCCTCTCTTTGCGAGCGCGTAAGCGGGAGGCTAAGAGGGAGTCAGCTTTGTCACCCTTAGAGTAGAACTTATGTTGTAACCATCGCATGGTCTTAGCGGCTTTGGCCGATAATATTTGGTATAATTGGCCTTTGAGAGCCAGGAGTTTACTATATATAGAGCGTCTAGGCGTCTGTTGGTGTCGGGTCGTTAGCTCTTTGATTTGGTTCTCAAGATCCGCAACCGCCCGGCGATCCATCAATTTTTGGGCTTTAGTTAAAGAAATAAAATACCCCCGGATGGTAGCTTTATGTGCTTCCCAAACTATTGCGGGAGATATCTCGTCCGTGGCATTCAGGGAGAAGAATTCCTTCAGGACTTCAGTAGTCTGGACGATATAATCCTTTTTCAGAAGGAGAGCAGAGTTCAATCTCCAACGGAAAGTTGTGGGGGGTGTAGGGGAGGAATCAACAGTCAAGGAAACCGCTAAATGATCTGACCACACCACAGGGGAGACCGAGGCCTTAATCAGGCCTTGTACAGTGGAAGAGTCTACTAGAAAAAGGTCAAGTCTAGAGTGAAGATCATGGGGAATAGAGTAATGAGTGTACGTACGTTCACACGGGTACAGTACCCTCCAAGCGTCGTAATATCCCGAGGACGTTATGTAGTCGGCTAATCGTCTGGATTCCCTAACTGTCGATGGGCTAGGGTTACGAGATTGGGTACGGTCCCACACTAGATCCGGCACGGCATTAAAGTCTCCACCAATTATCACCCGTCCCTTCGATAGTGTATCAAATTGGGAACGGAAGTCGTTGTGGAAGGCACCCTGCTCCATATTAGGGGAGTAAATCGAGGCTATAGTTAAAAAGGAGTCCCCAAGCTGTAGGACAACAATATTGAAGCGACCCTTGGGATCCGAGAAAGAGCTCTCAATAGTGTAATGAAGTGAGGCATGGAGCAGGATAGCAGTACCTTTACGCTTTTGGGGGGTTGTGGAGTAGAAGGCCTGAGGGTAGGCTCTCGAGGCCAAGGAGGGGTGTTCAGTTTTAAAGTGTGTTTCTTGTAAAAGAATTATGTCCGCTTTCTGTTTTTTAAAGAATTGGATGGCCATAGTACGCTTTTGGGGGGAGTTGAGTCCGTTGACATTCAGTGATACAATGTTAAGAGTCATGGGGGGTTCCAGAGCGAAACTCTGCTCGAGGGAGGTTTGACCACCCAGAGTGTAGTGCAAAGCTGCGTAGGGGGGGTATAAGTGGGACGGGAGAAATTAGGGGCAAAAAACAAGGGGAATGGAGGCCGTGCGGCCAACCGAGTATCCGGAAAAGGTCGCAGTCTTGAGGACACGACGTACAACACCACTATAGGGCCCCATCCGCACAGGAGGGGAACCTGGTGTTGTGGGGGTGAGGCCAGGAGGAGAACAGAGGTATACCAACTGTCCACCAACCAGAATAACAATAAAACGTGGATCATTAACGTGGGCATGGGGGGAGGGTGGTCTGCAAGGCAAAAAAGGGGGGGATACCCCAGTAACTTGTAGATAGGGTCTGAGTGTACTCCAACTAGGGAGGGTCCATTCCAGTGATGGAATGATCCCAGCAAAGGGACAAACTATACCCTAATGTGTCAGATTAAATTATCACAGCATAACATACGAACATGAAAGGATATAAACGTATAGCAGTTAATAGAGATAGATAATTATCACCAATAAAGACAATCATAGCATCGCCGAACAGCGGCAAGGGGCGACCCCGGGGTTTTCGTATGGTAATATCACAAAGTCAGTGAGGTAGTGAGCCGGGGAGGAAGGATGTGAGGGTGCATAAGGGGAGCCGCATGCCGCTGCGCAGGAAGAATGGGCACTAGGCACAAATGCAGTATAAACAAGAAAAAAAAAAAACATCTCTATAACTTTAAATTAGAAAAAGATATTCTGTAAGTCCATGTAACAAAAACCTGAGAGTCTTGAGGTCGAGTAGTGTGTTCAGCGGGCGGTCGACCAATCAGCACGTGGGGACGGTCTCGACTTCGGGTTCTCGGGGGAATCAGAGGATGGTGCAGGAGGAGAAGTCGAGAAGAGCCCTAGTCGCCTTAGGACCGACAAGCCATCGTCAGGGTTCTTCACAGAATGATTCCAACCGTTGAAGGTGAACTGTAGAGCAAACGGAAATCCCCATCTATATAGGATCTGGCAGTTGCATAGGGCCTTAGTGACGGGCAACATTTCCCTTCGCTTTTTGAGTGTGGAGGGGGCCAGATCTTGGAAAATGAGGAGGTTTGATCCCTTATATGGGATAGCAGGAGTGCCTCGGCAGGCGTTGAGCACTTTAGTTTTGATGTGAAAGAAGTGCATGCGGAGGACAATATCTCTCGGGGGTTGGTCCGGGGGTGGTTTTGCACGGAGAGCTCTATGTGCTCTATCCAGCAGAAATTGATCCTCCGAAAGGTCCGGGAGTAGTTGTTGAAAGAGGCCCAGGAGATACTCCGACAGCGCAGGTGTATCTATCGACTCTGGTACGTTGCGTATTCGCAAATTGTTTCTGCGCGAGCGATTCTCCAGGTCCTCGACTTGTTCGCGCATGAGGTCAACTTCCGACTGCAGTTCCGAGACTTCCTGAGTAACCACATCTTGATAATTGCAGATATCATCAGTCTTACGTTCTAAAGCGTCAGTACGAGAGCCAAGGGAGGATATCTCCGTTTTAAGTTCCTGAATGGCCGCACGTAGTTCAACTCTGAATGTGGTCGCAATCCTCTGTACCAAGGAATCATAGGGGTCAGAGTCAACAGTAAGAGCCGAGTCAGACCTGGACGGGGAGGACCCCGTATCCTGCAGAGTCCCAGGCGAAGCCGGGTGTTGATTCACATTTTTGCCCCTTTTAGGGCCAAAGAATGACGATGAGTCTCCAGGAGGAGCTTTACGGTTTCTGTTAGACATGACCACTATATTTCAGAGCGGCAATGTATAGATGTATAGAAAAAACTGTGAGGGGGGTGGGGTAGAGCCCAATGCCTTGAAGAGAGAGAAAGGTGTTTCACATGGACATCACGGAGGAGCTACACAGGGAGAATTTGAGACCCGGCCAGCGGTGACTCCCGTTCCTCAATGATCCAGGGATATTCAGAGCCGGTGATCTTACTATGTGTGGAGTTGTTGAAATAGGAGGGTCCCCTGTATCCAGAGGGTCAGAGGACACAAGGCTCGGTGCCAAGACAACAGTCCTGTAGATGCCCCGGGGGGAGTATGCTCACGAGGGGTCTGGTGACTTGTTAAGGGATATAGGCTTCTGTGATCATCAACAAGCAGCCCTCCCATATACAGGATTGCAAGATGGCCGCTTCATACAAAAAGCTACAGGTAGCTCACCTCTTAGATATCTCCGAGCCGTCGGAGCACTGGGCACCAGGTGTGGAGGAGTTTCCTCTTCCAATGGGGGCAGCCACAGGTGAGGTGCTGGGTCAGTTGGAGTTCCTCGGGCCGTGTAGTGCCTATGCCCGGGGCTGCAGGAAGGATGTGCTGGCTGTTTCTGAAATTGAGTCCCCGGCTCCGGTGGGGGGACTAGGCCTCAGCCTGCCGGGGCGCTCAGGTCGTCCTGCGGTCTGGACACAGTAGCCTGCGGTGGGGTCCCCGGTGTGGGGAGGCTCAATGCCGATGTGCCAGCCGCCAGAGGTCGGGGGTCCAGCCTCAATCGGTTTCTAATATTTGAGATAATATGTAGGGCTGTGCTGGGGTCCCCCCTCAACGCTGTGGGGCTTGGAGCAGGCTTCGAGGGGCAGGTGAGGCAATGTGAGTGGCCCAGGGAGAGGCCAGCGGCTCCGGATCGCGGGAATGAGCGTCTCCCGGTCCACGGAGCTCAAGGTCCGGGTAGCCGCCGCACTCGAGTCCCCGGCTTCTGGTATGGCTAGGCCGCAGCACGCAGGGGCCGAGCAAACGGTCCCCCAGCACCGCGGATGCCAGAGGCCGGCTCCCGGGGTTGTCAGGGGACTGAAGGATCCGGGGCACAGGGCGACGGGCAGCCAGTTAGAAGGCCCCAGCCGAAGGCCTCCTCCAATATGGCCGCCGGCCGTCTCACAGAGCGGCTCCCCTCTCCTCACAGCTTGATGGCGGCAGGCTGCAGGCTGGGGAGGCAGAGAGTGTTCCTGGGCAGCGTCCAGCATCCAAGGGGATCCCCGGGAGGGAGAGCAATCGGGTCCACTGCAGGTCCCCAGCGATGGAAGCCCACAGTGGGCTGGAGTGAAAATCAAGGCCCGGTCTGGAGGGCTCAGGTAGGCCACAGTCCGCAGGAGCTCCGGATCCGCTCCCCGACTCCGCAGCCTTCACCCGGACACCCCAGGGGGGTCAATGAAGTCAGCAGATGAGGCAGGGTCATTGAGGGTGCCCTGTTAGTGGCTTTTAAAAGCTTAAATTTGTAGGAGCTCCCTCCAGGCACGTCTGGCTTCCTTAGCAGTTAGGCCACGCCCCTCTGATTCTTGTGTTCTTATGGAAATTTTTAATCGTCTTCTTTACCCTATTGATCACTATTGTTGCCTGAGCAGTACATGACCGAATGCTGGAGGGTCAGGTTTTTCTGTTTTGTTGGTGCAATCTTGGCACTTGAGGCACTCATTGACCAGTTACAGTATATATTTGATGGATCTAGTCCAGAAATCTCTGTCCCTTTTCGTGTGTTATTTATTTTTAAAAAGTTTACAGAATTTTTTATGTTGTGTTCTTATTTGCGGCATATTACAGGTGAGGGGGGAATTGGGGTTGAAGAGGGTAGAGGTGGTGGAATTGGTTAGAGGTATAGGTTGGCAAGGGGTAGTTAGGGGAAATAGGGGGCAGATGGGGGTACGCAGGGATGTGCGGTGAGCTAAATGGCTCAGGAGGCACTGGCTAACCCCTGAGCCAGATTTACATGCTATATATGTACCAAAGGGTACATCTGGGCATTATACACAGGTGCAGCATTATAAACTCCAGGAAATCTGGTGAGTTTTGATTAGAGATGTGTGGGAAGGATACACAGGTGGGGCACTGCCTCACCTGCCATAGACTTTTTACTCCAGAGTTTGGGCTATAAAAATTATTAGAATAATGCAAAGAAGATATTTCAAAGAAATTATCAGTATTTTTCATATATTTTATTCAGTCAAAACTCTGGTTTAAACGTAAGTATGACAGGAAAGGCTCTGCCTCACCTGCCTCACCCCACCGCACCTCACTGGTATAGGGGGGGTGAAGGTGGATTTTTTTTTTGTGGGGGAAGGATTAGGTAGAGATAGGGGTTATAATGGCTTGCATTAGGGATTAATGGCACTCCACAACCATAAGAAACGACCATATAGTGTTCATTGTTCATGTTGTCCAGTGTGGCACTGCCTTTGCATGCAGGGTTACAGTTTATGGTAACTGAAAGCATTGATTGTATCTCCTTGGAAAGAAGAAACATTAGCTGGTTAAATCATACCTATGGACCATTGTACTACACTGTGGTGATCTGTACCAAAAAAATGTTTGCGATTGTAACGTCTATCAATATAACTGCCACAGTTTACATCATATCAGCTGGGCATCAGAGCATCATACCTGGGTTGTATATTTCTGCAGCTTCATCCAGTTCTTCATACCATAGTGCTGCTGCATGGAGAATTCAGCACCTCACTAATTTAGGCACAATTATTGGGCCTAATTCAGATCTGTTCGCTCGCTAGTGTTTTTTGCTGCACAGCGATCAGGTAACTACTGCGCATGCGTATGCACTGCAATGCGCAGGCACGTCGTACTTGTGCAAAGCGGATCGTTGCTGTTCTAGCGAAGAATCCATTCGCACAGCCGAACGCAAGGTGATTGACAGAAAGAGGGCATTTGTGGGTGGCAACTGACCGTTTTCTGGGAGTGTTTGGAAAAACGCAGGCGTGTCGAGGCGTTTGCAGGGCGGGTGTCTGACGTCAATTCTGGGCTCAAATAGGCTGAAGTGATCGCAGAGGCTGAGTAAGGTCAGAGCTACTCAGAAACTGCACAAACTGTTTTTATAGTGCTCGGCTGCACAGGCGTTCGCACACTTGCAAAACTAAAATACACTCCCCTATAGGCGACGTCTATCTGTTTGCAACGCTGCAAAAAATAGCTAGCGAGCGAACAGATCTGAATTAGGGCCATTGACTGATTACTGCTTATAGCAAATAATAGCAGTAATTTTGTCTCTTTAGAGAGAAGAAAGTTTTGTTTATCGAAAAACCTTTAGAGCTTACTACTGAAATGCAGAACTCAGAGCTCCATTTTTACAACAATAATTATGCAATTACACAATGATCAGTGGCAAACGCGGGATTTCCAGATGGGGGTCTCCAACTACTTGATGTTAGAGTGCATGTGGCCAGTCCATAAATAGGGCATAATTAGCATGAAGCAGCTATAACGTATCGTACAAAGGGGGTCATTCCGAGTTGATTGCTCGCTGCTGATTTTCGCAGCGCAGCGATCAAGCTAAAATTCAGCATTTCTGCGCATGCGTACGGGCCGCAATGTGCATGCGCGTCGTACGGTTACAAAGTCCGTTGTGGTTGTGCACAGGTTGTAGCGAAGTTTTCAGTCGCACTGACGGCTGCAAGAAGATTGACAGGAAGGGGGTGTTACTGGGTGTCAACTGTCCGTTTTCAGGGAGTGTTTGCAAAAACGCAGGCGTGTCTGAGAAAAAACGCAGGTGTGGCTGGGCGTTCGCTGGGCGGGTGTATGAAGTCAAACCCTGACAGGAATAGGCTGAAGTGATCGCAAGCGCTGAGTAGGTTCAGAGCTACTCTGAAACTGCACAAACTTGTTTTGCAGAGCTCGGCTGCACAAGCGTTCGCACTTCTGCTAAGCTAAAATACACGCCCCAGTGGGCGGCGGCATAGTGTTTGCATGGCTGCAAAAACTAGCTAGCGAGCGATCAACTCAAAATGACCCCTAAAGTGCAATGCACTGTATGTTATGATTCCGGCATATACAGGGACAGCGATCACAGTAATCCATTAGATGTGCCAGTAGGGACACCCTGCTTGAGCTGAATGCTTATATCAGATACGGGCATTGGAGCAAGTCTGGGGGCAGAGCCGGCCCCAGCCATTCTGATGCCCCCTGCCCCTCCCCCCCAGAGATAGTGGGCGACTGGGAGATGGTGACAGGGAGATAGTGGGTGACAGCGAAAGGGAGATAGTGTGACTGGGGAGGCAGGGGTAACTGGAGAGGGATGGAGATAGTGGGTGACAGAAATAGTGGGTGGCAGGAAGACATTGGGTGACAGGGAGAGAGTTAGGACAGAGGGAAAAGGGACTGTACAGAATAGAAGGGACAGGAGAAAGGGGTGACAGGAACATGATACCGCTTTCAGATCGCAAATGCCGGATCCCACCCGGTAAGAGAAACGTGTCCTTACCAGGTGGGATCCAGCATTTGATCTGCTTTGCTGGCTTTCCGACCCGGCAATATACCGGGTCGGTTGCCATAGCAGCGGGGGAGCGCAGCAGCAGCAGGGGCGGGGTTGGAGGCGGCGCTGGGAGATGAGCTAATCTCCTGCGCCGCCTCTCCCTGTGCTGTGAATGGGAACCGTGTCGCATCGACACGGCTCCCATTCACACTGCGCCTGACCCGGTATTCAACCCGGGTATAACCCTTCTTTTATACCGGGTTGAATTACCGGGTCAGGCGACCCGCTAATTCGGGCAAAGTGCTTTCACATCGCACACTGACCCGTGTCGACACGGCAATATGCCGTGTCGATACCGGGTTATTTGTGCGATGTGAAAGGCGCAGGACAGAGGTGACAGGGACAGTACAGAAGTAACAGAGCCAGGATCAGAGGTGTAGCTAGGTGCTATGGTGCCCGGAGCAAGGGTATGTTTTGCGCCCCCACCCCACACTACTGAATTGGGGGCCTGGCCTACGTGTGGTGGCATGTTACATTTGAAAATAAGAAATATTTAAAAATCCTAAATTGATGACAGGGCTGGTTCTAGACCTTGTGGAGGTAAGGGTCGAAGTTTCCTTTGGTTGTCCCCATGTTTAAAGTAGGAACAGTGCGCTTCCAAGGCGTGCACCAAAATATGGGGGCGTGGCTTCCTGGGGAAGGGGTGTGGCCACATAATAATACCTATTCAGATCACACCACACAGTATTGTCCGTTATTCACATTACACTACACAGTAATACCCCTTAAACCAGGGGTGTCAAACTCAAATTCATCGGGGGCCGCATCAGCAGTTTGGTCCCCATCAAAGGGCCGGTTGTATCTGTAGGTCTATCCAAAATTTACCGCTCCACCTGCCTTATATGTGCCCAGCCATCTGCCCCCTTTTAAAGTGCCCAGCCATGTGCCCCCTTTTATAGTGCCCAGCCATCTGCCCCCTTTTAAAGTGCCCAGCCATGTGCCCCCTTTTATAGTGCCCAGCCATGTGCCCCCTTTTATAGTGCACAGGTCCCCATTTTACACATTGCGGCAGGCACAGGTCCCCATTTTACACATTGCGGCAGGCACAGGTCCCCATTTTACACATAGCGGCAGGTACAGGTCCCCATTTTACACATTGTGGCAGGCACAGGTCCCCATTTTACACATAGCGGCAGGTACAGGTCCCCATTTTACACATTGTGGCAGGCACAGGTCCCCATTTTACACATTGTGGCAGGCACAGGTCCCCATTTTACACATAGCGGCAGGTACAGGTCCCCATTTTACACATTGTGGCAGGCACAGGTCCCCATTTTACACATTGTGGCAGGCACAGGTCCCCATTTTACACATAGCGGCAGGTACAGGTCCCCATTTTACACATTGTGGCAGGCACAGGTCCCCATTTTACACATTGTGGCAGGCACAGGTCCCCATTTTACACATAGCGGCAGGTACAGGTCCCCATTTTACACATTGTGGCAGGCACAGGTCCCCATTTTACACATTGCGGCAGGTGGTGGAAGGAGGGAGAGAGAGAGAAAGAGAGGAAGGGAGAGGGGCTGACTTACATTTGAAGCGGTTCTCGCCGCTCTTCAGCCGCCTCTCCCTCCTCGTCTGCGCGGCTCCCTTCTCCCTCCTCCGACGGGGTTTCGTTGAATGACGCGTTTGCGCCGTGACGTCACGACGCAATCGCGTCATTCCGCGAAACCCCGCCCCCCCCCCCCCGAGCTGGGCACTCGGGAGAAGGGGGTTTCATGGCGGCGGCACCGCGGGCCATCAGACGAGGTCTGGCGGGCCGGATTTGGCCCGCGGGCCTTGTCTTTGACACCCCTGCCTTAAACACTTTACGCCACACAGTAGAGTTCCTTATACACGTTACACCAGAGTAGAGCCGCTTATATACATTACACCACAGTAGAGCCACTGACAGATGTTATGCCATAGTAGAGCCGCTTATACATGTTACTCTGCAGATTCTAGTGCAGAGAGAGGTGCTGCAGCATCAATGCAGAGAGTTTCTGCAGCAGCCAAGGCAGAGAGAGGTGCTGCAACAGCTGGGGCAGAGAGTGGTATAGCAGGAGAGAAGTAACCCTGTTACACAACTACAAGCAGACAGTGATACATATAAATAGGGTGGGCATGTGCCGGCTGCCAGTGTCTCCTGCTGTTGCCTCTGACCTATTCTGTTCCCTATCTAGCCTCCGAGTCAGTGTCCAACCCCTCTGCTTCTCCTCCTCCTGCTCTGCGGCTGTCTGGACAGTGGCCCGTGATATAGTGGACGTAGGGAGGGGGGTGGTCAGGCAGTGGTGCGCCCTCTAATTTTTTCAGCGCCCGGAGCTCACGTTCCACTGGAGCCACCCTCGCTACACCCCTGGCCAGGAAAGAGGTGACATGGACAGGGCTAGAACACTGGTGTCAGGCCCAGGACAGATGGAGCAGGGACAGGATAGAACAGAGGGGACGGTTCAGAGGAGTGACAGGAAAACAACAGAGATGACAGGGCAAGGTCAGAGAGGATAGGGGCAGGACACAGGGGACAGGAGAGAGGAGTGATAGCACTGGGACAGAGGGGACAGGGATATGACAGTGGGGGCTGGGACAATACAGTGAGGATAGCACAGAGATGACAGGACAGTGACAGGGTACAGGACAGTGACAGGATACAGGACAGAGGGGTTATAGAAGAGGTGATGCTGCTGGCCTGGCACCCACTGCATGGGGGAAGTGGCAGAGAGGAGCAAAACTACAGACAGCAGGATTGTATTTTAGGATTGTAGTATATATATATATATATATATATATATATATATATATGTAGCCCCTTAATATAAATGCTCCTGAGGAGGTATAGTAAGGGGTACTATTCCCTGACTAATATATTAAAGCATATAATAATAGTATATGGTCTGTGTAAATATGATTAACACCCACTGAGTGATTTGAACTGGGTAATGTGTATATACAAGCTGGGTGAGGGTAGAGACGTTGTAGTGTGTTAATGATTAACGGGGCACAGTGGCACGAGCTGGGCTAGACAGAGTCTTCCAGAAGCCCTCTTGCAGAGTAAAGGGTGCCCGGATGAAGAGAGCCGTTGTGAGGGGCGCGAGAGAGGAGCAGAGGCTGACGAGCGGACGGAGAGAGTCGGACTGAGGGGAAAGGAAGTTGAGAGAGCGGGCTGCAGGGGACAGGTGACCCGTGAGGAGAATGTGTCCCGACCCCCCGAAACCAGCATAGATGGACTGGCACCGGAGGTAGGATTTCCTAACGGGGTGAAGCCGCGGACGGAAACCCTCACGGCGGAGACCTGAAGCAGAGACACTGACGGGAGCGGTGTGTGAGAGAGGCGCACGGCAGACCCGGAGAGGGAAATAGCGCAGATCCAACCGCTAATCTGGGTAAGAGCCGAGGACCGGAGGATACATACAGTGTCCGGTCTGTGAGGAGGATACTAACCTTACGGCGCCTTGAGATCGCGATGCTGGCGGTGCTGTAAGAGATCGGTCCCCGTCCTCACTGCCGGAGAGCCGGACTTAAACAATCTATACCGAGTTCAGGCTGTCTCCCCCAAGAGGTAATATATCCAACGAAGGAAGTCTGAGGTAATTAGGGGAGTGACTATTGAGACAGCAGCCATCCAGATAATTTTCAGCCCTGTGATGGGGGAGGAGTACCAGTCATAAGTGGCAGCTGAAATTGCTGAACAGACTATAGCTCATAAAAAGACTAAGGATCTCTATTATTCGCTGGGGGACAACTAAGGTGGAAAAGAACCCAAGCAATACAGTCTCATATAAGTGGGATGGTGGAATAATTTAAATAAAGGAGGATACTCTGTAACCCACCTGAAGTATTCATTGTAGGGCAGCATAACAAGAGAACTCTGAAAGAGTGTTAAGTCACCGTAATATATTCCACTGAAGTTAACTGAGATACTTGTGCAAGGATCATACATTATCGGTATCACTGTCCCTTCAGACGGGCCGTAACCGCAGCATTCACCACGATAGAACTATTTAATCGGGGGATATTTACAAACATTAGAGAGGGGTCGAATCCTATAAATATATTATTTAAGGGACTGAGGAAAATCCTAACCCGCAGGGATAGCAAGGATTGTCTTAGAGGCAACTATATAACGGCACCCTTCTCTTTTAAAGTATGATATTGCACCGGAATGCCTCCGATATACGCTCATACAGCATAATATAGTCCAGCAATTAGCAGCGATCATAGGATCTATAGCACCGTTCACTTCTTGACTCCGGAACAGGTAAAACAGCTGGAGTAACTATATATACATTTAATATCTTGGAAAACTATTCGTCATTCATAATCCAGAATAGGACGAAAGCATCAGGAGTACTTTCCTTAACTTGGGCCCCAACAGTGCAGCAACGCTACAAACTAAAAGGGTATACCCAACCAGTTATAGGAACTGGTAGACTGCAGTGGGACAAATTAGGTTAGGTTAGCTACAATTATAACATATCATATAATTGTTGTACTAACAAGTTTGAGGTATTGCATGCAAAGTATTACTCTATGTATATTAGTATAAGTGGGTATATTATCCCACTATGGTATGTATCGAGTTACAGTTAATCTAAGAGTCTACAAATGACTTTGTATATGAGGTAAGGGATTGTTCAATATATGATTACCATAACTCATGTATGTATTATTGTCATATTAATAAATACTTACCGTTGAAAGGGACCACGTTCCTAAGTCTTCTGAACATCCGAATCTGGAAGACAGAAGGGGAAAATCAGGTAAACCAACCCCGTTTACTACCAACATACATGTGAAACAGTATCAATAATCCTACTGGCCACAGCTTTCCCAAGCAAGCCTGGGTTGGTATAACGACTGCTTGGGTGGAGGCACTCTGTCATCAGGATATAGTAAACCCGGTCGTGCATATAAAGGGAGCAACTAAGGGTTACATATATATATATATATATATATACACATATACACACACATGTACACTGTGTAGGTGTGGCACTCCTGGCGGCTTGTAAAAGAAACGTTACTGCAGCATGAATGAGGTACAACGTTTTCAATGCCTTTATTAGGTGACCTGATGAAAATGCTGTAATAAAGGCATTGAAACGTTGTACCTCATTCATGCTACAGTAACTTTTCTTTCACAAGCCGCCAGAAGTACATCACCTACACAGTATATATGCTATTTCTTAGTGGAGGCACCCGGCGCAGAAACGAGATTTAATGGGAGAGCCGGACCCTGCGACGAATATATGCACACACGTGTATGTGTATATACAGTATGTATAATATATATATAGTAGTTTCACCGAAGATGCAGCACTCTGGACTCATTTACAGCAAAGAAGAAGCAAACCTTGTCGATCAACGTCACCACCACGCCACATCGGATACTGCCGGGACTGGAGCAGCGCAGCTGCTGGCACTTTACACGGTGATGGTGTTAGGTATATTAAGGTGAGTTTGTTTGTTGCATGTATGCTCTTGAAAACAGTTGATAAACTGAAAAACTTTGATTAACAAGGTTTGCTGCTGTTTCTTCTTTGCTGTAAATGAGTCCAGAGTGCAGCATCTTCGGTGAAACTACTGCACATACTATTATGCTGCCATCGGTTCAAGTTCTAGAGAGGGGGATTTCCAGGCAACCGGAAACTCCCCCTGTGTTTGACTATGATATCACTATAAAATCACAGTTCACATCACATCAGCTAATAATCAGAGAATCATATTCATTGTGCATGCAGGAATAGTCATGACCATATCGTTTTCAAAAGTGATAAAGTAAAGAAAGTGCAACACTCTTCTACTGCCTGCTGTCATGAATGGAGAGGATAGTAGATGAGTGGGGACACAGTGGCAGCAT
This sequence comes from Pseudophryne corroboree, assembly GCF_028390025.1. Classification (NCBI taxonomy): domain Eukaryota; kingdom Metazoa; phylum Chordata; class Amphibia; order Anura; family Myobatrachidae; genus Pseudophryne; species Pseudophryne corroboree. Next base: position 239,008,657 of record NC_086445.1, on the reverse strand, counting down.
TGTTAGAAAAAAGTTTTAAGTGGTAGTTATATCCTGTGCCAGGCGTTGGTTTCCCCTTGATGCAGACACTTGCAGTGAAGGTGTGCAGTACAAGGGAGAAGATGCGCCACCGGAAAGGAGAGGAAACGATACCTAATGTGGATCAGTGAGGTCCCAATTGCCAGCGGATGGCGTTCCCTCTGTAAAGAGAACCCCCGGGAGTGGACAGAACGATTGTTTCACCAACGTGGGCTTGATCACCAGTCAGCCTGTCATTCCTGATAACTGCAATTATAAACGCTGGTATGCAGGCGAAAAAAGGCGGCATATATCGGAATTTTATTGCAAAAATGTCTCTATCCCGCCCTAAGTCTTTTCAAAAGGTCTTGAAGCCCTGGATTTACTTTCAGAATCTTCAGATACCTTTGTCTGGACTAAATATGTGATCTGCAATCAATTACAAAAGAGCATACAATAATATAAAAAGCTTATTAAACTTACATATCAGATAACTGCATTCTGCTTTACATTGTAGGATGAATAAACAAATAAAATAATTTATCAGCATTTTACAGTGATTTACAGATCAACCCTTGACAATGAAACCATTTCAGACTCACAATATTACACAACCATGCATATGGGGTGGTGTAACCAATATTACACTGTGAGACAAATGGTAATACAAATCTAAGTGCCCAATACACAGTAGTGAGACCAAAACCTTATACACACAGCAATAATAAGTTTAATACAATACAGAAATGTATTTCTGATACTCTGACTCTTTCAATTTGCATAGAAAAACTAAATGAGAACACAAAGTGCCTGGTTCAGAGCTGCAGGCAATTCAGCTGCGTCTACGGCCACATTGCGTGCTAGGAAATAAATGCCATTATCTGTCAGTATGCAGCATTGCCTGCATCTATTTCATTGCACTGCCCCCATTCCATTCATCAATAAATTGTGAATAAATAAATTTACATTACCCCTATCATTTACTTCATTTGATTATCTTCTCTTGTTCTCTTCCCATTTGTGATTGTTGAGAACAAGCTTTCATAAGGGTTCAGATGATAAATAGGATCTGTCTCTAAATTATGTTATGCTCAAGTGTCTATGCCATCTATGTCATGTATATCATCCTGTAGGTATAGCTGGTGATGTATTTTATTTGACAAATATGTACTGGTTTTATAATAGGATTTTAATACCTACCGGTAAATCCTTTTCTCTTAGTCCGTAGAGGATGCTGGGGATGCTTCAAGAACCATGGGGTATAGACGGGATCCGCAGGAGACATGGGCACTTCAAGACTTTGAATGGGTGTGAACTGGCTCCTCCCTCTATGCCCCTCCTCCAGATTCCAGTTTAAGGAACTGTGCCCAGGGAGACGGACATTTCGAGGAAAATAATTTATTGTTAAAACACGGTGAGCATCTTACCAGCTCACACCTCAAATATGCCGCAGAACGTGGCACTCAATAGAACACCAGCCGACAGCAAGAAAAAATATGCAGCAATACACTGACAGAAAGTGTAACACAACTTGCGTGTAAACACAACCAATAACAGCATAACGCATGTAACGTCATGAACAACGGCAGCAACAGGCTGACAGAACGCAACACAACATGTGTGTAACCATAACCAATAACTGCAGATACAGCCCGCACTGGGACGGGCGCCCAGCATCCTCTACGGACTAAGAGAAAAGGATTTACCGGTAGGTATTAAAATCCTATTTTCTCATACGTCCTAGAGGATGCTGGGGATGCTTCAAGAACCATGGGGTTTATACCAAAGCTCTAGAACGGGCGGGAGAGTGCGGATGACTCTGCAGCACCGATTGACCAAACAAGAGGTCCTCCTCAGCCAGGGTATCAAACTTGTAAAACTTCGCAAAGGTATTTGATCCCGACCAAGTAGCAGCTCGGCAAAGCTGTAATGCCGAGACCCCTCGGGCAGCCGCCCAGGATGAGCCCTCCTTTCTGGTAGAATGGGTCTTCACCGATTTCAGTAACGGCAATCCCGCCGTAGAATGAGCCTGCTGAATCGTATTACAGATCCAGCGTGCAATAGTCTGCTTGGAAGCAGGAGCCCCAATTTCGTTGGGAGCCCACAGGACAAACAGAGCCTCTGTTTTCCTAATCTGAGCCGTTCTGGCGACATAGATTTTCAAAGCTCTGACCACATCGAGACACTTCGATTCCGTCAAGGCGTCAGGAGTCACTGGCACCACAATAGGCTGGTTTACATGAAACGATGAACCCACTTTTGGCAGAAATTGCTGACGAGTTCTCAACTCCGCTCTATCCACATGGAAGATTAAATAGGGGCTTTTGTGAGACAAAGCCGCCAATTCAGACACCCGCCTTGCGGATGCCAAGGCCAACAACATGACTACTTTCCAAGTAAGGAATTTCAACTCAACCTTACGTAAAGGTTCAAACCAATGAGATTGCAGGAACTGCAACACCACATTAAGATCCCATGGTGCCACTGGGGGCACAAAGGGAGGTTGGATGTGCAGCACGCCTTTCACGAAGGTCTGAACTTCTGGAAGGGAGGCCAATTCTTTCTGAAAGAAAATTGATTAGGTCGAAATTTGTACTTTAAGGGAGCCTAACTTTAGGCCCGCATCCACACCTGCTTGAAAAAAATGGAGCAAACGCTCCAGCTGAAATTCTTCTGTAGGAGCCTTCTTGGATTCACACCAAGACACACATTTTATCCAAATAAGGTGGTAATGCTTTGCCGTTACTGCTTTTCTAGCCTGAAGTAGTGTGGGAATGACTTCACTGGGAATACCCTTTCGGGCTAGGATTTGGCGTTCAACTGCCATGCCGTCAAACGCAGCCGCGGTGAGTCTTGATACACGCACAGTCCTTGCTGTAACAGGTCCCCACGTAGAGGAAGAGGCCAGGGATCTTCTATGTGTAATTCTTGAAGATCTGGATACCAGGCCCTCCGTGGCCAGTCTGGAACAAGGAGTATCGCCTGAACCCTTGTTCTACTTATGCTCTTTATCACCTTTGGAATGAGTGGAAGTGGAGGGAACACATAGACCGACTGAAACACCCACGGTGTCACTAGGGCTTCCACCGCTATTGCTTGAGGGTCCCTTGACTTGAAACAATATCTCTGAAGTTTCTTGTTGAGGCGAAACGCCATCATGTCTATTTGAGGAATTCCCCAACAACTTGTCAGTTCTTTGAAAAATTCTTGATGAAGATTGGAGAACGTGTCTGCCGAGGAAGCCTGCTTCCCAGTTGTCCACTCTGGGAACGAACCCCGCTGACAGAGTGCGTATATATTTCGTCGCTCAGTGGAAAATCCGTCTGGCTTCTGCCATTACTGCTCCATTTTCCATTTGCAGAAAAACCGTTATAAACGGCCCTTAACTCCAGACCGTTAATGTGGTGACAAGTATGCAAACTTGACCCTCTTCCTTTGAAGTTATCCACCCGTGCGACAGCTGCCACGCCTCGGAGGCATGCATCCGTGGTCACTAGGATCCAGTCCTGGAACCCGAACCTGCGCTTATGAGAGTTGCGCCGCTACCAATGGAGTGATATTCTGGTTTTGAAAATCAGAATTAACCCAGGTGGGAACCGGATCACTGGTCCAACTGGTCCCGCCAAAAAACCCTGGCAGGTAACCTGCCCACTGAATGGCCTCGTAGGCTGCAACCATCTCTTTCAGCAACTGAACGTATTGATGAATTGACACTAGAGCAGGTCTGCCCAGACACTGGATCCACTGGAAGAAAACAACCACTCGGTTTCTTGACCTCACCATAATCAGGAGAGCGTCCAAGTACAGGATAATAATGACTCCTTACTAGCGAAGGAAAACCATCATACCGCCCTCACTCTGGTGAATCGGTAATGACAATCCTGAATTGCAACAACCTCAGGTAAGCCTAATGCGGAAGAAATCGAAATTAGACCACCTTTTTCCTTTTCTAGAGTGGAGATCCCAGCCAAGAGAGATTCCATCTCGGATTTTAACTTCTTTAAGTAGACATTTGGGATTTCAGATATAGGAGTGGTTTGACCGAGCCGTCCGGCCTCGGGAGCACGAAAAAACTTGAATAACAGTCTCTCTTTTTTTTTGTTTTCTTTTTTTTTTATCCAGGACAGCAGGACAACGATCTGATCCTGACACAACTCTTGTATTGCGTCGCATACTACCTCCCCGTCCCGAGGAGAATCGGTAAAATCGATTTGAAAAAATCGGTGAGGGGAAACGTCTGGAAACTCCAGTATTTCCCCCTTGGGACACTATTCTTAAAAATCACTGGTCCATGTCCGTTCCAGGACGGACTGAAGAGTTTCAGACATGGTCCCACCGTCGTGTGCTCCCGTAAGACAGACCCAGTGTCAGACGGTGGATGTGGCAGAAACAGAGGATGATTTCTGCTCCTATGAACTTGCAAAGGCTGCTGACCTCTTACCTTTTCACCTTCCTCTACCTGCAAAGAAAGGGGAATCCATATCTACACAGTCGAATTGACTGCATCCTACAATAATGCGTCACCAACCGTTGTGAGGGAACACAGGGCAAGAAGGTAGACTTACCAGTGGCCTCTGCCGAGTTCAAACTAACAAGGCCATCACCAAACCAGGCTTCACCTCCCTAGGGAAGAGACTCCAGTTCTTCTCGGAGCCAGCATCAGCATTCCATTGGCGAATCCACAACGCCCTCCTAGCCGAGACCACCATGGAATTGGCTCGCGAACCCAAGAACCCTATATCCCGTGTAGTCGCACGGCAGTATACTGCAATGTGCTAGATATGACTCAATTTAAGGAGTACCCAATCTCTCCGCAGGGTAATTATATCGGATGACAAGGTAACCGACCATTCCTGAATACAACTACTGCCCCATGCGCATGTAATGCAAGTATAATCCACGCACACGTGGACACATAATTAGAATATCACATAGCTTCCTGCATACGATCCTTTGTGACAGGGCCCCCTGCAGAACAGGGGGTGACTCCCACTTTATTCTATCCACGGCGGGAAAAGAATAAACACCCGGACTCCTCTTGAGGATTTGAAACCATCATGTCGCGGCTGACCCAGAGCTTTTTCAACAGAGCGCTCAGCATGAAAAGGAATAACTTTACCTCAGCATTCATTATAAAAAATGTTTATATATAAATATATATATCCAGCAAATTGAATCAGAGGGCGCTCTCAATCACTTAAACTGGTTACCAACTAAAAATTGACCAAATGATTATGGCTTTACACAATTTATTAAAAGCAAAGTGTTGCCCAATCTAGACAGAGGTAACCCTTTTTCACAATTACAGATCACAATATATGTCAAATGTACAATAGTGTAGGGTTTCTTTTCTCTCTGTCTTCAACCCTTATATATATATATATATTTAAATACCCATATACACACATATATCCATATCTCATATATATACAGTATATACTTTTTTTTTTAGGAACAGCAGGGTCCCTAGTAACGTTAATACGTTTTTAATGTGTATTAAACATGTAGCGAATGCCGATTATGTGGATCTAAACAGGAAACATTATGGTCGACATGAGAAACAGTATTCGTGTCGATCTCAGGGAGTAGCAAAATAACAGTTTTTCGACCCCGAGGGATCTGAGGGAAATATAGTGTACGAATATGACACCCTTCATAAATATTACACCGTCTGTGTTTGTGCCACAGATCTATGTAACCTTGCTATACATATAAACATACATATACAGTGGGGATTGAAAGTTTGGGCACCCCAGGCAAAAATTCATTTTAATGTGCAAAAAGAAGCCAAGGAAAGATGGATAAATCTCCAAAAGGCATCAAATTACAGATTAGACATGCTTATAACATGTCAAAAAAAGTTTGATTTTATTTCCATCATTTACACTTTCAAAAGAACAGAAAACAAAAAATGGCGTCTGCAAAAGTTTGGGCACTTTGCAGAGTTAATACCTTGTACTGCCCCCTTTGGACAGCTGAGACCTGGCAGTGTCATGGATTGTTCTCAATCATCGTCTGGAAAGACCAGGCGATGTCAATCTCAAAGGTTTTAAAAGCCCAGACTCATCTGACCTTGCTCCAACAATCAGCACCATGGGTTCCTCTAGCAGTTGTGTAGAACACTGAAACTGAGAATAGTTGACGCTCACAAAGCAGGAGAAGGCTATAAGAAGATAGCAAAGCGTTATCAGATGCCCATATCCTCTGTTCGGAATGTAATTAAGAAATGGCAGTCATCAGGAACAGTGGAAGTTAACGCAAGATCTGGAAGACCAAGAAAAATATCAGACAGAACAGCTCGCAGGATTGTGAGAAAAGCAAGTCAAAATCCACGTTTGACTGCATGATCCCTCCAGGAAGATCTGGCAGACACTGGAGTTGTGGTACACTATTCCACTATAAAGAGATACTTGTACAAATATGGTCTTCATGGAAGAGTCATCAGAAGAAAACCTCTTCTACGTCCTCACCACAAAAATCAGCGTTTGAAGTTTGCAAATGAACATATAGACACGCCTGATGCATTTTGGAATAAAGTTCTGTGGACCGATGAGATTAAAATCAAACTTTTTGGCCGGAATGAGCAAAGGTACGTTTGGAGAAGGAAGGGCACAGAATTGAATGAAAAGAACCTCTGTCCAACTGTTAAGCATGGGGGTGGATCAATCATGCTTTGGGGTTGTATTGCAGCCAGTGGCACAGGGAACATTTCACGAGTAGAAGGAAAAATGGATTCAATAAGATTCCAGCAAATTTTGGACGCTAACTTGATGCCATCTGTGAAAAAGCTGAAGTTAAAGACAGGCTGGCTTCTACAAATGGATAATGATCCTAAACACACCTCAAAATCCACGGTGGATTACATCAAGAGGCGTAAACTTAAGGTTTTGCCATGGCCTTCACAATCTCCTGACCTCAACATAATTGAAAATCTATGGATAGACCTTAAAAGAGCAGTGCGTCACAGACAGCCCAGGAATCTCAAAGAACTGGAAGACTTTTGTAAGGAAGAATGGGTGAAGATACCTCAAACAAGAATTGAAAGACTCTTGGCTGGCTACAAAAAGCGTTTACAAGCTGTGATACTTGCCAAAGGGAGCAGTACAAGGTATTAACTCTGCAGGGTGCCCAAACTTTTGGAGACGCCATTTTTTGTTTTCTGCTCTTTTGAAAGTATAAATGATGGAAATAAAATCAAACTTTTTTTGACATGTTATAAGAATGTCTAATCTGTAATTTGATGCCTTTTGGAGATTTTCCTTGGCTTCTTTTTGCACATTAAAATGAATTTTTGCCTGGGGTGCCCAAACTTTCAGTCCCCACTGTAGGTATAGCCTTCTCTGACATGCATCACAGTATAATTTTTTTTTTTTACCCAGTCAGATATTGTTGGTGCCGACAGGGTCACCCACACACGTCTGTGTCTCCCATATAGTTTTCTTTTGGGAAAAACATACATCTACTTACATGCTGACACTTATTTACATTTACCAAGTACCATCAGGAGTCAGCGGTGCCGACAGAGTCATTCCCTCAGCCGTTTGTGGCAGAGCACTCAGCCTCAGATATGCCGACACACGTGTACCAACACCTACCGACATTACACTGGCTATAAGGAAGAGTCAGCACATTCTGTCAGGGAAACACAGAAAGAGTTAACCAGCTCATTTTTCAGCACTCATTATACATTGTGCTTTTTTATTTTAACATATATTGCACCAACCAACTGTGCCCCCCCCCCCCTTGTTTTTCACTCTGTACAGTAGTGTGGAAGGACCAGCATCTCTATGAAGAGAAAATGGCGCTGAAACGAGCTGTGAGGGCTAAGCACCGCCCCCTTAATGGCGCGCCTCAGCCCCGCTTATTCTTTAAATATTTATACTGGCGGGGGTTGTATATAGTGCCTAGGCACCTATATTATCTTTTGCCAGTCTTATATGAAGATTTATCTGCTGCCCAGGGTGCCCCCCCCCCCTGTGCGCCCTGCACCCGACAGTGCCTGTGTGTGTGGGAGCATGGCGCGCAGCGCTGCTGCTGGCGGTACCTCAAAGCCGTCACTGAAGTCTTCTATTCTTCTTCTACTCACCTATCTTCTGACTTCTGGCTCTGCAAGGGGGGTGACGGCGTGGCTCCGGGAACGAGCATCTAGGCGTACCTAGCGATCAGACCCTCTGGAGCTAATGGTGTCCAGTAGCCTAAGAAGCAGAGCCTTGAAACTCACAGAAGTAGGTCTGCTTCTCTCCCCTCAGTCCCATGATGCAGGGAGCCTGTTGCCAACATAAAGTCTTTTCAAAGAAACTCAGTAGAGCTCCCCTGTGTGTGACCAGTCTCACTGGGCACAGAATCTAACTGGAGTCTAGAGGAGTGGCATAGAGGGAGAAGCCAGTTCACACCCATGTCTCCTGCGGATCCCGTCTATACCCCATGGTTCTTGAAGCATCCCCAGCATCCTCTAGGACGTATGAGAAAATTCCTTTAGATATGTTTATATACTGTATACCTATACATATAGTATATATATTGTATTGTTATACAGTAATGCTGGGTACACACCCAAAGATATATCTGCATATCAAATGATCTGCAGATATATCTAAAGCCGGATCGGGTAGTGTGCTATTTATACACACTGCCTGATCCATCGGGGACTGACGTCATGAACTGGGCGGGCATTTACACCCGCCCAGTTCAGCTGTCAGTCACCGCCGGCTGCTGCAGCTTGTGCACAAACACCAACACACACACACCGACATGCCAATATATCTAATGATATATTGGCCGTCGGCTGTGCAGCAGGGACGACGCAATAGGTTTGTGAACAACGGAGTTCACAGACATATCGCTCGTACACACCGGTAGACGGATCCGCGATATATCAGCCGTTCAAAAGAACGCCCGATATATTTGCCAGTGTGTACACACCTTAAGTGCCTGATCTTGCCTCATAAACATATGCACTGTTGGCAGGGTCAGATTAAGGCTGGTGGGGGCCCCGGGGCAAAAAAGTTGTGGGGGCCCCCTCTAGTAAAAGTGATGGGAAATCCTCAGCACAACCCATGTACCGCTGACACACACAGACACACACACACACGAATGCCGATGTACCTGGATGCTGCAGCAACAGCTGTCTGGGCGCCGCACCACCTGTATACCCAGCTGGATCACAGTTAGTGTTTCACAAGGTTGTACTTGCCTGTCCCGCGAGACTCACTATAGACACAAGATCTCGGCACCCACTGGAGCCCCCCACGGGGAACTCCTCCACTTCACGCAGCACTATACGGGGTCTCTGGGACAACCGCCCTGTCACCCCTCCCTTAATCCGGCCATGACTGTTGAAAATCTTAATGTACTTGCTAAAGTTAGGTGCAGCTTTGTCAGTGTCAGGATCTGTGAGTTTTCTGGACTTGGAGCAGGGTGTAGTATAATAAAGTCACATTGGAGAAGGTAGACAATATATGGTCGATATGCATATCCACAGGTACAAAAGGTCGACAGTGGGTAAGGTCGACATGGTCAAAAGGTTGACAGGTACAAAGGGTCGACAATGTCAAAAGGTCAACATGACAATGGTCAACATAAAAATATCCGACAGGTTTTTTTAGGCCACATTTTTCCACGTTATGTGACCACCATCAGTCCAGTCCACACCTAAACCCTCGTGGGCTGGCTTCGTTTGCCACACTTTGTGCAAGGTGGTTTGCTCTGCTACCGCTGTGCTTGCCACAGGTTGCTATTCTCAATAGATGGCCACATGTAAAGTAAATCGTAGAAATGTTGGCATAACATGTGAAAAACACAAAAAACATGTGTAGACCATTTGTGTATTGACCATTGTCATGTCTACCTTTTGAACCTGTCGTCCTTTTGTACCCATATGGTGTTGACCTACTGTATTTACTGTCTACCCAGACATTATAGATCTCCCTGGCATCACCCACTACTTGTCTATGTCACCCTATACTTGTTTCTGTGACTCTCTCCTTGTTGCCCTCTCCCTGTCACCCACTGCCTCTCCCCAATACCCCTTTCCTGTGACCCACCCCCAAGCATCTCCCACTGCCTCTCTCTGTCATCTTCTCCCACTACTTGTCTATATCACTCTCTCCTTGTCACCTACTGACTCTCCTTGGTGACTGCATCTCTTTGTCACCCTCTCCTTGTCACCGACTACTTGTCCCTATCAGTCTCTTCCTGTCACCCACTGACTCTCCGTGGCAACTGCCTCTCTTCATCACCCTCTCCATGTCACCCACTACTTGTCTCCATCACCGTCTCTCTGTCACCTCCTCCTGGCATCACCCACTATTTGTCTCTGTAATCTTCTCCTGGTCACCCTCTCCCTGTCACTTACTACTTGTCTCTGTCACTCTCTCCCTGTCATCCACTGACTCTCTCCATCACCCTCTCCCTGGCATCACCCATTGCCTCTCTTTGTCACCATCTACCTGTCACCCACAATTTTTCTCCGTTACTCTCTCCCTGACACCCTCTCCCTGTCACCCACCACTTGTCTCCAACGCCCTTTCCCTGTCACCCACTGCCTCTCTCGGTCACCCTCTACCTGGTGTTCCCCACAACCTCCCCCTGTCACCCTCTCCATGGCATCACCCACTGCCTCTCTCAATCACCCTCTTCCATTCACCCACTGCTTCACTCTTTTACCCTCTCCCGGTCACCCACTGCCTCTCATTAACACCCACTGCCTCTCTTTATTACCCTCTCCCTGGCTCACCCACTGCCTTTCTCCGTCATCCTCTCCATGGTGTCACCCACTGCCTCTCTATATCGCCCTCTCCCTTTCACCCACTATTTGTTTTTGTTGATATCTCCCTATCACCCTCTCTCTGTTATCACCCATTGCCTCTCTCCGACACTCTCCCTGTCACCCAGTACTCTTCTCCATTACCTTCTACCTATCATCCACTACTCTTCTTCTTCACCCTCTCCCTGTCAATCACTACTTATTTCAGTCACCCTCGTTATGGCATTGGATTCATGCACTACTTGTCTCTGTCACCCTCTGCTTGTCTCTGTCACTCTCTCCTTGTCACCCTCTCACTGTCACTCACTGCCTCTCTCTGTCACCTACTCCCTGTCACCCACTACTCTCTGATGGCATTGACTTCATCCACTGCTACTTCACCCTGTCCCTGCCACCCTCTCCCTTACATCACCCACTACTTGTCTCCATCACCCTCTACTTGTCTCTGTCACTCTCGCCGTCACCCCCTCACTGTCACCCACTGCCTCTCTCTGTTACCCTCTTCCAGTCACCCATTGTCAATGTTACTCTCTTCCTGTTACCATCTCCCTGGCATCCCCCATTGCTTCTCTCCATCACCTTCTCCCTGTCACCTGCACCCCCTCCTTGCCACCTTCTCCTTGGCACCACCCACATCATCTCCGTGTAACCCGCTCCTTGGCATCACCATCTGCCTCTCTCCATCATCCTCTCCCAGTAACCCTTTTCCTCTCCCTGTCACTGCCTTTCTTTGCCACCCTCTCCCTGCAATCACCTACACCCTCTCTCAGTCATCCTCTCCCTGTCACCCACTACTTGTCTCCATCACCCTCTCCCTGTCACCCACACCCTCTCTCAGTCATCCTCTCCATGTCACCCACTAATTGTCTCTGTCACCCTCTCCCTGACACCCACTCCCTGGCATCACCCATTGCCTCTCCATATCACCCTCCCCCTTGTGTAATGCACTGCCTCTCACTGGCTTCACCCAATAGCTCTCCCTGTCCCACTCTCATGGTGTCATCCTCTGCCTCTCCCTGTCATCCTCTCCTTGTCACCTACTGCCTCTCCCTGTCACCCTTTCCCTGGTGTCAGCTACTGCCTCCCCTTTGCAAACTCTCCCCATCACCCACTGCCTCTCCCTGGAATCACTCACTGCCTCTACCTTTCATCCTCTCCTGTCACCCACTGCCTCTCCCTGTAATCCTATCCTTGTCACCCACTGCCTCTCCCTATCACCCACTGCACTCCATGTCACCCTCTCCCTAGCACCCTGGCATAACCCACTGACTCTCTCTGGCATCACCCACTGCCTCTCCCGGTCACCCTCTCCCTAGCATCACCCACTGCCTCTCCCTGTAACCCTCTCCTCGTCACCCACTGGCTCTGTCTATCACCCACTGCTCTCCATGTAACCCTTTCCCTAGCACCCTGGCATAACCCATTGCCTCTCCCTGGCATCAATCGCTGCCTCTCTCTGTCACCCTCTCCTGTCACCCACTGCCACTCTCTGTCACCATCTGCTGTGCGGCATATTCTGAATTTGGGGCGGGGTGTATAAATATACAGCTATTGGTCTTTTAGGTGTTCAGCATTTTGGTTTTATATCTACAAACCACTTACAATGGTTAAGCATTTTGCTTAAGGATTTTTATGTGGAAATGTATTGACAAAAGTCCCTTTTATAGTATAGTTTGTGTATTTATGCATATTTTCATTAATATAAATATACTTTTTTGAAACTACTTCACTCTCCCTCTATATAAATCATGTATATGGGCCACAAATTAATCAGTCTATTAGTGGATTGATATACGCGTAGGTTATATATTGACATAACTATTAGGAGTTTACATTCAGCGGCAATATTATTTATTTGTTTATTACCAGTTATTTATATAGCACCGATTTATATAATGCCGACTTACACAACCTGCGGCCTAGCCCACGACTTGCCACACCTGCAGCGTAGCGCCGACTTACACAACCTGCGGCCTAGCGCCGGATCAAGAGATATCATCCATGCAATAGCGTTGGCTTCCTGCCTACTATGCCTTGGCCTATTACTGCCATTGGGGCCAGATTCTATCCCTACGGGCGTAGTGCCCGGCACATACTCAATTCTATTGGGCCTAATACCGTATTGCTGCCCGGGCCTAGTGCCCACCACGTTGTCTTCACCGGAGGCAGGACGGCTCCCACCACCTCTGGGCTTCCTGGAGTCTTCACCAGGCAGCGGTGGCTAGTGAAAGCTCTGTTGTGTCGCACACCACTGTCCCAGGGCTTCCGACATCTTCACCGACGAGCGTCGGCATGTAACAGCTCTTTCACTATGACCGCCGCCCTCCAGGACTTCCGGCGCCTTCCTCGTTGTCTATCTTCAGTCTTCAGGAGCTCTTCTCCACTCCCTCCCGGCCAACGAACTGAGGCCTTGCACCCGGTGCTGGCTAATATAAGCCAGTGCCGGGAGGCGGGGCTATGATGCGGCAAGCTGGGATTGGCTCGCCGCCGCCACTCTCGATTGGCGCCAAATTTAAAATGTGGCACTGTGATTGTCAGGACCCGAATCCTGGAGGATGCAGGTCCGCCGCCATCACCCAAAGGGGCAGGTGGGGCTTGGACCAGGCCTGGCCTAAGTCGCCAGGGCCGCCTGGTGCCCCTGCTGCATCCGGTGTCTTGGGACGGTGCCAGGATCCCTCTGGATTCCGGCCCATCCCAGGCAAGGATGCACATGGCACCTAGTAGCAAGGCCAGGGACCGTACGAGTACCCTGGCCCTTGCTACATGTACACACACCCATTCACGCCAGGGTTAATTATTGTTGGGAGCCAATTAACCTACCAGTATATTTTTGGATTGTGGGAGGAAACTGGAGTACCCAGAGGAAATCCATGCAAGTACGGGGAGAATATACAAACTCCACACAGTTAGGGCCATGGTGGGAACTAAACCCATGACCTCAGTGCTGTGAGGCAGTAATGCTAACCATTACACCATCCGTACTGCCCAATACTCCGTCATGCAAACAGACAATCAGGGATGCAGTATTCAGGGGGCAACTGCTGAGCTACAGTAGTGCAGGGTTGCGGAGTCACTCCTTTCCTATCCCCCTCTCACTGCCCTGGTGAGGAAGCCTAGTCTGTTTTCAGTAACCGATCAGCAAAAGAGGGGAAAAAATGCCCAAACTCAGCTCACCTGGCTTCACAGCCAGTGTAGATTGCACAGATTGGAGATGAAGGGGCATCTCCAATCTGTGCTCCTTACACCAGGGAGGAAAGGATGGACAGATGCCCACAGAGAGAGGTAAATGATGCATTGTACCCTGGGGCAGGGCTAGATTAAGATCAATGGGGCCCTCCCTCTCTTGTCAACTTGTCCCCCTGGATGTGCCTAATCACCCTCTTCCTCCATGAAGTAGCAGCAGCAGTGCATTTCCTACCTGCACTCCTGCTGCAAAGGCAGACTCTATCCTCATCTGTGCCTCTGCAGCAGCCTCAGCCCTACCCCGTCACTGCAGCAGCCTCAGCCCCCCCCCCTCCCCCCCACTGCAGCAGCCTCAGCCCTACCCCGTCACTGCAGCAGCCTCAGCCCCCCCCCTCCGTGCCACTGCAGCTGCCTCAGCCCTCCCCCTGTGACTCTGCAGCAGGCTCAGCCCTATCTTTACTCCCTGTTCAGCCCCCCCATGCCTCTGCAGCAGACGAAGCCCTCACTCTTCGCTCCCCCATGCCTCCGCAGCAGCCTCGTCCCTCCATTTACCCCTCTGTGCCTATACAGCAGCCTCAGCACACACACACACCCCTGTGCCTCAGGAGCAGACTTTTTTTTTAATTCAAGATATAATTAGTAATTATGACAGTATCTTCTCACCAGCTCAACAATAAATAGGCAAATGGTGAAAAAAGTAAGTACACCATTATTGCCTCCATATCATTACAGATAGTTGAGCATGGTGCTGCTAATCAAGGGCACTTTATTATGCGATCATCACTAATAGTACCAGTGGCATCTCCTACTTTGTGGTAGCGCTGGAATACTCAATGCAGAGGTGGCTTCCCTTTGGAAACATTTTCTGATAACAGACAGTTGGACTGGTAGTTCCTGGGAGAGAAAACTCCTCCCACTGGGACTGACAGCCCAACATGTAACTATCAGAGAGATCGTCCAATGGGAAGCCTGCAGCTGCCAGTAAATGGACTAGGAGACTGAGGGCTGGATTGAAAGAGGCTGCAGCTTTGTAGCCCCTACTATATATACAATCCGCCATAATGGTACCATCTCTTATGACCATCAGTTTGTTCTGGAGCTTTCAGGTTTGTGATTACACCATGCTAAATGACTAAAATTAAAAATATTGATATTAAAAGAAGGTAGTGATAACACTCTGGTCAGTTTTTTTGAAGAAGCAATTTAGAAGCATCAATAAATTCAGGTGGATACTTATTGCTAACATAATATCAGCTGACAAATGGACAATTGCGATTAGCTAAGGTACATCAGTTATCCCAATTGGTCAGAGAGTTATAGAACCTGTAAATAGGACAAGCAGAGGTGTTGCCCATAGATACCGATTAGATTCTAGATATAATTTATCTAGTACATTCTATAAAATTAAAGCTAGAATTTAATTGATCAATTAAAAACTAAACTGCAATCTAGACCAATATTTCTCAAATCAGGGCTTTAGTTCAGTAACTCTCACAGTCCTGCTGTTTCCAACTAAAAAAAAAATGTCCAGTATCAGACCTTTGCTCACCCAGGATGCTACTTAGACCCTCATCCACTTACTTGTCATCTCCCGATTGGACTACTATGATCTCCTCCTATTTAGCCTCCATGACAAATGCCTCTCCTCTCCAATCTATCCTCAATGCTGCTGGCCTGGCTCATCTTCCTCTACAAACGTACTATGTCCACTTCCCCTCTCTTACAACCCTACACTGGCTCCCCTTCCCATTCTGGATCCAATTCAAGCTTCTCACACTCGCAAAGCCCTCACCCATTCCTCTACCATTTACATATCTGACCTGAGCTCCCTTTACACTCCCACCTGCACTCTGAGTTCCACAAATGAATGCCGTCTCTCCTGCCAACTGATTACTTCTTCCCATTCCTGCCTCTAAGATTTTGT
This sequence comes from Pseudophryne corroboree, assembly GCF_028390025.1. Lineage (NCBI taxonomy): Eukaryota > Metazoa > Chordata > Amphibia > Anura > Myobatrachidae > Pseudophryne > Pseudophryne corroboree. The sequence continues at coordinate 238,992,788 of NC_086445.1, read as the reverse complement.
CCGTGGTGCTTCTTACCTCTGGAATTCTCTACCTCTCCCTGTCAGACTCCCCATCTCTCTACAAAACATTAAATGGGCTCTCAAGACCCATTTCATCAAACCCAGCCAACTCTTCTCCTAACCCTCTGTTACATGCTCACTGTCTACCCCATCTGTGTCACCCCTGTCTGTCTGCTCCTCCCCTTCAGAATGTCAGCTCTCCCGAGCAGGGCCCTCTCCCCTCATGTGCTTTTCCCTCTATTAGATTATTTTCTACTCCATACCCCCTACAATGGCACCTAACCCCCAGTTTCCTTCACCTTGATGTCTCAGTATCCTGTCCCCTGATGCAGCAATGTTTATATATCCTGTACTTGTCCTACATTGTCTTCTACTGTAAGTCACTGTTTACTTGTTTTTGCTAATTTTTTTATGCACTTTGTTCTGCGCTGCGGAACCCTTCTGGTGCCATATAAATAAAGGAAAACAATAATAATAGTGCATGACTCCTACTTAAAGCATACATGTGTTAATCACTAACTGACACATTTAAAAAAAAATCACAGATAAGATGCATTGTTCTGGGGGATAAGACACAAGCTTTTTAAGCAATAAATATGGTCTGCATTTAATAGATTCATCACTCACCCCTCATCTGGATAGATATTTGACCACCTGATACTGCAGATTGAGCAGAATGTGGAGTTATGGATGTATTGGATGAAGGGGACTGTTCTCTTCCCCCTAGAACAATTTTGTATGTTGCTTTTTGCTTTGATACCTGCATCTGTAACATATTGATCTAGTCTAAACAGTACTGGCCCTTTATTCCTCTTTATACTATTATATCCTTTTACAAAAACTTTTGCTAAAAAAACTTTCATTTAACAAAACTAAAACAAAGCGTATTTAGATGTGACCAGGCTAAAAATAAAAAAAGCATTATCTTTTACAAACAACAAAAATACAAACCAAAAACAGAGTTACCTACTTTGTGTACTTGTCTAGTAATGTATTTTCAGGAATGTAATATTCTTGCTAATGACTTGCAAACATACCTTGAATATTTCCACACCTTGTAATAACTTATTGATATTGTTATATATTGCTATTTTGTGTGATCCTTTCAATAAACATATATAAAAAAAAAAAAAACACACAGAGTTACCCAGAAGCTCATTCACACAGGAAGGAACATCTCATGCTACCAGCTATCCCCTTTGTAGTGGTAGAGTTATGACATGTATGTGAAGCTGGCCTGGGAGTGAGCAGAGTGACCTGGAAATCCCAATAAAGTGCTCATTCCTGGGCTGGCTTCCTCTACATGTGCACAAGGCACTATGGGGGTCATTCCGAGTTGTTCGCTCGCTAGCAGTTTTTAGCAGCCGTGCAAACACATTGTCGCCGGTCACCGGGGAGTGTATTTTCGCTTTGCAGAAGTGTGAACGCCTGTGCAGCAGAACGCTTGCAAAAACATTTTGTGCAAAACAAGACTAGCCCTGTAGTTACTTATCGTGTGCTTTGTTTCTAACATTGGAGGGATGGCTTTTGACGTCACACACCCGCCCAGCGTTCGCCCAGCCACACCTGCGTTTTCCCTGGCACGCCTGCATCTTTCCAAACACTCCCAGAAAATGGTCAGTTGCCATCCAGAAACACCCCCTTTCTGTCAATCTTCTTGCAGCCCCCAGTGCGACTGAAAACGTTGCTAGAACCTGTGCAAAACCACAATTCTCTTTGTACCTGTACGTCGCGCGTGCGCATTGCGGTGCATACGCATGCGCAGATTAGCTGATTTTTCCACTGATCGCTACGCAGCGGACAACGGCAGCTAGCGATTAACTCGGAATGACCCCCTATGTACTAAAGAAAAAGGATAACGCTAGGGAACCTGCTGACAGATTCCCATTTAAAAAGCAAATTAATGAATAAACAACAGCAATTATCAAACTGCCATCACAACCAGTTAATAATTGTTTAATTATGATGCTGGACCCATTCTGCTCATTCAGTGGAATATACCATTCCAATATTTATGAGTGTACATATAACAACTCAACTAGAATATAACGGTGCTAAAACATATAAGTATTTCTAAGAGGTTTTACTTAGAGCATTTAGTAATTGTCTTTAAAAGTTGCCTACATGTTCTCTGTGTCCTTGGAAACATTTAAAAAAGAGAAAATAAAGATAAAAAATAGTTTAATTTACAGTATGTTGGAGTTTGGAGTCACAGAGCTTTTTTGCAGTTCAAATGCTCATGTGCAATATTGTGTATACTGTAAGAGCTATCTGCTGGGTTTCTGGTGAAGAGAATACTTTCCCATCATCAGAGCATGGGCTTTGAAAGAGAAGAATCACTAAAAGCAAACACTGCTCTTATATAAAGGAGTATTTTCTACAAACAAAATCAACACAATTAATATTCTTATTCAATAGAATGTTAGAAAACGTACCTAGAATGAACGCACTTGTTCTGAGTTAATACATAAGAGTACATAAGTAATTATATCCTTTTTATAATATTTTTTTCATGATTTATTCTTCATGCCTTTGGCACTACATGTAAATTATAGAAAGGATACGGAGCAGGAAAACATCATATAGAAGTGTAAATAATGTTTTGATGGTTTCAGGAAAATTAAGTAAAAAATACTTGTAAAGCTAATTTCCTTTTTTCCGTAATTGTTTACTCTAATTGTTATATGATGTTTTACATACAACAGTATCACTGTATGTGGTGTAGGGGTATACTGTAAGACATTTGTTACTATGTATGAAATGTTTATATGTCATGGTGGAGGTTTTTGTATGTTCTGTATTTTGCATATGGACAGTGATGATTTAGTCAGCTAAGTGACGTTAAATAAATGTACACCACGAACACACTTATAAAATAGAAATATTCAAATATGCCAATAAAATACTACCATTATAGCTTCCTAGTACCCATAACAGTACTTTCAGAGTAGATAGTTCCTGTTAGATTTTTTTATTGGCCAAGACATTTCATAGCTACCCTTATAAAAAAAATAATATTTTAAATTAAATGCTGTAAATCTGTTGTGAGAAAATTTAATATATATATAAAAAGATCACCTTAATTATATGATGTTTTTCATTTTTACATTATATATTCAGGTTCCACAAAACATTCAGTGCAAAAAGTTTACTTTTCAAAAATTTAAAAACAGAACACACACTGTAGCAATTTCACTGAAATCCCAAATAATAAAAAGAAAAGCAAATATATGAAATCACTACTGTTTTAAATAAAACCTTTTCAGCAAATCTAAGTCAGATTTAATAGTTTTTATATACAGTGTATATATATATATATATATGTACACACACACACACACACACACACACACACACACACACACACACATAAATCGTACTTCTCTGCATGTTTCTTCATAATAAAAATATGATACTGAACCCAGTAGTTTTGAGAATAACCTGGAAGATATAATATCACGTATATATTTAGTACAACTCTTTCATTTAGAATGTACTCCATGTTGGCATTGACCCGTTTTGCTTGAGTATGTCAGTTGCTCAAGTTGATAACGTCTCTATGGCTTCAAGAATAAACACTGAAAGAATACAAGTTAAACCAAACATTAATGATAACATCATACAACAGTAATCAACATTAAATTCTAACACATTATTGGGGTGGGGAATAGTGTAGTAATAAACCATGCTCCAATAATTCATTATCAGTAGTTTATAATAAGAAAAACTTGCGGAAGAGCTTATATTGTGCACATGTAATCTATTCTTTTATTTGCTTTGATGGTTTATTTAGATATTAAGAAGTATGATTCCCAATGTACATTAATTTTATGCCTCCTAACACTTACCTTGTCTCGAGATAAACAATATTGATAGTGATGACACACCACAACAAATTCATATTTTGTAAACACTGCTGAAAATGTCACCCTTTTGTCTTATTTCTCTTGATTACTTTGAGTTCACCTAAATGCACACAAAGGTTAAACATTAAATGAGTTTTTTTTGCAACTGTAATTCCAAAGCAGAATCAACAATGTTGTGTATTTTACATTTATCTCAATTTGCATAGTAAACTTCCTCGGCAAAGAAGAGGTTAAACCAAGAATTCTCCCCCCTCCCTTTCCACACACTCCCTTCCTTTGCTGACAGAGGGCACTAGGACCCTGCAGGCCTGCACTATAGGCTGCGTGACGTCAGAGGGCTGGACAGAACTGCCAGTCTCCTGTGACCCATCTCCCTGTACCTTAAAGGAAAAATGCTGCTGTCTGTCCCTCCAAGGGCAGGGATCGCCTCTTTCAGCTACACCAGGAGCCATAAGAAGGTAACCCAGCTTAGCGTACTTGTCTTGTGCCAGCTTACCACCTCTGCACTCACTCATTTACTAACAGGCCCATACCAGTCCTTTAAAATGGTTCACAAATGATTTGTCTGGGAGTCAGTTTACCCTTGTAAAAGAAGTGGGGGGGCTGGGTTCTTGATGTGCAGAACACTAATGCTAGTGAGTGCCTGTACTTCTGCATAAAAGTATGTATACCTCTGTATGTGGCTAATCAGGAAGTGTATACTGTTGCCTTTATTTGTCTGGTGGCTGGGGTTTAAAGGCAAAAATAAAAAAAATAAAAAAATAAAAAAAATATCTGTCAATGTCTTGCAAAGCTACTAATACAGCGATGTTCAGGGGGGCAACGTGGATTGTGCAGTTTATGGTATGTGAGCTGTGTGTGGTTATGTAGCTAGATGATTTGGAAGTAAGAGAGGCACAGAGGAAGGGCATTCACAGGGAGAGAGAGAGAGGCGCACCCAGAGGCAGGCAGACAGGGAAGAGACACAGAGAGATTGTGTGTGTGTGTGTGTGTGTGTGTGTGTGTGTGTGTGTGTGTGTGTGTGTGTGTGTGTGTGTGTGTGTGTGTGTGTGTGTGTGTAAGAGACAGGCAGCTGGGGAACAGACAGTCAAAGCATAGGAAGAGACAGTAAGCTGAGAAAGGACTATAAGAATATAAGAAAGGAAAAGATAAAAAAAAAAGTACAAAGTAAAATAGAGGAAAGGTAAAAAGAGCAGACTGGTAAGCAGACAGACTCCGAATGGTCAACAAAACAAAGTATTATAAAAAAGTATAAGTCATACACAAACACTGAACCTGCTATAGTACTATTAAGCACTATGGGCAGTTCCTGTGGATCTACATGATGAGGATACCTGTTTAACCCCTTACATCCTACAACTCCCATGGGAATGTCGAACACATGAAGAACAGCAGCCCTATCTGTTATTGCTATGATTATTATAAAGGGGCCTTTGCACTTAGTTTTCCTTTGTCCATTGGGTGATCCAAATTTTCTTTCATAATATTGGCTGTAACAAATACTTAAAACATCACAGTGCTTTGCGTTTTAAAGATGGAAATATGATGAGGTCAGATACATAAACCAATTCTAAATTAATTCATGAAGGGTAACAAATTGATGATATTTAATTATACTAAGCCTTTTTAGATTTTTTTTTTAGCTTTTAGTCTGAAGGTCAACACTATAGCCAGTTGAACCATGAACCAAATATACAATATAATGAATATGTCTTTCTTGAACTTTACAATAATGGTGTACATGAAACTCCTGTACACTTACTGTATGTGTCAGCCAGTGGGTATTGTACCAATTAAAGCAATATGGCAGGATCCAATTCTGGTTATTAGTGTAAATAAGGCTTATTTACTAAGCCAATAAATGAAAATCTCTGTTGATAAATAACTGTTGCCTCTTATTGTTTACTAAACATTTACATAAAAAAGTAAAAACAAACTTTAGAAACAAAAGGATTACAGTAAAAGCTAATCACTTAATGATTTCAACAAATTATTACAAATTAATAATTATGATTTCTGCAGCTTGCTTAATACCAGTGGTTATGCTACTATGCTTCTTACACCAAAGATACAAGTATTTCTGTTGATCACTGGTTACTAGGACCAGCGAGGTGAGTGTGAACAATTACTATTATAAATTGCATAAAACACTACTAAGATATATACAGAATGATGTAAAAATGTCAACATATTTTTGGGTACATTTTATTTAATGTAATTTTGTATTTTTATTGTACAAAACGTGTGTCTGTAGTATTGAGGTGTGTTGAGCCTTTGGTTTGTTAGGAACTTTATCATTTACCATCCTAAGTGGGTGGAGATTTCTATATATAAATAGGAGGTAGGATGTTTTCTTGCCTCTGGTCAAACCAATGAAACAAGAGAAAAATACCAAAATACCACCCCTTTCACACATGCTACTGGGTAGCAAGCCGGGTCTAGCATGCCGGCAAATTACGGGTCTCAGCCCCAACCCTGGTCGTGAGCAGGGTCAGGGACCCGAGACTTCCTCCCAGGTAGTTTGCTTTCACACACAACTAAATCCTGGGCTTTTGCACGTATCCTGGGTTTTTTTCTCTCACTTTTGCCCCATCTTTCATTCTAACCCTCTGCAGCATGTATCCCTTCTACCCCATCTGTGCCACGCCTGTCTGTCTGCCCCTCCCCTTCAGAATGTAAGCTCTCACAAGCAGGGCCCCTCCCCTCGTGTGCTTTTCCCTCTCTTAGACTATTTTCTACTCCTACAACGGCACCTAATGCTTGGTTTCTGCCACTCTAATGGCTATTTCAGTGTCCTATCCCCTGATACAGAAGTGTTTATATACTCTCTATTTGTCCTACATTGTCTTATTCTGTAAGTCACTGTTTTCTTCTTTTGCTCATTTGCTTATGCACTTTGTTATGAGCTGCGGAACCCTTGTGGCACCATATAAACAATAATAATAATAATAATAATAATAATAATAATAATAATAATAATAATCTTATACCCCTTTTCCACTGTGGACCCAGGAATTTGTCAGGTCCATGACCTGACAAATTCCCTCAGCCTGGAACCGGAGGCCCCGGATCAGACTCTTTTCCACTGCCAGAAGTCTCTGGTTGATGCATGTTCATGAGCAAAAACCTGGGATTTTTACGTCCGTGGAAAAGGGGAACAAAAACGCACATCAACCTGGGATTTTTGGCAGTGGTAAAGTGTCCGACTCTGTTCTTTACCCGTGTTGGGCCAAGGGCCCGGGAATATGCTGGGTTATAGACTTGGAAACTTCCCGGGTCCACAATGGAAAAGGGATATATGTAACATTTTTGGAGTAGTCTGCACATATACAGTAATAGAAGTTTTTTTTTAAACTTTTTATCTCCAGAAGCCCTTTTGTTAATTGCTGTAATGTTATTTACTAACTAAATACACAAAGAGATAGACAGTAGCTGAATAGAAAAGAAAGGTTATGTCATAAACAATAAAACCTAAAACTGTCCACAGTGCAGTATGTAACACATTTAATATTGTACACAACTCGATATTTCTTGGAAGCCCAAAGTTTGTTCCTTACCCTGATTGAGAATCCTTGGTTTATTATATATTCTTGATACGTCTGCCAGTAACAAATGTTGAAATGGATTTGAATGATAATTGTTTACTGATATGTTCCTTACAGTAGTAGATTAAGGATAGAAGTTGTTTACAGTAGAAAGTGAACGATTTGCAGTGGGATATATCAGCGTGTGTAATAGACTGAATGCAACTAATATGTTGTGAGGTGCACAGAGTTAAAATATCAAGTCTGAAATATAGCGTAACTGTTGATTTGAAATGACTCTACATATGATACACTGTTTGTAACAGGGCTGACATTTCCAAATGATCAAACTGAGAGAGTAATAGAAAGGAATGTGACTGAGGTAATCTAACACCAAAACACCAAAACGTGAAACAAAATGCTCTTGGCTAGCAAAACACAGTCCAAATGCAAAATGTCATTTTAATGCAATAGCACAACAAGAAGATAACACAGTGGGGAGTCAGCAGAGTGTCGTGTGCTAGAAGACATTGTGCTGGCAGATACACAGTGACTGTGTCGGGCTGGCTCATTAGGATACCAGGGAAATCCTCAGTGGGCCCCACTGCCAAATGACCCTGCCCCCTTCCTCTACGCCACAGCTCTTCCTGAACTTCTTTTCCACTCTGTTTTAAATCTAGATTACTGAGCCTGGTGCTCATGGTATAGACAGATATAAAAGAGGGTGATGGAGGTGGTTGGAGTGTCAACTATTTACGTTAAACTAGCCACACCCCTATTTTGGTAAGTTGTAGACCCTTCATACCCCAGTCTGATGTGTCACAGACTACTTGCAAAATCCAATATTATATATATATATATTTTTTTTTTTATATATATTTTATATATATATATTTATACACATACATACATACATACATACATACATACATACATACATACATACATACAGACAAATGGGCAGCATTGTAGAATGACATGAAACTTAGAGGTATACATGGTTTCTCCAATATGGAGGTAGTCACTTCATATTGTCCACCATATGGCCTTATTTTGCCTCTCTATTCTCCATGTACGCCTCAATATATCCTCTTTTATTACAGTTCCGTTTTCCTTCTGTAAACAACCCCTCTTTTCATCTCCTATCTCCAAACACTCTATATTGGATCCATATCTCCCCATCTTTCTCTGTATAAATATTGTCCCGTATTTGTGTCTGATGCATCGATCTATATAGACAAACTGAATCTCAAAAGTGTCTGACTCAAAAATCTGTAGCTTCACATGTTTCAATGTTTTTGGCATATGTAGATGTGTATGAGAAGCTCTGTTTTATTATAATTAGTATCCTGCAATCTGCCAATATGTGTGCACATCAATGAAAACATGCAAAAGTGTCTTTAGCAAATGATAAATAGGATTTTTTTGGCCATCTGAAATGTTGTAAGTAACTGATGCCATCTGCTTCCACGTGCCAGTGACATCATACAAGTATTATTACTATCTGTTATCGTGCCACAAGAAATGTATACTGAAGTATATAGGGGACAGAACAACCTGATCCAGATAAGCTCTCTATCTATCTAAATATGTATCTCCAGGGTCGGACTGGCCCACAGAGGAACAGGGAAAACCACCGGTGGGCCCCACTGCCTGTGGGCCCTCCTCCTCTAAGGATCAGGTTCCAGACTCTATCCTAGTGCACTTGAATTATGCATTATACTTATGTTACATTATACTTCACAAGAATATGGTTTATCATATATTTACCAAGAGGAACAGAACATGTACTCTGTAATGGTTATTCAAACCTCTGTGGTGGCTGGCCACGCCCCAGTGGAGCCTGGCCACACCCTTAAGCATTGGCCACTACTACAGCATCCCCCCGGTGGGCCCTTCATGCCCCAGTCCGACACTGTGTATCTCATCATTACAGTGTACAGATTACACAATTACAAAAACATCAAAGTTAGAACCTGCTCCCAAGATCTTACAATCTAGAGGATTATCTGTCTGTTTAGGAAATTATTTTAATTAATTAAAGCTTTTCTGATCAACATAGTGCTACTGACATCCGGCATCCCATCCGCCGGGAATACCTATGTATTCCGCTATATGGGATGCAGTTAATTTGCCAGCTGTCGGGATCCCGGCAGTCATGATACCGATGCCAAAATCCCAACAGCCGACCATGCAGACACCCGGAATCCCGGCGCACAGGTGCTATTCCCACTCGTGGGTGTCCACGACACCCATAGAGTGAGAATAGAACTTGTGGCGAGCGCAGAGAGCCACCGAGCCTGCAAGAGGTCTCTTGGCGCTCGCCCTGGCCCTGCTGCTGGCATTCTGGTGGGCAGGATGCTGCTGTTGGGATACTAACAGCCGGCATCCCATCAACCGGGAAAACCAGAGCCGGCCCTAACCAAAATAATGCCCTAGGCAAGATTTTGGCTGGTGCCCCCTAACACCACCGCTAGTTCCACCTCTGACCCTGCACCCCTTTCCCAGCACCATCACCCCTCACCCATAGCAGTCCTTATTTTGGTGTTCCCACCCCCTATATTTTAAACAGGAACATTGCACACATCTGGTGCACAGCCCAAAAAGATGTGTGTTTTTGCTGGCAAGGGACATGGCCACACAATAGTGCCCCCAGTTCAAATTATGCCACACAGTAGTGCAACTTTATTAACAGTTTATCATGTGATAGTGTCCCTAATTCATGTTACATCACACAGTAGTACCACTTTACCTTATATACATTACTCCTCACAGTAGTGCCCCTTATTCACATTGCATCACACTGAGTTGCTCCTTATGCACATTACACCACACCATATTGCTCTTTATTCACACTAGAAAACACAGTAGTGCCCTTTCTATACGTTAAGCTACACAGTAGAGCACCTTATACACATAATGCCACACATTAGTAATGCATTTATACACATAATACCACACAGTAAAGCCCCTTACACATATGACACACATTATTAATGTCCTTATAAACATAATGCGCCTTACACATTATGCCAACCTTTATTAATGCCCTTATACACATAATGATACACATAATGTCCCTTACACATATGCCACAGATTATAAATGCATTTATACACATGACACACTTATTGCCCCTTACACATATGTCGAACACTATTACACAACCAACCCACTCACACAAACACAGCAGTCACACGGCCACTAACACTGTGACCTCTGCCTCTGCTTGGATACAGATGTGTCCTCATACATCTTGCCTCAGTGCGACATGGAGCAGGAGATGCCTGGCGTGACTCAACTGGCAACTCTGCTAACGGCAGATGCCTATTTTTGATGAAAATGCATCTTGTTTGCATTACTATGTGGCTAGGATGCACATGCAGCTTCTGCTGATTAAAATGATATGCTGCATGCCTATATACTGTGTGCGACTGTGGCTGTATCTGCATACAGAATAATACACACAGAATATAGGCATGCCGCATATCATTTTAATCAGCAGAAGCTGCTTGTGCCCCTAGGCATGCCAAATGTTGCCAGGTTTGCCTATGCCTAGGGTCGGCTCTGGGGAAAACGTTTGGCTTTCTGCTAGATAGGAAGATAAGGTATTGCTTTTCCTGTAATCCAAATTACTATACTTTTGAGAGATTTGAAAGATATGATGCCTGGGATGAAGGCAGCGTGTGACTGGACCGACGTCATAGTTAGCCACATTCTCATGGGAGTGTACCCCATCTCTTCAAATTGTCCTAACCATTGTTACATGCAGAAATTTGGCTTTATATCATGACAAACAGAATGCATATGGAGATTGAAATATGGATCATTTGATCAGTCTGGTGAATAGATAGCCCGTATACAGACATTTACATAACTTATGTAAATAATCGGTTTATGCTGCGCAATATGTCAAACAGCTGAGTGGATGAAGTATGATTGTCAATGGTATAAGCTCAGTGGAATACTTGCTAACCAGTGGCATTCCTTAGCTTATTTGTATATCCTATATAATAAAAGGCTAACGCTGCTCCTCACCTCAATTCAAGTGTTTTGCGCGTCGTCGGCCACTAGATAGTGCCCAATGGCGCAATTCAAATGTTGCTTCATTTGGTTGTGTACAGCCGCCGGCACTGGCATTGCTGTTATGTTGTTCCGTCATTTTGACAGCCTGCTAACTATTTTTTTATATATTAATTAGTTAGAATACTTGTGGTCTTTTGCCGATGAAATAACAATTGATATTCCAGGGTTAAAGCAAATTCATAGCTTCTTTTTATACAAAATTGAGTAATGGACTAAACTGTGTCTTTATATTAAATACATCAAAATGTAGAATAATGTACGTGGGATACAAGAATCTAAAAGGATAGAAGCCAAATTGTTCAGTTCAAGTATATAGTCAGGCAGGCAGAGTTCAGGCAAGGTCAACGGGTAAGATGTCTGCTGCAGACACAGATAAACAGCAGGAAAAGTTCACAGAACAGGAGGTAACTGTGGTTCTAGGTACAATAGGAGCAACACAGTAGCACAAAAGCAGCAGCACAGCAGAAGGCATTGCTCTTAGCTAGGCATGAACATTGAAAGGCTGGCATTGAATGGTAGAAGGGTTTTTGCCATCGTATATATTTCTGTGGTCTAGTCTTTAATGATAGTACTTGGCCTCAGACTCATAGTTGCAGGATGGGCGTTGCCACTGCATTAATTCCTGATTGGCTCTTTGAGACAGTGAGAGGTGAGGACCATTCATTTTGCCTAGTGCTGGTAGGAGTCTTCATCTGGGACCACCTCCAATGAACAATTAACAAGTTAAGAAGCAACCAGGCAGCTCTCTTAGGCCTGGGGAAAATAAAGAAATGATCGTTAGAAAATAGTTTCCATCCATTTTATGGTGGAAAACCTTGCAATGCTGTCATCAGATGGAAAAAGTACTCCATCTGAACAACACCATTGATGGTTCCCAACCACTAACTATTGATGGGCAGCCCTACACTTGGCGGGATAGGCTCCATACAGAGGTTTTCCAAATTCTATGTATTTAATGGAATCAATGGTGGGGGAAGTTGGATTGCCCTCTTTCAGAAGTAATGAGCTAGAACTCCACCACCATTGTATTAGACTGAACAAGGATACTGCACATCATGCAAACAGGCTTACCTCCAGGCTTGCCTGTTCTTTTATTCCTCCCCTTTAAGAGATCCCAGAAGGGAGTTCAAGGGGGAAATGTACTAAGCCTTGAAAATAGATACATTTCACAATAATAAAGTACCAGACAATCAGCTCCTAACTACTATGTTACAGGCTGGGTTTGAAAAATGACAATTAGGAGCTGGTTGGTTGGTACTTTATCACCGTGCAATTTAACACTTTTCACTACATCTGGCCCCAAGTGAGAAATACATAGGGTGTAGTAATGCAATTTGAATCACTGCAGATTCACCCCCTGCTGTACAATAATATAATTTGCATGGGATCAGTATGAAATACCGATGGTCAGGATGCCAGTCGTCAGTGTACAGACAATGGCATCATGGCCATCAGTATGCCTGCAGCGGGCGAGCGCAGAGAGTCCCCTTGCGGTCTCACTGCACTCACCATGCTGCGGGCGTGATGGCTCGCTGCGCTTGACTCAGGTTCTATTCCCACTCTATGGGTGTCATGGACACCCACAAGTAGGAATAGCCCCTGTGAGTCGGGATTCTGTCTGGCGGCATTGTCAGAAGTCGGGATTCTGACCACCGGGATCCCGACTGCTGGCAATTTAACTGCACCTCATTTGCACAATGGCTCAATAGGTAGCGGGGCTGCAAATCATATAATCAAGACCCCATTCTACTCTTCAAAGTGTCCTCAAAATCTGGGAGTCTCCAGGCATTTGGGGAGAGTGGTCAACTATGCCTCAGGCCAAACATGTTTTACCGATACATGAGAGGTGGAATTTAGGAACATATATTCTGACATACAGAGAGTTCCCACTAATGCAGATTAAGCAACTAACACTTTCATTTCACTAAAATCTATTGCTTTCATCCTCTGGAATGTGATGAGTACATCTTAAATATTTGTTGACACTGATAATGAAATGTGATCATTCTGACAGGCAAGTTTTATAGTTAGTCTTAAGTGGATTTCCATAGCCAGAAATTTTTGTTGACGGATGATAGTTGAGTATGATATCTTATTCACAGGTTTAGCAGTGTGAGTGACATATTCCATTATTAAATGGCAATGGCAATATTTAGCAGCTATAACTACATGTGTGGTATTATGGCACCATCGACTAAAGAGAACATTAATGTTTACCTTTGTCAGGCAGTGAAAATTTCCAACGCTAAACCATGTTCATGTGTTACACAAAGCCATGTTCATGGTTTATTACCCATTTAAGGCCTAGTAAAGGGGATAAGACTTCAAATAGGATATATATTAGACTCTGTAAAGTCACAGAGCTCAGTCTGCAGACAAGGTCAGCATTGCGACCCTAACATCAGAGGTTGGATACAGAAAGTATACCATTGCCAGCACACTGGGCAGCCATTTTGTAGGCTGAAATAACTTTAATAATAATGCATCAACTCACTAGGAGACAGTGACATCACTAAGCCATGCGGATAGTTCCTGAATATTAGTACAGCCCAAACTATATATATTCTTTAGAAATGAAATACGCTTTCCTAGTTCCACATAAAATTTGTTGGATATAAAACACTTTATGTGCTTGCTGAAAGGACGTAGTATTATTAAAAGACTGTATTATACTTTTTGTGCCATTGTGATGAATGCATGAGTTGTATGGGTATATACATTTAGCTATAATGCTTACATGGTGAACCAGACATAAGCTGGGTACACATGGGACGATCTAGCCAATTAATTTGGCTAGATAGGTCATTGAACGATAATATTGTTCCGTGTGTACAGGCTAGATCGTTCACTAGGCGCGCTGACGAGGGTAAACGCAATAGCGGATCTTGCTACGGGCAAGAAGGTTTTTTGCCCTGGGCGCCACCTTCCGGAGGGCGCCGCCGCCGTGGCAAGATCTGCTACTGGTGTCGCCCGGTGCTGTGTAGATGCGGTGCACGATGAAGTCACCGTGCATGCACTGCATTGTGGGAGCGGCACATAGACGCTAGAGGTCATAATTGACCTCCAGTGTCTATGCGGTGCTATGGGAGAGACGTCATGACGTCTGTCCCTTAGATCCGAGGAGCAGCGCCGGCGGGCGGAGACGGAGGGCAACAGTGGTCGGGAAGCAGGAGCGACGATTGTGAGTATTAATTTTTATTTTTTATTTTTTTTGTAAGCGGCGCAACTAAGGGGCACAATTCTACAGGGGGCACAGTACTGGGGGCAATACTACTGGGGGCACAACTCTACAGGGGGCACAGTACTGGGGGCAATACTACTGTGGGCACAGCTATAGGGGGCACAGTACTGTGGGCACATCTACTGAGGGCACAGCTACAGGGGGCATAACTGACCACGCCCCTTCTCCATGAAGCCACGCCCCTATTTTTTGCCCTGGGCACCACAAGGTCTAGATCCGGCCCTTGGTAAACGACAAAATCGTTGATAGACTGTGCAGCAAGGTCAATTTTGGCAAGATCGTTCATGATCATTCACTGTCTACACCAGTGGTGGCCAACGCGTGGCTCTAGAGCCACATGTGGCTCTTTCTTTATTCAAATGTGGCTCCCAACACTCAAAGTCACGTGACCACAAGAGATCTGTAAACCACTGCACTCCAGCCAGACATGCAGCAGCACTACGTAGACTGAGAACTGAGGGAGCTAAATACACATGGGGGAGCTGGTTGGAGTGACACAGGCGGGTGCTGGCTGGAGTGACACATGGGGGAACTAAAGTGTATTATGTGAATCTGGCTTTTCAATATATTTTATGCAAATCTGGCCTTTTCAATGATTTGATGTAGAAGTGGCTTTTTCATTGTATTTTATGTTGGATCTGGCTTTTTCAATGTATTTTATACCAGGGGCGTGGCCTAGCAGGCACAAGGTCACACCCCATTTTTGCAAGTGCGCCTTCGGCTCGAAGACGGCTCTTTGATGTACCTAACAAGATTTGGCTCTTTGTCTCTGACTGGTTGGCCAGCCCTGGTCTACACAGTGTGCACGAACGATGAACGATTTTGGCTAGATGATGTCATCTAGCCACTAAGAAAATATTTAAATTTGGAGCCAAAAACCATCTAGGTAAGATCTTTGAAAGATTGAAAGATTAGGCTAGATCTTTCCATGTGTATACTCTAGATCGTTGAGTCAGGAGCAGGGAGCTGAAAGTAAAAGATTTTATCTTTCGGTCTTTCAGTCTTTCAGTGTGTACTCAGCTTGACTATTGCAGCTACAATCAGTGATTTCCATTGTAGTCTCATTATATCAGGCTGTAAAATGTCTAGCTGTGAAGTTACAACATGCATGATGCAACTTGCTCCTAAAATGGCACAAAAAGCCTTTTATATGACAAACTGCATGTTCCTACTGGATAATGCAGATATCCCCTCCATTTTAGATGCTTACAACAGCATGTACAGTACATCTCCAAAACATATTGGGAATACACAGGAGTACTGAAGTATACAAAGTGATTTACATTGTGCATTATTTAGACTCTTGCTTGACCTTAATCTTTGCACACATACAACTGATAGCTAGTCTGCAGGAAAAGTCTACACTTCTGTTATTTAAGATGCCGATTTTTTCTGCTGTTGTGTATCTCCCTAATGGACCTTCTGTATTTATCAAGATGTGGCAATAGCCATGATTTTCTATTGTTACTTATCACAGCGATAGAAAAAAAATGGTGATAATAGTACAAGGATTGCAGTGGTTTATACATCCTTCTTATACCTGGAATCTTTCTGTGATGAAACCTGGCAAATCTAATTGCTGGCTGGTAACCCCTTTTAATAGCTAGGACATAGCTCACTTGAGATGGGGCTTTTAGGGGGAGATTTATCAAAACTTAGAGAGCAATAAAGTGGAGAGAGATAAAGGAGTCTATGGGGTTTATTCATGAAGCAGAGAAAAGAGCGGAGAATCAGACCAGGGGAGAAGTTGCCCATGGCAACCAATCAGCATCTCCCTTACAGTTTAAAGAATCTACTTTATAAAGGCTTCCTTTAAAGCTGATTGGTTGCCATGTGCAACTTCTCTACTGGTCCTTTTCTCCACTCTTTTCACTGCTTCATGCATAGACAGAGATATAGTACCAGCCAATAACCTCCTAACTGTCATGTTACAGGCTGGGTTTGAAAAATGAGAGTTAGGAGCTGGTTGGTCGGTACTTTATCTCTGTCCACTTTATCTCTTTCCAAGGCTAAGTACATAGATCCCAAAGTACCAACTCATCGGCTCCTAACTGCCATGTTACAGGCTGTGTTTGACAAAATGACAGTTTGGAGCTGATGGGTTGCTATTTTATCTCTCTCCGAACTTTGATATATCTCCCCCTTAGTCATTTAATAAATAGACAAACTTTAATGCTAATAAAATATGTGTCTTATTTTCATAGCATAATCCACATTAATTAATTTGCAGTGTTGTCCAACCAAGAAATCCGTAAAAAATATATAAATCCGCTGATTCCTGAAAGATGCTTCTTTAGATGTATCCTCAGCATATATATATATATATATATATATATATATATATATGTGTGTGTTTTTTTATATATATATATATATATATATATATATATATGTGTGTGTGTGTGTGTGTGTGTGTGTGTGTGTGTGTGTGTGTGTGTGTGTGTGTGTGTGTGTGTGTTATATATATATATATATATATATATATATATATTTATTTATTTTCTAAAGATACAAATGAGGAGAAAGTGCGCTCATAGTGCAGATAAGTATTTTAATGGATAAAACAACACTGTGTACAATCCAGGACAGGTAATTTAAAGACTCGTACCCTGATTACCCACTCTGTGGGCTGATTACCACATGATATAAATGTTTCCACAAGGCTGTCTCAATGATCGCCTACCACAGTCCGGGACACAGCACCGTCTCCAGCCGTAAACACGTCAGGATCCGTCCAGCCACCGTGCCGTGCAATCGACCAGATCAACCAGTATACTTGTGGAGAGAAGACGTCAGACAGAGCCTCCTGACGAAGTGGTATACGAAACGCGTTGGGGCGTGGTCTGTCTGACGTCTTCTCTCCACAAGTATACTGGTTGATCTGGTCGATTGCACGGCACGGTGGCTGGACGGATCCTGACGTGTTTACGGCTGGAGACGGTGCTGTGTCCCGGACTGTGGTAGGCGATCATTGAGACAGCCTTGTGGAAACATTTATATCATGTGGTAATCAGCCCACAGAGTGGGTAATCAGGGTACGAGTCTTTAAATTACCTGTCCTGGATTGTACACAGTGTTGTTTTATCCATTAAAATACTTATCTGCACTATGAGCGCACTTTCTCCTCATTTGTATCTTTAGAAAACTTATCTCCTGGAGTTCGGAGTGAATATAGGAGTAAAGTGCTGCGGTAATTAAACTTACCTGTGCCTGAAGCCCGGATTGTTGGTCTGTGGACTACCTAACATAGAGTCACCAGCGCACCTGTATATACTTGTTTCAAAATATATATATATATATATATATATATATATATAAATAAAGGAAACAAATAAGGGTGGACTATTCTCAGCACAACCACCATCATGTATATATGTTTTAGTTTCACATATGGATGAATAAGGTGACCCACATTAGTGTCGGGATTGTTGCTTTGAAGTGGAGCGCACAAAAAGGGGCATATTTTATTGCTTTCAATAATTTGTAGTGTTGTCTATAGCTTGTGTGTAAAACTGATCTACATGTATGATGAAGGGAGGGTTAAATATTAAGTAGAACCTAGTTACTGCTTTTAGAAACAATGTGCAATTACATATACAATTATTCAATACAACATAAAACAGTATTGCAGACTACAAAAGCCCACAACGATTTGAGGGAGACAGGACAGACATGACACCACAGTTACAGTATATGCGTGACAGTGTACATGATTTTGTTGTACAGGAAACAATCTCCTACTTTAACCTGTCTGGCTATACTGACGGGAAGGCGTCATTTTGCTGTTTGATTCAACATTCAGCTTGTGACTATTATGTTATATAGTAACATAGTAACATAGTATCTAAGGTTGAAAAAAGACAATTGTCCATCGGGTTCAACTTATTTGTGGTCCCCTATGCACGATTATTTTGTATAAAATTTTGACTGAAGTTGCTGACTGCCATTCCGATTAACCCCTCTTTTTTTATAATAACCATAGTGCGTGACTATGCCCCGTAACCCTGGATATCCTTATCCATTAGGAATTTATCTAACCCATTGTTAAAGGTGTTGACTGAGTTGGCCATTACAACTCCCTCAGGCAGGGAATTCCAAACACGTATCGTCCTTACCGTAAAAAAGCCTTTACGCCGTATTGTGTGGAATCTCCTCTCCTCTAACCTGAGCGAGTGTCCACGAGTTCTCTGTGTTGATCTAACCAAAAACAGGTCCTGCGCAAGATCTGTATATTGTCCCCTTATATATTTGTAAATGTTGATCATGTCCCCTCTTAATCTCCTCTTTTCCAGTGTAAACATGCCTAGTCTTGCAAGCCTTTCCTCGTATTCCAGCGTCTCCATACCCTTAATTAGTTTGGTCGCCCGCCTTTGAACCTTTTCTAGCTCCAGGGTATCCTTTTTGTAGTAAGGTGCCCAGAATTGTACACAGTATTCAAGGTGTGGGCTCACAAGTGATTTATATAACGGGAGTATAATACTCTCGTCCCTAGCATCAATTCCCCGTTTTATGCATGCTAATATCTTATTAGCCTTCTTTGCTGCAGTCCTACTTTGGGTACTACTGCTTAGTTTGCTATCTATGAGGACACCTAAGTCCTTTTCCAGTACAGAATCCCCTAATTTTACCCCATTTAGTAGGTAGGTGTTATTTTTGTTCTTGTTACCACAGTGCATTACCTTACACTTGTCTGTATTGAAGCGCATTCTCCATTTTGCTGCCCAAGCTTCTAATTTAACTAAGTCATTCTGAAGCGACTCAGCATCCCACTCCGCATTTATAACTTTACACATTTTGGTATCATCTGCAAAAATTGACACGATGCTCTCTAGACCTTCTGTTAGGTTGTTAATGAAAATATTGAACAATAGCGGTCCTAATACTGAGCCTTGCGGCACACCACTTAGCACTTCAGTCCAAGTTGAAAAAGATCCATTAACCACAACGCGCTGCTCCCTATTATCTAACCAGTTTTTGACCCAAGTGCATATTGTGCTTCCTAGCCCTGATTCTTGTAGCTTGTAGATAAGTCTCATGTGTGGTACAGTATCGAACGCTTTGGCAAAATCTAAAAAGATTACATCCACCTCTTTACCCTGATCTAGGTTTGCGCTTACTGTTTCATAAAAGCCAAGTAAGTTGGTTTGACAGGATCTGTCCTTCATAAACCCATGTTGATTCCTTTTAATGACCTTATTGACTTCAAGGAACTTCTGAATACTATCTCTTAGAATACCTTCCAATACTTTCCCCACTATAGATGTAAGACTAACTGGTCTATAATTACCTGGTTCAGCTTTACTTCCCTTTTTGAATATAGGCACTACTTCCGTTATACGCCAGTCTTTGGGAACCATACCTGATATTACTGAATCCTTAAAGATCAAAAATAGCGGTTTTGCAAGTTCAGAATGAAGCTCTATTAGAACCCTTGGGTGAATACCATCGGGACCTGGTGACTTATTAATCTTTAAATGTTTTAATCGGTCACAGACTACTTCCTCGCTTAAATAAGTACCTATCAGTGGGATATTCTCATTATTGAGATTATATGTTAGTCCCTGAATTGGGTCCTCTCTAGTAAATACTGTTGAAAAAACTAATTTAGTGTGTCCACTATGTCATTATCATTTTTGCTTAAGACTCCCAACTTGTCTTTTAAAGGGCCTATACTCTCCTTCTTTAATCTCTTGCTATTAATGTATTTAAATAATCTTTTGGGATTCGCTTTGCTTTCCTTTGCTACTAGTTTTTCAGTTTCTACTTTAGCCGCTCTTATATCCTTTTTGCATATTTTGTTACATTCCTTATAGTGCTGAATGACTCTGCTTCCCCGTCAGATTTGTATTTTTTAAATGTTCGCCTTTTCTTGCCCATAAATTCCTTAATCTTTTTGTTAAGCCACATCGGTTTATGATTTTTATTCCTTTTTTTGCTGCTCGTAGAAATAAATTTGAGTGTATTTTTAGCTAGCAGGAATTTTAGTACCTCCCATTTCTCCGTAGTATTTTTTCCTAAAAACAAACCTTCCCATTCAATATCCCTGAAAAATACCCTCATCTTATAAAAATTTGCTTTGCTAAAGTTTAGAGTCCTAGTTGAGCCAGTATAGGGCTGTTTATTGAAACTGATATTGAATGTGACCATATTGTGGTCGCTGTTTCCTATGGGTTCCCCTACTATAATACCTGATACCAAATCCCCATTATTTGTTAATACCAGGTCTAAGATTGCATTGTACCTAGTTGGTTCCTCAATTAGTTGAACTAAGTAGTTATCATTAAAGGGGGGTACACACGGAGAGATCCGTGCTTAAAATCTAAGCAATCTTGCTAGATTGCTTAGATTTTAAGCACGGATCTGCTGTGTATGCCCTCCAGCGATAGCGATGCGCGGCCCCGCGCATCGCTATCGCCGGGGCTAGATTGAGCCTGCATGCAGGCTCAATCTAGCGGGTCGCTCACTTCACCGTTGTGTGAAGTGAGCGGCACCCCGTCGGCTTTCCCCCTCGCTCAGCACATCGCGCTGTGCTGAGCGGGGTGAGAGATGTGTGCTGAACAGTCTGTGTTAAGATCGCTCAGCACACATCTCTCCCGTGAGTACCCCCCTTTAGTGTGTTTAAAAACATATTGCCCCTAGCAGTATCACATGAATAGTTTTTCCAGTTTATCTCTGGATAGTTAAAATCTCCCATCACTACTATGTCTCCTACTCCTGCTGCTCTTTCAATTTGCTTTAGTAACAATTCCTCATCAGATGCGTTGATACCAGACGGCCTATAGCATACACGCAATACTTATTTTTTTCTTCCTTTTTCCCTGCATGCAATTTCTACCCATAATGTCTCGACAGTGTCTACAGTCCCCTCCTGAATATCTTCCCGTATATCAGGTTTTAAAAATGGCTTTACGTAAAGACACACCCCTCCAACCTTTTTATTTAGTCTGTCTCTCCTAAACAGTGTATAGCCCTCTAGATTGACTGTCCAATCATGAGATTCGTCCCACCAAGTTTCAGTAATGCCTATGATATCATACTGTTTGCTTGCTGCAAGTATTTCTAGTTCACCCTTTTTACCAGTAATGCTTCTGGCGTTTACATGCATACAACTAAGATAAGTATTTTCCCTTGCGTTAGGGACATCTTTCACCTTATGTAGCAATGATGACCTGTAATCGTCATTGGTTAGTGCTTTGGTAAAATCTCTTTTAGTACCCATGTTAGTAACCTTACCGCCTGCTCTTACCCTCCCCCCAACTTCTCCCCCATTTCGTTTACTACCGCCATCTCCACTATTTTCACTGCATGACCCGTAGTTTCTAGCTAAACCCTCCCCCCAGGCTCCTAGTTTAAAATCTCCTCCAACCTTCTAACCATCCTTCCCCGCAGCACCGCTGCCCCCTCCTCAGTCAGGTGCAATCCGTCACAATAAAAGAGATGGCGCCTGACTGAGAAGTCCGCCCAGTGTTCCAGGAACAAAAACCCCTCTTTCCTGCACCAATCCCTAAGCCACACATTTACCTCCCTAATCTCCCTCTGCCTCCCTGGACAAGCGCGTGGCACGGGTAATAATTCCGAGAATATTACCTTAGATGTCCTTGCCTTCAGTTTCTTTCCTAAGTCCCTATAGTCTTTCTTAAGGACAT
This sequence comes from Pseudophryne corroboree, assembly GCF_028390025.1. Taxonomy (NCBI): domain Eukaryota; kingdom Metazoa; phylum Chordata; class Amphibia; order Anura; family Myobatrachidae; genus Pseudophryne; species Pseudophryne corroboree. Next base: position 238,970,425 of record NC_086445.1, on the reverse strand, counting down.
CCCACCTTCCGCTAACTTTGTCATTGGTGCCAACGTGCACCAAGACCGCCGGGTCTTTCCCAGCCCCTCCCAACAATCTATTTACCCGGTCCGCGATGTGCCGTACCCGAGCACCCAGGAGACAACAGACTGTACGGCGATCACGGTCCCGGTAGCAGATTGCCCTATCTGCCTTCCTGATGATAGAATCCCCTACCACCACCATCTGACTAGGTACCTCACTATCTTTTATCCCAACCGCGCCAGAGGGACCGCTCCTCTGGATGCTAGAGGGAGCAGTCTCCTCCGGCACCGTCATTTCTTCACTATCATCCTCCGATTCCTCGTCCAGTCGGGCAAATTTGTTCGGGTTTGATAGTTCGGAGATGTTGAGCCTCCCCCTCTTTTTCTTCCTTCTGTGACCCAGCTGGCTACCTGATCATCATCCTCTTCTACCAGTGACCCTCCCGCAACTCCTCCACCGTTCTGTCTAAACTTCGCTCGAGATTGTGAATCTCCCTCAGTCGCGTAACGGTTTGCTCTAGATCAGTTACCTGGGCTTCCAGGGCAACCGTTCGCACACACCTCGTGCAGATGTAATCACACTGGGCCGGTAGCTCCAGGTGTGCATATTATGACTATTGTTTCAGCCCACAAATGTTAGGATATTATTTCAGTTAATTTACTTAGAAGTATGCTATCCCAGGACCATGTGTAATATTTATATGGAATGTTTCCCCTTATTTCTCAAATAAATGCAACCAAGAACCTCTTTTTATATGCATAGATGGCAAAGACCCTTGACATAGGGATGGACAACAGAAGATGGATATTGAATAGTGGTGGCGATGCCACATCGCAACGTGCCCTCTAATGGCATGTAGCCACTGCAAGGAAACTGGTCAATGGTTTCAGGAGCAAACCCTAGATTTCTATAGGGGGGGTTTCCAAATGCTTGATTTAATGCTTGAGTCAATGTGGCCAGCCCATGATCAGAATTTAACAAGCATCATACAAAGCACAATGTATGTAATACTTCAGACATATACAGGGCCAAGGACCAAAGCAAGCAGTTAGATGCAGCAGTAAGGCACAGCTCTGTTACATTCCTTGGTTCAATAATCATACAACTTTCAGAGAGTAATGTTCCAAGATAAGGGGGGAAATGTCATAGGGTGTAAGAATCAGAAAATGAGAGATCTTGGTAAAATTCTCCTGGTTTTTTTAAGTGACAATCATTTAAATCAGGGAATGGGTAACCTTCGGCCCTCAAGCTGTTGTTGAACTATACATACCAGCATGCCTTGCTCTAGTTTTGCTATTTGGCCATGCAAAAACTGTTGCAGGCATGCTGGGATGTGTAGTTCAACAACAACTGGAGGGCCGAAGGTTCCCCATCCCTGATTTAAATGGCAAAACCAAGTTGATTTTGCCATTTAAATGATTGCCACTTAAAAAAAAATTTTTACCAAAATCTCTCACTTTCTGATTCTCACACCCTATTACATTTCCCCCATAGTCTCCTTAATGTTGGCCAGACATGTCGCAATCAGTGGCGTAACTACTGCCCCCGCAGTCCTCGCGGTGGCTTGGGGGCGAGGGGCTATGGGGGCGCCACTGACTTTGCACAGATTGACATGCGGACGAGCATGTCAATCTGCGGTCTCCTTCCCTCCGCTGCTGTAAGGAGGGACACGGAGCGCACAGCGCGCGCCTCTCCTGTGTCCCTCCCTGGCTCTCCGGCCGGTCTAATAAAGGAAGTACCGTTCATGAGCTCTGATTGGCTCACGAACCGGCACTTCCTGTATTAGACCGGCCGGAGAGCCAGGAGGGACACGGGAGAGGCGCGCGCTGTGCGCTCCGTGTCCCTCCAACACAAAGGAGCAGGGGGGGGGGGGGGGGAGCAGGCACTGTGGGGGAATATCTGGCACTGGGGGCATATACCTGGCACTGTGGGGGAATATCTGGCACTGGGGGCATATACCTGGCACTGTGGGGGAATATCTGGCACTGGGGGCATATACCTGGCACTGGGGGGGAATATCTGGCACTGGGGGCATATACCTGGCACTCTGGGGGAATATTTGGCACTGGGGGGAGCAGGCACTGAGGGGGCATATGTGGCACTGTGGGGGAATATCTGGCACTCGGGGCATATACCTGGCACTGTGGGGGAATATCTGGCACTGGGGGGAGCAGGCACTGAGGGGGCATATGTGGCACTGTGGGGGAATATTTGGCACTGGGGGAGCAGGCACTGAGGGGGCATATGTGGCACTGTGGGGGAATATCTGGCACTGGGGGCATATACCTGGCACTGTGGGGGAATATCTGGCACTGGGGGGAGCAGGCACTGAGGGGGCATATGTGGCACTGGGGGGAGCAGGCACTGAGGGGGCATATGTGGCACTGTGGGGGAATATCTGGCACTGGGGGCATATACCTGGCACTGTGGGGGAATATCTGGCACTGGGGGCATATGTGGCACTGGGAGCACGGCCCTAGCAACAAGCACTACCTCCTAGCAACGAGCATGACACCCAGTGCATGAAACCCCTGGCAACGAGCATGACACCCTGAGCATAAAAACCCCTGGCACCGTGCATGGAACCAAGAGCATGAAACCCCTGGCAACGAGCAGGTAATTTAAAAGTAATTAGAAGCCTTACTGTAGAACTTAATGTGTAATGGGCATTACGGTGTGTGGCATAATGTATCACAGACATTGCGGTGTGTATCATAATGTGTCAGGCATTACGGTGTGTTGTATACTATATCACGGGCATTGTGGTATAATGTCTCAGGATCATTGTGGTGTGTGTCATACTGTGTCACAGACATTGTATGTGCTATAATGTATCAGGGGCATTGCAGTGTGTAGCATAATGTATAACGGGCATTGCGATTCCTGTCATAATGTGTCACAGGCATTACGATGTGTGGCATAATGTGTCGGGGGCATTACAGTGTGTGCATATTGTGTCATGTGCATTATTGTGTGTGGCATAATGGCTAAGGCCATTGCAGTATGTGGAATAATGTATACTGGGCATTACTATAAGGAGGAAAAATGACAAATAATGTAAGGGGCATGAATCAGGATTATTTTTCTTTCCTGTGGTGGCTAACGTCTGGGCGTGCAGGTTGCAAAACTGGGGTATAAGGTAGTCTTTTCCTGCAATGCCATGCCCCTTTACGCGAAGCCACACCCCTTTCAACTAAGCCACACACCCTTTTTGGCGGCACGTGCCAATTATGGGGGTATGGGGGCGGGGGGGGGGCGCCGAAGAATTTTTTGGCTTGGGGGAGAAAAATTTCTAGTTACGCCACTGGTCGCAATGTCACTGGCAGCATGGGTATAGAGAGGGAGGATGGGGTGGCTTAATCGCAGGAGTGATTGTAATAGCATACATATACAATTGGCAAGACATGCCTCACAGTCGACTAATCAGCTGCATCAATAATGTTTTATTGAACAGTCTAATGTCTTACTTTTTCAGGCCATTGTATCTAAGGATAGACATTGTAAGCCCACCATCGAATGGTGAACAGGCTTCCGACATTGAATCATGCAATGCAATTGTGAGTTACCATTGCATCTAAACCATTTGATAATAGAAACATTGGGGGTCATTCCGAGTTGTTCGCTCGCAAGCTGCTTTTAGCAGCTTTGCACACGCTAAGCCGCCGCCTACTGGGAGTGAATCTTAGCTTATCAAAATTGCGAACGAAAGATTAGCAGATTTGCGAATAGACACTTCTTAGCAGTTTCTGAGTAGCTCCAGACTTACTCGGCATCTGTGATCAGTTCAGTCAGTTTCGTTCCTGGTTTGACGTCACAAACACACCCAGCGTTCGCCCAGACACTCCTCCGTTTCTCCAGCCACTCCCGCGTTTTTCCCAGAAACTGTAGCGTTTTTTCGCACACACCCATAAAACGGCCAGTTTCCACCCAGAAACACCCACTTCCTGTCAATCACACTCCGATCACCAGAACGAAGAAAAAACCTCGTAATGCCGTGAGTAAAATACCTAACTGCATAGCAAATTTACTTGGCGCAGTCGCACTGCGGACATTGCGCATGCGCATTAGCGACTAATCACTCCGTTGCGAGAAAAAAATAACGAGCGAACAACTCGGAATGACCCCCCTTGTGATGACTTGCTCATGTGCAAGAGAGACCCATGGTTATACCATAACATTTGTAATTCGTTGCATTTTAGCATTGGAAGACCATCATTTTCACACCTTCCAGTGGGTGCTAACACTAGAAAGCAAACATTGAATGAAATAAAACACTACCTTTGGGAATAAGCCACAGGGCCGGGTCTGGGGCTTTGCGCGCCCCTGGCGGCAATGGGGGGCGTGGCTTCATACAGGGGGTGTGGTCATTTACGCCCCCTGAACAGACTAGTGTAGCGCTCTGAAATGTGCCCCCCGCCGCTGTGAAGGGAAACTAGAGTTTCCCTTCGTAGGGAGGACCTTTGCTGTGAGGTGCGCAATGACGTCATCGCGCACCGCACAGTAAAGGACCTCTCCACGAAGGGAAACTCTAGTTTCCCTTCACAGCGGCCAGCGGCAGTGGGGGGCAGCGGGCAGCCGGGGGCACAGCAGCAGCGGATCTTGCCCTGGTGCGGCGCCCTCCGGATGGCGCCGGCGCCCTCCGGAAGGCAGCGCCCCGGGCAAAAGTCCTGCTTGCCCGTGGCAAGATCCGCTACTGATAAGCCATCAATGGTTGAGAACCATCGACTATTGTTGTCCATCCTCAATTGTACCTGCACAAGCATCTGTTATTGAAGCTATCAGAACTATTTCCTAAACAGGGTGGAAAAGGGGTTCAGTCCAAAAAGAGCATTCCTGTCTCCTCTTTATAGGAACATATGTTTAATGATATTTCATCTTGTACCATGCTGTCTTATTTGGGTTTGATGGGGTTTCATTCTTTTTCAGGAGACTAGGCCTGATCCAGAGGTGGACACCACTGCAGTTGCAATAGTGCCTGCTTGTGGAACAGTGCGAGTGGTTGCAAATGCTAATGACAGTCTTTCCCTGTGCCAGAAGTACAAATGCTGATAACCCCACTTTCAGTGTCCGAAGCCAGGACAATTGTGTCTGTGGTTCTGAGCACTCCACCATCGCGAGCAGCACTGACAGTTGTGACAGCCTATTGTTGCTGAAGTGTCTCCTTGTGAAATTCCTCTAAACATGGCCACTGTGGCTGTGGATCTGCATTTGGGAACATAGTCACATTCACTGACCAGTTGTGACACTCCTATAACACGCCCCATGAGACGCCCTTTTTTGCAAACATTTTAAGCCACCTCCCAGTCACCATGCAGGAAAGCCCAATGTAGGGATGATCATCGGTGTGTTCGCCATCGATGGTTGCCATCGATGGAGAAACTGTGAGTATCAATTGATGGTCACTATGCTATGGGAGACCATCGATGGTTTCACTCATTGATGGCCATCCCTGTTAATTCTTTGAATGACCTGCGGGCCAATCACATCCCGGGGGTGGGGCTTCACGGGTGTCAGGGGCAGAGCTATGCTCTATGTCCGGGCATCTTGTAAAAAAAAAAAATATTCGTTTAGGCTAAGCCATTGATGGAGGGAAACCATCTAGTTCTCTCCCATCAATAGCAAACCATTCGACATCAGCCTTAAACCATCGATGATTAGGAGTCATCGGTGGCCATCCCTAGCCCATGGTTTTGCGCCACAATTTCTATTATAAACGGCTCTGTATATAAAATTAGTCTCTGCGTATACTCTGTGTAATAGATGTGCACTAGGAGTTTACTGAAGTTTTCATCATAGGTGTGCGCAGGGGGGGTGCCTGGTGCGCACAGGCACCCCCTAATGTCCAGCACCCCGATCTCACATGCCTGATGCAGCGATCGCCAAGCAGGCTGATTACTGTCCCCTCTGTGCTGCACCCTGTCAGGACTGCATTACTGACCGGACGCCTGGGTTAATCAAGGGTGCCACTGCCACCGGCTTTCAAACTCCTGGCTCCATCTCCATGTACAAAAACTGCGTGATGTGACGTGATGATGTCATGCTGCTCGCACGCCCACCCGTCACACCCACCACAAGCCCACCTCTCTCCTTCTATGCTATGCCAACGCCAGCCACTGATGAGGATCAGCATGCAGCCAGCGTTCCTCTTAGGAAGACAAATTCAATACTGGCAGGCGGTTGGCAGCAGTATTGACACGTCACTCGTTTTTCCAGCAGCAGCAGTACTAGTCTGCGACTGTCAGTGAGTGACTGACATGTAAGTAAGCTGCTGGAGCTTGCAGGGGAAAGAGAGAGGGAGCCAGACCAGGCTGAGGAGGAGCAGTGTAATTGCAGTGAGTGCCATCAGGGGTGTTTGTTTGGTGCACACCACAACATCTGACAATGCATCTGCATTATTAGGATTGGTACAAGGGTGGATATTTTATATTGCGTTGACCATCAATAGATGGTGCTAGACACGCCCAAAAGGTGGTGCTAGACACACCCCTCCGACGGTGCACCCCCTAATAAAATGTGCTGCGCACGCCTATGGTTTTCATGTATGTGTGCAGTAGCTAAAAAACTGAGCAAACATCGCTATTACGTCCGCCCAGTACTTTGATGCAGTCTCCCAATCAGTCGGTTGTGCAGATTGCATATTAAGAGCAGAATACAAAGGGTGAAAAAGGTCAAAGAATATATTCTTGGTTTGTGAACAAAAAGAGAGCCATTGTGCTTTTCTGAAACAGAACTTTTGATATGGTATATTCAGAGGTCTGGGCCTTCCCTCCACTACTTGTCTGTCACTTCCTCAGCTGTTATGCTCTCTCTGCAGCTAGCACTGCCAGTACACTGAAGCCTAGTGTCAGACGATGCTGTCGCCAGTGCTGGTGGCAGACACCTCTGGCGACAGAGACAAGGGAGGAAGTGGTTCGGAGAGTAGAAAAAAGTTCTGCTTGTACTGCCCCTCCCAAAGCTTTCCCTGAAATCTGCCTGTGGGTTTGAGCTTAATTAAAGCTGCATTGCAGATCGGTATCAATGAAAAAAGAAAACTGTCGCTGTGTGCTGTACTCTCACAGCACTACCATTCACATACTACTTCCTTGATGACAAAAGGAGTGAGCATTGCATTGTTTTGGGTTCATGCTTCATTCAATATTGATGAGATTAGGGGAGTAATTGTTTGTGCAGTGAGCAGATGATAGCAGTCATAAATCACGTATAACACTAAAGTAAATAAAATGTATTTGTAACGTAGATTTTTTTTTTTTTTTAAATACTTTATTTATGCGTGGTCAGGTAGGTACAGAGAGCATACTGAAAATACATGGGACAGGCGGCCAACATAGCCAGTGTCCGGGGTAGACCACATTTTTCAAGCATATAACAAGATTAATCAGTGAGGGAGAGACAATCAAGTTCCAACATGGGGTTTGGGGGGGGAGGGGGGAGGACCACATTTGTGTCTATACATGATGTATACCATGAGAACAAGTAAAGTCAGATTAAGAGGGGGGAGGAGATTCAGAAAGGGGGTGTGGACGAAGAGAGCAGCAAGGAGGAAGGGAAGTTAGAGCGGGGGGGTGGGTTAGAGAGAATTGTCGAAGGGAGAGAGCGGTAGGGGCCCATGGGTCCCTGGGGGGGAGGGGGATGTTCTAAAGGAGGGGAGACTAGTTTCTACGTTCGGCGGCGAGCCAAGGAGCCCAAACCTGCTCGAAGACGTGGCCCCGGTCGTGGAGATAGTATGTGATCTTTTCCATTGAGGCGATGTGCCAAATTTTAGCTTTAAGGGAGAGTAGGGAAGGTGGGGTGGGGTTCTTCCAGTTGAGGGCAATCAATGATTTTGCTGCTGCTAAAATATGTGAGGTTAGCTTTTGGGAAAATTTATTGAGGAGTGGGGGGGATAACATAGCAGGGAGGTCCAGGGGTCTTTCCGGACAGGAGGGTCTAGAAGTGAGTTAAGGAGGGAGTAGACCAAGTCCCAGAAGGGCACAATTACTGGGCAGGTCCACCATATGTGGAGCATAGTGCCTCTAGCTCCGCAGTTTCTCCAACAGGACGGGGAGGAGGACGGGAACATTTTGTTAAGTCGGTCGGGGGTGTAGTACCAGCGGTAGTAGATTTTGTAGGCCGTTTCCTTAAAGGCAGTGGCAATGGAGCTTTTAGCGATCCCCAGCCTCATGTCCTCCCAGTCCTCTGTTTCTGGAGGAGGTCCGAGGTCTTGTTCCCACGCGAGTTCATGGGGCCGGGAAGAAGGGAGGGAGGAGTCTAGTAGGAGAGAGTAGAGTTGGGAGATTATACCTTTGGAGGAATGGGAGTTGACGCATAGGGATTCAAAGGGAGTAAGGGCGCGGAGTAAGGCGGTAGAGGGGAAGGAGGCCAGAAAGTGGCGTATTTGTAGGTATTGGAAGGGGTTAAGTGGTTGTGAGGGAGTTTTCCGCTGGAGGTCGGGCAGGGACAACCATTGGCCTCGATCGGCAAAGTCCGTTGGAAATTTAAGGCCCAGTGTTGTCCACATTCGGGATCTCGTAACAGAGAGTCCGGAGGGAAACTTGGGGTTTTGCCAGATGGGGGTCAAGGGTGAGGGTATGGTAGTGAGACCCCAATTCAAAGAGAGAGCGTCCCATGTTTTGAGATTGAATTTGATGGTAGGGAGATGCTTAGAGGCTGGGGATCGAGAGGTGGGGGAGAGGCCCCATAGGGGGGACAGGTCTGGCATGCCCATGAAGGCTGCTTCGATGTCCAGCCAGGACACCGATCCTGGAGGAGCGTATGAGGTGACAATGTGGGATAGGTGGGAAGCAAGGTAGTATAGTTTGACGTCGGGAAGGCCTCTACCACCCGCGGAGGTTGGTCTTTTCAGAGTATTGGCGGCTATGCGGGGAGGTCTGTGGTTCCAAATAAAGCGTGTGAGGGATCGTTGGATAGTGCGGAGGAAGGTGGTCGGGACTGCCACGGGAAGGGTCTGGAAAAGGTAGAGCCATTTGGGGAGAATGGTCATTTTAACCGCTATGATCCTGCCCAGCCATGAGATGAAAAGACTGTTCCAAGAGGTCAAGTCAGCTAGTGTTTTGGTAAGGAGGGGTGGAAAGTTTTCTCGGAAGAGGCAGTCGTATCGAGGGGTTAGGTATATCCCTAAGTATTTGATCTTCGTGGGTTGCCATTTAAAATTGAAGTTGGTACGGAGGGACTCGGCCTCACGCTGGGGGGTATGAAGCATCATGGCCTCAGATTTGGGATAGTTGATTTTATATCCTGATATAAGACTGTAGGCTTGTAGTAGCGAGAATAGATTTGGGAGTGAGATGAGGGGCTGGGACAGGGAGAGTAGGATGTCGTCTGCAAAGAGAGAAATTTTGGGATTTGTGGGGCCCACCTGTATACCGTGTATGTCCGGGTGTGCTCTAATTTGAGAAGCAAGTGGTTCTATAATGAGGGCAAATATTAGAGGGGAGAGAGGGCAGCCCTGACGTGTGCCGTTGGCAATACTAAGTGGGGCGGATGGGATACCATTGATAAGGACGGTGGCAGTGGGAGTGGAGTATAATGCTAGGATGCTTGTGAGAAAGCCGCCAGATAGGCCATAGGCCTCTAGGGCGGGTCTCAAGAAATCCCAGGAGATTCGGTCAAATGCTTTTTCGGCGTCTAAGGAGAGTATGATAGTGGGGGCTTTCCTGGAATTCGAGATATGTATGAGGTCAATAGCACGCCTGGTGTTGTCCCTTGCCTGGCGGCCCGGGATAAATCCTACTTGATCGTAGTGAACTAGGGAAGGGAGGTATGGGTTAAGACGGGTGGCCAGGATCTTGGCAAAAATTTTAAGGTCTAGGTTCAGGAGGGATATGGGGCGGTAGCTGGCGCAGTTAAGGGGATCTTTGCCTTCTTTGGGAATCACCACTATTTGTAACGTAGATTTTGACTGTAATCACTGAACTGCTGTAATGATCTAATATACACAGAGCCGGCCCTAACCAATATGATGCCCTAGGCAAGATTTTGGCTGGTGCCCCCAAGCACCACCGCTGGTTCCACCTCTGACCTTGCACCTCTTTCCCAGCACCATCACCCCTCACCCGTAGCAGTCCTTATTTTGGTGTTTATACCCCCTATATTTTAAATAGGAACAGTTTGTACATTTGGCGCACAGCCCAAAAAGGGGTGTGTTTTTGCTGGCAAGGGGCATGGCCACACAATAGTAACCCCAATTCCAATTACGCCACACAGTACTGCAACTTTTTCACATTTGATCATGCAATAGTGTCCATAGTTCATATTACATCCCACAGTAGTATCACTTTACCTTATAAACGTTACTCCTCACAGTAGAGCCCCTTATTCACAATACATCACACTGAATTGCTCCTTATTCACATTACACCACACCCTATTGCTCTTTATTCACATTAGACGACACAGTAGTGCCTTTTCTATATGCAACGCCACATAGTAGAGCACCTTATACACATAATGCCACACATTAGTAATGCATTTATACACATAACTCCACACAGTAATGCCCCTTACACATATGAGATACATTATTAATGTCCTTATAAACATAATGCGCCTTACACATTATGACAACCTTTATTAATGCCCTTTTACACATAATGTCCCTTTCACATATGCTGCACATTATTAATGCCCTTAAACACATAATGACACACATAGTGCCCCCTACACATTTGCTGCACATAATTAGTGCTCCTATACACATGATGACACACATACAGTAGTACCCTTTTACACATATGCCGCACATTGTTAATGCCCTTATACACATAATGACATGCATAGTGCCCCTTACACATATTCCAAACATTACTGCACAACCAACCCACTCACATGCACACAGCAATCACACTGCCACTAACACTGTGACCTCTGCCTCTGTTTGGATACAGATGTGTCCTCATAAATCTTGCCTCAATGCTACCGTCTGGCACCTTTTTGGAATCAAAATGCATCTTATTTGCATTGCTATGTGCCTAGGATGCACAAGCAGCTTCTACTGATTAAAATGATATGCAGCATGCCTATATACTGTGTAAGACTGTGGCTGTATCTGCATATGAAATGCTACACACAGAATATAGGCATGCTGCATATCATTTTAATCAGCAGAAGCTGCTGATGCCCCTAGGCATATCAAATGCCCTAGGCAATTGCCTAGTTTGCCTATACCTATGGCCGGCTCTGAATATACACTATAGCAGTCCCAACTGTTTCAGTCCCAGGTCTTGGGGGAGGGGGGGGGGGGGGGGGGGGGGGGAGGGGCGGATTCACATATATAAATGAATGGAAAGTGCTTGAAATCCAATAGTTTTTCATTTTTGCAAAATTCTCCTATTATTTGGATCTGAATCCCCTGTTCCATTTCCTCCTGTCCCTGTTTATTTATTTATTATTGTTTTCATGAATTTATACAACACCAGTCATATTGCATGAAGATTGCACAGAGATTATGGGGGGAATTCAAATACAGGCAAAGTCATCCTCCCGGTAGAACCAGTGCAGCAGCAGCTGCATCTGCATCCTACGGCAGCTCAACTCGCACAAAATAGTTCACTACCCCATAGGGTAGCGAGCACTTTTATGCATATTCAGGATTTGCCTAGGCGGGCAAAGGGTACGAGATACAGTGCCGTTGCCGGCGTTTAAATGCTGCAGCAACGCAATTTACACCCTTCGCCCGGAATTGAATTTCGCCAAAACTCATTGTTCAGAAAAGTTTTTGAACCAGCGGAGTCTGTAGTGTAAATAACTTAAGGTATATAAATTGTTCCAGTTTGGTACGGGACAGCACTGATTTGTGCGCTGTAAAAAAGGCGCAGTTTCAGCCTTAAGGAGCATACTTGCCTACTCTCCCGGAAGCTGCGGGTGGCTCCCATTTTTGGGGTAGCCCCCCGCACCCCTGGAAGAGTAGGCAGGTCTCCCACATCCTACTCGCACCCTAGTGATGCGGACAGGATGGAGATTATCTCCCGTATTTGTGGGTCCGTGGGGTGGGGAAGGGGTTAAAATTATGCAAATCATGTCACAGTCTGTCCCTGCCCCCCGAAGTCTTCTGCAGCGTCTCCTCTCTGGGCTTCTCCCGGAGAGGAGAAATGTAAAGTAGGTAAGTATGAGCAGGCATTTCTGGATGGACTGTCATGTGTAAATGTGATCTACAGTTCTCACATTTGTATTTATCAAAGCTTGGAGTGAGATAAAATGGAAAGAGATAAAGTACCAACCAATCAGCGCCTGTCATGTTTTTAACACAGCCTGTAACATGGCAGTTAGAACATATTTGCAGGCTTCCTGGTTGGCTCAGCAGGCGGGGTATAGTTGTAGGAAAATGGGTGGTCCGGTGGGCGTGACTACATTATCATGGCCCTGCCATCCGCTGCACAATGCTGCATTTACCAGTATTGTGAAGCGGGAGGATGGGCCACGATGATCCCATTCACCGTCATCGGCTGTCCACACTGCCTACATTTGCTTGATACGTGGGCAGTTGTGGGCGGGTAGCGGCCTGCTCAGGGAGACTTGCCCACACTTCCGGGCATCCAGGAGCACCACCAGATACTCAGCAGCCTCTTGGCCATTGCTGGAGCATTAGTTAGAAAATTATTGGTTAGTCTTTTATCTCTCTCCACTTTATCGCTCTTCAAGCTTTGATAAATCTACCCCACAGTCACATAACCAATAGTTCCATATTGTCAGAGTACACTTAATCTATTAGTGTGTTTTTGAAGTGGGAGGGAAATCGGAGCACCCAGAGGAAACCACGCAAACACAGACAGAACATACAGACTTTAAAGATATAGGGCTCTGGTTGAAATCTAACCTGTTACTAGCAGCTTGAGGCAGCAATGCTAACCACTGTGCTGCTTATTATGCCACTATGTTCTCTTCCTCAGTCTAATGCAAACAGCCTCTTTAGTAACATCCCATACTGGGTTTCTGCCTTTAAATACAGTACATCATAATAGCATCCACACTTCGAAGACCTTGAGTGTACCAGTGACGCGCGATGACTTCAATGGCTGGGGAGGCTGGCTTCTCCAGTACATCCCCAGCAGCCTGTGTGTAGAGCCGGTGGGAGAGTGCAGCAGGCGCCGGCACTGCTGAGGCTGTTACCTGACAGGAGGAGGAGAGCGCCGGCCGCCGCTGCACAATGCCGCCGCTGATGATCCGCTGCACAATGCCGCGCCGCAGCCATACCGCTGCCGCTGATGATCCGCTGCTGCTCATGTCAGGAAGGCTCAGATCACCCAGGCTCCAGCAGGAGAGAGGAGTCGGGGGAATGTAGGAAGGTGAGCCTTGTTCCGCCGCCTCCTATGGGTGATTGGACAGCGGATCCAGCACTGGATCCGCTGTCCAATCACATGTGTCTCACTGGCAGGGGAAGCCCGTCCCTGTCAACGAGGCACATGTAGAAGTGCTGCTTTGACAGCTTGTTTCAATGGGCATTTACAGCCCAGTGCTTGGCCCAGCCCACCCGCTCAATCCCTGTTACCGTTGTCAGTGGGAGGCACTTGCTATCAGTGCCTCCCAAACTCATTTAAGGCCTTAAAATGATTAGAATAATGTAAAGAAGATACTTACGACACAGAATGTGTCATAAGTATCTTCTTTGTATTACTGTAATCATCAATGATGACAGGGGAGGCACTGCCTCCCCTGCCTGCACGTCCCTGGTGTGTACCTGCAAGAAAAGCATATGTGAATCTGGTTAATGTAGTCTGTAAGTGTCCCTTTTGGATTATTAATTTAAATGATCACAGTCAGTGTGTCTGATCTTTGGCCACCTGCAACACATGATGAATCAGTTATTCAGCCTGTGCTTGGCCCAAACTGGTCTCACTTTTGCAACCCAGTTTAATGCTGGATCTGCCCATATGTAGATTTTTTTTTGTGTCAGCCCGACAATCGGAAGATTTTTCGGGAAATTGTAGCCACCAATATCCGAGCTAAACACTAAAAAAAAACATTTTTTAAGTTACCAATTTTCTGCCACATCACACTGCATTTGCATATGTATGTCCACAAGGAGGATGATGTAATGAGAGAAAAACAGGAAATATGTGCAGATTATTGAGAATACACACACACTGCTCAATATGGGCAGCTAGGGTCGCATTAAGCCTTGCGGGTGCCCGGGGCATTTAAGACATGTGGGCCCCGGTGGAAGGAGGGAGATGTATATTAGATTGTGCATGCCTCCCTACATGTCCCATTTCAGGAAGGACAAAATGCTCTCTACCTGGACTTCCCTCTTAATATATGATTGATGTCACCTGTGTTGAACTATTCAATTGATAAGAAAGGTATTTCAACACAGGTGTTTGCAATCATAAATTAAAGGGGGGTACACACCGAGCGATGTTCACTCAATTTCTAAGGAATCTGACTAGATTGCTTAGAAATTAAGAACACATCGCTCTGTGTGTAGGGGTACTGGCAACAGCGATGCGCGGCCCCGCGCGTCGCTATTGCCGGCTCTAGATTTGGCTGCATGCATGCCAAATCTAGTAGATCGCTCATTTCACCGCTGGGTGACATGAGCGCCCCCCCCCCCCCCCCACCCACCCCACCCCTTGCTCAACACACCGCGCTGTGCTGAGAGAGGGGAGAGATGTGTGCTGAGCGGTCTGTGATAGATAGCTCAGCACACACCCAGGGAGAAATCTCCCGTGTGTACCCCCCTTTAGAAGGAAGCATTTTGTCCCTCCTGGAATGGGTCCTGGTGAGAGGTATAGATTGTGTATATTAAATTTAAACCAATGGTGTATATTAGTTTTAAACTAATAGTTTAATAATTCCTGGGTACTGTTTATAGCTCCAACTAATTGAAAGACAACTATTTTATACAATTTTCTTGTAGTGGAAGAAAGACAACTTAAACAACCTTAAAATACACAACGAACAATAAAATAATTTATCTTGTCACATGCAAGAATAGCATGAGCCTCTGTTCTACTTACACACTGGGACAGGACTCAGGAGGACTCTGTGCATGTCTCTATCTCTAGACCCAAATGGTTTAGTTGCACAGGACTCAGAAACCCTGGCAGGGATGAGGAGAAGCTGGGATCCCTGTGTCACTTACAGCTCTCTCCACCCTCCTATCTCTCCTCTGGTCAGAAAGCTCCGTCAGCAGCTCATGAAACATGATATTCCTGTGTCTCTGCCTGCACTGCATACTGTCCTGCTCGCATTCTGGCTCTCGCATTAAGAGAGAAGGCTAGTGATATCAGTGTGCTTTGGCTGGGGGGCCCTGACACAGGGGGGCCTGGGGTACAGTATGCCCTGCATCCCCCCTTAACCTGGCTATGTGGGCAGCACAGACAGTGTAATGGTTAGCATTACTGACTCAACAGCAATGAGATCATGGGTTCAATTCCCACCATGGCACTAACTGTGTGGAGTTTGTATATTCTCCCCATGCTTGCTTGGGTTTTCTCCGGGTACTCTGGTTTCCGCCCACAGTCCAAAAATATACTGGTAGGTTATTTTGCTCCTAACCCTAGCGTGAATGTTTGTGCGTGTACATGTGGTAGGG
Organism: Pseudophryne corroboree; assembly: GCF_028390025.1. Taxonomy (NCBI): domain Eukaryota; kingdom Metazoa; phylum Chordata; class Amphibia; order Anura; family Myobatrachidae; genus Pseudophryne; species Pseudophryne corroboree. Next base: position 238,954,892 of record NC_086445.1, on the reverse strand, counting down.
AATATAGATTGTAAATATAGCTCCACTGGGACAGAGAATGATGTGAACGACCAAATGTTCTCTGTAAAAGCTCTGCGGAATATGTGTGCGCTATATAAATAACTGGTAATAACTGGTAATAAATATCGGGAGATCGTTGCCTAGATTTTTGGTTTGGGACGACAGATCGGAAAATTGATAGTTTGTGTGTGTGGGCATGATTTTTCAGAATTATCGGTGAAATGCCGAAACGATCGTTCATACACACTATACAATAACTTTGGTCATTCTCCTGATTATTGGTCAATCGGCCATTTATTGTATAGTGTGTACTTAGCTTAGGATTTGACCTAGTTGATATTACCTTTGCAATAGATGTGACAAAATGACAGATTCACTATTTGGGTTTACATGTGAACTCCAGTAATCTCCTAGTTTTTGAACACGCAGTTGGTCCACAGACTTCAGTGTTCTTATCATTTGGAAAATTGATAATCTGTAGTATTGTGGGTTGGGCAACTTGCTAGAAACTGACACACATTTATTCAGCACATGGTACTTTTTCATAATGTCAAGTGGATTTAAACCAGGCGAAGTATCAATTAGCAATCGTTGCCATGTCCTACATTTCAGATTAGAATGGTGTTAAAAATATGTGCAGAAATATGTAGTGGTCTGGAGCTTATGGATACTGGTGCGTCACCCGTTTGAGATTTGTAGCCTCTGACTCTTTCCACAATAATGTTGTATGGATAAAATATCCACCTAGACAGATATTTGTGAAATCAATTGTGAATTTTATTTAACGCTCCACCAAAATGTAATAGAATCACTATCAACAATCATATGACCAACTCTACGGTATTCAATACCCAAAGACATTGGGTTAATTACACAAAGAGAAACAAGTGATAGCACATCTGCTTAAACAGAAGATAAAGTTAAGCTTTTGTCCTGGAAATCCTACCTCAATGCCAGTAGCGTAACAGTAAAGCTCTATTGTCAACCTGATTTCGACAGGCCCACACTTTTGCGATTACCTGGAAGCTGATTGGATTCAGCTTTGGTTATGTAGCAGTCCCATCATTGTTAGTGGCCTCCTTCCAGCGTATTACCATACAGGGCTTCTACGGTCTGAATTTGGATCTGCCCAAGCTGCCAACTGCTGTACCCAGGCTGCATAGATCCACAGTTCTCACCGATTCACTTGCTTTTCATTGGCATATCTGTCTGTGTACCATCTTATCCAAATGTCCTGTTTTGGTTAGTGAGACATTTTATAGTACTGTAGTAACGATTATGTTTTGTTTATGTGTTGTCAGTAAGTTTCTTTTGTAGTTCACTATATTTAGCAGAGTAACATTTATATGCCATTTATTTTTGGTAACTAACATTGTCATTTATTTTTGGTAACTAACATAACTGCAGTGATAGACTGGGAATGAATCTTACTACTATTATAAGTTCAGGAGGAAATGTGTTTCATCAAAGTGAAGGTAAATCATTTATGCTGCATTCAGATCGCAAATGCCGGATCCTACCCGGTAAGAGAAACGTGTACTTACCGGGTGGGATCCGGCATTTGCGCTCCGTTGCTGGCTTTCCGACCTGGCAATATACCGGGTCGGTTGCCATAGCAGCGGAGGGCGCAGCAGCAGCAGGGGCGGGGGTGGAGGCGGCGCTGGGAGATGAGCTCATCTCCTGCGCCGCCTCTCCCTATGCTGTGAATGGGAGCCGTGTCGCATCGGAACGGCTCCCATTCACACTGCGCCTGACCCGGTAATCAACCCGGTAATAACCCTTCTTTTTTACCGGGTTGAATTACCGGGTCAGGCGACCCGCTAATTCTGAAAAGGAGCTTTCACATCGCACACTGACCCGTTTCGACACGGCAATATGCCGTGTCGATACCGGGTTTTTAGTGCGATGTGAAAGGGGTATTACTGACCTGCTGGGGCTTTTGTGTACCTTCATTTTGGTGAGCACAAAAAGAATTTAGATTAAACTATATGGACTGGAGATGGATGTCTGACAATTGTTATCAGATGGGCAGATCTTGATTAGTATGGCCATTTATATGTTTGGCCAAATTGGAAAGGTGTCAGATTGGGTCGACCAATATTAGATCGACAGTCACTAGGTCAACCCCATATGGTCAACATGTACATGGTAGACAGGGTCAAAAGGTTGACAGTGCAAAGGGAGAGATGGAAATGGTCGACACACAAAAGGTCAACAAAGTTTTTTTTTTTGTTTCTCTGGGTGTCGTTTGTATGTTTAACCACATGTGACCCCAATTAGCATACCACATCCCCTTGCATGGCTTGCTACTCTCACCATCCAAGCGCAGTCCACGTGGATAGTAAAGTATAAAAGAGTTGTAGAAAAAAAAATGGAAAAACGCCCTAAAAAAATGTGTGTCGACCATATGCGTGTCAACCATTGTCATGTCAAACTTTTGTACCTGACGACGTAATGCATGTTGACCGTATAAGGTCAACCTATTGACTGTCGTCCTATCATCTGGATACCAAATGGAACTGTGATCTTGTCGCTCAGCTATCAGTGTGGAGAGCTTTATTGTCCGATCACCTCTGACAGAAGGTACCAGGACACAGTGGTATGAATAATGCTTCTGAAGGTGCAGCTGCTACATTCTTATCTTGCAGTTCATAATCCTGCTTCAATTAATAGTATTATAGTTATTGTTATTTGTCACTTTACCTTATCTCACCCTGTGCTTTCACAGAATCAATAATTATTAGCTGAGGAAAGCGTGACCTCAGACACAAAGAAGCAGCTAGAGTCAAACATCCTGAAGGCTTTATTATGTGTACAACAAGGTAGCAGTCAGTTACAGCTTTACCACACTATGGTCTATGTACTAAGATTGGAGAGAGATAAAGTGGATGGAGCTAAAGTACCAACCAAGCAGCTCCTGTCAGTTTTCAAACACAGCCTGTAACATGGCAGTTAGGAGCTGATTTTAGTTTCTCTCTGTCCACTTTATCTCTCTCCAAGGCTTAGTACATAAACCCCTAAAAGTCTTCCCTGACCAGCCACTAGCTGGGATCTAGCTTTAACCTAACAACAATACCATCGTTAAACTTAAGACGGGGGGGGGGGGTTATAAGTCGGGGGAGAGGTACACAGCTGATGAGCTAGGGGACCCCTTAATCCTGCACAGTTTGTGCGGTGTGTATCTAAGTAGAGGGAGAAAAGGGACATGCACATACTCGTACTTAATGAAACAACCAGACAATGGACCTGATACGGAGGTGGATGCTTCTTCTGGTGGTCATCCATCTGCAACTTTGTGCATATGCTGATACAAAGCTCTTCCCTGGTGTACATATGATTGTGCAAGGACTGAGACGCCCACCATCAGCATCCGTAGGCGCTGTAATAACGCTTGGTACATCTTGAGATGCCACCATTGGTCGCACCATCAAATCTTGCACCAGCCCTATGGCAAGTACAGATTTACCGTCTAAGTATGTCCTCCTCTTGTGTGTATGCACACACTTGTGACACTCGCATAACACGCCCATTACAAGGACCATCACTGTGCATCTGTTACTCACCTCTCAGTCACAGCCCAGGAACTCCCAGCACTTTCCCACAACATCTCTGATACCATGCGTCTCAATCACAGCAGCGCCTCTGTGTGCGCACTCTGTGTGACCGAAGCGCCGTAGAAGGCTTTTGGGCTTTTTTCACACACTAGCAGTAGTAAATGGTTAATCAACTCTGTGAACATCAGCATTGCGTGCGACTCTGAATAAAGCCCAATAGGTCCAATTCATTTTACCAGCAGACTTACACAGTCACTATTTATACTGCCCCTGAGATTCAGATTCATGTGTATATAATAAAGGTATTCACTGTCACTGAATCTGATTTTCAGTACTCATAGAGGTAAATGTAATAGCCTCCCTTTTAAATGATTGCCACTTTAAAGCATCTGTCAGACTCGCCAAGAGTTCGTTGACGCATGCAAGCCGCAGGCTATAACATTTACTCCATAGGGGGGGTATCCAATCGGGCACAAGGTTTTGACTGCAAAAAACCTTGCAGATCTCACACCCAATTTTGGTTTACTGCGGGTATGCACACTAATGATATCCGTGGCACCCAATAATAAAAAAAATGCTTTCTGGGTTTCTGCGTAGAAAACCCCACAGTGCGAGAAAAAAAAAAAAAAAAGCATGATACTTACCAGTATGGTGGTCTCTGCAGCTCCCAGTGGTCTCTCCTCCATCTTTCTACTGGGGAGGGGGCGGCTGGGAGGGGAGGTGGCTACTGGGGGATGTAGTTCTCCCCACTGCTGCATCCAGACATACAAGGCAGGCGCTCCCACACACATACTGGGGTCACACACACACAAACACTCACACATACTTACCACACACGCTCCTGCAGTAGACCAGATCCTGTCAGGCTGGAGGAAGAAGACACTGCTTCGGAAGGTGAGTAATTAATGACTACTTAAGCTAATTGGAAACTTCCAATTGCTTAATCAGTCATTAGAGAAGGTGTTGCAAGGGTGCCAGAGTAAGTCCCGCTGATTTTTCCTAAAAATAACAATTTTAGGAAAATCAGACTTGCTCTGGTAGTGACTGAAAAAATATAGAAATCACTGTGTCTCATTTTCTTTCCTGCAAATGAACAGAAAACACACGCGCACAAGTGAATATGCCCCATAGAGTGAGTGTCTTGGTTTCCCGAGGGTCTGCGCTGTAAGACACTGAAGGATAAATACTGAGCCCTGACAAGTCTGAGAGGACAGACCCTTTCTTTCACCTCTGCTCCCAGTGCTCCTCAGACTCTGGCTGCTGAAATTAAGAACCCAGAGGAGAAGGCAGACAGTGGTAAGGATGGCTATACAGATTTTACACAGGCAGGGGTCATGACCTCACTTGATCAGCTTCTGTGTTAGAGACACATGGCTCAGTGGTAGTGTTGACCATCGATGGTAGATGGTTCTAAAACATTAGGGGGCAGAAGCCATCAATATTTATTTTTCTCCACACATGCAGATGGTGCATGCACAAAACACCGCTGTGAATCGTCCACCATAGGCATCAGACCATCGATGGATGGTTGATGGCCAACCCTACATGAATATCTGATCTGAGGGGAGGGTTGTTAGATCCTGGTAAAAGTAAATGCCATTTTAAAGCTATCAAGTACATCCTGTAAAATGATATCTAGAAGCTCTTTGGTTGCTGTGGTCAAGATCTCCAAATGGCTTCTTTAGAAGGTTTGACACATCTCCCTATTGTTATTTTTCTGCTATGTTTCAAAAAAACTCATCCCTTCTATAGCTGATATTATGAGTATTTAATAATTTTTTACTTTGCTTTACTTCTTCCTTTAAGCTTACTGGAATGATTTCCGGGAGGTGAAGGAGAGTAACTTGCAGCTAGCACACACTTCTTAATGTGATATGAAGGTGCGCATGCTGCCTTCTACCTGGCTACTGTAGTGACCACTCAGAAGCCAGTGCCCAGCAGTGCTCTTGCATCCCCTCATCTGGGGCAGAAGTATAATCAGCTGCTTGGAAGCTCTTGGAGAATGTGGCAAAGTGGCGAGTACTGAACATTTGCTAGAAGTGTATCACTTCTTGGTGAGTAGTACTACAAGTAAGGGGCACCCTGGTAAGCAGTAGTAATACCGAAACTAAGGGACATCTTTATAGCCAACTACCCAACTAATGGGCATCATCATGGGTATATGCAACTAATGGGTATTTTGGTGGGCATTACTGAAGTTGATAAGCATACTCGGAGCCACCATCAGGAGGGTACTGAAGGCACAGCTGTCCCAGGTCTGGCCTCTCTGACAGAGAGGGGAGGGTCCAGTCCGCTCATGCTGTCATCGGCCTGCCGCTGTCTGTCCCCGTCCGTCCACCTGCAGCTCTCTATTGAAAATGTCCCTCTCAAAATGGGCGCGCCTCAGAGGAGACAGTTATTAAAGATACTAGAGGTGCTCTAGTATCTTTAATAACTGTCTCCTCTGAGACGGTGGCCATTTTGGGAGGGATGTTTGCAATTGTTTGGATCAGGTTGGCATATGGATATATAATATTTTTTAATATATATTTTTATATTTTTATTTAGTTTTTAATATATATTTATTTATTTAAAAAAAAAATTGAGAGGGGGTGGGGCTGCCTATTTTGTCAGTCCTTGGCCCCACAGTTCCTGATGGTAGCGCTGGGCATACTGATGTGCACTACTGCAGATGAGAACCATCCTGGTGAACATTGCTACAGATCTTGGTCATATATATTTGTGCATTACTCTTTGTGACAGGCATCGAATTATGCATAGCTGCTAATGATAATTATCTTAAAAAGCTGTAATTTTACAGGGGGGGGGGGGGCATCTAATTGGATATTGGGCCTAATTCAGACCTGATCGCTGTTGTGTGAAATCGCACAGTGGCCGATTATCGAATGACTGCGCATGCATATGCACAGCGGCAATTATCTGATCGCAGCCCTGTGCAAAAAACGCAGAGGAGCGTTCAGGTCTGAATTAGGCCCATTATGTCTACACATGGGCATCTGATTATCGTTATTGATGGGCATTACTACTAATGGGCATTTTATCTGGAAAGAACTATCCAATGTCATATTACTTTGCAGGGCATTATATAACAGGCATATTGTGGGTCATTATTCCTGGCATATTGCATTTTATTGAGAGCTGTCATTGCAGATTGCATTATCTTGAGAATTAATAACTGTATTAGATCTCACCTGGTATGGTTATTGTTATTAGGTCCTGCTGGGTCAGCATTATCACATGGTAAATCATGTTAGTATTTACCAGTGATGCACGGTATTATATTGCTGGGTATTTTTACACAGAGGTTTGATGCTCATCCCTATGCACTGGGAAACTAGAAAAAAAAAAAGGAGGACAGTAGGTGGAGCAGCCATGTCTTCCCAACGTATGGAAAGGATAGTATGTGTTTTATGTGTTTAACGTGAAGTAGGTGTATATACTGTATTTGTGTTGGTATTTACTATGCTTTGACTTCAGTTATCCCTACAAAGGTTTTTTCTAATGCCTTTTGTGCACCATGTAATTCCAAGCCTCAAGATACATAAGGACATATAGTACAAGATTCTTGCTTGTGTCAATCAAGTATTAATCATAGCCCGGAAAAGGGTGTTTGAATTGTTCTTTTTATGTCACAGGCAAGGGAAGGAGACAATAATTATCATTATCCTTTAATTGGAGAGGCAACATATTAAATAGCATTGTACACTGTTTAAAAATCCAATAATTGACATTGTACAATAAGATGCAATAGGAGGTAGTGATGGTGCTATCCATATGATCTCACAATCTAAAAGGTGTAAGGAAAACTTGACAGTGCAGCTAGAGATACTGCTTCTCATATTACGGATATCAGTATTACGTACAATAGCTGGCAATTCCACACACAAAGGTCATGCTGAAGAAATATGGCAATAACAGAGTTGTATAATGCGGATTTTGGACAAATTCATCCTCTAATAATTCTCGTTCATTTTAACCAAAAACCTGCTAAATTACATTATAAGCAACTTTTACATAAAATATATTTAACTGTATTGCTACAAAATTCAGATGCAATCAAATAATTACTGAATGAAAGAATTAATTATAATAGTGATATACCAAATTATATCTTAGAAAGAACTATGTACAATAAACATTTAGCAAAATTGTTGCCCTTTGCATGACCAGATATGTCTGGTAATATCAGCTGTGGCCCTTATACACATTTCCTTATAACTCCCACAGGAATGACCTCTTTTCACACCCCGGGGTCTCCTCTCCCTTTCTCTCTCTGTGTTTCCTATCTACTAATTGCTATTGATTAGTTTGAGCCATTACATTTCCTCATTCCTCATCCCCCCTCCTATGTGCTTCACGAGTGCATGACTAAGAGCAGATGCTAATGTTCTGTTGCCCCATGAAATTTTGGCCTCTATGAAACACAAGTGGTTTATGGTGAAAAATCTGCTAATACTTGAAAGCAGCAGATCACAACAATTGTACACATATAAGGCATCGTGTGATTGTATATCGCTTTTGAGGAAAAGGCTACCATATAGGGATTATTGCATTCCGCATAGTTACACCATATGTTAATAAAAGGTGCTTTAGCCAAATCCTTAGAAAGGCATCTTATATAAGAGCATTAAGAGATCTTCGTTACACATATTTGCGCAAATGTGTGAATAAGCCCCAAAGCCGCATCAAGGCGTCTCTGTATATTTGGGGTCCCTAGCGCTATATCTGAGTGCAGGGTGTGGCACCCCAAAACACCAGCATAAGCCAGAAAGCCCAGTGTTTATATCTGGTAACGGTTATCAGTCAGGGTGCTGGGGGAAACAAATGCCTTTTTTTCTTGCTTAGAAATACCCCTCCCTTTCGAGCACCTGAATGATATCACTAAGCTAATTGAGCATCTACCAATATATATATGTTTGTTGTGAGAGGCAGAGAGGTTCCTGCATTAGGAGGAGGTGCAGGCCCTGACATGCCACATGGAGCATTATGGGGTTGCTCCAAGGTAGGTAGCTCTTAGCTTAGACATATTGTAGTAAGGAGCCATTATCATGTGGCTCCTTGCTGGTTAATCTTAGACCCAGATTGGGGTAATGGAGGTGTGAGGTGTGGTGCCTCTGGACTGGCTGAGCTGGATGGCCTTAGTGTGGCATACCTTTACATTCTATTAACACTTTTCACTTATTAATTTTTTAACACTATTTCTCTATTTTAATTGCATTTCATTTTTGTATCACTTTCTCTATAGCTTTGGCTTCCTAAATACTAATTTATTAACACTATAGTTTTTTCACTGGTATGCTACGCTGGGCTTTCTGGCTTATGCTGGTGTTTTAGGGTGCCACACCCTGCACTTAGATATAGCGCTAGGGACCCCAAATATACAGAGACGCCTTGATGCGGCTTTGGGGCTTATTCACACATTTGCGCAAATATGTGTAACGAAGATCTCTGAATTCTATTATCATGTGGAATTTATATCTGGTTACGGTTATCATTCAGGGTGCTGGGGGAAACAAATGCCTTTTTTTCTTGCTTAGAAATACCCCTCCCTTTCGAGCACCTGAATGATATCACTAAGCTAATTGAGCATCTACCAATATATATATATATATATATATATATATATATATATAAGAGCATTAAGTAAAGATTCATATAAAATCACCATCGGACAATTTATAACGTAACCGATACCGATAGGCACAATACCTAACCTGGCTGCGGACCAGCTTGTGAAAACTAAACACTGGCAAGGTAGTTTAAATTCGGTGGATTCCAGCTGGTAGAATTTTCCATGAACGCTTTAGTAGAGATCTGGTTACCCTAACCCGCCTCCCTAATTGTAAGGGTCACCTATATATGCTATAAATACATGCCCATGGGCTATGTCATATAACAGGATGCATGTGCGTATGTGTGTGTGTGTGTGTGTGTGTGTGTGTGTGTGTGTGTGTGTGTGGTGGGGCGAGGGGGGGGGTACAAAGGAAACTTTAGTAGGCTGCATCTGGCCTGTAGCCTAATGATTGGCAGCCCTACCCTAATCTATACATATTGCTTTTTTGATAATGACAGTGTCATGAGGCGTTTAGAAAATGGTTTTGTTCAGTATTAGTAAAAAGGTGGCATTGGAATGTTTTAATCCAAACACAGTTCTCAGTTTAAAATAAACCACATTGCCTGGAGGTGAGTTGTGAAAGGAAGAAGTGGGTGTGACTTTTTTTTATAGTAAGGAAACAGACATAAACTATACCTGTTTGAAATGTAGCAGATCTTATGTCCCATACACACTAGACGAGAATGTAAAAGATCTCGCTCAGAAGGGCCAATCTGAGCGAGATCTTTTACTTTCTCGTCCAGTGTGTACACTCAATGTCATTAATGATGCGCACTCCTGCGCATCGTTAACGACCTCCTCACTCGTCTTACATGTCTTACATGTACAGCCATGCTCTGAACTATATTTATAAGAACACAACCAATCCAGTTACTAGCACAGGTGTCCGAACAGGAGGGGCAAGGGCCGGCTTGGACCCCCCCAAATATTTGAGAGGCGCCAGTGTACTGGGTCAGTGTCAGGACAGAGATAGTCCCCTTTCCGACTGCTCAACCTCCTCCCTCCGCACAGACCCTCTTCACTTCCTCCCCCCTGATCCAGCTCCAGCCCCTACAGTGTGTGGCTAGTAACTGTGTGGACCAGCCCTTCACCTTACTCACCTCCCACTTCATATGTCCCCCACCCCCCTCTTCTCCCTCAGCTCACTCTTCATCCTTTCCCGACCCCCTTCCTCGCGGCAATCCCAAATAGCAACAATTCGAAATTCTTTAAAACTCAATAAATAATAAATGGGCCCCTTATTGTGGTCTAATGCACTATTACCTCTATTCTTCATAGAGTCCTTTGTGCTGTTTTTAACATAAGTGTATGCATATGTGTGTTTGGATGGATAGATAGATAGATAGATAGATAGATAGATAGATAGATAGATAGATAGATAGATAGATAGATAGATCGATCTACCATCAGGTAGGTGGTATGGTGAGGAAACTGAACTGTACTGTACTGGTGGTACAAGGTGCTGATAGGTGTTGTAATATGCACAACAGCAGCCACTTGGGAGAGAGGTATACCAACCTCTGAATTGAACAATGCAAAAATCACATACCCAATTGGCGCTTAGAAATGCATACAACAATTTTATCAAAATAATTAAGTATTTATTAAAATAGTAATAGCACAAAATATGCTCACCCCCCAGGGGTATTCAAATTTACATAATACAGCACAATATTAAGACAGCAGATATTTGCTACATGTATATAATAAGATGCTAAAACATTCCGCTGTTGCAACAATGTATCTACAGTATGTTACAAGTATAATATATTTACCAGGTAAGATAACACGCCGATATGTGTTGGCAATGGATGAACGGTCAGCAGCTGGAGGTGGTGATGTCCTATCTCCACTGTCCACAGCAGGGACAGAGCTGTCCATTCCTGCGGCGAGTGCCGCTTCTGGACTGTGCAGTGGATCTCGTGTGCAGTGGAGCTGGCCGGGCAGGGAGACACAGGCGTGCTCAGACGGGCATCGCCGGAGGGGGGAGAGTTTTCACTCCCCCGCTTCGGCAAACAAGATGATAATACATCTTGTCGATGTCCTCTCCTGCTTCGCCTTGGTAATAAAGCGAAGCGGGAAGTGTTATAGCTGCACGATCCATGCCGCTATAATACATTTACCTCCTGATCCCCAGGGAAACCAGCCAGCACATATATCACGTAAAAGATAACATGTATGTTTACATGTGCTAAGCGGTTCCCCCCTGCACTATATGGTCATCGCTGCAGCCGCTGCTGATTGCGGCGCCCTGATTACTAGTAATTAGAAACATCATTGGTAGGTTAAGGTCTCTGTCTTGGCAATGTCATTATTTAATAGTGAGTTTGATTCACACTTTCCAATGCTCCTGGAATTTCCAGGAATTTTCCCAAATTTGGGGGCATATTTTCCCAGAAGTCAGGACAGATCACAGATACCGGCCACTTTCATGAAGTGGGTGGGCAGGGGCGTATTCAGGTGAATCGCTAAGAATCTCATCATCATCGACCTGCCAACCCACGACATACAGTAGTACCACTAATCATATCCCTCCCCCCAAATATGATTTGATTCAGCCCACAAAATGGGCACTCCACTGTGGAGTTGATTAATTTGCTCAGAAGGATCCAACATACAGTACCTGTAGCTGCGCAGAATATCAAACATTATGGGACAGAAATACTGTTTGTTTTTACTCACACTTCTGTCCTTGGCGGTCGTGTCTTTGGTCTAGCGGCTCTAGGCCCATCCCTTGCATTGTGGCTGTGCTATCTGTCCGCAGTGTGACAGTTCCTGGCTGGAAAATCCATGATGCATTAGTCTTCTTACTAAAATATCTATCTATCTATCTATCTATCTATCTATCTATCTATCTATCTATCTATCTATCTATCTATCTATCTCAACTCTACACCATTCTGAGCTGGGGATTACTCTGTAACAACCATGGATGTGTCTTGTGTGATTCATATCTCTTTAGAATTCTGGTAAATAAGTATTTTCAGGAGTTGAGGTAATGATGAAATGTTTGCAGTTAACCCAGCTAATACACCGTGATCCGGTGTCACAATCGTTTATACAACACAGTGTTATTAGGTCAGCAGCACAAACTCTGTCATACAGCTCAGCTGAAATATGTGAGCTCCACAGGTCATTAATGAAGTGCAATAGCTTTCACGGATATAAACTGTAGTTTAATAGGACTAGCCAATTTGCCACACTCAATGTTCCTAAAAGTAATCACACCCAGCCAATAAGATTTAGGAGTTACAGATCAGTATGATTTGACATAAATAAACAAGTGGGAGTAATCGTAGGTCTCAATACCGACAAATGGCTCTGTACAGTAAGCGGATATATTGTACTGTGGTTGAAGTAAACTGGTATACAAGCTGGTATGTGGGTGGTTGTTAAGGCGACCACACTTAGGTCACCAGTCAAAAGGTCGAGCACTATTGGTCGGCAAGCATTAGGTCAAAATGGACAAAAGGTCGACGTGGCAAAGGTAAACACAGGAAAAAGTCGACATGAGTTTTTCACTGTTTTTTTTAAAATCATCTTTGTAACTTTTCCATATTTTATGATCCACGTAGACTACGATTGGGAATAGTAACCTGCCCGAAGCTTCGCTCGCCATGCGAAGGGACATGGTGCACTAATTCCTGCTGATTTTATGGAGTAAACAACACCAAGAAAAGTCAAAACACTCATGTCGACCTTTAGCCGTGTCTACGTTTTCGACCTTTAGTCGATGTTGCCTTTTTCCTGTGTCGACCTAGTGTATGTCGACCAATAGTGTTCAACCTAGTGATTGTCAACCTAGTTAGGATCAGCCCAATGATCCATACCCATACAACTCACCAGCAGGTGATCAATTGTTACAATTCATTTGTCTTCAATGCTGGAAGCATAGTGACTGTGTTATTTGCATACTGTATGTCTCAGTACATTTTGGTCTCCAAAAAAATGACTGCTGCTCACTAATAAATATACACTCAGACGTAGAATTCAATTCACATAAAACTGATGTTCTGGTAAAACTTTATTATCCTTAGCAAATTGAATAAACCTGGCACTCTAATATGCCATAGGCAGGGACTTTAGTATTATAGCCAGTTTTCTGCATACTGAATTTTATTCTAAGGGGCAGATTTATAATTTCTCAGAGAAAGGTAAAGCCCTGTCTATTGGTGGTTGCCCATCTCTGACTTTATGCAGATGTCGCTATAAACTCCTTCCCTCGTACATGTTTGGTCGAATGTGCAAGTACTAAGACGCCCACTTTTAATGTCCACGGATGTTGTAATACCGATTTGTATGTCCTTAGATGCCACCATCAGTCGCACCATCTAAACTTGCACCATGGCAGGCGAATCTTCTCCATCTGACCATGGCCTCATATACCTGCAGCTGTGCTTCTGGGAATGCAGCCACTTGCGCTAACGGCCCATGACACACCCAAATATATACCCACTGAAAGGACCATTTTTGTGTACACTACTAACCACCACCCATGAGAGTTGGGTGACATTGAGCCATAATTTTTATGCTTTTTAACACTCACGCCAAAATTCAATTAGCCGTGGCAGATTACTGCGGACTAATTGATCCCCTGGGGCTATCTAATTAGCCCTGAATTAAGGCGTTATCGGGATTGTTTTTCACCTCCCTCAGCGGTGCTTGACGGGTGCCGCAATCCTGTTAATGCATGAATCCGTGAACTTTTCATGGATTCTGTTAATGCCCGTTCCCCCATGTTAACGCCTGTTAACACGGTACTTTAACGGGCGTTAACAAGACTATCGGGTGAAATCGGGAGTCTAATTGATCAGAGGCTACCACCTGTTTTTACGAGCAGAAATTTGTCTAAACTAGTGTAGCAATGTTTTCTGGCTTGCAAACAGCATCGCAGATGGCACTTAGGTCAGATTATGCCGGTTACCACGATTAAACACCCGTCTTAAGGTGTGGTAACCGGCATCTCCCGACTAAGTGCAGGGCGCGATGGGGACAAATGAATAACTCTAGGACCTTCCTCCCAGCGCTATTCATATCAGGCCCCCTTAAATGTTAAAAAATATCTAAAATTAGGGCTAAAATTTAACCCAATCAAAATCCCTATAGTTTCAGGGACTTGCAGGTCCCTGCCATTTGGGTACTTTTAATCTTTTATATATAGACACACACACACACACACACACACACACACACACACACACACACACACCGACTAAACTGCTCCTCCTAATCCTGGCAGATGCACTTTGAAAATACAAACCTTTCAGGACTGGGATGAGCAGGGCAGAGAATGAGAGCTCCTTATTGGGTGTAATTTATCCCCACTTGCAATGCTGCCTTACTATTGAAAGAGCAACAGTGAGAGTAATCTGGGTACACACTAGACAATATGTCACCCTACCCGGCGGATTGGAGCGGTATATCGGGTACATAGTCTTGTGTGTACCCATGATATGCACACTCCGCGGGTCACTAACAATGTCCCTGGTTGTCCCCGCAGCATGGCTGACTGGGGAAGTCGCTACCGATGACATGCTGTATTCTACAGCATGTCGCGTGGCTCCTGGCATTTGCAAATGTGTATGTACTTGCCACATGCTAAGTCCTGTTGCCCGTTAGATCAGCTGGGTATCCACATGGTTCGGGATCCGGTCTTTAAGTCGACAGTAAGTAGGTCGACCACTAGTGGTCGATAGTAAGTAGGTCGACATTGTTTATAGGTCGACAGGGACTCTAGGTCAACATGTTCTAGGTCAAAATGACAAAAGGTCAACATGAGTTTTTCAATTATTTTTTTTAAAAACTTTTTAATACTTTACGATCCACGTGGATTACAATTGGGAAGTTGAGAACGGTAACCTGTGCCGGGCGCAGCGGTAGCAGAGCGAGGCACCTTGCCCGAAGCTCGCGAGCCATGCGAGGAGACACGGTGCACTAATTGGGGTTCCCGGTCACTGTACGGAGAAAACGACACCAAAAATGTAAAAAAAATATAATGTCGACCTTTTCTCATGTCGACCTAGAGTCCCTGTTGACATAGAAACCATGTCGACATACTTACTGTCGACCAATAGTGGTCGAACTAAACAGTGTCAACCTAAGTCTAATCTACCTAACATACCACACCTCATGGCACAGTGGGTACCCAGTTTAGGGTGATATTCTAATCAACAACCAATCAACTTACTCTATTGTCTCCTCCAGTAGGTAAGAGCACTCCAGTCACTTCTAAGAGCAGCCACCTCTAAACACGACAGAGCCAGCTAATCTGTTAGTAAAGCATTCAGTAGCTGTGGGAGGGGCAGTCATCTGGTCTGTTCTTCATATGCATTCAATATTGTAATTATAAATTACTATAAAAGTATTATCATCATTTTTATTTTTTTATTTAGGATGAACTCCACGCATAACTTACCATCTTTATTTATTTATCCACCTGTACCAATTCTTTTTCAACAAGTATGCAAATAGCCATGTTTCTTATTCCTACTATCAATTAATCACTTGGACTCCAGGCAACGTTTTCTGTAAAAATTGTAATTGGATTTCCTCCCACTTTGATCTCACCAAACAAATACAAAATAAAACAACAGGTTAGCAGCAATGTATGCTAACAAACAAAATATCCGGGCTGCCGGAGGTGCAGGATATTCTTAACAGGACAAACATGCTTAGCCATGCCCTTAAGTTAGAGTGACCATAATACCCCTTTTACCTGGGACGCTCATGGATTACACAGGTTCTGTGGCTGGCTGACTTCAAGCCTACATTTCATCTGGTTTTAATCAGCCACAGAACCTGTGTAATCCATGAGCGTCCCAGGTAAAAGGAATAATATGGTCACTCTATCTAAGTACCACATTTCTAATAGCGACCCAGTTAATGGCTCAGGGAGAGACAATCTAGACGCATGCTTACTAGGTCCTTTACTTCAGCAGGCGTATTGTAAAATACTGATGGGGGACATATGCTCTCCATGCATGAATTGGGATCATTTTCCTCTAAAATAATGTTATTGCCACGACTTAACACAAAGTACTGGCACATTATCGAGTACTTTGTGTTAAATTAGTGGAAATAAATTTCACTTAAATCAATCATGGTTCCCTAAGATGGTGAATATATTGTATAGCCACGCCACTGTACCTATACCATTACATGTACATATATAATTATGTATATGTATGCTGATTAGTGTGTCTGGATTGCTGCTGTGTATGGTGCTGTAGAACTTTGCGGTGCTCTATAAATAAATATTGATAAGAATAGGACAGTACATATGGCGTAATGGTTAGCATTACTGCCTCACAGTACTGAGGTCATGGCCCTGTGTGGAGTTTGTATATTCTCCCCATGCTTGCGTGAGTTTCCCTGGGTACTCCGGTTTCCTCCCACACGCCAAAAATATACTGTTAGGCTAAATGGCTTCTAAGAAAATGAACCTTAGTGTGCATGTGGTAGGGAACATAAGGGGTTATTCAGAGATGGTCACAGATTTTGCTATCACAGCAAAATCTACAACCATACTACTTATGTGCTGGGGGCCGCCCCACGATGCGATTGTAATTCAAGTGTAATCGCATCGAATAGAGGTCGACCCCTGCCTACGCAGCATAGGCGCGCAGGAGGGGCACCACTGCCATGTTTTTTATTGCAGGAAACGCAGGCGACATCATCGGCCGGCCCCGAAAATGGACATGACACACCTGTGTTTCCTGTCCTCCTCCCCCCAATGCTGCACCGCCACCCCCAGATGCCCCCCGCTTATCAATCACGACACAATTGAATCCTTTATGACAGCCTGAGCATGTGAATTACGTACGCAGACGGCAAACCCCAGGGCTTTACAGTGAATGCAACGGCTGCGTTCAGCTCCGAATAAGGGCGATAGAATGTAAGCTCCACTGGGGCAGGGACTGATGTGAATGGCCAAAAAGATTCTCTGCAAAGTGCTGCGGAATATGTATGCGCTATATACATAACTGGTAATAAATAAATCATAAAAATAATAGTAGTAGTAGTAGTAGTAATAAGAACTACAGAACCAGCAGCTATTGACTATTAATAGCCTACCTGTCACCTATACAAGTGGGGGCAGATATTTTGTGGGATAAGTCAATATTTACACATATGGAGCATAATAATTCGCTTGGAACTAGCTCCTAGTTGGCTCAGGACATAAAATGGCTGCCTTCACTTTTAATCTGTGACACTTTAAAAGTCACTATGGTCTAAAACCTGGAGATTGTATTAATGTTTGCTACAGCAAAATACCTGGGCACACAAAGGCATGCACAAAATACTATATTCAAGCCCACATTGAGTCATAACATATGTTTTACATTACAAGCACATGGTATGTGTGAGCTACCGGTAGGTCCAACAAAAGAGTCCTATAACATTATCAGGGGCCTATGTGCTGAAAGTGAAACTAAGGATGCCCAGTTACTCGTTATCTATGTACCTTTCTACAATAATATGACTAGAGACAGCTGGTGATGTGATGGAGATCCCTGTAGCATGGCATTTACAGGCATCAGTGTGTGTTGTGTCCCCATTGCATTGGCAGTGCAGAAGCTGCCCGTTGTGTTACCAGATTTTGTGCATAAAAGTATTTTGTGTTTGTGCTGCTCGCTGCAAGTCAGGGATATGGGAAAGTGGTGATGGGAGGGAGGGATGTGGGACTGTGTGTCTCTGGCTCAGCTCCTGATCTGCTGATTAACTCCTGAGGTATGCCAGGAATCCCTGCACTGGAACAATGCGCCTCCCAGCAGCAGGACAAACCCACGTGGAAGGAGCCACAAAGGGGACGAGGAGGAGGAGGAGGTTCATCGCCCTCACTACTATCACCTCCAGAGTACACCCACACAGGCCCCGGTACCTCCGCACTGCCCGCCAGGCCCACCCCTGGCAGGATCTCAGAGGGCAGCATTGCTGCAACAGGCGTGGCCGGCCTCCTCCTGCAGGATCACCCGCTGTTGGGACAGGCCGCGCTGTGTGGGCAGGCGCTAGTGTAGGCAGACCCAGCCTCTCTCTTTTTTTTTGTTAATGAAAGTTCCAGGAACATCGTCTTCCTGCCCTGCCAGTTGATCCAATAGCGACAACAGCCCCCATCTGACCCTTACTACGATACCACTGACGGCGGGGGTAGAGGCATAGGACAGGCGCTGCTGGCAGTGCAGGGGGCATCTGGGCATTTCAAGGGGCACTGCCACCACCGTGGATTCTGTACAGCACAGGATGATCTTTTCCAGTGTGCCCATGAGGCTACCCACCGGGAAACTGGTGAGCACTCCGTACTGGCCCGTGGTGGGCACTGTTGGCATGGAGAGAGAGAGAGAGAGAGAGAGAGAGAGAGAGAGAGAGAGAGAGAGAGAGAGAGAGAGTGTGTGTGTGTGTGTGTGTGTGTGTGTGTGTGTGTGTGTGTGTGTGTGTGTGTGTGTGGCGGCTTTGTTGGCAAGGACGCAGAAGTGTGTGTAGAGTAGTAGACGGTGGGTGAGCAAGTGAGCATGTAACCCATTCATTCCCAGGACGTCCGACAGACACATTCCTGGGCACGTAGACAAGTGCTGAATGCTGTACAACTCTTGTCTCTAGCACAAAACAAGCAGACTCCTTTATATATATATATATATATATATATATATATATATATATATATATATATATATATATATTTATTTCTTTTGTCAATTTTAATATAGCAGTGACTGATATATCTACAGTATAAATCTGGTGTAATTGTAAGGTGTCTGTTAATATTATTGGGCACTGCTAAAAAAAATCCCCAAAAAGTATTGTGCAACCTTATATTGTGACCAGGAACCAGGAATATGTTGTATATTGCTAGCTTCACTATCTACTATACTATATATTATAATTGTTTTCTTGGGCCATTGTGAATACTGAGCTGTATTTCTTTTTTTGCACCATGTACGTACATTGGGGGAACAATGTGTGCAGTGTTTCAGTTGTGGCTGTATTGTGAGCCTGATTTGTCACAACACTTTCAGTGGCGTGCCACAGCTTGCGACTGCGACCCTGTACGCAGTTAAAATGGCTCCAGCGTCTTACTTGTGATGCCATGCTGCAAAACCATAGGGTTACTCAGCTGACATGTGCCTAGTGAGTGCATGCGCGATTACTTCTATCTACAGACCATGCACAGGACAATACGCAGCTTTCTAGCTGTGCATGCGGAAACCGTGGAATGCACTTTGCGACCTCCTGAGCCCACTGGGGAGGAGTTGCATTGCAGACCCATTGTAGGTAGAAGTTAACTAATGCCATCTGAAGATAGCAATTTTGGCAGTTTTTAATCAGGGCAGAATTCATTAATAAATAGGCCCCTAAATAACATACTGATGGTCTATGCCAGGCCTGGCCACCCTCTGGCTCTTAGCTGTTGTGAAACTACAACTCCCAGAAGGCCCTGCCACAGTTTTGCTATTATGGAATGCTAAAACTGTGGCAAGGCATGCTGGGATGTGTAGTTTCGCAACAACTGGAGAGCCGCAGGTTTGCCAGGCCTGCTCTAAGCATCTGTAGAATAATTACAAATCCATAGGTGATGCACTATTAGAATGTGTCCCCACCTATGATAGCATTCTTCTGAAAGTCATATATTCTAGTTATACCCATCACCTTTTCAGAAAATAAAATAGAAAAATTGATACGCAGTTCACTTTTACCACTTTAAAAAAAAAAAATATTGTAACTGGGTAATGATTATTCTCCTAAACATCTGTAGGCCCCAATAACTATTTAGACAGATAGTTGGATTGTTATAGTTTATTCAAGCATGACCTATTACTTATGATCCAAGTTTGTTCATGCATGTGTTATTTCCATCCTCCTTAGAGGCCATTTTGCTGATTAATGATAAATGTCCCAAGATAGTTACCAGTGGCAGCCCCTACGTTTAGACCTGGGGGGCTGCAGTATCAATTGTAGCCTTAGAAATACATTTATTTTCATATACTCATCGTGATTTGGTGTTCTAAAATGATTTTCCTTACTAAATGTCCTAAGATTAATATTCTACCTGTTGGCAACTGAACTTGAACACTTTCAAAGACTTTGGGGTATTTATATTTTAATATCACAATTTATTTTCAGTGTACTTCGCAGCAGGGATAATAATTTGTACATGATTATCTCCACTATGTTCTAAATGTACCTCAAAGGGCAAATGTACAGATGTAGCCACGCTTATCTAGCCTGCAGCAAGCAAGTATGCCCGTCACTAGGACGTGTGTGTGCGTCTACGCGCCCGTTGCATACTAAGGTGCAGCTTGGCGTACTAAGGCCATGCCGCATGTGCCCGTGCGGCCTTGCCGCAGGCTGGATGAGTTTGACTGCATCTGTACCAAGCCTTGGAGAGAGATAAAATAGATGGAGATAGTGGAGTAGCTGTTTGAAGAGTTGGTATGGGGGGGGGGGGGGAGATGTATCGGCGCACGTTATGTGCGTTGATTCCGCTCCCCCCCCCCATGTAGTGATGCGGCGGTGTGGTCTGCATGACAGGGGTGCTATGCTGATGTGCAGAGCAATGTAAGAATGGTCAGTTGCACTGACCGTTCCGACACCAGCAGCTATCAATTTCCACAGCTGCAGGTGTCATTGTCCTAACTACACAGCAGGGACAGTGCTGTCCCTGCCTGTGATGGCTGCCGGCGCCGGTCTGCATGCGAGATGTCGCGATAGTAGCGAGGTCTCGTGCATGCCCAGAGGAACTGGTCAAGCAGGGAGACACAGCGCATCAGCACTATGCTAATGTACTGTGTGCTCAGAATGGAATCACCAGAGGGGGGGGGGTTTCACTCACCCACTTCGGCAGACTTAGAGGTTACTACATCTTGACGATGTTCCTTCCTGCTTCGCCTTGGTAGTGAGGAGAAGCAGGAAGTGTTATAGCGGCACGATCCGTGCTGCTATAATACATCTCCCCCAAAGTACCAGCCAACCAGCTCCCATGTTACAGGCTGTGTTTGAGAAATGACAGTTAGGACCTGGTTAGTTAATAATTTATCTCTGTCAACTTTATCTCTCTCTCTCAGGCTTAGGGCCTAATTCAGACCTGATCGCTGTTGTGCGAATACGCAAGGAGGCCGATTATCGATCGAGTCCCAAATGCAAAAGAATTCAGCGTAATTTTATGATCGCTAGGCCTACGCCGGTTGATTGACAGGGAGCGGACATTTGGGGGTTGTAACTGGGCATTTTCTGGTAGTGTCAGGAAAAACGCAGGCATTCCCAAGCGTCACTCGAGGGTGTGTGACATCAACTCCGGCCCCCGATCAGCCTATTTCTTTCGCACTGTGGGAGTAGGTCCTGGGCTATGCACAGACTGCAAAAAACATTAAATGGTGAGTGAGTTGCAAACAGATTTGCAGCTGGCCGGCGTATGCAAAGCTTTTCGCGTGGCGTACGCAGACTTGCACGGGACGGGTAATCACTCTGTCTGGGCGGCGACTATCTGAACGCAAAACTCTGCAAATTTGCAGAAGAACGATCAGGTCTGAATTAGGTCCTTAGTACGTAGACCCCAAAGTGCCAGCCAATCAGCTCCTATCATTTTTCAAACCCAGCCTGCAACATGGCAGTTGGGTAAGCTGATCGGCTTGTACTTTCAGGTAGATGTAATATCTACCATTATGGGGGAGAAGTGGTATAAGTGCATGTTATGTGCACTGATACCGTTTCTCTCCCGTGTATTACTGTGCCAGTGTGTGCTAAATGACAGGGGCAATGTATGAACGGTCAAAGGCACCGCCTTCGAAAGCTGAAGGTGTCATTGCCCATTCACAGCCACTGAAGTAATAGCTGTGGCTGCCAGGCTACATGTAAGACCTCGCACATGTGCACTGGAGCCTGCTGGGAGAGAATACACAGCGCTTCAGCACTAGGCTGATGCACTGGGGTGGGGTGTGTCTATCAGGGATCGCCAGGGGAGGGGGGGGGGGTCCCTCCCGGGTTCCCTCCCCCAGTCCGGCACGAGATGTCCATACTAGTGCTTCCTGCTTTGCCTTGCTAAAGAGGCTAAGCAGAAAGAGTGTACTGGCACAATCTCTGCCAGTATAATACATCTACCCCATTATCTCTCTCCACTTTATCACTTTACAAGGCTTAGTACGTCTCCCCAGGGACAGCAGTAGCGATATCCTGTCATTGCAGGGGTATTGGAGGAGCCTTTCACATTTTTCAAAGACTCCTCCTGGGAAACAGACACTGCGCATGTACACAGTGGGGTCTATTCATGAAGCAGTGAAAAGTGTGGAGAAGTGAACCTGTAGAAAAGTTGCTCATTGCAGCCAATCAGCTACTCAGTACAATTGTACAGTATGCAAATTATAAATGTTACTTTAATGCTGATTGGTTGCCATGAGCAATTTCTGCACTGGCTCACTTCTCCACACTTTTCACTGCTTCATGAATAGACCCCAATATCTGTTACCGAAGCTGTATGGAGGCTGTGGGAGAATGATTGTAAGATCCCTCTCCTCCAATTATGCCTCCATAGACATAGCGGTTTTTACCGCCTTAGGATAATAATAATAAAGAATAATAAGAATAATGAGGACTGTGGTCTGCAGTGATATTGAGCCTTATGCAGGGGATTTCTATGAAACACTAGAAAGGAAATTACGCCTGATTTAGAACTGAGGTATAGATTAATGCAGCACATTGGCATTGAGTTATTTTGAATATTATTTACCCTGATTATGGTTCCACAGATCGGTTGATTAGTGCCAACTAATGGCTTGTATTTACGGGTGGGCGCAGGATTTTTAGCTGCATTTTGTTTGGAGTGCCATACTTATTCCACCTGGTTTACTGTAATGGCTAGTATGTCCAGGAACACGGTGACGGTTATCTTTAGAATGAAGCAAATATTCTATGTTACTGTATAGTGTAATGTCCCAGGTTTATGTATGCTCTGTCCAGTGCTGTGGAGGACTATGCACATCAATAAAGCCAAAAGCTTCTGTAATGTGTATTTGCCTTCATTGATTCTCTGTAAATGGATATCCGCCATTTATCAGTTTTGTTGCGTCCACTCCCTTCATAGTTACCAAAGAACTGGTGTTGGACCTCACTATTATCAAAGCTAGGGAAGAGGCTCCCAGACTGGATGACTCATCCCCCTCCCATGCAGAGGATTAACGCTTTTTATAAGTAGGGATCCATAAGTATATGCACACCTGGTTAGATTGGTGTTGCAGCATTCCATACAGATGCTGCGGTCACTCACGCGCCTCTGCTGCTGCGGTCACTCACGCGCCTCTGCTGCTGCGGTCACTCACGCGCCTCTGCTGCTGCGATCAGGTCTGAATTAGGCCCCAAGTTATTAATAGTAGAGTGCATGTTGTAGACCCAAGTTATGTACTATATCCTTTTTGCGTCTCCAGTCGGAGTGTCTTGGGATTTGGGTGTGTCCCTCATTACCGATACTAGTATAACACTAATAAGAGATGTTCACTTCAGCTTACATAGAAACTTGTGATGCTTTACTCTTAATTCTGGGCCTTAAAGAATCTGAGGAAATCATGTGATTTCTGAGAATTCCAAGGGTTTATGCAGAGAGAAGATTTCACTGCAACATGTTAATGCTGTGTACAAAACAAAGGACACTATTTTCTTACCATTGCTTTGGGGTTCTTCAAGAATTCTCAATATGTTCCTATTTTTGTACCTCCATGTCTGTATCTGCTTATCTTGTTATTCCTTACTATTGCAACAGTGATTTTAAAGATATTATTTAAGGAATTCAAGTCACGCCTTGCATGGATGTAATGTCTTTTGCTGAGAGTTGTAGTAATCCGAATCTGTTTTAGGGAAATTATAAAAATTACAATGATACAGAATGCTGGAGCCTTTATCTGTTTATCCCTATACGAACAACATTTTGGTTAAACGTAACATATTTAAAATGGACACGTACAGGGAGACAATGCAATGAAAGGCAAATTCCAGATAATAAAGACCAAGAAGTGTGTACATCTTTGATTAGTGGTTGCTGGGTGGAACCCCCTTCCACTAAATGAATGATGAGTAAATAAAACCCAACATGATGCGCTCTAGAACAATGAATGAGAAACCTGTTACTCTTTTCAATAATGTGAATGACATATATTGCACACTCCTGCGTACATTCAACTACTTCCTTGTATTAGTCAGCACGCTAAGTCATTGAAAACACTAGCTCAGTGACGCAAGACAGAATGTTACTTTATTTTTATATGTGCTGTTTTCTTGAATATTATTGTAATAATACTGTATGCTTTCCTTTTATCATCTGAAAGCGTAGACTAGGTGTTACCAAGACACAGATGATACCTGCTATATGCAGGCTATTGTGATTGTTTTAGGTTTAATTCGTTTTCCAAGGTCTTCCTATAAGAGACAAAACAACATTTTATTTATTTTTGCACATAGGGGGTAATTCAGACCTGATCGCTCACTAGCTGTTTTTTGCAGCCCTGCGTTCGCATAGTCGCCACCCACCGGGGAGTGTATTTTAGCTGTGCAAGTGTGCGATCACATGTGCAGCCGAGCGGTAAAAATAAAAATAAAACTTTGTGCAGTTTGAGTTGCGATCACTTCAGCCTGTCCGGGGACGGAATTGACGTCAGACACCCGCCCTGCAAATACATGGACATGCCTGCATTTTTCCAACCACTCTCTGAAAACGGTCAGTTGCCACCCACAAACGCCTTCTTCCTGTCAGTCTCCTTGCGATCGGCTGTGCGAATGGATTCTTCGTAAAACCCATCGCACAGCAACGATCCACTTTGTACCCGTGCAACGCGCCTGCTCATTGCAGGCGATCAGGTCTCAATAACCCCCATAGTCAGGATGCTGACATCACAGTAGCGGAAATTACTATTTTCTCTGACGTCCTAAGTGGATGCTGGGACTACGTAAGGACCATGGGGAATAGCGGCTCCGCAGGAGACTGGGCACAACTAAAGAAAGCTTTAGGACTACCTGGTGTGCACTGGCTCCTCCCACTATGACCCTCCTCCAGACCTCAGTTAGAATCTTGTGCCCGGCTGAGCTGGATGCACACTAGGGGCTCTCCTGAGCTCCTAGAAAGAAAGTATATTTTAGTTTTTTTATTTTACAGTGAGATCTGCTGGCAACAGACTCACTGCAGCGAGGGACTAAGGGGAGAAGAAGCGAACCTACCCAACTGGTGGTAGCTTGGGCTTCTTAGGCTACTGGACACCATTAGGTCCAGAGGGATCGACCACAGGACCCGACCTCGATGTTCGGTCCCGGAGCCGCGCCGCCGGCCCCCTTACAGAGCCAGAAGCAAGAAGTGTTCCGGAAAATCGGCGGCAGAAGACTTCTGTCTTCAACAAGGTAGCGCACAGCACTGCAGCTGTGCGCCATTGCTCCTCATGCACACCTCACACTCCGGTCACTGATGGGTGCAGGGCGCTGGGGGGGGGGGGGGGGGGCGCCCTGAGGGCAATATAAACACCTTGGCTGGCAAATCATCACAATATATAGTCCCAGGGCTATATATGTGATAAATTACCCCTGCCAGAATCCATGAAAAAAGTGGGAGAAAAGTCAGCCGAAAAAGGGGCGGGGCTATCTCCCTCAGCACACTGGCGCCATTTTTTCTTCACAGTGCAGCTGGAAGACAGCTCCCCAGGCTCTCCCCTGTAGTTTTCTGGCTCAAAGGGTTAAAAAGAGGGGGGGCACCAAATTTAGGCGCAATATGTGTATACAAGCAGCTATTGGGGGAAAAATCACTCAGTTATAGTGTTAATCCCTGCATTATATAGCGCTCTGGTGTGTGCTGGCATACTCTCTCTCTGTCTCCCCAAAGGACTTAGTGGGGTCCTGTCCTCAGTCAGAGCATTCCCTGTGTGTGTGTGGTGTGTCGGTACGGCTGTGTCGACATGTTGGATGAGGAAGGTTACGTGGAGGCGGAGCAGAGGCTGATAAATGGGATGTCGCCCCCTGTGGGTCCGACCCCAGAGTGGATGGATAGGTGGAAGGTATTAACCGACAATGTCAACTCCTTACATAAAAGGCTGGTTGACGTAACAGCTGTGGGACAGCCGGCTACTCAGCCCGCACCTGCCCAGGCGTCTCAAAGGCCATCAGGGGCTCAAAAAACGCCCGTTACCTCAGATGGCAGACACAGATGTCGACACGGAGTCTGACTCCAGTGTCGACGAGGTTGAGACATATACACAATCCACTAGGAACATCCGTTGCATGATCTCAGCAATGAAAAATGTGTTTCACATTTCTGACATTAACCCAAGTACCACATAAAAGGGGTTTTATGTTTGGGGAGAAAAAGCAGCCAGTGTTTTGTTCCCCCATCAGATGAGTGAATGAAGTGTGTAAAGAAGCGTGGTTTCCCCCGATAAGAAACTGGTAATTTCTAAAAAGTTACTGCTGGCGTACCCTTTCCTGCCAGAGGATAGGTCACATTGGGAGATATCCCCTAGGGTGGATAAGGCGCTCACACGTTTGTCAAAAAAGGTGGCACTGCCGTCTTAGGATACGGCCACTTTGAAGGAGCCTGCTGATAAAAAGCAGGAGGCTATCCTGAAGTCTGTATATACACACTCAGGTACTATACTGAGACCTGCAATTGCCTCAGCATGAATAGTGCTGCTGCAGCGTAGTCTGATACCCTGTCAGATAATATTAATACCCTAGACAGGGATAATATTTTGCTAACATAGAGCATTTTAAAGACGTCGTCTTATATATGAGGGATGCACAGAGGGATATTTGCCGGCTGGCATCCAGAATTAATGCAATGTCCATTCTGCCAGGAGGGTATTAGAGACCCGGCAGTGGACAGGTGATGCTGCCTTTAAAAAGGCACATGGAGATTCTGCCTTATAAGGGTGAGGAATTGTTTGGGGATGGTCTCTGGGACCTCGTATCCACAGCAACAGCTGGGAAGAAAAAAAATTTACCTCAGGTTTCCTCACAGCCTAAGAAAGCACCGTATTTTCAGGTACAGTCCTTTCGGCTTCAGAAAAGCAAGCGGGTCAAAGGCGCTTCCTTTCTGCACAGAGACAAGGGAAGAAGGAAAAAGCTGCACCAGACAGCCAGTTCCCAGGATCAAAAATCTTCCCCCGCTTCCTCTGAGTCCACCGCATGACGCTGGGGCTCCACAGGTGGAGACAGGTGCGGTGGGGGCGCGTCTCGGGAACTTCAGGGACCAGTGGGCTTGCCCACAGGTGGATACCTAGGTTCTGCAAGTAGTATCACAGGGATACAAGCTGGAGTTCGAGGCGACTCCCCCTCACCGTTACCTCACATCAGCCTTGCCTGCTGCCCTCGGAGAAAGGGAGGTAGTACTGGCGGCAATTCACAAGCTGTACTTCCAGCAGGTGAAATCAAGGTACCCCTCCTTCAACAAGGCCGGGGTTACTATTCCAAAATGTTTGTGGTACCGAAACCAGACGGTTCGGTGAGACCCATTCTAAAATTGAACTCCTTGAACACTTATATACGAAGGTTCAAGTTCAAAATGGAATCGCTCAGGGCGATTATTGCAAGCCTGGAGAATTTCATGGTATCACTGGACATCAAGGATGCTTACCTGCATGTCCCTATTTACCCTCCTCACCAGGATTGTCATTACCAATTCCAGACGTTGCCGTTGGTCTGTCCCCGGCACCGAGGGTATTTACCAAGGTAATGGCCGAAATAATTATCCCGTACTTGGACGATCTCCTTATAAAAGGCGAGGTCCAGGGAGCAGTTGTTCGTCGGAGTAGCACTATCTCTGGAAGTGCTACAACAGCAAGGCTGGATTCTGAATATTCCAAAGTCGCAGCTGGTTCCTACGACGCGTCTACTGTTCCTGGGTATGGTTCTGGACACAGAACAAGAAAAAAGTGTTTCTCCCGGAGGAGAAGTCCAAGGAGTTGTCGTCTCTAGACAGAGACCTCCTAATACAAATACAGGTGTCGGTGCATCAATGCACGCGAGCCCTGGGAAAGATGGTAGCTTCTTACGAAGAAATTCCATTCGCCAGGTCCCATGCAAGGATCTTCCAGTGGGATCTATTGGACAAGTGGTCCGGGTCGCATCTTCAGATGCATCGGCGGATAACCCTGTCTCCAAAGGCCAGGGTGTCGCTGTTGTGGTGGCTGCAGAGTGCTCATCTTCTAGAGGGCCGCAGATTCGGCATACAGGACTGGGTCCTGGTGACCACGGATGCCAGCCTTCGAGGCTGGGGGGCAGTCACACAGGGAAGAAACTTCCAAGGACTATGGACAAGTCAGGAGACTTCCCTACACAAAAATATTCTGGAACTAAGGGCCATTTACAATGCCCTAAGTCACGCTAGACCCCTGCTTCAACACCGGCCGTTGCTGATCGAGTCAGACAACATCACGGCGGTCGCTCATGTAAACCGACAGGGCGGCACAAGAAGCAGAATGGCGATGGCAGAAGCCACAAGGATTCTCCGATGGGCGGAAAATCATGTGTTAGCACTGTCAGCAGTGTTCATTCCCGGAGTGGATAACTGGGAAGCAGACTTTCTCAGCAGACACGACCTACACCCGGGAGAGTGGGGACTTCATCCAGAAGTCTTCCAAATGATTGTACACCGTTGGGAAAGGCCACAGGTGGACATGATGGCGTCCCGCCTCAACAAAAAGCTTAAAAGATATTGCGCCAGGTCAAGGGACCCTCAGGCGATAGCTGTGGACGCTCTGGTAACACCGTGGGTGTACCAGTCGGTGTATGTGTTCCCTTCTCTGCCTCTCATACCCAGGGTAATGAGAATGATAAGAAGGAGAGGAGTAAGAACTATACTCATTGTTCCGGATTGGCCAAGAAGAGCTTGGTACCCAGAACTACAAGAAATGATCTTAGAGGACCCATGGCCTCTGCCGCTCAGACAGGACCTGCTGCAGCAGGGGGCCTGTCTGTTCCAAGACGTACCGCGGCTGCGTTTGACGGCATGGCGGTTGAACGCCGGATCCTGAAGGAAAAGGGCATTCCGGAGGAAGTTATTCCTACGCTAATTAAAGCTAGGAAAGAAGTGAACGCAAACCATTATCACCGCATATGGCGGAAATATGTTGCGTGCTGTGAGGCCAGGAAGGCCCCAACGGAGGAATTTCAGCTAGGTCGATTTCTGCACTTCCTACAGTCAGGGGTGACTATGGGCCTAAAATTGGGTTCCATTAAGGTCCAGATTTCGGCTCTATCGATTTTCTTCCAAAATAGAACTGACTTCACTGCCTGAAGTTCAGACTTTTGTTAAGGGAGTGCTGCATAGTCAGCCCCCGTTTGTGCCTCCAGTGGCACCGTGGGATCTCAACGTGGTGTTGGATTTTCTGAAGTCGCATTGGGTTGAGCACCTTAAATCCGTGGAGCTAAAATACCTCATGTGGAAAGTGGTCATGCGAGTGGCCTTGGCGTTGGCCAGGCGTGTATCAGAATTAGCGGCTTTATCATGCAAATGCCCTTATCTAATTTTTTTTATATGGATAGGGCGGAATTGAGGACTCGTTCCCAATTCCTTCCTAAGGTGGTATCAGTTTTTCATGTGAACCAACCTATCTATTGTGGTGCCTGCGGCTACTTGGGACTTGGAGGATTCCAAGTTACTGGACGTAGTCAGGGCCCTGAAAAATATATGTTTCCAGGACGGCTGGAGTCAGGAAAACGGACTCGCTATTTATCCTGTATGCACCCAACAAGCTGGGTGCTCCTGCTTCTAAGCAGA
The DNA here is from genome assembly GCF_028390025.1 of Pseudophryne corroboree. Classification (NCBI taxonomy): domain Eukaryota; kingdom Metazoa; phylum Chordata; class Amphibia; order Anura; family Myobatrachidae; genus Pseudophryne; species Pseudophryne corroboree. The sequence goes on along the minus strand of NC_086445.1, from coordinate 238,924,990 downwards.
CTATTGCTCGCTGGATCTGTAGCACGATTCAACTTGCACATTCTGCGGCTGGACTGCCGCACCCTAAATCTGTAAAAGCCCATTCCACGAGGAAAGTGGGCTCTTCTTGGGCGGCTGCCCGAGGGGTCTCGGCTTTACAAATTTGCCGAGCTGTTACTTGGTCGGGTTCAAACACTTTTGCAAGAGTCTACAAGTTTGATACCCTGGCTGAGGAGGACCTAGAGTTTGCTCATTCAGTGCTGCAGAGTCATCCGCACTCTCCCGCCCGTTTGGGAGCTTTGGTATAATCCCCATGGTACTTACGGAGTCCCAGCATCCACTTAGGACGTCAGAGAAAATAAGATTTTACTCACCGGTAAATCTATTTCTCGTAGTCCGTAGTGGATGATGGGCGCCCATCCCAAGTGCGGATTGTCTGCAATACTTGTATATAGTTATTGCCTAACTAAAGGGTTATTGTTGAGCCATCTGTTGAGAGGCTCAGTTATATTTCATACTGTTAACTGGGTATAGTATCACGAGTTATACGGTGTGATTGGTGTGGCTGGTATGAGTCTTACCCGGGATTCAAAATCCTTCCTTATTGTGTCAGCTCTTCCGGGCACAGTATCCTAACTGAGGTCTGGAGGAGGGTCATAGTGGGAGGAGCCAGTGCACACCAGGTAGTCCTAAAGCTTTCTTTAGTTGTGCCCAGTCTCCTGTGGAGCCGCTATTCCCCATGGTCCTTACGGAGTCCCAGCATCCACTACGGACTACGAGAAATAGATTTACCGGTGAGTAAAATCTTATTTTTTTTCACACACATTTTGCCTCATTACCATACACCAGTGGTTCCCAAACTTTTTTGAATCACAGCACCCTAGAGTAACAGAATTTTTTTTGACGACAGCCCTAAGCCAAAGTTTCATATTGAGAAATTTTATAAAAAAAATATTACATTAAATAAATTGTGCTTATATGTCATCCTTAGGTTCCGTTATTATTATTACAATTTATTTATGGAGGAGCCACGAGGGTTTCGCAGCGCCGTACAAACAACACACATTAGAACAATATATGGTATACAGAATTTAACGTCACAGAAAACTAAAACAGAGCACAGGTAACAATTAGCACCACAGTTCTCAGTACACAATACAGCCAAGATTCCAGGAAGCAAAGAAGTAATCAGCATACTACTGGGGGGCGGGCAGCCATTGGAAGAGATGAACAGTCAGGAGCAGAAGGAAATGCAGGTATAGACAGTCACGGAGTAGGAGAGCGCTGTAGTTGAGGTGCATGAGAAGAGGGCTTTGAGACCAGGAGGGTAGAGGGCCCTGCTCCAAGGAGTTTACAATCTAGGTGGGTGAGGGACAAGATTCACTTCTGTTTGTCCACATTTGTTATAATTGGCAGCCACTAGCACTGGTTTTGCCTATCACATTGACCATAAATAATTTGAATTGTCCTTGGACCAAGCCGATGCACCCATGCAAGTGTCCCGAGGCACCGCTGCACACAGTTTTAAAACCACTGCCATACACTTTAAACTTCCACATTTTAGCGACATTGAAATTGCAAGTAAGATCGTTCCCGAAAAAACTCTCTCATTCTATAGTGCTACATTGTATGTCAGAAATGCAGTTAGGCAGAATACAGCATTTCAGTGCTAGATTATGCCCTTCATCAGGTTTGTTATTAAAAATAAAATAGGTACAGAATATTTTTTTCAAAATACTTTATTTAAACAGGTTCATACAAGTGTCTTACGTTATCCCACAATAAACTGGTCATTCTAATGCAACTAACATTAATAATGTTTTTCATTGTAACACATTATTTTTAAAAGTAAATTGTCAAGTGCTCCATTTACACTGCCTTATTTGGTGATATACCTGGCTTTAGAATATTGTCTTCAGGTGTACTGATCAATATGAGGCCACACGCTAGGTGACATTGAACATGTGCGGTTTGTATTAAAGCATAGACACAGTGGGGCTGATGCAGAGTGGATTGGAAGTCAGTCGTAATTGCTACTGCATTGCACTCATAGAACTAAGGGGTCTATGTACTAAGCCTTGAAGAGAAATAAACTGGACACAAAGAGGGGATGCAGTGGATATGCTGGCGGGTCGGGATCCCCACCGCTGATAATGCCGGCTAACAGGAGCTATTCCCACTCGTGGGAGTCCACTCACCCATAGAGCAGGAATAGAACCTGGTGAGCGCAGTGAGCCCGCAAGGGTCTCCGTTGTGCTCGCCCCCCCATCCCTACAATCTGGCATCTAGGATCCCGAGGTCGGTATGCGGACATCTGGGATCCTGATCGCCGGCATATCAGCCATCCCAAATAAACTACTTACCAAACAGCTCCTGTCATTTTTCAGACACAGCCTGTAACATGGTTAGTACATAGACCCCTAAAAATGATTAGATTTTCTCATTTGTAGAGCTGCATGTATCTCAGTAGACGGACCTGTGCTATCTGTATGCTTGGGTTTATAGCGGTCAGCATTATCAACCGTGCTGCAGAGATGTCTGATGGGCCTGTTACTGAGGGCTTGGCCATGACCTGTTAAAAATACCGGGGCATGCTTTACACCAGTGGTTCCCAAACGCAGTTCTCAAGGACTCCCAACAGTTCATGTTTTCCAGGTCTCCTCACAGAATCACACGTGAAATAATTAGCTCCACCTGTGGATCTTTTAAAATGTGTCAGTGACTAATGAATACACCAGTGCACTTGCTTGGTGACTTGGAAAACATGAACTGTTGGGGGTCCCCGAGGACTGAGTTTGGGAAGCACTGCTTTACACAGTGCAGCGTGGCATGGCTGCTCTTACTTTGGAGGATATTGTCTGGGATCATAGGTGAACAGAGGGCATGCTGGCTTCTCCAAGGGTGACACCCGGGAGTGGCATGCAGTGATGTCACTGGAAGGGGTCATTTTGGATGGCCTTCTAGTATAGGGCTGGTGCAAGTCTGTATAGGCCGCATTTCCATGAACAGAAACCTTCAGTCGCCCGTAGTTACTTATGCCTGACTCCGGGGCTTGTACAGTGTGAATACATACAAGATAAGCTCGGATAATGTAGAATAATATGGCTATTATCGACATTATTCAGATTTAGGAGGAAATTGTAAGGTATAATAACTGCAGCTCTATTACATAGGGAGAGTTCTTCTAATAGTAAAACAGCAGAAAGTGAGACATTTTTTACGCTTAAAGATAACAAATATGCCCATGTTACAGCTACATTTACACATAATTACACAGCCCAAATGATAATTTGCCTTGTAAACCTGTACCGTTCTTCGCATTCACTGTTATAGCAGTTGCTATAGCTTTGTCCTAGCTTTGCACTAGGGACACCATAGCTGCAGTAAGAAAACAGCTGATCCTTGCTGTTCCTGACACAATGAATACTGATCTACATTTTTTTTTTTTTTTGAGTCAAGGTAAAGTAAAAACAACCCAGACAGAAAATCCCCATCAAGGTGTCTTCCTAGTTTTGTAAATTGTAAAATGTACACATTTATGGTGCTATACCATATAATATATGTATTATACCATTTCCATCTTAATTTCCTTAGTAAAATTAAAATGACTATATCTATTATAGTGCTTTAGCATCTATATGTACTCTAGGTAGGTGCCATTTCATACCTCCCAACAAGACTCTCTCCAAGAGGGACACAATGCTCTGCTTCTGGACTTTTAGCTTAATGGCAATCGTACATCACCTGTGTTGAACAGGTAATGGATAAGAAAGGTGTTTTACCACAAGTGATGGCAATCATAACTTAACAGGGAAATCCAGAAGCAGGGTCATGTTGGGAGGTATGCAATTTTCAGTGCCAAGAAAAATGCATAAATGCATATTGTGATGCTTTTGCATTATGGGGTTTATTCAGAGTTGTTAGCAAACCAAAAAAGCACACTAATGGACAAAACCATGTTGCACAGTAGTTGGGGTAGATGTAACATGTGAGGGACATAGATTTGGATAGGTTTTATTGTTTCTGTGCAGGGTAAATACTGGCTGCTTTATTTTTACACTGCGATTTAGATTTCAGTTTGAACACACCCCACCCAAATCTGACTCTCTCTGCACATGTTACATCATCCCCCCCTGCAGTGCAACATGGTTTTGCTCATTAGTGTGCTTTTTTGGTTTGCTAACAACTCTGAATAACCCTCAGTATTAGGAGGCTCTTGCAGTGCAACAGGAAGTTATTTTATAGAAGAGAATGGAAGGAATTCAATTGTTTTTCCATGCAGCTACCACTAGGGCAGCGCAAATGGAGCAATTCAATTGTTGCTCTGTTTAGACTCCCGAAACTTTAGGCGGGTTTAGCCATCTTACGCGGCTAAACTCTGTTTGCGACGTGTGCAATATGCATGGGCACCCAAATAAAATTTCTCTAACGTCCTAGTGGATGCTGGGGACTCCGTCAGGACCATGGGGATTAGCGGCTCCGCAGGAGACAGGGCACAAAAATAAATCTTTAGGATCAGGTGGTGTGCACTGGCTCCTCCCCCTATGACCCTCCTCCAAGCCTCTGTTAGGTTTTTGTGCCCGTCCGAGCAGGGTGCAATCTAGGTGGCTCTCCTAAAGAGCTGCTTAGAAAAAGTTTTTTAGGTTTTTTATTTTCAGTGAGTCCTGCTGGCAACAGGCTCACTGCATCGAGGGACTTAGGGGAGAGAAGTGAACTCACCTGCGTGCAGGATGGATTGGCTTCTTAGGCTACTGGACACCATTAGCTCCAGAGGGAGTCGGAACACAGGTCTCACCCTGGGGTTCGTCCCGGAGCCGCGCCGCCGACCCCCCTTACAGATGCCGAAGATGGAAGAGGTCCAGAAGCAGGCGGCAGAAGACTTTTCAGTCTTCCTGAGGTAGCGCACAGCACTGCAGCTGTGCGCCATTGTTGTCAGCACACTTCACACAGCGGTCACGGAGGGTGCAGGGCGCTGGGGGGGGGGGCGCCCTGGGCAGCAATGTATTATACCTTTTTATGGCTAAAAATACATCACATATAGCCCTTTGAGGCTATATGGATGTATTTAACCCCTGCCAGATCTCACAGATTCCGGAGAAGAGCCCGCCGAAATAGGGGGCGGGGCTTATTCTCCTCAGCACACAGCGCCATTTTCCTGCTCAGCTCCGCTGTGAGGAAGGCTCCCAGGACTCTCCCCTGCACTGCACTACAGAAACAGGGTAAAACAGAGAGGGGGGGCACTTTTTTGGCGATATTAATATATTTAAGCTGCTATAAGGATACAACACTTATATAGGGTTGTTCCCATATATATTATAGCGCTTGGGTGTGTGCTGGCAAACTCTCCCTCTGTCTCCCCAAAGGGCTAGTGGGGTCCTGTCTTCAATAGAGCATTCCCGGTGTGTCTGCTGTGTGTCGGTACGTGTGTGTCGACATGTATGAGGACGATATTGGTGTGGAGGCGGAGCAATTGCCGGTAATGGTGATGTCACCCCCTAGGGAGTCGACACCGGAATGGATGGCTTTGTTTATGGAATTACGTGATAATGTCAGCACATTACAAAAATCAGTTGACGACATGAGACGGCCGTCAAACCAGTTGGTACCTGCCCAGGCGTCTCAGACACCGTCAGGGGCTGTAAAACGCCCTTTACCTCAGTCGGTCGATACAGACCCAGACACAGACACTGAATCTAGTGTCGACGGTGAAGAAACAAACGTATTTTCCAGTAGGGCCACACGTTATATGATCACGGCAATGAAGGAGACTTTGCATATCTCTGATACTACAAGTACCACAAAAAGGGGTATTATGTGGGGGGTGAAAAAACTACCTGTAGTTTTTCCTGAATCAGAGGAATTGAATGATGTATGTGATGAAGCGTGGGTTAACCCAGATAGAAAAGGGCTAATTTCAAAAAAGTTATTGGCATTATACCCTTTCCCGCCAGAGGTTAGGGCGCGCTGGGAAACACCCCCTAGGGTGGATAAGGCGCTCACACGCTTATCAAAACAAGTGGCGTTACCGTCTCCTGATGCGGCCGCCCTCAAGGATCCAGCTGATAGGAGGCTGGAAACTACCCTAAAAAGTATATACACACATACTGGTGTTATACTGCGACCAGCCATCGCCTCAGCCTGGATGTGCAGTGCTGGGGTGGTCTGGTCGGATTCCCTGACTGAAAATATTGATACCCTGGATAGGGACAGTATTTTACAGACTTTAGAGCAATTAAAGGATGCTTTTCTTTATATGCGAGATGCTCAGAGGGATATTTGCACTCTGGCATCGAGAGTAAGTGCAATGTCCATATCTGCCAGAAGAAGTTTATGGACACAACAGTGGTCAGGTGATGCGGATTCCAAACGGCATATGGAAGTATTGCCGTATAAAGGGGAGGAATTATTTGGCGTCGGTCTATCGGATTTGGTGGCCACGGCAACTGCCGGGAAATCCACCTTTTTACCTCAGACCCCCTCCCAACAGAAAAAGACACCGTCTTTTCAGCCGCAGTCCTTTCGGTCCTATAAGAACAAGCGGGCAAAAGGACAGTCATATCTGCCCCGAGGCAGAGGAAAGGGTAAGAGAGGGCAGCAAGCAGCTCCTTCCCAGGAACAGAAGCCCTCCGCGGGTTCTGCAAAGCCCTCAGCATGACGCTGGGGCTTTACAAGCGGACTCAGGAGCGGTGGGGGTCGACTCAAGAATTTCAGCGCGCAGTGGGCTTGCTCACAGGTGGACCCCTGGATCCTGCAGGTAGTATCTCAGGGTTACAGGTTGGAATTCGAGAAGTCTCCCCCTCGCCGGTTCCTAAAGTCTGCTTTGCCAACGTCTCCCTCAGACAGGGCGACGGTATTGGAAGCCATTCACAAGCTGTTTTCTCAGCAGGTGATAGTCAAGGTACCCCTCCTACAACAGGGAAAGGGGTATTACTCCACGCTATTTGTGGTACCGAAGCCGGACGGCTCGGTAAGACCTATTCTAAATCTGAAATCTTTGAACCTGTACATAAAAAAATTCAAGTTCAAGATGGAATCACTCAGAGCAGTGATAGCGAATCTGGAAGAAGGGGACTTTATGGTGTCCCTGGACATAAAAGATGCTTACCTGCATGTCCCAATTTGCCCTTCACATCAAGGGTACCTCAGGTTCGTGGTCCAAAACTGTCATTATCAGTTTCAGACGCTGCCGTTTGGATTGTCCACGGCACCTCGGGTCTTTACCAAGGTAATGGCCGAAATGATGATTCTTCTGCGAAGAAGAGGCGTATTAATTATCCCTTACTTGGACGATCTCCTGATAAGGGCAAGGTCCAGAAAACAGCTGGAGGACGGAGTAGCACTAACCCAAGTAGTGCTGCAACAACACGGGTGGATTCTGAATTTCCCAAAATCTCAGTTGACCCCGACAACACGTCTGCTGTTCCTGGGAATGATTCTGGACACGGTTCAGAAAAAGGTGTTTCTTCCGGAGGAGAAAGCCAGGGAGTTATCCGAACTTGTCAGGAACCTCCTAAAACCAGGAAAAGTGTCTGTGCATCAATGCACAAGAGTCCTGGGAAAGATGGTGGCTTCTTACGAAGCAATCCCATTCGGCAGATTCCACGCACGAACTTTTCAGTGGGATCTGCTGGACAAATGGTCCGGATCGCATCTGCAGATGCATCAGCGGATAACCTTATCGCCACGGACAAGGGTGTCTCTTCTGTGGTGGTTACAGAGTGCTCATCTGTTAGAAGGCCGCAGATTCGGCATACAGGACTGGGTCCTGGTGACCACGGATGCCAGTCTGAGAGGCTGGGGAGCGGTCACACAGGGAAGAAACTTCCAGGGAGTATGGTCAAGCCTGGAGATGTCTCTTCACATAAATATACTGGAGCTAAGAGCGATTTACAATGCTCTAAGCCTGGCAAAACCCCTGCTTCAGGGTCGGCCGGTGTTGATCCAGTCGGACAACATCACGGCAGTCGCCCACGTAAACAGACAGGGCGGCACAAGAAGCAGGAGAGCAATGGCAGAAGCTGCAAGGATTCTTCGCTGGGCGGAAGATCATGTGATAGCACTGTCAGCAGTGTTCATTCCGGGAGTGGAAAGCAGACTTCCTCAGCAGACACGATCTACACCCGGGAGAGTGGGGACTTCATCCAGAAGTCTTCCACATGATTGTGAACCGTTGGGAAAAACCAAAGGTGGATATGATGGCGTCTCGCCTCAACAAAAAACTGGACAGGTATTGCGCCAGGTCAAGAGACCCTCAGGCAATAGCTGTGGACGCTCTGGTAACACCGTGGGTGTTCCAGTCAGTGTATGTGTTTCCTCCTCTGCCTCTCATACCCAAAGTACTGAGAATTATACGGCAAAGGGGAGTAAGAACGATACTCGTGGCTCCGGATTGGCCAAGAAGAACTTGGTACCCGGAACTTCAGGAGATGCTCACGGAAAATCCGTGGCCTCTACCTCTAAGACGGGACCTGATTCAGCAGGGACCGTGTCTATTCCAAGACTTACCGCGGCTGCGTTTGACGGCGTGGCGGTTGAACGCCGAATTCTAAGGGAAAAAGGCATTCCGGAAGAGGTCATCCCTACACTGGTTAAAGCCAGGAAGGAGGTGACTGCACAACATTATCACCGCATTTGGAGAAAATATGTTGCGTGGTGCGAGGCCAGGAAGGCCCCCACGGAGGAATTTCAATTGGGTCGATTCCTACATTTCCTGCAAACAGGATTGTCTATGGGCCTCAAGTTGGGGTCCATTAAGGTTCAAATTTCGGCCCTGTCGATTTTCTTCCAGAAAGAATTGGCTTCAGTTCCTGAAGTCCAGACTTTTGTAAAAGGAGTACTACATATACAGCCCCCGATTGTGCCCCCAGTGGCTCCGTGGGACCTTAATGTAGTTTTGGATTTTCTCAAATCCCATTGGTTTGAGCCACTCAAATCGGCGGATTTGAAATATCTTACATGGAAAGTAACCATGCTACTGGCCCTGGCTTCAGCCAGGAGAGTGTCAGAATTGGCGGCTTTATCGTATAAAAGCCCATATCTGATTTTCCATTCGGACAGGGCAGAACTGCGGACGCGTCCTCATTTTCTGCCTAAGGTGGTGTCAGCGTTTCACCTGAACCAGCCTATTGTGGTGCCTGCGGCTACTAGCGATTTGGAGGATTCCAAGTCGCTGGACGTTGTCAGGGCATTGAAAATATATATTTCAAGGACGGCTGGAGTCAGAAAATCTGACTCGCTGTTTATACTGTATGCACCCAACAAGCTGGGTGCTCCTGCTTCTAAGCAGACGATTGCTCGTTGGATTTGTAGCACAATTCAACTTGCACATTCTGTGGCAGGCCTGCCACAGCCTAAATCTGTCAAGGCCCATTCCACAAGGAAGGTGGGCTCATCCTGGGCGGCTGCCCGAGGGGTCTCGGCATTACAACTCTGCCGAGCAGCTACGTGGTCGGGGGAGAACACGTTTGTAAAATTCTACAAATTTGATACCCTGGCTAAAGAGGACCTGGAGTTCTCTCATTCGGTGCTGCAGAGTCATCCGCACTCTCCCGCCCGTTTGGGAGCTTTGGTATAATCCCCATGGTCCTGACGGAGTCCCCAGCATCCACTAGGACGTTAGAGAAAATAAGATTTTACTTACCGATAAATCTATTTCTCGTAGTCCGTAGTGGATGCTGGGCGCCCATCCCAAGTGCGGATTGTCTGCAATACTTGTACATAGTTATTGTTACAAAAAAATCGGGTTGTTCTTGTTGTGAGCCGTCTGTTCAGAGGCTCCTACGTTGTCATACTGTTAACTGGGTTCAGATCACAAGTTGTACGGTGTGATTGGTGTGGCTGGTATGAGTCTTACCCGGGATTCAAAATCCTTCCTTATTGTGTACGCTCGTCCGGGCACAGTATCCTAACTGAGGCTTGGAGGAGGGTCATAGGGGGAGGAGCCAGTGCACACCACCTGATCCTAAAGCTTTATTTTTGTGCCCTGTCTCCTGCGGAGCCGCTAATCCCCATGGTCCTGACGGAGTCCCCAGCATCCACTACGGACTACGAGAAATAGATTTATCGGTAAGTAAAATCTTATTTAAATCGTGACAATTGTTTGAGCGGCTAAACAGTCCTGTTTAGACTGGATTATTAGATGCCTAAAACATTTGAATTCCCCCCTTAGGATTGAATACAAATGTGTTGTGAATGGTAAGTTGTGTTTATTGATTGACAGACTCCATTTCAAAGTCACAGTGTTTTCTGGTCTGTTCAAGTTCAAAACAAGAAGGCCAAGGCAGTGTCACTCACACCAGGGCTCTCTCTAATAGGTGTCAAGGATTCTTTTAGGGAACCCTTTGTACATTGGCCCCTAATTCCGGAGCCTATGTCCCCTGTGGGTGATTGCGAGTGACCTTGTTGTGGTATGTTCATAAAAGAGAATACTGTTAAAAGGTGTGTGAAGGTGAGTGGCGGCGTCCCGCTCTCCACTTACCGGTAGGTATCTGGCAGGAGTGCTCTCTCTTCCAATGAGCTGTGTGCCTCTGTCAAGTTTCCAGTTGCACACGGTTGTGTTGCCTCTGTATTGCTGTCGGCACTTGTGGCTGATGGTGTTACTGGGCCACGATCGGAACCCCTGTCTCTCATACTCCTCCATAGTCCAGGGATGCAGGTTACCGCCAGGCTCTTCCGGGATACACCTTCCGGTTAAAGGTCATGTGACGCGGTGTCACGTGGGGGTTACTTTGAAACGGAGCCTGTCAATCAATAAACACAACTTACCTTTCACAACACATTTGTATTCAATCCTTGTTTTCTCATAGCACAATAACGTGCAAAACTGAATTCCCCCAATGGCTGGAGCATAATGGACAATTGCTTTCATTTTACTCATTAAAAAGACACGTTATTTCCATGTAACCTCTTTTTCTCTCTCTCCAGATTATAAATTTTACCCTACCCAGTATTTCATTAATAATTGTTTATATTTACATTACGCATGGGTAATTCTAGCGAAAGATACCTGCACATCGGCGTTGTGTGTGACTCAGGATTATGTTTTGCACTAGAACTTTTCTTAATGCACTTCCTGGGCTAAATGTAATAGCCTGCGAGGTTGGTCTTGCCACGTCAAATCTTGCAGCTACTGTATATCGACAAAATCTCAGCACTTGCAGCAACTGATGCGATTACTTTTGGTCAATTCTTTCAAATCCACATTATTCAAATATTTATAACAGTTTTCCACACAGTCCAAAAATTGCACCATCATGCCGCCATCATTAGCAGCCATCATTAGCCTTCTCACAGGTAAATGGTCTATTTGATCTACTGTATGATGGATCATTGTTACTGTGTTGCTACTGGATTGCAATGGAAGTACTATTAAGTTTCCAATACCAAACTCCAACCCTGTCTTCTCATTCTGAAGCAAGTTCTGTCTTGAATAATATATCTGTTGTATATGTACTGAATTCAGGCATTCATTTTCAATGTTTTGGGTTAAATGGCAAAATCCAAATGCCAGTTATGCCGCTTAATTCTGGATCCTCAATTAAAGCTGATAATTAATTAATTTTTTGAAGCGCTCTAAGGAGTGTATTCAATAGATTTTGGATCCTTTCCGATGGAAAGGATCCGATATCTCAGTATTCAATGAGCGATACGACTTTTAGTAACGTCGGAATGACATTGTCGGAAAACGGGGCCAAAACCTGTCGGATTTGGCCGCAGAACCCGACAAAACACGTGGATCCGCGGCTATTCCACCGATCCACGTGTTTTCTGACAAGTCGGAATTTCCAACTTGTTGGAAAAACGGAGGGAGTATTGAATAGGTCGGAACACCTTCCAACCTAAAAAAGTCGGAAACTGCTGTCTTTCCGACAAGACGGCAGTTTCCGTCAGCAATTGAATACCCCCCTTAGACCTGGTACACAGAGCCATGTGTGCATGCATGGCAACATGCGACGGAACCGTGCCATGCATGCACACTTGCACAGTGCCGGAGACAACGGTGCGATTTACAGTGGCATGCATCATACTTCTGGTTGGCTGTGAAGATGTCGCATGCGACCTGCGGAAGCTCGCAATCGCGGTTATACACTGATTTGGCTGATATGTCGTTCTTATTTGGCCGGAAACGACATACTGTATCATGCTTAGTTTTTCAGCATAGTTCAACTTTTTTTCTGCTTAACCTCTCTGAATGTAATTAGAATGTCTTGTGTCAAACAAAGGTTTAGTAATTTGAATTACCCGGAACCCCCTTCCCACAAGTAGCCTTATGAGCGCCAAGAGGTGGTAGTGGTGGTGGGTACTATTACTCAGGCTATGGCTTCTTGCAGTCAGAGATCGGCCGCCTATAACACTTCTCTCTGCCCACTACTGCTGCAGCCACGGCTGTAGAGCAGTGCAGCCACTATACTGAAGCAGTCTCCTCTCTCTCACTGCCCGATGTGCTGCTGCGCTGTTATACAGATGTGACCGTAACAACAGTAGAGGAAAAGTATAACAGGTGTGCCCCTGGAGTCCCCCCCCCCGAAGAAGCAGCATGCACATATTATTTTGTTACTTTTTGGGGGGCGGGGGCGTGTTACTGTTCATTACTAGAGGGCACTAAATGGGAATAATAGGAAATATTGATAAATAGCTGTATGTCTGTCCTTATATGTCAGATCAGATAACATCAGAACTTTAATGCAGTATGGAACAGTGAGGAACAGATTCATTGTCTGATCCATGCCTTGTTCACCTGGGATGATCCCTAGAACACCGTCCTTGCATGACCTCAGTACAACATGTAGATTACTATCACATTCCAGCAGGATCTGACATCACACCAAAATCTCAGTATATCAAATGCCAGCGTACACACTGGCATGTGAAATGCATTTATTAGCACTATTACACATGTTTATCAAATGAATACACTGCACAAATGTTTTTGCTAGTATGAAAAATTATTGGCTTCTCAGCGAAAAGCAATAAATGTATTGCAATAGTGTTACTAAACACAGAATAGTGTTAAAACAAATGCAACGGAGGTAAAAAATAAAACAAAAAAAACACACACAAAGGCCTGTCGGGTTCCCGGTGGCGAACACAGCATGTCCGCTCGCCATGCTGCGGGCCCAATGGTGACCTTGCCACAGGTTTCTATTCCCCTCCGGGTGGTGGCGTGGTGTTTCTAATACACGATTCAAATTTTTTTTCATTAAAACATTAATGCAAAAATACCGTAAATAAATAATTGATTTAAACCAAAAATAACAAAAAATGGTTTAAACCAAAAAGAGCATTTAAAAAAAAGAAAACTTTTGTTTTTTCATCCCTGCAAATAACTAAAACCCCTAAGTGATAAATAGTGATGACAACTACAGGTTGAGTCTCCCATATCTGAAATGCTTGGGATCAGAAGTATTTTTTATTTCGGATTTTTCCGTATTTTGGAATATTTGCAAACCGTAATGAGATATCTTGAGGATGGTACCCAAGTACCCATAGCCTGATGGTACCCATAGTCTGAAGGTAATTGTGTACAGTTTTATGAATAAATGTGTGCATGAAACAAAGTTTGTGTACACTGCGCATCCATAAAGCAAAGGTCCCAATATCTCTGTCTCAATCAAAAAATCTTGGATTTCAGAATATTTTGGATATCTGATTTCTGGATATGGGAGACTCACCCTGTATAACTGTTGTGATTATTAGGGACCCCAAACAAAGTATTATGTCTTCAGGGAGCTTCAGATCATGTATGGAATGGTATTATTAGCTGGTTGTCCGGGGCAGGTACAGATAGCAGGTATGAAGTTGTTGGTTGCCGCCACTAGTGAACCACTTGTGATTGGCTGTTTGCAAATGCTCCTCTGTGACGGATTGGTGCTTTCTTCGTTGCTAGGCACTGATTATTCTTACTTGAGCCAGAGAGTTGCTTCTGCTGTGTTATAGAGGTTTGTGCAGTGTCATTTATGCCTAATAGCGAATGTGTTTCAGTGTAAAAATAAATGGTTTACAAAATGCTGTAAGGGTGGGGTCAATTCAATTTGCCGACAGTTGAATAGCACCGGGAATTAGCTCCCGGTGCTATTCAATACAGCGCCAAGTGACACTTTATTGTCGGGAATTCTTCTTTCACCCCCGGGGGATGCGAGAGGAAATCCAACAAAAGTGCTGGTGCGCGGACGACGGGAATCAGCATCGCGCTGGGGAGTTAAGTCGGAGAATGCCTGTTCTCCCGACAAATCAACCTGTTAAGTCCGTGAGAATGGGCATTTGTTGACTTAACATGAGCTGAATTGAATAGCGACGGGAGCTAATTCACCGCGCTATTCAACTGTCGGCAAATTGAATTGACCCCGGTGTGTCTGTGACGTGTGCCTGGTGCTACTGTTGTTGACTGGAACCTTCTGTATCACGAACTCCGTATATGGACTAAAAACTGTGCGTGCGTTTTTCTGAAGTCATTTACGCCCATTCTGAAACAAGCTCTATGTCAGCCTCAATGTTAATAAATACACCCAAGTGTTTGTATGTGTTTTGGATCATACATATTGGGCGGGATGTAATGGCGTCCGAGATCGCTGGATTTTAGTAAACAATTTGTGAGACATATAGGGGGAAATTCAAATGTTTGAAAAGTCGTTTGGGTGTCTTGTTTTTTCCTGTCTATTAGATTGGAAAAAACAGACTCCCAACTGACTTTTCAAACATTTGAATTCCCCACATAGAATATGCTTTAGAGAGGTGGTGATGTATGTCAACAAGTAACATAGCCTCATACCAATGATCAACATATAATTACCCCTTAAGTTTTACACTTCCACACATGCCAAACTGTGCCTCCAGGACCCACATAATGCCAGTATGTGCCCCATCATGCACTTTATACCAGTAACCATCGATTTTCACCATCACGCAATTTATACCAGGCTGCAGCCCGTGACACACATTATACCAGAATGTCTCCCTAGGAAATATTGTTTTCTTATTGCACAGGTTTTACCAGCCTGTGTTCTTACCATACAACTTATACCAGCTTGTGTTCTTACCATACAACTTATACCAGCTTGTGTTCTTGTCACACACATTATAACAGCCCTTGTTCCCATCACACACATTATATCAGATTATGTTCCCATCAGACACATAACAGTCTATGGGGTATATGCAATTGCGGTCGAATTCCCGAAATTGTCGAAAAACTGGACTTTTTGGCCAAAAAAAAAAAATCGACAATGCAATTCAGAACTTTCCGTCAAAAAAAAACGAACTTTCAAAATTCGACTTTTTGAAATTCGACATTTTTGTCAAATTCAACTTTTCTGCAATGGTACAAATCCGGCAATTCGACAAAAGTATATTCAATTGAAGTTTGGAAATTCGACAACAGTGCTTTTAGACAGTAAATTCGTCATTTTCAATCCGCCACACTTTGGTGGGGGAATCTAATAAAAAAAATTTAAAACATGTTTTTTTTGGTGTTTTTTTTATTGGTAATAGCATATCTATTTATATTAGAAGGGATTAGGTACTTGGTTTGTCTATTTTGGAGGTACAAGTATTATTTATATATTTTTAAAAATATTATTATTATTATTTTTTAAAATGGAATGGTAAAATCCCGGAAAAAAATGGCGTGGGGTCCCCCCTCCAAAGCATAACCAGCCTCGGGCTCTTCGAGCCGGTCCTGGTTCTAAAAATCCGGGGGAAAAATGGACAGGGGATCCCCCGTATTTTTAAAACCAGCACCGGGCTCTGCGCCTGGTGCTGGTGCAAAAAATACGGGGGACAAAAAGAGTAGGGGTCCCCCGTATTTTTTACACCAGCATCGGGCTCCACTAGCTGGACAGATAATGCCACAGCCGGGGGTCACTTTTATACAGCGCCCTGCGGCCGTGGCATTAAATATCCAACTAGTCACCCCTGGCCGGGGTACCCTGGGGGAGTGGGGACCCCTTCAATCAAGGGGTCCCCCCCCCAGCCACCCAAGGTCCAGGGGTGAAGCCTGAGGCTGCCCCCCCCCCATCCAAGGGCTGCGGATGGGGGGCTGATAGCCTTGAGAAAATTGCAAGAATATTGTTTTTTCCTGTAGTACTACAAGTCCCAGCAAGCCTCCCCCGCAAGCTGGTACTTGGAGAACCACAAGTACCAGCATGCGGGAGAAAAACGGGCCCGCTGGTACCTGTAGTACTACTGGAAAAAAAATACCCAAATAAAAACAGGAGACACACACCTTGAGAGTAAAACTTTATTGCACACCTGCCGACACACACATACTTACCTATGTTGACCCGCCGACTGCCACGTCTCATGATCCGACGATCCGGGGTACCTGTGTATAAAATTATACTCACCTCAATCCAGTGTCCACGTATAAATCCTCGTACTTGGCAAAACAAATAAACGAACACCCGACCAAGCGGACTGAAAGGGGTCCCATGTTTTCACATGGGACCCCTTTCCCAGAATGCAGAGACCCCCCCCCCGTGACTGCTCTCACAGAAAGGTCTCTTAAGCCAA
Organism: Pseudophryne corroboree; assembly: GCF_028390025.1. Taxonomy (NCBI): domain Eukaryota; kingdom Metazoa; phylum Chordata; class Amphibia; order Anura; family Myobatrachidae; genus Pseudophryne; species Pseudophryne corroboree. Next base: position 238,908,505 of record NC_086445.1, on the reverse strand, counting down.
TCAGCGAGCGCAACGTCCTGGCACTCTGCTGATTGGCTGCACGTCTGAGCTGTCAGACAGCGCATCGCAAAGCCTCTCCATTATACTCAATGGGGGTCATTCCGAGTTGTTCGCTCGTTATTTTTTTCTCGCAACGGAGCGATTAGTCGCTAATGCGCATGCGCAATGTCCGCAGTGCGACTGCGCCAAGTAAATTTGCTATGCAGTTAGGAATTTTACTCACGGCATTACGAGGTTTTTTCTTCGTTCTGGTGATCGTAATGTGATTGACAGGAAGTGTGTGTTTCTGGGCGGAAACTGGCCGTTTTATGGGAGTGTGTGAAAAAACGCTACCGTTTCTGGGAAAAACACGGGAGTGGCTGGAGAAACGGAGGAGTGTCTGGGCGATCGCTGGGTGTGTTTGTGACGTCAAACCAGGAACGACAAGCACTGAACTGATCGCACTGGCAGAGTAAGTCTCGAGCTACTCGGAAACTGCACAGAGAAGTCTTTTCGCAATATTGCGAATCTTTCGTTCGCAATTTTGATAAGCTAAGATTCACTCCCAGTAGGCGGCGGCTTAGCGTGTGCAAAGCTGCTAAAAGCAGCTTGCGAGCGAACAACTCGGAATGACCCCCAATGGTGGGAACTTTGCGTCAGCGGTGAGGTCACCCGCTGTCAGCGGCTGACCGCGGGTAACCCCACCGCTGACGGCAAAGTTCCCACCATTGAAAGTAATGGAGAGGCTTTGCGATGCGCTGTCTGAGGTCACACGCGCATACAGCCAATCAGGTGAGTGCAACGAAGTAGCGCTTCCTGATTGGCTGAAGGGACCTTCTGTGACAGGAGTCACGTGGGGTCCCGGCATTCAGGGAAAGGGGTCCCATGTGAAAACATGGGACCCCTTTCAGTCCGCTTGGTCGGGTGTTCGTTTATTTGTTTTGCCAAGTACGAGGATTTATACCTGGACACTGGATTGAGGTGAGTATAATTTTATACACAGGTACCCCGCATCGTCGGATCAGGAGACGTGGCAGTCGGCGGGTCAACATAGGTAAGTATGTGTGTGTCGGCAGGTGTGCAATAAAGTTTTACTCTCAAGGTGTGTGTCTCCTGTTTTTATTTGGGTATTTTTTTTCCAGTAGTACTACAGGTACCAGCGGGCCCGTTTTTCTCCCGCATGCTGGTACTTGTGGTTCTCCAAGTACCAGCTTGCGGGGGAGGCTTGCTGGGACTTGTAGTACTACAGGAAAAAACAATATTGTTGCAATTTTCTCAAGGCTATCAGCCCCCCATCCGCAGCCCTTGGATGGGGGGGACAGCCTCGGGCTTCACCCCTGGCCCTTGGGTGGCTGGGGGGGGGGAACCCCTTGATTGAAGGGGTCCCCACTCCCCCAGGGTACCCCGGCCAGGGGTGACTAGTTGGATATTTAATGCCACGGCCGCAGGGCGCTGTATAAAAGTGACCCCCGGCTGTGGCATTATCTGTCCAGCTAGTGGAGCCCGATGCTGGTGTAAAAAATACGGGGGACCCCTACTCTTTTTGTCCCCCGTATTTTTTGCACCAGCACCAGGCGCGGAGCCCGGTGCTGGTTTTAAAAATACGGGGGATCCCCTGTCCATTTCCCCCCCGGATTTTTAAAACCAGGACCAGCTCGAAGAGCCCGAGGCTGGTTATGCTTTGGAGGGGGGACCCCACGCCATTTTTTTCCGTGTTTTCTCTAACGTCCTAAGTGGATGCTGGGGACTCCGTCAGGACCATGGGGAATAGCGGCTCCGCAGGAGACAGGGCACAAAAAGTAAGCTTTTAGGATCACATGGTGTGTACTGGCTCCTCCCCCTATGACCCTCCTCCAAGCCTCAGTTAGGTTTTTGTGCCCGTCCGAGCAGGGTGCAATCTAGGTGGCTCTCCTAAAGAGCTGCTTAGAAAAAGTTTTTTAGGTTTTTTATTTTCAGTGAGTCCTGCTGGCAACAGGCTCACTGCATCGAGGGACTTAGGGGAGAGAATTTCAACTCACCTGCGTGCAGGATGGATTGGATTCTTAGGCTACTGGACACCATTAGCTCCAGAGGGAGTCGGAACACAGGTCTCACCCTGGGGTTCGTCCCGGAGCCGCGCCGCCGACCCCCCTTACAGATGCTGAAGATTGAAGGTCCGGAAACAGGCGGCAGAAGGATCTTCAGTCTTCATGAAGGTAGCGCACAGCACTGCAGCTGTGCGCCATTGTTGTCACACACTTCACACCAGACGGTCACGGAGGGTGCAGGGCGCTGCTGGGGGCGCCCTGGGCAGCAATATATAATACCTTTTATGGCAAAAGAATACATCACATATAGCCATTAAGGCTATATGTATGTATTTAACCCATGCCAAATGTCTAAAACTCCGGGAGAAAAGCCCGCCGGAATAGGGGGCGGGGCTTATTCTCCTCAGCACACAGCGCCATTTTCCTGCTCAGCTCCGCTGTGAGGAAGGCTCCCAGGACTCTCCCCTGCACTGCACTACAGAAACAGGGTAAAACAGAGAGGGGGGGCATATTTTGGCGATATTTTTATATATTTAAGCGGCTATAAGGAACAACACTTATATAGGGTTGTTCCCATATATATTATAGCGCTTGGGTGTGTGCTGGCAAACTCTCCCTCTGTCTCCCCAAAGGGCTAGTGGGGTCCTGTCTTCGATAAGAGCATTCCCTGTGTGTCTGCTGTGTGTCGGTACGTGTGTGTCGACATGTATGAGGACGATGTTGGCGTGGAGGCAGAGCAATTGCCGATAATGGTGATGTCACCCCCCAGGGAGTCGACACCGGAATGGATGGCTTTGTTTATGGAATTACGTGATAATGTCAGCACATTACAAAAATCAGTTGACGACATGAGACGGCCGGCAAACCAGTTAGTACCTGCCCAGGCGTCTCAGACACCGTCAGGGGCTGTAAAGCGCCCTTTACCTCAGTCGGTCGACACAGACCCAGACACAGACACTGAATCTAGCGTCGACGGTGATGAAACAAACGTATTTTCAAGTAGGGCCACACGTTATATGATCACGGCAATGAAGGAGGCTTTGCATATCTCTGATACTACAAGTACCACAAAAAGGGGTATTATGTGGGGGGTAAAAAAAACTACCTGTAGTTTTTCCTGAATCAGAGGAATTAAATGATGTATGTGATGAAGCGTGGGTTAACCCAGATAGAAAAATGCTAATTTCAAAAAAGTTATTAGCATTATACCCTTTCCCGCCAGAGGTTAGGGCGCGCTGGGAAACACCCCCTAGGGTGGATAAGGCGCTCACACGCTTATCAAAACAAGTGGCGTTACCGTCTCCTGATACGGCCGCCCTCAAGGATCCAGCTGATAGGAGGCTGGAAACTACCCTGAAAAGTATATACACTCATACTGGTGTTATACTGCGACCAGCCATCGCCTCAGCCTGGATGTGCAGTGCTGGGGTCGTCTGGTTGGATTCCCTGACTGAAAATATTGATACCCTGGATAGGGACAGTATTTTATTGACTATAGAGCAATTAAAGGATGCTTTCCTTTATATGCGAGATGCGCAGAGAGATATTTGCACTCTGGCATCGAGAGTAAATGCGATGTCCATATCTGCCAGAAGGAGTTTATGGACGCGACAGTGGTCAGGTGATGCGGATTCCAAACGACATATGGAAGTATTGCCGTATAAAGGGGAGGAATTATTTGGCGTCGGTCTATCGGATCTGGTGGCTACGGCAACTGCCGGAAAATCCACTTTTTTACCTCAGACCCCCTCCCAACAGAAAAAGACACCGTCTTTTCAGCCGCAGTCCTTTCGTTCCTATAAGAACAAGCGGACAAAAGGACAGTCATATCTGCCTCGGGGCAGAGGAAGGGGTAAGAGAGGGCAGCAAGCAGCCCCTGCCCAGGAACAGAAGCCCTCCCAGGGTTCTGCAAAGCCCTCAGCATGACGCTGGGGCCTTACAAGCGGACTCGGGAACGGTGGGGGGTCGACTCAAGAATTTCAGCGCACAGTGGGCTTGCTCACAGGTGGACCCCTGGATTCTACAGGTAGTATCTCAGGGTTACAGGTTGGAATTCGAGAAATCTCCCCCTCGCCGGTTCCTAAAGTCTGCTTTGCCAACGTCTCCCTCGGACAGGGCGACGGTATTGGAAGCCATTCACAAGCTGTTTGCTCAGCAGGTGATAGTCAAGGTACCCCTCCTACAACAGGGAAAGGGGTATTACTCCACGCTATTTGTGGTACCGAAGCCGGACGGCTCGGTAAGACCTATTCTAAATCTCAAATCTTTGAACCTGTACATACAAAAATTCAAGTTCAAGATGGAGTCACTCAGAGCAGTGATAGCGAATCTGGAAGAAGGGGACTTTATGGTGTCCCTGGACATAAAGGACGCTTACCTGCATGTCCCAATTTGCCCTTCACATCAAGGGTACCTCAGGTTCGTGGTGCAAAACTGTCATTATCAGTTTCAGACGCTGCCGTTTGGATTGTCCACGGCACCTCGGGTCTTTACCAAGGTAATGGCCGAAATGATGATCCTTCTACGAAGAAGAGGCGTATTAATTATCCCTTACTTGGACGATCTCCTGATAAGGGCAAGATCCAGAGAACAGCTGGAAGACGGAGTAGCACTAACCCAACTAGTGCTGCAACAACACGGGTGGATTCTGAATTTTCCAAAATCTCAGTTGACCCCGACGACACGTCTGCTGTTCCTGGGAATGATTCTGGACACGGTTCAGAAAGAGGTGTTTCTTCCGGAGGAGAAAGCCAGGGAGTTATCCGAACTTGTCAGGAACCTCCTAAAACCAGGGACAGTGTCTGTGCATCAATGCACAAGAGTCCTGGGAAAGATGGTGGCTTCTTACGAAGCGATTCCATTCGGCAGATTCCACGCACGAACTTTTCAGTGGGATCTGCTGGACAAATGGTCCGGATCGCATCTGCAGATGCATCACCGGATAACCTTATCGCCACGGACAAGGGTGTCTCTTCTGTGGTGGTTGCAGAGTGCTCATCTGTTAGAGGGCCGCAGATTCGGCATACAGGACTGGGTCCTGGTGAACACGGATGCCAGTCTGAGAGGCTGGGGAGCGGTCACACAAGGAAGAAACTTCCAGGGAGTATGGTCAAGCCTGGAGATGTCTCTTCACATAAATATACTGGAGCTAAGAGCGATTTACAATGCTCTAAGTCTGGCAAAACCCCTGCTTCAGGGTCAGCCGGTGTTGATCCAGTCGGACAACATCACGGCAGTCGCCCACGTAAACAGACAGGGCGGCACAAGAAGCAGGACAGCAATGGCAGAAGCTGCAAGGATTCTTCGCTGGGCGGAAGATCATGTGATAGCACTGTCAGCAGTATTCATTCCGGGAGTGGACAACTGGGAAGCAGACTTCCTCAGCAGACACGATCTACACCCGGGAGAGTGGGGACTTCATCCAGAAGTCTTCCACATGATTGTGAACCGTTGGGAAAAACCAATGGTGGATATGATGGCGTCCCGCCTCAACAAAAAACTGGACAGGTATTGCGCCAGGTCAAGAGATCCTCAGGCAATAGCTGTGGACGCTCTGGTAACACCGTGGGTGTTCCAGTCAGTGTATGTGTTCCCTCCTCTGCCTCTCATACCAAAAGTACTGAGAATTATACGGCAAAAGGGAGTAAGAACGATACTAGTGGCTCCGGATTGGCCAAGAAGAACTTGGTACCCGGAACTTCAAGAGATGCTCACGGAGGATCCGTGGCCTCTACCTCTAAGACGGGACCTGCTTCAGCAGGGACCGTGTCTATTCCAAGACTTACCGCGGCTGCGTTTGACGGCATGGCGGTTGAACGCCGAATTCTAAAGGAAAAAGGCATTCCGGAAGAGGTCATTCCTACACTGGTAAAGGCCAGGAAGGAGGTGACTGCACAACATTATCACCGCATTTGGAGGAAATATGTTGCGTGGTGTGAGGCCAGGAAGGCCCCCACGGAGGAATTTCAACTGGGTCGATTCCTACATTTCCTGCAAACAGGATTGTCTATGGGCCTCAAATTGGGGTCCATTAAGGTTCAAATTTCGGCCCTGTCGATTTTCTTCCAGAAAGAATTGGCTTCAGTTCCTGAAGTCCAGACTTTTGTAAAAGGAGTACTACATATACAGCCCCCGGTTGTGCCCCCAGTGGCACCGTGGGATCTTAATGTAGTCTTGGATTTTCTAAAATCCCATTGGTTTGAGCCGCTCAAATCGGTGGAGATGAAGTATCTTACATGGAAAGTAACCATGCTACTGGCCCTGGCTTCAGCCAGGAGAGTATCAGAATTGGCGGCTTTATCATATAAGAGCCCATATCTGATTTTCCATACGGACAGGGCAGAACTGCGGACGCGTCCTCATTTTCTGCCTAAGGTGGTGTCAGCGTTTCACCTGAACCAGCCTATTGTGGTGCCTGCGGCTACTAACGAGTTGGAGGATTCCAAGTTGTTGGACGTGGTCCGGGCATTGAAAATATATATTTCAAGAACGGCTGGAGTCAGAAAGTCTGACTCACTGCTTATATTGTATGCACCCAACAAGATGGGTGCTCCTGCTTCTAAGCAGACGATTGCTCGTTGGATTTGTAGCACAATTCAACTTGCACATTCTGTGGCAGGCTTGCCACAACCTAAATCTGTCAAGGCCCATTCCACAAGGAAAGTGGGCTCATCCTGGGCGGCTGCCCGGGGAGTCTCGGCATTACAACTCTGCCGAGCTGCTACTTGGTCAGGGGCAAACACGTTTGCAAAATTCTACAAATTTGATACCCTGGCTGAGGAGGACCTTGAGTTCTCTCATTCGGTGCTGCAGAGTCATCCGCACTCTCCCGCCCGTTTGGGAGCTTTGGTATAATCCCCATGGTCCTGACGGAGTCCCCAGCATCCACTTAGGACGTTAGAGAAAATAAGAATTTACTTACCGATAATTCTATTTCTCGTAGTCCGTAGTGGATGCTGGGCGCCCATCCCAAGTGCGGATTGTCTGCAATACTTGTACATAGTTATTGTTACAAAAAAATCGGGTTGTTATTTGTTGTGAGCCGTCTGTTCAGAGGCTCCTACGTTTGTCATACTGTTAACTGGGTTCAGATCACAAGTTATACGGTGTGATTGGTGTGGCTGGTATGAGTCTTACCCGGGGTTCAATATCCTTCCTTATTGTGTACGCTCGTCCGGGCACAGTACCTAACTGAGGCTTGGAGGAGGGTCATAGGGGGAGGAGCCAGTACACACCATGTGATCCTAAAAGCTTACTTTTTGTGCCCTGTCTCCTGCGGAGCCGCTATTCCCCATGGTCCTGACGGAGTCCCCAGCATCCACTACGGACTACGAGAAATAGAATTATCGGTAAGTAAATTCTTATTTTTTCCCGTTTTTACCCGTTTTTAAAAAAAACGGAACAAAATCCGTCAAATCGGCCGTTTTTCGGCAGCGGGACTGTCGAATCCGTTTTTGATTGAATATGGTCAATTTCGGCACCCACTTACCGAAATTAGACTGTCGAATTGTGTCGAATTGAAAAACGGCCGAAAAATTGCAGCGATTCGCCGCTAATTGCATATACCCCTATGCCCCCATCACAGACATTATAAAAGCCTGTGCTCCCATCACACACATAACAGTCTATGCCCCCATCACAGACATTATAACAGCCTGTGCTCCCATCACACACATAACGGGTGTAGTAGGGTATGCCGGCGGCCGGGCTCCCGGCGGCCAGCATATCGGCGCTGGAATCCCGACCGCCGGCATATCGACAGCTGGGCGAGCGCAAATGAGCTCCTTGCGGGCTCGCTGCGCTCGCCACACTCTGGGCACGCTATCTATTCTCCCTCCAGGGGGGTCGTGAACCCCAAGAGAGAGAAAAGATGTTGGTATGCCGGCTGTCGGGATTTCGGCGCCGGTATACTGTGCGCCGGGATCCCGACAGCCGGCAAACTGAAGACCACCCCACATAACAGCCTGTGCTCCCATCACACACATTATATCAGCCATTCTGACTATCACACACATTATACCTCCTGAATAGTATATAATAATCATGTTGTGTTTCAAAAACATAGTATTTGATAACAGAAAAGTACCTAAAGAGCCACCTATTCTGTATGTGTGTGTGTGTGTGTGTGTGTGTGTGTGTGTGTGTGTGTGTGTGTGTGTGTGTGGGGGGGGGGGGTCTGTGTGTGTGTGCTTGTGTGTGTGTGTCTCTGTGTATTTCATTTTCTAAATCTTAACAAACGTAATGTTTGTCCCATGCATTTTCGATACAGTACTTCCACTGCATTATATTTTCACTAACAAAAAATAAAACATCTTCCTTATGTTTTATTTATTTATCCCTCCCTTTGTTCTCTTGTTCTAGGAATTATCTTTCTCTGATAATTGCTGCTTTCTTGATCTTGTTAATACTTCTGAAGCACTTCTTGGAACAGTGTTAAAGTGTACACTCACAAAGTGTACACTCACATATGGTTAGGCTTGTTTTTTTTATTTGAGAAGTAAAATAACACAATGATTATTTTATCACACATCCATACTTTGATGTCTCATTTCACCAATTTGCCCTATACCCTTATTAAAGGATAAGTAGACTTTTGAGGTTTTCATATACAGTATGTGACAGGTAGGTGCTGAGGTTAATTTTACATGAATGATCAATGTCGCTGCTTTATTATATTAGTATATATTATCTATTATAAATGTACCTACATTTTCTCTGATCTGTTTAAATTCAAGTGCTTTTTGCAGCATAAAACATAAAAGTCTGTGTACTGCCTAACCTTATATTACCCCCACCCGCCATGTGTAATGTGTGGGAGCCCAAGGAATTGTACTTATCTCTGTAGCAAATTATAAAGTGGACCTGTGACCTTATATAAAGTTATAATGCAATGCATGCTGTTACTGAGCGATTCTTTAACTTCTACAATGAATAGTCGAAATTAAGAAATAGCGCTAATACCTGAAATGCTTCCAGTAGTTCTCGCTATGTGATGCAGATGGGTGGTATCCTCGATGATGTATTCACATAATCAATGCATGAATATGTATAATCCCCTCCCCACCAGCTAGTACCATCTTAAGTTTCCCATATCCAAAAATCCTAATTTTTTTGAGCGTGACTGAGATAGTGACACCTTTGCTTTCTAATGATTCAATGTGGGCAATTCAATTGTTTCTATGCATCTGATCTCCCATCTAAAGTGACGGGAGATGGGGGGCTCTGTTCAGTTGTTTTTTTAATGCTGTGACCATGCCAGCAGTGCCGGGTTTAGCCACTTAAAACCGCTAAACCTGGCTAAAGTTCTGGGAATAAATGCCGGAGCCGGCAGTTGTTCATGCCCTAACGGTGCAATGATTGAATTGCTCCGTCGGGCACCCAGTAGTGACAGCCGTTGGTGAAAATAACTGAATTCCACACTAAGTACACAAACTGTGTTTCATGCACAAAATAAGTACAAATAATCCCATGCATTTCGGCTACTGGAGGCTCCACCTGTACTGTGTGCCAGTATTTCCATTGCATGCTCATGGATTGTCTTTGTGTCACTTGTCAGCTAATTGAATTGTGCTTGACTAAATGAAGGCTAATTAATCATAAACAATAAATAATATCAGTACGGTACACACTATTTTATTCTACCTATATCAATTTAGTTTCATTATCAGTGTTTACTGGTGTGTACGTAGAATGTAAAATAAGCATTGACCATTTCCTTAAGATCCTGCATACGGAATAAGTAAATATGGCAGGGGGCAGAGTCCTCATGCTCAGGTCATGTTCCCATAGATAGGCCTTGTGGTCCTATGGGGACCTGTCCAATAACCGTATTTTCCCTGTGTGTTTTTGCGGTGTTCCGCATAGGAAGGAGTCTTCCATTGAAGTGTCTAACACTTTATTATGTATTTATTTTCCAGCAGACCTATGTTTCATCAGCACAGCATATGGCTCCTCCCAGCCCCAGCAATAGCAGCGGTGGTGGAGAAGGAGGAGGTGGCGGAGGCGGGGAACAGCTGAGCAAAACCAATCTGTATATCAGAGGACTTCACCCCAGCACCACGGACCAAGACCTGGTGAAGCTCTGCCAGCCGTAAGCTGCGTTTCTTTCACTTTTGGGGGTGGAAATGGAAAGTTCGGGTATTTAGCCAAAGCATAAATGTCCATTGCTTAATGCTAGCAATGTCCACAGACAGACTGTTTGCAGAATGGGATATAGTGGGAGATGTATCCAGCCTTCTAAAGAGTGGACAAGTGGAGACGTTCTCTGTATGCCATACTTATATATTACACGTTAAGCAGCCATGCTCTAAAACATGTCAGAGCTTACTTGTGCCAGGTGACCATGGTTATCCATGCAGCGAGGAGGACAGGTCTGAGAGTACCGCTTCTATAGTGATGCATGGTCACCAGTAGTTCACTATATGTGTGGTTTAAGTAGAAATATCTTGTTTTGTATGCTGAAAGGAGGGGGGGGGGATGTTGGCAAAGACAAGGTGATATGTTTGCCCAGTACACTGTGGACAGACACAACATGATGGAAGTAGAACAGGACTAGAGGGAGGCGTACAATATTGGGTTGGAGATGCAGGGCTGGGAATGGCAGCTGAATAGAAATCATGAGTGATCTGTATAACAAGGAGAGGATTGTGAGATGGTGGTATGAGAGGAAAGCAACAATGCAGCATACTGCAACATAAGTTGAATTACAGCTAGCCAAAGGGAAAAAGTTAATAATGTTTGTAGAGAACTTTAGGGCGCAGTGTACCTATGGAGCCTAGCATGGGGTGTTCCACTGAGTCTTATTCTCTGAGAGGCTGAGAAGATGCATATAAGTTCTTGGTGTCTCCTGCTTACTTCTTTCAGCCTCTCAGAGAATCTGTTTGCTAATTCAGCCTCCAATGACTGGAAAGCTGGAAAAGAAGATCATTGGCAATACTGTAATGACTGCATTATACTCCGGGTATCAACTCAAATAACAACCTGTAGCGAATTATGGATGGTGATCTCTTCAGTTTTCATGTCCATCCCTGCACCTTATCACACCATGCTTACCTTTGCCCCTGGTATCATCTTGTCCCTTGTTTCTGTGTATACTATGATTATCTTGCTATGTTTTTTTTACATACTGTATTATCCCTAAAAGGCTTAAGGTCTGTATTTATATTCTGCAATCTTCCCTACAGAGCTTACAGGCTGTTAATTTGCCGGGATCCCGGAGGTCAGGATACCGACGCCGGAATCCCGGCTCACAGGGGCTATTCCCACTCGTGGGTGTCCGTGACACTCAGCGTAGGAAGCCACCGAGAGCACAGCGAGCCCGCAAGGGGACTCTTTGTGCTCGCCCTGCTGCCGGCATACTGACTGTCTGTAAATCCTACTGAACACTTCCAGGCTGCCCTACAGGACACATCACAGATTATTATCACAGATTATATGTACATCAGAATACGCATAGTCTTTCATTGTATGGTGATAGCTCAGTAACACACACTCCCTGTGCTGGGGAGACATACAGTATGTCAGGAGCTGTAGTCTCTGTACAGGGGAATAATCATACAGAAGGTATTCTATTCCGCCTTTCTACATTGTCTAGCTTGCAATAGCACTGCTATTACTGTACGTGTTCTTATTGCTAAATAGACTTTCCCTGTGGTCTGCCTCAACCAGTGACACATGCAGGAAACTAGGGGGTAAATGTATTACCCTGACGCTGATCAGTGCCAATATTTCTCTTCCTGCTTCACCTCTTTACCAAAGCGAAGCAGGAAGCACTCGCCCCTCCTGCGATCCCTGTCTGTGCCTGCAGTGCATCAGCACTAGGCTGTGTCTCACCCCGCCGCCGGCTCACTGGCACAAGATCTCACTGCTATCGCGCGTTCTCCCGTGTGCAGACCGGATGCAGCAGCTGCAGCAGCAAGTACAATGGCTGTCAATGGGGCAACGACACCTGCAGCTGTCAAAATCGTTAGCTGCAGGTGTCGGAACGGTCAGTGACACAGACGATCCTTACATTGCCCTGCACCATTGGCGCGCTTATAGATAGCAGTGCCGATCATCACCTTGCTCACAGCGCCGCATGTCATACATGGGGAGCAGCGGTATCAGTGCACATAACGGCCCTCATTCCGAGTTGTTCGCTCGCAAGCTGCTTTTAGCAGCTTTGCACACGCTAAGCCGCCGCCTACTGGGAGTGAATCTTAGCTTATCAAAATTGCGAACGAAAGATTAGCAAAATTGCGAATAGACACTTCTTAGCAGTTTCTGAGTAGCTCCACACTTACTCGGCAACTGCGATCAGTTCAGTCAGTTTCGTTCCTGGTTTGACGTCACAAACACACCCAGCGTTCGGCCAGACACTCCCCCGTTTCTCCAGCCACTCCCGCGTTTTTCCCAGAAACGGTAGTGTTTTTTCGCACACACCCATAAAACAGCCAGTTTCCGCCCAGAAACACCCACTTCCTGTCAATCACATTACGATCACCAGAACGAAGAAAAAACCTCGTAATGCCGTGAGTAAAATACCTAACTGCATAGCAAATTTACTTGGCGCAGTCGCACTGCGGACATTGCGCATGCGCATTAGCGACTAATCGCTCCGTTGCGACAAAAAAATAACGAGCGAACAACTCGGAATGACCACCAACGTGCGCCGATACCACTTTTCACCCATAATGGAGGGTAATACTTTTACTCCAGTGTCACATGGTCTGCAGTTATATTCCTGTCGGGATCCCGGTGGTCAAAATCCCGACAGTCATTGAAATCCCGACCGTTTGACCCTTGGCCAGAAACCCCACTTGAGTGGTGGCCAACGCCACCGCCCGAGGGGGAATAGAACCTTGTGTTCACCACCGGCCCGAAGCGTGGCGAGCGCAGCTAGCCCACCAGGGGACACGCCGCGCTCGAGGTTGGGATTCCAGCGTAGGTATATCAACTGCTGGGATCCCGTCAGTCGGGAAATCATACTGATCCCTGTCACATAAACCAGTTAGTGCATATCATATAGGCATGGGCCATTACTCTTATATGTTTGTAATTTTTTACTTACAGTATTAAAAGGATTTGGCTATATTTGTAAATAAGTCCTAGCCTAATCGCAGGGTTTTCCATCATTATTATTATTATAATTATACACCTGTATAGCAGATCCATGTTACACATCACTGTATTGAGAGAATGTTTGTCATTCACATCAATCTCTGATACATTGGGGCTTGCAGCATTAAATCCCAAGGGGGAGAACGTACAAACTTCATACAGATAGCGCCTTGGTCAAGAATCACACTCATGTGAGACAAAAATGCTAACCATTGTGCCACCATGCATCCCGAATATAAAATGTCTTTGTTTATACATATTGGTTAATTCTGTTCTATGCGTTGTGCAGCCGGATGTCACCATGATGTGCAGTTGTGCACATTACCACTTATCATGGTGAGGACTTTTCTTTCATCATAATAAGCAAAGTAACATTCCTGTAGATTTCCCTAACAACTGTTTCAGAGGCACATCGACAAGTATTGAATTACTACCCCTAATGTTCTGCATATAAATGCTATGGGGAGGATTCAGAGTTGCATGAAAGTCCGCTGCATTGCCTGTACAGCAATAAATGTGGACCTTTGTGAATGTTGCTGGGCTGCCCCACCCATACGATTGTGTAAGTAGTTGGCATCAGTGTCAGTGCGCCTTTGCACCACCCCTGTACCCGATGCAAAAGGTTCATAGAAATCAGACTGACAACGATTCTGCACAGTCTGCATTCCAACTATACGCCATCAGAACATTTAGCCTACACACAGCACAAGTGCCCTATTGCCACTCACTTGCACCCAGTCAGTGGGGATGCATACGACTCGCCCATAGTTGGCTATGGCTGTTGGCCACGGAGCATGTGCTGTGCTAAAAATCGCAAGATCAGTCCATAAAATGGGGTTACAGGCAACTGTCAATCAGCCCCAGTGACAGAGATCCTCACAGGTTCATCTCTTCCACAATTACTCTGGTAACCTGCTGTCCAATTCAGTAGGTAATTTGAGCACTCAGTTCACAATAGCTAGTTTATATCGCTAGGTTGTTTTTAATACAAAAAATAAATAAATATATATATTTATCAATCTTCTGTATTCTTAAATATTAGTGCACAGCCAATAGACTCTCCTGTGTCAGATGGCATGGTCCAGTTCCACGGTCACAGCTCTACATATGTCTACACAAATTTTGTCAATCACAAGACTGGCACAGGGCCTATAAAACGGAGAGGAAGTCCTATAAATTTCCACCGGTAACCCTGCAGTAAATGTGGCAGTGCCCATAAAACACAGGCAATGAAGATAACCTACCACCGGCAGTCTGGGACACTCCCATCCAGAACTTCTCTCAACATAAAATCCACTCTGGTGAACAAATGAGGTGACAGTTTCCTTAATGGTGCCTGCCAGAATGTGCCCATAATGACGAAGTCTTGTAGTGAAGGGTGGTCCATCACAGAATGTATGGCGGGGACGGGGTTTATCTCAATAATAAATCCTATTAATGCAGCATGGGTGATGGATGTGGGGGATATGCTGGGGATTTGTTAGGGATATGATCTGCTCCTGCTGAGTCCTTGATCTTGATGCTGTCATCAAGGAGAACACTTAGAAATTATTGTTTTGCTGGTACCTAGTGCTTACCCCATTGCATAACATTTTTCCTTGCACCTCACCCCTTTGTGGAAAGGATTCTGGGCAGAAGGCCACTCTCTTCTGACTTCCCCCCTAGGCTCCTCAGTCCCTTTTCCTCTGCCAAACATATTTTGCTTCCACTACCATTCTCCGATTTGTCTAAACACGAAAACAGAGACGTGTCCCCAGCACTGCTACCTGCCTGATAGCATCTCTTTGGCAGACTAACAACTCTCCCACTATGTCAGCCCTCCTCCAAAACATCTGGGTTGTTTATGAAGTGGAGCGCATGACCAGCATTCTAAGACTCCTCAGGTTCATTCATTAATGTGTGGGCCTCTTAGTCCTCCCACGTTGGTGCTTCCATTCCCTCCCTGTAATTTGCATTCATTGCCCACTTCTGACCCATTTCTTCCATATACTCCCAGGCCACCCTCCCTTCTCCTTGCCTCTTCTTCTCCTCTCTTTTCCCCGTACACCATATTGACAAATATACAGCACTCATTGTATTATACATCAGTGCATTACCTATTTTGTATTTATTTCTCTCTTACCTATATACCACCATCCCCTTTAGAAGCGGCTCTGAGTGTTTCCTGTGCTTTGCCTGTCTTGTTCATAATTTCTATTCCAATTTATTCTTTTTTTTTTTTTTTTTTAACAGCTTATTTGCAATATTGAGTGGAGAGCTGATCAATACGGAATTCTCTGCATGAATGTGCAATTAGTAGCAGGAGAACAATTAGCAGGGTTAGTTTGGGAACATCTCTGGTGCAATACAGAAACCTAAGCCATATCTAACGCCTATTTTTTTACTCAACGGCATCTCTTTGAATGGTTTTACCCCACTGGACATTTAAAGCTGAACACTAGCATGTGCTTCTCCTGCTAATCCATTAAGATACACCCTACTCAGTTTGTTTGTTTCAGTGATAGCCCATGCTGTAAATAGTGTTCCCAGAAGTGTCTGCTCTTGCATGGAAGATGCTTATTTGCATATTGTCACCAGGGAGTGTCTTAAAAATGTCCCTTCTGATTAATCCTTCTGATTGTTTCAGTGGCGTTTGCCAGATCAGCAAAACATCCTGTGTCGCTTGTATTACTATATATGTAGAATATGTGAAAATAATTGCCCATAGAAGGCTGTAGGTGACGGCTACTGTGACGCACTGACATTTAGTTTGCAAATGTTACATTAAGAAGCCATCGTACAAAGCTTTATCAGTCTCTCAGGGTTTGTTGTGGATTCCTGGTGCCTGAGGACTCCTCACGCTTTCCCCAATTATTGAGTTTCATCACTGCAGTTGTGCCACCTTTATTATTCCTATGACAGGTTTTCTAGAATATCCTCCCCTCCTACACATGTTTTGCAGAGGAAAGTCACATCTGCCCTGTAATTATATTGGTTACTAGAGCTCCAGATGTATATGTCCAGGGAGCCGTACTATACGGTATATTGGTTCCATGGCTTAGTTCTGTACTAGCATGGTGACTGTCACGAGGGGTCTATGGGCCTAATTCAGACCTGATCGCTCCTCTGCAAATTTGCAGAGGTTTGCGTTCATATAGTCGCCGCCCATAGAGAGTGAATTCCCGCCCAGTGCAAGTCTGCGTACGCCGTGCGAAAAGCTTTGCATACACCGGCCAGCTACAAATCCGTTCACAACTCACCATCAAATGTTTTTACCAGTCTGTGCATAGCCCAGGACCTACCCCTACAGTGCGAAAGAAACAGGCTGATCGGGGCCGGAGCTGAGGTCACACACACTCCCTAAAAACGCTTGGGGACACTCCAAGAGAACGTCCAGTTTCCACCCCCAAACGTCTGCTTCCTGTCAGTCAACCTGCATACGCCTAGCAATCAAAAAAGACACTGAATTCCTTTGCTGTTTGGTCTCGCGCGTGCGCACTATGATTCGTATGCATGCGCAGCCAATCGATAATCATCTGTCTTGCGAATTCGCACAACAGCAATCAGGTCTGAATTAGGCCTTATGTACTAAGCCTTGGAGAGAGATAAAGTGGACAGAGATAAAGTACCGACCAATCCGCTCCTAACTACCCTACAGTACATGGGCCCTCATTCCGAGTTGTTCGCTCGCTAGCTGCTTTTAGCAGCATTGCACACGCTAAGCCGCCGCCCTCTGGGAGTGTATCTTAGCATAGCAGAATTGCGAACGAAAGATTAGCAGAATTGCGAATAGAAATTTCTTAGCAGTTTCTGAGTAGCTCGAGACTTACTCAGCCATTGCGATCAGTTCAGTCAGTTTCGTTCCTGGTTTGACGTCACAAACACACCCAGCGTTCGCCCAGACACTCCCCCGTTTCTTCAGACACTCCCACGTTTTTCCCAGAAACGCCAGCGTTTCTTCGCACACGCCCAGAAAACGTCAAGTTTCCGCCCAGAAACACCCACTTCCTGTTAATCACAGTACGATCACCAGAACGCTGAAAAAACCTCGTTATGCCGTGAGTAAAATACCTAACTTTTGTGTAAAATAACTAAGCGCATGCGCTCTGCGAACCTTGCGCATGCGCAGTAAGCGACAAATCGCAATATAGCGAAAATCGGCAACGAGCGAACAACTCGGTATGACCCCCATAGACCCTAAAATATCTTGTGTGGACACTGTCGGTCTTCATCACTGATTCCCATGTTCACCCAGTAGTTTAAATGCTCAGATTGGTCAAAAGAACTGAGAAGCTTGACCTTAGTGGTTATTTATCTTGGTATGATGACACTTTATTGGGATTAAAGAATAGACGTTAGGTATAAAATGTAGGCAGTGACAGCCCTGATTGGCTCAGATAAAAAAGAAATGTTCTATTCTCTTGTTGAGCAAGTTGGCTTTTATCAACCCTGACGTGGATTATCTTGGACTTGCTATTGACTGATTTGGGATCTGTGATATCTAGAGAATGAAGTTATAGACGTTACATAGTTCGATTACCATTACATAATTTCTCTTACGTCCTAGAGGATGCTGGGGACTCCGTAAGGACCATGAGGATAGACGGGCTCCGCAGGAGACATGGGCACTTTAGGAAAGACTTTTTGTATGGGTGTGCACTGGCTCCTCCCTCTATGCCCCTCCTCCAGACCTCAGTTAGTTTGATACTGTGCCCAGAGGAGACTGGGTGCATTACAGGGAGCTCTCCTGAGATTCCTGTAAAAGAAAGTATATTTGTTAGGTTTTTTATTTTCAGGGAGCCTGCTGGCAACAGACTCCCTGCATCGAGGGACTGAGGAGAGAGAAACAGACCTACTTCTGTGAGTTTCAAGGCTCTGTTTCTTAGGCTACTGGACACCATTAGCTCCAGAGGGATTGGTACGCAGGTCTCATCCTCGCCGTCCGTCCCAGAGCCGCGCCGCCGTCCTCCTTGCAGAGCCGGAAGATAGAAGCCGGGTGAGTATGAGAAGAAAAGAAGACTTCAGAGGCGGCAGAAGACTTCTTGATCTTCACTGAGGTAACGCACAGCAGTAAAGCTGTGCGCCATTGCTCCCATACACCTCACACACGTCAGTCACTGTAAGGGTGCATGAAAACCTCTCTCTGGCAAAAAAAATACATATATATATATATATATATATATATATGCAGCTGGGCACTGTGTGTGTGTGTATGTATGTGTATATATATATATATATAGAGCCCCTGCCAGTTTTTCAATATATTTGAGCGGGACAGAAGCCCGCCGCTGAGGGGGCGGGGCTTCTCCCTCAGCACTCCCCAGCGCCATTTTCTCCACAGCACAGCGCTGAGAGGAAGCTCCCCGTACTCTCCCCCTGCTTATTCACGGTGAAAGAGGGTTTTAAAGGAGGGGGGGGGGGGCACATAGTTGGCGCATATACATATATATAAAGGCGTTACTGGGTAAACATTTTGTGTTTTTTCCTGGGTCATATAGCGCTGGGGTGTGTGCTGGCATACTCTCTCTCTGTCTCTCCGAAGGGCCTTGTGGGGGAACTGTCTCCAGATAAGAGGTTCCCTGAGTGTGTGGTGTATCAGTACGTGTGTGTCGACATGTCTGAGGTAGAAGGCTCGCCTAGGGACGAGGGGGAGCATATGAATGTGAGGTCTCCGTCGGCAGCGCCGACACCTGACTGGATGGATATGTGGAATGTATTGAGTGCTAATGTAAATTTATTGCACAAAAGATCAGACAAAGCTGAAGCTAGGGAACAGCCAGGGAGTCAACCCATGTCTGTTCCTATGTCGCAGGGGCCTTCGGGGTCTCAAAAGCGCCCACTATCCCAAATAGGAGACACAGATACCGACACGGATTCTGACTCCAGTGTCGACTACGATGATGCAAAGTTACAGCCAAAAGTGGCGAAATGTATTAGATATATGATTATTGCAATAAAGGATATTTTGCATATCCAAGAGGAACCCCCTGTCCCTGACACGAGGGTACACATGTATAAGGGAAAGAAACCTGAGGTAACCTTTCCCTCCTCACATGAGTTGAACGAATTATGTGAAAAAGCTTGGGAATCTCCAGACAAAAAACTGCAGATTCCCAAAAGGATTCTTATGGCTTATCCTTTCCCACCAATGGACAGGATACGGTGGGAATCCTCCCCTTGGGTGGACAAAGCATTGACACGCTTATCAAAAAAGATAGCGCTGCCATCCCAAGATACGGCTACCCTCAAGGATCCTGCTGACCGCAAGCAGGAGGTTACCTTGAAGTCCATTTACACACGTTCTGGTACATTACTCAGACCGGCAATTGCGTCGGCCTGGGTTTGTAGCGCTGTAGCAGCATGGACAGATTGAGACCCTAGATAAGGATACCATTTTATTGACCCTAGGGCATATAAAAGATGCTGTCTTATATATGAGAGATGCTCAAAGAGACATTAGTCTACTGGGTTCCAGAATAAACGCTATGTCAATTTCTGCTAGACGAGTCCTATGGACCCGACAGTGGACAGGTGATGCCGACTCAAAGAGGCATATGGAGGTTTTGCCTTACAAGGGTGAGGAATTGTTTGGGGAAGGTCTCTCGGACCTAGTCTCCACAGCTACGGCAGGTAAATCGAATTTTTTGCCTTATGTTCCCTCGCAGCCTAAGAAAGCGCCACATTATCACATGCAGTCCTTTCGTTCAAATAAAAGCAAAAGAGTACGAGGATCGTCCTTTCTTGCCAGAGGTAAGGGCAGAGGAAAAAAGCTGCACAACACAGCTAGTTCCCAGGAGCAGAAGTCTTCCCCGGCCTCTACAAAATCCACCGCATGACGCTGGGGCTCCGCTGAGGGAGTCCGCCCCAGTGGGGGCACGTCTTCGACTTTTCAGCCACATCTGGGTTCACTCACAGGTGGATCCCTGGGCAATGGAAATTGTGTCTCAGGGATACAAGCTGGAATTCGAAGAGGTGCCTCCTCGCCGGTTCTTCATATCGGCTCTGCCAGCCTCTCCCTCAGAAAGGGAGATAGTGTTAAATGCAATTCACAAATTGTGTCTTCAACAGGTGGTGGTCGAGGTTCCCTTGCTTCAACGAGGGAAGGGATATTACTCAACCCTGTTTGTAGTCCCGAAACCGAACGGTTCGATCAGACCCATTTTAAATTTAAAATCCCTGAACCTATACTTAAAACGGTTCAAATTCAAGGTGGAATCGCTGAGAGCGGTCATCGCCAGTCTGGAAGGGGGGGATTTTATGGTATCTCTGGACATAAAGGATGCATACCTTCATGTTCCCATTTATCCACCTCACCAGGCGTACCTGAGATTTGCGGTACAGGATTGTCATTACCAATTTCAGACGTTGCCGTTTGGGCTTTCCACGGCCCGAGGATTTTCACCAAGGTAATGGCGGAAATGATTGTGCTCCTGCGCAAGCAAGGTGTCACAATTATCCCGTACTTGGACGATCTCCTCATAAAAGCGAGATTGAGAGAGCAGTTGCTGAACAGCGTTTCACTGGCACTAAAAGGTGTTACAGCAACACAGCTGGATTCTCAATATCCCGAAGTCACAGTTGGTTCCTACGACTCATCTGACCTTCTTGGGCATGATTCTGGATACAGACCAGAAAAGGGTTTTTCTTCCGATAGAAAAAGCTCAGGAACTCATGACTCTAGTCAAGAACCTGTTGAAGCCAAAACAAGTGTCAGTACATCATTGCACTCAAGTCCTGGGAAAGATGGTGGCAGCATACGAAGCCATTCCCTTTGGCAGGTTCCATGCGAGGATTTTCCAATGGGACCTACTGGACAAGTGGTCCGGGTCACATCTACAAATTCATCAGTTGATCACCCTGTTCCCCAGAGCCAGGGTATCTCTCCTGTGGTGGCTGCAGAGTGCTCACCTTCTAGAGGGCCGCAGGTTCGGCATTCAGGACTGGATCCTGGTGACCACGGACGCGAGCCTCCGAGGGTGGGGAGCAGTCACGCAGGGAAGAAATTTTCAAGGTCTGTGGTCAAGTCAAGAGACTTGTCTTCACATCAGCATCCTGGAACTGAGGGCCATATACAACGCCCTGCGTCAAGCGGAGACCTTACTTCGCAACCAACCAGTTCCAATCCAGTCAGACAACATCACCGCAGTGGCTCATGTAAACCGCCAAGGCGGCACAAGGAGCAGAGGAGCAATGGCGGAAGCAGCCAGGATTCTTCGCTGGGCGGAAAATCATGTAAGCGCACTGTCAGCTGTGTTCATTCCGGGAGTGGACAACTGGGAAGCAGACTTCCTCAGCAGACACGACCTGCATCCAGGAGAGTGGGGACTTCATCAGGAAGTCTTCGCACAGATTGCAAGTCGATGGGGATTGCCCCAGATAGACATGATGGCTTCCCGCCTCAACAGAAAGCTACAGAGGTATTGCGCCAGATCAAAAGACCCTCAGGCGGTAGCTGTAGACGCCCTAGTGACACTATGGGTGTTTCCTCCTCTTCCTCTCATACCCAAGGTGTTGAGAATAATAAGAAAAAGATGAGTGAGAACAATTCGCATTGTTCCAGATTGGCCACGAAGGACCTGGTATCCGGATCTACTGGAAATGCTCACAAACGATCCGTGGCCTCTTCCTCTCAGGGAGGACCTGTTGCAACAGGGGCTCTGTCTGTTCCAAGACTTACCGCGGCTGCGTTTGACGGCATGGCGGTTGAACGCAGGATCCTAGCGGAAAAAGGCATTCCGGATGAGGTCATTCCTACGCTGATAAAGGCCAGGAAAGACGTGACAGCTAAACATTATCACCGTATATGGCGAAAATATGTTTCTTGGTGTGAGGGCAGGAATGTTCCTACGGAGGAATTCCATCTGGGCCGTCTCCTTCACTTCCTGCAGACTGGAGTGAATTTGGGCCTAAAATTGGGCTCCATTAAGGTTCAGATTTCGGCCTTATCCATTTTCTTTCAAAAAGAATTGGCTTCTCTTCCTGAAGTACAGACGTTTGTGAAGGGAGTGCTTCATATTCAGCCTCCCTTTATACCTCCGGTGGCGCCTTGGGACCTTAACGTGGTGTTGAGTTTCCTTAAGTCACACTGGGTTGAACCACTTCAAACGGTGGAGTTAAAATATCTTACTTTGAAGGTAGTCATGTTACTAGCCTTGGCTTCGGCTAGGCGAGTGTCGGAATTGGCGGCTTTGTCTCATAAAAGCCCCTATCTGGTTTTCCATATGGATAGAGCAGAATTGCAGACCCGTACTCAGTTCTTGCCTAAGGTGGTGTCATCTTTTCATATGAACCAACCCATTGTGGTGCCTGTGGCTACGCGAGACTTGGAGGACTCCGAGTCCCTGGATGTAGTCAGGGCTTTGAAAATTTACGTGGCCAGAACGGCTCGTGTTAGGAAAACAGAGGCTCTGTTTATCCTTTATGCTGCCAACAAGCTTGGTGCTCCTGCGTCTAAGCAGACTATTGCTCGCTGGATCTGTAACACGATTCAGCAGGCACATTCTACGGCTGGATTGCCGTTACCTAAATCGGTCAGGGCCCATTCCACCAGGAAGGTGGGCTCGTCTTGGGCGGCTGCCCGAGGGGTCTCGGCACTACAACTATGCTGAGCTGCTACTTGGTCGGGTTCAAACACCTTTTCAAAGTTCTATAAGTTTGATACCCTGGCTGAGGAGGACCACCTGTTTGCTCAATCGGTGCTGCAGAGTCATCCGCACTCTCCCGTCCGTTTGGGAGCTTTGATATAATCCCGATGGTCCTTGCGGAGTCCCCAGCATCCTCTAGGACGTAAGAGAAAATAAGATATTAAACCTACCGGTAAATCTTTTTCTCGTAGTCAGTAGAGGATGCTGGGTGCCCGTCCCAAGTGCGGACTATTTCTGCAAGACTTGTATATAGTTTTTGCTTACATAAGGGTTATGTTATAGTTTTCATCGGTTTTGGACTGATGCTAAGTTGTTTTCATACTGTTAACTGGTTAGTATATACACAAGTTATACGGTGTGATTGGTGTGGCTGGTATGAATCTTGCCCTTGGTTTAACAAAAATCCTATCCTTGTACTGTCCGTCTTTTCTGGGCACAGTTTCTCTAACTGAGGTCTGGAGGAGGGGCATAGAGGGAGGAGCCAGTGCACACCCATACCAAAAGTCTTTCTTAAAGAGCCCATGTCTCCTGCGGAGCCCGTCTATCCCCATGGTCCTTACGGAGTCCCCAGCATCCTCTACGGACTACGAGAAAAAGATTTACCGGTAGGTTTAAAATCTTATTTTTCTAATAATAATTATTAATTATTATTACTAGTATTATTTTCATAGCAATGTCGCTTGCTTATACATATTTCCCAAACTATATAAATACAGAGTAGTCCCCAACAGAATATTTATTTACAACTGATCAGAAACACAGTATTACAGTATGTATAAATTGAAATGAGCAATATACAGCAGAAATGGCAATAGCATGTTTATCTGTATGCATTTCCAAGTGAATTACAGGGAATACATATGAAATACCGGTGGTCGGGATGCCCGCGGTTATGTGACCATTGTCATGACTGTGGTTTTTGTGAACCCGGTGTTAGTGAAGTCTGTGCGGGCAACTGGAGAACTATGTGAATATTAGGCTGGTCTGTAGGAATCAGTGAGAAGAAGGAGCAATCCCTGACCGGGGATCGAACCCGGGCCTCGACAGAGGAAGCCGTATCCTGACCACTGGATCACCAGGGACTTTGATAGCAGGATGTTGAATGTATAGGTGAGACTGTACTGGATATAGTGTCACAGGAGTAGGTGCTTATGTACTCAAGGTTACTGGCAAGATAGTAAGACGGACTGGTTACTGGTGAGTCTGGGATGCAACTGTAATGCGGGCTGGTACCGGATATAACTGGAAACGCAACTGAAAGTAGAACGATGACTGTGGCTATAACTAGTACGAGGCTGAAGAACCCTGCGGCTGTGACGGTAGAATACTGCAGCTGTGGTTTTCAGTTGAGACTGTGGAATACTGTGACTGTGCCTTTAAGATGAAACACTGCAACTGTGCCTTTAAGTTGAGACTGTGGAATACTGTACTGTGCCTTTAAGATGAAACACTGCAACTGTGCCTTTAAGTTGAGACTTGTAATACTGTACTGTGCCTTTAAGATGAAACACTGCAACTGTGCCTTTAAGTTGAGACTTAGAATACTATACTGTGCCTTTAAGATGAAACACTGCAACTGTGCCTTTAAGTTGAGACTTGTGGAAATACTGGATATCAATGGTAACACAAATGTAATCCAAACTGGGTAACAAAGGAACAGAGGTTTTTACAGGAACTGAAGTACAAGGGTTACCTTTAGGGATCTCAGCTTCAAAGCTCACACAGAGCTGTGTGTGACACGAGGAACTGGCAGCGTTTCCAACTCCAGCCTTCAGACTTATACTTCCTGGTCCTTGGTGATTGGTGAGCAGTGTCAGGTGATTCAGAGAGTCTCAGGCTGGCACAGGATTGGGTCAGGTGAACAGTTACTGTCATGTGAGTACTCTAGACTAGGCTGTGAAGTGGAGCGAGGCCTAGCAGGCCGAGAGAACACTGAAGCCTGAACTTCTGCAAACAAACAGAGGATGCTGGCTTTTTAGGCCTAAACTTCAGATTGCTGAATTCAGACTCACACAGAAGATCACCACAGGTGGAGCTCATTAACTATTACCTTCCAGGCAGAGAACTCAGGAAACTCATGGTATTGGCATGCTGTTTATCTCAGTGAGCAAAAAGGCACAGGATCCAGGACAGATGGCAGGGGTAAGTCACCAAATACGAGAACTACAGTCAGGATCGTGACAGTAACCCCCTCTTCAAGGATGGACTCCGGACACCCATCTTTGGTCTTAGAGGAACTTGAGAAATTCATACAGAAGAACTTAGAACCTTCGTCAATGCCTCTTCTTCTTACGGGAACATTTGGTTTTGACCAGGGAGAGCGGAATCTCCTGTAAAGAAAAAACTTCCTTAGAAAACATGGGACCTCCCATGAAAGGAGTAGCATCATGCACTGGATCAAATTCAAATTCAGAGTCTGAGTCCAAGTCTAATGGAAGATATTAATCTCCCTTAGATACACAGTTTGCAGATGAAAAGGAAGTGCACTGGAGTTTTAAATTCTCTGGGCTAGGAGAGACTCCTACATGAGCAATTTTAATGGTCGGATTCTTACCGAAGGAGATACTTAGATTATCCCTGGGAGGACAGCACAAACTTCCTTCTGCATTCCCATTAGAGCATGATTCTTTTACCGAGTCAGATTCCAAAGGTTTAGGACTAAATTCTTTAACCACAGCATTACTAAATGTATGTAAATCATGGAACACAGGATCATTACTCTCAAAAAGCGTGTTGGCCCACTCCAAAGCTCTTCCTCTGAATGCCAGGAACAGATATTGAGTAACGTTGGAAGGAGTTACTGCACCCGAAGGATCAGACTCCATCAGAGAGAGAAATTGATCAACCAGAGCGGCATATTGCAATAAATCTCCATCAAAGTAAATAGGTGGTAAACCATCAGACGAAAGCTTAGAGGCTGAAACCGATGATGCACTCTCAGAAGCTAGATTGGAGTTAGTTTGTGGAACGTCAGGCTGATGAGAAACTATCCCTTCTGAAGTAGTCTGGCTGAAATCCTCAAATAAGACTGAGAAATCACTTGAAATCTCCTTCTGGATGGAGATGCTAGTAATTCTCCCCGAAGCTGCACCACTTGCGTCTGCGACTGAGGTAAACAACTCTGGTGACTGGATTGAGGAAGTAACTTTGGTGTCCTTCTCAGCAAAATTAGTCTGAAGTCCTGTATCCAAATCAGCAGATGGAACATTAGGTTGCTCAGACAAGCTTAGGGACAAAGCTGAGAAAACTGTACTTAGATCGGTATCCAGCTCTGTAGCACGTTCAGACTTTAAGTGAGTAGCCTTGGGATTTTTCTTGATTTTAGCGTCTACAGCAGAATTATTCTGACAATGATGAGAAGAGGTATTAGATTTCCTTGCAGAAGCTGTGGACTCAATGC
Organism: Pseudophryne corroboree; assembly: GCF_028390025.1. Lineage (NCBI taxonomy): Eukaryota > Metazoa > Chordata > Amphibia > Anura > Myobatrachidae > Pseudophryne > Pseudophryne corroboree. Next base: position 238,882,379 of record NC_086445.1, on the reverse strand, counting down.
TGGAAGACAAGGAAACAGAATCAGAGACAGACTGAAGTCTAATTTTAGAACTAGATGGTGGAAGTCCTTTACTGGGACCAACTGACAAAAGTTCCTTACTCGGACCAATGCTTGGAATCGGTTTGAGTCCAGATGAGCTTGAACAGACTGAAACTGGAGAAATCTTTGGCTGGATGAGTAGGACTGGATTGGATCTGAGGATTCTTGAATTGGCTGGAACCAAAGGAGACTGACCAGGCTGGTCCTGGAGCATTGCTGGACTGGCTGGAACGGGCTGATCAGGCTGGGCCTGGAGTATTGCTGGACCGTCTGGAACCGGGACGGACTGACCAGGCTGGGCCTGGAGTATTGCTGTACCGGCTGGAACCGGGACGGACTGACCAGGCTTGGCCTGGAGTATTGCTGGACCGGCTGGAACCGGGACGGACTGGCCAGGCTGGGCCTGGAGTATTGCTGGACCGGCTGGAACCGGGACGGACTGACCAGGCAGGGCCTGGAGTATTGCTGTACCGGCTGGAACCGGGACGGACTGACCAGGCTGGGCCTGGAGTATTGCTGGACCGGCTGGAACCGGGACGGACTGACCAGGCAGGGCCTGGAGTATTGCTGGACCGGCTGGAACCGGGGTAGATGGATTCCGGCTGGAACCGGAGTGAGTAGAATCCAAGTGTTCAGATGGTCCATCCTGGACCTGAGCCATGCTGGATGCCAACATGGTGGTGCTCTCAGAAGACGGCAAACAGGAGTTCATAACTGTATCTGTAGCACAAAGATTCCCATCTGGAAACTTGACTCTGGATACCTTCCTTTGGGGCTGAAACTGTGGTGACCCCTCCTGGGGTTGACGAATCAGACACCTCTCTCAGGGTTGCTATCTCCAGCACCCCTCCTGGGGTTGACAGATCAGACACTCCTTCCTGAGTAGAAGACTCATATGCCCCTACTAGAGCCTGAAAACTGGATAACCCTCCTTGGGCTGCACACTCGGAACCTCCTCCTGGGGCTGGATGCTCTAAAACCCCCTCCTTGGGCTGCAGACTCGGAAACCCCTCCTGGGGCTGCATGCTCTGAACCCCCTCCTTGGGCTGCAAACTCGGAAACCCTTCCTGGGGCTGCACGCTCTGAACCCCCTCCTGGGTCTGCACGCTCTGAACCCCCTCCTGGGTCTGCACGCTCTGAACCCCCTCCTGGGTCTGCACGCTCTGAACCCCCTCCTGGGGCTGCACGCTCTAAACCCCCTCCTGGGGCTGCACGCTCTGAACCCCCTCCTGGGGCTGCACGCTCTGAACCCCCTCCTTGGGCTTTAGACACGGACGCCCCTCCTTGGGCTTTAGACACGGACGCCCCTCCTTGGGCTGTAGACACGGACGCCCCTCCTTGGGCTGTAGACACGGACGCCCCTCCTTGGGCTGTAGACACGAACTCTTCTGTGACTCTAAATGGCTGGAACATTCTTCTCTGGACACCCAACTTGGATAAGGTCTTTTAATCACCGGACCCCAGTCATAAATTTGAATCTCTTTCAGAGTATCCTTCTTGACACCCCCGTCAGCAGTAGCAGGATCGGCTACTGTGGATGACTTGTAGACATGAGCGCTATGATACTGAGATTTGTCACCATTTCCTGGCTTGCGAAGATTGTAATCTTTAACAAAATGACCGGAATTTCCACAGTAAAGACAGAGGTGTAGCTCCCTACGCCGCTGACCTTCAGCTTCAGAGAGCTTGGGCCGTGGATAGCTCTGATGAACAACTTTTCCTTGCACAGAGGAAGAGACTTTATTAACTGGATGGGACAAAACAGGATCAACAACGTTGGTAGTATTCCTGAAGAGATCAGGCATCACAGAAAGAATACTAGACAAAAGTTCTTGTAACTGTAATAACATCTGGTAGAAAATCTGAAGTTGGTCAGGAGTCTTAGTGCAGAAAGTCAGAGAATCTCTGGTGAACGAATTCCGCTGCAGACACTGTGCCAATTGATGGTGAGTCGACTCCAACCCCTCCAAGCGTCCTGCAATATTGCTTAGGAGGTCCTGCGTCAGACAAACACTTTCGGCCGGGTCCATGTGGCCAGTTCCTACTGTCATGACTGTGGTTTTTGTGAACCCGGTGTTAGTCCTCCAGTTGCCCGCACAGACTTCACTATGTGAATATCAGGCTGGTCTGTAGGAATCAGTGAGAAGAAGGAGAAATCCCTGACCGGGGATCGAACCCGGGCCTCGGCAGAGGAAGCCGTATCCTGACCTGGATCACCAGGGACTTTGATAGCAGGATGTTGAATGTATAGGTGAGACTGTACTGGATATAGTGTCACAGGAGTAGGTGCTTATGTACTCAAGGTTACTGGCAAGATAGTAAGGCGGACTGGTTACTGGTGAGACTGGGATGCAACTGTAATGCGGGCTGGTACCGGATATAACTGGAAACGCAACTGAAAGTAGAACGATGACTGTGGCTATAACTCTAGCACGAGGCTGAAGAACCCTGCGGCTGTGACGGTAGAATACTGCAGCTGTGGTTTTCAGTTGAGACTGTGAAATATTGCGACTGTGCCTTTAAGATGAAACACTGCAACTGTGCCTTTAAGTTGAGACTGTGGAATACTGTACTGTGCCTTTAAGATGAAACCCTGCAACTGTGCCTTTAAGTTGAGACTTGGAATACTGTACTGTGCCTTTAAGATGAAACACTGCAACTGTGCCTTTGAGACTTGGAATACTGTACTGTGCCTTTAAGATGAAACACTGCAACTGTGCCTTTAAGTTGAGACTTGTGGAAATACTGGATATCAATGGTAACACAAATGTAATCCAAACTGGGTAACAAAGGAACAGAGGTTTTTACAGGAACTGAAGTACAAGGGTTACCTTTAGGGAGCTCAGCTTCAAAGCTCACACAGAGCTGTGTGTGACACGAGGAACTGGCAGCGTTTCCAACTCCAGCCTTCAGACTTATACTTCCTGGTCCTTGGTGATTGGTGAGCAGTGTCAGGTGATTTAGAGAGTCTCAGGCTGGCACAGGATTGGATAGCTCTGGGTCAGGTGAACAGTCACTGTCATGTAAATACTCTAGACTAGGCTGTGAAGTGGAGCGAGGCCTAGCAGGCCGAGAGAACACTGAAGCCTGAACTTCTGCAAACAAACAGAGGATGCTGGCTTTTTAGGCCTAAACTCCAGATTGCTGAATTCAGACTCACACAGAAGATCACCACAGGTGGAGCTCGTTAACTATTACCTTCCAGGCAGAGAACTCAGAAAACTCATGGTATTGGCATGCTGTTTATCTCAGTGAGCAAAAAGGCACAGGATCCAGGACAGATGGCAGGGGTAAGTCACCAAATACGAGAACTACAGTCAGGATCGTGACAACCATCAGCACCCTGACACTGAAGATTGCGATGTCGGAGGGGGTAAGTATTTCTACCGACCACAGTCCCCTACCATAACTCCAACCCACGGGGGGGTGGCAGCTACGGCTAACTCTCAGGGAGGGGGAGGGGGGTGATGGCTGTGTCTACCGATCCCCCCCACCCCCTCAGTACCTAACCCTAGCCCCCCTAGTGTCTAACCCTAAGACATCTAGAGCGGCCGATTGAGAAGCGTGTATGCCTCCCAATTTGGCCATTATGTTGGTAGATTTGTTGGCATAGTGTGTACCCGGCCTAAGACTCCTAAAATAGCATTAAGAGAAAATCTTAATTTTGTCTTTCTACTAAAAACAAGTCACTGGGGCCGCTGAGTAGAGTGATGCAGAGTTTGCCAATGGCCAGCAGAGTAGTCTTACCGCTTGCCAGGTTATTTAGGAGTCAGGGGGTGCATTCATGACAGGGGTAATTGGGCTTGGCCTTCCAGATTATTATTATTATTATTATTATTATCATTTTTATAGTAACACAATGCTTATTTAAAAGAAAAAAAAGAGATACTAATAATAATAATAATAAAAAGATAAAGAAAATAGAAGAAAACAATGCTTCACTATCAGGGGATTTGATAAATATGCAGTAGCTCTATATCCTGCGAAAACGTCCTGTTTTCAGGATTTAGGACTGTTTGCTTATGAGTTTCAACTAACATTACCTGCTGCTGGCTGAATATGTCACTTAGGGGCAGTCGTTTGAAGCCTGGAGATGTGGTAAAGCAGTGATAAATGGAAGGTGATAACGCACCAGCCAATCAGCTCCTGTCTATAATTTTTCAAACCCGTAATGACTGGCTGGTGCGTTATCACCTTGCACTTATCACTGCTTTATCACTTCTTTATCCCTTCTCCAGGCTCAATACATCTGCCCCTTAGTACTGTATGACAGTGATACAAACAAGGTAGTTGGTACTACTAAGGTAGGTGTCCTTTGCTGTGTTGGCAGCAGTCTACTGCGACCACGACTATGGGCCTAATTCAGAGTTGATTCCAGCAGCAAATTTGTTAGCAGTTGGGCAAAACCATGTGCACTGCAGGGGGGGCAGATATAACATGTGCAGGGAGAGTTAGATTTGGGTGGGGTGTGTTCAAACTGAAAGCTATATTGCAGTGTAAAAATAAAGCAGCCAGTATTTACCCTGCACAGAAGCAAAATAACCCACCCAAATCTCTCTCTGCAAATGTTATATCTGCCCCCCCCCCCCCCCCCCCTGCAGTGCACATGGTTTTGCCCAACTGCTAACAAATTTGCTGCTGTGATCAACTCTGAATTACCCCCTATGTGCATGCACGACGGCCAACTGCACATGCACATCCCGCTGCAACCTGGTAAAGGTGCACTATCAGCTACTTAATACATTTCATTGACTTTCATCTTCCCATAGCCTGTGTTATTAAGACAGGAAATACTTTTATTTCTCTAACGTCCTAGTGGATGCTGGGGACTCCGTAAGGACCATGGGGAATAGACGGGCTCCGCAGGAGACTGGGCACTCTAAGAAAGATTTAGTACTACTGGTGTGCACTGGCTCCTCCCTCTATGCCCCTCCTCCAGACCTCAGTTAGAATCTGTGCCCGGAAAGAGCTGGGTGCATTTTAGTGAGCTCTCCTGAGCTTGCTAATAAGAAAGTATTTTAGTTAGGTTTTTTATTTTCAGAGAGCTTTTGCTGGCAACAGACTCTCTGCTACGTGGGACTGAGGGGAGAGAAGCAAACCTACTAACTGCGGCTAGGTTGCGCTTCTTAGGCTACTGGACACCATTAGCTCCAGAGGGATCGAACACAGGAACCTAATCTTGGTCGTCCGTTCCCGGAGCCGCGCCGCCGTCCCCCTCGCAGAGCCAGAAGACAGAAGCCGGCGGATTGGAAGCAAGAAGACGTCAAAATCGGCGGCAGAAGACTCCTGTCTTCATATGAGGTAGCGCACAGCACTGCAGCTGTGCGCCATTGCGCCCACACTAACCCACACACTCCGGTCACTGTAGGGTGCAGGGCGCAGGGGGGGGGGCGCCCTGGGCAGCAATTGATTACGTCCTGGCAAAAGCAGCATATATACAGCTGGGCACTGTAATATGCATAAGCCCCCGCCATTAATTTCTCTGACGTCCTAGTGGATGCTGGGTACTCCGTAAGGACCATGGGGAATAGACGGGCTCCGCAGGAGACTGGGCACTCTTTAAAGAAAGATTAGGTACTACATCTGATGTGCACTGGCTCCTCCCTCTATGCCCCTCCTCCAGACCTCAGTTAGAATCTGTGCCCGGCCAGAGCTGGATGCACTTAGTGGGCTCTCCTGAGTTCACTAAAAAGAAAGTATTTGTTAGGTTTTTTATTTTCAGTGAGATCTGCTGGCAACAGACTCACTGCTACGTGGGACTTAGGGGAGAGAAGCAAACCTACCTGCTTGCAGCTAGCTTGTGCTTCTAAGGCTACTGGACACCATTAGCTCCAGAGGGATCGAACACAGAGCCCGACCTCGATCGTCCGTTCCCGGAGCCGCGCCGCCGTCCCCCTTGCAGAGCCAGAAGACGGAAGATTCCGGAGAAAATCGTCGGCTGAAGACTCCGGTCTTCAATAAGGTAGCGCACAGCACTGCGCCATTGCTCCCACAGCACACCACACGCTCCGGTCACAGGTGGGTGCAGGGCGCTGGGGGGGGCGCCCTGGGTTGCAATTAGTATACCTTAAGTGGCAAAATGCACATAATACAGTTCTAAACTGTATATGTGCCTAATCCCCCGCCATAATTATTATTAAAAAAGCGGGAGAAGCCCGCCGCTGAAGGGGCGGGGCTATCTTCCTCAGCACAGCCAGCGCCATTTTCTCTTCACAGCTCCGCTGGAAGGACGCTCCCCAGGCTCTCCCCTGCAGTATACACTACGGAAAGGGTAAAAAAGAGAGGGGGGGCACATAAATTTAGGCGCAAATTGTGATATAGGCAGCTATTGGGGGAAAATTCACTTTGTGTATAGTGAAAATCCCTCTGTTATATAGCGCTCTGGAGTGTGCTGGCATACTCTCTCTCTGTCTCCCCAAAGGACTTTGTGGGGTCCTGTCCTCAGTCAGAGCATTCCCTGTGTGTGTGTGCGGTGTGTCGGTACGGCTGTGTCGACATGTTTGATGAGGACGCTTACGTGGAGGCGGAGCAGGTGCCGATAAGTGTGATGTCGCCCCCTGCGGGGCCGACACCAGAGTGGATGGATATGTGGAAGGTATTAACCGACAGTGTCAACTCCTTGCATAAAAGGTTCGATGACGCAGCTTTGGGACAGCCGGCATCTCAGCCCGCGCCTGCCCAGGCATCTCAGAGGCCATCAGGGGCTCAAAAACGCCCGCTACCTCAGATGGCAGACACAGATGTCGACACGGAGTCTGACTCCAGTGTCGATGAGGATGAGACAAATGTACAATCCACAAGGGCCATCCGATGCATGATTACGGCAATGAAAAATGTGTTGCACATTTCTGACATTAACCCGGTTACCACAAAAAAGGGTATTATGTTTGGGGAGAAAAAGCAGCCAGTGACTTTTCCCCCATCTGATGAGTTAAATGAATTGTGTGAAGAAGCGTGGGGTTCCCCAGATAAGAAACTAGTGATTACTAAGCGGTTACTAATGGCGTACCCTTTTCCGCCAACGGATAGGTTACGCTGGGAGACATCCCCTAGGGTGGACAAGGCGCTCACACGCTTATCAAAAAGGTGGCACTGCCGTCTCAGGATACGGCCGCCTGAAAGGAGTCTGCAGATAGAAAGCAGGAGGCTATCCTGAAGTCTGTGTATACACACTCAGGTACTATACTGAGACCTGCTATTGCTTCAACATGGATGTGTAGTGCTGCAGCAGCATGGTCTGATTCCCTGTCTGATAACATTGATTCCCTTGACAGGGATTCTATTTTGCTAACCATAGAGCATATTAAAGACGTAGTCTTATATATGAGGGATGCACAGAGGGACATTTGCCGGCTGGAATCTAGAATTAATGCAATGTCCATTTCTGCCAGGAGAGTATTATGGACTCGGCAGTGGACAGGTGATGCTGATTCTAAAAGGCACATGGAGGTTTTGCCTTATAAGGGTGAGGAATTGTTTGGGGACGGTCTCTCGGACCTCGTATCCACAGCAACAGCTGGGAAGTCGACTTTTTTACCTCAGGTTCCTTCACAGCCTAAGAAAGCACCGTATTATCAAGTACAGTCCTTTCGGCCTCAGAAAGGCAAGCGGGTCAGAGGCGCGTCCTTTCTACCCAGAGGCAGGGGTAGAGGGAAAAAGCTGCACCAGACAGCCAGTTCCCAGGAACAAAAATCCTCCCTTGCTTCCACTAAGTCCACCGCATGACGCTGGGGCTCCACAGGTGGAGCCAGGTGCGGTGGGGGCCCGTCTCTGGAACTTCAGCGACCAGTGGGTTCGCTCACAGGTGGATCTCTGGGTTCTACAAGTGGTATCTCAGGGATACAAGCTGGAGTTCGAGACGTCTCCCCTTCGCCGTTACCTCAAATCAGCCTTGCCAGCTACTCCCAAGGACAGGGAGGTAGTACTGGCGGCAATTCACAAGCTGTACCTCCAGCAGGTGATAATCAAAGTTCCCCTCCTTCAACAGGGATGGGGTTACTATTCCACAATGTTTATGGTACCGAAACCAGACGGTTCGGTGAGACCCATTCTTAATTTGAAATCCTTGAACACTTATATAAGGAAGTTCAAGTTCAAAATGGAATTTATGGTATCACTGGACATCAAGGATGCTTACCTACATGTCCCCATTTACCCACCTCACCAGGAGTACCTCCGATTTGTGGTACAGGACTGCCATTACCAATTCCAGACGATGCCGTTTGGTCTGTCCACGGCACCGAGGGTATTTACCAAGGTAATGGCCGAAATGATGATACTCCTTCGAAAGAAGGGAGTTATAGTTATCCCGTACTTGGACGATCTCCTTATAAAGGCGATGTCCATGGAGCAGTTGTTGGTCGGAGTAGCACTATCTCAGGAAGTGCTACAACAGCACGGCTGGATTCTGAATATCCCAAAGTCGCAGCTGGTTCCTACGACGCGTCTGCTGTTCTTGGGTATGATTCTGGACACAGAACAGAAGAAGGTGTTTCTCCCGGAGGAGAAGGCCAAGGAGACCTCCTGAAACCAAAACAGGTGTCGGTGCATCACTGCACGCGAGTCCTGGGAAAGATGGTAGCTTCTTACGAGGCAATTCCATTCGGCAGGTTCCATGCAAGGATCTTTCAGTGGGATCTGTTAGACAAGTGGTCCGGATCGCATCTTCAGATGCATCGGCTGATCACCCTGTCCCAGAGGGCCAGGGTGTCTCTGCTGTGGTGGCTGCAGAGTGCTCATCTTCTCGAGGGCCGCAGATTCGGCATACAGAACTGGGTCCTGGTGACCACGGATGCAAGCCTCCGAGGTTGGGGGGCAGTCCCTCAGGGAAGAAACTTCCAAGGACAATGGTCGAGTCAGGAGACTTCCCTACACATAAATATTCTGGAACTAAGGGCCATTTACAATGCCCTAAGTCAAGCAAAACCCCTGCTTCAAAACCAGCCGGTGCTGATTCAGTCAGACAACATCACGGCGGTCGCCCATGTAAACCGACAGGGCGGCACAAGAAGCAGGATGGCAATGGCAGAAGCCACAAGGATTCTCCGATGGGCGGAAATCTTGTGATAGCACTGTCAGCAGTGTTCATTCCGGGAGTGGACAACTGGGAAGCAGACTTCCTCAGCAGGCACGACCTCCACCCGGGAGAGTGGGGACTTCATCCAGAAGTCTTCCAGCTGATTGTAAATCGTTGGGAAAGGCCACAGGTGGACATGATGGCGTCCCGCCTCAACAAAAAGCTAAAAAGATATTGCGCCAGGTCAAGAGACCCTCAGGCGATAGCTGTGGACGCTCTAGTGACACCGTGGGTGTACCAGTCGGTTTATGTGTTCCCTCCTCTTCCTCTCATACCAAAGGTACTGAGGATAATAAGAAAGAGAGGAGTAAGAACTATACTCATCGTTCCGGATTGGCCAAGAAGAACTTGGTACCCGGAACTACAAGAAATGATCTCAGAGGACCCTTGGCCTCTGCCGCTCCGACAGGACCTGCTACACCAGGGGCCCTGTCTGTTCCAAGACTTACCGCGGCTGCATTTGACGGCATGACGGTTGAACGCCGGATCCTGATGGAAAAGGGCATTCCGGTTGAAGTCATTCCTACGCTGATAAAAGCTAGGAAGGATGTGACAGCAAAACATTATCACCGCATATGGCGAAAATATGTTGCTTGGTGTGAGGCTATGAAGGCCCCAACAGAGGAATTTCAGCTGGGTCGATTTCTGCACTTCCTACAGTCAGGAGTGACTATGGGCCTAAAATTGGGATCCATAAAAGTCCAGATTTCGGCCCTGTCTATTTTCTTTCAAAAAGAACTGGCTTCACTGCCTGAAGTTCAGACGTTTGTTAAGGGAGTGCTGCATATTCAGCCCCCTTTTGTGCCTCCAGTGGCACCTTGGTATCTCAACGTTGTGTTGGATTTCCTAAAATCACATTGGTTTGAGCCACTTCAGACCGTGGAGTTGAAATATCTCACGTGGAAAGTGGTCATGCTTTTGGCCTTGGCTTCGGCTAGGCGTGTGTCAGAATTGGCGGCTTTGTCATGTAAAAGCCCCTATCTGATCTTCCATATGGACAGGGCAGAATTGAGGACTCGTCCCCAATTTCTCCCTAAGGTGGTATCAGCGTTTCATTTGAACCAACCTATTGTGGTGCCTGCGGCTACTCGGGACTTGGAGGCTTCCAAGTTGCTGGACGTAGTCCGGGCCCTGAAAATCTATGTTTCCAGGACGGCTAGAGTCAGAAAAACTGACTCGCTGTTTATCCTGCATGCACTCAACAAGCTGGGTGCTCCTGCTTCTAAGCAGACTATTGCTCGCTGGATCTGTAGCACGATTCAACTTGCACATTCTGCGGCTGGACTGCCACATCCTAAATCAGTAAAAGCCCATTCCACGAGGAAGGTGGGCTCTTCTTGGGCGGCTGCCCGAGGGGTCTCGGCTGTACAACTTTGCCGAGCTGCTACCTGGTCGGGATCAAACACGTTTGCAAAATTCTACAAGTTTGATACCCTGGCTGAGGAGGACCTTGAGTTTGCTCATTCGGTGCTGCAGAGTCATCCGCACTCTCCCGCCCGTTTGGGAGCTTTGGTATAATCCCCATAGTCCTTACGGAGTACCCAGCATCCACTAGGACGTCAGAGAAAATAAGAATTTACTCACCGGTAATTCTATTTCTCGTAGTCCGTAGTGGATGCTGGGAGCCCGTCCCAAGTGCGGACTTCTGCAATACTTGTATATAGTTATTGCTTAACTATAGGGTTATTGTTCTGAGCCATCTGTTGAATGAGGCTCAGCTGTTGTTCATACTGTTAACTGGGTATAGTTATCACAAGTTGTACGGTGTGATTGGTGTGGCTGGTATGAGTCTTACCCTGGATTCCAAATCCTTTCCTAGTAATGTCAGCTCTTCCGGGCACAGTTTCCCTAACTGAGGTCTGGAGGAGGGGCATAGAGGGAGGAGCCAGTGCACACCAGATGTAGTACCTAATCTTTCTTTAAAGAGTGCCCAGTCTCCTGCGGAGCCTGTCTATTCCCCATGGTCCTTACGGAGTACCCAGCATCCACTACGGACTACGAGAAATAGAATTACCGGTGAGTAAATTCTTATTTTTACACAAAATTGCGGGACAGAAGCCCGCCGCTGAGGGGGCGGGGCCTTCTTCCTCAGCACTCACCAGCGCCATTTTCGCTCCGCTGAGAGGAAGCTCCCCAGGCTCTCCCCTGCAGATTCACGGTAGAAAGAGGGTAAAAAGAGTGGGGGGGGGGGGGGGGCACATAAATTTAGCGCATTAATCCTATATACAGCAGCTGCTGGGTAAACACTAAGTTACTGTGTGATTCCTGGGTCATATAGCGCTGGGGTGTGTGCTGGCATACTCTCTCTCTGTCTCTCCAAAAGGCCTTGTGGGGTCCTGTCCTCATATAGAGCATCCCCTGTGTGTGTGGTGTGTCGGTACGCGTGTCGACATGTTTGACGAGGAGGGCTATGTGGAGGCAGAGCAAGTGCAGATGAATGACGTGTCTCCGCTGACGGCGCCGACACCTGATTGGATGGATATGTGGAAGGTGTTAAATGATAATGTAAACTCCTTGCATAAAAGGTTGGATAAAGCTGATGCATTGGGACAGGCATGGGGCCTGATCCTACAGCGCAGAGGCCGTCAGGGTCTCAGAAGCGCCCACTATCCAAAATTGTTGACACAGATATCGACACGGATTCTGACTCCAGTGTCGATGACAATGATGCAAAATTGCAGCCTAAAATGGCTAAAGCCATCCGCTACATGATTATAGCAATGAAGGATGTATTGCACATATCAGAGGTAAACCCTGTCCCTGACAAGAGGGTTTATATGTATGGGGAGAAAAAGCAAGAGGTGACTTTTCCCCCTTCACATGAGTTAAATGAGTTATGTGAAAAAGCGTGGGATTCCCCCGATAGGAAAGTGCTGATTTCCAAAAGGTTACTTATGGCATACCCTTTCCCGCCAACGGACAGGTTACGCTGGGAATCCTCCCCTAGGGTAGATAAAGCTCTGACACGCTTATCTAAGAAGGTGGCCCTGCCGTCACAAGATATGGCCGCCCTAAAGGATCCTGCCGATAGGAAGCAGGAAAGTATCCTGAAGTCTGTTTATACACATTCAGGTACTATACTGAGGCCGGCTATTGCGTCGGCCTGGATGTGTAGTGCTGTAGCAGCATGGACAGATAATCTGTCTGAGGAACTGGATACCTTAGACAAGGATACCATTTTACTGACCCTGGGGCATATAAAAGACACTGTCCTATATATGAGGGATGCCCAGAGGGACATTTGCCTACTTGGCTCTAGAATAAATTCAATGTCAATTTCTGCCAGAAGGGTCCTGTGGACTCGGCAATGGACAGGTGATGCCGACTCCAAAAAGCACATGGAGGTTTTATCTTACAGGGGTGAGGAATTGTTTGGGGACGGTTTCTCGGACCTAGTTTCCACAGCTACGGCTGGGAAGTCAAATTTTTTGCCATATATTCCCTCACAGCCTAAGAAAGCACTGTATTACCAAATGCAGTCCTTTCGATCACAAAGAAGCAAGAAGGTCCGAGGTGCGTCCTTTCTTGCCAGAGGCAGGGTAGAGGAAAGAAGCTGCACCATACAGCTAGTTTCCAGGAACAGAAGTCCTCCCCGGCTTCCACTAAATCCACCGCATGACGCTGGGGCTCCACAGGTGGAGCCAGGAGCGGTGGGGGCGCGTCTCCGAAATTTCAGCCACCAGTGGGTTCGCTCACAGGTGGATCCCTGGGCTATACAGATTGTGTCTCAGGGATACAAGCTGGAATTCGAAGTGATGCCCCCTCACCGTTACCTCAAATCGGCCCTGCCAGCTTCCCCCATGGAACGGGAAGTAGTGTTAGCGGCAATTCACAAGTTATATCTCCAGCAGGTGGTGGTAAAGGTTCCCCTCCTTCAACAGGGAAGAGGATACTATTCCACGATGTTTGTGGTACCGAAACCGGACGGTTCGGTCAGACCCATATTGAATTTAAAGTCCCTGAACATTTATCTGAAAAGATTCAAGTTCAAAATGGAATCGCTCAGAGCGGTCATTGCAAGCCTGGAAGAGGGAGATTTTATGGTGTCTCTGGACATCAAGGATGCTTACTTGCATGTCCCCATTTATCCACCTCATCAGGAGTACCTCAGATTTGTGGTACAGGACTGTCATTACCAATTCCAGACGTTGCCGTTTGGGCTCTCCACGGCACCGAGAATATTTACCAAGGTAATGGCGGAAATGATGGTGATCCTGAGAAAGCAAGGAGTCACAGTTATCCCATACTTGGACGATCTCTTCATAAAGGCAAGGTCCAGAGAGCAGTTGCTGATCAGCGTAGCACACTCTCAGGAAGTGTTGCAGCAGCATGGCTGGATTCTGAATATCCCAAAGTCGCAACTGATTCCTACGACGCGTCTGCCCTTTCTGGGCATGATTCTGAACACAGACCAGAAGAAGGTGTTTCCCCCGGCGGAGAAGGCTCAGGAGCTCGTGACTCTAGTCAGAGACCTCTTAAAACCGAAACAGGTGTCGGTGCATCACTGCACGCGAGTCCTGGGAAAGATGGTGGCAGCGTACGAAGCCATTCCCTTCGGCAGGTTCCATGCGAGGATCTTTCAGTGGGATCTGTTGGACAAGTGGTCCGGATCGCATCTTCAGATGCATCGGCTGATCACCCTGTCCCCAAGGGCCAGGGTGTCTCTTCTGTGGTGGCTGCAGAGTGCTCACCTTCTCGAGGGCCGCAGGTTCGGCATACAGGACTGGGTCCTGGTTACCACGGATGCGAGCCTCCGAGGATGGGGGGCAGTCACTCAGGGAAGAAACTTCCAAGGGTTGTGGTCAAGTCAGGAGGCTTGTCTGCACATAAATATCCTAGAACTAAGGGCCATATACAACGCCCTGAGTCAAGCGGAGCCTCTGCTTCGCAACCAACCGGTGCTGATTCAGTCAGACAACATCACCGCAGTTGCTCATTTAAACCGCCAGGGCGGCACAAGAAGCAGAGTGGCGATGGCGGAAGCCACCAGGATTCTTCGTTGGGCGGAGAATCACGTGCAAGCACTGTCAGCAGTGTTCATTCCGGGAGTGGACAACTGGGAAGCAGACTTCCTCAGCAGGCACGACCTCCACCCGGGAGAGTGGGGACTTCCTCAAGGAGTCTTCATGCAGATCACAAATCGATGGGAACGGCCACAGGTGGACATGATGGCGTCCCGTCTCAACAAAAAGCTAAAAAGATATTGCGCCAGGTCAAGGGACCCTCAGGCGATAGCTGTGGACGCACTAGTAACACCGTGGGTGTTCCAGTCGGTCTATGTGTTTCCTCCTCTTCCTCTCATACCCAAGGTGCTGAGAATCGTAAGAAAAAGAGGAGTGAGAACAATACTCATTGTTCCGGATTGGCCAAGAAGGACTTGAATTGCTTTGAAACTGCAAGAATTGCTCACAGAGGACCTATGGCCTCTGCCTCTCAGACAGGACCTGTTGCAACAGGGGCCCTGTCTGTTCCAAGACTTACCGCGGCTGCGTTTGACGGCATGGCGGTTGAACGCAGGATCTTAGCTAGCGGAAAAAGGCATTCCGGATGAAGTTATTCCTACGCTGATAAAGGCTAGGAAGGACGTGACAGCAAAACACTATCACCGTATATGGCGAAAATATGTGGCCGGGTGTGAGGCCAGGAAGGCCCCTACAGAGGAATTCCAGCTGGGCCGGTTCCTGCACTTCCTACAGTCTGGAGTGACTATGGGCTTGAAGTTGGGGTCCATAAAGGTCCAGATTTCGGCCCTATCCATTTTCTTTCAAAAGGAACTGGCTTCTCTTCCTGAAGTTCAGACGTTTGTAAAGGGAGTGCTGCATATTCAGCCCCCTTTTGTGCCACCAGTGGCACCTTGGGATCTTAACGTGGTGTTGAGTTTCCTGAAATCTCACTGGTTTGAGCCACTTAAGACCGTGGAGTTAAAATATCTCACGTGGAAAGTGGTCATGCTATTGGCCTTAGCTTCGGCTTGGCGTGTGTCAGAATTGACGGCTTTGTCATGTAAAAGCCCCTATCTGGTTTTCCATATGGACAGGGCAGAATTATGGACTCGTCCGCAATTTCTGCCGAAGGTGGTGTCATCTTTTCATTTGAACCAACCTATTGTGGTGCCTACGGCTACTTGTGACTTGGAGGATTCCAAGTTGCTTGATGTAGTCAGGGCTTTGAAGAGCTATGTAGCCAGGACGGCTGGAGTCAGGAAGACTGACTCGCTGTTTATCCTGTATGCATCCAACAAGCTGGGTGCTCCTGCTTCAAAGCAAACCATTGCTCGCTGGATCTGTAGCACGATTCAGCAGGCTCATTCTGCGGCTGGATTGCTGCATCCAAAATCAGTGAAAGCCCATTCCACAAGGAAAGTGGGCTCTTCTTGGGCGGCTGCCCGAGGGGTCTCGGCATTACAGCTTTGCCGAGCAGCTACTTGGTCGGGTTTAAACACATTTGCTAAGTTCTACAAGTTTGATACCCTGGCTGAGGAGGACCTTGTGTTTGCCCATTCGGTGCTGCAGAGTCATCCGCACTCTCCCGCCTGTTTGGGAGCTTTGGTATAATCCCCATGGTCCTTTCGGAGTCCCCAGCATCCACTAGGACGTTAGAGAAAATAAGATTTTACTCACCGGTAAATCTATTTCTCGTAGTCCGTAGTGGATGCTGGGCGCCCGTCCCAAGTGCGGACTTTCTGCAATACGGGTATATAGTTATTGCTTAATAAAGGGTTATGTTATGTTGGCATCCATTGTTTGATGCTCTGTTGTTGTTCATACTGTTGACTGGGTAAGTTTATCACAAGTTGTACGGTGTGATTGGTGTGGCTGGTATGAGTCTTACCCTGGATTCCAAAATCCTTTCCTTGTAATGTCAGCTCTTCCGGGCACAGTTTCCTTAACTGAGGTCTGGAGGAGGGGCATAGAGGGAGGAGCCAGTGCACACCAGTAGTACTAAATCTTTCTTAGAGTGCCCACTCTCCTGCGGAGCCCGTCTATTCCCCATGGTCCTTACGGAGTCCCCAGCATCCACTACGGACTATGAGAAATAGATTTACCGGTGAGTAAAATCTTATTTTTTGCCACGTTAAAACAGTAACACATTAAAATGGTCGCAGTGTCATAGTGCCCAAGGTGTCCTGAGTAGAACCCAAGCTTTTCTTGGGACCGCAGCTGGGGTAAAAAGAAACTTAATATCCAATATATGATAATGCACCTCTAAATAAGCGTCATATAAAAGCCAATCAATGTCATGTTTCTTTAGTTTATTTCATTGATATACTGAGTAGCAGGGATGTGTGGTGAGCTAAATGGCTGAGGAGGCACATGCTAGCACCAGAGCCAGATTTACACATAATGGGGATCATTCCGAGTTGTTCGCTCTGTATTTTTCTTCGCATCGCAGCGATTTTCCGCTAACTGCGCATGCGCAATGTTCGCACTGCGACTGCGCCAAGTAAATTTGCTATGCAGTTAGGTATTTTACTTACGGCATTACGAGGTTTTTTCTTCGTTCTGGTGATCGTAGTGTGATTGACAGGAAGTGGGTGTTTCTGGGCGGAAACAGGCCGTTTTATGGGAGTGTGTGAAAAAACGCTACAGTTTCTGGGAATAACGCGGGAGTGGCTGGAGAAACGGAGGAGTGTCTGGGCGAACGCTGGGTGTGTTTATGACGTCAAACCAGGAACGACAAGCACTGAACTGATCGCAGATGCCGAGTAAGTTTGAAGCTACTCAGAAACTGCTAAGAAGTGTCTTTTCGCAATTTTGCTAATCTTTCGTTCGCAATTTTGATAAGCTAAGATTCACTCCCAGTAGGCGGCGGCTTAGCGTGTGCAAAGCTGCTAAAAGCAGCTTGCGAGCGAACAACTCGGAATGACCACCCATATATGAGTCAATGGATACATCTGGGCATTATACACAGGTGCAGCAGTATAAACTCCTGGAAATTTGGTGAGTTTTGATCTTTTTTTGTAAAACAATTTTATTGATGGGAAAAATACAAACACAAAAAGGAAGTCATTTCACACATCAAGGGAACAGAAATCAGAAACTACAGTACATACTGAAGGGTATGCACGAGAAATATTGAAAAACAGTCGCCATTAAAAAGGGTGGCCGGTATCCAATACGGTCATGTTGTACCAAGTGGTGAGGCTAAAACTTTGGCGTAGGAGTGATTTGGTATCTGGGGGTAGTGGGATGATATAGGACAACCAGGTGTCGAGTTTTGATCTTTTATGGCCGAACGATACTAGAATTGTCCCACAGATATTTACCAGAAAACATTGGGCCTAAGGGTAGGGCCACACATAGCAGCCAAGCAGGTCCTGTTCAGCGGGACCCGCTTGGCCGTAAGGAGACTGCACTATGCAGGCGCCCACACATGTGCGGCAGTCCCGTCGCCGCCGGTTCCAGCCGCAGCATGCTGCGGTTGGGCTGGATGACAGGACGGCGAGATTTCAGTGTGAACTCATACATTTCAATGTATGTGTTCACACAGTGCGGCTGTGTTCCATTGAAATCCCGTGTGTCACTGGCCGGATCCTGTTCTGCTGCATCCCGCAGAACAGGATCCGTGTGCACACAAAATCCCCCTCCCGGCCAAGCAGGTCCCGTTCAGCGGGACCCGCTTGCCCGCTATGTGTGGCCCCAGCCTAATTCAGATCTGATCGCAGTTCCAAATTTGTTAGCTAATGGGCAAAACCATGTGCACTACAGGTGGGGCAGATATAACATTTGCAGAGAGAGTTAGATTTGGGTGGGTTATTTTGTTTCTGTGCAGGGTAAATACTGGCAGCTTTATTTTTACACTGCAAATTAGATTTCAGTTTGAACGCGGCCCTACATGCATGCCAATATGGACAATCTCGTCCATATTAGCATGCAGGGCTATGGGGCATGCAGGGCTATGGGGCTGGGTGACGGGGGGAGTGAAACAACTTCACTCCTCCCGTCACCCTCCCTTCGCCGCCGGGTTGCCTGTCGACCGTATCAGCTGCCGGGCACCTCTGCGGCCAATCGCGCAGTGTTTAGGGCCCATTACTCTCTCTGCACATGTTATATATGCACCCCTCCCTGCAGTGCACATGGTTTTGCCCATTAGTTAACAAATTTGCTGGTGCGATCAGATCTGATTTAGGCCCATTGTGCTATCTCTATGAAGTTATGTGCAATAATATTGTTATTTTGCATGACAATAATTCTAAACAAGAGTAAATCTACAACACAACGGGGAGGGGGGCGGGGGGGTTAGATTTATCAAACAATGGGGATGTGTCAACCAATCAGCTTTTGAGATTTTTCCAACACAGCCTGTAACATGGCCGTTAGAGCTGATTGGCTGGTACTTTATCTCTCTCTAAGGTTTGATCCATCTCCCCCAGTGCCTGAAATTAAACATTTTAGACTGGCTGAGCTTTGAACCATCTTACAATTTGCTGCATTGCTTGAAGTGAGCAGTGTTTGCTTCTCCGTTCTGAAATAATCAAATGAGTTTGATGGGATTAAAATAACACCAAGCTAATGATCAACATATATCAAAATCAGTTTGATGACTTTCAGTTAATAACTTGTAAATGCCCTCTTGCAGCTGTAACTAAACATATTACTTAATCTTTCTGGTTTCCCTGTACCGTACATGCTAGAGTTGTTTTCTTTTGTTGCTCTTGGATACAGTACAAGGCTGCTTTCTGGATACCATTGTTCCTGGTTCTGAGAACAAAAAACACATGCCCTGCCTCATTATATACACGCAAATTTTTAAAGCACAGAATGGAGCAGAAATGCTACTTATAGTAAGGTTTGCTGAAATATACACCCTAGCCAATCAATCCAAGGTTCTGTTTATTTATTCAGATTCCCTTCTTGTATTACTAGGACAGAGTTATTCTGTAATATTAATTACAATAAAGACTTCACAGACTCATGACTATGGATCGTAGCAATTTGTAACAAAAGGTAGTTCTCATAAGAAGTATATTGGGAAGTGAAATGCATTGAAGCCACTAACGACCCATTCTATGTATTAGAGGTTCTGTGTAACCGTGATTTGCGTAATTACCAACCGCATTACCCAAAATAGTTCCTTCAACCTACTGTACTATGGGGGTCATTCCGAGTTGATCGCTAGCTGCCGTTGTTCACTGCGTAGCGATCAGTGAGAAAAACGGTTAATGTGCACATGCGTATGCACTGCAATGCGCATGTGCGTCGTACGGGTACGAAGTCATTTATGGTTTTGCACAGGTTCTAGCGACGCTTTCAGACGCACAGCCGATCGCAAGGAGATTGACAGGAAGAGGGCGTTTCTGGGTGTCAACTGACCGTTTTCTGGGAGTGTTTGGAAAAACGCAGGCGTGTCCGGGCGTTTGCTGGGCGGGTATCTGACGTCATTACCGTGTCACTCGTCGCAGCAATCATCGCACAGGATAAGTAACTGCAGGGCTGGTCTTGTTTTGCACAAAATGTTTTTGCAGGCGCTCTGCTGCACAGGCGTTCGCACTCCTGCAAAGCGAAAATACACTCCCCCGTGGGCGGCGACTATGCGTTTGCGCGGCTGCTAAAAACTGCTAGCGAGCGATCAACTCGGAATGAGCCCCTATATTTCAGTATAGCCTTAAGAAATCATTAGCAGGAACAAGTATGTAAGATTTTCTGTTGGTTTATATGCCTATCTTTCACTTAAAACTGAGACTTAACTTATATAGCCAGGCAGCATAATAATAATTCCTTACAATGTGAAAATGGAGTAAAATAAATCATGTGCAATGGAAATGAGATAATGGTGGAATACTTCTTTTCAAGTTTATCACATTTAGTTACATAGGATTACTTGTTTCTGAAACTTTTTGTCATCTGCTCTACTTCTAAAAGTAGTGCATTCCTTGCTACTCACTAAACGAAGATTTTCTGTAGGCGTATCCAGCATCTACACAAGCATAAAAGACATGTATTTATACATACTATACATGTAATTATACATGAGATGCTCACATGGAGGAGGAGCCAAACTGAAGAGACAGAGGGGGCGGTAACTTTATTGTAACCTCATTTCACCCCAGCCAAGGAATGCAGTGCACATCCCCTGAGCCCCAAGGAAATCTGTACATGTCGCCCACAGACTGAGGGAATGTTGTTTGGATGAAGCGAAATGTTTGTAGGGGGAGAAGAGGACAGATGGGAGAGTATTTGATGCCAGCGCTCAGCTAGAAGTGTAGGAAACTATTGCTTCTCACTAAGTTCGGACAATTCTCACTTCCTGTGCTTCTCTGGATAAAAACACCTTTAGTGATTTGTCATCAGTTTCTGTATTCCAAAAATAATAGGACCTGAGAAAAAAAATTATCTACTTTTACATATTAATAATAAATATATGTTCGGTTACCTAAATCACACGGAAATAAAATAGGGGATGTACTAGCTAGTATTTAATTTACAAAGAGATCAAGATGCTTCACTTAAAAAAAAAAAAATACTTTAATATACAATATAAGTGTAATAATGTAGCTTAGAAAAGTAACAGTTTTTTACATTTTATGACATTAATATTATTTAAAAGGAAATCATGTTTGGCGTGTACCTGTAAAAACATCACTCTGGAAACAAACATCCCTAACTAATAAATATATTTATTTTTATTAGCCAAATAGATGTTGGTATGTTATTATTATTGCTCTGAGGTGAACACTGTAGACGTACCAATTCTAATCATTTGGATCTGCAGGTTGGCATATGTAGATGCACCAAAGTTTTGAAGCTTGACTTGGAACAGAAAGTCCTTTTTCCCCGTTTCGTATATTTGCTATATATAGATGGAATTCAGACACCTGTGTTTAAAATGGAACTAAATCTAAAACTGTATAAGAAGCATCTGTCTGTATGTGGGAAAGTCATAAATGTTTGTACAATTTCAACTTTGCTGACTTCAGGCTGTAATATGTTAAAATGCAAAGGATTTTCTAGCTTTTTCTGGCAGTGTACTTTTTTTCATAGATTCAAGTCAGTGACTTGTGATGTAGGAAATATATGCTCCATTATCCAGTGAGCATCGTCTGAATGATTTCAGGGAGCGTGAGGTGTCATTCCTTCATAATTGCCATGTTTAGACCCACTTTACATTCAATTGCAGCTGACAAAAAAAATAAAACTGATTCTGTGTTTACAGCCACACAGAACACTAAGCAGCTTATTAAGGTCCCAGATCTTGCTCCCTTAATAAATATTATTTCCGCTAGTCACAGTAATAATAACAGGGCAACTTATCATTAAAGGCATTCTATAAGAGGCTGTACCGGCAACGGCATTTCACCATTAATGCAGCAGTGAAGGGGGTGGTTGTACTGACAGCCGGGCGCTGCCATGGGGCCGCATTTGTGCACACGCCAGGCAGTATCTATCTCTGGTGATATTGTAGTCTTTAGCATGCACTAGGCCAAGCCCTTTGTGACTAATGGGGACTGTGGTATTTTGTGTATCTTTATACAGTAGCTCTTACATTCAGCCGTTGGTAAATTGCAGGGATACTTAAATCAAGTGGAAACTGTTTTCTCTACATGATTTAATGGGTGAGAAAACTCCCAGTACTGTCTGCATTATGTCTCAACCGTTGCTTACAATATGCCACAGTATGGACACACATAGTGACTATCACAGGAGAACTAAGGTGTTTGTTCAGAATGCATACAATCTGCAGCTAGTCATCCACTGCACTATAGTAGGTTCAGCTTCATCGCTGTAGAGAATTTCACTTGAAATAGAGTCTGCCCAGAGAAGTTATTTCCTGTATGTTGTCATTAAATGGTTGGGAGGAGGTGGGGGATGGGAGTTATAGGAAGGGGAAGACCAACGTTAATCCTCTCATATACCGGTATGTGTATTAAAAATAAATGAGCCTATTGGTTGCATAGATTAATGAACCTGATGCTTTAGAAAGGGTTAAGCAGCTTGGGAAAGACGTTATCTGTGGCAGTAGGGAGTGGAACCCAGGAGGCAGGAATAGGAAGAGGGAGATAGCTGGGAAGCAGGGCTGTCACCCCAGGTTATTCTTAGCTGTATGGATAACTGCTTCAGAAAAGGAAGGAAAAGGCAAATAAAAGACGACACTTCCTCATTTCATATCAAGTTAATCATAGGGTTAGACAAGCACAGGAGCGTAAGCATTTCTACTGTATATCTGTGCTTAAAAGTAAGTGGTTTACATCTCATTGTCACATGCACCCGGAGAGTCATGGTCTATCATGTAATGTCTAGTATAAGCGCTATGGAGTCCTGTTTTCAGATTAATTCATTTGAATGGAAGAGTTAATAGAAACAATTCATTTAAAAATGTCAGTGAGGTATAAATAATGTTTGAAACAAATCACCTAACATGTGTCAGCCTTCTATTGCCATTATCTGTCTTTGAATGAGATACCCTAAAGAATGCTTTCCTTGAAATTAAATATTCCCTCATATTCCGTAAGGGCTGTAACACACGCGCCGGATTCTCCCGTATGGCAAAAAGCCGGACAAACTTTGTCCGGCTTTTTGCCATCCGGGAGAAACCGGCAGAGTCTCTCACACAGGACGGCTTTGAGCCGTGTGTGATGCTGTGCGCATGCGCTGCATTAGACACGGCTTGGGAAAAAAACGTTGTGTGTGAAAGCTCCCCTTCACACACACGGTTTACTGGCTGCAAAGATGGCCCGGCGTCGGCCCGGCAGCGGGACCTTCCAGTGGATAGTTCCGGCTGCAACCCGGCAGTCGTGCCGGTACCGTGCCGTGTGTAAGGACACATTGCGCTCAATGTGTCTTTGCATCACGGCAGCGGTTAAAAGCCGGACGGGTTTTTGCCGGGCGGCGCCAGCCGGGTAGTGTGTTTTAGTCCTAAGGGTCCATTTGGGCTCATCAGCCAACTAGTGGCCAATGGTGTAAGGAATATTCCGTTTACAAATATAGAAGTCATAGACCGATCATGTTTTATTATTATTTTATTTAGCACTGTTAAGTTACTGAACATTTTGTATTATTATATTATTTGTACAAGTAGTCATTTCATAAATAGATAAAAAGAAGGAAGAATAACTTTTCCATACAGAGCAGTATAAGCTATGTATGTCTGATTGCTAGATACAACACTACAGGCCTCCCTTTATCAATGAAATCAAGCTATTTATCAGTGCTACTGCCCGGTGAACATTAAACGTGCATAGAAACGTTCTAGAGGTGAAACCATTACCTGCAGACTTTCATGCAAGTCTCCTACATAGAAGACTCTTCACCCACATGCACCCACATTGGTAATCACTGCAGTTTACTGTTCCATGTACTGAATTAGGGTAAAGACGAGCACCAGGTTCCGATCCTCGAAACGGATGTATCTGCAATCAAGACAAGGCACCGCCTGTATTACTTCTGCTTCCACTTAGCCTCTTAAAGCATTTAAGCCCGGAGTGGTTCCCATCACAATTTACAAGCTTTCTTTAGTTTGCATTGGACTTCATTGAATAATCTGCAAAAGCCTCCTGCATATGAGCTGCTAGGAATGGAGTCTGAATAAATGCCCCAACACCTGTGTTTTTTTGAGAGGCTACCAACTGCATCCATAGCCCAATAGCCTTATTATCCCAATGCAAGGCAGGTCTGTTCCTGACAAAACCGCTCATTATACATTAGCCATGGAGTTTATTTACATTTGTTCATATAGCGCTTGTTCTTTACAATTGGGAGCAGTAATGAATCCTATTAACAGAGGGGGAGATTTATCAAAGCTTGGAGAGAGATAATAGGTTGGTACTTTATCTCTCTCCAAGCTTTGATAAATCTCCCCCAGAGATAGGCAACCTATAGGTCTGCGAGTTACCCCCTACTGTGTGCCTTTACCTCTACACACTCCCGAAACTCTATTTAGCCAAGAACTATTTTCTTATGCTTTCTTGTCCTCATCACTCTACCTACAGTGTAATAAGCAAAATCTGAATCGGGTTACCCAATACCACATCTGTTTTTAGTCTTTTCATTATAATAAATATGCTCTTCAAAATTTAAATACTCGAGGAGAGGAGCTTAAAAATATCAATAGCAAACTTTTCTCCGAATACATTTTATTCATTTTCTGTGTCAAGTCGCCACTTAAAGGGAAATCTAACTAAAGTAAGAGGTCCTTTTTGCAACAACGGAAATTGGAGCTCACTGCTCCTTCCCATCATCTGTTTTTAATTCTGCACTGCACCCCCTTCCACCCCCCAAGTAATTCTTCATAGCCGTATTGACTTATAAATACAGCATGGCTAAGAGTTCCCTTAGCCCCACCTCATCAGCCAGAATATTCACCTTTAGCCCCCTGTGTCCTCTAGTTTCCCCAGTCTGATGTGAGTTACTGGGGGCTGGCTGGCTACACAGCTGTCTTTCTTTCTTTTACCTGTGGTGGGAAAAGAATGTAAGAGGCTCCCCTTACCCACTCTCTCAGGGATGGCCGCTGCCTGCATAGACTGGACCTAATGCCCAATAGAAGAAAAGAAAATGAAAGAATGAACATAAATATTTGGTTACTATAACTTTTCATGAATATGAGTTTTTGTACCTTATTCATCAGTAATAATTCAGTAGTTCCATGTCACTACGGACACAACTGCTACAGACTGGCAGTTTTGTACCTTGTGGTTCAGTGAAATGAAATTGCATATTTCGTTCTGGGAACTGGTAGCCCATTCCCTCCATATACAATGCACGCAGTCTGATGGGTTAAATGACCCAGGATTTACTGGGTCAAGGAATGGAGTAGGGCTGTATGTATCTAACAGAGAGGTCTGTGGAGAGACGTCAGAAGAAAGCAGGGTGCAGGTTGGTAGCATAGAGGTTGATATTGCACAGATGCTGGTAAGTGCTGCTTCTCCACTATGTGTGATACATTGTTGCTATACTCAAAAAAGCTTATTGTCTTATATCTTTTAGGGCTAGGACGGACCACCCTTGTAAGCGGTATACTTACAAATATCCCACATGCCATAGCCCTCTACATGGACCTCTGTGGATGATTCAGCAGTAGCATATTACCCTCGCATACTCCCCTCTTGCTAAATTGTTTGAGCAACTTGCCTCTTTCCTTTTACATCATACATCTATAAAGTACCCCCAGTAATAATAGGGTGAATTTGAACATTTCTGTCTGTGTGCATGAATAAACTTTTAGGATGAGGAGAGGGGGATTCTAGGGTTAGGGGACTGAAGGTTTAAGTATAGGAAATTGACTAAATAATAATGTGTCTTTGGTGCGTGTCTAGTGAATATATCCTAAAGTATAATTATGTTTATGGGGCATTATCCTGATCAACTTAACCTCAATGCTTATAACAGTCCACCTAAGTATAGCATTGCCATGTGTATGAATGGCAGGAGAGCCTTCTGAGGCTGGGAACTGCACCTTTATTGACCCTTTAATTTGAATGATAAATATTTTTTCATCTACATCCTAGAGGATTCTGGGGTCCACATTAATACCATGAGGTATAGACGGGTCCACTAGGAGCCATAAGCACTTTAAGAGTTTAATAGTGTGGGCTGGCTCCTCCCTCTATGCCCCTCCTACCAGTCTCAGTTTAGAAAATGTGCCCGGAGGAGCCGGTCACAGCTAGGGGAGCTCCTGAGGAGTTTTTCTAGTTTTATTATTTTGAGTTTGTTTTTTTACAGGAGGCTGGTTGGCACCAGCCTGCCTGCTTCGTGGGACTTAGGGGGGAGAACGGCCCAACTACCTAAAGAGTTAATGGTCCAGTTACTCCGCTGACAGGACACTGAGCTCCTGAGGGAGTCATTCGCAAGTCCCACCACGGCGAGCGTACTCTCCCGCAGCACGCCACCACCCCTAACAGAGCCGGAATAAATGAAGAGTGGTGAGTACAGCGCCGGCGTCCCGGTTAGTGGGTCACCGGCGGGTATGGCGGCACAAGGGTAGGAGCGCAGCGCTGGGTGCAGACTGCGCTCCAGGAGGCTCAGAAATCATGTGTGTGTTAGACGCTGCTGAGGGGCGCGCTGAGACAACGCTGACACCCTACACTGGCTAATCGTCTTGACAGGGGTTCTAACCCGCTGTCAGACATTAAAATACCACAGGCCAGTATAAAGAAAATGCGGGAAGCCGAGCGCCATTACGGGGGGCGGCGCTTCACTATGAGCAGACCCAGCAGCTCACCAGCACCATTTTCTCCCTGCAGATCTATACAGAGGACGCTGACAGGGAAGCGCTGCCCCTCCACATCAACTCCAGACTACCTCTGCGGTACCAGGGGGTTATAGAGGGGGGGGGGGGAGCAAGTTTGTTAGTACTAAATACCCTATTAAGGATAGTTAGTCTGCACCTTGCTAGTTTTATTATTAGCTAGGAGGGGGCGCTGTGTGGCTGGTTTCCTCATACTCTGTGGCTCTCTGAAGGACTCTGTGGGAAATTGTGTCTGACATTTCTCCTGTGTGTGTGTGTGTGTGTGTGTGTGTGTATGTGTGCATATAACTCACATTACCATGTCAAAAGACTGTGTGTCTTGTACAGCAAAGTGTTTCTCTTCTCCTGGAGAGTCTATACAATGTACTCCAAATAGTGCACATTTCAGGCTTCTGGGTCCGAACCCCCATGGGTGGACTCCATAAGGGGGATGATTTCCAGTTTTTCTACAAAGTTATAACATTCTGAGAAGGAAATGCAGTTTTTGAGAAAATCTGTGGAGGACCTGATGAATAAAGACTCAGCCCTCACAACTGTTCCCATCACCCCACCCACGTATCCGCATACAGTGGCCAAGATATTGCAGGCTGACACTGATGACAATGCCTACAGGAGAGGGGGAGGTGGATCTGGGGGGGGGGGGGGGGGGGTTGGGTGATGCAGCTCTCTCCCTAGGGGTGCAAGCTATGATTGAGGCTATTAGGGATGTATTGCAGATTTCAGAGAAGGTACCTGTTGAAGATGAGGAGTCTTATTTTAATGTAAAAAAGAATTCCTCTGTTACTTTCCCTGCATCAAAGGAGTTAAACTCCCTCTTTGACGGAACTTGGGTAAACCCAGAGAAAAATTTTCAGATCCCTAAAAAATTACTCCTCTCCTTTCCTTTCCTTCAGGATAGGAAAAAGTGGGAAGACCCACCTATTGTGGATGCCTCTGTGTCTAGATTATCACGAAAGGTTATTTTACCTGTCCCTGGCGCAGCCTCCTTAAAGGATATGGCTGACCGCAAGATTGAGACTACACTCAAATCATTGTACACAGCTGCAGACGTGGCCCAGAGACACACTATTGCTTGTGCGTGGATCTCTAGGGCCATTGTAAAATGGTCAGGTAACCTAATTGATGATTTAGATTCAATGAATAGGAGTGAAATTGACTTACTATTACATCACATTCAGGATTCTGCAAGCTTCATGGTGGAAGCCATGAAGGAAATTGGCCTGCTTAACGTACACGGGTTACAGCTATGGCAGTTTCGGCACGTAGATTACTGTGGCTACGCCAATGGACTGCGGATGCAGACTCCAGAAGAATCGTGGAGAGCCTGACCTTCACAGGTGAGGCCCTATTTGGTGACGAACTGGATACGTGGCTATCCAAAGCAACTGCGGGTAAGTCGAAATATCTTCCTTCCGCAGCTACACCGGCTAGGAAATCATATCCTGCACCTACACTGCAGTCCTTTCAGACAGCAAAATTTAAAAACAAATCCAGGGGTTCCTCCACTGCCTTCAGAGGGGGTCGAGGAAAAACCAGAAAACCTGTAGTGACAGGTTCTCAGGAGCAGACCTCAGGTTCTGCTTCCTGAAAGCCTACAGCATGACGGTGGACCACACTGCCTGAAGAACAGGCAGGTGGGAGCACGGTTAAAAGATTTCAGTCACATCTGGGCGACATCATGCCTAGATCCCTGGGTCAAAGAGATTGTTGCCCAGGGGTACAGACTGGAGTTTCAAGATCTCCCACCTCACTATTCTTCAAATCAGGCTTACCAGCTTCTCATGAAGAAAGTACAATCCTGCAAGAGGCAATTAAAAAATTTATACAAACACAGGTCATTGTCCCAGTTCCACCTCACCTACAGAACAAAGGTTATTATTACAACCTGTTCGTGTTACCGAAATTGGACGGTTTGGTAAGGCCGATCTTTAACTTAAAATCCCTGAACCCCTATTTGCAGGTATTCAAATTCAAGATGGAGTCTCTGAGTGCGGTAATCTCATGTCTGGAGGAAGGGGAATTCCGATCTGGCCGCATCACCAGGCCTATCTCAGGTTTGCACTACAGGACTGTCACTACCTGTTCCAGGCCCTGCCATTTGGCCTCTCTCTCCACAGCACCGAGGGTGTTCACCATGGTCATGGCAGAGATGATGCTCCTCCTCTGCAAGCAGGGAGTGAACATTATTCCATACCTGGACGATCTACTGATAAAGGCATCTTCCAGGGAGAGGTTGTTGTAGAGTATTGCTCTCTCAACTCAACTACTCCAGGATCATGGATGGATTCTGAACCATCCAAAAGCACATTTGGAACCAACAAGGAGACTTCCCTTATTGGGTATGATACTCGACACGGAAGTACAGAGGGTATTTCTTCCACTGGAAAAAGCTTTGGTGATCCAGTCAATGGTCCAGGATGTCCTGAAGCCAGCCCGTGTATCGGTTCATCAGTGCATTCGCTTACTGGGGAAGATGGTAGCCGCCTATGATGCACTGCAGTACGGAAGATTCCATGCAAGATTCTTCCAGCTGGATCTCGTGGACAAGTGATCCAGATCACATCTTCAAATGCACCACCGGATATGCCTGTCGCCGAAAGCCAGATTTTCTCTTCACTGGTGGCTGCAGACTTCTTACCTGATCAAAGGCCGCAGGTTTGGGATTCAAAATTGGATTCTTCTAACCACAGATGCAAGCCTCAGAGGTTGGGGAGCAGTCACCCGGGGGGAAAACTTCCAGGGAAAATGGTTAAGTCAGGAAGCCATCCTTCCAATAAACAATCTGGAACTAAGGGCCATATACAGTGCCCTTCTACAAGCGGCACATCTTCTTCAAGATCAAGCCATTCAGGTTCAGTCGGACAATGTAACGGCTGTGTCCTACATAAACCAACGGGGCAGAATGAAGAGCAGAGCTGCAATGTCAGAGGTAACAAGAATTCTTCTCTGGGCAGAGAGACACGTAGTGGCGCTGTCGGCAATCTTCATTCCGGGAGTAGACAACTGGGAAGCAGACTTCCTCAGCAGACACGATCTCCATCCAGGAGAGTGGGGCATCCACCCGGAGGTGTTCGCGGAGGTGACAAGCCGGTGGGGAATACCGCAGATAGACATGATGGCCTCTCGTCTCAACAAGAAGCTCCGGCGGTACTGTTCCAGGTCGAGAGACCCACAAGCAGAGGCTGTGGATGCGCTGGTAACTCTGTGGGTGTTCCAGACATTGTACGTGTTTCCTCCACTTCCACTCATCCCAAGAATTCTCAAAAGAATCAAAAAAACAAGGGTTCAGGCGATCCTCATTTCCCCGTACTGGCCAAGAAGGGCTTGGTATGCGGATCTTCTGGAATTACTAATAGAGGATCCGAGGCCTCTTCCTCTTCGCGATGACCTTCTACAGCAGGGACCGTTCGTCTATCAAGACTTACCACGGCTACGTTTGACGGCATGGAAGTTGAGCGTCAGATTTTAGCCCGGAAGGGGATTCCGAGCAGGGTGATTCCTACTCTGATCCAATCTAGAAAGGGAGTAACGTCTAAGCATTATCATCATATTTGGAAAAAATATGTGTCTTGGTGTGAATCCTAGAAGTTTCCTGCGCTGGAGTTTCAACTATGGCGTTTCCTCCTTTTTCTGCAAGCAGGTGATGATGTGGGCCTACTCCTGAGCTCCATAAAGGTCCAGATTTCTGCCGTGTCCATTTTCTTCCAGAAACACTTGGCTGCCATGCCTGAGGTTCAGACATTCTTGAAGGGGATTCTGCACATCCACCGCCCTTTGTGCCTCCTACGGCTCCATGGGATCTTAACGTGGTGTTGCAGTTCCTGCAATCAGATTGGTTTGAGCCTTTACAGGAGGTAGATGTAAAGTTTCTTACGTGGAAGGCTGTCACACTGTGGCCTTGGCGTCAGCAAGACATGTGTCAGAGTTGGGGGCATTGTCTCACAAGAGCCCCTACTTAATTTTCCATGAGGATAGAGCTGAACTCAGAAAGCGTCAGCAGTTTCTTCCTAAGGTTGTATCAGCATTTCATCTCAACCAACCTATTGTGGTGCCAGTGGCTACTGACACCTCGGCTACTTCAAAGTCCTTGGATGTTGTGAGGGCTTTGAAGGTATATGTGAAGCGGACAGCTCGTCATAGGAAATTGGACGCGCTGTTTGTGCTGTTTGATCCCAACAAGATTGGGTGTCCTGCTTCTAAGCAGACAATTGCTCGCTGGATCAGGCTAACTATCCTGCATGCTTATTTGACGGCAGGATTGCCGATTCCAAGATCTGTACAGGCCCACTCTACTCGTTCAGTGGGTTCTTCCTGGGAAGCTGCCCGGGGTGTCTCGGCTGTACAGCTTTGCCGAGCGGCTACTTGGTCTGGTTCGAACATGTTTGCTAAGTTTTAGAAGTTCGATACTTTGGCCTCTGAGGACCTAATGTTTGGATAATCAGTTCTGCAGGAACCTCAGCACTCTCCCTCCCGTTCTGAGAGCTTTGGTACATCCCCATGGTACTAATGTGGACCCCCGTATCCTCTAGGACAGGCTTTTTCAACCAGTGTGCCATGGTGGCCAGTTGCAAGGTGTGCCGCGGAGCCAGATCAGCTTCCTGCACCTTTTGAGTGAACTGTTGGCCTGGGCTCTTCTTAGAGGATCAGTCATGCTCCGTCCGTGACCTATGCCTTGATGACGCGGCGGTGTGATGTCATAGGTCACGGCCGCAGCATCTCACCACCCAGCCAGCCCACCCACCTGCATACACATCTTCCAGTTCCCGCCTGCATCCACAGCTTTCCTTGCCCAACCACATCCACACCTGCCCGCCCGCCCGCCCCCTGCTCAGTATTCGCAGCACTCCACTATGAATAACCCCCACCACTGAGGGACAGGGAGGAGGACAGCTGACCGGTAGGGGCTAATATTTGTTATGTTATTTCTCCTGTGTGGAGCATTAGGAGTTATGGATTTATGGGGGGAACAATGTGAGTTCATGTGGGGAGCAACATGATTCATGCGGGGAGCAATGTGATTGGCGTACACAAAAAAAACAATGTATGTGTGGATTTTTCTTTTTACTGTGAGGGCCAATGTGTGTTTTTTGTTTTTTTTTCTGTGGAGACCTGATGGTGTGCCTTGGCAATTTTAAAATTGTGTTCGGTGTGCCGCGAGTAAAAAAAAGGTTGAAAATCACTGCTCTAAGACGTAGGAGAAAATAGGATTTTAAATACCTACTGGTAAATCCTTTTCTCGTAGTCCGTAGAGGATACTGGACGCCCGCCCAGTGCTTCGTGTTTCCTGCTTCGTTACTTGGTTAAGTATTTGGTTCAGCTGTTGCTGTTCATGTTCAAGTTTGGTTAGCATGGCTTTCCTTTTGTTGTGTGTGTGTGCCGGTTCGAATCTTACCACTGTCTGTGTATATCCTTCTCTCGAAGTTTGTCCGTCTCCTCGGACACAGTTTCTAAACTGAGTCTGGTAGGAGGGGCATAGAGGGAGGTGCCAGCCCACACTTTTAAACTCTTAAAGTGCCCATGGCTCCTAGTGGACCTGTGTGGACCCCAGTATCCTCTACGGACTACGAGAAAAGGATTTACCGGTAGGTATTTAAATTCCTATTTTTCCCCCCTGTACCCATCTATGAGAATGCTGCATTGTCGCTGTTGAACCCGCTCATGTGACAGAGAATTCCCATTGAGTGTGAATAAAAATGGGGACATTTATGCCCAGAACACCACATTTTTCTATCTGGAAACACATGTTCCAAAGTCTGCTTTTGTCACATACCATGTTATATTATTGTCCAAATCCTGCTAATTACTGACCTGTCTCCCGTCAGTGCATGTGGTATTGGATAACTGGAAGTAAGTAATCATTACTGAATATGTATCTCCACAGGTCAGAAATTCACTATTGACGACTTTGTCATGAAATAATTCATTATATTTACCTGTGTTATATATTTTTACTGGAGAATCTTATACATTGGAAACCATATTTGCTGGATATAGATCATACACGGCTTTAGTACCCCTTGCTTCAAAAACTATTTTTTTTATACATTTTTTTTTCTCTCGCTATTCTGCAGCCTGTTCTGCGTTCAGTGGGGGTAATTCTGAGTTGATCGCAGCAGGAACTTTGTTAGCAGTTGGGCAAAACCATGTGCACTGCAGGGGGGGCAGATATAACATGTGCAGAGAGAGTTAAGCCCAGTACCCACGGGCCGATGTGGGAGAGATGCGTACTGAGCGAACCGCTGCGATCAACTCAGAATTACCCCCAGTATACGGCAGGCAAGGACAATCTGTAGCTCTCCATGTTTTGTGAAACTAAATTTCCCATACATACACATACCCTTCTGAAAAATTAATCAAAACCATTACTTCATCTCTGTGCTTTTCAGCAATGTACTCATATAATCTCAGTGTTATTTATGTGTATTGTCCTGGCATAAAACATAACATCCACACTGGATGGTTTCTAAAAACAGGAAAACTAAACAACTTTACCTGATTATATAAACATGAAACAAAGAAGACTGCCACAAAGCTAAAGTAATGCATTAAGTAAAAGTTACTAGAAAGAGAAAGCAAATATAGTGCCATGGAGGTAACTATATGTATGTTTCAGGGTGGGATAAATAGCTTCAGTTTTCATATATTGTATAATACTGTAAGAAATTACCTGGAAGTGTCTGGTCATTGTGGGCGGAAAAACCACAAGCCTGCATGTGTTTGTAAAGTTCACATTGCATCAACATAGCCCTTTTGTAAATCTTATGTTCAAAGAGATCTGAGTACAGTGTAATGTGCACTAAATCTTGCTGACCTCAGCATGTTCCCTTGTGTGAACCGCATTTACAGGTTAATGGATAGTTCTTTGCAATGTAGTTAATTGAAAGCTCCAGATAAGAGGAGAGAAAAGTTTAAACTCCTTTTAAGTTTAGTAACAAAAGATTTTCTAGTAATGTTATTATGAGACATTACTGTGGCGGCATGTGTCACATTTCTTACATCTCTGTCCTGGCACTGTTGCAATGATCTGTAGTAACAATGATCCTGATAGTGGTAACATACAGTGGATTTGATATATGTCAGTATAACAAGCTCTAGCTTCAAAAAAGGAGCATCGGAATGAGGCCGGTATAAGCTGTGCTATCATTTTTATTTCAAGCCTCAATTTGTGACTGTCATTCTGTCATTAACTATACCCATCCGCCATCTTTATTCATGTCTGGTGAAACAGATGATGGGAAATACTGATAAACAAATAAACTGAGGCAGTAATCTTAGGCCCCATACTTGGTGGCATTCATGTTTTTATCAATATCTTCTACAGTAGTAAAATCCTGTAAGCGGGGGTGCTGGAGAGGGCCTGTGTGCAGACTCCATTTGGACTTTGTACCAGAGTCTATTATTGTGTATATGAGGGCCTCCGGAAATATGACTCCCGCACTATGTTCCCTACTGCGCATGCACAAATCTCTGGGAAAATGGCCACCGCAGCATTTTTACAGTGATTTCTGTTGGCAGTGTCAGATGATGCAGGACTCTGGAGAGGTAAGTATAATTATATTGGTGTGTGGTGTGGTCCCCCCTGTACCCAGGGACCCGTGCGCACCACACACCCTGAACCCACTACAGATACAGTATATGCCAATGCCTGTAAGTCTGTAAACAAGTATGTGCATGGAACCATGAGAGACATTCTATCCACCGTATGATTCCCACATTCTATGCATAGACATTACTGGGGGCCGAGGGCATCACAAATAGTTGGCTCCTATGGATGGATCCCTTTGGTTGCAATGTCCTCATGATACCATTATGTGCTTGCGCTAGTGGTCTGGAGGGCAGCAGCATATCTTGGGCCATGTCTGCTTGGTTAGGTTTACTGCAAGTGATCGCAAGGTGGATATCCATTGATCCATCCC
This sequence comes from Pseudophryne corroboree, assembly GCF_028390025.1. Taxonomy (NCBI): domain Eukaryota; kingdom Metazoa; phylum Chordata; class Amphibia; order Anura; family Myobatrachidae; genus Pseudophryne; species Pseudophryne corroboree. Next base: position 238,848,167 of record NC_086445.1, on the reverse strand, counting down.
ACTCCCGATTACCTGCATGTGTCAAAGTAAATTGCGTTTGACGGAAGCTGTTTTCCTAACACTAGCTAGTAACCAGTCCTTGGCAGCAAGGTTTGGGCTGCCACAGAATGTTCCCGTTATTGTAAGCAATTGTAATAATCGTGACGGGTGATACTGTATGTGTTCTATCGCATACACTTCAGTAGTACAAAGGGTTTTGGTAATATATGTAAAGGACGAGTGGAATGGCCCTTTAGTCACTGTCTCACGCAGCAGCATGGCTAGACACACACTCCTGATAATGAATATGTACAAATGATATTCTTTTTTCTTCTAGATATGGAAAAATTGTGTCTACGAAGGCCATTTTGGATAAGACAACCAACAAATGTAAAGGTGAGTGTCATGTACTCGGCTCCATACTTCCCTTTTTACCACTGCTATCTCTATTCATTTGTGATGTTCAGATATTTTCTGATGTTATTGCTTGTCAGCATTCTGGCATTTGGTGTGCAGCATTGTGCTTTTATATAAGGCAGCCATATAGGTGACAGTAAGGAGTGAATGGTTTTATTTTATTAGTGATTGCCTCTATTGGGTCTGGGTGACGGACACATTATATGCGTGGATCATGGGCCTGTTTGTCTACAGCAAAGTGAAAACTAGCGGGTACAGTTTACCAGTGTTGTGGACAGAATACATGCAAAAGAAAACATGTAATGTAACTTGAACATATATTACATATGTTGCTTTAAATGTAATTTACCATATTTGACTACGTGATGCAAATAACTCAATTCGGGAATGACAAGAATGTTCTGGGTATTAGAGAATTGATGTGCAGAATGGAGAATAAAATGGATAAAAAGGGATTCAAATTCTGAAAGTCAGGAGGAAACTGTTATCTAGAGATTTTCCTCAGCACTTCCAAGAAGGGCTGTTATCATCAGGTCATGGGACAGGCACATGTTTCAGCAGGATTCTCTGCATTCCGAGCATGTCTGCTGTGAGAGGAGTAATAATCAGCTCAGAAGAGTTGCAGGAGGTGAACGGGTCTATTGTAAAGCCAAAAGTTAATACACATGTTAATGTTTACACACAGTATGTTTTATACAATTGCTCCTATCATAGTACTCACTGTTTAATTGGGATCAGTACGGGAAGCCGGTGGGCGGGATCCCAACATTCTAAATACCGAAGTCGGGATCCCGATTGTGCAGAAGCCGACAGGGGTGAGTAAGGGGTGCTATACCATCTCCCCTACCCCCCCTAACCCTCCCTACCTGCTGCCTAACCCTAACCTTCCTCCCATCTCTGCCTAAACCTAACCTCCCACCCCCGCAGCCTAAACCTAACACTCCCGGCCCGCAGCCTAACCCCCCTCCCCGCACCCTAACCCTTCCGGGGCGCTGTCTAATCCTAACCCCGCAGCCTAAACCTAACACTCCCCCGCAGATGACCTCCTCAGCAGCGCTATGTGAGGACGTTCGGCATCCCGGCTGTCGGAATTCCGACACTGGGATGTCTACGTATTCGGGATGCTGGAGTCAGCATTCCGAATAGTGTCAGGATTCCGGCGTCAGTAATATGACTGCCGGTATCCCAACAGGCGGGATCCCGACTGCATCCCGTTTAAATTGTAGCCTAAACCTGTAACTGCCTCTGGGTTGCAAATGGCTTCCCAACTATTGTTAGGTGCGGTTATGTATATTTGTAAAATATGTCTGCATATAATGATCATAATCTCCCTTCCCCCAGGATATGGGTTTGTGGATTTTGACAGTCCTGGAGCCGCTCAGAAAGCAGTCACTGCCCTGAAAGCCAGCGGGGTGCAAGCCCAAATGGCAAAGGTGAGTCAGCAGGTTTTTCCATGTCCTCTGAAAGGCATATTTCTAGGGCACTTTGACCAAGGCAGTAAAAGCATTGGATACATTCAGCAAACCAGAGTGCCCCAGGTGTACTTTTTAAATGAGATCCTCTGTAAGAGACAGGTGCTATAAAGAATTCCTTATTTTTTGTTTAATTGAGGCATTTTTTTAGGCTCAGGAACAAATCATTGCATAAAAGAAAAATGGCTTCTAATATTTACATAGAAACCCAGAGAAGTTACATTCCTTATCGGTGCATATCACAGCGATTAGCAATGTTTTATCAGGGCAATGTATCGTTCCTCAGATGCCATCAAAGTCTAAGCAGTAAAGTGGCCGCTCCTGCAAACACTTTATTTCCATGTCGGGAATAGGGAGAGCTGATGCACCTGCGCATCCATGCACAAGAAAGAAAGATCTGCAGCAGCTTTACACGTTCAGAAGTAAATGTGTATTACCGCTTCTATTCAGAGTCGACCAAAGTTCATTTATGCAATCGCATTGCCCCATCCTTCCACTGGTGGAATTCTCAACAGCAGCATAGATGTGCGCCAGCCCTATACCTGGTTCTAGAGATCTGAGTGAATGTGCACAATCACCTCTGAATGGGCTGCAGTTCCGTCAGCTTGCCCACAACAGGAACACTGAACACTTTGCCTATGTGTGAAAGCAGCGTTGTTGCCCAGTAACAGTCGCAGGTGGGGATCGGAATGAGACCCATATGACTCTGAGCAGCCTGTGATTGATGTAAGCGGTGTATGCAGCCCTGCCTCATGCACAGTCTGCTAAATATCCTGAGATCTGTATGCAGACGGCATTGCATGCAACTCAGGTTACCTAACGCTGGTATGTGTAAAGTATGTTTTGCTGGATCTGTCTTTGAATCATTCTGCTATTTGTTCTACTCATTGGTGGTCATTCCGAGTTGTTCGCTCGTTATTTTTTTTCCGCAACAAAGCGATTAGTCGCTAATACGCATGCGCAATGTCCGAAGTGCGACTGCGCCAAGTAAATTTGCTATGCAGTTCGGTTTTTTACTCACGGCATTACAAGGTTTTTTCTTCGTTCTGGTGATCGTAATGTGATTGACAGGAAGTGGGTGTTTCTGGGCGGAAACTGGACGTTTTATGGGAGTGTGTGAAAAAACGCTGCCGTTTCTGGGAAAAACGCGGGAGTGTCTGAAGAAACGGAGGAGTGTCTGGGCGAACGCTGGGTGTGTTTGTGACGTCAAACCAGGAACGAAACTGACTGAACTGATCGCAGTTGCCGAGTAAGTGTGGAGCTACTCAGAAACTGCTAAGAAGTGTCTATTCGCAATTCTGCTAATCTTTCGTTCGCAATTTTGATAAGCTAAGATTCACTCCCAGTAGGCGGCGGCTTAGCGTGTGCAATGCTGCTAAAAGCAGCTTGCGAGCGAACAACTCGGAATGAGGGCCATTGTACGGTGCTGTGGACTATATGGCACCTTATAATAATGAGAGACGTTATAATCCTTGTGTATGTAAAAATGAGGCAGGCAGTTGACGATAATAAATAGTCAGTGCAAGTGTGTGTTCTCGTCGCCCTTGGCATCTGCCGTTACCCTGAGGTCCCTATTCCAGAGGACGTTCGCAGTACCAAGAAACACTCCCATTCATATCAATGCATAGTGATTTTACAAGTGTGCTTTCAGATTTTTTTTCTTTTGATGAAATTAAACATACACACACTAATTTTAGAGATTACTTTATTTGATGTATTTCTTCATACTGTAGGCAATGACAACGTAGGCATTGGGAGACTACTTAAATGTATTGCACATATAAAAAAAGTGCAGTGTGCTATTTGCACTTACTATACTTCATGCAGACTTCTCCGAATGTGACTTTCTCATCCATGATCTAAATGTTTTCAAAATATTGCATTTAAAATTGTACCCACATTTATATCTGGCTCTGTGCACTTTTTTGTCACATTTTTTAAAGACTTTGCCTTTGTGACTATTTAATATAGCTTACATATAACTTCATGTTTACATTACATGCAGTTTATTAGATATGCAGTGTTTTGCTCTGAATAGTATTGCCATTTTACATTTCCAGGTTAAACACACTGATAAGTGCGGTTTAGTAGATTTACCCCTAGTGGACAGGTCACGTGGCCTCACTCATGTGACCAGAACAGTCCTTGCATTACTCTCCACCATCTAGTATATTAATGAGCTTAGACCCCAGTCATACTCACCTTGAAAATGAAATAAACATTTTAAGAATACAAAAAATTAACAGTATAATCCAGTTGTTCCAAAACTTTTTTTTTAATCACGGCACCCCTAGGCCAAATGTTTCTTATTGGGACGTTTAGAAAGAAATATTAAAGTAAATTGTGTTTAGATGTCATCCTTAGTTTTAATTATGTGGTGAGGAGCAGGATTTGCTTCTGTGTGTCCACATATTTTATGATTGGCAGCGACCAGCACTGGTTTTGCCTATTACACTGACCATAAATAATTTGATTTGGTCCTGGACCACCAATCCAAGTCACCCCTGCAAGAGTCCCGTCACGGCACACAGTTTGGGAACCACTGATATGATAAGTTGTGAAGGAGGACCAGAACGTTATACTGTATATTCCTCTGTATTGTATAAATGTAGTGTAAACATTATGGGACTGTCAGATACACATACTTACACAATTAATCCCACATTGGTTAATTTGATGGATATTGCTATTCAAACAAGTCCCATTCTCTGCAGTATATCTCTATATCTGTGAGAGAATCATTGTTCTCTTCATTTCCACGCCTTACGATGAGGTGCTACCACAGACTCTAAATTATGAACAGTACAAACAAGGGAGAACAGAAGAGTCAGAACAGAAGTGTGGTGCACTATAGAGACCTAATTCTATTTTTTGTATATTGGTTATAAAATATATACATTTACAATTCTAATCCCACAGCAGTTAATTCCATGGGATCCTTGGCAAACTGTACATGTGCCACACCCTGACGGAGGCTCTGTGCTCGGCTACTTCCCTCTAGTCCAGAAATAGGCATTTGTGAGTGTCAGCTAGGATACCTTGCAGTAGCTCACAAGAGATACGTTTGGTGGGAGTGCCGTTTCCGTGCTGTCTGACACATGCTTATGTGACGGGAGGCCTGATATAATAATGATGATATAACAGATATAAAAAAAACTGCTTCTTCTCATGAGATAGCAGAGATGTAACATACCAATACTATTCCAGATACTTTATTTAGGACAGGCAGAATGCATTGCCACTTTCCCAAGGAAGTCTAGGGCAATGGCATGGTGCTAGGTACATCACACTGCAATAAGAAATGTCCCCCAATTGAAATCTACAAACTTCCTAGTATACAGCATGTGGCCAGTTAGGCAAACTGGGAATCATTTGTCATCTTGTTTAGACAACAGCAGAAAGAATCCCTAACATCCAGTTATAACTTCATTTTATAATCCTCCTCCTTCTTCTTCCTCATTCAATTTTTAGCAACAGGAACAAGATCCGACCAACCTGTACATCTCCAACTTGCCTGTCAGCATGGATGAGCAGGAGCTGGAATCACTGCTAAAACCTTTCGGGCAGGTCATATCCACTCGTATCCTGCGGGATGCTAGCGGAACTAGCCGAGGGGTTGGTTTTGCAAGGTGAGAGTGCATTGTATTATGGTATAAACCAGTTATCTTCATACAGTGTATCAATCTTGGGTAATGATATTATTTTGTTACTGCACAAGGGTTTCAGAAACATATAGTTAATTGTTTCACAGATGTACTTTATAATGCTGATGCGTAGAATATTAATGTGTTGTAGGTTTTAGTTCATTTTGGTGGAATATCGTAGTGTGAACCCAATCCCAGAAGATCACTTACGTGAGGTCTGGGGTCATGTGACCCAGCAGGTCACCTGACGTATGGTGCGCATTCAGTACAGTGCTAATCTGCTTGCTCCCAGATGCTGCAGTCAGCATAATGAAAGACTTCGGCTGCCAGGAGCAAGGAGAGTCCTGCAATGTCTGCTGCACTCTCATTGCTACTTCCAACCTTGTGTTTTTCATGGTCACCATTGGTAGGAGCAGGCATGTGTCAGGTGATCCACCAGATCATGCAAGCAGAGGAAAGTGCTGAAACCAGCAAACTGCAGAAGCAGTAACTGACTAGAAAATACAATATAACATGATATTACACTACGTATTATTGTTTGGTTACAGTATTCTCTGTCAGTCTGGGACTTGTCCTGGCCTATCACTTTCCTGCCTATAATCTGTATGAAACAAAGGTCTGTTTGATAGCATTGTAACGTTGGTTTAATGACGCTGTATCTTGTAGAATGGAGTCTACGGAGAAATGTGAAGCTGTGATTTCTCACTTCAATGGCAAATACATGAAAATGCCCCCTGGTGTCCCAGGTAAGCAGCAGTACCCATTGGAAAGCTCCTAGCTGTAAGCATAGCATTCAGTACCGCTGTAGAGTCACCCATCAGTCACATGTTGTTTGGTATTCCAAAGTCACAGGGCTGCAGGCCGAATGGTTTTATCGTAGTGGCAGAACCCCAAGGCGACTTGTACTATCCATGTGATTATTTAGCAGTGAGCTGCTGAAGGGCCCCTGCTGCTGATCGAGAGAGCATTTCTGTAGCCTAGTTCCAGATGGGCTCTGGCCTGTTATTTTACACTTGTTAGAAGACATTTCTTAAAACTGCTGACCAGGTAACTTAGGGAAACACTGTTGTATTACTGATGGGAACTAACCAGACCAATCAATCGTTTTCCTAGTACACATAATTTACAGAAATTTCCTGTTTGTTGCTAAGGGTTACACTCCCTTGTTTACTCAGCTAACTCTGCTCTATGTGTCCTCTTATAAATTCATTTTAATACCATAGGACATAAAACAAGCTATCAGACATTTAGGGGGTCATTCCGAGTTGATCTTAGCCCTGCAAATGTTTGCAGGGCTACGATCATGACAATAGACATGCGGGGGGACGCCCAGCACAGGGCTATCCCGCCCCGCATGTCAGTGCCGGTCCCCCCCCCCGCCCGCAGCAGTTCAAAAGCATCACTTTTGCACTTTAGGAGTAGCTCCCGGCCAGCGCAGCTTTAGTGTGCTGGCCGGGAGCTACTCTGCGCTCCCCGGCCTGCAGTGGCACAGTCCGGCCACGCCTGCGTTGGCCGGACCGCGCCCACGAAACTGCAGCCAAACCCCCCCCCCCCCTTCCCAGCGACCGCTGTCTGGCATGCACCGGCGCACTGCGGCGCCGGCGCAGTTCTGACCCGATCGCTGCGCTGCGATAAACTGAAGCGTGCGATCGGGTCAGAATGACACCCTTAGTCCTGTTAATCTTATTACAACATCAGTACTAATGTTTCCATGTTATTCTGCGCTCATACATTTAGTACGTAGGTGACCAAAGTTCAAATGTGTTAACCATCATTTTCCAAGTGTTCGCAGTGTAGTGGTGGTACGCTCTGTCAGTGCCCCGTCGGTACCCATGTGTTCCTGGCCTAAATCATTATTTGTGTTGTAAAAATAAGAAATGGAAATCATGTGTCACAATTATGTGCTATATTATGAATCCCTGAAAATCAGAGTTTGACCTAATAACTGTTATATAGCTTATCCAGAGGTGCATTGGAAGTATATGACAGGCTTACTAATAGGAATAAATGTTTAAACTGAAAAAGGAAACATTTCTGGGGTGCTCCTAATGAACTCCATCATAGAATTATATTAGAACACATTTCGTGTAGTGCACTTGAAACCACAAATTATCTATTTAATGTTTTAATGTCTCAGTCATTGGGGACATTTGGGAAAAGGAATGTGACAGGTCAGATGTGGGCGCTTGCTTATGGTTATGGCCCGTGGTTTTATGGTAACGTCTAATAGAAGCATCATGTCATTTAATAATTGTCCTGCTACATGTTTAGCAAAGCTTAGATCTCCCTTATCACTCTGTACAAAGGACAAATGTAATATATCATTTTCCAGAAGCCGAAGAGTGATCATCTTGCTTTAGGTGCTAGCACTAGATTCTACATGCTCAGCCTACATGGCTATATCCTATTCATCCATTGGAATTAGCTTCAGTGTAGGTGCTGGTAGAATGTTATCATCAATATACCAGTATGACTGCAATATTCTGGAATTAGTGGTAGGACCTTCCCATTGGAGCGCCATGAATGATTACATGATTTTTCTTTGCTCAGCACCCCAAGATCCCTTGCTTTGCAAGTTTGCCGACGGAGGACAAAAAAAGAGGCAAACCCAGGGGAAGTATATTCAGAATGGACGTGGCTGGCCACGAGACGGAGAGACGGTAATTCCAGTCACGTTTTCCATTGTTTTCTCCTCTTTCTTCTAATCCCTTTTACCAGTAATATTTCTCATGTATCCAAATGATTTTATTTTATTTTTTTAAATTTTTTCTTAAGGGTGGAATGACCTTAACCTATGATCCTACAACTGCTCTGCAGAATGGGTAAGATACTCAAGTGTAATTCTTTACCTGTTCAGAGGAAGCACAAGTCTTTTATCCAGGCAGCGTGGTTGTATGCCAGCTGCATGGCTGATCCTTACCTCCTAATTGATTTGCAATGAAGGGGACATTGTTACTGTTACACAGTCCAGGGCATCTGCCATGTAGATCAATGTTATTGTTACACAGTCCAGGGCATCTGCCATGTGGAGCTTTGCGCTGATTCATCTGCTGCTTCAGCTGCCATTTGGACAGGCCTTAAGTAAGCCTTAGTACACATGAGTCATGGTCATGTCTCAGTCTATGAAAAGTGCAAATCATCTGATGTGCAATACAAGATTAGCTTTGGTCTGGCCATGCCCATTCATTTGTGCAAATGTACCACCAAGGAGCATAAATGTGCAGAGCAAGATGGCAGTGTTTGCTGAGGTGTGGAGTTGTGTCTGATACCCGGCCTCTGCAAACACTGCCATCATTGCTGCACCTAACGGAGACAGGAAGCAATAAGTTTAGTTTTTCAGTATGATTGCTGAAATGAGATAAAGAACGTTTCTAACAGTGATCCTTGATGTGACAAGGGGTGCCCAGCCAATTGTGCTCCACAAGACGACTTATGGTTCGCACCAGCCTTGTGTTGGCGGCTACGCTTCTTGCACTGCATTTTTAAAGGAACCCATTTAGAGCGCCCACGATGCACTTCTATGGAGATGTTATTTTTCTATGCACACCCCAAGCAATGTAACATAAAGCTTCACACAAAACCAAAAGTGGCGTATACAGTATTAATCAGTCATGATGTCCCTAACTCACACGATAAATAGAAGTCATAAATGATGCTAAATCCGGCAGTATGTTAGATGTAAGACCAGAAAGTGTGATGTAATGATACAGGTTATTCTCAGGTGCTAGGAGGTAGGACCTGGATTTGACCTGATATTTCTGCTTGTCTGTAAGCCAAGGTGTCTCCCAAGGGCAGTGATTGGTCGTACACCATGATGTGCACTAGGATAATCTTCCAGGAGCTTCAGTGTAACTTGTACTGTGCAAGTCCGTGGCATTAGGCAGTAGACAATGCATTGGGTTTGTGAACCAGGCTCTATGAAGCGCAGTAAACCAGTGTTAATTGCCTGTGTAAGTGGCAGAAAATCTGCATAAAGATTGATACCGACAATTCAGACTACTTATTTATTAGGTATCTTAATATATGTTTTTATATTTCCCAGGTTTTACACCACCCCATACAGTATTGCCCCCAACCGGGTGATCGCTCAGGCAGCCCTCTCCCCATACCTGCCATCACCTGTTTCTTCTTATCAGGTATCTAGAACAATGGCTAAGCACGAGTTATAAGTTCCGTGATGCAAACTGTGCCAATCTCAGAGTGTATTGCTTTATTTATAGGTTCACAATCCCTCCTGGATGCATCATCAGTCTTACCTCATGCAGCCTGCAGTGAGTACTAAGTCGTTTCTCATGTTTATAAAGCAATACACCAGCCTCCCACCTCCTTTCTGACACCTCCCTATCCGTCTGACACCTCTCTTGCATCCACTTTATTCACTGCTCTGCCGCTGATACCACCTTCCTTTTGTGCCCCAAAATATCTGTAGATCATTATGGCACGGCCAGGACATTAAATCATAAGTCTAGATGGCCAGTGCCTTGTAGAGTTTCCCCTATTAAGTAAGGGAACCAGGAACATTTATTAATTAAGGTGCCCGTTTTCACCTGGAGTAAGAGATTTCTATATCAATGAATGCAAATAGAAGTACCAATGTAGCGGGTACATGCCCGGTGCACCTGAAAGCAGAACAATGCACGGTGCAGTATATTGAAAAGCAATAGAGGATTTCATCTATATCAGTGTATCTCAGTCCTGGTGCTCAGGGGCTGCTAACAGCACACATATACTGTATATATGCTTGATTTAATATTTACAGATTAATCTGATCATCCCGCTGTCTCCACACACAGATATACTGAAATGATGCATGATAAAATGTCCCTGAGGACTGGAGTTGAGAACCACTGATTTAGAACCATTCTTTTCAATGTTCTAGCATAACTGGAAGGTGGCTAGGCAATGTGGTTGTGTGCACTGTTGCCCCTTGAACCTTCACTTTTTGGTAGGGTACTGTCCTCACTCCCACTATGGACCATGCTATTTCCATCCAGCCTGCTTCCATGATGGGACCTCTGACTCAACAGCTGGGACACCTGTCGCTGGGCAGCACGGGAGCGGTAAGAAACCATTCTTATGTTGTCTACAAATAACAGTGGCAGTGTGTGGTTCTGAGATTTTGAGGCATATTTAATTGGATCCAAGTTTGCCGGAGGTGCGGAATGCTGGCCGATCTCGGATGTTTTTATAAAGCGGCAATCATTTACAAAGCAAAACCATGCCTTGTAAATGATTCCACTTTAAAAAAAACAAAAAACGTCCGAGATCAGCCGGCATGCCACGCGTCCGGCAAGCCTGGACCCTATTACATATGCCCCCAGAAATCTGTTACTTGCATAAAAATTGGAGGTTTCCAGAGCATCCAAGTCTGTAATAATGAGAAGGGACATTGGGGGTCATTCCGAGTTGATCGCTCGCTAGCTACTTTTAGCAGCCGTGCAAACGCATAGTCGCCGCCCACGGGGGAGTGTATTTTCGCTTTGCAAGTGTGCTAACGTGTGTGCAGCCGAGCGGGACGAAAACGTTTTTTGCAGTTTCAGAGTAGCTCTGGACTTACTCAGCCGCTGCGATCACTTCAGCGTGTCTGGTCCCGGAATTGACATCAGACACCCGCCCTGCAAACGCTTGGACACGCCTGCGTTTTTCCAACCACTCCCTGAAAACAGTCAATTGCCACCCATAAACGCCATCTTCCTGTCAATCTCCTTGCATTCGGGTGTGCGAATGAAATCTTCGCTGAATCCATCTCCCAGCACCGATCCTCTTTGTACCTGTACGACGCGCCTGTGCATTGCGGTGCATACGCATACGCAGTTTTGCAGTTTTTTTACCCGATTACTGCGCTGCAAATTCGGCAGCGAGCGATCAACTCGGAATGACCCCCATTAAATGGTAACGAATTGGAGGATCATTGTCTTAAGTCTTCATCTTAACAATTTTGATTGTCCTGATTAATGTTATGTTTGACTTTAGTATATGCCAGCTGCAGCTGCTATGCAGGGGGCTTATATCCCCCAGTACCCGTCCGTGCCTTCTACTGTCTCCATAGAGGTGAGTTGCTGTTAGGATGGGAATGGTGAATTGAGAGGGTAAAATGGTACAATACAATCTGTTGGGTTTATTTAAGAACATAGAGCTATGTGCACAAATGTTCTGGCACATCCCAATACATTATGAAATAAGCCCCATTTCTGGAGATCTCAATTGCTGTGTTCACATGTAGATGGAGACTGGTGTGAAGTATAAGCGGTTATGCAGAATGGTTGTGATAATAGCACCAGAGCTTATAGTAAGGATCGCTACGTGTCAGTACGGCTGGACATTAGAGTCTCATATGCTCATTTAGAAAAAGACTGCTTTTACTGGGTAACAGTGGTTGCCTTCTACGGAGGGGCATCAGCTGTTGGGTGACTTGCTGATCTCCAGTGTGTCTTTATTTTCCGAAAGCCGATCATTTTACTTTTGCTTGGTGTGTTATTTTCTGAGCATTCAGATTCCTAATGCATGCAGATTGTCAGACACAAAGAGAATGTTTGCCTTACAAAAGAAGGCATGGGGTGAATCTTAATTTGTAATCTAGTGTCAGGGCACACAGGTGTCCTGGTTTTTAGTTATTAGGTTTTCCCCTTTGACAAGTGTTTTCAAACAAACTTGGTTACATCATAAAGTTCTGTTTCTCTAACGTCCTAGTGGATGCTGGGGACTCCGTAAGGACCATGGGGAATAGACGGGCTCCGCAGGAGACATGGGCACTTTAAGAAAGAATTTGGATTCTGGTGTGCTCTGGCTCCTCCCTCTATGTCCCTCCTCCAGACCTCAGTTTGAATCTGTGCCCGGACGAGCTGGGTGCTGTTCAGTGAGCTCTCCTGAGCTTGCTGTGAGAAAGTATTTTGTTAGGTTTTTTATTTTCAGGGAGCTCTGCTGGCAACAGACTCCCTGCATCGTGGGACTGAGGGGAGAGAAGCAGCCCTACTCTCTGCAGATAGGTCCTGCTTCTTAGGCTACTGGACACGATTAGCTCCAGAGGGATCGTACACAGGATCTCACCCTCGTCGTCCGATCCCGGAGCCGCGCCGCCGTCCCCCTCGCAGAGCCGGAAGACAGAAGCCGGGTGAGCATAAGAAGCAAGAAGACTTCGAAATCGGCGGCAGAAGACTCCAGTCTTCACTGAGGTAGCGCACAGCACTGCAGCTGTGCGCCATTGCTCCCACAAACACCCACATACTCCGTCACTGTAAGGGTGCAGGGCGCAGGGGGGGCGCCCTGAGCAGCAATTAGGACCTCTTGGCAAAAGTTGGACATATATACAGTTGGGCACTGTATATATGTATGAGCTCCCGCCATAATATTGTACAGAAACGCGGGACAGAAGCCCGCCGCTGAGGGGGCGGGGCTTCTTCCTCAGCACTCACCAGGGCCATTTTTTCTCCACAGCTCCGCTGAGAGGAAGCTCCCCAGGCTCTCCCCTGCAGATACACGGTAGAAGAGGGTAAAAAAGAGAGGGGGGGGGGGGCACATAATTAGGCGCAAAAATCATTATTACAGCGGCTACTGGGTTAACACTAAGTTACTGTGTGATTCCTGGGTTATATAGCGCTCGGGTGTGTGCTGGCATACTCTCTCTCTGTCTCTCCAAAGGGCCTTGTGGGGGAACTGTCTTCCAAAAGAGCATTCGCTGTGTGTGTGGTGTGTCGGTACGCTTGTGTCGACATGTTTGACGAGGAAGGCTATGTGGAAACAGAGCGGGAGTAAATGAATGTGGCGTCTCCGCCAACGGCACCGACACCTGATTGGATGGATATGTGGAAGGTTTTAAATGATAATGTTAATTCCTTGCATAAAAGGTTGGATAAAGCTGAAACCTTAGGACAGTCAGGGTCTCAGCCCATGCCTGATCCTATGTCGCAGAGGCCGTCAGGGTCTCAGAAGCGCCCACTATCCCAAATTGTTGACACAGATACCGACATGGATTCTGACTCCAGTGTCGATTACGATGATGCAAAGTTACAGCCTAAATTGGCTAAATCCATCCGTTATATGATTATAGCAATTAAGGATGTGTTGCACATCACAGAGGAAACCCCACTCCCTGACAAGAGGGTTCATATGTATGGGGAAAAAAGGCAGGTGGTGACCTTTCCCCCTTCACACGAGCTAAATGAGTTATGTGAAAAGGCTTGGGAATCTCCAGATAAAAAACTGCAGATTTCCAAACGGATGCTTATGGCGTATCCTTTCCCGCCAACGGACAGGTTACACTGGGAATCCTCCCCTAGGGTGGACAAAGCTTTAACACGCTTATCCAAGAGGGTAGCCCTGCCGTCACAGGATACGGCCACCCTAAAAGATGCTGCGGATAGAAAGCAAGAGGGTACCCTGAAGTCCATTTATACACATTCAGGTACCTTACTAAGGCCGGCAATTGCGTCGGCCTGGGTGTGCAGTGCTGTAGCAGCATGGACGGATACCTTATCTGAGGAACTTGATACCTTAGACAAGGATACTATATTAATGACCCTGGGGCATATAAAAGACGCTGTCCTATATATGAGAGATGCTCAAAGAGACATTAGCCTACTGGGCTCTAGAATAAATGCAATGTCGATTTCTGCCAGAAGGGTCCTGTGGACTCTGCAATGGACAGGTGATGCCGACTCAAAGAGGCACATGGAGGTTTTACCTTACAAGGGTGAGGAATTGTTTGGGGAGGGTCTCTCGGACCTGGTCTCCACAGCTACTGCTGGAAAGTCAAATTTTTGCCATATGTTCCCTCACAACCTAAGAAAGCACCGTATAACCAAATGCAGTCCTTTCGATCACAAAAAGGCAAGAAAGTCCGAGGTGCGTCCTTTCTTGCCAGAGGCAGGGGCAGAGGAAGGAAGCTGCACAACACAGCTAGTTCCCAGGAACAGAAGTCCTCCCCGGCTTCCACTAAATCCACCGCATGACGCTGGGGCTCCACAGGCGGAGCTAGGCCCGGTGGGGGCGCGTCTCCGAAATTTCAGCCACAAGTGGGTTCACTCCCAGGTGGATCCCTGGGCGATAGAGATTGTGTCTCAGGGATACAAGCTGGAATTCGAAGAGATGCCCCCTCACCGATACCTCAAATCGGCCCTGCCAGCTTCACCCTTAGAGAGGGAAATAGTGTTAGCTGAAATTCACAAATTGTATCTTCAACAGGTGGTGGTCAAGGTTCCCCTCCTTCAACAAGGAAAGGGTTATTATTTGACCATGTTTGTGGTACCGAAACCGGACGGTTCGGTCAGACCCATATTGAATTTAAATCCCTGAACATATACCTGAAAAGGTTCAAGTTCAAGATGGAATCGCTCAGAGCGGTCATCGCAAGCCTGGAAGGGGGGGATTTTATGGTGTCACTGGACATAAAGGATGCATACCTTCATGTCCCCATTTTTCCACCTCATCAGGCGTACCTCAGATTTGTGCTACAGGATTGTCATTACCAATTTCAGACGTTGCCGTTTGGTCTCTCCACGGCACCGAGAATATTTACCAAGGTAATGGCGGAAATGATGGTACTCCTGCGGAAGCAAGGGGTCACAATTATCCCATACTTGGACGATCTCCTCATAAAGGCGAGGTCCAGAGAGCAGTTGCTGATCAGCGTAGCACGCTCTCGGAAAGTGTTATAACAGCACAGCTGGATTCTAAATATTCCAAAGTCGCAGTTGATTCCTACGACTCGTCTGCCGTTCCTGGGCATGATTCTGGACACAGACCAGAAGAGGGTTTATCTCCCAATGGAGAAGGCTCAGGAGCTCATGACACTGGTCAGAGACCTATTAAAACAGAAACAGGTGTCGGTGCATCACTGCACGCGAGTCCTGGGAAAGATGGTGGCGTCATACGAGGCCATTCCCTTCGGCAGGTTCCATGCGAGGACCTTTCAATGGGATCTGTTGGACAAGTGGTCCGGATCACATCTTCAGATGCATCGGTTAATCACCCTATCCCCCAGGGCCAGGGTGTCTCTCCTGTGGTGGCTGCAGAGTGCTCACCTTCTCGAGGGTCGCAGATTCGGCATTCAGGACTGGGTCCTGGTGACCACGGATGCAAGCCTCCGAGGGTGGGGGGCAGTCACACAGGGAAGAAATTTCCAAGGGCTGTGGTCAAGTCAGGAGACTTGCCTTCACATCAACATCCTGGAACTAAGGGCCATATACAACGCCCTACGTCAAGCGGAGTCCCTGCTTCGCGACCAACCGGTTCTGATTCAGTCAGACAACATCACCGCAGTGGCTCATGTAAATCACCAAGGCGGCACAAGGAGCAGGGTGGCGATGGTAGAAGCCACCAGAATTCTTCGCTGGGCGGAGAATCACGTAAGCGCACTGTCAGCAGTGTTCATTCCGGGAGTGGACAACTGGGAAGCAGACTTCCTCAGCAGGCACGACCTCCACCCGGGAGAGTGGGGACTTCATCAAGAAGTCTTCACGCAGATTGCAAGTTGGTGGGAACTGCCACAGGTGGACATGATGGCAACCCGCCTCAACAAAAAGCTACAGAGATATTGCGCCTGGTCAAGAGACCCTCAGGCGATAGCTGTGGACGCACTGGTGACACCGTGGGTGTTCCAGTCGGTCTATGTAATTCCTCCTCTTCCTCTCATACCCAGGGTGCTGAGAATCATAAGAAAAAGAGGAGTGAGAACAATACTCATTGTTCCGGATTGGCCAAGAAGGACTTGGTATCCAGATCTGCAAGAAATGCTCATAGAGGACCCGTGGCCTCTGCCTCTAAGACAGGACTTGTTGCAACAGGGGCCCTGTCTGTTCCAAGACTTACCGCGGCTGCGTTTGACGGCATGGCGGTTGAACGACGGATCCTAGCAGAAAAAAGCATTCCGGATGAAGTTATTCCTACGCTGATAAAGGCTAGGAAGGATGTGATGGCTCAACATTATCACCGTATATGGCGGAAATATATGGCTTGGTGTGAGGCCAGGAATGCCCCTACGGAGGAATTCCAGCTGGGCCGTTTCCTTCACTTCCTACAGTCGGGAGTGACTTTGGGCCTTAAATTGGGTTCCATTAAGGTTCAGATTTCGGCCTTATCCATTTTCTTTCAAAAAGAACTGGCTTCTCTGCATGAAGTTCAGACGTTTGTAAAGGGAGTGCTGCATATTCAGCCCCGTTTTGTGCCTCCGGTGGCACCTTGGGATCTTAACGTGGTGTTGAGTTTCCTGAAATCACACTGGTTTGAACCACTCAAAACGGTGGAATTGAAATATCTCACGTGGAAGGTGGTCATGCTATTAGCCTTGGCTTTGGCTAGGCGTGTGTCAGAATTAGCGGCTTTGTCACATAAAAGCCCTTATCTGGTTTTCCATGCGGATAGAGCAGAATTGCGGACCCGCCCACAATTTCTGCCGAAAGTGGTTTCATCCTTTCATATAAACCAACCTATTGTGGTCCCTGTGGCTACTACTGACTTGGAGGATTCCGAGTCACTGGATGTGGTCAGGGCTTTGAAGGTTTATGTAGCCAGAACGGCTAAGATAAGGAAAACTGAATCTTTGTTTATCCTGTATGCTTCCAACAAGCTTGGGGCGCCTGCTTCAAAGCAAACTATTGCTCGCTGGATCTGTAACACGATTTAGCAGGCTCATTCTGCGGCTGGGTTGCCGCTGCCTAAATCAGTTAAGGTCCATTCCACAAGGAAGGTGGGCTCTTCTTGGGCGGCTGCCCGAGGGGTCTCGGCATTACAGCTTTGCCGAGCGGCTACTTGGTCAGGTTCAAACACCTTTGCAAAGTTCTACAAGTTTGATACCCTGGCTGAGGAGGACCTTGTGTTTGCTCATTCGGTGCTGCAGAGTCATCCGCACTCTCCCGCCCGTTTGGGAGCTTTGGTATAATCCCCATGGTCCTTACGGAGTCCCCAGCATCCACTAGGACGTTAGAGAAAATAAGATTTTACTTACCGGTAAATCTATTTCTCGTAGTCCGTAGTGGATGCTGGGTGCTCGTCCCAAGTGCGGACTTCTTCTGCAATGCTTGTATATAGTTATTGCTTAAATAAGGGTTATGTTATAGTTGCATCAGGGTTGATCTGATGCTCTGTTGTTGTTCATACTGTTAACTGGGTAAAGTTATCACAAGTTATACGGTGTGATTGGTGTGGCTGGTATGAGTCTTACCCTGGATTCCCAAAATCCTTTCCTTGTACTGTCAGCTCTTCCGGGCACAGTTTCTCTAACTGAGGTCTGGAGGAGGGACATAGAGGGAGGAGCCAGAGCACACCAGAATCCAAATTCTTTCTTAAAGTGCCCATGTCTCCTGCGGAGCCCGTCTATTTCCCATGGTCCTTACGGAGTCCCCAGCATCCACTACGGACTACAAGAAATAGATTTACTGGTAAGTAAAATCTTATTTTTTCTGTCTCACACCAGCCTTAGGGTGAGATGTATCAAACATTGGATAGAGATAAAGTAGCCAATAAGCGCCAACATATCATTTTACAGGCTGTGTTTGAAAACCGACAGCTAGGGGCTGATTGGTTGGTACTTTATCTCTCTCCACTTTACCTCTCTCCAAGGTTTGATACATTTCCCCCTTAGTAAGAGCGAGGCTTTTACAACAGTGGGTGTGCTGTGATGAAATATGTCCATGCATGATTTTCTTTTATTACGCTCTGTGGCGTGGATCCTGAGTACTGGTGTATTCCCCCTGAGTACCTGTAATCCCCCTGCACTCATTTTTGGCCTCCTCCATTCACATAGGAAACAGACCCAGTTTCTTCTTTATGTAAATCTTTAGATAAATACAGTAAGTGCCATTGAGTGTAAGTAATAATATAAAGGAAAGATCTAGTCAGAATGTCGGGATGATGGAAATATGCAGTTTACTACATAACTGTGCTGCATTGTGGAGTGACTTACTTTGTGCTAATCGTGATAGACTCTTCCTAATTATTTGCTTTGCCCAGGAGAGCAGCGGGCAGCCTCAACAAGTCGCAGTGGAAACCACCACAGAACATGCCGCTTACTCGTACCAGTGAAAGTAAGCGCAGGTGAGGATACCAATACAAGTGGATGTGCAATGCATCAAAAGAGTATGAATGGTGAAGTGTTATGGTAATCTGATGCCATATGTAATGGCTCCTAGCTCCTGGAAAACAATGCAAGATTTCATTGTGAGCGAACAGAGATCCTGATACGGGACTTGTAGTAACAGTAGCGCCATGCTCAGATGTACATCACGCTTTGCTGCCATACCAGCGCCATATTGCACGGACACTGATAGCAAGTTTTGTCAAGTTCTGCCTTTCCTTTAAGATGGGCATTTCAGCGCGATTTCTAGGCAGTGACTTTGCCATCACATTGAACTGTTCTGTCTCTGGGAATGTCCTGGGAGTGTTAATGCCGTACCTGGCGGTTACCACACCATGTTGTGCACGGGAATATGGCGCTGGTGTTAAAATTCCAAAGACATTATGGGAAATATGGCATGTGCAAAGTAGGTAGCTAAGATTGTTCTACAGAAATCTGCTTGTGAGCCTCCTCGTGCCTAATAATAATAATAATAATAATAATAATAATCATGTAATCTGCAGGTATACTGTCTTTGGGGGGAGGCGGGGAGAGCAAATTATGGCCATGTGTAGGCCACTACAGCTTCCACTTTATTAAAATGTATTTATTTCTTTTGACTGAATGATACATTAACAATATGGTGCATGACATATTACCACAAGACCTATCCAACATTCTCTCATTTCCATGCATACGATGGTCATGCCTGCCACTTGAGACTATCCTTTCTAATATATACTGAAAAGATATCATTTCTTTGTCAGGTTCACATGTGGGAATGAGTCAGCGCAGGAAGTGGCCAGATGGAGATCTGCAGGGCTGAACATGAGGCTTTACTGAAAGCGGGAATAACTGAAAAGAAAAAAAAAATACATGTGCTGGGGGGGATGAATGAAGAAAATACAAAACAATTTATTTTTCTTTCTTTCTTTTGCAAAGAAGCATTTTTACTGCAATAAACTTTAAAACTTCCAAGGAACCAAAGCAGCTAGAATAAGAGAACTCAAGAAACCTTATGAAACCAGAACAGACTTTGAAATCTAAAAAGAAACAAAAGAAAACAGAAAAAAAAGAAAAAAAAAGAAAACAAATCCAACAAAGCAGAAAAAAAAACAAATTCTATTTTAATAAAGAAGATTTTTTTTGTCATTTTTTTACCGTAGAATATTTTTTTTTTTTTTATTTAAATGTGTGCCGTACAAGGAAAGTGCAGTACCAGGACATAAGCGGCAGATCGTATGCGAAAGAAAGACTGTAAAGGGGAAGTTGCAATTTTGCTGCCTGTCGCCATTTTGTTTTTCATTTTTTAAGGACTGTGTGGCTGGATTTTGTTAGTTTATTTTGGGTTTGGGGAGGGTTGGGTGGGGCTTGTTGGGGAACAGGAGGGGTGCAAGTGATATGCAAAACAGTTTTTTTTGGAAGGTGAGTTTATAATTTTGCTTGCATTTTTTGTTTATTTTTATTGATTATTTTCCCCCCCAAAATGGAAGCCATGGCAAAGAGTCCTAGAAATGAAAATGGATGCCAACGTTATAAAGGATAAACCTGTAGGATTTTTGGAAGGATGAAATGGAAAAGTAAAAAAGTGACTGAAAATCACAGAAGAGTAGGCCTCTCATCTGCATAAAAGCTTCTTACTTCAGAGTATAGATAATTTATGAATGCATCAGTACACGTTACAGTTGGTCTCTAAGTTACTTTCGTGTGTAAGTTAAGAGAAACGTATATATGAATTATTATTTATTTTCATCTGAAGTTTCTGGGCAGCTTTGTAGTCTTTAGTGAGATACAGTATGCTGGCCTTCATAGGAATACTAGCCTTAGGAAGCCTTGAGAAACAGTGAGCGTGTCAATACAACTACCTTTGAGACCTGTGATTCTTTTTTCTTAGGTTTTTGTAATAGCGGGCTTGCAGGTTTACCAAACTATGTGCTCCACCCTCATAAGTAATTCCAACAAAACCCATGTAAGATACATCTACTCAATTATTATACATTGTAGATGCTTTATATGAAAACTTATGATATTGATCCCTTTGAAGGAGTCAGTAACAAAGAGCAAAAGGTCAAGATTGAATCCAAACTGGCTGTGTGCAGATGTCAGTCATTGAATGAATTATATGGACTGTCACTTACCTAAGTCATGCTCCTGTTTTACATTCTCTCGTGTGCATCTCTGATTTGCACAGTAACTGTTACACAAATGGTCTTTTTTTCTCTACAATATGCTTTAGACACCTGTTTGGGTTTTGTGAGGGTGTGTGGATGCCCCCTTGTGGCATTTTAGAATATTGCAGTTGTCTAAGGATTCCAATTGCGTTCGCTAGTTTTAGTTGGTCATCTTAATGGTTTTACTATTGTGTGCTGCTGTTTTCTGTACGTAGATTTTGAAGTATAGTTTTACCATGGAGCTGCGTAGTCTTCCGGAAAGATTTGTTGCTTCATAAGGGCAGAAAATAAGCTTGCCGGGGAAAGTGTGATATGAGGCTAGACAGAATGCTAAGCCTGGAAGGCAGTAGGTGTAATACCTACCATTGACCTCACTTACCCTAATATGTTTGTTTGTCTTCATCATAAGCTTCACATTTTCAGGCTGGTACAATCTCGCCAATTCCGGTTCTTAGGTTGAACTGGCCGATCTTTGTGTTAGTGAAAGCTGCGGAAGTGTAAAGGAGGCAAGCGTCAGATATCATTGACCTGATTGTAAATAACATTTCCCTTGGGTTTATTTAAGAGTGCTTCCAAATATTCTGCTTCTAGTTACTCCATGTAATGTAAATAAATGTTCAGGGCATTGAGGGTTAGGTCTGCTTTTAATATTTGTGTTTTTAATACATTTAGGAATAATCTGCGCATACGCCAATCTTATTGAGGTTTTATGATGACTGTATAAAATTGTATGGAGAACACAATTTGTAAAGGTTTGGGGTGAAGACAGTTAGGGAAATGGTCACTTTGTCACATATAGATTGGGCGTGAGGCTAAGCCTCATGTAAGCAGCACTTGGCTTTGTGACTTATGCTTCAAATACTCTTCCTGTCTGAATGCAGCCTAACATTAGATTTCTATCTTTATTATTGGGTTTGGGAAAGCTCTACCCCCTTATTCTGGGCTTTGATTCTTGGTGTTACTGACTAGGGACATAAGGAGCTAGAATACATGGGTATCTGGCAGAGTCTAAGTACACTTCTTATTCAGGTCACCCACTTGGTATATTAGAAATAGGTCTGGCTTTTAAAGTGCCACTATAGCCCACACACGTCAGAGACGGCTCATTCGTAGGAGAAATCATTTTCCACACTATAAGAATCGTGAGCACCTGTGACATCACTGAGGCGTGAAGTGCAGAGTGATGTCACTAGTACTTGATAAATTGCATGCCCATAAGTAGTGGCTCTGCTCACATAATGTCTGTCTCTACTGGGCATAAGCAATAACTAAACGTTACCAAATAACCAAGACAACTCCATAGATCACAACATCTTCATAATTATGGGCTAAACAGTACAAATCTAGTCCTCGTGATTGATCACGTTTTGGTTGAAGAATATAACTTCCTTTATATCAGGAATGCTTCCATTCTAATTGCATTTTTTTCTGTTGTAATATTCATGCTTCATTTCTTACCTGTTCCAAGTGGCTGCAACATCTCACCTAGACACACCCATACACTAGCCCATAGTTACCAGGCACCATGGGTCATTTATACATTTTATATTTGTGGACGTTATAATTAGGTAACTTGTACTTTCTGCGGTTTTATTTCAGTTGTAGAGAGCTGGCTAATGTGTATAGAATAGTCCAATATTGTGACTTAGCAAGGTGTGTTGGGTCCTGTTGACATCAGAACAGAATATGATCAGAATATGAACATGACGGTTTAAAAAGAAGAGACCTTCATATGTAAGTCTAGAACTGTGCTATAGCCTGAGTATAAGGAGCCTGTTTATTGTGTGTATCCATGAGCAGAAATGTGTTATTGCAGTCGTGTCAGTGACACAGGCATACAGACCAGATGGGAAGTAATGGCAGCCTGTTATCAAAGCTTTGGTGCCCGCTGACCTCTCAATGTTACTGGGTTTACTTAATGAAATGGTGCAGCAGAACACGAGCTAGATCATAGCTGTCATTTCTCCCACTACAATAGCCAGCTCAATGCTGAGGGTCACTTCGTGGCACATTATATTAAACAAGACCCAACCAGTGGACCTGTAGATAATGGGCCAGATTCAGGTCCGGTCGCAGTGGGCGAAAGCCTGCAATGTACCGATGCTCTGTAGATTGCACATACGCCAGACCTGTACGATGCATGAGCAGTATGGGTCGCTCACAAAGCAGCTGGTGATTGACAGTCTTTAACCGTTTTGGGGCAGCTGTGGTATCTGTTTCGCAAAATGGAAGTGTCGCCTCCGTTTTGTGGTAGTGCCGAGGCCAGGGTATCCGTCTTCCAGCGGAGATTTCCTCTCCTCAGCCACAGAGCTGCGATGTCCGGTCTGTGTAACCTCTGGGTTAGTCAGCCGGCAGAAGGTGTCGCAGAGGGATGGTATTCAGTATGCCGGCTGTTGGGATCCCGACACCCGGCATACCAACAACTATTCTCCCTCTTGGGGGTCCACGACCCCCTTAGAGGGAGAACGCGCGCCACCATTCCCACAGCGTGGTGAGTACTGCGAGCCCGCAAGGGGATCATTTGTGCTCGCCCAGCTGTCGGCATGCTGTCCGCCGGCATACCAAACTACACCCTCACAGAGTGACTTGATACTGCGTCCTCAGTGGATCACACGTGCATGCAGGAGGCGCCAACTCATACCAGACGCCCCCTGCTGCATTACCATACTAGTGCACCTCTGCTGCTTTATACATCCGCATCTGAATCAGGGCCAATGTTTGCATAATGCTGCTGGTTTATTTCCTAAAGAATAGGCTTCTAGATTTGAATGTGTTTAAGTTTTCAGTTTACATGTTTTCCCCATTCTCCACACCTACATATGCTTGTTGGGGTTGGGTATGTGTGACCGCCGGTCACAATACTGATGGCAGTATCCTGGCAATTAGATGCTCGGCAGGGGGTGAGCGCAACAAAGCCCCTTGCAGGCTCGGTGGTGAGCCTACTCTATGGGTGTCGTGGACACCCACGAATGGGAATTGTCCCTGTAGGTCGGCATGCCGACTGTCGGGATAGTGAAGGGTCGGGATGTAGATGCCGGTATTGTGACTGCCGGTCATATAAGTACATCCCGCTTGCCATATTGAGCGCAGGCACCAGTCCTAATAGGAACACATCTCTTGTGTCTTTATTATCATTCATAAAACTGTATATGTTGTCGACATAAATTCTAATACATTATCTGGAAATGCCGGCTGTTCCTAAGAGTAGGGCACCCACGGGATTTCCACTAAACGGTGACTTTCCAAACAGAATGCAGCACGGGACTGAATATAGGGCCTAATTCAGTAAGGATTGCAAATTCTGCTGATTAACAGAATTTGCAATCCTTTAGATCGCATGCTGGGGGCCGGCCATCGCAGGGCAAGGCTGCCCAGCATGCTGACCGCCACCTCCCCACGTTCTTGTTCTTGATCACGGCAGCTGCGTGTGACGTCACGCAGCCATCGTGATCACGCCCCCATTTGGCCACCTCCGACCCCCGTTCGCGTGGCACCGCCCCCGCAACGCTCCGTCTCCTCCCTGGAAACGGAGCGTTGCCTGCCCCCTGCCCCGCGACCACCTCTGCCTGATTGACAAATCGCATTTTCTGCGCCTCCCACGCAGAAAATACGGGCGAATGCGCAGGATGGGCGCTGCGCATGTGCCCGCGTCTTTTTCTCAAAATTTTGCAGTTGGATCCAACCTGAATTAGGCCCAGAATCCAGCCCCACAGTATTCATTCCTGGACCTGTCATATGTTTTGCATTTTAAATGTTAGTTTTGTTGTTGTATATCTTCCCTTTTACATTACATTACATTGTGTCTTCTGTCTGGAGGGGAATTCCTGCCTCAGAACTTGCTAGGCCATAGCCTTGGCTGTTTCTTTTACATTACATTTACGTGTTGTGCAGTGATATAGATAAGTGTTAATAATAGTAGTCCATTGACACTCGGCAATGAAGCAATTAAAATGATGTATATATGCAGATACCATACAGACTACAAGAGGGTGTACAAAGTGACCAATGGATGATCCGTGGGGGGGAGGGGTGTACAGTGTCTTTGTACAGTCCACGTTCGTGATTAAACTGGGTAGATATAGGATCCAATGTGAGGATTTTTGTTTTTTGTAGAATTAGGATTTGTTTTTATTATGCATCTGTATTTATGAATATGTTACCAAAGAGTTTGAAAAGCCATATAAAGGGAAAAATAACACTTTCATCCCTCCATACACCCCGATAGTGCAATACATTGTGTTTTCGTACATACTTGCTGGTTAGTAAAGGTGCGATTCTGAATGGAATAGTGGAGTAGAAAACCAACCTCTTTATTTATGTGTGTACATATAAATGTTAGTATGCCGGAAAGTTACAAGTGATTGGATCTGTGCGTGTGATATGTTCCATTACTGGCAGTGTTACCATAATTCGTGTTGTGTATATTTTTTGTCTGTTCCTAAGTGATAAGATTATGATGGGCTTTCATTGTTAAAATGAACAATAAACCTCATCCTAGTTAGTCATTACTGTCACACGATGCAGCATCCAACGTCTGTTACTATGCACATGCAACAAGAACCTAGAAAATGCGGCTTTTCTTGGTACTGGTGCTAGCCTGGCTTATATAGTGCAAGACTGGCACAGCTAGTTTAATGAATATCCTTATTGTAATGCGCTACTACACTGAGCACGGCTGAGTGCTGTCATATTTGTATAGTGTAGTTGGAAAACATCATTTGTGAGACTGCAGCCAATCAGCTCAGTGAGGAACTGGGGACATCACGAGCCTGAGGCATCAGTTGTGTCACTAGTTTCTAGAGCTGGCCTGGCCAATCTGTGGCTTTCCAGCTGTTGTTAAACTACAAATTCCAGCATGCCCTGCCATAGTTTTGCTATTAGGGAATGCTTAAACTGTGGCTGGGCATGTAGGGATGTGTACTTTCACAACAGCTGGGGAGCCACAAGTTGGCCAGGCCTGTTCTAGAGTATTCACAAACATCTGGATATTGGTTCAGACTATAATATTTCTGCCTCCACAAAGTACGCAACGGGTATACTTTAATAAGTCTTCATTGCATAATAAACATAAATTTCTGCTATTAGAGACCTACTTGTGCTGCTGCTATGCTGCAGGGCAGATTCTAAGATAATCACATCATGTTCTCATATATGGATTTATCAGGTGGTCTGTCTAGCCGTGTCATTGCACATTGTCATCATTTTATTCAATGATTGATCATTTCTGAATAAGAAATCTCTGAAAAATAATGGTCCTTGAAGAGACCAAACTGAACAAGTCTGGTTTAGGACATATGTACAGTCTTCCCGTCATAGGGCCGGATGTACTGGCGGCCGTACGGGATGTTGGCTAATCTCTCAGGTTTTTTTTTTTTTTAAAAGGGGCAATCCTGTACAAGGCATAGTTTTGCCTTGTAAGTGATTTCCCATTTAAAAAACGTCCGAGTTCAGCTGGTATGCCACACGGCCGCCGAACTGGGACGTCAGTATATCAGGCCCATTATGTTTGATACATAAAACATATTCATATGGCACATAAGATCATAAAAATCTTAAGTGCCTTTTTTTTTTCTTTTTTCCTCGGCCACAATCATGAAAACACATGTCCTGGGAACAACTTTTCCTGGATACAGTGTTTTCCGCATGTAAAGAGGTCAATTTGAATTAATTGTATTGCCTGAAAAATATTGGCCAAATAATAATAAACAACAGCTAACTGAATCCCCCCCCAAGTTTTATATGGTCTTTGTGCCTTAGCGCAGGCAGTCAGTGGAAGTGCATAACTGGAAGTGTATGTTAACAGCAGTTAAATGGTTGGCCACCAGAGGCAGTGTAACAGCTCCTCTCTGGCAGCACAGTAGACTCTGACTTTATTCTACCTCCTCGATGACTTCTCTATTGCCCATATGCAAATCACAGGTAAAATGTCTGTCACAACATTTTCCCAGTGATTTCTACTGCTCTGCAGTGCTGGCTACCACGGGATTCTGGAGATGTAAGTATAATTATGGGTGCGGAGTGTGTGGTGTGGGCACTGCTTTGAGAGTAATAAAGCGGAGCAGATGCCCATAGCAAGCAATTATCTTCTAGTTATAATTTATCTAGCACAGACTATAAAATGACAGAAGCTGACTGAGTGCTATGGGCAACTTCTCCACTTTATCGCTTTCAAAAGTTTGATACATCTCCCCCCTGAATCTGTGTAGAAATTGGACAGATAATGCAGTTACAACAGACAAGATTTAACCAGAGTGGCCCAATCATAGCTACATGGACTAGATTACCGTACTTTTCTGGTTGCTTTGGTTAAGTACTCAATGCAATGTTAGGAACTGGACCTGATTCTTCCATGTGTGAGTTAGTCACTAGTGCGGTATTGTGACCGTTAGTCACAAGTGCGGTATAGAACATCTTCCATGTGTGACCGTTAGTCACTAGTGCAGTATAGAAGATCTTCCATGTGTGACCGTTAGTCACTAGTGCAGTATAGAAGATCTTCCATGTGTGACCATTAGTCCCTAATACGGTATAGAACATCTTCCATGTGTGACCGTTACTCACTAGTGCAGTACAGAACATCTTCCATGTGTGACTGTTATTCACTAATACGGTATAGAACATCTTCATTGTGTGACAGTTAGTCACTAGTGAAGTATACAGTACATGTTCCATGTGTGACCGTTAGTCACTAATACGGTATAGAACATCTTCCATGTGTGACTGTTAGTCATTAGTGCGGTATAGAACATCTTCCATGTGTGACCGTTAGTCACTAGTGCGGTATAGAACATCTTCCATGTGTGACCGTTAGTCACTA
The DNA here is from genome assembly GCF_028390025.1 of Pseudophryne corroboree. Lineage (NCBI taxonomy): Eukaryota > Metazoa > Chordata > Amphibia > Anura > Myobatrachidae > Pseudophryne > Pseudophryne corroboree. The sequence continues at coordinate 238,820,619 of NC_086445.1, read as the reverse complement.
GTCACAAGTGCGGTATAGAACATCTTCCTGGAAGATGTTCTATAGTGCAGTATAGAACATCTTCCATGTGTGACCGTTAGTCACTAGTGCGGTATAGAACATCTTCCAGGTTATGCTAAAACTAGGTTATAAGTAATAAGGAAGGCTGGTACTGAACATGCCAGTAGTTGTGTTAGTTACTGTACATATTTTAGAGTCTGAGCTTTAGGTTGCTCTTGAATGCGTGAGATATACAGACTGTGGTGCGGAGAATACTGTTCCAGTGCAATTTGTTTCTGCATGTCTAAAAATAAGCTGAAGAGCTTCTGCGATTCACATGATTAAGCCCTTAGTCAGAGTGCCTTATTACTTTAGTGTTTGTACACATGTACTGTAGCAGATGGTGGACATGTGAGAGAGATGATTGGCTGTTTGTGTCTTGTCATTGCTGCTGATGTCACTAGGACAGTAATGTGTACTGTGTGGAGAGTTTGTGCGTTCCTTCATGGTGCAGAGATTTGCTTTCTGCTGTGTAGTGACATCATTGTGAGAGTCTGAGGTGAATGAGCTGAAGTTACTGGTAGCTTTCCTGTTTGCCATCTTTTATTTCTCTGACGTCCTAGTGGATGCTGGGGACTCCGTCAGGACCATGGGGATTAGCGGCTCTGCAGGAGACAGGGCACAAAAATAAAGCTTTAGGATCAGGTGGTGTGCACTGGCTCCTCCCCCTATGACCCTTCTCCAAGCCTCAGTTAGGTTTTTGTGCCCGTCCGAGCAGGGTGCAATCTAGGTGGCTCTCCTAAAGAGCTGCTTAGAAAAAGTTTTTAGGTTTTTTATTTTACAGTGAGTCCTGCTGGCAACAGGCTCACTGCAACGAGGGACTTAGGGGAGAAGAAGTGAACTCACCTGCGTGCAGGATGGATTGGCTTCTTAGGCTACTGGACACCATTAGCTCCAGAGGGATCGAACACAGGCCCAGCCATGGAGTCCGGTCCCGGAGCCGCGCCGCCGACCCCCTTGCAGATGCCGAAAAGTGAAGAGGTCCAGAAACCGGCGGCAGAAGACTTTTCAGTCTTCATGAGGTAGCGCACAGCACTGCAGCTGTGCGCCATTGTTGTCACACACTTCACACCAGCGATCACGGAGGGTGCAGGGCGCTGCGGGGGGTGCCCTGGGCAGCAATGAGAATACCTTGTTCTGGCTAAAAAATACATCACATATAGCCCCTGGGGCTATATGGATGTATTTAACCCCTGCCAGGTCTCACAAACACCGGAGAAGAGCCCGCCGAAATAGGGGGCGGGGCCTATCTCCTCAGCACACAGCGCCATTTTCCTGCTCAGCTCCGCTGCGAGGAAGGCTCCCAGGACTCTCCCCTGCACTGCACTACAGAAACAGGGTAAAACAGAGAGGGGGGGGGGGCACTTTTTTGATATATTAAGCTGCTATAAGGGAGACAACACTTCTATAGGGTTGTTCCTATATATTTATAGCGCTTGGGTGTGTGCTGGCAAACTCTCCCTCTGTCTCCCCAAAGGGCTAGTGGGGTCCTGTCTTCGATAAGAGCATTCCCTGTGTGTCTGCTGTGTGTCGGTACGTGTGTGTCGACATGTATGAGGACGATGTTGGTGTGGAGGCGGAGCAATTGCCGGTAATGGTGATGTCACCCCCTAGGGAGTCGACACCGGAATGGATGGCTTTGTTTATGGAATTACGTGATAATGTCAGCACATTACAAAAATCAGTTGACGACATGAGACGGCCTGCAAACCAGTTAGTACCTGTACAGGCGTCTCAGACACCGTCAGGGGCTGTAAAACGCCCTTTACCTCAGTCGGTCGACACAGACCCAGACACGGACACCGAATCTAGTGTCGACGGTGAAGAAACAAACGTATTTTCCAGTAGGGCCACACGTTATATGATCACGGCAATGAAGGAGGCTTTGCATATCTCTGATACTGCATGTACCACAAAAAGGGGTATTATGTGGGGTCTGAAAAAACTACCTGTAGTTTTTCCTGAATCAGACGAATTGAATGAAGTGTGTGATGAAGCGTGGGTTAACCCCGATAGAAAACTGCTAATTTCAAAGAAGTTATTGGCATTATATCCTTTCCCGCCAGAGGTTAGGGCGCGCTGGGAAACACCCCCTAGGGTGGATAAGGCGCTCACACGCTTATCAAAACAAGTGGCGTTACCGTCTCCTGAAACGGCCGCCCTCAAGGATCCAGCGGATAGGAGGCTGGAAACTACCCTGAAAAGTATATACACTCATACTGGTGTTATACTGCGACCAGCCATCGCCTCTGCATGGATGTGCAGTGCTGGGGTGGTTTGGTCGGATTCCCTGACTGAAAATATTGATACCCTAGATAGGGACAGTATTTTATTGACTTTAGAGCAATTAAAGGATGCTTTTCTTTATATGCGAGATGCTCAGAGGGATATTTGCACTCTGGCATCGAGAGTAAGTGCGATGTCCATATCTGCCAGAAGAAGTTTATGGACGCGACAATGGTCAGGTGATGCGGATTCCAAACGGCATATGGAAGTATTGCCGTATAAGGGGGAGGAATTATTTGGGGTCGGTCTATCGGATTTGGTGGCCACAGCAACAGCCGGGAAATCCACCTTTTTACCTCAGGTCCCCTCCCAACAGAAAAAGACACCGTCTTTTCAGCCGCAGTCCTTTCGTTCCTATAGGAACAAGCGGGCGAAAAGACAGTCATATTTGCCCCGCGGCAAAGGAAAGGGTAAGAGAGTGCACCAAGCAGCTTCTTCCCAGGAGCAGAAGCCCCCCCCGGCTTCTGCAAAGCCCTCAGCATGACGTTGGGGCTTTACAAGCGGACTCAGGGGCGGTGGGGGGTCGACTCAAGAATTTCAGCGCACAGTGGGCTCACTCACAGGTGGACCCCTGGATCCTGCAGATAGTATCTCAGGGTTACAGGTTGGAATTCGAGAAGTCTCCCCCTCGCCGGTTCCTAAAGTCTGCTCTGCCAACGTCTCCCTCAGACAGGGCGACGGTATTGGAAGCCATTCACGAGCTGTATTCTCAGCAGGTGATAGTCAAGGTACCCCTCCTACAACAGGGAAAGGGGTATTATTCCACACTATTTGTGGTACCGAAGCCGGACGGCTCGGTAAGACCTATTCTAAATCTGAAATCTTTGAACCTGTACATACAAAAATTCAAGTTCAAGATGGAGTCACTCAGAGCAGTGATAGCGAATCTGGAAGAAGGGGACTTTATGGTGTCCCTGGACATCAAGGATGCTTACCTGCATGTCCCAATTTGCCCTTCACATCAAGGGTACCTCAGGTTCGTGGTGCAAAACTGTCATTATCAGTTTCAGACGCTGCCGTTTGGATTGTCCACAGCACCTCGGGTCTTTACCAAGGTAATGGCCGAAATGATGTTTCTTCTGCGAAGAAAAGGCGTATTAATTATCCCTTACTTGGACGATCTCCTGATAAGGGCAAGGTCCAGGGAACAGCTGGGGGACGTAGTAGCACTAACCCAAGTAGTGCTGCAACAGCACGGGTGGATTCTGAATTTTCCAAAATCTCAATTGACCCCGACGACACGTCTGCTGTTCCTGGGAATGATTCTGGACACGGTTCAGAAAAAGGTGTTTCTTCCGGAGGAGAAAGCCAGGGAGTTATCCGAACTTGTCAGGAACCTCCTAAAACCAGGGAAAGTGTCTGTGCATCAATGCACAAGAGTCCTGGGAAAGATGGTGGCTTCTTACGAAGCGATTCCATTCGGCAGATTCCACGCACGAACTTTTCAGTGGGATCTGCTGGACAAATGGTCCGGATCGCATCTGCAGATGCATCAGCGGATAACCTTATCGCCACGGACAAGGGTGTCTCTTCTGTGGTGGTTGCAGAGTGCTCATCTGTTAGAGGGCCGCAGATTCGGCATACAGGACTGGGTCCTGGTGACCACGGATGCCAGTCTGAGAGGCTGGGGAGCGGTCACACAGGGAAGAAACTTCCAGGGAGTATGGTCAAGCCTGGAGATGTCTCTTCACATAAATATACTGGAGCTAAGAGCGATTTACAATGCTCTAAGCCTGGCAAAACCCCTGCTTCAGGGTCAGCCGGTGTTGATCCAGTCGGACAACATCACGGCAGTCGCCCACGTAAACAGACAGGGCGGCACAAGAAGCAGGAGAGCAATGGCAGAAGCTGCAAGGATTCTTCGCTGGGCGGAAGATCATGTGATAGCACTGTCAGCAGTGTTCATTCCGGGAGTGGACAACTGGGAAGCAGACTTCCTCAGCAGACACGATCTACACCCGGGAGAGTGGGGACTTCATCCAGAAGTCTTCCACATGATTGTGAACCGTTGGGAAAAACCAAAGGTGGATATGATGGCGTCTCGCCTCAACAAAAAACTGGACAGGTATTGCGCCAGGTCAAGAGACCCTCAGGCAATAGCTGTGGACGCTCTGGTAACACCGTGGGTGTTCCAGTCAGTGTATGTGTTTCCTCCTCTGCCTCTCATACCAAAAGTACTGAGAATTATACGGCAAAGGGGAGTAAGAACGATACTCGTGGCTCCGGATTGGCCAAGAAGAACTTGGTACCCGGAACTTCAGGAGATGCTCACGGAAGATCCGTGGCCTCTACCTCTAAGACGGGACCTGCTTCAGCAGGGACCGTGTCTATTCCAAGACTTACCGCGGCTGCGTTTGACGGCATGGCGGTTGAACGCCGAATTCTAAGGGAAAAAGGCATTCCGGAAGAGGTCATTCCTACACTGGTAAAAGCCAGGAAGGAGGTGACTGCACAACATTATCACCGCATTTGGAGAAAATATGTTGCGTGGTGTGAGGCCAGGAAGGCCCCCACGGAGGAATTTCAATTGGGTCGATTCCTACATTTCCTGCAAACAGGATTGTCTATGGGCCTCAAATTGGGGTCCATTAAGGTTCAAATTTCGGCCCTGTCGATTTTCTTCCAGAAAGAATTGGCTTCAGTTCCTGAAGTCCAGACTTTTGTAAAAGGAGTACTACATATACAGCCCCCGGTTGTGCCCCCAGTGGCTCCGTGGGACCTTAATGTAGTTTTGGATTTTCTCAAATCCCATTGGTTTGAGCCACTCAAATCGGTGGATTTGAAATATCTTACATGGAAAGTAACCATGCTACTGGCCCTGGCTTCAGCCAGGAGAGTGTCAGAATTGGCGGCTTTATCGTATAAAAGCCCATATCTGATTTTCCATTCGGACAGGGCAGAACTGCGGACGCGTCCTCAGTTTCTGCCTAAGGTGGTGCCAGCGTTTCACCTGAACCAGCCTATTGTGGTGCCTGCGGCTACTAGCGATTTGGAGGATTCCAAGTTGCTGGACGTTGTCAGGGCATTGAAAATATATATTTCAAGGACGGCTGGAGTCAGAAAATCTGACTCGCTGTTTATACTGTATGCACCCAACAAGCTGGGTGCTCCTGCTTCTAAGCAGACGATTGCTCGTTGGATTTGTAGCACAATTCAACTTGCACATTCTGTGGCAGGCCTGCCACAGCCTAAATCTGTCAAGGCCCATTCCACAAGGAAGGTGGGCTCATCCTGGGCGGCTGCCCGAGGGGTCTCGGCATTACAACTCTGCCGAGCAGCTACGTGGTCGGGGGAGAACACGTTTGTAAAATTCTACAAATTTGATACCCTGGCTAAAGAGGACCTGGAGTTCTCTCATTCGGTGCTGCAGAGTCATCCGCACTCTCCCGCCCGTTTGGGAGCTTTGGTATAATCCCCATGGTCCTGACGGAGTCCCCAGCATCCACTTAGGACGTCAGAGAAAATAAGATTTTACTTACCGATAAATCTATTTCTCGTAGTCCGTAGTGGATGCTGGGCGCCCATCCCAAGTGCGGATTGTCTGCAATACTTGTACATAGTTATTGTTACAAAAAAATCGGGTTGTTATTGTTGTGAGCCGTCTGTTCAGAGGCTCCTACGTTTGTCATACTGTTAACTGGGTTCAGATCACAAGTTGTACGGTGTGATTGGTGTGGCTGGTATGAGTCTTACCCGGGATTCAAAATCCTTCCTTATTGTGTACGCTTGTCCGGGCACAGTATCCTAACTGAGGCTTGGAGGAGGGTCATAGGGGGAGGAGCCAGTGCACACCACCTGATCCTAAAGCTTTATTTTTGTGCCCTGTCTCCTGCGGAGCCGCTAATCCCCATGGTCCTGACGGAGTCCCCAGCATCCACTACGGACTACGAGAAATAGATTTATCGGTAAGTAAAATCTTATTTTTATTATGCAGCTTGAATTGGGTCCCTTACTGATTAGGATGTCAGAATTGATCACCTTGCAGTATGAAATGTCAGAATAAATTAGAACCTTTTTTTTTTTTTTTTTCTAGATAATGGGAGAGAGTTAAGTAGTGGAGAGCTGGGGGTATATCTACTAAAAGTCGATTTTGATCGATTTTTTTATCAATTTTGTGTTTCAGGGTCTAAATCACACATTTACTAATAGATTATTATTATTTTTGTAAAATGCCAAAAATAATGTCAAGAATAATCTGTTAGTAGATGTGGGATTTAGGGGTATAATTACAAAAAAGCAATCTGGGTTGATTTTGTATTTCAGGGTCTGAATTCTACATTTACAAACAGAATATTTTTTGACATATAACTATACCCCTGGTTCGATAAAGGGCACATCCCATGCATCAGTGACGTTACTTCATGCAATAAACATGGGCATGTGTTCCTGCAAGTTTTTCAGGTCTTGCACCCAGTGGTATTGGTTATATGCATATTACTACAGTTTCTAACACTACACTATGTGTAATATAGATTGCATTATTTCCAGTGACAACATACACATCCATGTTTTGTTTTACTAGTGTTCAGGTACATCCCCGCTTAGTGCATACTCATACCTCCCAACATGACTCTCTCCAGGAGGGGCAACATGCTCAGTTCCTGGACTTCCCTCTTAATGTATGATTGCCGGCACCTGTTGTGAACGGGTTAATGGATAAGAAAGGCGTTTCACCACACAGAGGGAAGTCCAGGAGCAGAGCACTCTGTCCCTCCTGGAGAGGGTCATTTGGGAGGTATGGCTAGTGACTGCATCTTGCTGTGTTCAAAGCATTTATTGCAGGTTAAGCACATGGGTTTGAAGCCTTTAATGACTTCCAATTACCTGACAACACAAATAACAAATACAGGTGGTCATATGTTAAATCTGCCTATCTGTGCAAATAGGTGAAATAATTATGGACTCATCAACTCGCATGTGCAATTCTGTCATCACATGACCCTTTATGTCTCCAGTAATTCTCAGCTAATTGTACAGGCCATGCATAAGGAGCATGTAGCCATTCTTGTCTTGGATATTTGCCCTTGACTGTTACGGTCTTGTCCTTTTTTATTTTAATAATGATTTCCCAGTCTTCAACAAGTGTCTATAAGATCCACTAATACACTGGATTTCTGGCACTCTGATGTTGAAGAATTGTCCATACAGTTTACATTTGGTTTTCATGTTGCCAAGTTGATGTATTTTCAAGATCTAAGCATTGCTGATAAGTTAAGTTGGGACACACGGTCAGGTAAATGCCTGTCAGACTGACTCTCATCAGATACCATGGGCATACACTGTGATACATCTCACAGGTGACAATTCAGTTCAATGCGAATTGAATAGAACCAGGGTGTGAGTTGAAATCCGACAAAACTAGAGCCACAATGCTGGTTTGTGCCCTAGCGCGATGCAAACAGCATTGCGGCGGGGCACCTAAGTCGGAGAATGCCCATTCTCACAACTAAACCTGTTTAAGGCTTGAGTACCGGAATTCTCTGATCCGTCGCTATTCAATTTATGTTGAATTGAATCGAACCCACAGTGTATGGCCACACAATATCTGGGTTCCTCCCCTGGAATGGAGACATTTCCACCTTTGTTCCTCAGTGAAGGAACAGAGGAAATGTCTGTCATACACAGACAGCTGTGGCAGGGCATACACTATACGATGCAGCAGACTTGCAACTTCAGAATATTGCAACACACAGTAATAAGTCTCTTAAACAAGCAAATCATCCATTCATGAAACACATTGACCAGCATCTGGAAGACCTGTTTAGAAACATGGACTTAAAAGTAATGTTCTTATAGACCCAGCATTGCTAACACCTTTGATCACGTCAAGTTTTTATATTTTTAGCTATTCTTGCATTGGACAAGTGTTAGTGCATAGTCTATTGTAAGACCAGAAAAGAATACTTTAATATAATGCAATCAAATTGAGAACTTGAAAGGTTTGTACAGATGCACAGTAGAGACCTTCCACACCAGGGCCTTACTGGGTCACCTGCATCACTGATATTAGTGGACCCCAGTCCAATTCCACCTTATTTAATACTTATAAAATGCATTAGAAGAAAATTGGTAATTTGAATGACTTGTTTAATTGGTCGCATAAGTAGCAATTTCAACTGGAGGATGTGGTCCCCGGAGGATCATGGAAAACCGGGAGCTTGTTCGAGTGAATCTCTCTTGCACCTTGGTGATACCAGTCATGGAGACAGAGCAGTGCTGCTAGCTGGGGTTTATGGGGCTGTTACTCAGATCAAAAATATACATTAGTTTTCCAATACATTTTGAGCTTTCCAACTTGTCTGTAGCCTTAGACTACAACTCATATCATGCTGTCAGCCAAGGCTTACAGAAATCCATGTTCAATGATAGCTAGAAAGCTACTAGTTCCATGAGCTACCTTATCCAGATAGACATTGTTGTATTGGTGCCAGATGTCTTCATTAAATTGCATGATTTTGAAGATATTTAACCCTTCATCTGAACAGCCAGCTTTGAAAAAAGCAGGCATGGAAGCAGAGATAGGATGTGTGTTGCCAGTCTTATGTTAGGATAGTATTGTGCACCAAGTGAAGAGCAAAAATAATAAAAGAAACAATAGCCAAGGTAACTTACATGGGTGAAAATAAGAAACGCTTTTATTTTTTTCAGTTGTACTTTTTTTTCTTTCTATTCAGCAGTTTGAACTGGTGCTTTTATGTTTCAATTGTAGCTGCCAAAATCAGTTACCCTTTACAAGCAATAGTAAAGTCTTCCTCTTTCTCTCTCCGCTGTTCCACACCATGAAAGGGTTTCTACAAGGAGGCCAGCAGCCAGGGAGATACAGGCGTCTTTAATCAAAAGAAAAAACTACATTGTGATTTATTTATTTTTTGTGTGGCTTTAAAACCTCTCTTTTGCTGCTAAATGTTCCAGAAAGGCTCTGAAAGAGGCTACAAAAACATTTGTAGGAAAACTAAGGCATTTGCAAGCAAAAGGAAATGCAGGTTTTACAATGTGTGATCTAGAAATCGCCTCCCTAAACTGGGGGACAGGGTATAAATGGGGTGGAGGCGTTTAACACTAACTAGTTAGAAGAACTGGGGATCCATTTCCCATTAGATTAAACAATTTTAATTTGTTTTTATCTAATGTAAGATTTATGGAAAGGAGTTGCTTTTATGGAGGTTTGTTTTGCTGGGGAAGAATCTAGAACAAGAAATGGTGGAATACCAATTTTAGCGACCGTAGGGTTCAGAAGAAAATGACATGGTCTTTAAAGACATCAGCATTTTACTATGTTCAGCTGTTTAGGTGGCAGATGCTTTCCACCCTGAGTATAATATATTTCCATCGAGGACCACCTTGTATTGCACTGGCCGATCCGTGAGAAAACTTAACTGTACTGCTGCGATCAAGTCTTCCACTAATCAGTGTCTGTTTATTTTAAGATTCATCTGCAGAATTCAGAAGGTCATGCTCAGCGTAGTACAGAACTTTCTACCTGTAGAAGGGGCCACTGGCCTAAAGTTTGGAATTTAAAAGGTTTTAATATGCTGAAAAGGGGTTAGGTGCCTTGGACCTGACAAGTCAAAAAGCCTCAAAGCCGCGTACAGCAAATAAAATGTCAGGTTATAAAATGCAAACTTGGTCCATTTATTACCACCTATATAGATGCCACTGGCAAATCTGATATCCATGCAGCGTTAAGTGATTCCACAAGTAGTGGTGTCTTATTTGGAGACAAAATAAATGAGCCATTTTTGTACCAACTTTAAGCAACTTGCCATATGTTGCGCATTTGTTTATCAACTCTAACGACAAAAATGCAAATTAGATTGTTCTTTAGTTAGTTTGTACAGTTTTATTTTTGTTTATTTTGTTTTTAATGCATCACAGTTCTCACTGCTTCTGTGCTCAAATCTTTGTTTCATTTTGTTTTCTTTTTGCAATGATTTTGTGAAGCTCAAATTTGAAAAAAATGTTTTTCAATAAATACATAATAAAAAAAAAAGTTGCATTATTACTTTAATGCCCAACTTCCAAATGGGCACATTACGAAAAGACTGAAAAGGAAGACTAAAGCGTACAAAACAGTGTATATTACAGAATGTGCATTCTTAAAAATGAATGTGTCAGGTCTGCAAATTTTTTTCTTTTTTAATCACACTAAATGGATTATTAAAACAGACCTTTTACCACGTCCTTTGTGCCTTATGTATTGTGTAGTGATAATAAAAACTAAAGAGAATTTTATGCCCTATGCCAAGCAGGCTTCCTCAGCCCGCACACCAGGAGAACTGCAGAGTCTACAGAACAACACCTGTAAGTGAGCACAGTGCTGTCTGAAAGTTTAACTTAGGAAGCGTGGTGGTCTGGCATAATAGAGAGCCTTCGTATGATTGGAGGAAGTATGCATAGGAAAGCCAGCACGTGCACAGTAAAACTACCATATACAGGTTGAGTATCCCATATCCAAATATTCCGAAATACGGAATATTCCGAAATATGGACTTTTTTGAGTGAGAGAGTGAAACATTTGTTTTCGGATGGCTCAATGTACACAAATTTTGTTTAATACACAAAGTTATTAAAAATATTGTATTAAATGACCTTCAGGCTGTGTATATAAGGTGTATATGAAACATAAATGAATTGTGTGAATGTAAACACACTTTGTTTAATGCACAAAGTTATAAAAAATATTGGCTAAAATTGTCTAAAATGACCTTCAGGCTGTGTATATAAGGTGTATATGAAACATAAATGAATTGTGTGAATGTAAACACACTTTGTTTAATGCACAAAGTTATAAAAAATATTGGCTAAAATTGTCTAAAATGACCTTCAGGCTGTGTGTATAAGGTGTATATGTAACATAAATGTATTCTGTGCTTAGACTTGGGTCCCATCACCATGATATCTCATTATGGTATGCAATTATTCCAAAATACGGAAAAATCCGATATCCAAAATACGTCTGGTCCCAAGCATTTTGGATAAGGGATACTCAACCTGTATAAATTACTTCATTATATATTTTTAAATGGCAATGGGCAGAAAATTCACATGTGTAGGTTCAGAACATGCTTGCAATCCCTTTTCTATTTTGTCCTAGAGGATGTTGGGCACTCTCAAAAGACCATGGGGTATAGACGGGATCCGCAGGAGCCATGGGCACTTTAAGACTTTCAAAGGGGCGTGACCTGGCGCCTCCCTGTATATCCCTCCCCAGACTCAGTTTTAGAAATGTTCCCGGACGAGACACAGGGCACTCGGGGGAGCTCTTAGAGTTTCTCTGAAAAGACTTAATGTTAGGTTTTTTATTTTGGGGAGATCTGCTGGCTACAGACTCCCTGCTTCGTGGGAAAGAGGGGAGAGCAGTCTAGACCCACTTCTAATGAGTTTCAGGGCTCTGCTGCTACTGACAGGATGCCTTCAGCTCCTGAGGGGAGATGAACGCCGGGCTCTCCTGGATGCTCGCTCCCACAGCTTGCCGTCCCCCCTCTTCAGAAGACAGGTGAGTATTGAGGAAAAGACATCTTCAAAAAGATGGCATATAAGAGGTACCGGACAGCGGCTTGCTCAGTGCGCGCCAGGCTCCCATTCAGGTCACACCGTTGGGTGCAGGGCGCTGGGGGGGGGCACCCTGGGGAGCTTGTTACCTCTATAAACTGGCTGGCAATGATATTCAGTGCCCAGGCACTGTCCGCAATACCCCTGCCAGGATAAATATATAAAATTAAGCGTGACGAAGCGCGCCATGTTGGGGGCGGGGCTTCTTCCTCACTGCTCACTGGCGCCATTTTCCTCCTCAGTGAAGTCGCTGGTCCTTCCTCACCCGCAGCAAGTACCAGGGGGCTCAAAACAGAAGGGGGGGGGGGGCATATTTATTTATTATAAGTAAAGCGCAGCAGCTCTGGGACATTTATTAGTGTGATCAGACCTGCTTATTTGGCGCTGGGGTGTGAGCTGGCTATTTCCCTTTGTGTTCCCTCACAGACTTGGTGTGTGTGCTGTCTCTGGGTAGTCGACATGTCGGAGGCAGATTATCCTTCTTCGGGGGATAATTTATCAGGGACACCGAATGTTTTGGGGGTGGCCCTGTCGGCACCGCCGACTGCAGATTGGTTAACTACATTGAATGCCTTGCATGCGTCACGTCATTAAATCAAAAATTTGATCAGTCTGAATCTCAATCCCAGGTGTGGAAAAGATCAGTGGAGGACGCTTTATTACAAATGCAAGACCCTGCGGGGTCGCACAAGCGTAGCTTTGACCAGTTAGTTGATACGGATACCGACACGGACTCGGAAGCCGATGTCGATTATGCTGATTCTAGGTTGGACCCTAAATTGGCTAAGAGTATTCAGTATATGATTGTTGCTGTCAAAGATATCTTGAATATTAATGAGGACCCTATTACACCTGAAACCAGGGTCCTTATTTACAAGGAAAAGAAGCGCTCGGTTACCTTTCCTCCTTGTTTCGAACTGAACGTTCTCTTTGATAGCATTAGGAACAGCCCTGATAAAAAAAATCTGATTCCGCTCTATCCAGCCGTGATATATATCTTTATCTTCCCCCCTGGTCCGCTACAAACCTTATCTGAGGGCTCCCCTCTCCATCTGCAACCCCCCTGTGCCCAACAGTGCCCGCCGCGGAGCCGGGGAGCTGTTTTCACGGCTCCCGCAGGTTGCGGCCTAGTAACATCCGGAAGTCGGGGACTCGCGTACTCCCGGCACCCGCGTTTTGAGCTCCACGGCGGAGTCGCGGTGCCGGAAAGAGACGCGGACCCCGCCGGAGCCTCTGCAGCCACCCTGTTAGCTCCTCTGACCCCCAGGGAGGTTACCTTGTGGAGCAATTAGCCGTGGGGGACCCCTGGCAAGTGGAGAAGGTCGGGACACAGACTCCCAGAAAGGTGCGGCGGCCATCTTTATTTTTCCTTCAGCTGCAGGATTCATTGTGATTAGCCTGCCCAGACGTCCTGCTCCCTTGGACGGCAGATACTGTGATTTCACCCCTCTCCTGCCGGCTGCCTGCTGGATCCCACTATTGAGAGGTACCTGGTGGGAAGCATACTACAGCTCTGTTTCACAGCATTTAAAGCACAGCACTGCTGGACCTGAGGTGTGTACCTGTCCGCTTACCCCTCTCTCCCAGCTGGAGATGAACCTCTGCCAGGTCATATGTGATACTGATCTTCTGATGTAGCGCAGAGCACCTGCCCGCCACCACCCGTGTCTTTTTATGCTTACCTAAATCTCCGTCATTTATTCTGCGAGATCCTGAGCTTCTTTATTATTATCCTCATTCTGCCTGCAGAACCTCACTCCATTGGAATGCCTTCTAAAAAAGTCAAAGGGGTGCTGCCCCCTAGAGTATCTTTTCCGCCTCAGAAAACATCACAGGCCGCCTCTTCCCTGCGGAAGACCCCGGCCGCCGCTTCTCCGCAAAATACCCCTAGCAGCCCTGCCTCCCTGCCGGGGTTTGACCCTGATTCTGATGCACCTCTCACGGTCAAAACTCTGTACCAAGCCCTCTCAGCATTTAAATCTGAGTTGACTCAGGACCTCACAGCGGCCCTCCGGGAGGTTAAGACGGAGCTGCACGCTATAGGCGATCGTACGGACCATCTGGAGAGGAAAGTAGAGGAATTGGTCTCGTCTCATAATGACCTCATAACGGCCCACGACCAGCAGCAAAGTGACCTGGAGGCGTTTAAACTCAAAATTGCAGATATAGAGGACAGATCTCGGCGGAATAATATTATGATCCGTGGCATCCCCGACTCCGTGCAGAATTCAGAGTTGGAAAATTATGCTACTGTCTTGTTCCAGAAGCTTCTGCCTAAAACCGACGCTAAAGAGTTACTCATCGACAGAATTCACAGACTGCCTAAACCACGCTCAGTTGCCCCCTCGCTCCCGAGAGATACACTACTGAGAGTGCATTTCTTCACAATCAAAGAACGCATCCTGAAAGCGGCCAGAGAAGCAGGTGACTCCGACTCAGATGTTCTGGGAGATTTACAACTATTCCCGGACTTCTCCGCTCTCACCTTGGCCAAACGACGAGCATTTCTCCCCGTCACTTTGCGACCAAGACATCACGTACAGATGGGGTTTTCCGGTGAAGCTCGTCATCTCGTATGAAAATAAGTTTTACACGGTGACTTCATTGGATACTGGAGTCAAATTACTAGCGGAATGGGATCTCTCTGTTACACTCCCTCCTGGATCCAAGAAACAGCCCACCATCCGCTCAGAATGGGTCACCGCCTGATGCTGATACAACCAGCCTGAGATTTCAAATTGAACTGTCTCCGGTACCGTCATCGCAAAATGGACTTGACCATTGTCCCTGTTGAGGTCACGTGAGTTGCCCTGCGTCCTGTTGTGATGGCGGTGTACTAGCCTTTCATGTTATATCTGAGTTTATTTGTCTTTTTATATTTTTTTTCATTATTTTCATGTGTTCGCATGTATACTGTGGGTAAGCATATCTGTTTCTGCTTACGCTTACTTTTTCTATTTAGCTCCATGGGTGGTGGCGCTAGGCCACATGTTCCCCCCTAGTAATATACTACTGCATTTTTTTACCTTTCTTGCAGTAGTTATGCCGACCCGATATACTGGGTCGTTTTGGTTTTTCCCTCCCCCCTCGCCCCCCTGTTCCCCTCCTTCCCCCCCCCCACCCTCTGTTTTATGATGTAGGTACTCGCTACTCGAGACAATTCTATTTTTGTTTATGTCAAGGTCCTTCACCTCTAACAAAGTGCTTTAACCTGCCCCGATGGTCCAGATATTATCTATGAATGTCAAGGGGCTGAATTCCCCTAATAAGCGTAGACTGGCTTTGGGTTATTTTAATAGGAATAAAGCGGATATAGTTACCCTACAGGAGACACACTTTTCATCTGTAGCACCCCCTATTTTTAAAGATCGTAGATTCCCCCTAGGTTATTTTGCTAATGGGCCTTTTAAGAGGAATGGTGTGGCTATATTATTTAGAGACTCCGTCTCCTTCATTCTGCACTCTCAGTTAGCTGATAAAAATGGCCGGTACCTTATACTGAGCGGCCTTTTAAACGACAAGCCGGTCACCCTGATCTCGGCATATGCCCCAAACTCAAACCAAGTAGCTTTTATCCAAAAGCTATGTGTGGCTATTCAGAGGATTCGTACGGGCTCCCTTTTGCTCATGGGAGATTTTAATTTAGTTCTTGATCCTAAGTTGGACAGGTCTCCTAGGACCGCTCCCCCCGCCAACGCTAACTCCTTAGCCTTTCGTAACCTCTTGGCTGAATTTGATCTCTATGACATATGGCGAGTACAAAACCCCACAGGGCGGGAGTACACCTACTATTCCCCCGTCCACAACTCTTACTCCCGTATTGATTTTATATTTTCGGACAAATGGACCCTCCAGTTCGCCAGATCCTTAGATATTCTCCCTATAACTTGGTCAGACCACGCCCCGCTGATTCTTAAATGGAGTGTAGCTTGCCAACACTCTCCCCCCCGCCCATGGAGATTCTCTCCTCATTTGCTGTCCAACCCGGTCTCAAAAAAAATTATAGTTGACAGTATTTCGTCCTATATGGAATTTAATTCCCCCTCAGACACGTCCACCCTGAACTTCTGGTGCGCACTTAAAGCTGTCATACGGGGAGCAGCGATTCAGGCGGGAGCACAGCTCAAGAAACTCAACCTACAACGCCAGGTTGATCTAGAGCTCAAACTGAAGGAACTAGAGGACAAAAACCAATCTAAACCTACGAAATCTTTACAGAAGCAGTTAGTCGATATTAGATCTCAACTCCAGACATTACTAATGGCGCGCACCCAGGCTTCCTTGAATAGGATACGCCAGAAGTTTTATCTAACGGGGAACAGGCTGGGGAAAATGTTGGCCCGGAAGCTTAGGGCTCAACAGGCTCGGAATAGAATCAAGCTCATTATATCACCCACAGGCACCAAAATTTCTAACCCAAGAGAGATAGCGAATCAATTTGCCAAATTTTACTCCCAACTTTATAACCTCGCGTCAGACCCTGCCACCCCGCAACCTACCCCTTCCTCTATCAACTCCTTCTTAGCGGATTTAAACCTTCCACATATCTCAGACGATCAGCTAGCATTGCTGAATGCCCCATGGTCCCTATCAGAAACCCTCCAGGTGATCAAGTCCCTCCCTCAAGGTAAGGCGCCTGGCCCTGATGGCTTTATTAATGACTTCTATGTTTCGTTCCAAGACCTTCTAGCTCCCTCTTTGGTGGCAGTCTACACCGATATTACCTCACAGGGCACCATCCCTCAGGAGATGCCCGAAGCACGTATTGTCACGATCCCTAAACCAGGCAAAGATGCGACCTTTTGTCAAAATTATCGCCCCATTGCGTTACTGAATGGGGATGTTAAAATATATGCTAAATTAATCGCCTCTCGATTGAACGCCCTCCTCCCCTCCCTGATACATCCGGACCAGGTTGGCTTTATCCCGGGAAGACAGGTGTCCGACAATACACGCAGGGTATTCAACCTTGTCGATTCTCTAACCCCCAAGCAAGGTCTTCTACTGCTATCTTTGGACGCAGAGAAGGCCTTTTATCGCTTAAACTGGTCTTATATGCGAGAAGTCCTACTAAAATTTGGCCTACGTGACCATATCCTCTCGTCAATATTAGCTCTATATAGCTCCCCGACGGCCCGGGTATTCAGTAATGGCTTTTTATCTAGTTCTTTTCCAATCTATAATGATACCCGGCCAGGGCTGCCCTCTCTCACCTCTCATATTCGTTTTGGCCATAGAACCACTGGCGGCTAGGCTCCGTGCGGACCCGCAATTCCCTGGACTGAGGTTGGGCGTCACGTCACACAAACTATGTCTGTTCGCAGATGATGTTCTTTTATTTGTAACAGATCCAGCCACAACACTCCCCCACTTACACAATGTTTTAGATAGGTACTCTGCAGCATCGTATTATAAATTAAATGCCTCTAAGACAGATGCTTTGCCCATCAATCTCTCTAACTCTTTGCCCCTACTACGCGCTAAGTATCCATATAATTGGCAAACATCCTCGATACGATATCTGGGTATATATATCCCTCCATCTTCCTCTTCTGTATTTGAGGTCAATCTTCCTCCTCTGCTGTCCTCCCTTCAGTTGTTTACCAAATCATGGCTCAACTATGAGGTTTCTTGGATGGGCCGGCTGGCCGCATTCAAGATGTCGCTGCTCCCTAAATTAATGTTCTTGTTTCGCACTATTCCTTTTATCTTCCCCAAGAAGTATCTAGATAAAGCCACTACAATCCTCACTAATTATATATGGTCTTCGTGACCGCCTAAACTTGCCCGCGCGAGGATGTCTCTACCAAGGAGAGTGGGTGGCCTGGATATGCCCAATCTATCACTGTACCAGGAGGCCTCCCTTCTGGCCCAGATTAAAGAATTCCACAAAAACGTGCCTCCGGGGTGGACGTGTTTAGAGGAGGCGACCTGCCCCCGTTTTCCCCTGACAGATCTTTTTTCGATCCCTAGAACCCTTCGTCCACGGAGCTTAAACCTCCTCCCCTCTACCCGAGCCACGCTCCAGGTTTGGGACAAATTGTCTGCGGCCCTATCCCCTTCATATCATAATTTCTCCCTGATATCGCTACGTACGGTGGCCGCCCTGGTCCCTAATCTTAACCTGGCGGGCTGGAGGTCCAGGGGGATGGAGGTCCTGGGGGACTTGTTTAATGGATCTGTGCTCGCCTCCTTTTCTGATTTACAGGGACGCTTCTCTCTGCCTGACTCTGAGAGGCTTCGATATTACCAAATACAGCACTGGTGGACTGGCCTCCACCTCTCCCCCTCCCCACCGTCACCTGGTATTCAGCAAGCTATAGGCCGATTCTCCAGTGCCACTTCTAGAGGGGAGATCTCCTTCTGGTATAAAACATTGCTCTCATTACTCCCTGCTCCTAAATCTAAAGCCCAAATCAGGTGGGAGGCAGATATGGGATGTGTTCTCCATGATTCTCAATGGCAACGCATTTTTCTGTCATCTTTTACCATGTCTAAATGCCTGAATCACTCCGAAATGCATGTTAAGCTACTCCATAGATTATACCTTACACCGGAAAGGCTCCATACGATCTGGCCTGCATGTTCGAAGTTTTGTTGGCGCCTATGCGGAGAAGTAGGCCACCTCTTCCATATTTTTTGGTCATGCCCCCATGCCCAGGCGTACTGGACAGAGAGATTTGGCCTTATCAATAAAGTTTTGAATCTCGACCTGTCCCCCTCTCCCCGTATAGCTTTACTGAATACATATCCGCGAGGCGTGGATGTACATCTACACTATGTCTTAGGCCACATATGTCTAGCCGCACGGGCGGCTTTAGCCCAAAATTGGAAACAGGCCACGATGCCTCCGTTGTCGAAGGTAATACACAAAATACAGCTGCACTTCTTGATGGAGACTGAACACATCCCATACTCCTTCACTGCTAAATCTCCTTTGGTGCGCTGGATGCCTTGGCATCTGTTTACCACGGAAGGTGAAGGTGCTGCATTGATGTTACGTCCCCTCCCCCCTGGACAGCCACCTCCTAGCCCCATCGGCTGATGAGGCCTCCCCCCCCCCTTCTAAGACCACAATTAACCCTTATTTGGGCTGTATTTATAGCGAGCCCATTGCCATCCTTCCATCTCTATAAATACCTTTCTTTTTCTCTTTTTTTTGTTGTTGTTTTCCTTACGATGTACCTGGTGATCGACTTTGAACTGTATGCACTTGTTTGCACATGTCTATTGTAACGTTCTCTTATATGTTTATGTACCTACTCCCCCCCCTTCCCTCTCTCTTCCTTTTGTACCCGTTTGCAATGAAAAAAATTCAATAAAAACTATTGATAAAAAAAAAAAAATATATCTGATTCCTAAAAGGATCAGAGTGGCATACCCCTTTCCCGAGTCTGATAGGGATACGTGGTAAAATCCCCCCACAGTAGACAAAGCCCTGGCGCGTTTGTCAAAACAGGTAGCCCTCCCTGCAGCCCAATCGACGGCCCTTAAGGAGCCGGCGGACCGTAAGCAGGAGGCTACCCTAAAGGCTATTTCTCTAACGTCCTAGTGGATGCTGGGGACTCCGTAAGGACCATGGGGAATAGACGGGCTCCGCAGGAGACATGGGCACTTTAAGAAAGAATTTAGGTTCTGGTGTGCTCTGGCTCCTCCCTCTATGCCCCTCCTCCAGACCTCAGTTTAATACTGTGCCCGGACGAGCTGGGTGCTTTTCAGTGAGCTCTCCTGAGTTCGCTGAGAGAAAATATTTTGTTAGGTTTTTTTATTTTCAGGGAGCTCTGCTGGCAACAGACTCCCTGCATCGTGGGACAGAGGGGAGAGAAGCAGCCCTACTCTCTGAAGCTAGGTCCTGCTTCTTAGGCTACTGGACACCATTAGCTCCAGAGGGATCGTACGCAGGATCTCACCCTCGCCGTCCAATCCCAGAGCCGCGCCGCCCCCCTCGCAGAGCCGGAAGACAGAAGCCGTGCGAGTATGAGAAGACTTCGAAATCGGCGGCAGAAGACTCCGTTCTTCACTGAGGTAACGCACAGCACTGCAGCTGTGCGCCATTGCTCCCACACACCTCACATACTCCAGTCACTGTAAGGGTGCAGGGCGTGGGCGCCCTGGGCAGCATTTGGACTTCTTTTTGGCAAAAGTAAACATATAATAAGATTTTACTTACCGATAAATCTATTTCTCGTAGTCCGTAGTGGATGCTGGGGACTCCGTCAGGACCATGGGGGGATAGCGGCTCCGCAGGAGACAGGGCACAAAAGAAAAAGCTTTAGGATCAGGTGGTGTGCACTGGCTCCTCCCCCCATGACCCTCCTCCAAGCCTCAGTTAGGATACTGTGCCCGGACGAGCGTACACAATAAGGAAGGATTTTGAATCCCGGGTAAGACTCATACCAGCCACACCAATCACACTGTACAACCTGTGATCTGAACCCAGTTAACAGCATGATAACAGCGGAGCCTCTGAAAAGATGGCTCACAACAATAATAACCCGATTTTTGTACCAATAACTATGTACAAGTATTGCAGACAATCCGCACTTGGGATGGGCGCCCAGCATCCACTACGGACTACGAGAAATAGATTTATCGGTAAGTAAAATCTTATTTTCTCTAACGTCCTAGTGGATGCTGGGGACTCCGTCAGGACCATGGGGATTATACCAAAGCTCCCAAACGGGCGGGAGAGTGCGGATGACTCTGCAGCACCGAATGAGAGAACTCCAGGTCCTCTTTAGCCAGGGTATCAAATTTGTAGAATTTTACAAACGTGTTCTCCCACCGACCACGTAGCTGCTCGGCAGAGTTGTAATGCCGAGACCCCTCGGGCAGCCGCCCAGGATGAGCCCACCTTCCTTGTGGAATGGGCATTTACATATTTTGGCTGTGGCAGGCCTGCCACAGAATGTGCAAGCTGAATTGTACTACATATCCAACTAGCAATCGTCTGCTTAGAAGCAAGAGCACCCAGTTTGTCGGGTGCATACAGGATAACAGCAAGTCAGTTTTCCTGACTCCAGCCGTCCTGGAAACCGATATTTTCAGGGCCCTGACAACAAATAGCAACTTGGAGTCCTCCAAGTCCCTAGTAGCCGCAGGTACCACAATAAGCTGGTTCAGGTGAAACGCTGACACCACCTTAGGGAGAAACTGGGGACGAGTCCGCAGCTCTGCCCTGTCCGAATGGACAATCAGATATGGGCTTTTGTGAGACAAAGCCGCCAATTCTGACACTCGCCTGGCCAAGGCCAGGGCCAACATCATGGTCACTTTCCATGTGAGATATTTCAAATCCACAGATTTGAGCGGTTTAAACCAATGTGATTTGAGGAATCCCAGCACTACGTTGAGATCCCACAGTGCCACTGGAGGCACAAAAGGGGGTTGTATATGCAGTACTCCCTTGACAAACTTCTGGACTTCAGGAACTGAAGTTCTTTCTGGAAGAAAATCGACAGGGCCGAAATTTGAACCTTAATGGACCCCAATCTGAGGCCCATAGACACTCCTGTTTGCAGGAAATGCAGGAATCGACCGAGTTGAAATTTCTTCGTGGAGCCTTCCTGGCCTCACACCACGCAACATATTTTCGCCACATGTGGTGATAATGTTGTGCGGTCACGTCCTTCCTGGCTTTGACCAGGGTAGGAATGACCTCTTCTGGAATGCCTTTTTCCCTTAGGATCCGGCGTTCAACCGCCATGCCGTCAAACGCAGCCGCGGTAAGTCTTGGAACAGACATGGTACGTGCTGAAGCAAGTCCCTTCTTAGCGGCAGAGGTCATGAGTCCTCTGTGAGTATCTCTTGAAGTTCCGGGTACCAAGTCCTTCTTGGCCAATCCGGAGCCACGAGTATAGTTCTTACTCCTCTACGTCTTATAATTCTCAATATCTTGGGTATGAGAAGCAGAGGAGGAAACACATACACCGACTGGTACGCCCACGGTGTTACCAGAACGTCCACAGCTATTGCCTGAAAGTCTCTTGACCTGGCGCAATACCTGTCCAGTTTTTTGTTCAGGCGGGACGCCATCATGTACACCTTTGGTCTTTCCCAACGGTTCACAATCATGTGGAAAACTTCCCGATGAAGTCCCCACTCTCCCGGGTGGAGGTCGTGCCTGCTGAGGAAGTCTGCTTCCCAGTTGTCCACTCCCGAAATGAACACTGCTGACAGTGCTATCACATTGATTTTCCGCCCAGCGAAAAATCCTTGCAGTTTTTGCCATTGCCCTCCTGCTTCTTGTGCCGCCCTGTCTGTTTACGTGGGCGACTGCCGTGATGTTGTCCCACTGGATCAATACCGGCTGACCTTGAAGCAGAGGTCTTGCTAAGCTTAGAGCATTATAAATTGCCCTTAGCTCCAGTATATTTATGTGGAGAAAAGTCTCCAGACTTGATCACACTCCCTGGAAATTTTTTCCCTGTGTGACTGCTCCCCAGCCTCTCAGGCTGGCCTCCGTGGTCACCAGCATCCAATCCTGAATGCCGAATCTGCGGCCCTCTAGAAGATGAGCACTCTGTAACCACCACAGGAGAGACACCCTTGTCCTTGGAGATAGGGTTATCCGCTGATGCATCTGAAGATGCGATCCGGACCATTTGTCCAGCAGATCCCACTGAAAAGTTCTTGCGTGGAATCTGCCGAATGGAATCGCTTCGTAAGAAGCCACCATTTTTCCCAGGACCCTTGTGCAATGATGCACTGACATTTTTCCTGGTTTTAGGAGGTTCCTGACTAGCTCGGATAACTCCCTGGCTTTCTCCTCCGGGAGAAACACCTTTTTCTGGACTGTGTCCAGAATCATCCCTAGGAACAGCAGACGTGTCGTCGGAAACAACTGCGGTTTTGGAATATTTAGAATCCACCCGTGCTGTCGTAGAACTACTTGAGATAGTGCTACTCCGACCTCCAACTGTTCTCTGGACCTTGCTCTTATCAGGAGGTCGTCCATTTTCTTCGAAGAAGAATCATCATTTCGGGCATTACCTTGGTAAAGACCCGGAGTGCCGTGGACAATCCAAACGGCAGCGTCTGAAACTGATAGTGACAGTTCTGTACCACGAACCTGAGATACCCTTGGTGAGAAGGGCAATTTGGGACATGGAGGTAAGCATCCCTGATGTCCCGGGACACCATATAGTCCCCTTCTTCCTGGTTCGCTATCACTGCTCTGAGTGACTCCATCTTGATTTGAACCTTTGTAAGTGTTCAAATATTTCAGATTTAGAATAGGTCTCACCGAGCCTTCTGGTTTCAGTACCACAATATAGTGTGGAATAATACTCTTTCCTTGTTGTAGGAGGGGTACTTTGATTATCACCTGCTGGGAATACAGCTTGTGAATTGTTTCCAATACTGCCTCCCTGTCGGAGGGAGACGTTGGTAAAGCAGACTTCAGGAACCTGCGAGGGGAAACGTCTCGACTTTCCAATTTTTACCCCTGGGATACTACTTGTAGGATCCAGGGGTCCTGTACGGCTCCAGCGTCATGCTGAGAACTTGGCAGAAGCGGTGGAAGGCTTCTGTTCCTGGGAATGGGCTGCCTGCTGCAGTCTTCTTCCCTTTCCTCTATCCCTGGGCAGATATGCTTATGGGGACGAAAGGACTGAGGCTGAAAAGACGGTGTCTTTTTCTGCATAGATGTGACTTAGGGTAAAAACGGTGGATTTCCCAGCAGTTGCCGTGGCCACCAGGTCCGATGGACCGACCCCAAATAACTCCTCCCCTTTATACGGAAATACATCTTTGTGCCGTTTGGAATCTGCATCACCTGACCACTGTCGTGTCCATAAACATCTTTTGGCAGATATGGACATCGCACTTACTCTTGATGCCAGAGTGCAAATATCCCTCTGTGCATCTCGCATATATAGAAATGCATTCTTTAAATGCTCTATAGTAAATAAAATACTGTCCCTGTCAAGGGTATCAATATTTTCAGTCAGGGAATCCGACCAAGCCACCCCCGCGCTGCACATCCAGGCTGAGGCGATCGCTGGTCGCAGTATAACACCAGTATGTGTGTATATACTTTTTAGGATATTTTCCAGCCTCCTATCAGCTGGCTCCTTGAGGGCGGCCGTATCTGGAGACGGTACCGCCACTTGTTTTGATAAGCGTGTGAGCGCCTTATCCACCCTAAGGGGTGTTTCCCAACGCGCCCTAACTTCTGGCGGGAAAGGGTATACCGCCAATAATTTTCTATCGGGGGAACCCCGCGCCTCATCACACACTTCATTTAATTTATCTGATTCAGGAAAAACTATAGGTAGTTTTTCCACACCCCACATAATACCCTTTTTTGTGGTACTTGTAGTATCAGAAATATGTAACACCTCCTTCATTGCCCTTAACAAGTAACGTGTGGCCCTAAAGGAAAATACGTTTGTTTCTTCACCGTCGACACTGGGGTCAGTGTCCGTGTCTGAGGTAAAATGGGCATTATAACGTCCCTGACGGTGTTTTAGACGCCTGGACAGATACTAATATGTTTGCCGGCCGTCTCATGTCATCAACCGACTTGCAGCGTGTTGACATTATCACGTAATTCCTTAAATAAGCCATCTATTCCGGTGTCGACTCCCTAGAGAGTGACATCACCATTACAGGCAATTTGCTCCGCCTCCCAACATCGTCCTCATACATGTCGACACACACGTACCGACACACAGCACACACACAGGGAATGCTCTGATAGAGGACAGGACCCCACTAGCCCTTTGGGGAGACAGAGGGAGAGTTTGCCAGCACACACCAAAAACGCTATAATTATACAGGGACAACCTTTATATAAGTGTTTTTCCCTTATAGCATTTTAATATATATATACATATCGCCAAATAAGTGCCCCCCCTCTCTGTTTTAACCCTGTTTCTGTAGTGCAGTGCAGGGGAGAGCCTGGGAGCCTTCCCACCAGCATTTCTGTGAGGGAAAATGGCGCTGTGTGCTGAGGAGAATAGGCCCCGCCCCCTTTTCGGCGGGCTTCTTCTCCCGTTTTTCTGAGACCTGGCAGGGGTTAAATACATCCATATAGCCCCCAGGGGCTATATGTGATGTATTTTTAGCCAGAATAAGGTACTATCATTGCTGCCCAGGGCGCGCCCCCCCAGCGCCCTGCACCCTCAGTGACCGCTGCTATGAAGTGTGCTGACAACAATGGCGCACAGCTGCAGTGCTGTGCGCTACCCTATGAAGACTGAAGAGTCTTCTGCCGCCGTTTCTGGACCTTCACTTTTCGGCATCTGCAAGGGGGATCGGCGGCGCGGCTCCGGGACGAACCCCAGGGTGAGACCTGTGTTCCGACTCCCTCTGGAGCTAATGGTGTCCAGTAGCCTAAGAAGCCAATCCATCCTGCACGCAGGTGAGTTCACTTCTCTCCCCTAAGTCCCTCGTAGCAGTGAGCCTGTTGCCAGGACTCACTGAAAATAAAAAACCTAACAAACTTTTACTCTAAGCAGCTCTTTAGGAGAGCCACCTAGATTGCACCCTTCTCGGCCGGGCACAAAAATCTAACTGAGGCTTGGAGGAGGGTCATGGGGGGAGGAGCCAGTGCACACCACCTGATCCTAAAGCTTTTACTTTTGTGCCCTGTCTCCTGCGGAGCCGCTATCCCCCCATGGTCCTGACGGAGTCCCCAGCATCCACTAGGACGTTAGAGAAATACAGTTGGGCACTGTATATATGTATGAGCCCCCGCCATTTTTTCTCCACAGCTCCGCTGAGAGGAAGCTCCCCAGGCTCTCCCCTGCAGATACACGGTAGAAGAGGGAAAAAAGAGAGGGGGGGCACATAATTAGGTGCAAAAATCAATATAAACAGCAGCTACTGGGTTAACATTAAGTTACTGTGTTATTCCTGGGTTTATAGCGCTGGGGTGTGTGCTGGCATACTCTCTCTCTGTCTCCAAAGGGCCTTGTGGGGGAACGGTCTTCAAAAAGGGCATTCCCTGTGTGTGTGGTGTGTCGGTACGCTTGTGTCGACATGTTTGACGAGGAAGGCTATGTGGAAGCAGAGCGGGAGCAAATGAATGTGGTGTCTCCACCGACGGCGCCGACACCTGATTGGATGGATATGTGGAAGGTTTTAAATGATAATGTTAATTCATTGCATAAAAGGTTAGAAAAAGCTGAAGCCTCAGGACAGTCAGGGTCTCAACCCGTGCCTGATCCTATGTCGCAGAGACCGTCAGGGTCTCAGAAGCGCCCACTATCCCAAATTGTTGACACAGATACAGACATGGATTCTGACTCCAGTGTCGATTACGATGATGCAAAGTTACAGCCTAAACTGGCTAAATCCATCCGTTATATGATTATAGCAATTAAGGATGTGTTGCACATCACAGAGGAAACCCCAGTCCCTGACAAGAGGGTACATATGTATGGGGAAAAGAAGCCAGAGGTAACCTTTCCCCCCTCACACGAGCTAAATGAGTTATGTGAAAAGGCTTGGGAATCTCCAGATAAAAAACTGCAGATTTCTAAACGGATTCTTATGGCGTATCCTTTCTCGCCAACGGACAGGTTACGCTGGGAATCCTCCCCTAGGGTAGACAAAGCTTTAACACTCTTATCCAAGAAGGTAGCCCTGCCGTCACAGGATACGGCTACCCTCAAAGATGCTGCAGATAGAAAGCAGGAGGGTACCCTGAAGTCCATTTATACACATTCAGGTACCTTACTGAGGCCGGCGATCGAGTCGGCCTGGGTGTGTAGTGCTGTAGCAGCGTGGACGGACACCCTGTCTGAGGAACTTGATACCTTAGACAAGGATACTATATTATTGACCCTGGGGCATATAAAAGACGCTGTCCTATATATGAGAGATGCTCAAAGAGACATTAGTCTACTGGGTTCTTGAATAAATGCTATGTCGATTTTTGCCAAAAGGGTCTTGTGGACTCGGCCATGGACAGGTGATGCCGACTCAAAAAGGCATATGGAGGTTTTACCTTACAAGGGTGAGGAATTGTTTGGGGAGGGTCTATCGGACCTGGTCTCCACAGCTACTGCTGGAAAGTCAAATTTTTTGCCATATGTTTCCTCACAGCCTAAGAAAGCACCGTATTATCAAACGCAGTCCTTTCGATCACAGAAAAGCAAGAAAGTCCGAGGTGCGTCCTTTATTGCCAGGGGCAGAGGAAAGAAGCTGCACAACACAGCTAGTTCCCAGGAACAAGTCCTCCCCGGCTTCCACAAAATCCACCGCATGACGCTGGGGCTCCACAGGCGGAGCTAGGCCCGGTGGGGGGCGCGTCTCCGAAATTTCAGCCACAAGTGGGTTCACTGCCAGTTGGATCCCTGGGCAATAGATATTGTGTCTCAGGGTTACAAGCTGGAATTCGAAGAGATGCCCCCTCACCGATACCTCAAATCTGCAATTCACAAATTGTATCTTCAACAGGTGGTGGTCAAGGTTCCCCTCCTTCAACAAGGAAGGGGTTATTATTCGACCATGTTTGTAGTCCCGAAACCGGACGGTTCGGTCAGACCCATATTGAATTTAAAATCTCTGAACATGTACCTGAAAAGGTTCAAGTTCAAGATGGAATCGCTGTGAGCGGTCATCGCAAGCCTGGAAGGGGGGGATTTTATGGTGTCTCTGGACATAAAGGATGCATACCTTCATGTCCCCATTTTTCCACCTCATCAGGCGTACCTCAGATTTGTGGTACAGGATTGTCATTACCAATTTCAGACGTTGCCGTTTGGTCTTTCCACGGCTCCGAGAATATTTACCAAGGTAATGGCGGAAATGATGGTGCTCCTGCGGAAGCAAGGGGTCACAATAATCCCATACTTGGACGATCTCCTCATAAAAGCGAGATCAAGAGAGCAGTTGCTGAGCAGCGTAGCACTTTCTCTGGAAGTGTTACGGCAACACGGCTGGATTCTAAATATTCCAAAGTCGCAGTTGGTGCCTACGACTCGTCTGCCTTTCCTAGGCATGATTCTAGACACAGACCAGAAAAGGGTTTATCTCCCGATAGAGAAAGTTCAGGAACTCATGACACTGGTCAGGAACCTATTAAAGCCAAAACAGGTGTCAGTGCATCACTGCACTCGAGTCCTGGGAAAGATGGTGGCATCATACGAAGCCATTCCCTTCGGCAGGTTCCATGCGAGGACCTTTCAATGGGACTTACTGGACAAGTGGCCCGGATCGCATCTTCAGATGCATCGGTTAATCACCCTATCCCCCAAGGCCAGGGTGTCTCTCCTGTGGTGGCTGCAGAGTGCTCACCTTCTCGAGGGCCGCAGATTCGGCATTCAGGACTGGGTCCTGGTGACCATGGATGCAAGCCTCCGAGGGTGGGGAGCAGTCACACAGGGAAGAAATTTCCAAGGTTTGTGGTCAAGTCAGGAGACTTGCCTTCACATCAACATCCTGGAACTAAGGGCCATATACAACGCCCTACGACAAGCGGAGACCCTGCTTCGCGACCAACCGGTTCTGATTCAGTCAGACAACATCACCGCAGTGGCTCATGTAAACCGACAAGGCGGCACAAGGAGCAGGGTAGCGATGGCGGAAAATCACGTAAGCGCACTGTCAGCAGTGTTCATCCCGGGAGTGGACAACTGGGAAGCAGACTTCCTCAGCAGACACGACCTCCACCCGGGAGAGTGGGGACTTCATCAGGAAGTCCGCACAGATTGCAAGTCGGTGGGAACTGCCACAGGTGGACATGATGGCATCCCGCCTCAACAAAAAACTACAGAGGTATTGCGCCAGGTCAAGAGACCCTCAGGCGATAGCTGTAGACGCCCTGGTGACACCGTGGGTGTTCCCGGTCGGTCTATGTATTTCCTCCTCTTCCTCTCATACCCAAGGTGCTGAGAATCATAAAAAGAAGAGGAGTGAGAACAATACTCATTGTTCTGGATTGGCCACGCAGGACTTGGTATCCAGATCTGCAAGAAATGCTCACAGAGGACCCGTGGCCTCTTCCTCTAAGACAGGACTTGTTGCAACAGGGGCCCTGTCTGTTCCAAGACTTACCGCGGCTGCGTTTGACGGCATGGCGGTTTAACGTCGGATCCTAGCAGAAAAAGGCATTCCGGATGAGGTCATTCCTACGCTGATAAAGGCTAGGAAGGACGTGACCGCTCAACATTATCACCGTATATGGCGAAAATATGTTGCTTGGTGTGAGGCCAGGAATGCCCCTACGGAGAAATTCCAGCTGGGCCGTTTCCTTCACTTCCTACAGTCAGGAGTGAATTTGGGCCTAAAATTGGGTTCCATTAAGGTCCAGATTTCGGCCCTATCCATTTTCTTTCAAAAGGAGTTGACTTCTATACCTGAAGTTCAGACGTTTGTAAAGGGAGTGCTGCATATTCAGCCCCCTTTTGTGCCTCCAGTGGCACCTTGGGATCTACCTTGAGTTTCCTGAAATCCCACTGGTTTGAACCACCCAAAACGGTGGAGTTGAGATATCTCACGTGGAAGGTGGTCATGCTACTAACCTTGGCTTCGGCTAGGCGTGTGTCAGAGTTGGCGGCTTTGTCACATAAAAGCCCCTATCTGGTTTTCCATGCGGATAGAGCAGAATTGCGGACCCGTCAACAATTTCTGCCGAAAGTGGTTTCATCCTTTCATATAAACCAACCTATTGTGGTGCCTGTGGCTACTACTGACTTGGAGGATTCCGAGTTGCTTGATGTGGTCAGGGCTTTGAAGGTTTATGTAACCAGAACGGCTAGGGTCAGGAAAACAGAGTCTTTGTTTATCCTGTATGTATTCAACAAGCTGGGTGCTCCTGCTTCAAAGCAAACTATTGCTCGCTGGATCTGTAACACGATTCAGCAGGCTCATTCTGCGGCCGGATTGCCGCTGCCAAAATCAGTTAAGGCCCATTCCACTAGGAAGGTGGGCTCTTCTTGGGCGGCTGCCCGAGGGGTCTCAGCATTACAACTGTGCCGAGCGGCTACTTGGTCAGGTTCAAACACTTTTGCAAAGTTCTACAAGTTTGATACCCTGGCTGAGGAGGACCTTGTGTTTGCTCAATCGGTGCTGCAGAGTCATCCGCACTCTCCCGCCCGTTTGGGAGCTTTGGTATAATCCCCATGGTCCTTACGGAGTCCCCAGCATCCACTAGGACGTTAGAGAAAATAAGATTTTACTTACCGGTAAATCTATTTCTCGTAGTCCGTAGTGGATGCTGGGCGCCCGTCCCAAGTGCGGAATTCTTCTGCAATACTTGTATATAGTTATTGCTTCAATAAGGGTTATGTTATGGTTGCATCAGGGTTGACCTGATGCTCTGTTGTTGTTCATACTGTTAACTGGGTAAGTTTATCACAAGTTATACAGTGTGATTGGTGTGGCTGGTATGAATCTTGCCCTGGATTGCCAAAATCCTTTCCTTGTACTGTCAGCTCTTCCGGGCACAGTTTCTCTAACTGAGGTCTGGAGGAGGGGCATAGAGGGAGGAGCCAGAGCACACCAGAACCTAAATTATTTCTTAAAGTGCCCATGTCTCCTGCGGAGCCCGTCTATTCCCCATGGTCCTTACGGAGTCCCCAGCATCCACTACGGACTACGAGAAATAGATTTACCGGTAAGTAAAATCTTATTTTTCACTACTACAGGGACGCTGCTCAGGCCTCTTATTGCGTCTGCGTGGGTCAGTAGTGCTATTGAAAAGTGGGCGGACACTTTGTCTTCTGATTGGGATACTCTGGATAGAGATAACATCCAGATAACGCTTGGTTATATCAGAGATGCAGCTGCATACTTGAAAGAGGCTGCAAGGGATGCTGGCCTGCTAGGTGCTAAGGCGAATGCTATGTCCGTTGCGGCTAGGCGAGCGCTCTGGACTCACCAGTGGAATGCTGATTCCAAGAGAAATATGAAGTCTCTTCCTTTTAAGAGAGGTGAACTTTTCGGTGACGGTCTTACTGATTTAGTATCGGCAGCTACCGCAGGTAAATCTACCTTTTTACCTTCTGTTCCTACGCAACGGAAGAAACTGCCATTATCAAATGCAGTCCTTTCGGCCCAACAAGTATAGAAGAGGCAGAGGAAACTTCTTCCTGGCTACCAGAGGTAGAGGCAAGGGGGTACCCGCATCCTCGGGTTCCCAGGAGCAGAAGTCCTCCCCGGCTTCTGCCAAATCCTCCGCATGACGCCAGGTCTCCCTTACAGGGGCCCGCACCGGTGGGGGCACGCCTAAAGCTTTTCAGTCAGGTCTGGGTTCGCTCGGGTCTAGACCCTTGGGTATTGAGTATTGTGTCCCAAGGGTACAAACTGGAGTTTCAAGACGTTCCCCCTCACCGTTTTTTCAAATCAGCCTTACCAGCTTCGCTTCCGGACAGGGCTCTGGTCTGCGGTGCAGTACAAAACTTGTGTCAAAATCAGGTTGTGGTCCCGGTACCCCTGGCGCAGCAGCGGTTTTATTCAAGCCTGTTTGTGGTGCCGAAGCCGGATGGCTCGGTAAGACCAATCCTCAACCTGAAATCTCTCAATTTCTTCCTGGTGAAATTCAAATTCAAGATGGAGTCTCTCAGAGCTGTGATCTCCAGTCTGGAGGAGGGGGAATTCATGGTCTCATTGGA
The DNA here is from genome assembly GCF_028390025.1 of Pseudophryne corroboree. Taxonomy (NCBI): domain Eukaryota; kingdom Metazoa; phylum Chordata; class Amphibia; order Anura; family Myobatrachidae; genus Pseudophryne; species Pseudophryne corroboree. The sequence continues at coordinate 238,789,177 of NC_086445.1, read as the reverse complement.
CATCAAGGACGCCTACCTTCATGTCCCCATTTATCCTCCTCATCAAAGTTTCCTGAGATTTGCTATCCAGGATATGCACTTCCAGTTTCAGACGTTGCCGTTTGGTCTATCCACGGCTCCGAGGATTTTCACCAAAGTAATGGTAGAAATGATGGTTCTCCTGCGCAAGCAAGGAGTTACAATTATCCCGTACTTGGACAATCTCCTGATAAAGGCGATGTCCAAGGACAAATTGTTGCAGGACATTGCACTGTCCCTGTCAATTCTACAACAGCACGGCTGGCTCCTGAACTTGCCGAAATCACAGTTAATCCCGACAACCCGGTTGGCGTTTTTGGGCTTGATACTGGACACGGTCCAACAGAGAGTGTTTCTCCCCATGGAGAAAGCTCGGTAAATTCTGAGTCTGGTAAGACTCTTGCTAAAACCGAAAACGGTCTCCATTCATCAATGCATTCAATTGCTGGGAAAAATGGTGGCGGCATACGAGGCCCTCCAGTTTGGGAGGTTCCATGCCAGAGTGTTCCAGTGGGACCTGTTGGACAAATGGTCCGGATCCCACCTTCATATGCACCGGAGGATAATTCTATCTCCCAACACCAGAGTCTCACTTCTGTGGTGGCTCCACAGCTCTCACCTGCTTGCGGGACGCCGGTTCGGGATCCAGGACTGGATCATGGTAACCACGAATGCAAGTCTCCGAGGTTGGGGGGCAGTCACTCTGGGGGTGAGCTTCCAAGGAAGATTGTCAAGTCCGGAAACGCATCTTCACATAAATGTTCTGGAACCGAGAGCCATTTACAACGGCCTCCTACAAGCGGAACATCTTCTTCGGAACCTGCCAGTTTTGATCCAATCGGACAATGTCACGGCAGTGGCTTACATCAACCGCCAAGGCGGCACGAGAAGCAGAGCAGCAATGGCAGAAGCCACGAAAATTCTTTGTTGGGCGGAAAAACATACAAGCGCTCTGTTGGCAATATTCATTCCGGGAGTGGACAACTGGGAAGCAGACTTCCTCAGCAGAGACAACCTTCATCCAGGAGAGTGGAGCCTCCATCAGGAGGTCTTCACACTGATAACAGTTCGATGGGGGGTTCCCCATATAGACATGATGGCGTCTCGCCTCAACAGAAAACTTGAGGTATTGTTCCAGGTCCAGGGACCCTCAGGCGGAGGCAGTGGATGCGCTGACAACACCCTGGGTGTTTCCGTCGGTGTACTTTTTCCCTCCCAAAGGTGTTGAGACTTCTAAAAAGAACAAACATTCCAGCGCTCCTTGTGGCCCCAGACTGGCCAAGGAGAACGTGGTACCCGGATCTTCAGACATTACTAGTCGACAATCCCTGGCCTCTTCCTCTTCGCGAGGACCTGCTGCGGCAGGGGCCGTTCGTCCACCAAGACTTACAGCGGTAGCTGTTTGACGGCATGGCGGTTGAACGCCAGATTTTAGCCCGGAAGGGTATTCTCAGTGAAGTCATACCTACTCTTATTCTTGCCAGGAAGGCTGTGACGTCAAAGCACTATCACCGTATTTGGAGGAAATATATTTCCTGGTGCGAGCCCAAGAGGGCTCCAGTAGAGAAATTTGACCTTGGACGTTTTCTCCATTTTCTACAGAATGGAGTGGTTGCGGGCCTTAAATTAGGCTCCATTAAAGTGCAGATTTCTGCCTTGTCCATTTTCTTTCAGAAACAATTGGCCTCACTTCCTGAAGTGCAGACCTTTGTGAAAGGGGTGTTGCACATCCAACCTCCTTTTGTGCCCCCTGTGGCACCTTGGGACCTTAACGTCATATTATCGTTCCTTCAGTCACATTGGTTTGAACATTTGCGTAAAGTGGAGTTAAAATTCCTCACTTTGAAAGTTGTCATTTTGTTGGCGTTGACATCCGCATTCCATGAAGATAGAGCAGAGTTGCGAACTCGATAACAATTTCTGCCAAAGGTAGTTTCCTCTTTTCATATCAACCTATTGTGGTGCCAGTGGCTACTGGCACTTTGGCTGAGAATAAGTCTCTGGATGTGGTCAGAGCTTTAAAGATTCATGTAGCCAGGACGGCTCCATTGAGGAAAACAGAGTCTCTGTTTATTTTGTATGCTCCCAATAAGATTGGGTTTCCTGCTTCCAAGCAGACCATTGCCCACTGGATATGTCAGACGATTCAGCAGGCTCATTCAACGGCAGGCTTGCCGTTGCCGAAATCAGTGAAGGCCCATTCCACTAGGAAGGTGGGTTCGTCCTGGGCGGCTGCCCGGGGTGTCTCGGCATTGCAACTTTGCCGAGCTGCTACTTGGTCGGGGTCGAACACGTTTGCTAAATTCTACAAGTTTGATACCTTGGCCGATGAAGACCTTAAATTTGTTCAATCAGTGCTGCCGAGTCATCCGCACTCTCCCGGCCGCTATTGAGCTTTGGTATAAACCCCATGGTCTTTTGAAAGTGCCCAACATCCTCTAGGACGAAATAGAAAATAGGATTTTAAATACCTACTGGTAAATCCTTTTCTATGAGTCCGTAGAGGATGTTGGGCGCCCGTCCCAGTGCGTACTGTATCTTCAGTTTAGTTCTGGTTACACACAGGTTGTATTTTTTTTTTTTTTTTTCTTCAGCTTGTTGCTGAGGTTTTGTCCATGTCCGTTGACATGTGTTCAGTTATCTGCCATGTTATACGCCATGCTTATGGCGTGAGCTGGTGTTGGCTCACCTTGATTGTTAAGTCCTTTCCTCGTAATGTCCGTCTCGCCGGGCACAGTTCCAAACTGAGTCTGGGGAGGGATATAGAGGGAGGAGCCAGGTCACGCCCCTTTGAAAGTCTTAAAGTGCCCATGTCTCCTGCGGATCCCGTCTATACCCCATGGTCTTTTGAGAGTGCCCAACATCCTCTACGGACTCATAGAAAAGGATTTACCGGTAGGTATTTAAAATCCTATTTTAAGACCACCTTACAAAAAGCCCTGGTCCTGTATGCAGTAAGCTGGGGTAAGTGATTAATACAAATAAAACATTTGTGCAGTGGTAACGTATCACAAAACTGCTTTGTTAAAGGAATTCAAGTGGTAAAAACGAAATTATGTAGACATCACAGGGTCCTCCATTAGTAATTGACTTTATGGAAACACTGTAGGGGAGATGTATGAGGCCTTCTAAAGAGTGGGTAAGATGCTCATAGTGACCAATAGTTTTTCAGATACATTCTATAAAATGATAGGTAGAAAGTAGGCAACTTTCCACATTTTAGAAGGCGCAAATACTTTCCCTCTGTTATTTATGTATCCATTGAAATGTTATATCATAATACAGTGGCTCCAAACTCATTCCTCAAGGACCCACAGCAGTTCATGTTTTCCATGTCTCCTCACAGAATCACAAGGGACATAATTAGCTCCACCTGTAGAGATTTTAAAATGTGTCAGTGAGTAATGAGTACACCTGTGCACTGCTAGGTGACCTGGAAAACATGCACTGTTGGAGGTCCTTGAGGACAGAGTTTGGGAACCACTGTCTTAATAGTATCAATGCCAACAGCATCGCCTTCTACAATCTATAGAGAGCCAAGATGTGGCATTTTACATTTTTTGTTTTGTTCTTAAAACAAATACTATTGACTTAGAAGTTGTGTTGGTTTACAAAAGAAAATAGTAACGAAAAATAACAATTGACATTTCTATCACTCATTGTTTTATTTATATTTCAGCTGCTAAAGGGCACAGTACAGCAACGTCAATCTCTAATATTTTTTTTTTAGTTTGTTTTCCATTTCTTAAAAACGAGATTGGTCCTAAAAATATAGAAATGAATAAATTTAAATTCACAGAAAAAACTGTACATTTATCAAAAGTCACTATAACACAGTTTGGTTACATATATATAAAAAATAATATAAGAGAATGTGAGAGCTGGTGGAGTTTTCTAGCGTGGCCCAAGGCATTTTTAAGCTGCCGTACTAACCTAGAATCGGAATCAAAAAGATGCTTGTGGCACGAATAGAAAAACCTGCACTCATACTCTCATTCAGTGTAGCAAAGACTAAACCTGTGTCGTTCCTGTCCTGTTTTATGTGGTTGAGGAGATTTCTGCAATGTATTTGCTACCAGTTTGATAAGAATATATTTCACGGAAGTGACAAGTCTTTAATTTAAATAAACACAGTATTTTAAATAAACCCTTAATATACTAAGAAAATTGTAACACACAGAACTGAAATGATGAGGCCTCTGTAAAAGTAATTTACAAATGGGTTATTGTATCTTAGTGCTTGTGCCACATAGACACTAACAGAACAAAGTGAATTGGTGGGATGTGAAATAACCAGAATATACTTTTCCTTTTTTTTTAACAATAATTTGGTGGTTGATTGTAGGGCTTTACACGCTGTTACAAAAAAAAAAAAAAAAAAAAAAAAAAAAAGACAATAGTTATTATGTAGGCTTCTTATGGAATAATACAAGCTACAGGATGTGGCCGACTGTCCAAGTGTACCAGTCACTCTGCAACAGTGGAGGCATGAACCAGTATTAAGATGAATGCAACCCATCAATTTTTTTGGGACTAATGACATCATTTAAGCACAAAGCGATGATGTCACTAATTCCTAGTGAGCTGATATGAATAGCACTTTATATAAAAAAAAGAGTGGTTCACTTTAAGGTCACACTCCCAGTATCTGAAATGCAAGCTTCCGTCCCATCTAGCTTCACTATGGTCATGTGGTAAAGCAGGTGGCATGGAAGAAGTGTAAGCCCAATGCATAGTGTCTGACAAAAGATAAGAAACATCTTAAAAAGGCTCAATGCAGAAGTATATATTTTAGGATAAAAGTTGCTCTACAAGAAACTATGCAAATGTAAAGCCTGGTAACATTAAATCCAAGAATCGGTGACTATAAACAATGTGAGCTTCCAAAGGAATGCAGTTGCCAGTTTGGAGATCAGAGCTGTAGGGTATCCCAGCTAATTGCATTTTGTGCATAAAATACACAGAGAAAACTTAGTGTAACTATAGCCCACAGAGGAAGCTTACCCATCCCCCTAAAAGTGTTATTTCAGCAATTATGCCCACTCAACCAGCCTTGCATTCATAACAGAATTCATAAAAGAAAACAGACAGAAACAGAGGTTCCACCAATATGTAAAGCAGTCCCGTCACCAGAGCCTCTAGCGTTATACATGGGCAATATGCAATAAAAAAAATAACAATAGGGTTCCCCCGAGCACTCTAATCTGGCAGTCTGAGGAGCCTGCGCTATGAACAGCCCGGGGCTTAACGCATAGTAAAGAAAATCCCCCCCCCCCTTTCTCTAAGGAACCACCCCTTTGTATATTACCTAGTGCCCAAGGAGTTACGCAGCTCAGGAACCGGATGGCTGGCATACTTTAACAAAAAGACACAGTGCTGTTATTAAATCAAATAAATATCTATGCATCTTATAAACTCAATTTAAAGCCTGTTCTCTACTGAATACCAAAATAAAAACAAATCATCCAGAATACAAAAATATATATATATATTTTTTTCACTGCAGTGCCAGAATGCTTTTCTAATCACTCCATCCTTGCCCAGTTCTGTCATTTATGGATTACGCCAAATTGCCTGTATTGGAGCTCAATTCTTGTTCATTTCCTGGTCTAGTATAATACAAATTCAGTGGAAAGGCCTCCGGTTTAATGTTGTCTAATATTTAAACACATTGGGCTGAGTGCATAGGATACTGTGGTTTATTGCTTTACAATGCAACACGCTTGCTGCAAATCTAATATTGCTGTAAATAAGAACTGCACCGTCCCACTGTCACCTGATGAGGAATCAGTGTTATTACTTAGTGCTAAGACACAAGGCAGGGTGATAAATGTCTCCGTATAGTAACTGGTATGATCACTGAATTATCAGACTGAATGTATGAAACGTCGGGTATTTCGGTCACGTTCAGTAAGGATTGCCCTTCTAAAGTGCAAATACAGATACAGTAGAAGTCTGGAGACTGAACTGACACTACAGCTGCAACATGTGACTGTTACTAGAGAGGAAGTTATTTTCTAGGCAGAACTAAGCACAGGAGAGAAGTGGAATGTGCTGGCACTGCTTCTGCAATAATGGAGATATATGGAGAATGCTATAGACTAGAACACAGTTTTAGGTTAATGAAAATGGAATCCCAAAGCAAATGCAATTATTGGGAACAAATAATCTAAAACACGTTCTCTTCTGTTTTACACGTAATGCTTGTTCCCCCATCCACATTTACCATATAGTATGAGTACACATGCATGATAAAACACATAATTTGCATTGGGGACTGTATTAGCTGTAAGGATCAATGATCCCAACAGAAGCTAAAGATAATATAGACCACACACAAAACAAAATTATGTGTACACTAATCTGTATATTCCTCAATTCTACATTAGCGGTGTGATTCCTCCCAGAAGGGCATGAACAGGATACTAGCAGATGGATCACTTGTATCATCAGAAACCATTTGACAGCCAAAGGTTGATGTAATTGAAGGGTAGAGGAACCCTTTCAACAGAAGTCTATATGCTGGAGGCCCTTAGCAGGAATAAATCAATTGTTCTAGCTCCTGCTAATAATATAGTCATTACAGGTTGGTTCTCAAAAGTTTTCCAAAATACACCTTTCAACAAACAATGAGAAGATATTAAATACCACAAGCAAATGGCCTGTACAGCAGAGACAGTGATAAATAAATATACAATGTACAGAAAAAAAAGGATGCCACATCAATTCTCCACCACTAGTCCAACAGTCAAGTGAGAAGGAATAATTGGTAGCAAACATCCTCTGGGAACCCTGTAGTGCTTACGGCCCATAAAGACCAGAGGTACAACACTAGAATTTAGATGGTACCTTTTGGGAAGGGAAAATGTAAAGGTAAAGAAGCCATTGGCATGGGAGGAGGTAGTGCCTAAGGAAGGAAGGGGGTACAAATAATGATAACCAAAGAAGGAAGTCCAGCCCAGAGCACACAGGAATATTGTTCTGTCCAGGCTAGTGCCCAGATTACTGGCCGTATAACACAATACACATTGGAAGGTATGCTATGTATCCGATACCTCCTCTATGGTCCTAACAAAAATGCACAAATGCTCTATTGCTATTAAACATGTCCCGCTGTCCAATTCATCAACTTAAATGATAGCAACAGGAACGGAATGAGCCAATGTTACAACTGGGTAACATGTCGTCTTGTAGTACAAATAACAAGAATGTATATTATTCAGTAACTTTGTGCCCATTTGGTGTGTATGTATTCATTTACGTATACTTGTAAATATATGCATTTCATACATTATGCTCAGAACAGATGTAGGAACACATGTAAATGTGCACATTTCAGTGGTGTTCTGCAAGTTCAGTAGACGAGAAACACTCAGTTGGCATGTCTGCATGAGAGGAATTCCTATAGTCCTTGCATTCAGTGTGCTATGTATGGTCTAACACAGATGTGAATGCAGGGTCGCACAGCCTGGCCACTTATACATACAGTAGAACTTAGAGTGCCTTTGTAACAATATTACTCTAGAGACATTGTAATTGGGGAATGTAAGGGATCCAGACCCACTGGAGAAATTGGGAAGAAAGGAGGGTCCCGGATGACCATAAATTAACCTCTTTGTTGCCAGAATTTTCCCTCAAAGTGGAGCGCAGCACACTGAAAGATGAAGTGACAACAAGAGAGATGAACCCGTTTTAAGTGATGCAGAAGTAATGTTAAATTAGGAAATGATGAACTCCAGTCTCAAAGTGTATTGTTTTGACGTTCTTGATTAAATTCCTCCCAGCGGCTTTCGTAGAAATTCTTCAGAACCAAGCCAGCCTTCCCTACTACAGAGTCATCCTCATTAAACAACTGGCAATTGCTGAACACAAGCTTGGCATCTTCTGCAAATTCTTCACAACTGGAATACCTACAGTGACAGGAGGGGAGATAGATCTGGTTAAATACATGCTGGCTTACGCGTTATATCAGAAACATGATTCTCCTATTTAGCTCTCATTTATTAACAGTTTCTTATATAGCGCAGCAAATTCCGTTGCGCTTTACAATTGGAAATAACAATGATATAACAAACTGGGTGATAATAAACAGTCATAGAGGTAGGAAGGCACTGCCCGCAAGCTTACAATCTATAGATATGAACTAGCGCAAAGATCTAATCTTTCCAGCTGGACCACTGGAAAGATTACAGCATGTGCCACTCCCTTTTCCAGCATATCCATATTACAAACCATATGCGCACATGTAGTAAAAATTTCCACAGCCCGAGAGCGGGTCCGAATACTGTAAACATCACTCTTGGTGAAGATTTTGTACATTTGTCAGAGCACTATGGGCAATGTTGCCTCAAAGGGAGTTTGCCACAGTAATACAGATTTTTTTTTGTTTGTTAATTGCCCAAATAGTACTTTGGTGGGAGGGGGGGGGGGGGGGGGGGGCATATGGGAGGGGGGGGGGGGGGGGGTAATATGTACCATATATAGAGTTTCTTAATATGTTCTATAAAGGGTAAATTCGTTCACAACTTTCATTGAATGAATTTACTCTTTTTAGAACATATTAAGAAACTATATATGGTACATGGTGATGAGGTGATGATTGGATATTAAACATACAGTGGTGGCCAAAATTGCGGACACTTTTTGAAATATTAATGTTTTTCAACTTTGAATGCTTATAAAAACTGTTACACTTCATGCAGTGCAATGATTCGTATATCAAATGAAAGGAAATGTAATGCTTATTATTCCTTACATATGATAAAGGAAATCTTTGAGAAGTCATTACATGTAAACATACCATATACACATATAAGGAGATTTATGGTAAGACCTACCATTGTAAAATCTCTTTCTGCGAGGTACACTGGTTTCCACAGGGAATAACATCGGCGTGTAGAGTTGGATCTTGATCCGAGGCACCAACAGGCTAAAGCTTTGACTGTTCCCGGGATGCACTGCACCGCCTCCTCTATAGCCCCGCCTCCAGGCACTGGAGCTCAGTTTTGTTAACCAGTTTAATGCAGTAGCAGGTAAGAGAGACGGTAGATGATAGTCACATAGACCCACATTCTCACGACAGGAGAAGGGACTAGCGGGCTAATGCCATAAGCGGGCTAATGCCATACAAACCCAAAGAAGCTAAGTGCTCTGTGGGTGGCTCTGTGGAAATCAATGTACCTCGCAGAAAGAGATTTAACAATGGTAAGTCTTATCATAAATCTCCTTATCTGCAGCGGGATACACTGGGATTCCACAGGGAATAACATCGGGGATGTCCTAAAGCAGTTCCTCATGGGAGGGGACGCACTGTAGCGGCACAAGAACCCGGCATCCAAAGGAAGCATCCTGGGAGGAGGAAGTATCAAAGGCATAGAACAGTGTTTCCCAAGCTCTGTCCTCAAGGCACACCAACAGTTCTGGTTTTAGTGATTTCCAGGCTTGAACACAGGTGACTTAATTAGTACCTGTTATTTTGATTTAACCATCTGTGCTGAAGCCTGGATATCACTAAAACCTGTACTGTTGGTGTGCCTTGAGGACCACGGTTGGGAATGCCTGGCATAGAACCACTGAGGACCACGTAGCTGCCTTGCACAATTGTTCAGCGGACGTGCCACCCAAGACGGTCCAACAGACAGAGTAGAATGGGCCTTAATGGCAGCAGGAGCTGGGAGTCCAGCCTGTGCATAAGCTTGTGCAATCCCCATTCTAATCCATCTGGCCAAGGTCTGCTTATTCGCAGGCCAGCCACATTTGTGAAAACCAAAAAGTACAAAAAGAGAATCTGACCTCCTGATAGAGGCAGTCCTTTCTACATATATACGGAGAGCCCGTACCACATCCAAAGACCGCTCTTTGGAGAACAAACTAGGAGAGATAAAGGCCGGAACCACAATCTCTTGGTTAATGTGGAAAGATGACACCACCTTAGGTAGATAACCAGGGCGAGTTCTAAGAACTGCCCTGTCACAGGGAAAAATCAGAAAGGGTGGACGACAGGACAAAGCGCTTAAGTCTGACACCCTCCTAGCAGAGGCAATAGCCAACAGAAAAATGACCTTAAGCGTAAGGCATTTAAGGTCCACAGACTCAAGAGGTTCAAACACAGGCTCTTGAAGGGCAGTAAGAACAGATAGATCCCATGGAGCCACAGGAAGGACATAGGGAGGCTAAATCCATTGTACGTCCTGAGTGAATGTATGAACAGATACAATTTTTCGCTGAAACAACACCGACAAGGCAGAAATGTGAACCTTGAGGGAGGCTAGTCAAAGTCCTAAATCCAGGCCTTGTTGCAAAAAAATTCAGAAGTCTAGAAGTACTAAACTTGCATGCATCATAATTCTTAGCAGCACACCAGGTGAAGTAAAAATTCCAGACCCTATAATAAATCCGTGCAGAAGCCGGTTTGCGTGCCTTCAAGACAGTTTGAATAACTGCCTCAGAAAATACTTTGGCCCTCAGGAGTGAAGCTTCAAGAGCCACGCTGTCAAAGCCAGTCTTGCCAGGTCCTGGTAAACACAAGGGCCATGAACGAGGAGGTCTGGACACTGAGGAAGTAGAAGGACACGCTCGATCCAGAGACCCTGCAGGTCTGAGAACCAATGCCGTCCGGGCCACGCTGGAGCGACTAGAAGCAGTATTCCCTCCTTCTTGCTTGAACTTCCGTAGTACCCTGGGCAGGAGTGACACTGGAGGGAACACGTATGGCAGCCAAAAGTTCCATGGAATTGCCAGTGCGTCCACGAACGCTGCTTGATGATCCCTTGTCCTTGCTCCGAAGACCAGAACCTTGTGATTGTGTTGAGACGCCATCAGGTCTAAATCTGGTAGACCCCACTTGTCCACAAGGAGTTGGAAGACCTCTGGATGAAGACTCCACTCCGCAGCGTGTACGTCCTGACGGCTGAGGAAGTCCGCTTCCCAGTTGAGGACCCCTGGAATGAACACTACTGATATTGCTGGCAGATGTTGTTCCGCCCATCAAAGAATTTTTGACACTTCCATCATTGCCAGGCGGCTTCGAGTGCCGCCTTGATGATTTATGTACGCCACCGTGGTGGCGTTGTCTGATTGTACTTGAACAGGCCTGTTCTATAAGAAAAGCAGGGCCAGTGTCAACGCATTGAACACTGCCCGCAATTCCAGAATGTTTATCGGGAGGAGAGATTCCTCCCTGGTCCACCGACCTTGGAGAGAGTGTTGATCCAACACCATGCCCAAACCCAGCAGACTGACATCCGTCGTTAGGAGGACCCAGTTGGAGATCCAGAAGGGACGATCCCTGCTCAATTGTTGGTCCTGTAGCCACCAACTCAGTGACAGAAGAACCTCCGGAGTCAAGGAGACATTTGAGACCTGATCCGGTAAGGCAGGCCATCCCACTTAACCTCTGTAGAGGGCGGGAATGAAACTGAGCGTACTCTACCATGTCGAAAGCAGACACCATGAGGCCTAGTACTTGCATCGCCGAGTGTATTAACACTCTTTGGCGAGAGAGGAAGTATCTGATTTAGTCCTGAAGTTTCAGGACCTTCTCTGGAGACGAGAACAAACGTTGGTTGTGTGTGTCCAGCAATGCCCCCAGGTGCACCATGCTCTGAGCCGGGACCAGTGAGGATTTCTTCCAGTTGATGAGCCACCCATGCGCTTGCAGGAATCGGACCGTCAGTTCCAGATGACGGAGGAGAACCTCTGGGGAGTTCGCCAGGATCAACAAGTCGTCCAGATACGGCAGGATCCTGATACCCTGACGGCAGAGAAGTGCCGCCATGACCTTGGTGAAGATCCGAGGAGCCGTGGTCAGTCCGAAAGGCAAGGCTTGGAACTGATAATGAAGGTTGCCAATAGCAAACCAAAGATATTGCTGATGTGACATGGCAATAGGTATGTTTAGATAAGCATCCTGTATATTCAGGGATACCATATCGTCCTTGGGTTCCATAGCCAGTACAATAGAGCGCAGAGTTTCCAAACGGAATTTGGACACCCTCACAAACTTGTTCAAAGATTTGAGGTTGAGTATAGGTTGGGAGGATCCATTCGGCTTCGGAACTATAAACAGCGTCGAATAGTATCCCCTGCCTCTCTGAGACAAAGGCACCGGCACTATCACTCCTGTATCTAGGAGGGATTGGACAACCAAATGTAGAGTTTGTGCTTTTAACGGATCCGAAGGGTTAACCGTTGAGCAAAACTGGCGACGGGGACATCTCATGAAAGAGATCACGTACCCGTGAGAGACCACTTCCTGCACTCAGGCATCCGAAGTTGTCTTTAACCATACCTGTGCAAACTGCAGAAGTCGGCCTCCCACACTGGGAGGCCCGCCCCGTCATGCAGCAACCTTTTCCGGTTTGGAAGCAGGCTGACGGGCGGACCAAGAACGTTTAGGTTTGGGCTTAGAGGACTTGGAAGTGCGAGCCTGTCTCGGGTACGCCTGACCCTTTGCTTTACCTGGAGGTCGAAACGAACGAATAGTAGTACTCTTAGCCTTCGGAACCGAAGGATTAGTACTTGGGAGAAACGCAATCTTGGCCGACGCCAAGTCGGTCACAATTTTATTCAGATCATCTCCAAATAGTATATCTCCCTTTAAAGGGAGTACCTCCAAGATCTTCTTAGAGTCCAGGTCCACCGACCAGGACCGTAACCACAGAACCCGGCGAGCCAGGATAGACATAGTAGATGCCTTGGCTGCCATAATGCCTGCATCAGTGGCCGCCTCCTGAATATAGTGGGAGGCTGGGGTAATATAGGACAGATATTGTCTGGCAGTGTCAGAAAAAATAAGATTTTAAACCTACCGGTAAATCTTTTTCTCCTAGTCCGTAGAGGATGCTGGGGACTCCGCAAGGACCATGGGGTATAGACGGGCTCCGCAGGAGACATGGGCACTCTAAGACTTTAGATGGGTGTGAACTGGCTCCTCCCTCTATGCCCCTCCTCCAGACCTCAGTTAAAGAACTGTGCCCAGAGGAGACGGACAGTACGAGGAAAGGATTTTTGTTAATCTAAGGGCGAGATACATACCAGCCCACACCATACAATATGGAAAATAGCAAACCAGTTAACAGTATGAATAAAACAGCATCAGTCCGAGACTGATCACAACTGTAACATAACCCTTATGTAAGCAACAACTATATACAAGCCTTGCAGAAAGTGTCCGCACTGGGACGGGCGCCCAGCATTCTCTACGGACTAGGAGAAAAAGATTTACCGGTAGGTTTAAAATCTTATTTTCTCTTACGCCCTAGAGGATGCTGGGGACTCGGTAAGGACCATGGGGATTATACCAAAGCTCCAGACCGGGCGGGAGAGTGCGGATGACTCTACAGCACCGATTGAGCAAACATGAGGTCCTCATCAGCCAGGGTATAAAACTTGTAGAATTTTGCAAAAGTGTTTGAACCCGACCAAGTAGCTGCTCGGCACAGCTGTAATGCCGAGACGCCTCGGGCAGCCGCCCGAGAAGAGACCACCTTCCTAGTGTAATGGGCCTTTACCGAATTTGGTAACGGCAATCCCGCCGTAGAATGAGCCTGCTGAATCGTGTTACAGATCCAGCGAGCAATAGTCTGCTTAGAAGCAGGAGCGCCAACCTTGTTGGCCGCATACAGGACAAACAGTGCCTCTGTTTTCCGAACTCGAGCCGTCCTGGCTACATAAATTTTTAAGGCCCTGACTACATCAAGGGACTTGGAATCCTCCAAGTCACCCGTAGCCACAGGCACCACAATAGGTTGGTTCATATGGAACGATTAAACCACTTTAGGTAGAAATTGAGGACGAGTTCTCAACTCTGCTCGATCCACATGGAAAATCAGATAGGGGCTCTTGTGAGACAAAGCCGCCAATTCGGACACCCGCCTCACAGATGCCAAGGCCAATAACATGACCACTTTCCAAGTGAGAAATTTTAACTCCACCGTTTGAAGAGGTTCAAACCAGTGTGATTTAAGAAACCGTAACACCACGTTAAGGTTCCACGGTGCCACTGGGGGCACAAAAGGAGGTTGGATGTGCAGCACTCCCTTTACAAAAGTCTGGACTTCTGGGAGAGAAGCCAATTCCTTCTGAAAGAATATAGATAAGGCCGAAATCTGCACCTTAATGGAGCCTAACTTAAGGCCCAAATCCACTCCTGTCTGTAGAAAGTGGAGAAAATGCCCCAGCTGAAAATCCTCCGTAGGAGCATGCTTGGCCTCACACCAAAAAATATATTTTCTCCAAATACGGTGATAATGCTTCGCCGTTACCTCCTTCCTAGCTTTGATTAGAGTAGGTATGACTTCCCCCGGAATACCTTTCCTAGCTAGGATTTGGTGTTCAACCGCCATGCCGTCAAACGTAACCGCGGTAAGTCTTGGAACACACAGGGCCCCTGTTGTAACAGGTCCTCCCCGGGAGGAAGAGGCCACGGATCTTCCGCGATCATTTCCTGAAGATCTGAATACCAGGCCCTTCGAGGCCAATCTGGAACAATGATTATTGTCTGCACTCTTGTTTGTCTTATGATTCTCAATATTTTTGAGATGAGTGGAAGTGGAGGGAACACATAGACCGACTGAAACACCCACGGTGTCACTAGTGCGTCCACCGCCACTGCCTGAGGGTCCCTTGACCTGGAACAACACGTCCGAAGCTTTTTGTTGAGGCATGACGCCATCATGTCTATTTGAGGAAGTCCCCAACGACTTGTTATCTCTGCAAAGACCTCTTGATGAAGTCCCCACTCTCCTGGATGGAGATCGTGTCTGCTGAGGAAGTCTGCTTCCCAGTTGTCCACTCCTGGAATGAAGACAGCTAACAGAGCGCATGAGTTTCCGCCCAGCGAAGAATCCTGGTGGCTTCTGCCATTGCTGCTCTGCTCCTTGTCCCGCCCTGGCGGTTTACATGCGCCACGGCTGTGACGTTGTCTGATTGGATCAGAACGGGCAGGTTGCGAAGAAAACTCTCAGCCTGTTGCAGGCCGTTGTATATGGCCCTTAATTCCAGCACATTGATGTGTAGACAAGCCTACTAGCTTGACCATATACCCTGAAAATTTCTTCCTTGTGTGACAGCTCCCCATCCTCGGAGGCTCGCGTCCGTGGTCACAAGAACCCAATCTTGAATGCCGAACCTGCGACCCTCTAGAAGGTGAGCACTGTGGAGCCACCACAGGAGAGAGACCCTGGCCTTGGGGGACAGGCTTATCCTCTGATGTATCTGTAGATGGGACTCTGACCATTTGTCCAGAAGGTCCCACTGAAAAGTTCTTGCATGGAACCTGCCGAACGGAATGGCCTCGTAGGCTGCCACCATTTTTCCCAATACTCGAGTGCATTGATGAACTGACACTCTTTTTGGTTTCAGCAGGTCCTTGACCATGCTCTTGAGTTCCTGGGCTTTTTCCATTGGGAGAAAAACCCTCTTTTTTTCCGTGTCCAGAACCATGCCCAAAAATGACAGCCGAGTCGTCGGAACCAACTGCGACTTCGGTAGATTTAGAATCCAGCCGCGTTGTTGTAGTACTCTCAGGGAGAGAGACACGCTCTTTAGTAACTGATCTCTCGATCTTGCCTTTATCAGGAGATCGTCCAAGTATGGGATAATTGTGACCCCCTGCTTGCGCAGGAGCACCATAATTTCCGCCATCACCTTGGTGAAAATTCTCGGGGCCGTGAAAAGCCCAAACGGCAACGTCTGAAACTGGTAATGACAATCCTGTACAGCGAATCTCAGGTACGCCTGATGAGGAGGATATATGGGGACATGAAGGTAAGCATCCTTTATGTCTAGTGACACCATAAAATCCCCCCCCCCCCTTCGAGGCTGGAGATCACTGCCCCGGAGAGATTCCATCTTGAATTTGAACCTTTTCAAATATAGGTTTAGGGATTTTAGATTCAGGATTGGTCTGACCGAGCCATCCGGCTTCAGTACCACAAATAGGGTTGAATAAAACCCTTTTCCCTGTTGTCCTAGGGGAACCTTGATAATCACCTGCTGTTGACACAGCTTTTGTATGGCAGCTGAAACAATTTCCCTCTCTGGGGGGAGAAGCTGGCAAGGCCGATTTGAAAAATCGGTGTGGAGGTACATCTTCGAACTCCAGTTTGTAGCCTTGGGATACAATTTCAATCACCGAAGAATCCAAATCCGACTGAACCCAGACCTGGCTGAAGAGACGAAGATGTGCCCCCACCGGTGCGGACTCCCCCAGCGGAGCCCCAGCGTCATGCGGTGGATTTTGTAGAGGCCGGGGAGGATTTTTGTTCCTGGGAACTAGCTGTAGCTGGTGTTCTTTTCCCTCTACCTCTGGCGAGGAAGGAAGAGCCCCGACCCCCGAAAGGACTGCATCTGGTATTGAGGTGTTTTCTTTTGCTGTGGGGGAACATAAGGCAAAAAAGAAGACTTACCTGCGGTAGCTGTGGAAACCAGGTCCGCGAGGCCCTCCCCAAATAAAACTTCACCCTCGTAAAGCAAAGCCTCCATAAGTCTCTTTGAATCAGCATCACCCGTCCATTGACGGGTCCACAGGGACCTTCTAGCAGAAACTGCCATGGCATTGGCTCTTGAACCCAACAGCCCAATATCTCGCGCAGCCTCTCTCATATATAATGCTGCGTCCTTAATGTGACCCAAGGTCAACAAAATACTATCCTTATCTAAGGTGTCAATGTCCGATGACAAGTTATCTAGCCACGCTGCAATTGCGCTACCAACCCACGCCGACGCTACTGCAGGCCTGAGTAGGGCTCCCTTATGCGCGTAAATTGATTTTAAGGTAGTTTCCTGCCTGTGATCCGCAGGATCCTTTAGGGCCGCCGTGTCCGGACACGGTAGCGCCACCTTTTTGGATAAGCGCGTTAAGTCCTTGTCCACCGTGGGCGAGGATTCCCACCATAACCTGTCCTTTGAGGGCAAAGGATACGCCAAAATAATTCTCTTGGGAACCTGCAGTCTCTTGTCTGGAGTTTCCCAAGCCTTTTCAAATAAAGCGTTCAGCTCATGAGATGGGGGAAACGTTACCTCAGGTTTCTTTTCCTTAAACATGCAGACCCTCGTGTCAGGGACAGAAGGGTCCTCTGTGATATGTAAAACATCTTTTATTGCAATAATCATATATTGAATAGTCGTGGCCACTCTTGGGTGTAACCTCGCATCTTCATAGTCGACACTGGAGTCAGAATCCGTGTCGGTATCAGTGTCTGCTACTTGGGAAAAGGGACGTTTATAAGACCCTGAAGGGTCTTGTGACACAGTCAAAGCCTTGGATTGAATCCCTGCTTTGTCCTTGGACTCTGCTTTGTCCAATCTCTTATGTAATAAAGTCACATTAGCATTTAACACATTCCACATGTCCAACCAATCAGGTGTCGGCTGTGCCTACGGAGACACTACCACCATCAGCTCTGCATCCTCCCTAGACGAGCCTTCCGCTTCAGACATGTCGACACACACGTACTGACACCCCCACACACACTGGGATATATGAATATGGGGACAGCCCCCCAATGAGGCCCTTTGGAGAGACAGAGAGAGAGTATGCCAGCACACACCCAGCGCCACTAGACACTGAAAACACAGTCCCAGCCTATACAGCGCTTTTTTATATATATCATTTGCGCCAAATAAATGTGCCCCCCCCCCTCGTTTTTTGTCCCCTGTTACTTGGTTCAGCAGGGGAGAGTCCGGGAGCAGCTTCTCTGCAGCATGTTGTGGAGAAAATGGCGCTGGTTAGTGCTGGAGGATCAAGCCCCGCCTCCTCGACGGCGGGCTTCGGTCCCGCTCCTTTTTTCTATACTGGCGGTGGTTTTCTAATACACTGCCTCCGCAGTATCTAACAATGGTGCCAGTGTTATTTGAGGTAATTATTGCTGCCCAGGGCGCCCCCCCTGCGCCCTGCACCCTTGCTGTGCCTGTGTGTAGGAGCAATGGCGCGCAGCTCGACCGCTGCGCGGTACCTCTCTGAAGAACTGAAGTCTTCTGCCGCCTTTGTTGTCTTCTTACTTCATATACTTACCCGGCTTCTATCCTCCGGCTCTGTGAGGAGGACGGCGGCGCGGCTCCGGGACGAACAGCGAGGACGACACCTGTTTTCTGACCCTCTGGAGCTAATGGTGTCCAGTAGCCTAAGAAGCAGAGCCTATCAGTAAAGTAGGTCTGCTTCTCTCCTCTCAGTCCCACAAAGCAGGGAACCTGTTGCCAGCAGTGCTCCCTGAAAATAAAAAACCTAAGAAAAGTATTTTCAGAGAAACTCAGTAGAGCTCCCCTGCAGTGCATCCAGTCTCCTCTGGGCACAGGATCTAACTAAGGTCTGGAGGAGGGGCATAGAGGGAGGAGCCAGTTCACACCCATCTAAAGTCTTAGAGTGCCCATGTCTCCTGCGGAGCCCGTCTATACCCCATGGTCCTTACGGAATCCCCAGCATCCTCTAGGACGTAAGAGAAATTCAGAGGTAGCTCTTCCTCAATTGCTTGAACCCATGTTTCAATGCCTTTTGCAGCCCAAGAGGCTGCCATAGTGGGTCTATGTACAGCACCTGTAAGAGTGTAAATACACTTAAAGCAACCCTCCACACGCTTATCCGTCAGCTCCTTCAAAGAGGTGACGGTGGTGAGAGGCAGAGTAGATGACACCACAAGACGGGCTACATGTGAGTTCATTGGTGACGGGGTTTCCCACTTGTTACTTTACTCCGCAGAGACAGGATAACGAGCTAGCATCTTTTTAGACAGGGAAAATTTATTTCCTGGAAATAACCAGGATTCCTGACGTATGTCAATTAAATAGTCAGAATGTGGTAAGACTAATTTAGTAACCTTCTGACGTTTGAACTTATCAGGTTTCTTAGACGTATCAGGAGGGTCACTCATCATAGTAACATAGTATCTAAGGTTGAAAAAAAGACAATTGATCATCGGGTTCAACCTATTTGTGGTCTCCTATGCACGATTGTTTTGTATAAAATTTTGACTGAAGTTGTTGACTGCCGTTCCGATTAACCCCTCTTTTTTATAATAACCATAGTGCGTGACTATGCCCCGTAACCCTGGATATCCTTATCCATTAGGAATTTATCTAACCCATTCTTAAAGGTGTTGACTGAGTTGGCCATTACAACTCCCTCAGGCAGGGAATTCCAAACACGTATCGTCCTTACCGTAAAAAAGCCTTTACGCTGTATTGTGTGGAATCTCCTCTCCTCTAACCTGAGCGAGTGTCCACGAGTTCTCTGTGTTGATCTAACCAAAAACAGGTCCTGCGCAAGATCTGTATATTGTCCCCTTATATATTTGTAAATGTTGATCATGTCCCCTCTTAATCTCCTCTTTTCCAGTGTAAACATGCCTAGTCTTGCAAGCCTTTCCTCGTATTCCAGCGTCTCCATACCCTTAATTAGTTTGGTCGCCCGCCTTTGAACCTTTTCTAGCTCCAGGATATCCTTTTTGTAGTAAGGTGCCCAGAATTGTACACAGTATTCAAGGTGTGGCCTCACAAGTGATTTATAAAACGGGAGTATAACACTCTCGTCCCTAGCATCAATTCCCTGTTTTATGCATGCTAATATCTTATTAGCCTTCTTTGCTGCAGTCCTACTTTGGGTACTACTGCTTAGTTTGCTATCTATGAGGACACCCAAGTCTTTTTCCAGTACAGAATCCCCTAATTTTACCCCATTTAGTAGGTAGGTGTTATTTTTGTTTTTGTTACCACAGTGCATTACCTTACACTTGTCTGTATTGAAGCGCATTCTCCATTTCGCTGCCCAAGCTTCTAATTTAACTAAGTCATTCTGAAGCGACTCAGCATCCCCCTCCGCATTTATAACTTTACACAATTTGGTATCATCTGCAAAAATTGACACCATGCTCTCTAGACCTTCTGTTAGGTTGTTAATGAAAATATTGAACAATAGCGGTCCTAATACTGAGCCTTGCGGCACACCACTTAGCACTTCAGTCCAAGTTGAAAAAGATCCATTAACCACAACGCGCTGCTCCCTATTATCTAACCAGTTTTTGACCCAAGTGCATATTGTGCTTCCTAGCCCTGATTCTTGTAGCTTGTAGATAAGTCTCATGTGTGGTACAGTATCGAACGCTTTGGCAAAATCTAAAAAGATTACATCCACCTCTTTACCCTGATCTAGGTTTGCGCTTACTGTTTCATAAAAGCCAAGTAAGTTGGTTTGACAGGATCTGTCCTTCATAAACCCATGTTGATTCCTTTTAATGACTTTATTGACGTCAAGGAACTTCTGAATACTATCTCTTAGAATACCTTCCAATACTTTCCCCACTATAGATGTAAGACTAACTGGTCTATAATTACCTGGTTCAGCTTTACTTCCCTTTTTGAATATAGGCACTACTTCCGCTATACGCCAGTCTTTGGGAACCATACCTGATATTACTGAATCCTTAAAGATCAAAAATAGCGGCTTTGCAAGTTCAGAATGAAGCTCCATTAGAACCCTTGGGTGAATACCATCGGGACTTGGTGACTTATTAATCTTTAAATGTTTTAATCGGTCACAGACTACTTCCTCGCTTAAATAAGTACCTATCAGTGGTATATTCTCATTATTGAGATTATATGTTAGTCCCTGAATTGGGTCCTCTCTAGTAAATACTGTTGAAAAAAACTCATTTAGTGTGTCCGCTATGTCATTATCATTTTTGCTTAAGACTCCCAACTTGTCTTTTAAAGGGCCTATACTCTCCTTCTTTAATCTCTTGCTATTAATGTATTTAAAGATTTTTTTGGGATTCGCTTTGCTTTCCTTTGCTACTAGTTTTTCAGTTTCTACTTTAGCCGCTCTTATTTCCTTTTTGCATATTTTGTTACATTCCTTATAGTGCTGAAATGACTCTGCTTCCCCGTCAGATTTGTATTTTTTAAATGCTCGCCTTTTCTTGCCCATAAATTCCTTAATCTTTTTGTTAAGCCACATCGGTTTATGATTTTTATTCCTTTTTTTGCTGCTCGTAGGAATAAATTTGAGTGTATTTTTAGCTAGCAGGAATTTTAGTACCTCCCATTTCTCCGTAGTATTTTTTCCTAAAAACAAACCTTCCCATTCAATATCCCTGAAAAATACCCTCATCTTATCAAAATTTGCTTTGCTAAAGTTTAGAGTCCTAGTTGAGCCAGTATAGGGCTGTTTATGGAAACTGATATTGAATGTGACCATATTGTGGTCGCTGTTTCCCATGGGTTCCCCTACTATAATACCTGATACCAAATCCCCATTGTTTGTTAATACCAGGTCTAAGATTGCATTGTACCTAGTTGGTTCCTCAATTAGTTGAACTAAGTAGTTATCATTAAGTGTGTTTAAAAACATATTGCCCCTAGCAGTATCACATGAATCGTTTTTCCAGTTCATCTCTGGATAGTTAAAATCTCCCATCACTACTATGTCTCCTACTCCTGCTGCTCTTTCAATTTGCTTTAGTAACAATTCCTCATCAGATGCGTTGATGAAGAATCAGCTTGATCGCCTCCACCAGGTCAGGAACATCAACCTGTGTTGTAGAATCTTCATCAGAAGCAGCAGTATCAGCATCTGATGGATCAGTATATTCCCCATCCGAATCAGAAGAATCATCCGAAGTATTAGTGGATTGTGAGGAAGAAATGGCCTGCTTAGATGACCCTTTGGTCCCAGTAGGGCGAGGGTTAGGATTTTGTTTAACCAAGGACTGATTTAACTTCTGTAACTAGGTAGACAGAGTATCTGCCCATGGTGGATTAACTACAGGGACAATATGTGGTTGTAATGGCACAGGAGGTCCCACAGGGGGCGTAAGTCTTGTTACAAACGTAGTCAGCATATTTGAAAATGCAGCCCAAGGTGGAACTGCCACAGGTGCTGCGGGCCGACTAGGGGGTGCAGAACATCCAGTACCTGGACCCTCAGCAGAAATCATTTCCTCAGGTAAATCCATGGTGCCAGCACTGCATGATGCAGGATTTCCCGCCCTGTGCAGCAGACATTATTGGGAATGTAGCCTTAGGGCGTATTAGTACAATATAGCCAGACAAACACAATACCTGACAAAAAAACCCTAAGATATGTGACTGCAATGCAGAGCACAAACAGAGGATTTAAGTGGTATGAGATGACTGAAACACAGTGAAAAATACAAAACAGTATATCCTGTGGAACACTATATGGTATATGAGACCCTGACGCACTTAGTTCCTCAGGGTACAGAATATAGTGATAGTAATACGTGTGATACATAGAACAGAATCCACACAGCAACTATAGGCACACACAGTCACAGGTACAATGCAGAAATTATTACATATAAACAATAAGACTGCACTGGACTAGTAATACTACATAGAGACATGAATGTATACAGATATAACAATGCACAGTAAACACTGGATGTATATCACAGAATACTTGTACTAAATATTCATATACTAGTGCACTTGTTCTTAACGAACGCTGTCTAAACGACATGTAGAATACTTAAGTGTCCTGCAAATGCACAGCGCTGATGAGACAGGCGGCTTTACAGAGGAGACAGTGCCCAGCAGTCCCAGGACCAGCGCAGCTCTGTGAAATGGCGCCCAAACGCTGACAGGGAGTGAGGGAGAGATGCAGCTCCAGGGCATCTGGGAACACCTGCTGTAGATGGCGCTTGGAGCTGGGGGAGGGGCTACAGGTCAGCACCTTATCCCTCTGCTGGATTTCATCACCGGGTACTATGGAGCCTATAATAAACGGATTTTAGTAAATCTGACCTGTGCTCCCTGCCCTTGTGGATATAGTGGTGTCCCTGCACGGCCACAGTTTCCACGCCAGCGGTGCGGTCCGTCTCCTGGGACCGCGACCGGATCGCAATTTTGGCTGGTCCCACGCGATCCAGGAGAGCAGCAGCGGTGATGTGTGCCTGATGACCGGAGCGCCTCCGCTGCAAGTACCCAGCAACCAGGGCGCGGGAGTATGCAGCGCCGCTGGGGAAGGTGATGGAGGCGCAGCACAGAATGTCAGCATGACATGCCTGTGCTGGGGCCCTTGAAGTCTTCTTTCCTCTTAAAAAGCTATTATTAGAGCTGCCTAGCGCAGCCCCACCTGTTATCTGCCTGCACTGCAGGCACCAACTTACAAACTGAGCTCCAGTGCCTGGAGGCAGGCTATAGAGGCGGTGCAGTGCATCCTGGGACAGTCAAAGCTTTAGCCCAGAGGTTCTCAAACTCGGTCCTCGGGGGCACACACAGTGCATGTTTTGCAGGTCTCCTCACAGAATCGCAAGTGAAATAATTAGCTCCACCTGTGGACCTTTTAAAATGTGTCAGTGAGTAATTAATACACCTGTGCACCTGCTGGGTTACCTGCAAAACATGCAGTGTGTGTGCCCCCGAGGACCGAGTTTGAGAACCACTGCTTTAGCCTGTTGGTGCCTCGGATC
The DNA here is from genome assembly GCF_028390025.1 of Pseudophryne corroboree. NCBI lineage: Eukaryota > Metazoa > Chordata > Amphibia > Anura > Myobatrachidae > Pseudophryne > Pseudophryne corroboree. The sequence continues at coordinate 238,765,733 of NC_086445.1, read as the reverse complement.
AAGATTAAACGCTACACCCGAATGTTATTCCCTGTGAAATACCAGTGTACCCCGCTTTAGAAATATGGATTTATTCAAGAATGATTTAAAATACTGAATCTAGGAAAAATCTTTTGTATTCCAGGTGGACTCTCATTTCAATATTAAAACCACACTGTTATTACAGTTAATCTAGAGTTAGCAAAAATAGGATTTTAATTACCTACCGGTAAATCCTTTTCTCGTAGTTCGTAGAGGATGCTGGGGTCCACATTAGTACCATGGGGTATAGATGGGTCCAGTAGGAGCCATTGGAACTTTAAGAGTTTGAGAGTGCGGGCTGGCTCCTCCCTCTATGCCCCTCCTACCAGACTCAGTTTAGAAACAACTTTGAGAGAAGGATTTTACACAGATAGTGGCGAGATTCACACCAGCTCACTCACAAGGCAAAACAAGCTAACCAGCTTGAAACATCAGCAACGGCTGAACAATATTACTTAACTAACTAACAAAACAGTACTTAACCCAGAACTAAGCAGTACTGAACTAAGTAACCACTGCAGGATCACGAAGCGCTGGGCGGGCGCCCAGCATCCTCTACGGACTACGAGAAAAGGACTTACCGGTAGGTAATTAAAATCCTATTTTCTCTAACGTCCTAGAGGATGCTGGGGTCCACATTAGTACCATGGGGATGTACCAAAGCTCCCAGAACGGGAGGGAGAGCGCGGAGGCTCCTACAGAACTGACTGACCAAACTTCAGGTCCTCAGCGGCCAAAGTATCGAACTTGTAGAACTTTGCAAACATGTTCGACCCAGACCAAGTAGCCGCTCGACAAAGCTGTAAAGCCGAGACACTCCGGGCAGCCGCCCAGGAAGAACCCACCTTACGAGTAGAGTGGGCCTTAACAGGTGTAGGACACGGCAATCCTGCTGTAGAATACGCATGCTGGATAGTGAACCTGATCCAGCGAGAGATTGTCTGCTTAGAAGCAGGACACCCAAGTTTCTTGGGATCATACAGGACAAACAGAGAGTCCGATTTTCTGTGACGAGCAGTCCTCTTCACATAGATTTTCAGAGCCCTTACAACATCCAAGGACTTTGACGAAAATGAGGAGTCAGTAGCAACTGGCACCACAATAGGTTGGTTGATATGAAATGCCGACACAACCTTTGGAAGGAACTGCTGACGTGTCGGGAGCTCAGCTCTATCTTCATGGAAGATCAAGTAGTGGCTCTTACAAGACAAAGTGCCCAACTCCGACACACGTCTAGCAGAAGCTAAGGCCAACAAAGTGACAGCCTTCCACGTGAGAAACTTGACCTCAATCTCCTGTAGAGGTTCGAACCAATCCGATTGGAGGAACTGTAACAACACGTTAAGATCCCAGGGCGCCGTAGGTGGCACAAAGGGAGGCTGGATGTGCAGAACCCCTTTCAGAAAAGTCTGAACCTCATGGAGGGAAGCCAATTGTTTCTGGAAGAAAATGGATAGGGCCGAAATCTGGACCTTTACGGATCCAAACCTCTGGCCCATATCCACACCTGCTTGCAGGAAGAGGAGAAACCGTCCCAGTTGAAGCTCCACCGTAGGAAAATTCTTGGACTTGCACCAAGAGACATATTTTTTCCAAATACGTTGGTAATGTTTAGACGTTACTCCTTTCCTAGCATGTATCAGGGTAGGAATAACCTTGTTCGGAATGCCCTTCCGAGCTAATATCTGGCGTTCAACCTCCATGCCGTCAAACGTAGCCGCGGTAAGTCTTGATAAACAAACGCCCCCTGCTGCAGCAGGTCCTCCCGGAGAGGAAGAGGCCGCGGCTCTTCTAGCAGTAGATCCAGAAGATCTGCTTACCAAGCCCTTCTTGGCCAGTCCAGAGCAATGAAGATCGCTTGAACTCTTGTTCTCTTTATGAGTTTTAGAACTCTTGGAATGAGTGGAAGTGGAGGAAACACATACACCTACTGGAACACCCACGGAGTCACTAGGGCGTCCGTCGCCACGGCTTGAGAGTCCCTCGACCTGGAACAATATCGCCGAAGGCCATCATGTCTATTTGAGGTACACCCCAAAGATCTGTTGCCTCCGTGAACACCTCCGGATAGAGTCCCCACTCTCCTGGATGGAGATAGTGTCTGCTGAGGGAGTCGGCTTCCCAGGTGTCTACTCCCAGGATGAAGATTGCTGACAGCGCCAACGCATGTTTTTCTGCCCAGAGGATAATTTTTGTTACCTCTGACATTGCAGCTCTGCTCTTCGTTCTGCCCTGTCGGTTTATGTAAGCCACCGTCATTAAACTGTCCGACTGCACTTGAATGGCTCAATCTCGCAGAAAATGGGCCGCTTGGAGAAGACCGTTGTAGATAGCTCTTAGTTCCAGAATGTTTATTGGAAGGCTGGATTCCAGGCTTGACCACCGGCCTTGGAAGGTTTCCCCTTGAGTGACTGCGCCCCAGCCCCGGAGGCTTGCATCTGTGGTTAGAAGGGTCCAGTCCTGAATCCCGAACCTGTGGCCATCCAGAAGGGGAGGTAGTTGCAGCCACCAGAGGAGTCAAATCCTGGCTTTCGGCGACAGACGTATTCTCTGGTGCATGTGTAGATGAGATCCCGACCACTTGTCCAGGAGATCCAGTTGGAAGGACCGAGTATGAAACCTTCTATACTGTAGAGCCTCGTAAGAGGCCACCATCTTCCCCAGAAGGCGAATGCACTAATGAACCGAAACCCGGGCTGGCTTCAGGACATCCCGGACCATTGTTTGTATCACCAACGCTTTCTCCTCTGGGAGAAACACCCTCAGCACTTCCGTGTCGAAGATCATTCCCAGAAAAGTCAACCTCCTGGCTCGGCTCCAAATGTGATTTTGGAAGGTTCAGGATCCAACCGTGTTCCCTGAGCAGACGAGTCGTGAGAACAATGGACTGCAACAACGTCTCCCTGGATGATGCCTTTATCAGCAGATCGTCCAGCTATGGGATTATGTTCACCCCGTCTGCGGAGGAGAACCATCATTTCTGCCATCACCTTGGTGAACACCCTCGGTGCTGTGGAGAGGCCAAATGGCAGTGCCTAAAACGGATAGTGACTGTCTAGCAGTGCAAATCTGAGATAAGTCTGGTGCGGCAGCCAAATCGGAATGTGGAGGTACGCATCCTTGATATCCAGGGATACCAGAAACTCTCCCTTCTCAAGACCTGAAATCACTGCTCTGAGAGACTCCATTTTGAATTTGAACACCCTCATGTAAGGGTTTAATGATTTCAAGTTCAAAATTGGTCTGACCGAACCATCCGGTTTCGGTACCACGAAAAGGTTTGAATAATAACCCTTGTTTTGCATACGAGGTGGAACTGGGACAATGACCTGTGACTTTTCCAATTTTAGGATGGCTTCCTGTAGGATAGCCCTGTTTGTCAGCAAAGCTGGCAAGCCTGATTTGAAGAATCGGTAAGGCGGGAGTTCTTGAAACTCCAGTCTGTACCCCTGGGACACAATGTCCTGTACCCAGGGATCCAGGCCGGACGACACCCAGATGTGTCTAAAACATCTGAGCCTCGCACCCCCCAGCCCGTCCTCCAGGCTTTGTGGTCCACTATCATGCTGAGGATTTTGAGGAACCAAAAGCAGGTCTCTGGTCCTGGGAGCCTGCGAGTGCAGGCTTTTTGGTTTTTGCACAACCACCTCTAAAGAAAGTGGTAGGAGGCTTGGACTTTCTGCCTTAACTGTCCGAAAGGACTGCGGCACAGCTGAAGAAAATGGTTTCTTCGTAGAAGGTGTAGCAGAGGGAAGGAAAGGTGACTTACCCGCGGTTGCCGTGGAAATCCATGCATCCCCAAATAGAGCCTGACCTGTGTAGGGTAGGTTCTCCACACTTCTCCTGGATTCCGCGTCTGCAGACCATTGGCGTTGCCAGAGTCCCCTGCGAGTGGAGACAGACATGGAAGATATCCGTGCAGTCAGTGTACCCAGGTCCTTCATGGATTCCACCATGAACCCCGCTGAATCCTGTATGTTACGTAAAAACAATTCAATGTCACTTCTATCCATTGTATCCAAATCCTCTAGTAATGTGCCTGACCACTTTACTATGGCTTTAGAAATCCATGCACAGGCAATAGTGGGCCTTAACGCCACTCCTGAAGCAGTGTAAATGGCTTGAGCATAGTGTCAATCTTACGATCAGCCGGTTCTTTTAACGCGGTAGATCCAGGGACAGGTAAAAACCACCTTTTTAGACAGTCTGGAGACAGATGCGTCAACAAAGGATGGGTTTTCCCATTTTTTTCTATCTTCCTCAGGGAAGGGAAAAGCAACCAGAACCCTTTTTGGGATCTGGATTTTTTTTCTCCGGGTTTTCCCAGGATTTCTTAAATATAGCGTTTAATTCTTTAGATGCAGGGAAGGTTAGCGAGGCTTTCTTATTGTCAGTAAAGTAAGCCTCCTCAACCTGCTCAGGTGTAGTGTCATTTATGTTTAACACATCTCTAATAGCCTCAATCATGAGCTGCACCCACTTGGCAAGGGATGCCGCCCCCCTCAGCACATCCTCATCACCATCTGCAGTATCAGAATCGGTATCCGTGTCATCTTGCATAATTTGGGCAAGTGCACGTTTCTGTGAGAACATGCTAAGGGATTTTGCAGGAATAGGGACAGAGCCTGACCAAACTGCCATGGACTTCTTCAACACCTGAGTTTCAGTCTCAGTATTAGCCACCCTAGTAGAGATCTGAGAGATCATTCCTTTGATAGAAGTTAACCACTCAGGCTCGACAATAGGGATCTGAGACAAAGCATTACAATCCTGTGTACATGGAATGGATCCTTCCTGAGAGGAAACCTCTTCTGCAGCATGGCTATGTGAGATATTAAACACCAACACACACACACACACACACACACACACACACACACACACACAGGGAAAAGTCAGACACAATTTCCCCCCAAGTATGCCACAGAGAGGCACAGAGATTGGAGCCAACCCACACACAGCGCTTTTTGAGGTAGTAGTAATAAAACCACCATAATACCTTAATAGACTACACAGACTTTACACAGCCTCCACCCCCCCCCCCCCCCCCTACAACCCCCTGGTATCGCACAGGATAGCTGGAGTTGCTTGGAGGGACAGCTCTCCCTGTCAGAGTTTGTTGTACAGTAACTGCAAGCAGGAAAATCGCGCCTAACGCTGCTGGGTCCGCTCTGAGAAGCTCCACCCCCTGAATATGGCGCTGCTTCCCGCTCTTCATTATATTATACTGGCCAGAAGATTTCTGTTGGCAGCGATCCGGGGACGCTGACAAGCTTGCTGACCATTGTAGGGTATAGGCGCCGGCTCAGGGTGCCCCTCACAGCGCCGCACTGTGCTGCTGAGCCCCAGAGCGCAGTTAGTACTGCACTCCCAACCCTGTTGCCGCCATGTTCACACCGGCTCCCCGCTTGCCAGGGGGGCCGGTGACTCACTCGCCACCGAAGTCTTCTGGCTCTGTAAGGGGGTGGCAGCATGCTGCGGGAGTGAGCGGTTGCCTGGAGCGGCTAACGAACAGCACCCTCAGGAGCTCAGTATCCTGTCAGCGGAGATCGTGGCACAGACCCCGCAGGGCGGACGCTACTATCCCCCTTAGTCCCATGAAGCAGGGAGGCTGTTGCCAGCAGCCTCCCTGTAAAATAATAAACTCTAAGAAAACTTTTACTAGAGAAACTCTGGAGAGCTCCCCTAGCTGTGACAAGCTCCTCCGGGCACATTTTGTAAATTGAGTCTGGTAGGAGGGACATAGAGGGAGGAGCCAGTCCACACTCTCAAACTCTTAAAGTGCCAGTGGCTCCTAGTGGACCCATCTATACCCCATGGTACTAATGTGGACCCCAGCATCCTCTAGGATGTAAGAGAAAAGGCAATACATTTAAATGTAACAATATTTCTGTATCCCAGGAACTGGATACCTATGTAGCAGATAATGGGGTCGATTCTATTCGGCAACTTAAGAATAGCGCCGGGAATTAGCTCCCGACGCTATTCAATTCAGCTGCTAGTGACCCGCAATTGTCGGGAATTCTTCTCTCATCCCCGGGGGATGAGAGAAGAAACCCGACAAAAGTGCTGCCTCGCGGCCGGCGCGAGGCTGATTCTGTCGGGAATCAGCATCGCCGCGGGTAGTTAAGTCGGAGATTGCCTGTTCTCCCGACAAAACTACCTGTTAAGTCGGCGAGAACGGGACATCGCCGACTTAACTGGAGCTGAATTGAATAGCGTCGGGAGCTAATTCCCGGCGCTATTCTTAAGTTGCCGAATAGAATCGACCCCAATGAGACATCAATTCTAAACAGCTCACATTTATTAACCAAATGTCTAGATTTTTTTATTTAAGGGTGACAGGAGAGATCATGCCCTATATCACTTTTGAAATATTATACAGGTTGAGTATCCCTTATTCAAAGTGCTTTGGACCAGCAGTATTTTGGAATAATTGCATACCATAACAGTGATCAAGAGAAACTCAGGAGAGCTCCCCTAGTGAGTGTCCAGTCAGTCCTGGGCACAAAGTCTAACTGGGGTCTGGAGGAGGGCCATAGAGGGAGGAGCCAGTTCACCCCCAGTTTAAGTCTTTTCAGTGTGCCCAGGCTCCTGCGGATCCCATCTATACCCCATGGTCCTTTTGGAGTCCCCAGCATCCTCTAGGACGCAAGAGAAATTGGGGTCCTTTTCTGGGTCCCATTGGAATGAAGGTTCTTATTAAACTTATTAATGATTTAAACATAAAAAGACAGAGTTGATTTGGACACTACAAAAGTGTTGCAGGGAGGGGGGTGGGACAGTGCTGCTGGGCTGTGTAGCATACAGGACACCCTGCACCTGAGCTGCAAAATGTAGGGGCGTGGCTTCGTGGGGAAGGCGCATGGCCACAAAATAGTGCCAATTCACATTACACCACACAGTAGTGCCGCTTATACACACTGCACCAGGTAGAACCTTCTATACATTCTGCGCCAGGTTGAGCATGTTATACACTTTGCGCCAGGCAGAGCACATTATGCACATTGCACCAGGTAGAGCACGTTATGCACTTTGCGCCAAGCAGAGCACATTATACACATTGCTCCAGGTAAAGCACATAGACATACATTAAAACAACCCCCACAAAAAAATGTAGTCAGCGTGATTACTCACATAAAGACCTGCTATATGCAGTACCAAGCTCGATGTGATCTGGTGTATAGCAGAACAAAGACAGACTAGAACCATCCACCTGGGGCAGAGAGGGAATGGGTGCCAACCAGCCAGGGCCAGAGGGAGGGATTAGGGAGGCATGCTGCTGCCAGGGGGAGGGATGTGGGGGGCACGCTGCTGCCAGGGGGAGGGATGAGGGGGGCACGCTGCTGCCAGGGGGAGGGATGAGGGGGCACACTGCTGCTGACAGGAGGGGAGATGGGGACACACTGGCGCTGGCAGGGGGGATAGGGGCACACTGATGCTGGCAGGGGGAATAGGGAGCACACTGGTGCTGGCAGGGGGAATAGGGGGCTTCTCACAGTCACGCACCCACATGACGGGACTTGCCGCCAGAGCAGCACAGACACAGCAGTCAGGAAGCCTCCCCCGGGCGAATCAAGCACAGTGAGAGGTGCCCTGTACACAGCAGTGGGTCACCACTGCCTTCTCTCCCCGCAGTAGAGCTCCGGTGACCAGGAGTCTAGGAGGAGTGGCTGCGCCTGCAACGCGGCAGGCCCGGCGATGATTGGCTGAGGCTCAGGCGGGGGACGCTGTCTGCGGCAATTGGCTCAGGCGGGGGACGTTGCCGGCGACGATTGGCTACTGCCGGCGGCGATGATAGGTTAGAGAGTCCTGCAGGACCCGCTCATATTTTATAATTGAGTCACTCAATGCCTGCGCTACAGCACATTTTTGCGAACACTGCATAATGAGATATCATGGCGATGGGCCCAGTCTTAGCACAGAATACATTTATGTTTCATATACACCTTATACACACAGCCTGAAGGTCATTTTAGCCAATATTTTTAATAACTTTGTGCATTAAACAAAGTGTGTCTACATTCACACAATTCATTTATGTTTCATATACACCTTATACACACAGCCTGAAGGTCATTTAATACAATATTTTTAATAACTTTGAGTATTAAACAAAGTTTGTGTACATTGAGCCATCAAAAAACAAAAATTTCACTATCTCACTCAAAAAATTCCATATTTCAGAATATTCCGTATTTCTGAATATTTATATATGGGATACTCAACCTGTTAAAGAGTGGGTACACACATGGAATTCTAAAATGTTTATTAATCAATTTTACTAGCAGCACAAATTATATTATACGTACACAGTAATAATATAGATATATTGTAAGACAATCAATTGAGCAGTCACTTGATAAAACATTCAATATATGAATAAATGTACATAGTCTGTATAATACTGGAAATTACATTTCCCTACAGACATATGATTCTATGTACAAATCATTTTTGAGCAAAAACATAAAATACCAGGGTCAGAAATAAAAAGAGTACACACAGCCTTGATTTTAATAAACCTCTTTTCACGCAATTTCTTTCTTCTTATCACCAACTATTATCGCTTTTCTATACTTGATTTTAATACTTCGCCCCCAGAGTCCTATTATAGGGCATATAAATACAGTTTGATATAGTGGTTTATATAGCCTATAACATAGGAGTTATTGATGTAATTACCTTTTAGATATTTAATTAATTATTTTAACTTTTTTTTACTAGCGATAAAAGTGCACCCATTTGGAACCGATTCCTTTCTCTTTCCGTTTTTGAATAATGTTTGCAATTCTGAATCAGGGGGTAGCACCCAGAAACAATGAGTATGATGCATTAAATTACATTATACATATATTTATATCTACACTGGTATTCCTTTGCCTATTTCATATATTGTAAAAACTTGGTTTTCTATCTGAGGTGGATTATTTATTTATTTAAGTTTATAACCGATATCAGATCCGAAAGTGCTTAGATTTTTTGGAGAAAATGCGATGAGCTCTTATTCTGAGAAATGGATTTAAAGTAGAGATGAGCGGGTTCGGATTTACTCGGTTCTTAAGGCCAGAATTATCGCAAGTTTTTTTTTCCTGGATTCTTCTTATTGGCTAACCAAAACACGTGACGTCCGTGAGCCAATTAGTAGATTTGGGTAAATCCGAGTAAAACCGAACCCACTCATCTCTAATTTAAAGGGTCAACGTAAAACTAGGCTGGAATTGCCTAAAGTCAAATACAATATGCCATAACATTCTCAGCTGCCCAGCTGTAAACCAAATAAATTACAAACGTAATCCACATTGTAATGGTCTGTTCAGATGCTGACCAACACCATCTGTGGTAATTGTAAAGGGCCAACAGAATGTACTTACAACATCTATAGAGTGAAGGCAGCCCTCTACTTCTAAAGATTAACCATAGTCTTAGGTCGTAATAATAATAGTATCCAGAAATACAGATGTAGCCACGTTCAACGTTGCTGCTACTGCGCCATGCAGCCGTCTTAGTCGCGCCCTACAAATAGCGCAGGTTGGCGAAGTAGGCCGTGATAAGGCGCAAGAGGATCCACAGTATGCAATACACAGCTTCACCACTGGGCGGCGATTGCTCCACTAATGAAATGTAGAGATGAGCGGGTTCGGTTTCTCTGAATCCGAACCCGCACGAACTTCATGTTTTTTTTCACGGGTCCGAGCGACTCGGATCTTCCCGCCTTGCTCGGTTAACCCGAGCGCGCCCGAACGTCATCATGACGCTGTCGGATTCTCGCGAGACTCGGATTCTATATAAGGAGCCGCGCGTCGCCGCCATTTTCACACGTGCATTGAGATTGATAGGGAGAGGACGTGGCTGGCGTCCTCTCCATTTAGATTAGGAGAGAGAGAGATTGACCTGAGGCTGATACTGTAGAAGAGAGTGCAGAGTTTAGTGACTGACCACAGTGACCACCAGCAGTGCAGTTGTTTTATTTAATATATCCGTTCTCTGCCTGAAAAAAACGGTACACACAGTGACTCAGTCACATACCATATCTGTGTGCACTGCTCAGCCCAGTGTGCTGCATGCCTGCATCATCTATGTATATATTATATATCTGACTGTGCTCAGCTCACACAGCTTATAATTGTGGGGGAGACTGGGGAGCACTGCAGTGCCAGTTATAGGTTATAGCAGGAGCCAGGAGTACAAGACAGTCACATACCATATCTGTGTGCACTGCTCAGCCCAGTGTGCTGCATCATCTATGTATATATTATATATCTGACTGTGCTCAGCTCACACAGCTTATAATTGTGGGGGAGACTGGGGAGCACTGCAGTGCCAGTTATAGGTTATAGCAGGAGCCAGGAGTACATATTATATTAAAATTAAACAGTGCACACTTTTGCTGCAGGAGTGCCACTGCCAGTGTGACTGACCAGTGACCTGACCACACTGACCACCAGTATAGTTAGTAGTATACTATATTGTGATTGCCTGAAAAAGTTAAACACTCGTCGTGTGACTTCACTTGTGTGGTGTTTTTTTTTTTATTCTATAAAAAACTCATTCTGCTGACAGACAGTGTCCAGCAGGTCCGTCATTATATAATATATATACCTGTCCGGCTGCAGTAGTGATATATATATATTTTTTATATCATTATTTATCATCCAGTCGCAGCAGACACAGTACGGTAGTTCACGGCTGTAGCTACGTCTGTGTCGGCACTCGGCAGTCCATCCATAATTGTATACCACCTACCCGTGGTTTTTTTTTTCTTTCTTCTTTATACATACATACTACTACATCTCTTTATCAACCAGTCTATATTAGCAGCAGACACAGTACAGTACGGTAGTTCACGGCTGTGGCTACCTCTGTGTCGGCACTCGGCAGTCCGTCCATAATTGTATACCACCTAACCGTGGTTTTTTTTTCTTTCTTCTTTATACATACATACTACGACATCTCTTTATCAACCAGTCTATATTAGCAGCAGACACAGTACAGTACGGTAGTTCACGGCTGTGGCTACCTCTGTGTCGGCACTCGGCAGTCCGTCCATAATTGTATACCACCTAACCGTGGTTTTTTTTTCTTTCTTCTTCATACATACATACTACGACATCTCTTTATCAACCAGTCTATATTAGCAGCAGACACAGTACAGTACGGTAGTTCACGGCTGTGGCTACCTCTGTGTCGGCACTCGGCAGTCCGTCCATAATTGTATACCACCTAACCGTGGTTTTTTTTTCTTTCTTCTTTATACATACATACTACGACATCTCTTTATCAACCAGTCTATATTAGCAGCAGACACAGTACAGTACGGTAGTTCACGGCTGTGGCTACCTCTGTGTCGGCACTCGGCAGTCCGTCCATAATTGTATACCACCTACCCGTGGTTTTTTTTTCTTTCTTCTTTATACATACATACTACTACATCTCTTTATCAACCAGTCTATATTAGCAGCAGACACAGTACAGTACGGTAGTTCACGGCTGTGGCTACCTCTGTGTCGGCACTCGGCAGTCCGTCCATAATTGTATACCACCTACCCGTGGTTTTTTTTTTCTTTCTTCTTCATACATACATACTACGACATCTCTTTATCAACCAGTCTATATTAGCAGCAGACACAGTACAGTACGGTAGTTCACGGCTGTGGCTACCTCTGTGTCGGCACTCGGCAGTCCGTCCATAATTGTATACCACCTAACCGTGGTTTTTTTTTCTTTCTTCTTCATACATACATACTACGACATCTCTTTATCAACCAGTCTATATTAGCAGCAGACACAGTACGGTAGTTCACGGCTGTAGCTACCTCTGTGTCGGCACTCGGCAGTCCGTCCATAATTGTATACTAGTATCCACCCATCTCCATTGTTTACCTGAGGTGCCTTTTAGTTGTGCCTATTAAAATATGGAGAACAAAAATGTTGAGGTTCCAAAATTAGGGAAAGATCAAGATCCACTTCCACCTCGTGCTGAAGCTGCTGCCACTAGTCATGGCCGAGACGATGAAATGCCAGCAACGTCGTCTGCCAAGGCCGATGCCCAATGTCATAGTACAGAGCATGTCAAATCCAAAACACCAAATATCAGTAAAAAAAGGACTCCAAAACCTAAAATAAAATTGTCGGAGGAGAAGCGTAAACTTGCCAATATGCCATTTACCACACGGAGTGGCAAGGAACGGCTGAGGCCCTGGCCTATGTTCATGGCTAGTGGTTCAGCTTCACATGAGGATGGAGGCACTCAGCCTCTCGCTAGAAAAATGAAAAGACTCAAGCTGGCAAAAGCAGTAGCACCGCAAAGAACTGTGCGTTCTTCGAAATCCCAAATCCACAAGGAGAGTCCAATTGTGTCGGTTGCGATGCCTGACCTTCCCAACACTGGACGTGAAGAGCATGCGCGCCTTCCACCATTTGCACGCCCCCTGCAAGTGCTGGAAGGAGCACCCGCAGTCCAGTTCCTGATAGTCAGATTGAAGATGTCAGTGTTGAAGTACACCAGGATGAGGAGGATATGGGTGTTGCTGGCGCTGGGGAGGAAATTGACCAGGAGGATTCTGATGGTGAGGTGGTTTGTTTAAGTCAGGCACCCGGGGAGACACCTGTTGTCCGTGGGAGGAATATGGCCGTTGACATGCCTGGTGAAAATACCAAAAAAATCAGCTCTTCGGTGTGGAACTATTTCAACAGAAATGCGGACAACAGGTGTCAAGCCGTGTGTTCCCTTTGTCAAGCTGTAATAAGTAGGGGTAAGGACGTTAACCACCTCGGAACATCCTCCCTTATACGTCACCTGCAGCGCATTCATAATAAGTCAGTGACAAGTTCAAAAACTTTGGGTGACAGCGGAAGCAGTCCACTGACCAGTAAATCCCTTCCTCTTGTAACCAAGCTCACGCAAACCACCCCACCAACTCCCTCAGTGTCAATTTCCTCCTTCCCCAGGAATGCCAATAGTCCTGCAGGCAATGTCACTGGCAATTCTGACGAGTCCTCTCCTGCCTGGGATTCCTCCGATGCATCCTTGCGTGTAACGCCTACTACTGCTGCTGGCGCTGCTGTTGTTGCTGCTGGGAGTCGATGGTCATCCCAGAGGGGAAGTCGTAAGACCACTTTTACTACTTCCACCAAGCAATTGACTGTCCAACAGTCCTTTGCGAGGAAGATGAAATATCACAGCAGTCATCCTACTGCAAAGCGGATAACTGAGGCCTTGGCATCCTGGGTGGTGAGAACCGTGGTGCCGGTATCCATCATTACTGCAGAGCCAACTAGAGACTTGTTGGAGGTACTGTGTCCCCGGTACCAAATACCATCTAGGTTCCATTTCTCTAGGCAGGCGATACCGAAAATTTACACAGACCTCAGAAAAAGAGTCACCAGTGTCCTAAAAAATGCAGCTTTACCCAATGTCCACTTAACCACGGACATGTGGACAAGTGGAGCAGGGCAGGGTCAGGACTAAATGACTGTGACAGCCCACTGGGTAGATGTATGGACTCCCGCCGCAAGAACAGCAGCGGCGGCACCAGTAGCAGCATCTCGCAAACGCCAACTCTTTCCTAGGCAGGCTACGCTTTGTATCACCGGTTTCCAGAATACGCACACAGCTGAAAACCTCTTACGGCAACTGAGGAAGATCATCGCGGAATGGCTTACCCCAATTGGACTCTCCTGTGGATTTGTGGCATCGGACAACGCCAGCAATATTGTGTGTGCATTAAATATGGGCAAATTCCAGCACGTCCCATGTTTTGCACATACCTTGAATTTGGTGGTGCAGAATTATTTAAAAAACGACAGGGGCGTGCAAGAGATGCTGTCGGTGGCCAGAAAAATTGCGGGACACTTTCGGCGTACAGGCACCACGTACAGAAGACTGGAGCACCACCAAAAACTACTGAACCTGCCCTGCCATCATCTGAAGCAAGAAGTGGTAACGAGGTGGAATTCAACCCTCTATATGCTTCAGAGGTTGGAGGAGCAGCAAAAGGCCATTCAAGCCTATACAATTGAGCACGATATAGGAGGTGGAATGCACCTGTCTCAAGCGCAGTGGAGAATGATTTCAACGTTGTGCAAGGTTCTGATGCCCTTTGAACTTGCCACACGTGAAGTCAGTTCAGACACTGCCAGCCTGAGTCAGGTCATTCCCCTCATCAGGCTTTTGCAGAAGAAGCTGGAGACATTGAAGGAGGAGCTAACACGGAGCGATTCCGCTAGGCATGTGGGACTTGTGGATGGAGCCCTTAATTCGCTTAACAAGGATTCACGGGTGGTCAATCTGTTGAAATCAGAGCACTACATTTTGGCCACCGTGCTCGATCCTAGATTTAAAGCCTACCTTGGATCTCTCTTTCCGGCAGACACAAGTCTGCTGGGGTTGAAAGACCTGCTGGTGAGAAAATTGTCAAGTCAAGCGGAACGCGACCTGTCAACATCTCCTCCTTCACATTCTCCCGCAACTGGGGGTGCGAGGAAAAGGCTCAGAATTCCGAGCCCACCCGCTGGCGGTGATGCAGGGCAGTCTGGAGCGACTGCTGATGCTGACATCTGGTCCGGACTGAAGGACCTGACAACGATTACGGACATGTCGTCTACTGTCACTGCATATGATTCTCTCACCATTGAAAGAATGGTGGAGGATTATATGAGTGACCGCATCCAAGTAGGCACGTCACACAGTCCATACTTATACTGGCAGGAAAAAGAGGCAATTTGGAGGCCATTGCACAAACTGGCTTTATTCTACCTAAGTTGCCCTCCCACAAGTGTGTACTCCGAAAGAGTGTTTAGTGCCGCCGCTCACCTTGTCAGCAATCGGCGTACGAGGTTACATCCAGAAAATGTGGAGAAGATGATGTTCATTAAAATGAATTATAATCAATTCCTCCGCGGAGACATTGACCAGCAGCAATTGCCTCCACAAAGTACACAGGGAGCTGAGATGGTGGATTCCAGTGGGGACGAATTGATAATCTGTGAGGAGGGGGATGTACACGGTGATATATCGGAGGGTGATGATGAGGTGGACATCTTGCCTCTGTAGAGCCAGTTTGTGCAAGGAGAGATTAATTGCTTCTTTTTTGGGGGGGGTCCAAACCAACCCGTCATATCAGTCACAGTCGTGTGGCAGACCCTGTCACTGAAATGATGGGTTGGTTAAAGTGTGCATGTCCTGTTTTGTTTATACAACATAAGGGTGGGTGGGAGGGCCCAAGGACAATTCCATCTTGCACCTCTTTTTTCTTTTATTTTTCTTTGCGTCATGTGCTGTTTGGGGAGGGTTTTTTGGAAGGGACATCCTGCGTGACACTGCAGTGCCACTCCTAAATGGGCCCGGTGTTTGTGTCGGCCACTAGGGTCGCTAATCTTACTCACACAGTCAGCTACCTCATTGCGCCTCTTTTTTTCTTTGCGTCATGTGCTGATTGGGGAGGGTTTTTTGGAAGGGACATCCTGCGTGACACTGCAGTGCCACTCCTAAATGGGCCCGGTGTTTGTGTCGGCCACTAGGGTCGCTAATCTTACTCACACAGTCAGCTACCTCATTGCGCCTCTTTTTTTCTTTGCGTCATGTGCTGATTGGGGAGGGTTTTTTGGAAGGGACATCCTGCGTGACACTGCAGTGCCACTCCTAAATGGGCCCGGTGTTTGTGTCGGCCACTAGGGTCGCTAATCTTACTCACAGTCAGCTACCTCATTGCGCCTCTTTTTTTCTTTGCGTCATGTGCTGATTGGGGAGGGTTTTTTGGAAGGGACATCCTGCGTGACACTGCAGTGCCACTCCTAAATGGGCCCGGTGTTTGTGTCGGCCACTAGGGTCGCTAATCTTACTCACACAGTCAGCTACCTCATTGCGCCTCTTTTTTTCTTTGCGTCATGTGCTGATTGGGGAGGGTTTTTTGGAAGGGACATCCTGCGTGACACTGCAGTGCCACTCCTAAATGGGCCCGGTGTTTGTGTCGGCCACTAGGGTCGCTAATCTTACTCACACAGTCAGCTACCTCATTGCGCCTCTTTTTTTCTTTGCGTCATGTGCTGATTGGGGAGGGTTTTTTGGAAGGGACATCCTGCGTGACACTGCAGTGCCACTCCTAGATGGGCCAGGTGTTTGTGTCGGCCACTAGTGTCGCTTAGCTTAGTCATCCAGCGACCTTGGTGCAAATTTTAGGACTAAAAATAATATTGTGAGGTGTGAGGTATTCAGAATAGACTGAAAATGAGTGGAAATTATGGTTTTTGAGGTTAATAATAATATGGGATCAAAATGACCCCCAAATTCTATGATTTAAGCTGTTTTTTAGTGTTTTTTAAAAAAAAACACCCGAATCCAAAACACACCCGAATCCGACAAAAAAAATTCGGTGAGGTTTTGCCAAAACGCGGTCGAACCCAAAACACGGCCGCGGAACCGAACCCAAAACCAAAACACAAAACCCGAAAAATTTCAGGCGCTCATCTCTAATGAAATGTACAGCATAGTGCTGAACAGCAGCGGATGGATATGGCCCTACAGAATACTATACAAAGTAGCAGGCCCTGACAAGCGGGCCAGTTCACAGTAAATACGGTAGATTTTTAATATAATACTGCAGGGCAGAGTAAAAAAAATCACTGGAATGGCAGGCACCCAGACACAACATGTCTTACAACTGGGTGTTTCTTAGGGGATCCGGTCTGAAGATCGACAGTGTCTAGGTCGACAATGTTTAGGTCGACCACTATAGGTCGACAGTCACTAGGTCGACATGGATGGAAGGTCGACAGGGTTTCTAGGTCGACAGGGTTTCTAGGTCGACATGTGCTAGGTCGACAGGGTTTCTAGGTCGACATGTGCTAGGTCGACAGGTCTAAAGGTCGACATGAGTTTTTCACATTTTTTTTCTTTTTTTGAATTTTTTTCATACTTAACGATCCACGTGGACTACGATTGGAACGGTAAAGTGTGCCGAGCGAAGCGGTAGCGGAGCGAAGGCACCATACCCGAAGCATGGCGAGCGAAGCACTAATTTGGGATCCCGGTCACTCTACGAAGAAAACGACACCAAAAAATAAATAAATCCTCATGTCGACCTTTAGACCTGTCGACCTAGCACATGTCGACCTAGAAACCCTGTCGACCTTCCATCCATGTCGACCTAGTGACTGTCGACCTATAGTGGTCGACCTAAACATTGTCGACCTAGACACTGTCGATTTGATGAACCACACCCGTTTCTTAGATGCACTGTATAAAATGATCCCCACATTAAGCAGAAATGTGAACACAGAAATTGGATTTGCTCAGCGTCTCTAATGCACACAAAAGTAAAAAACACACAGTTCAGAGTTCTAAACAGCTCTCTAAAAGAAAATCATCACTGAGTCACTGCAGATGTCAGTTAAGTATCGCCGATGGTTACCATGCCCGTGAGCTAGGATTTGATTCCCGCAAAGGACATACTTGTATTGTATATCTTTAAAATATAGTATCCACGGCTTTTTTCCAATTTTCCCAAAACAAGTTCTGTCGTGCAAGACAGGTGACTGACACCTGCAATGATACAGTGATGTCGCTCATTGTATTTTTTTTTTTTTATATTGCTGTGTGTTCCAACTCTATCACTTATTGTAATTATTTTTTTCCTTTTAGGGAGCTCTTTAGAACTCTGAACTGTGCTTTTCTTTGTGTGCGTCGGAGAAGCTGAGTAATTCTTTATCTGTGTTCACATTTATACTTAATGTAGGGATCATCTAAAAAAAAGTAGTTCTTAAACTACAAGCATTGTTTGACTTTACAATGGAGACTTCACATATGCGCAATGGTGGTTTTCGCGTGGACGAACAACAGTATTGCATCTGCCAAAGACTCATTACACTGTGACTAAATACGCCATGCTGTGTCAAGGTGCAGAGAAGCTTAATGTGACTAGTTTTTCCCACTGCATCCCACCTAGAGGATAGATGAGCGTGGTTACATCTGTACTAACATTATAGGACCACCTCATTGATGGTGGAATCCACCAGATATTCTGAGAACTCGACGGAAACACTCCATAGAGTTTGGAAATCCAATCTTGGCCTGCCGGATTCCAAATCCTTCACTAATTTCTTAGAAAATCTCTCCACTGCCTTATTAGCCCAAGCTGAAGCCAAGATCGGTCTAAGGGAGGCACCTGCTATCACATAAATGGACTTAAAGGTAGCCTTAACCTTCATGTCTGTGCTATCCCGTAAGGAAGCAGCGATCAGAACTGGAATGGTGGTGAGCTATGGGAGTATTCACTGTAGTCTGAGATTCTTATTCAATGTATTCTTGTTAGGGAGAGTATATAGGGACTAAAACATGTGGGAGACCTGAAACCTATTGATCAGGCTTCGTCCATGTTTCCGTTAACAGGTCCCCCAACTGAGCATAAGAAAGGAAGTAAACCATGTTCCTTCTTTCTACTAAACCACAAACTGTCAAGAATGTCTGATTACCCATCCTGAGTATTTAGTGTCTACTGGATGGCACACACTACATCCTCTACCTTCTTACTTCTTGTCTGAGTTCTCACCAGGGCACAAGGAAATTTTAGGTTAGAGAACACTCTGCATTCCTCTTGGGAGTCTGAGGGCATAACTCAATTGTCAGCGATTGCCCTTTCCCGGTTGAATATGCACGGCAGCCACCACAATTTACTACAGTTGGAACATGCACAAAAGTGTTCCCTACCCCATAGGGTAGTGAGCATTTTTGTGCAAATCTGTGGATGAAGGGCTGCTGTTGCCAATGTTTAAACCCGTGACAATGTCAATTCACACCCTTTACTGGCAACTGACTTGCCCCTTATAACACAATCCCACCCACCCAGAGACAGACTCACAGGAGCCATCTTTGGGGCCAATGTATGGTCTTGTTCCCTTAATGACAGATATTGGAAAGTGACATTTTTCAATAATGGCTTTGTCGGTTTTTAAAGATTCTGAATGTACTTTGCAGTCTTTTTACGAAGCAAATCAAACTTCAGTTTCAGAAAATAATGACAATCTAGGCATATTTCATAAATCAAAATCGCCTCTACTAAGCCGCAGGGAGATATTAACTACTTATGTGGAGCAAGACTACTTGTTTTCTAAAATCCACTTGCATAGCCACTCCGTAAAAACTTACCTTCCATTCAGCAACTTATTCCGCATGGTAGAAAAATCCATAGGGTTCCTGATGATTTTCCTATAGCCAGGCACAAACCTCGGGTTCACGGGCTCTAGAAAAGGCCATGCGTCATCATGTGACTCCATCTCCATTAAGATGATTCTGGAACATAGGGAAAAGATTGGGGGCTTTTCTCACTTCTAATAAACCATCACAAAGTTAAATGCATTAAAAAAACAACAACTTTCCTATAACTTAAATGTATAACTGTTTTATGAACGTACTACACATTAAATGGTCTAGGCAAGATTATACTTGGTTTACTAAAGTAATGTGGCCCAACAGCTTCATTTCTAGGAGTCTCTGCAGTGGGATCAGTATGTTATGCCGGCGGAGGGAATCCCGATGGTTGTAATACAGACGCTAGGATCCCGCTGATGAGAAGACCGACATGGATGAGTTAGGGGTGTTCTCCCATCTCTTCACCCCCCTAACCCTAAACCTCCCTTCCCGCAGCCCAACCCTAACCTCCCCCCTTAGTGCCTAACTCTAACACTCCCCCCCCCCCCCCCCTCGGAGGTGCCTAATCCTAACCTCCGTCCCCGCTGCCTAAGCCTAGACCACCCTCCCCGCAGCCTAACCGTAACTAGCCCCCCCCCCCCCCTCAGCAGCCTAACCCTAATGTAGTGCACCTCCTGCATCTCAGGTCATCTCTGATATAAGGTTGGGATGGGGTAGTACAGGATGAGTCTCCAATTACCTAGATTAGTGCAATCTAAATATTGCATAGCGAAACGGTTTTAGTAACAGGAATGTCACTACAAGTGTGAGCAGTGCGCACACATTGCGTCTCTCTACACAAAACGTGTCCCGATAAAGGATTAAAACAATAAAAGAAAAAAATATTGTGGAGTTTGAGTTATTTTTATTAAGAGAAATAGAGAGGAAAGTGTGGCACGTTCCCTCCATACTTTCCTGGTGGAGCTATCACGTTGGAAAGCAGGTGCACATGTACGGTAAGAAGATAAAGCATTGCTGTGCCACTTTGTCCCCGTGCGCCAACTCCTGTTAGGTTTAGGAGCAGCATCGCACTGTCTGTAATAGCCAATAATATTACAATATATGTAATATATGGTGCCACTGTGTGGCAATAACTAAGCACTAATGTACATATCGCCTTTCTTATCCAGCAGCATGACTAAAGGAACCTCTGTTGGCATCTTTATCAATCCACGTGTGTTCTTCTGAACTATCTACATAAATCCTACATAAGTTTACATATAAAGTGTTTCTGTACCATTTTATTAATGTTCTGAATCATGAAATATTAAATTATGTCATCTGCTAAGTCAACTTACTCGCAGAACGTTAGGTCAGGACACTGGCTTCTGGTGGTGATTCGTCGCCGCTTTGCAAGGGATATCTCCGACAGAGACTGCTGACACACAGGCGTCTGTTCTTTCCGTCGTGACTGTTTTAAGGGACTGTCATCTTGATATCGCTGTACACTCTTTTTGGCTCGTCTTGAAGAGCCACTGGGTCTTAGATACTCACTTTCTCCTTGCTGAAAAGAAAAGATCACATAAGCTGTAACTTACAAAGAGAACAGTAAGTAAAATAGCATGTAACGTATATAATGCAATCCATAAACACGAAGAATGTAATAGGAACGTGGTTTTAGAGGCCATATAGCAAGGACACAATAGGGGACATATAGGAAGACGGTTTCAGATGTAACAGGGAAGGAAGATGGTGTTGCGCATGACAACTACAAGTTTGCCTTTATTATCTAAACAGCACTAAAAAGCATCATTCCATCTAGTTAGTTGCTAAGGGAAACATCACTCTATATGCTTTCTGTCAGGACCAAATGTATTGGGGAATAGGAAATACATGGATGCACTTTTTTTCTAGCACAAACTTCAAGTGATATCTGTGAGATGAGGGCCTGGTCTCTCTGTTTTGCTGATTTGATCATTTCCTGTCCATTAAATGCTATATGATTTCCGCAGCTACATAACCAAGTTGTCTGACTATGCAAAATGTTGTCAACTCCCTTCACGCCCAACACTCTTTTTCTCTTCTTTCTGTACCCTATAAACTTGTTTTACTCAATAAAAATGCACTATTGGTGAAAAAAAAAGATGTTGTTTGTGACAGGATTTTATTTTCTATAAAAGTTTTGTGAACTGCAGCTTAATGGCTCATTTTCATTTAAGGTCCACCTTCAAAGACTGAACAGCAGATAGGGAAGTTCAAAGGAAATGTAGGAATCAAAACAGCAAAACACAAAAAAGGTCCTACAAGCAAACGTGCCAGATTGATCCGAAAAGCAAATTGCTCAAATCCAATCTCTTCTAAATCCCACTTACCAGAGACACACAACTGGGGCAAAACCAATCCCCTTCTGGAATCTCTGTCATTTGAGGTCGATGGCAGTAAGTGTGGCAGCCACGATCACAACTATCACAAAGCAGCAACTGCTCATCATTGTCACCTTTTCGACAATATATGCAAGTCTGGAACATTAAGGGCCCAATTAATTAAAAAAAAAAAAAAAACAACAACACATTTTGCACATTTTACATATAGTGCTTGTGCAGAAGAATGAGGTCACCAATAGTGCTAGGACATACCACTTTATTAACGGACCGCTCCCAGGCGAAGGACCTCTCCAGTTGTTGCAGACAGAGAGACAGCTGAGCAGAGCTGCGACATCTCTCCACCGTTTGGCGCCACAAACGTAGACGAGGAGTAATACTGTACTGTCTGTCAGAGATGGAAAGGAAGTTGTACAGATCAGCAATAATTTATGCACACAGACAGAATTGGTGCAAGTGCCAAAGCCTATGTACAATGCGAGATGCATAAAGAACAAACCGTTACTGCGCTTACATCTCAGTGGTGCACAGTGTCTCTGGGTCAGTGGTCACAATCTTCTCATGCTGCACCTCACTCAACGTCCAGAGTGGCTCTTTTAGGTATCTCCTCTCCACATTCTGCTCCACGTCCAGAAGCCGCAGCACAGCGATGTCCAGTGGATTACCCGGCTCTCTGTGTGGTTGCCCTTCTTCTTTTTTCACTTTTGAAAAGATATCATCTGCTGCATCCAGCATGTGCTCAAAATATTTTAAGTCATCTCGAACAGAGTCTAAGCTAGGAGGGGTCCAGCCCTGCAGAATACGTGAAAACATGTAGAAGTAATGAAAGCCAGAGCAAAAAAAAGGTACAGGTGCAAATTCCAGCATGTATGGGCCTTAAGACACTCTGGACTGAGCCATATGGTCAAATGGATGAAGGGTAAAGGCAGCTCAGGTTTGGCTACACACGTCATACAATAAAAAGGAACTTGTCCTTTCATTTTTACTCTAAATACAAAAAAGGTAGCACATGCCATCGTCCTCCGTAAGCAGACTAGTTCAATCATTAAGATTTTTCTGTTTATTTCGTTTAAAGGACCTTATTCAGCTTCAGATTTGCAATTTTAGCAAAACTGCAACTGACTGCGATCGCATGCTGGGGGCCCAGCACAGGGCAAGGCCGTCGAGCAAGCAAATGGCCACCAGCGATGCCATTGCAATGCAACTGCAACCACATCGCTGAATTGTGGAAGCCCCCCTGCGAAGGCAGGCACAGGGCGGCCATGTCTTCACTTGCAGCAGTCACATGTGAAAACGGTGCTGCCACGTCCCTGTTTTCCCTGCAATGCTGCGTTGCCGCCCCATGTATGGTCTGCCTGTCAATCAGACAGAGGCGTTCACATAACTGTGCAGGTCCTGTGCGTGCGTACTACGGCGGTCCCGGGTAGAATGCGAACGCATCTCATATATGTCTGCTGCTGAATTGGGACCAAAATCAATTAACAAGCTTCAATATTGTTTTCTAATAATGTTGTAATTACATTAGTACTTAGGGTTACAATATACAGTGTGGCCATAATTCAACTTCGCCTATTCAGTACCTTGATCTAACAATCAGAATGCCCCAAATGCGGCAGGGAGATCTATCAGGACATGAGAAGCAGGATTCTGCGAAAAGGTTCAGCGATAGGGGAAATATGGTGCAGCACAATGTGAAAACGCACAAATGTTTTACTGCTGTGTGATCATTAGTGTAACACAACAAAAGGTTTCAAAGAAAGGGAAATACGATTGGCAATTGAAAAGTAATGGCGCACTAATAATAATTGTACACTTAAAATAAAACTTTTATTAATATATTAAAAAAGTCTAACTGTGAAATATTAAAAATAAACAAGTGAAAGACAAAGTGTGACACATACTGTTAAAACCACAGTGCTCCAGATATGTTGTGCAGTAAATATAGATTCAATATTATATATTATAGGTACTATGATCTTGATTGATATTTTTGTGTTGTCAGAATGCGTGTTGTTCCAAATAAATCAATACCAATTGTATTGTGTCGTGTTCTTAGTATGCAGTGACACCTAAATTCACACTTAACATGTTCTGTGTTCTAATTCTTTCATAAATGGGCTAAGCGGATTCATCACCCATTGGTTAGCTCTATTATATATTAGACAAAAATACACTGGGCTATAATTGCTTATGTTAAGCTGGTCTGAACGGCTAGTACTCACACCCTGCACTGGTAGTAAAAGTCATGTCAATATTACAGTGTATTGGTATAATCCGTTTACGGAGACGTTCTGGTTAGCCCTGAGGAAACTATCTGTGAAATGCGCATTGGCGATTCACACTGCACCAATATGTTTAATAAGGGTGTAGTATGTTATGCCGGAGGTCGGGCTCCCGGCGGCCAGCATACCGGCGCCGGAATCCAGACCGCCGGCATACAGACAGCAGGGCGAGCGCAAATGAGCCCCTTGCGGGCTCTCTGGGCTCGCCACGCTGTGCCCGCCACGCTGCTGGCACGATGGTGCGCTATGCTATCTATTCTCCCTCCAGGGGGGTCGTGGACCCCCAAGACGGAGAAAAGCTGTCGGTATGCTGGTCTTCGGGAGCCCGGCCGCCAGCAAACTGAAGACCACCCCCTTAATAATACGTGCATGAAAATGATGTGTTAGATCAGAATGTGGTATATGCAGTACGGACCTTAATCAATCAGGGATATTGACATGACCTTTACTACCAGTGCAGGGTGTGAGTACTAGCCGTTCAGACCAGCTTAACATAGGCAATTACAGCCCAGTGTATTTGAACATATTAATAAAGGCTTATAGTGCAACATACGCAGTCACACGCAATACATAGTGGACTGCAGCTGAACCATTTAAGGATTGCAACATTGTGAATTGATAATGTTAGACACTTAGTACATGTATCAGTCTGAACACCTGACACTGTGATTCCCAGATATACAGCCGCGTGTAACTTACTGTGAACTAAAACAGATTAAAGATTGCATTGATGTTTAATGACACTAAAACATACTTAATTCATACATCAGTCTGAGCGCTCAGCAATGTGGAGTTATGCACGCAATCACTGACATTATATGGTGAACTGCAACTTAATCATTTAAGGAGTGCAACATCGTTGCAAATTAGTGTCAGATATTCAGCTCAAGTATTGTCTGAATGCCTGACCCTGCTAGGCCATGGGACATATTACGAGCAAATGGGCAGTAATACACAAGGATTATATAATGTGTACAGTTAATATTACCAGACCACATTAGATGAGCCCAATTATCGATATCCCAAATATAGAGACCATTTTAGTTGGCTTCAGGAATGTATTTACACTGCAGTGACAGTGCAGCGTTTCCCTCACACTGTCAACCAATCAGGTTCATTTAGACTATAGCAACATATCTACCATTATATTCTGTAAGATATCTATAACCATTCAATAAGAAATAAAGAACTTTACAACAGTGTGTTGTAAAGTTTCCTAATAATGCTGTGGGAACAGGCGGAGATGGGCAACAGCAATTAATAAAATGGAATAAAGATGTACACAATGTGGTTATAATAGAACAGTGAATCCGATCAGGGAACGTTGACAGCAGAGACTGAGAACGTTGGCTAATAATATACTTACAGATATTTAATCATTTTGAAGATACTATTGCGATCACTTTTTGTGATAATATAGAGAAATAACATTACTTGCCCTAACATTTATTGAACATCACTGCGATTAGCAGTTGTTCAGTGAATAGGTGGGGACTGGTGAGAGGATCACACTAGCCAGCAGCGTCACAATTCCTAATATCTAATAGAGCTAACCAATGGGTGATGAATCCGCTTAGCCCATTAATGTGTGAATTTAGGTGTCACTGCATACTAGTAAGAACACGACACAACACAATTGGTATTGATTTATTTGGGACAACATACATTCTGACAACAAAAATATCACTCAAGGTTATAGTACCTATAATATGTAATACTGACTCTATATTTACTGAATAACATATCTGGTGCAGTGTGTGGTTTTAACATTGTGTCACACTTTGTCTTTCACTTGTTGTTTCCCAGATATACAGCCGCGTGTTCACAGTTACAGGCTTTTTTAATATAATATTAATAAAAGTTATATTTTAAGTGTACAATTATTATTATTATTAGTGCGCCATTACAAGACAAATCCTTTTCCCTTTCTTTGAAACCAATTCTGATATATTGGCAATGTATTTTATGACAGCGCCCCCAGGTCTGATTTAACATTGTGTTACTGAACAAATAATGGGGTTTTTCTAGTTGATGACATAGAATTCAACACTAGTGCAGTAGAGTTCCCATTCCCATTCCCCTGTAAAAGTAACACAACAAAGGTAATTGGTCATTACAGTTTAGTTTTGTTATTCATTGTCTGTCCTAATTTGTGTGTCTACCAAATTTGGTGATGTTCTGGTTGTTAGAACAAGCAACAGATAGATCTGGATAGAGGTGGTTTCTTTATGGCCACCCTATACATGTTGTGATCACTTGGGTAAAGCACTGATTTAATGGGCGACCATATAAATGTAGTTCTCAAAAATAAATAATTAACACTCAGAATATAAAATGTAACTTTATTACATTCAAAAAATGTTAAATTCACATAGTTCCACAATATCAGTTTGTCTAGGTTTCACCCAGTCTACAACCCAACACAATCCTATTTTGTTTTGTTAGTTAAGAATAAACTCCTGCAGCTATAGCTTATAGAGGACAGACTCTTATTTGTGCAGCCCAAATGGAGATAGCGATGTTGGCCTGATGGAGAAAAGACTTTGTCTGGACACCTGGAAATCCAGCGGATGCTGTATTATAGATGGGATCGGTATGAAATACCTACAATCAAAATCCCGACAGCAATTGACTGACGGTCAAATTCCCGACAAGATCAAAATCCCGGCATGGTCAAAATCATCCCGGCATGGTCAAAATACAGACATTTAAAATGTCGACAGGTCAAAAAGCCGACAAGAGGTTTTTATTGTTTTTTGGTCTGTATGTCGACATAGGTCAACATGGACACCATATAAAAGTGTACCGCTGTGCTCGTCATGCTACGGGCACGGTGCCTCGCTGCGCTCGGCACACTATTATATTCCCCCTCTAGGTCTACTGGGATGGTAAAGTATGAACAAGCCGGTTTCAATGAAAAAATCATGAAAAACTCACGTCGACTTTTTGACCTGCCAGCATTGCAAATGTCTGCATTTTGACCTTGTCTGTATTTTAAATGTCGGTATTTTGATCATGTCGGTATTTTGACCTTGTCGGGATTTTGACCGTCGGGCAATTGCTGTCGGCATTTTGATTGTAGGTAAATTGACCACATCCCTTATAGATGATCTGCAGTAAGAGTACAATAATTAGAAGAAAATGATATCGGCAGTTGTGACTGACCCTTATCTGCAGGTCTGACATCATAACTCTCTGTTCCAGGTCTTCCACCCACTGCAGGACAGACAGATCCACTTGGAATGTCCACTGCTCAACTGACCATTTGTCCAGTGCTTCCTGACTCACAGAGTGGTCTTCTGTGGTTTTGGACTCAAAAAGGGAATCTGTAAATGGGATAACAAATTAAATGGTAATCACTTACTCAAACGCTACATTTATACACTGGAAGAATGATTTCACACCTTTCTAGCCTCTGAATTAATCTCTAAAGAAACATTACTTGAACTGAAAAACCTTACTGGTAGCCGTCCGGGCGCACATTTCCTTGAGGTGTCCAAGATGCTTTGTGAGATGCTTGTGCAAAGATTTTTCCCTAATGCCTCGTGGGTGCAGAGATTTTAGTAATGATTCCAGCATGACTGGGTCCTTTATCCACCACCATGTATTTTTCATGTCTATACATCAATGAAACAGAGAGAATTAAGTGTTAACTTCAAAACTAAATGATGAGCCATATAAAAAGGGGCTCAGAAATTGAAATTACCTTATAAACATACACAAGTTTTACATACCTGTTTATAACTTAAGAATTTTTTTTTTTCATTGTGCAGCATTTTCACATAACTACCTGTCTCATCTGGATAAAATAATATGCCCAGCTTGGGCTAAAGGGGTAATTCAACTCACACGGACTCCCTGACATCTATATACTGTGTTGTCAAACACTTTTTTATTAACAGAATTAATTTCTATTTATAAAAAACCCTCCAAAACATTCTGTTCTTACCACGAAAGTCCCAGATTGTACTACCCAAGACTATAGGGCAGTTATAAATAAAGAGACCAGGAGCAGGACTGCTGGATTGTAAAAGGAACTTACCACTAGCTATGGGCCGGTCTATAAGCTGATTGAAGTACTTTTGCTCTGTTTGAGTGAACATCTTACTGGATGGTCGTCCCCTACGCTTCTCCAGTGCTGAGCTACATGTGGTGGCGTTCCTCAAAGGCTTGTTACATACATGGCAAAGTGCAGAAACAGATGGTAGTGGAGTGCCAAAAGAATGATGCCTGTCCTCTGCCAGCGCCTTGACCTGCAGAACATAAGATAATTATAGAAAGTTAGTAGAGTCCAAGTGATAGCCTGTGACTCAGAAGAGACAGCACTAAAAATGGAGATGTAAGTTATATATTGTATTAGTTCCACACAACACTAGACTGGAACACCGTGGGCACAAGTCAGCTGTTTGTCACGTCACTGGCCACTCGCAGAGCTTCCTAGAGCTACTGATACAGCTTTCACATCGCAATTACGGGTTGCACCCTAAAATTTAACACGGGTCCTTCCCCAGTGCGACCCGCCATGAGACCCCTTTCAGACTGGCAACACGACCCAGCAATTTGCCAGGTTGGGTGGCCATGGGGGGGAGGGGGGGAGTGGGAGCCGAGGTGGCGCTTGGAGATGATATCATCTCCATGCTGTCTCCTCCATAGTGCGAACGGTTCCCGGATCGAATCGACCCAGGTAACCCGTTCACACCACACCCGACCCGGTAACAACCCAGGAATAACCCCTGCTTTATTCCCAGGTTGGAATACCGGTTCAGGCGACCCAGGAATTCAGGACTTACCCCTTTCACACCGCAATATACCGGGTTATTTGTGCGGTGTGAAAGGGGTATGACTGTGATGGTGAGAACTTTGGATTGTTTCTAAATGGGGAAGAGGTTGAGCACAATGCTGGCTGCAAGTATGACATTGTGACTGTCCAGTTGTGCACATTTAAATCCAAGCCAACAGCAAGGACAACTGATCTGGATAATCTAGCAGGCTCCTCTGTGGGGCTTTTCTATGTTTATTAAGTGATTAACAGCTAAACATATTTATTTATTTACAGCAAATTCCGTTGCGCTTTACAACTGGACACAATTAGAGGACAAAACAGTCAGGTAGGAGGGCCCTGCTCGCAAGCTTACAATCTATGGGAAAGTAGGCATTGATATGCAATAAATAGCACCTATCCTTGTGTAATTGTCCACCAGATTGTAACGGTTCTGGTGGGCTGCGTGATATCACATCACAGCAGTGATGAACCAGGGTCGGGAGGGAGAGTGAAGAAAGAAATTGTGTGGGGGATGTGTGGACTGTACTGAGGGGATATAATTGGATAGGAAAACTATGAAGGTAATGTGAGCGGTTCTGGAATTTGATAAGCTTGTCTGAATAGGTGGGTTTTCAGGGAATGCTTGAAGGTTTGAAGACTAGAGGAGAGTCTTATACCCCTTTCACACCGCAGCTTGAACCCGGTAAATTGCCGATTTTTAAGGCTTCCTAAACGGTTCGAGCTGCGATGTGAACGGGTCACCTTCAATTTACCGTTTTCAAAATACCGGTATTTTGAAACGGTAAAAAAGCAGGGTCCTACCCGTTTCAGACCCGTTTCATTGTGCAGTGTGAAAGGGTCTGAAACGGTATTTGCAAGCCCCAGAAGGTGATAGGCTGTCTCCATGCGTGATGTCACCAGGCAGAAGTAGGAAATAAACATTTAAAATGACAACCACTGTTTTGTATGGGTGAAACGGGTTCAGTGTGAAAGGTACCAAAACGGTAATGAAATGGTAATATACTGGTTACAACATGCGATGTGAAGGGGGTTTAACTGCTCAGACACGTTTTAAGAACCGTTTAAAGAACCATTTCAAAAGCAGGTTTTGCGATGTGAAAGAAGCATTATACCCCTTTCACACCGCAGCTATAACCCGGTAAATTGCAGTTTTTTAAGCCTTCCAAAACGGTTCCAGCTGCGGTGTGAAAGGGCCACTTTGAATTTACTGGTTACAGATTACTGGTATTTTAAAACTGTTAAAAAGCATGGTCCTACATGGTTCAGTCCCGTTTCATTGTGCAATGTGAAAGGCTCAGAAACGGTATTTCCAAACCACAGAAGGTGATAGGCTGTCTCCATGCATGATTTCACCAGGCAGAAGCAGGGAATAAACTGGAGGAAGCACATGAGAGTGAAGAAGCATTTTATTATACAGAATACAGTTTAAAATGGCAAATTGGAGTGATGAGGAGGTTAGGGAGCTGCTTAGGATCAGAGGTGATGAAGAAATATGTAGACAAATCAGTGGGACAGTGAAGGACAGTAATCTTCAAAAACATGGTAAAGATGCTTGAAGCTGCTGGGTTCCATCGTATGACTAGCCAAATTATTAATAATGAATTAATAATTATTAATAATGTGTGGGCCAGAAAAGTCCATTTAAAATGACAACCACTGTTTTCTATGGGAGAAACGGGTTCAGTGTGAAAGGTACCAAAACGGTAATGAAACGGTAATATACCAGTTACAACATGCGATGTGAATGGGGTTTAACTGCCCGTTTTAAGAACCGTTTAAAGAACCGTTTCAAAAGCAGGGTTTGCGATGTGAAAGCGGTATTATTGTACGTGGTAGGGCATTCCACAGAGTGGGTGCAGCCCTAAGAAAGTTCTGTAATCGTGCATGGGAGCAAGTAATGAGTGTGGATGAGAGACGCAGATCTTGTGAAGAGCGAAGGGTTGGGAGATATTTTGAGATAAGTGAAGATATGTATGTTGGTGTAGTATGGTTAATAGCCTTGTGTGTAAGTAACCATATTTTATATTGAATATGGTAGAATACAGGTAGCCAATGGAGGGACTGACATAGTGGGTCTGCAGACGATGAACGTCTAGCGAGGAATATTAGCCTTGCAGCTGTATTCAGAATGGATTGTAAAGGTGAGAGTCTCTTCTTAGTAAGACCAGTAAGAAGACTATTGCAATAATCAGTGTGGGAGATAATGAGAGCATGGATTAGGGTTTTAGCAGTATCTTGTGTAAGGTATGATCGTATTTTGGATATGTTTCTTAGATGCATGTAACATGATTTTGAGACAGATTGAATGTGGGGAACAAAGGACAGTTCTGAGTCAAGTATGATACCTAGGCAGCGAGCTTGTGGTGTAGGTAGAGTTCTCAACAGTGATAGAGATATCAGGTTGGCAACTGCTATTGGCCGGTGGAAATATAATTAACTCTGTTTTGAAAATATTACGTTTGAGGTGGCAAGAGGGCATCCAAGATAAAACGGCAGAGGCATTTAGCGACCCGGCCCTATACAGATAGAGACAAATCAGGAGAGGATAGGTAGATTTGAGTATCATCTGCGTACAGGTGATACTGAAATCCAAAAGAGATGATTAGTTTCCCAAGAGATGAGGTATAGATAGAGAAAAGCAGAGGACCTAAGACTGAGCCCTGCGGTTCTCCAACTGAAAGAGGTAGCGAAGAGGAGGTGGATTCAGAGAAACGGACACTGAAAGAGCGATTAAATAGGTAGGATAGGAACCAAGAGAGGGCCATATCCTGAAGACCTAGGGATTGCAGTGTTTGTATGAGAAGAGAGTGGTCAACAGTGTCAAAAGCAGCAGAGAGATCTAGAAGAATAAGTAGTGAGTAATGGCCTTTAGACTTCGTACTGACCAAATCATTCACTACTTTAGTCAATGCTGTCTCTGTGGAGTGCTGGGAGCGAAAGCCTGATTGATGTGGGTCCAATAAGTTGTATGAGCTAAGAATGTGTGTGAGGCAAGTGTAGCCAAGTTTCTCAAGTAGCTTGGAGAGGCATGGGAGCTGAGAGATGGGACGGTAGTTTGAGAGAGTGTTAGGGTCAGAATTTAGTTTTTTCAGAATGGGAGTAATCACTGCATGCTTGAACAGTGAAGGAAAGATACAGAGAGAGAGAGAGATTACAGATGTTAAGGTTGGAATGAGCACAGGAGACAGAGCTTTACTTATTTGTAAGGGTATAGGATCAAGAGGAGAGGTAGTAGAGTAGCAGGATGAGAAGAGTGTTGATACTTCATCTTCATTTGTGGGATCAAATGAAGATGAAGTGCCAGAGGGTTCAGGAAGGGAATTGAGTAAGGTCATTGGTTGAGGAACAGCATAGCATTTCATCTTGGATCTTGTCAATCTTGTCATTGAAGTAGGAAGCAAGATCTTGTGCTTTGATAGTGGCTGGTGAGCAGGGCCGGTGCTAGGTTTCTAGGCGCCCTAGGCAAAGTTTCACTATATTGCCCCTGCTTACCCAAGTCCGTGTTCTGTAGTTACACGTCCCAAAAACCCCAAACACACCAACAGTAAACAGTATTTCCCACACTCCTTCTGCACAACTATGGATGGTGACACACTTTGCACAAAGAGATGGACTACAAGCAGTATTACAAACAATGGTACCAGCACACCGTCAATGATTAATCACAAAGAACAATAGTAGTACTGCACAGTTGCTCTCTCTATGTTGAATCTTTGGAGTCAAATATATGGTCTTATAGTTTAACCACTGATGGCGTAATCCACTGTGAGAGTAAAGGTGAGTACACATTTTGCGATAAATTAAACTATATCGCTCATTTGACCCATCCTGAGCGACGTTGTTTACTTTATCGCCCAGTGTGTAAGCTGCCGCCAATGAGCGATGCGCGGGTCGTCAATGACCCTCT
The DNA here is from genome assembly GCF_028390025.1 of Pseudophryne corroboree. Lineage (NCBI taxonomy): Eukaryota > Metazoa > Chordata > Amphibia > Anura > Myobatrachidae > Pseudophryne > Pseudophryne corroboree. The sequence continues at coordinate 238,733,233 of NC_086445.1, read as the reverse complement.
GTGTCGGCTGTGCATGCAGCTCAATTTGGACTCACCGTCCAAAACTGCATGCTCCGGCCGACCGCGGCATGACATCACTGTGCGATATCATTAGTGATATCTTACAGTGGGGGAGATTCAATTGTTTGAAAAGTCAGTTGGGTGTCTGTTTTTCCTATCTAACAGACAGGAAAAAACAGACACCCAACCGACTTTTCAAACATTTGAATTCCCCCAGTGTGTATGCCCACAGTCGAGCGGCCCGGCCCGGGAGGGGAAAAACTAGGCGATGTCTCTCACTGAGCACATCACCTAGTGTGTACCCACCTTTATCTATAAGCTATTAAATAATCAGCACTGCCTAAATAAGCTGTAAATTGGATTTACTATAGTAAGCCCATCAATGGAATATACACTTCAAGTTATATAGTTAGAGATAACTGGCCTGATTTTGAGTCATATGCATCTCTTTCCATTGATGCACACATGGCTGTCATCAGAAATTGTGGGGCCTGGGACTGACAAAATAGGCAGGACACCCACCCACCTTCCTGTAAATATGTAACATTCAATTTTGCAGCAATGCGCTTTTAAATTTATAGCTTAAGAGGTCAAGCGCACAACATTCCGCATGTCAGTGAGTTGCACGCACATATTAAGACTACAGAGATAGAAAACACTGATAGAGTCAAACCAACAATTATGGACATGGTGGAAGAATGGGACACAAAAAAAGAGAAAAGAACAATCAGAAGAAAGAGCGCAAAAAAAACAACCCAGAAACATACTAAAACAGAACAGGGACAAACTGAGAAAGAGGAGACCAAGAGATAAAGACACAAAGGAAAGAAGGGGCAAAGACAGATGGGAGGGAGATGGAGAGAGAGAGAGAGAGAGATGGGGATAGAGATGAGGGCAAGAGGACTAGAGAGACAGAAAAAGAGGGGGAGGGAGCGAGAGAGAGAGAGAGAGAGAGAGAGAGAGAAAGACAGCAGAGGGGACAGACAGGGGTATAAAGGGGGATAGAGAGATGGAACCGTCTAGTGTCCTCATGTAGTTATTTATTTCTCTAGGCTACAATGAATCAATAAGTGACTTAAATGGCATATAACATAAAAACAAATAATGGTTCTGTCATTTCTTGTCTACTGGTTTCTTGGATTTGTTTTATAAAGACACTTGTAGTTATTTTACAGCACCAATATTTATATTATTTTAATGGGTTTAATGAGCCCTACACACTTGTCGACACACCACCGAGCTGCCTGACGGCCGATACGGCGGTGGGGTGATGGAGGGAGTGAAGTTTCTTCACTCCCCCATCACCCAGCTCCATAGCCCTGCATGCTAATATGGACGAGATTGTCCATATTGGCCTGCATGCATAAACGACGGGGCACCAACGATGAACAAGCGCAGGGCCGCGCATCGTTCATTGTTGGGGCTTCCACACTGAACGATATGAACGAGTTCTTATTCATTAATGAACGAGAACGTTCATATCCTTCAGTGAAATCTGCCAGTGTGTATGGCCCATAAGTTTGTCTGCTGTTATTCAAATAAATTGGACCTAATTTTTTTTTTTTTGTAAATTAGCAACATTTATCTGTAAAATCCCAATGTCATAATGAAGCAATATGTTTATCTTCATACACTATTAAACTTAAATAATGTTTAACCTGAAAACCCCCCGAACAAACATTACTCTCGATAAGCTACACTATGGTGCATCATGCAAAGAGGAGATTGCTCATCGCCATGTTCAGCAGGCAGATCGGGAGGGGTGCGCATGGAATATGTGCAAATATGAACAGTAGCCGATTCAGAGGGACGATGCACAGGGAAGGTTGTTTTAAAAAATTCCTTCCCAAGCATCTGCCCACTATTGTTGTATAGCCTTGTGCAGCAGGTATAGGTGCTAGGAGCCACAGGCGGACCCCCTTCTCAAGTTCAATCATATGCGGATCCGCCAGTAAGCACTTCAAAGTAATTGAGTAGATAACCACCAGTGTGGGCAACCTTTGACGTGTTTTACCCATTACAGAGGGCTTTATCAAAGAGAAAGTGATCCAAGGGTGCTCCTATCTCCTTTTATAAGGGCAAAGATATTCAATTACCATCAATTAATTAATTATTTAACGTGTGTAAATGGTATGTGTTCAGGATCCCGGCAGCTGTAATACCAACACCGGAATCCAAAAGCCGACCGTCGAGATCCCGAAGGTAAGTATGAACTGCCGAGTAAGCTTTAGGCTGAGGGACGGCGGGTTAGGTATAGGCACACTCCGACTGGGTTAGGGTTAGGATGCGGGGTGGGGGAGGTTAGGGTAAGGCTGCAGGGGGGGGGGGTTAGGGTTAGGCACTAAGGGGGGAGTGTTAGTGTTAGGCGGTCGGATGGGGGGGTATGGTTTAGGCACCACAGCGAAGAGGTTAAGTACCAATAGGGGAGGTTAGGGTTAGGCTGCAGACAGAGAGGGTTAGGATTAGGCTGCGGACAGGGTGGTTAGGGTACCCTGTGCACCCTTGTCGGCATTTCCGCAATCGGGATGCCGGCGTCGATATACTGACCACCGGCATCCCTACCGCCAGCTTTTCATACTAATCCCATGTAAACACGTATAGCCAGTATTAAGTGTACTCAATGTTAGTAAGTTATATCAAATAGTAGAATATATAGCAATCCGTGTCTTGAAAAAAATAAAATAGTAAACATTTGGGACATTATAAAAAAATCGAAATACATATCCCTTCACGCACTACAACGGTCAGACGCATCCCCTCATGTACTACAACACCCAGACGCATCCCCTCATGCACTACAACACCCAGGCGCATCCCCTCATGAATACAACACCCGGGCACATCCCCTCATGCACTACAACACCCAGGCGCATCCACACATGCACTACAACACCCAGACACATCCCCTCTACCATACGCTATAAAACCCAGGCACATCCCCTCACGCACTACAATATACAGAACCCCCCCCCCACCCCCTTTCACCATACACTACAACACCCAGGCGCATCCCCTCATGCACTACAACACCCGGGCACATCCCCTCATGCACTACAACGCCCAGGCGCATCCACACATGCACTACAACGCCCAGGCGCATCCTCTCATGCACTACAACACCCAGACAAATCCCCCCTACCATACGCTATAAAACCCAGGCACATCCCCTCACGCACTACAATATTCAGACCCCCCCCCCCCCCTTCACCATACACTACAACACCCAGACACATCCCCTCATGCACTACAACACCCGGGCACATCCCCTCATGCACTACACTATTCAGACCCCCCCCCCCCCCCCCATATACTACAACACCCAGGCACATCCCCTCATGCACTACAACACCCGGACACAACCCCTCATGCACTACAATATTCAGACCCCCCCTCCCCCCCATATACTACAGCACCCAGGCACATCCCCTCATGCACTACAACATCCAGACACATCCCCTCATACACTACAACACCCAGGCACATCCCCTCATGCACTACAACACCCAGGCACATCCCCTCATGCACTACAATATTCAGACCCCCCCCCCCCCCCATATACTACAACACCCAGACACATCCCCTCATGCACTACAACATCCAGACAGATCCCCTCATACACTACAACACCCAGGCACATCCCCTCATGCACTACAACACCCAGGCACATCCCCTCATGCACTACAACACCCAGGCACATCCCCTCATGCACTACAACACCCAGGCACACCCCCTCATGCACTACAACACCCAGGCACATCCCCTCATGCACTACAACACCCAAACACATCCCCTCATGCACTACAACACCCAAACACATCCCCTCATGCACTACAACACCCAGACACATCCCCTCATACACTACAACACCCAGGCACATCCCCTCATGCACTACAACACCCAGGCACATCCCCTCATGCACTACAACGCCCAGGCACATCCCCTCATGCACTACAACGCCCAGGCACATCCCCTCATGCACTACAATATTCAGACCCCCCCCCCATATACTACAACACCCAGGCACATCCCCTCATGCACTACAATATTCAGACCCCCCCCCCATATACTACAACACCCAGGCACATCCCCTCATGCACTACAACACCCAGACACAACCCCTCATGCACTACAATATTCAGACGACCCCCCCCCCCCATATACTACAGCACCCAGGCACATCCCCTCATGCACTACAACATCCAGACACATCCCCTCATACACTACAACACCCAGGCACATCCCCTCATGCACTACAACACCCAGGCACATCCCCTCATGCACTACAATATTCAGACCCCCCCCATATACTACAACACCCAGACACATCCCCTCATGCACTACAACATCCAGACAGATCCCCTCATACACTACAACACCCAGGCACATCCCCTCATGCACTACAACACCCAGGCACATCCCCTCATGCACTACAACACCCAAACACATCCCCTCATGCACTACAACACCCAGACACATCCCCTCATACACTACAACACCCAGGCACATCCCCTCATGCACTACAACACCCAGGCACATCCCCTCATGCACTACAACGCCCAGGCACATCCCCTCATGCACTACAACACCCAGGCACATCCCCTCATGCACTACAACACCCAAACACATCCCCTCATGCACTACAACACCCAGACGCATCCAGTCATGCACTACAACACCCAGACACATCCCCTCACACACTACAACACCCAGGCACATCCCCTCATGCACTACAACACCCAGACGCATCCAGTCATGCACTACAACACCCAGACACATCCCCTCACACACTACAACACCCAGGCACATCCCCTCATGCACTACAACACCCAGACGCATCCAGTCATGCACTACAACACCCAGACACATCCCCTCACACACTACAACACCCAGGCACATCCCCTCATGCACTACAACATCCAGACACATCCCCTCACACACTACAACACCCAAACACATCCCCTCATGCACTACAACACCCAGACGCATCCCCTCCTGCACTACAACCCCTCCCCTTCATACACTACAACACACACACAGCCCTCATACACTACAACCCCCCCCCATACACTACAGTACACACACACACCCCCAATACACTACAACACCCAGGCCAACCCCATCACAACAACTCACCAGTTGCTGCTGCACATGGACCAGGCATTCTCTTGCTGCACTGCAGTCTGGAGCTCTATGCAATACGTGCACACACTGCTCCCACCTCCTCCAGAGCAGACAGCAGGTCCCGCCTTGTGTGTGAGAGATCTGGGGCTGAGGCCGGGGAGGAAGAGCAGATAGAGGAGCTAGGACGGGGCATGCACTTCATCATGTGCACACGCCCTTAGCTGCCTGCTGTCTGTGACTGATACTAACGCTGTAGCTGATATCACAGCAGATGTCAGCACTCACTGCGACAACCCAAGCGCCTGACCACCAGTGTGGGGTGATGGATCACAGTGGGGTCGGGCATAGGGGCAGCTGTGGCTAATAGGACCCACAGCTGCCGATGTCATGTAAAAGTAGGACAACTTTTACTTTTTTTGTGGAAATGATTATGTGCGGCCCTCTGGTGGCCGGCGCTCTAGGCAGCTGCCTAGAGTGGCCCTGCTGGTGAGTTGGGTGAAGGAGGGTTAAGAAGTGATTTAAATGTATTAAAAAGTCGTTTGGGGTTAGAGGATGAGCAGAGATGAGAGTTTGGATATATGTTTGTTTGGCATTGTCCAGAGCATTACGATAAGAGCGGTAGACAGTCTTATATGTGAGGAAGTCACTTGGAATACGAGATTTACGCCACTGGCGGTCAACTTTACGTGACAGTTTTTGTAGGTGTTTTGTAACTTTAGAGTGCCGCTGTTGACATCTAGGCCTACGTGGAGAGTGATTGGTGGCTGGAGCCAATTCGTCAAGGGCTATCTCTAGAGTCTGGTTCAGGTGTGATACAGTCATCTCAGCAGAAGTGAATGCAGAAATAGGTAAAAGCAGTTGATGCAGTGAGGTGGAAAGTTCTTGAAGATTAATTGCATTAATATTTCTGCGGGTTTGAGGAGGATGTCAGAGACACAGAGTTTGAAATATCAGAGGAGAGCATGCAGGTGATAAGGTTGTGATCTGAGAGAGGGAAAGGCGTGTTAGTGAATTCAGACACTGAGCATAATCTGGTGAATACTAGATCAAGGCAGTGGCCCTCCAGATGTGTACAGGAGTCAGTCCATTGTGAGAGGCCGAGAGAGGAGGTTAGAGAGAGTAGACTGGAAGCATGAGCAGCAGATTTTGGACTATCAATAGCAATATTGAAATCTCCCATGATAATAGTGGAGATGTCAGAGGATAAGTGAGGGAGCCAGGCTAAAAAATCATCTAGAAATTGTTTGGGTTGCCCAGGTGGGCGACAGATAAAAATGAGTGTAAATTCTGATAGAATGTACTTCAAATGATGTAAACTTGAGTGATGGAACCTGTTGTAGAACTGTGTATGTGAAGAATTGGGATAGTAATAATTCAACCCCACCCACTTTACAGTTACCAGGCATGGTTGGTGTGTGTGTGATACTTGGAATATCATGATCTCTGGTCCCAGACAGGGATAGGCCATTTGAACTGCTAATTGTGTCTCCAAGGAAAAGCACATAAATAAAATTTTTTTTTTTTTAATGTATGTCTAATCTATATAATTTAATTAAAAAGATTGTATCTGTTCATATGTGTGCTCTCTTTGTTTTTGCTAAGAATATTATCATTTAGAGATGTTCTTTGGTTTGAGGCAAACCAGGTTGCTATTTGCAGCACTAATTGGTTTTAAGGGTAATCAACACTATTGCACCTGATTAGAATGGTTATTATTGTGCTTTCTCTGTTTATTTCTACATTTAGTTGTGAACACCAGTATATGTATTGGCATTCACATACACATCACGAGCTGCCGTCTGCCATGAAACCACCGTGGATGTATTCCTTCACTCAGTCAGTGCAGGAGTTGGCGCAGGTGTCAGCATCTTTCCAGCAGATGCAAGACAGGCACCACCAATCCAAGCGCCAACCTACCACTCAAAATAGCTCTGCGCCCCTGTCTGGTTAGGACTCTGACTCGGAGGTTTCTTCAGGTCACGAGGATAAGGTTTCCATTACCTCAGATGTTGAAACCATCTCTATCTCAGAGGACTCCCTACCACAGGTGGATGTGGAGGCCCTGATCAAGGCAGTTAAATCTGCACTTAGTATCAAGGATTTAGAGCAGAACTCTAAGTCTAGCGCCCAGAATTTAAGTGTTTGAAGAAGGTAGCCGCTGAGTTCCCTTCTTTTGTTCAACTTGAAGACCTCCTAGCAGAGTCGGGAGCTCAATCTAACAGGCGCTTCCAGGCATCTAAGCACATTACAGGCTTTTACCCGCTACCAGCCGCGGACCGGGCAAAATGGGAATCCCCTCTTCCGGTAGATGCTCACTATGCCTGGCTAATGAAATCTACTACCCTCACTTTCCCTAACTCTGCATCCCTTAAGGATCCGATGGTTAGGAAGCTAGAGAACATCCTCAAGGTAATTTATTCTAATGTGGGTGCACACCTAGCCCTCGCCTCCGATTTGATGGCTAAGGCCATTGGATGCAGGGCAGAAGTTGTGGTACCCACAGAGCGGCATTATTATCTCTACTGGAGCATATCAGAGAGGCAGGCTCCTATCTTGGCGTGGGGGCGATTGACACCGGTATCCTAACCTGTAAAATGTTGGCTTCTGCTGTGGCAGCCAGGAGAGCCATCTGGCTTTGTACCAGGTGCACCGAATCAGACTCTAAGAAAGCCCTTGAAGCTCTCCCATTTTCAGGGGAGGTCCTTTTTAGACAAGATTGTGGCTACATTAGTGGCATCCAAGACTGCTTTCCTGCCTTCTGTGGCAGCCATCAGGTTGTGAATGTCTAATTTTTGCTCCTTTCGTCCACAGGGGAAATCCAAGGGACAATCTTCCTCCAAGGGCTCAGATTCCAGGGGTAAACAGACCTGGTCTACCAGATGCTCTGCCATCAAGCCAGCTGACAAGCCTGTCACATCTCCAGCATGGGATGCCTGTTTCTGATTTTCTCTGATGCATGGATGGCGACCACAGTGGACGCCTGGGTCAGGCGCTGTAATTTCCCATGGGAGTGTTCTCCTGCCCAGTACTTTTCAACAAGCAGTCTAGTAGATCCAGGAAAAGCGGGAGTCCATCTGTTCCCTTTGGCCCTAAGGTCATCATCCCAGTTCCCCATCACAGAGAGGCACAGGCTTCTATACCAAACTCTTCTTGGTTCAGAAGCCAGATGGCTTGTTCAGGCCCATCCTCAACCTGACGTCACCAAACAGCTACGTTTGTGTTCCAAAGTTCTGTATACAGACACTTCACTTTATTATTCTGCCTCAGGAATCGTGGGACTTCATGTCATCCTTAAATATTCAGGTTGCCTATTTGCATATTCCCATCCAGATCAGTCATCAGCGCTTCCTCAGATTTGCGGCACAGGAGGAACACTTCCAAATTCAGGAATCATCATTTAGACTTTCCAAGAATCCTCGTGTTTTCACGATAGTCATGGTAGCACAGGTTTGATGCAGAGGAATACGAATCATGCTTTATCTAGACGACCTACTTCTCCTGGCCCTGTCATCGGATGTTCTCAGGGATCACATCAACTAGTGAAAACCCACCTTGACTCGGTCTCAGGAGATGCCACATTTGGGAACCTTACTGGACTTCAGGGTCAAACGGGGTAATATCCCTTGAACAGGCATCTGTCCTTACAGACCAAAATTCACAAAATTTTTGGCCACCGTCAAGTGTCAATACACTCTTGCATGCAGATCCTGGGCTCTCTAGTCTCCACTTTCGACATGGTGGTGTATGCCTGGGACTCACTCCCATCCTCTGCAAATGGAGATTCTAACCCGCTGGAAAAAGTCCCATCTGCAGGTCGTCACAGACAATCACTCTCTCTCTCTCTCACACTAGAGAGAGAGAGAGAGCGAGAGAGAGAGTGTGAGTGAGGTCTGCCACTTCCTCTTGTGGTGCCTCCATCAGACCCACCTGGCCAAGGGTCGCCCCTTATGGATCCAGGACTGGGTCCTGCTCACCACCAACGTAAGTCTTTGGGAGCGATGATTTGTCTGGGCAGACGAGTGGACCCTACACTCGGACATCTTACAGCTCCTGTTCCCCCCACTGGGGTTTGCTGGATATCGATACTGATTTTGCGGGTTCACTGTAACTTGAAGATGGAGTGAGGTACAGTGATCCTAGTGGCTCCAAATTAGCTGCAACTACAGTGGCCAATCCCGGGCCATTTTTTTCAATCCCGTGTATCGGGATACCCGGGATTGGTTTGTTTCCTGTGGTTCCACACACATAACTGACCACCATAGAACCTGGAAATGTGGATGGGTCACTTCCTTCAGTTCGCTGAAGTCCGGGCTGCGGACGGCTGGCTGCGCAGCCTGACCTCTGACTTCACACCACGCAGCGCAGGGGGAGCTGGGAGCCAGTGAGGTCCGTGTGGCGGGAAGCTGGCTGCCGACGTGACCTCTGACTTCACATCACGGTGCGCAGGGGGAGCTGGGCAGCGGCTGAACCTCCTGAGGACGCTCAATGCTGCCCGGCATTAAAAAAAAAAAGAAGGCCTGATCCGAAATACTCGGGATTGGAGGTTTCAATCCCGGAATTGAATCCCGCACGATTTTTGACCTAAATCCCAGGATCCTGCCGATCCCCGAACTGGCCATCCTAGCTGCGATGGACTTGGTACGCAGATCTTCTAGATCTATCGATGCTCCGCTGTATCTTGCTCTACAGCCAGATCTTCTATCTCAGGGCCTGTGCTTCCATCTGGATCTGGACAGTCTCGCTTTGACAGAGTGGCTCGAGACATCCGTTCTGAGAGGTAAAGGGGACATTTGTACCATGCTTAATGTCTGGAAGCCACCTTCTGCCAGGATTTATCACTGAATTTGGAGGACCTACTTTAGCTGGTGTTTGGCTCTAAGCGTTAACCTTGCTCGTTCCAGCCCCCACGAGTCCGGTAAATCTTGCAGGCAGGTCTGGATTTGCCTTTCCTCATAGAAGTACAGGTCCCAGCCCTTTCTTTCCTATTCCACTGTCAGATTGCGATGTTGCCTGATGTATGGAATTTTTTGCAGGGTGTCCTCCATATACAACCTCTGTTTGTTTCCCTGGTGACTCCATGGAACTTGTGTTCTTCAGCTCTCCAGATGTCCCCCTTTGAGTCTTTGTACACAGTACACATCTGCTGGCTTACGTGGAAAACAGTATTTCTCCTTGCCATCACATCACCCTGTGCATTGTCTGACTTGAATGCAATGTCTTGTTGCTCACCTTTGACCGATTTTTAATTTGGACCAGTCTGTTTTTAGTATGCAATTAGGTTACCTCCCTAAGGCAGTTTCCAGATTTCACATCAACCAGTAGATCGTGGTCCCTTCTTTCCAAGTACCAGATTTTTCAACAGAGGCGGCCTCCTTGGATATCGCACGGGCCCTCCTGATTTAAGTGGACAGGACAAGAGATTTCCGTAAAACAGATTTTCTCTTTGTCCTGTACATCTTTCACAAGTGGACTGGCTGGCTACTAAGTAATCTTTGACCAGATGACTCTTTTTGTCTATCCTCCAAACTTCTGTAGCGGACATTCCTGATCCTACCTTGGAGATGGTCCTCTGCTCATTCATACATCAAGTTCTATTCCTTTGACACCTTCACCTGCATAGAAGCAGCCTTTGGGAGGTAGGTTCTTATTGTGGGTCAGGAGCATCTCCTCCCTTAGGGGGATAGCTTTGGGACGTCCCAGTGTTATCTCTGTGTTCCCTATGGATATAGAAGAAAAGTAGATTTATGTTCTTACCTGTTGAATTCTTTTCTTCGAATCCTTAGGAAACACAAGACGCCCACCCACCCTGATGCATCTGGCTTGCAGGGGACCAGTACCCCCTTTTCACATCTACTGAGTGTGTGCCGGCCTTCCTTCTCTTTCCTTTCACTCCTTGCTTGGGGCTTGTTAACTTTACTGGATGCCTGTGGCTGGGGACTGGTTATAGGGGAGCCTGAGCTGCTGGGAAATAATTTTTTTACTATTTGGTGCCAGTTTCTACCTAGTGTTATCCCTGTGTTCTCCTATGGATTCAAAGAAAAGGATTTATCAGGTAAGAATATAAATCTCCCTTTTCTATAGAAACCAACTTTGGGACACTGGGTAACTTCCGTACATACCAAAGCTGTCCCTAACATACACCTTACATACAAAACTATCATCTTTGGAAGCAATAGTATTAAAGCACCGAGCTGTGTCACCCAGGAAGCGCCCAACGATCTGGAATGTGCTCACATTTAAGGAAAAGGTAGGCTGTGCAAATTACCTAATACACCTTTGGAAGCTTTTCAGCCTCTATTGTGGACATTATAAAAGACCAACAGATTAATACTGAGTCATACAGGCACATATTCTAAATACCCTTTAAAATGTTGAAAGAGTGAAGAAAACCCTCTTATTCTGGTCTGGACACTTAATCTGGTTTAGTGCTGGTATCACAATGTTCCAATAAAGATGCAACTTATAAACCACTGTTAGCCAAAAGGAAGGTTGGGATTCAAGAACAGCCCTGTCTTCATGGAAGATGAAGAAAGAAGACCTACAAGACAGACACCTCTAGCTCCTAGTTTCAAAGACAAGTCAACAAGTAAAGCAGATCTCCAGGTCAGGAACTACAACTATACCAAATCCACTGGTTCGATTGGAGGGTTCTGCAAAGCTGTCAGCATCAGGTTGAGATCTCAAGGAGCTACTGGAAAAATGTATGGATACAGCACAGGCAATCACTCCCTGTATGAAGGTCTGCACATCCTGTAAAAGGGAAAGTTTTCTCTGAACGAGAACCAAAAGGGCTCAACCTTCAAAAAGAAGATACCAGACAAAGACGCATGAATAATGCTGGGTACACACTAGGATGACAAATCAGCAATCCGGCTGATCTGGTGACGATTGTTAAGTGCACACACACTAACCCAGAGGTTCTCAAAGCTTCCCAACGGTCCAGGTTTTACGTTTATCCATGCTTGGCCACAAGTGACTTAATTAGCGCCTCAGTCAATTTGATTTAACCATCTGTGAGGAGGCATGAATATACCTAAAATCTGGACCATTGGAGTGCATTGAGGACCGTGTTTGAGAACCACTGCACTAACCAATCGTCGGTCCGATGAGTCATGCACGACGCCCCAACCGAGTGGGCATTTACATGTGCTGCACAGTTGTGATGTCAGTCACTGGTGGCCACTGCAACAAGTACGCTCAGCATGATACATCTGCAGATATATTTGCCACGCTGCACAGCTGACACGCTATGTCTGACCGATGTTGTTCACAGACATCTCGCTGGTACACACCTGCCAATGCGACCACAATATATATCAGAGAGTCAATTGAACATCCGATATTTCAGCCAATATGTACCCAGCTTAAAAGGTTGGAAACCTTTTACCATAACATTGAGGTGGATTGCAATAAGGTCCAGCATTTGCAAAAGTGATGTTTCAGCCATTTTACCATGGGATTTAAAATTGGCATAGCTTATTTTTTATTTTTCAAATTCAGACCCTAGGACATTCCTGCCACAAAATGATGTGGATCTATAAAAAAAATTAGGTACTTATTGGTCAAAACAAGTTTTCAAACTTTAGCGTAACCACACAGACAGAAAAACTGGTAGCTCTAAAGGATGATGACCTTTAACAGCCACATCAATTAAGAAAGCTCAGGTAAACTCTGGTGATGTCAAAGGACCTCAATTAAGAGATTGGATCCTTAAGACTGGTGCAAACTGGACCCTCTGCCATATTTAATTGTTCTGTGTAGGACCTTATTTGACATTCAAGTGCTACCAGAATCACTCAAAAGCAGTTTCTTTTTACATTTTTGTTTTTAAGCAACACCAGAAGCATTGCTGCTGGAAAAAACAAGACAATCAGATGAAATCTCGAAGGGACCAACATGTTGCAAACCAGACAGTCCTGTGGCTATCTTCCCCTGGAGCACATGTGCCCTTCCTTGTGGTGCACGCAGAGATGCTATTAATTGTTAACATCTGGTTGTCCCCTCTGATTCAGATTTTGAAATACCTCTGGATGACGGGACCATTCCCTGGTGTGAACGGTTTGTCTCCTGAGCATGTCTGTTTTCCCAGTTGCCACCCCAGGAATGAAAACCACTACAATGACTGAAACATTTTGCTTTTCCCTTTACATGTTCCTTCTCTTCTCCCTCACAGTTAGGGCATTAATGGTGCCCTTTTTAGTGATTTACGTTCCTTGCAAGAATGGGCAATGTAAACTGCTCAGAAATTTGGCACGTTTATCAGCTGTGACTCCTCTGGAACTCAAAGATGCTGTAACTGGGACTGATGAGCTACAGCCCCCAGCTTGTAAGCAGCCATCCCTCATCATTATCTACCAGTCCCAGATGGAGAACAGTTGACCCCTGATTTAATGGTTGTCTCTCAACCAACAGTGGAGTGACAGATGCACCCCTGGAGACACTTTGAAGAGCTGGCTTGCAAAGTGCTGGTGCTATGAATGCCCCAGAATGAAACTGTGTAAACTGCACTGTGTTGAAGGTGAAAACCATCTTTCTCGGACCTTCAGGGAATGGTAAACGGACATCTGTCTACAAGCTTACAGGGACTATATCAGTCGTTGTAACAAGACGATCTTGTCCTCCAGCAAAAACATCCTCCGCTGACATAAGTCAAACAGAAATCCCAAGAAGATCATCCACTGGAAAGTTTCAGGCAGGATATCTGGAAATTGAGAATCCGACTGTGAGATATCAGGGTCCCTGATGTCTCCAGGACATGAGTCTACTGCAAGGCCAAATAATTTGCCTTAAACAGCAGATCATACGGGTAAGCAAATGCCCATGAACTTTGTGAACACTTTAGGCACTGCAGCCAAATTGAAAGTTATTGCACGAAACTTAATGGCAAATCTGAGAAGACAGAGGTGTCCTTCCCACTCGTTCTGATCTATGTTTTTAGGATTGACCTTTAACAACACGTTCAGGGATTTCAGGTTTTGAATAGGCTGAATGGACCAGAAAAGATGATTTTGGTACTTACCGACAAATTCACTTCTCTGAATCCACTCAGGGACACTGGAGATCTAGACAGCTGGGGTGTGAAGGATGCAGACTAAAGGTAGCACAACGTAAAACTAAAAAAAAAAATTATGCACAGCTGGCTCCATCCCCTTCACGCCATCCCTCCAGTTTGAAAAATTGACGGAGAGAAGAGGGAACATGGAAGATCAAAGCCATATGGGAAGGTACCAACACGTCAAACAGCAACCAAGAACTAATGACACATTAACTAAACTGTTTAAACTAAATTTATAAGAACACGCAGACTGACAGCACCGAGGCGGGCGTCCAGTGTCCCCGAGTTAACTCAGAGAAATGGATTTATCGTTAAGTACCAAAATCCTCTTTTCTCTAATATCCACTAGGGGACACTGGAGATCTAGACAGCTGGGGATGTCCCAAAGATACTCCCATGGGCGGGAATGCTGTCCGAAGCCTGAAGAACCAAACGTACAAAATTTGCATCTCTAGATGCAAAAGTATCAAACTTGTAGAAACGAGTGAACGTGTGTGCTGATGACCACATTGCAGCTCTGCAAAGTTGGGCAGTGGAAGCTCCTCTGGCCGCAGCCCACGAAGCCCCTACTGATCTGGTGGTATCAGCACCTACCCGAAAAGGAACACTTACCACAAGTTTGATTGTTAGTAGTATCCATCTTGCCGAGGATTGTTTTGAAGCTGGCCAACCCCTCCTGGGGCCATCATACAGTACAAACAAAGCGTCTGACTTTCTAATAGAACCAGAAGCCTGAAGGTGGTACAGTCTCTGACCACATCCAAGGACAGGTCCCACTCAGACTATCCTCGGATGGAGGGAACCACAATCGACTGGTTTATGTGGAAACTCGAAACCACCTTGGGTGAAAACTCAGCTTTTGTACGGAGCTCCGCTGTCTTCATGAAAAACTAAGAAAGGACTTTTACATGACAGGGCATCTAAGTCTGAGATCCTTCTTGCTGATGCTAAAGCTAGGAGCAGGACTGCTGTCCAGCTCATATATTTTAGATCCGCACTTTCCAAAGGCTCGAAAACGGCCGTTCTCAAAAATTCTAGCACCAAATTTAGATCCCACGGGGCTGTTGGCGGACGAAAAGGTGGTTGTATTCTCAACACACCTTGTAAAAATGTCTGGACCTCCTACAAGGATGCCAGATGTTGCTGGAAAAGGGTTGAGAGGGCCGAGACATGTACCTTCAAAGATCCCAATCTCAAACCGCCATCCAAACCCTTTTGGAGAAACCTCAACAGTCTAGTAAGGCGGAACTCTCTGGGGTTCCAACCCCTAGGCTGGCACCAATCCACGTACTTCTTCCAAATTCTATATAAATGTGTCACTGTGACTGGCTTCCTTGCCACTAACATGGTAGAATAGCTGATTTCGGGATACCCCTGTCTCTTAGTATCCTGGTCTCAAGAACCACACCGTCAAACGTACATGGTTTAGATCTGGGTGAAGGAATGGGCCTTGTAACAACAGGTCCTCCCTCTGCGGCAGTTTCCAAGGATCTTTTGCCAGGAGGCCCCTCAGGTCCGAGTACAAACTTCTGCGAGGCCAGTCTGGTGGTATTAAAATCACCCACGCTCCTTCCCGTTTCACCTCTTTCAACACTCTCGGTAACAGGGGAAACGGCAGGAAGATGTAAACCAGATCGTATGTCCAGGGAATCGCCAGCGCGTCCACAGCCTCTGCTGCTGGATCCTGCGTCCTGGCCACATAACTTGGCAGCTGATGGTTGTTCCGAGAGGCCATTAGGTCTATTTGTGGTAGACCCCACCTTCTTACCACTGCACCTGTGGGTGTAGACACCACTCCCCTGGATGCATATCTTGACTGCAGGTAGTCTGCTTCACAATTGTCCACTCCTGGAATGAAGACTAATGACAGGATTATGTTGCGCTTTTCTGTCCAAGACAGAATCTTTGTGGCCTCTTTTAAAGCCATGCAGCTTCCTGATCCTCCCTGACTGTTTATGTATGCTGTTGCCGTCACATTGTCCGACTGCACTCTCACGTGCTGAGCCCATACTAGGTCTTCCGCCATAAGAAGTGCATTGAAATTTATTGGAAGACTGCTCTTCTGCGGTGACCATCTTCCCTGAAACGGATGGTTGTCCAATACTGCTCCCCATCCTCTGAGACTGGCATCTGTTGTCAAAATCTCCCAATCCCAGATTCCAAACCTCTTTCCTGCTGCTAGGTTCTTGTGGACCGACCACAAAATTAACGAGTTCCTGGCCTGGGGCGACAAGCAAATCCTTCGGTGGAGAAGTAAATGCATGCCTGCCCCCTGAGCAATCAGATTCAGCTGAAAAAGGTCTGGAATGTAGCCTGCCATCTTGGATCGCTTCAAAGAATGCTACCATCTTTCCTAGAAGCCGTACGTAAAGATGCAGAAAGACCGTCTGGCTCTGTAGAACCTGACGAACCATTTCCTTGATGTCTCGAATCTTGTCTTCTGGTAGAAACACCTTCAGATATATCATATCTAAAAAATGAGACCCAGGAATTGAATCGTTGGTTGCAGATTGGATCTTTTTTAAATTCAAGATCCAGCCGTGTCGAATCAGAAACTGAGCATGTCGGATCAACTGGTCCTGAGAGTGAGCCTTGATACGACGGTCGTCCAGATACGGTATTATCGTTACCCCTAACGATCTCAATTTCGCTACCATGACTGCCATGATCTTTGTGAAGATTCTCGGGGCTGATAGGCCGAACGGTAGGGCTCTGAATTGGTAATGAGTCTTGCCCACTGCAAACCGTAAATAGGCTTGGTGTAGTGTCCAAATTGGGACATGGAGGTACGCATCTTTTATGTCTATTGACACCATGAACTCCCTTTGCTTCTGGATGGCTTGGCACAGGACCTCTGCTGTGCTTTATGGTCACCTGTTCTTTGGTGCCCATGCTCACAAAGTACCAAGATTTTATATTTTTTTATTCCAAAGACTCCAGTTCTGGACAATAGCAGATTCAGAGTGTATGGTGACCGCCGAGATCCCAAGCACCAGTCACATGACCGCATACCACAGATATCCGTATTTTGTCCAGACTCCCAAACTGGATGCTATAGAAAACGTTTTTTTTGTTTTCAAGTTAAATCCTTTATTGTTTGTCCATTAGGGGACACTCCTTGCCTTCCCAAAATAGTGTTGTTTTTTATTTCTGTTATTGTTCATTGATTCTGTAACTTTTATCAAAGTTAAGGTTGTTGTTCTCGATGTAGAATGCGGTTTTATTTCCCTCCCGCTATTGTTATATAGTTCTGTTTCTGTTATTTGAAGCTTTGTTAGATATAAACTATAATTATAAGGTAACCTAGCGAGCTTTGAGATTTTGTCAGTAAAAAGTGTCAAAGCTCCTCTCGCTGTACTGTATACACCATGATATCGAGTGTACCGCAATTGGATGCTACAAAGTGAGTCAGGTAGAATATAAAACATATTTATGATGTCTTATTAATACATTATTTTTATATATTTGTATTTTCAGCTTAAGTAAACACAACCAATCCTAACTAGATTAAATTCTGTATAAACAAAAATGGACAAAAAATAAGATTTTACTTACCAGTAAATCTATTTCTCGTAGTCCGTAGTGGATGCTGGGGACTCCGTAAGGACCATGGAATAGACGGGCTCCCAAGGAGACATGGGCACTTTAAGAAAGAATTTAGATTCTGGTGTGCTCTGGCTCCTCCCTCTATGTGCCTCCTCCAGACCTCAGTTAGAGAAACTGTGCCCGGAAGAGCTGACAGTACAAGGAAAGGATTTTGGAAATCCAGGGCAAGACTCATACCAGCCACACCAATCACACCGTATAACTTGTGATAAACTTACCCAGTCAACAGTATGAACAAAAACAGAGCATCAGTTCAACCCTGATGCAACAATAACATAGCCCTTATTGCAGCAATAACTATATACAAGTATTGCAGAAAAAGTCCGCACTTGGGACGGGCGCCCAGCATCCACTACGGACTACGAGAAATAGATTTACCGGTAAGTAAAATCTTATTTTCTCTAACGTCCTAGTGGATGCTGGGGACTCCGTAAGGACCATGGGGATTATACCAAAGCTCCCAAACGGGCGGGAGAGTGCGGATGACTCTGCAGCACCGATTGAGCAAACAATAGGTCCTCCTCAGCCAGGGTATCAAACTTGTAGAACTTTGCAAAAGTGTTTTAACCTGACCAAGTAGCAGCTCGGCATAGTTGTAATGCCGAGACACCTCGGGCAGCCGCCCAAGAAGAGCCCACCTTCCTAGTGGAATGGGCTTTAACTGATTTTGGCAGCGGCAATCCAGCCGCAGAATGAGCCTGCTGAATCGTGTTACAGATCCAGCGAGCGATAGTTTGCTTTGAAGCAGGAGCACCCAGCTTGTTGGATGCATACAGGAGAAACAGTGACCCCGTTTTCCTGACTCTAGCCGTTCTGGCTACATAAACCTTCAAAGCCCTGACAACATCCAGTAATTTGGAATCCTCCAAGTCACGAGTAGCCACAGGCACCACAATAGGTTGGTTCATGTGAAAAGATGACACCACTTTTGGCAGAAATTGTGGACGGGTCCGCAATTCTGCTCTATCCATATGGAAAACCAGATAGGGGCTTTTATGTGACATAACCGCAATTCTGACACACGCCTAGCCGAAGCCAAGGCTAATATCATGACCACTTTCCACGTGAGATATTTTAACTCCACCATTTTAAGTGGTTCAGGAAACTTAACACCACGTTAAGATCCCAAGGTGCCACTGGAGGCACAAAAGGAGGCTGAATATGCAGCACTCCCTTACAAACGTCTGAACTTCTGGTAGAGAAGCCAACTCTTTTCGAAAGAAAATGTATAGGGCCGAAATCTGGACCTTAATGGAACCCAATTTAAGGCCCAAATTCACTCCTGACTGTAGAATGTGAAGGAAACGGCCCAGCTGGAATTCCTCTATAGGAGCATTCCTGGCCTCACACCAAGAAACATATTTTCGCCATATACGGTGATAATGTTTAGCTGTCACGTCCTTCCTAGCCTTTATCCGCGTAGGAATGACCTCGTCCGGAATGCCCTTTTCTGCTAGGATCCGGCGTTCAACCGCCATGCCGTCTAACGCAGCCGCGGTAAGTCTTGGAACAGACAGGGCAACTGTTGCAACAGGTCCTGTCTTAGAGGAAGAGGCCATGGGTCCTCTGTGAGCATTTCTTGCAGATCTGGATACCAGGTCCTTCGTGGCCAATCTGGAACAATGAGGATTGTTCTCACTCCTCTTTTTCTTATTATCCTCAGCACCTTGGGTATGAGAGGAAGAGGAGGAAATAAATAGACCGACTGGAACACCCACGGTGTCACCAGTGCGTCCACAGCTTTCGCCTGAGGGTCTCATGACCTGGCGCAATACCTTGTAGCTTTTTGTTGAGGCGGGATGCCATCATATCCACCTGTGGCAGTTCCCACCGACTTGCAATCTGCGTGAAGACTTCTTGATGAAGTCCCCACTCTCCCGGGTGGAGGTCGTGCCTGCTGAGGAAGTCTGCTTCCCAGTTGTCCACTCCCGGGATGAACACTGCTGACAGTGTGCTTACGTGATTCTCCGCCCAGCGAAGAATTCTGGTGGCTTCTGACTGAATCAGAACCGGTTGATCACGAAGCAGGGTCTCCGCTTGACGTAGGGCGTTGTATACGGCCCTTAGTTCCAGGATGTTGATGTGAAGGCAAGTCTCCTGACTTACCCACAGAGCTTGGAACTTTTTTCCCTCTGTGACTGCTCCCCACCCTCGGAGGCTTGCATCC
This sequence comes from Pseudophryne corroboree, assembly GCF_028390025.1. Taxonomy (NCBI): domain Eukaryota; kingdom Metazoa; phylum Chordata; class Amphibia; order Anura; family Myobatrachidae; genus Pseudophryne; species Pseudophryne corroboree. The sequence continues at coordinate 238,713,284 of NC_086445.1, read as the reverse complement.
GTTGTCACCAGGATCCAGTCCTGAATGCCGAATCTGCGGCCCTCGAGAAGATGAGTACTCTGCAGCCACCACAGGAGAGACACCCTGGCCCTGGGGATAGGGTGATTAACCGATGCATCTGAAGATATGATCCGGACCACTTGTCCAGTAAGTCCCATTGAAAGGTCCTCGCATGGAACCTGCCGAAGGGAATGGCCTCGTATGATGCCACCATCCTTCCCAGGACTCGAGTGCAGTGATGCACTGACACCTGTTTTGGTTTTATTAGGTTCCTGACCAGTGTCATGAGCTCCTGAGCTCTCTCTATCGGGAGATAAACCCTTTTGTCTAGAATCATGCCTAGGAAAGGCAGATGAGCCGTAGGAACCAACTGCGACTTTGGAATATTTAGAATCCAGCCGTGTTGTCGTTACACTTCCAGAGAAAGTGATACGCTGTTCAGCAACTGCTCTCTTGATCTCGCTTTTATGAGGAGATCGTCCCAGTACGGGATAATTGTGACACCTTGCTTCCGCAGGAGCACCATCATTTCCGCCATTACCTTGGTGAAGATTCTCGGGGCCGTGGAGAGACCAAACGGCAACGTCTGAAATTGGTAATGACAATCCTGTACCGCAAATCTGAGGTACGCCTGATGAGGTGGATAAACGGGGACATGAAGGTATGCATCCTTTATGTCCAGAGACACCATAAAATCTCCCCCTTTCAGGCTTGCTATGACCACTCTTAGCGATTCCATTTTGAACTTAAACCCTTTCAGGTATATGTTCAGGGATTTTAAATTCAATATGGGTCTGACCGAACCGTCCGGTTTCGGGACTACAACATGGTCGAATAATAACCCCCTCCTTGTTGAAGGAGGGGAACCTTGACCACCACCTGTTGAAGATACAATTTGTGAATTGCAGTTTACACTATTTCCCTCTCGTGGGGGGAAGCCGGCAGGGCCGTCGGTGAGGGGGCATCTCCTCAAAGTCCAGCTTGTATCCCTGAGACACAATATTGCCCAGGGATCCAACAGGGAGTGAACCCACTTGTGGCTGAAATTACGAAGACGTGCCCCCACCGGGCCTAACTCCACCTGTGGAGCCCCAGCGACATGCGGTGGATTTTGTAGAGGCCGGGGAGAACTTCTGTTCCTGGGAACTAGCTGTGTTGTGCAGCTTCTTTCCTCTGCCCCTGCCTCTGGCAAGAAAGGACGTACCTCGGACTTTCTTGTTTCTTTGTGATCGAAAGGCTGCATTTGATAATGTCGTGCTTTCCTAGGCTGTGCAGGAATATAAGGCAAAAGATCAGAATTACCAGCCATAGCTGTGGAGATCAGGTCCGAGATCCCTTCTCCACGCCTCTTAAGTCGGCATCACCTGTCCATTGCATATCTACAGGACACGTCAAGCAGAAATCGACATAGCGTTGACTCTAGAACCCAGTAGGCTAATGCCTTTTTGGGCCTGTTTTATATATATATCTTTTATATATATATATCTTAAGACAGCATCTTTAATATATATATCTATATATATAAATATATATATATATATATATATATATATACATACCAGGGTCTCAATCTCTGCTGATAAGGTACCTGTCCACACTGCTATAGCGCTATAAACCCATGCCGACACAATCGCCGGTCTGAGTAGTGTACCAGAATGTGCACGCTATCTGCAGGATCCTGAGGATAGCTGTTAAGTCAGGGCTACCTTTTGGGCAAACGTAACACCTTAGGGGAAGATTCCCATCGTATCCTGGCCCTAGTAGGGGAAGGATACTCCCTGAGAATTCTATGTGGGAAACTGCAGTCTCTTGTCTGGAGATTCCCGCTCTTTTTCATCATGAGAGGAGGGAAATTTACCTCAGCTTTCTTCCCCTTAACATGTGTACCCTTGTGTCAGGGACAGATGAGTCATCAGTGATATGCAAATCATCTTTTATTACAATAATCATATATTGAACACTTTCCTGCCATTTTGGCTGTAACTTTGCATTATCGTAGTCGACACTGGAGTCAGACTCCGTGTCGATATCAGGGTCTATTATTCTGGATAGTGAGCATTGTGAGACTCTGAAGGTCTCTGCGACATAGGGACAGACCTTTGTAGATTCACTGTCTGTTCTCTAATCTTTTGTGCAATAAATTCACCTTAGCACTTAATTACACATATCCAAACAGGTGTCGGCGTTGTCGACGGAGACACCCCTCACACACATATTTGCTCCATCTCCTCCTTAGGGGAGCCTTTTACCTCAGACATGTCGACACACACGTACCGACACACCACACACTCAGGGAATGCTCATCTGAAGACAATTCCCCCACAAGGCCCTTTGGAGAGACAGAGGGGTATATGCAATTGCGGTCGAATTCCCGAAATTGTCGAATTTCGGGTCATTTTCGACCAAAAAAAAAAATTCGCCTATGCAATTCAGTGCTTTCCGACCAAAAAACGGACTTTCAAAATTCGACTTTTTGAAATTCGAATTTTTGCAAATTCGACTTTTCTGCAATGATACAAGTGCTGCAATTCGACCAAAGCATATTCAATTCAAGTTTGGAAATTCGACAGCAGTGCTTTTAGACAGCAAATTCGTCTTTTTCAATCCGCCACACTTTGGAGGGTGAAAACAATAAAAAAAATTTTAAACATGTTTTTTTTGGTGTTTTTTTTTTTAGGAATAGCATATCTATTTATATTAGAAGGGATTAGGTACTTTTTTTTGGGGAGGCACAAATATTATTTATATATTTTTTTAAATATTTTTTTTTATTATTATTTTTTTATTGCTGGAACGGAAATCCTTAAAAAAAATGGCGTGGGGTCCCCCCTCCAAAGCATAACCAGCCTCGGGCTCTTCGAGCTGGTCCTGGTTCTAAAAATGCGGGGAAAAAATTGACAGGGGATCCCCCGTATTTTTAAAACCAGCACCGGGCTCTGCGCCTGGTGCCAAAAATACGGGGGACAAAACGAGCAGGGGTCCCCCGTATTTTTAACACCAGCATCGGGCTCCACTAGCTGGACAGATAATGCCACAGCCGGGGGTCACTTTTATGCCGTGCCCTGCGGCCGTGGCATTAAATATCCAACTAGTCACCCCTGGCTGGGGTACCCTGGGGGAGTGGGGACCCCTTCAATCAAGGCCCCCCCCCCCCCCCCCAGCCACCCAAGGGCCAGGGGTGAAGCCCGAGGCTGTCCCCCCCCATCCAATGGGCTGCGGATGGGGGGGCTGATAGCCTTTTGTGATAATAAAAAGAATATTGTTTTTTCCAGCAGTACTACAAGTCCCAGCAAGCCTCCCCCGCAAGCTGGTACTTGGAGAACCACAAGTACCAGCATGCGGGAGAAAAACGGGCCCGCTGGTACCTGTAGTACTACTGGGGGAAAAATACCCAAATAAAAACAGGACACACACACCGTCGACAGTAAAACTTTATTTCATACGTCGACACACACATACTTACCTATGTTCACACGCCGACATCGGTCCTCTTCTCCATGTAGAATCCACGGATACCTGAAAAGAAAAGTTCAATATACTCACCTCAGCCATGGTCCAGAGATACATCCACGTACTTGGCAAAAAAACAAAGCGAACACCCGCTCCATGCCGGACTGAAAGAGGTCCCATGCTGACACATGAGACCCCTTTCCACGAATGAGACCTGTCAGTGACAGCTGTCACATAAAGGTCTCTAAAGCCAATCAGTAAGCGCAACTTCGTTGCGCTCACCTGATTGGCTGTGCGCTGTCTGAACTCAGACAGCGCATCGCACAGCTCCGTCCATTATATTCAATGGTGGGAACTTAGCGGCTAGCGGTAAGGTCACCCGCCGGTCAGCCGCTGACCGCGGGTTAACCCCCCCGCTACCCGCAAAGTTCCCACCATTGAAAGTAATGGAGCGGCTTTGCGATGCGCTGTCACAGCACAGACAGCGCACAGCCAATCAGGTGAGCGCCACGGAAGTAGCGCTTCCTGATTGGCTGAAGGGACTTCAGTGACAGGAGTCACGTGATGTCCCGGCATTCGGGAGAAAGGGGTCTGATGTGAAAGCATGGGACCCCTTTCTTAGTCCGGTGGATCGGTGTTCGTTTTTTTTTTTTGCCAAGTACGTGGATTATCTCTGGACCTGGATTTACCTCTGGACGCTGGAAGGTGAGTATAATTTTTTCACAGGTACCTCGGATCGTCGGAGACCGTGGCAGTCGGCGTGTCAACATAGGTAAGTATGTGTGTGTCGGTAGTGTGTAATAAAGTTTTACTATCAAGGTGTGTGTGTACTGTTTTTATTTGGGTATTTTTTTTCCAGTAGTACTACAGGTACCAGCGGGCCCGTTTTTCTCCCGCATGCTGGTACTTGTGGTTCTCCAAGTACCAGCTTGCGGGGGAGGCTTGCTGGGACTTGTAGTACTACTGGAAAAAACAATATCTTTTTATTATCACAAAAGGCTATCAGCCCCCCCATCCGCAGCCCATTGGATGGGGGGGGGGGGACAGCCTCGGGCTTCACCCCTGGCCCTTGGGTGGCTGGGGGGGGGGACCCCTTGATTGTAGGGGTCCCCACTCCCCCAGGGTACCCCGGCCAGGGGTGACTAGTTGGATATTTAATGCCACGGCCGCAGGGCACGGCATAAAAGTGACCCCCGGCTGTGGCATTATCTGTCCAGCTAGTGGAGCCCGATGCTGGTGTTAAAAATACGGGGGACCCCTACTCTTTTTGTCCCCCGTATTTTTGGCACCAGCACCAGGCGCAGAGCCCGGTGCTGGTTTTAAAAATACGGGGGATCCCTGCCCAATTTTTCCCCTGCATTTTTAGAACCAGGACCAGCTCGAAGAGCCCGAGGCTGGTTATGCTTTGGAGGGGGGACCCCACGCCATTTTTTTTTCCGGGTTTTTCACGTTTTTTAAAATCGCGGCAAAATCCGCCAAATCGGCCGATTTTCGCCCGCGATTCTGGCGAACCCGTTTTTCATTGAATATGGTGAATTCCGGCAGCCACCTGCCGGAATTCACCTGGCGAATTGAGTCGAATTAAAAAACGGCGAAAAATTGCCGCGATTCGCCGTGAATTGCATATACCCCAGAGAGAGAGTATGCCAGCACACACCCCAGCGTTATTAACCCAGGAATAACACAGTAACTTAATGTTAACCCAGTAGCTGCTGTTTATAATGATTTTTGCGCCTAATTATGTGCCCTCCCCTCTCTTTTTACCCTCTTCTACCGTGTATCTGCAGGGGAGAGGCTGGGGAGCTTCCTCTCAGCGGTGCTGTGGAGAAAAACATAGTGCTGGTGAGTGCTGAGGAAGAAGCCCCGCCCCCTCGACGGCGGGCTTCTGTCCCGCTTAAATATACATTTACTTGGGGGGCGGAGCTTGGTGCAGCATGGAGTAGGAGCATAGCTTGTAAGCTCCCGCACAAAATCCGTTTTTTACATCCGTTTCTTGCCTGATGCTGCCCACTTAAAAGCAACCCTATTCAAGCCCTATCCGTTGGTGTGTCTCTGGGTTCACTGACACCTGCCCGCAGACCCGTGCTGTCGCTGTGGGGAAGTGGACTGCTGCCTGCTGTGCCCCGGCGCTGATCTCAGCGGCTGTCTTACCCGCGTGGAGCGGGACGTCTGCCTGCCTGCCCTACACTCCCTGGCGGCTTACCTCCGACTCACTGCTGCGGTGCCTGGACGTCCTCCCGCTGCCCCCTCCTTCCTCCCTTGTTGCTGGAGCCCCGCTGAGTCCCTGTTCGGTGCGCCTCTGGGGTAGGCGCCGACCTCCCGCCGCGTGGTGCTGCCGGGGAAACATCCTCACCGCTGCTGGGGGACCCATCGCTGCCTGTACTCATCAGCCTGCTCCTTCTCCGTATATACCACGCTTGCCACTGTGGGGGAGTGCTTCCGGACCCGCTGGCCGTGCTCGGCTGCTGTGGCTTAGTGTGACTGTGGTGCATCTGCCTGCTGTGGCTGTGGCTCCGTGCTCCAAGGTAATCTGCTGCATTGTTCCACTGTGCTACTCTGCGTTTTACACCTCAGCTGTTAGGATTTGTGCACCTGCCATAGTTACTGGCAGCATTGGACATAAGCTTATACTATTATCCTGCCTGACCACCCTGCTCAATAATTGCAGAGACTGCATCGGTTTGCCTCTCACTGCACTGACGCTGGGTCTGTTCACCTCCACAGACAAGTGTTATAACTGCTGCTCCTCCGTACCCCCCCCCCCCCTTTTTTTTTATTTTTTTTTATTAATTTATTTTATTTTACCTGGATCCCATTGTACCCTGCACTAGTCCTGTGTCCTGTATTGGCTACCACAATGGGGAAAACAGGAGCGGCTGCTAAACTGCAGAAATATGCAAGGGAATCCTCCTCCTCCCAATCTACTCCCTCGACTGCTCGCAACCCTCCTTCACCGCATTCTGAGGGTGATGATTTGACCCAGTCTGACTCGATGCATCCCACGCAGAAAATAATACAGGCCATTGCTGCCTCTGAACAGCGTGTCTCCGACAAAATTGAGCGTGTTCAGATAGACTTCTCCTTCCTTCGCCAAGATCTCCAAAAGATCCGTGAACGAGTGAGTGAGACAGAACATCGCATCTCAGACCTGGAGGATACTACCTCTCCGCTTAAAAGCAGGGTGGACGACCTATCCACGCAATTGTCGTCGGCACATGCTAAATTGTCCGATATAGAAGGCAGGCTTCGGCGGAATAATGTTCGCCTGGTCGGGCTGCCTGAGAGGGCGGAGGGAACGTCACCGGAGAAATTCTTTGAGGACTGGCTGGTTAAGGTATTTACACGTGAAGTCTTCAGCCCGCAATTCGCAGTAGAAAGGGCGCATCGTCTTCCATCACGTCCTCCTCCACCTGGCGCTCCTGCTCGGACATTTATTGCCCGTCTTCTTCATTTTAAAGATAGGGACACTATACTCCGTCTGGCTCGACTCCAAGGCCCGTTAATATTTGACAACCACACGATCTCAGTCTTTCCGGATTTTGCCCTCGAGGTTCAGAAGTCTCGTGCCCAGTTTTCTCTTGTCAAGCGTAAACTCCGGGATCGGAATATCCAGTACTCAATGTTGTTTCCAGCTTGTCAGAGGGTTATATTCAACGATACCAAGCATTTCTTCTCCAGTCCGAAAGATGTGGAGGCTTGGCTGGAGCGGAGACCTCCGGCTCCCGAATGAACTTGTATTGGCTCAGGCGATGTTGATTAGTGTTCACTTAAATGTCTTTACTTTTAGGGCGAATATGTGATAATTATCTGTGTGCTGTGTTTTTTTTTCTCTCTCTATTCAGCATCAGGCTGCTACTCTCGCTCTGTTCGATGTGCGGGAGCTCCTTGCTGTAGATAGCTTAGGGATTTAGTCCCATAGTTTTCTAATTGGTTCAGTTCGATCCAATTTAGTTTAGTTTCAGTTTTCGTTAGGGAACAGGTATGCCACTAGGTTGTTTGCTGGCTATACAGGGTGGGTGTGGGATGGGATGTTTAATTGTTGTTGTTTTTTTTTTTTTTTTTACAACTGGTCATTCTGTCAAGCTGCTGTGGTATTGCTTGGTTTTTCAGGTGTCACATTTGAGGAGTGTTCGGCCTCGGCTTCCCGATGCTGGTCGGGTTTTCTATGCAAGAGGGTGTTGTATTGTGATCTGGTTTGCTATGCTTCATATTTCTCACACACTGTTTTTTTATGCTTTTTGTTTTTCTCCTTGTACCCATGCCATGTGGTCCACGATATGGGTTCTAGCGCTGAAGTTACGGAGAGGGATGTGATTAGGCTGGTGGGTTGGAATGTCCGAGGTTTAAACGACAAAATTAAGCGCTCACTTGTTTTAAAACAGCTTCAAAAATATCAAGATGACGTAATATGTCTATCTGAAACTCACTTATGGGGAAGCAAGGTTATGGCCCTTAAGAGACCCTGGGTGGGATGGGCTTATCATTCCACTTTTTCATCCAGCGCCAGAGGGGTCTCGGTTTTGATTAAGAAGTCGGTACATTTTCACTTGGAGGATTGTAGGGTGGACCCTCATGGTCGCTATGTTTTTTACGGGCTGTTGTACATCACACACTGTATCATATTTTGGCTATATACATCCCCCCTCCTTATAACAGTGAAGTCTTGCGTAAGGCAGCTGACTTTGTTGCTCAATCCCCCGACACACCAGTTATTAGTATGGGTGACTTCAACAATGTCATGGACCTGTCTATTGACCGTTGGAGGGAATCCCGAGACTCTATGTCTCTCCCCTCTGCACCAACCCCCTTTGCGAAGCTTGTCACTGAACTTGGCTGGATGGACATCTGGAGGCTGCGAAATCCGACCATGGCTCATTATTCTTGTCAGTCCGCTGCTCACCACACACTGTCTCGGATAGATTTATGCCTTATTTCCCCAAGTTTGTCGCCCAGCATATCCGACCTAGTATATTTGTCCAGAGGTATATCAGACCACTCTCCAATCTTATTAAAATTATCCACGACACACGATAGGGGCACTAGTTCGTGGAAATTTCATCCATTTTGGTTGAATTTAATGGGAGTAGGGTCTGACCTTATTTCGGAATGGATGACTTCCTTAGTCACAACCCCCCTGATTCCTGCCCTGTTGTCCGGCATGACGCTTTCAAAGCATATATCAGAGGCACCCTTATTAAAAGGATTGCTGGCATTAAGTCGTTTAATAGGAGAGAGGAGGCGAGGCTTGAACAGGCTTGCCGTCATTTGGAGTCTGTATATATAGAGTCACACTCCCAATCGGATCGTGCAGCATGGCTGGATGCACAGAGAGAATGGGCCACCTATCTCTTTGATAAGTCCAAACGCAGGCTGCTGTTTTCCACTCACGGGCAGTATTTTCAGGCGGAGCTGGGGGGCAGTTACCTGGCCTTTTTGGCCAGGGACAAGTCCCACTCCTGTACTGTTCAATGCATCGTTGGTGGGGATGGCAGTCTCTGTTACTCAGGAAAGGATATAGCTGGGGTTTTTCAAAAATTTTATTCCGAGTTGTATTCTTCTGGGGTCTCCCACTCCGACGACAAGATACAGTCCTACCTCTCGCAGGTAGGCCTGCCTAGTTTGTCACGGGAGCCGCTTGAAATACTCGAGGCTCCTTTCACCCTGGAGGTTGGGCGCGCTGTGTCGTCGCTCCCCTCATCTAAGGCACCCTGTGGGGATGGTCTCCCAGTGGAGATATATAAAAAATGTAACTCCCTCTTCTGTCCATATTTACTAGATTTATTTAATACTCTGTCTGAGGCTGGTGAACTTCCACCTTCCATGTCTGAGGCCACTATTATAGTATTGCCCAAGCCAGGGAAGAATCCCATGTTTCCTGAATCTTACCGCCCCATCTCATTGCTATCCTCTGACGTTAAAATCCTGGCTAAGATGCTTGCCATTCGTCTAAACTCTGTTATTGGTTCTGTTATTCATCTGGACCAAACGGGATTCATGCTGGGGAGGTCCACTATGCAGAACCTACGTAAATTATTTTACCATTTGCAGGGGGGTGGCTTGCTGGGTTCGGAGGCAGTGGTGGTGTCTCTCGACGCCGCTAAGGCCTTCGACTCGGCCGAATGGTCCTACCTGTGGCAGGTACTTCGCGGGTTTGGCTTTGGCCCTACGTTCATCAAATGGGTTCAGCTGTTGTATTCCTCTCCAGTGGCTCGTGTCTCTGTTAACGGATACACTTCAGCCTCGTTCTCTCTGGCCAGGGGCACGCGTCAAGGCTGTCCGCTGTCCCCAGCCCTGTTTGCGTTGGCCATAGAGCCGTTGGCTTGTATGATACGGGATAATCATAATATTCACGGACTTGTGGCCGGTTCTGCAATAGATAAGGTGGCCCTATACGCCGACGATATGTTACTGTTTCTGAAAGACTCTGATGTCTCTCTCCAGTCTATGCTCCACACAGTTAATGAATTTGGGGAATACTCTGGTTTGCGTGTAAACTGGGACAAATCCTCTATTTTTCCCATTTCAGGTCAGATTCCGGAGACAGTGTGTGTGACGCATTCCTTACAATGAACCTTGAAATTTAAATAGTTGGGTGTTTGGATCACTGGGCCAGCATCAGAATACGTCAGGTGGAACCTTGATCCTATCACAGCTTTTTTTAAACAAAAAATTCATACATGGAAAGTGCTACCGCTGACGGTACTGGGGCGCATTAACCTCTTCAAGATGTCTATCCAGCCTAAGTACCTGTACGTTTTGCAACACTCCCCCATTTATATACCTAAAAAAATATTTGCCAGTCTTGATAGCTTAATCTCTTCCTTTATCTGGGGTCATAAACCAGCGAGGATAGCCATAAAAACACTTTGTAAATCTAAATCCGCTGGAGGGGCGGGCTTGCCCAACCTTAGGTTGTACTATCTAGCTGCCCAGTTAGCTCACCTCTCTGAGTGGGTCATGGGAACGGGTGGTCCGACCCTACAGGGATACCTGACTGAGTGGGTGGGTCCCCTCTTCACTCCCCTCCTTTTCTTGCTTTCTGGCTCGTCTGTTTCGGGTCTTCCTCCTGTTTTGCGACAAGCTCTTTTAGTCTGGAGACAGGTGCACAGTCTCTATGACTGTTCGGATTTGGAAGTAGACTCACCTTTATGGTTCAATAGCTCCTATGTGGAACTCCAAAAGCTGTCCACAGATAATATATGGGTAAAGAGTGGGGTGGTATTCCTGGGACAATTGTATGTAGATGGCCACCTTAAATCGTTCACGCAACTACAGGCTGATTTTGGGCTCTCGAGAGCAACTTTATTCCGATATTTCCAATTGAGGCATGCAATACAGACCCAATTTAAAACTGCCCCTTCCATTTCACCTTCACCGGTTAAACTTATGTTACAACGTTTGCCCTCTATGGGCAAAGTCTCATCACTATACGCATCATTAAATAATAGAGTCCTACCTGCATCTTTAGATCCGCTTAAACTAAGTTGGGAGAATGATGTGGGCCCTTTATCGGAAGAGCAATGGTTACAAATTTTGAGCTCCGCCAGGTCAACCACTCCTTGTGTCAGATATCAACAGGTGCATTTTTTTATCCTACATAGGGTTTACCGTACCCCTCAGTTCCTCCAACGAGCTGGCTTGAGGCCTGATGCTCTATGCCCTAAATGCCGGATGGCAGATACTGGGTTTTGGCATCTGTTATGGGAATGTCCGACAGTCTACAGCTTTTGGACTCGGATTTGGTCTAATATATTGACTACTGACCCATCTCTTCCTCAACTTAACCCCAGGACCTGTCTTTTTGGCTTGGACTTAGAGGAAACCCACTCCCTACTCACATTTCAGTATGTCCTATGCCTATCCACGCTTGCCAAAGTTGTTATTGCACGATCTTGGTTTGCGGAGGCCTCTCCCAAGTTGTTGGAATGGAGGGCTCTGGTGGCCTTAGTCATAAAACATGAAAAACATACGTATTTATCCCGTAACTTACTGTCTAAATTTCATTGCAAGTGGGATAGGTGGACTCGGGTATACTCAGATGGAGAACTGATGGAGCCCATTGGCATGCAGAGTGTATAGTTGTTTTTTTTTTGGCCGAGGCTGACGCCTTCTGAAACCTCCCGACACACTCCTATCCCTTAGGGTAATATTTTTTTATACACGTTCCTGCATTTGTATATGTGACCTCTCTCTTGCTCATATCTAATACTGAATTGGTGGTGTTATTGTTGGGATGATCCTACCAGGCATTATGATACTTTTTTCTCCTCTCTCACGAATGCTGTAAATTGATATTTGGACGTGTAATCTCGTGTAATAACGAGTTGACCAGTATATTGTACTGTTTTGTACGTTGATTGTTCTTTGTATGTTTCTTTTTCTTTCACTTCTGTACTTAAATATAATCTTAATAAAAAAAACTACATGATTAAAAAAAATATATACATTTTCTTGGCGGGGGCTCATACATATATACAGTGCCCAACTGTATATATGCTAAACTTTTGCCAAAGAGGTCCCAATTGCTGCCCAGGGCGCCCCCCCCTGCACCCTCTAGAGTGACCGGAGTATGTGAGGTGTGTATGGGAGCAATGGCACACAGCTGCAGTGCTGTGCGCAACCTCAGTGAAGACTGGAGTCTTCTGCCGCCGATTTCGAAGTCTTCTTGCTTCTTATGCTCACCCGGCTTCGGTCTTCCGGCTCTGCGAGGGGGGCGGCGGCGCGGCTCTGGGATCGGACGACGAGGGTGAGATCCTGTGTACGATCCCTCTGGAGCTAATGGTGTCCAGTAGCCTAAGAAGCAGGACCTATCTTCAGAGAGTAGGGCTGCTTCTCTCCCCTCTGTCCCACGATGCAGGGAGTCTGTTGCCAGCAGAGCTCCCTGAAAATAAAAAACCTAACAAAATACTTTCTTACAGCAAGCTCAGGAGAGCTCACTGAACAGCACCCAGCTCGTCCGGGCACAGATTCAAACTGAGGTCTGGAGGAGGGACATAGAGGGAGGAGCCAGAGCACACCAGAATCTAAATTCTTTCTTAAAGTGCCCATGTCTCCTGCAGAGCCCGTCTATTCCATGGTCCTTACGGAGTCCCCAGCATCCACTAGGACGTTAGAGAAACAAACATGTATGTACTTATAATTGCCATAAGTAAGTTTTGTGTGTAGACATACAGGCCTTTTTATAGAAAGCATTAAGAGTAAATCAGGTACAAATAGTGTGGTATGCCATTAAAAATCAGGAGCCATACATGCTTAGTAAAACGATTTGCACCCAGTATGTACATGTACAAGGAATAGAGGAGAAGCTACTGAAAACTTAACAAGCAATTCTAATAACAGTCTCACCTGTGTTGGTGGTGTAGCTGCAGCAGAAGACGGCGGGTGAAGGAGGTTTGACTGAGAACTGAGGTCTTGGGAACGGTCAGTGCAAGAAGTCCTTGGGAGCAAGTTAAACAACTTATTCTCTTTTTCATCTGTGTCTGTGGCTCCAGGACAGGGCCCAATATCAAAGGGAGAAGCTTCAGTGTGAGAAGGGCTGTTCTCTGGTGTCAGCACAGTACTGTTCATGATAGAAGTTTGACACTCTGTCAGCCACGATAATAATGCTGTCTGACTCATGTCCTGTGGCCTTTCCAAAATAGGGGTACTTGCTTGCAAAAGGCCATTTATTGGAACTTCCTGAGATCCAGGACACAGACAATATTTACAATGTTCCGACTCGGCCCTTGTTCTGCGTGGACGACCCCGTGAGCGATTCAGAGAACAGTAATATTGGTCGTCTTTCTCCTCTTCTTCCTCCTCCTCCTCACTCTTCACATGAGATGTCTCCGGCAGCTCAGCTTGTGTAGGTTCTGGAGCCTGAACTGAAAGTTAAGATGGACCGGTCAGTGACCAACACTTAGGATATCTTTTAGCAAGCCAGTGTCAGGTTACTCGTCACTTAACCTTTTGTTCCCCCAAACCACACCACCACAAAGACTATATAAATATGAAATTAAACATCTACTAAATAGAATGGTAGCAGGTGTATGGCATAACACTTGTATGTTTGTTTTAGGACTCACCAGAACGGTCCTCTAAACCCTCCACAAAGATGCCACCCATGTGCGGGAGCATCCAGTAGAATCTGCGGTATCGATCCTGCCCCAGACACACACACCGAAGCCTTTGGGAGGAACCAATAATTTTCTTTCGCAAAAACATCTGACGCTGTAAACCATTATAGAAAATAAGAATTTACTCACCGGTAATTCTATTTCTCGTAGTCCGTAGTGGATGCTGGGTACTCCGTAAGGACCATGGGGAATAGACGGGCTCCGCAGGAGACTGGGCACTCTAAAAGAAAGATTAGGTACTATCTGGTGTGCACTGGCTCCTCCCTCTATGCCCCTCCTCCAGACCTCAGTTAGGGAAACTGTGCCCGGAAGAGCTGACACTACAAGGAAAGGATTTGGAATCCAGGGTAAGACTCATACCAGCCACACCGTACAACTCGTGATAACTATACCCAGTTAACAGTATGAATAACAACTGAGCCTCACTGAACAGATGGCTCATAACAATAACCCTTTAGTTAAGCAATAACTATATACAAGTATTGCAGACAATCCGCACTTGGGACGGGCTCCCAGCATCCACTACGGACTACGAGAAATAGAATTACCGGTGAGTAAATTCTTATTTTCTCTGACGTCCTAGTGGATGCTGGGTACTCCGTAAGGACCATGGGGATTATACCAAAGCTCCCAAACGGACGGGAGAGTGCGGATGACTCTGCAGCACCGAATGAGCAAACTCAAGGTCCTCCTCAGCCAGGGTATCCAACTTGTAGAATTTTGCAAACGTGTTTGACCCCGACCAGGTAGCAGCTCGGCAAAGTTGTAATGCCGAGACCCCTTGGGCAGCCGCCCAAGAAGAGCCCCTTTCCTCGTGGAATGGGCTTTTTATGATTTAGGATGCGGCAGTCCAGCCGCAGTATGTGCAAGGTGAATCGTGCTACAGATCCAGCGAGCAATAGTCTGCTTAGAAGCAGGAGCACCCAGCTTGTTGGGTGCATGCAGGAGAAACAGCGAGTCAGTATTTTCTGACTCTAGCCGTCCTGGAAACATAGATTTTCAGGGCCCGGACTACATCCAGCAACTTGGAAGCCTCCAAGTCCCGAGTAGCCGCAGGTACCACAATAGGTTGGTTCAAATGAAACGCTGATACCACCTTAGGGAGAAATTGGGGACGAGTCCTCAATTCTGCCCTGTCCCTATGGAAGATCAGATAAGGGCTTTCACACAACAAAGCCGCCAATTCTGACACACGCCTAGCCGAAGCCAAGGCCAAATATATATATATGACCACTTTCCACGTGAGATACTTCAACTCCACGTTCTGAAGTGGCTCAAAACAATGTGATTTTAGGAAATCCAACACTACGTTGAGATCCCAAGGTGCCACTGGAGGCACAAAAAGGGGGCTGAATATGCAGCACTCCCTTAACAACGTCTGAACTTCAGGCAGCGTCTTTCCTAGCCTTTAACAGGAATCACTTCATCTGGAACGCCCTTTTCCGTTAGGATCCGTCCAAGTACGGGATAATTATAACTCCCTTCTTTCGAAGGAGTATCATCATTTTGGCCATTACCTTGGAACACACCCTCGGTGCCGTGGACAGACCAAACGGCAACGTCTGGAATTGGTAATGGCAGTTCTGTACCACAACCTTGAGGTACTCCTGGTGAGGTGGGTAAATGGGGACATGTAGGTAAGCATCCATGATGTCCCGTGACACCATAATATCCCCCTCTTCCAGGCTTGCAATAACCGCCCTGAGCGATTCTATTTTGAACTTGAACCTCCTTATATAAGTGTTCAAGGATTTCAATTTTAGAATGGGTCTCTGGTTTCGGTATCACAAACATTGTGGAATAGTAACCTCGTCCCTGTTGAAGGAGAGGAACTTTGATTATCACCTGCTGGAGGTACAGCTTGTGAATTGCCGCCAGTACTACCTCCCTTTCCTTGGGAGTAGCAGGCAAGGCTGATTTGAGGTAACGGCGAGGGGGAGACGTCTCGAACTCCAGCTTGTATCCCTGAGATACCTGTAGAGCCCAGAGATCCACCTGTAAGCGAACCCACTGGTCGCTGAAGTTCCGGAGACGGGCCCCCACCGCACCTGGCTCCACCTGTGGAGCCCCAGCGTCATGCGGTGGACTTAGTGGAAGCAGGGGAGGATATTTGTTCCTGGGAACTGGCTGTCTGGTGCAGCTTTTTCCCTCTACCCCTGCCTCTGGGCAGAAAGGACGCGCCTCTGACCCGCTTGCCTTTCTGAGGCCGAAAGGACTGTACTTGATAATACGGTGCTTTCTTAGGCTGTGAGGGGACCTGAGGTAAAAAGGTCGACTTCCCAGCTGTTGCTGTGGACACGAGGTCCGAGAGACCGTCCCCAAACAATTCCTCACCCTTATAAGGCAAAACTTCCATGTGCCTTTTAGAATCAGCATCACCTGTCCACTGCCGAGTCCATAATACTCTCCTGGCAGAAATGGACATTGCATTAATTCTAGATGCCAGCCGGCAAATGTCCCTCTGTGCATCTCTCATATATAAGACTACGTCTTTAATATGCTCTATAGTTAGCAAAATAGTGTCCCTGTCAAGGGAATCAATGTTATCTGACAGGGAATCAGACCATGCTGCTGCAGCACTACACATCCATGCTGAAGCAATAGCAGGTCTCAGTATAGTACCTGAGTGTGTATACACAGACTTCAGGATAGCCTCCTGCTTTCTATCTGCAGGCTCCTTTAAGGCGGCCATATCCTGAGACGGCAGTGCCACCTTTTTTGATAAGCGTGTGAGCGCTTTGTCCACCTTAGGGGATGTCTCCCAGCGTAACCTATCCGTTGGCGGTAAAAAGGGTACGCCATTAGTAACCGCTTAGAAATTACTAGTTTCTTATCTGGGGAACTCCACGCTTCTTCACACAATTCGTTTAACTCATCAGATGGGGGAAAAGTCACTGGCTGCTTTTTCTCCCCAAACATAATACCCTTTTTTGTGGTAATCGGGTTAATGTCAGAAATGTGCAACACATTTTTCATTGCCGTAATCATACATCGGATGGCCCTAGTGGATTGTATATTTGACTCATCCTCGTCGACACTGGAGTCAGACTCCGTGTCGACATCTGTGTCAGCCATCTGAGGTAGCGGGCGTTTTTGAGCCCCTGACGGCCTCTGAGATGCCTGGGCAGGCGCGGGCTGAGATGCCGGCTGTCCCAAAGCTGCGTCATCGAACCTTTTATGTAAGGAGTTGACACTGTCGGTTAATACCTTCCACATATCCATCCACTCTGGTGTCGACCCCGCAGGAGGTGACATCACATTTATCGGCACCTGCTCCGCCTCCACATAAGCCTCCTCATCAAACATGTCGACACAGCCGTACCGACACACCGCACACACACAGGGAATGCTCTGACTGAGGACAGGACCCCACAGGACTCCCCTGGGGAGACAGAGAGAGAGTATGCCAGCACACACCACAGCGCTATATAATCAGGGATTTACACTAACACAAAGTGATTTTTCCCTATAGCTGCTTTACATACACAGTTTGCGCCTAAATTAAGTGCCCCCCCCCCTCTCTTTTTTACCCTTTGAGCCTGGAAACTGCAGGGGAGAGCCTGGGGAGCTGTCTTCCAGCGGAGCTGTGAAGAGGATATGGCGCCAGTGTGCTGAGGGAGATAGCCCCGCCCCCTTATCGGCGGACTTCTCCCGCTCTTATAGTAATATTATGGCAGGGGATTTTTGCACATATATAGTTTTTTAGACTATATTATGTGCTGTTTGCCAATGTAAGGTACTCTAATTGCAGCCCAGGGCGCCCCCCCCCCCCCCCCCCCCCAGCGCCCTGCACCCATCAGTGACCGGAGTATGTGGTGTGCATAGGGAGCAATGGCGCACAGCTGCAGTGCTGTGCGCTACCTTAATGAAGACCGGAGTCTTCAGCCGCCGATTTCCAGGATGTTCTTCTTGCTTCTGGCTCTGCAAGGGGGACGGCGGCGCGGCTCCGGGACCGGACGACCGAGGCTGGGCCTGTGCTCGATCCCTCTGGAGCTAATGGTGTCCAGTAGCCTAGAAGCCCAAGCTAGCTGCAAGCAGGTAGGTTCGCTTCTCTCCCCCAAGTCCCTCGTAGCAGTGAGTCTGTTGCCAGCAGATCTCACTGAAAATAAAAAAACCTAACAAATACTTTCTTTACTAGAAGCTCAGGAGAGCCCCTAGTGTGCAACCAGCTCGAGCCGGGCACAGATTCTAACTGAGGTCTGGAGGAGGGGCATAGAGGGAGGAGCCAGTGCACACCAGATAGTACCTAATCTTTCTTTTAGAGTGCCCAGTCTCCTGCGGAGCCTGTCTATTCCCCATGGTCCTTACGGAGTACCCAGCATCCACTAGGACGTCAGAGAAAAATAAATATTTTTTTTTAGAAAAACACTAAGAAAAGATACAGTTAACAGTTGATATAAATACAATTCTAAAGAGAACATTGGCCTGTGTACACATGCCGCAGCATTATGGTAGAATGCTACATGCATTCTACAACTACATGCAGAACCCATTTAGAGGTCAAGTTATGTAAGGGTCAGTGATCATTTTACACTTTTGTTTACACAGAATGTGAAGTGTATTACACAGATATTGGCAAGATACATTCATCGCAGCAAATTATTTGATAACTAGACACAGTAAAACAATTTAATAGAAAGTCTATGTATGCTGCTGTAATTTTCATGTTACTTAAACACTTCATGTAATTTGTACAGACAAGGCTCCTGATAATAATATAGCCAGTGGCAGAGATCCGGAAATTTCAGCCCTCTCCATCTCATTTGTAAAATACAATCTAAGGTTCAAAAGAAGAAATACAGCCAAAGCTAGATATGCTCACTACTACATTTATAAAGAACAGTTTACCTTAGTGAGTTTCTCTATCTGTTTCTCCAGATCCAAAGTATTCACACTCGCAGAAACTTCTTCCTGCAATACAAACCCAATGAACAGATCAGAACAAACAGGGCCACAGTCAATCACCTGCTGGTTTATTATTACATACAAATGCAGTAGGGCATTATTTAATAATGATTTAGGTGAATGTTTTCCCTCCCCGTCACCATTGTGGAGTTTCACACTTGTGAAATTGTCACACGTTTATAGTGTTCATTACAGCACCCTGAACCTAATGAGTAAGGAGGCCATACTTTCATTTTGAAGGGCAAAATAACAGATGTGATCTATCGCTACATCACGTCTAAAATTTTGCCCTTTAAAATGAAAGCATGCCCTCCTGACTGATTAGGTGCAGGGTGCTGTAATGAACACTATTTATGTCACTCCTAATGCGATGTTTTATTTAAAAAACTTGCAGCCACATCTAATGGGTCATCTCCACTTATCAATATGCTCCAAGGTCCTGCAATTTCAGTACTGAATGCTACAAACTAACAGTGAGATTAGGAAGATGCAATCACACAGGTACTTGCATAATCAAGCAACCAGTTTTTAAGACATCCACCTAAACCAAATGCAAAGAGTGCCCAGGAAGCAGGTAAATAGCTCACTAATAGGACATCAACTAAAAATGTATTTTCTAAGAACAAAAAGTAATACATAAGGGGGAGTTTGTATAAAACGGAGTGGTTAATATGTGCGCTAAGGTTCTGCCCTTGTTTTATAACTTACCGTTTCCTCTGCAGAGGGTTTCAGCGAAACAGGCTCATCCCCAAGCAGAGCTTCATTCTCATCAGGGACACGTATACTGCGCCTCCTCCTGCTTTCCTCTGTGCTGCTAACCGGTGAGTCCTGTCTGCCCATTTTCTTCCCTAATGCAAACTTCAATCTGTGGGAAGATTCGGATGGTAGCATGTATGTTACTAATGAGAATTTGGTTTCAGTTTTAGGTCTCTATTGTACAAGTGTATTAATTTGTAGTAGGAATGAAAAATATATAGTATACAATCTATCAAGCTTTGTAAGACAGATATAAAAGGTACAAGAAAGAAAATAAGATTTTAATACCTACCGGTAAATACTTTCTCGTAGTCCATAAGGGATATTGGGGAAATCCAGTGTGATGGGGTATAGACGGGGTCCAAAGGAGCCAGTGCACTTTAAATTTCTTCAACTGGGTGTACTGGCTCCTTCCCTCTATGCCCCCTCCCACAGGCAGTTATAGGTAAAAACGTGCCCAAAGGAGAAAGGACATATATGAGAGAAGGAAATATGATAACAAAGAGTGGTGAGATTTACAAACCAGCACACCACTAACATACAACAACCAGCAACGGCTGGGAACAACAACTGCAACAGCTAACAACATAACAATAACCTGAAGAAAAGTCAACGCACTGAGGCAGGCGCCCAATATCCCTTCTGGACTACGAGAAAAGGATCTACCAGTAGGTATTAAAATACTATTTTCTCTAGCATCCATAAGGGATATTGGGGAAATCTAGTACGATGGGGACATACCAAAGCTTCCAGAACGGGCGGGAACGTATGGAGACTGCTGCAGCACCACCTGCCCAAACTGAGTATCCTCTTGGGCCAGGGTATCAAACTTGTAGAACTTCGCAAAGGTGTTCTTCCCAGACTGGGTAGCAGCTCGACAAAGTTGTAAGGCCAAGACTACGCGGGCATCCGCCCAGGAAGAACCCACTGATCTCGTAGAGTGCGCCTTCAGAGACTTAGGAACAGGTAAGGCTGCCGACACATAGGCCTGTTGAATAGTAAGCCTAATCCAACAAGCAATGGATTGCTTTGGAGCAGGACAACCCTTTTTCTGCGCATTATAGAGCACGAACAAAGAGTCCGTCTTTCTGATCCGAGCCGTTCTCTTGACATAAATGTTCAAGGCTCGAACAGCATCCAATGCACCAGAAACAGGTTTAAGAAAAACCCCTTGCCGCTTGATTTTAAAAATCGTTGGGGGGAGGGAAATTACTGTCGAACCCCAGCTTGTAGCCCTGAGAAACAAGATCTGACCCAGGTATCCTGGCAGGAAGTCACCAGACGCGGCTGAAGTGACGCAGTCGAGCTCCCACCTCTAGATCCCCTAGGGGTGGGTGGGCATCGTCATGCTGAAGCCTTAGTGGAAGAAAAACCGGTGGACTGTTCCTGAGAACTGGTGCTTGCAGGTTTTCTCGACTTTCCTCTGGTGCCTCCAGTCGCATTGGAGGCACCTCTGGTCTTAGATCGAAATCTGTGAGACCGAAAAGGACTGGACAGACGGGCCCGGATAGGAGCGCCTTGCCGGTGGGGCCCCAGAGGGGAGAAACGTGTATTTCCCCGCCGTAACTTTGGAAATCCAAATCAACCCCAAAAAGCCATTCCTCAGAAAAGGGGAGGGATTCCACACTACGTTTGGATTCTGAGTCTGCAATCCACTGACGCAACCACAAGGCCCTGCGCGCCGACACTGCCATGGCAGAAGTCCGATCATTAATGTTCCCCATCTCCTTGAGTGAATCACAGAGGAAAATGATCACTGACCCTTACATAACTTGTCCTGAATGTGTTTTAGGAGGGTCACCATAGTAACTAAGGGCATATCTACCGAGAGGCCCCCCTGAATTTGAGTGGCCCAGGAATGAATGGCATGGGTCATCCAGCAACCCGCAATGACCGGTCTTTGTGATATACCAGCTGCTGTGTATATAGACTTTAGGGTAGTTTCTATCTTCCTATCCCCAGGTTCCTTCATGGTAAAGGAGGCAACACCGCATTCTTAGACAGGCGAGAGACTGATACATCCACCCCAGGGGGTTCCTCTCAAAATTTTCTACCTTAAGGAGCAAATGGGAACGTGAGCAAAAACTTTTTGGACACTTGGAATTTTTTGTCTGGATTTTTCCAGGCTTGTTTGAATAGGTCATCTAACTATGTAGTGTCAAGGAAAGTGACATTAGGCTTGTTTTGTACAAAGAAAAACGACTGCTGTGACGCAGCGTACTCTAGAGGGAGCTTTAACACGTCCCTTATAGCCAGAATTAGGGGTTCAATACCCTGAGCAGAATCAGGATCCCCACTAAGAGGATCCAAGTCATCCCCATCCTCCTGTATAGCCTCATCTGTATCAGAGAGTAGAGCAGGTAACCCACGCTTCTGTGGACCTGCATAAGAGAGAGTGGAGGCTGTACATCTGCCCTAGCAGCTAAATCTGCAACAGCTTGTTGTAGTAGCGGAGTCTTCTGCACATTAGCAGTGAGCTGGGATGACATATCAGACATCATAGTTTTAAGAGACCCTAACCTGTGGGGCTCTGGACCCTCTCCACCAGCCCCTTCACTGATTTGTGAAGATTGACTGCATTGTTCACATGAAACAGAATCAGTAGATAATGGAGATAATCTGGTGTGACATACACTGCACAGTTTGTGTTTACCCATGTTTCACAGTTAGCACAAAAATAAGATTTTACTCACCGGTAAATCTATTTCTCGTAGTCCGTAGTGGATGCTGGGAACTCCGTAAGGACCATGGGGAATAGACGGGCTCCGCAGGAGACTGGGCACTCTAAAAGAAAGATTAGGTACTATCTGGTGTCCACTGGCTCCTCCCTCTATGCCCCTCCTCCAGACCTCAGTTAGGATACTGTGCCCGGAAGAGCTGACACAATAAGGAAGGATTTTTAATCCCGGGTAAGACTCATACCAGCCACACCAATCACACCGTATAACTCGTGATACTATACCCAGTTAACAGTATGAAATAAAACTGAGCCTCTCAACAGATGGCTCAACAATAACCCTTTAGTTAGGCAATAACTATATACAAGTATTGCAGACAATCCGCACTTGGGATGGGCGCCCAGCATCCACTACGGACTACGAGAAATAGATTTACCGGTGAGTAAAATCTTATTTTCTCTGACGTCCTAGTGGATGCTGGGAACTCCGTAAGGACCATGGGGATTATACCAAAGCTCCCAAACGGGCGGGAGAGTGCGGATGACTCTGCAGCACCGAATGAGAGAACTCAAGGTCCTCCTCAGCCAGGGTATCAAATTTGTAGAATTTAGCAAACGTGTTTGCCCCTGACCAAGTTGCAGCTCGGCAAAGTTGTAAAGCCGAGACCCCTCGGGCAGCCGCCCAAGATGAGCCCACTTTCCTCGTGGAATGGGCTGTTACTGATTTAGGATGCGGCAATCCAGCCGCAGAATGCACCAGCTGAATTGTGTTACAAATTCAGCGAGCAATAGTCTGCTTAGAAGCAGGAGCACCTATTTTATTGGGTGCCTACAGGATAAAAAACGAGTCAGTTTTCCTGACTCCAGCCGTCCTGGAAATATACATTTTTAAGGCCCTGACTACGTCCAGTAACTTGGAATCTTCCAAGTCCCTAGTAGCCGCAGGCACTACAATAGGTTGGTTCAAGTGAAAAGCTGATACCACCTTAGGGAGAAACTGGGGACGAGTCCTCAATTCTGCCCTATCCATATGGAAAATCAGATAAGGGCTTTTACATGACAAAGCCGCCAATTCTGACACACGCCTGGCCGAAGCCAAGGCCAATAACATGACCACTTTCCACGTGAGATATTTCAAATCCACAGTTTTAAGTGGCTCAAACCAATGTGATTTTAAGAAACTCAACACCACGTTGAGATCCCAAGGTGCCACAGAAGGCACAAAAAAGGGGCTGAATATGTAGCACTCCCTTTACAAATGTCTGAACTCCAGGCAGTGAAGCCAGTTCTTTCTGGAAGAAAATCGACAGAGCCGAAATCTGGACCTTAATGGAACCCAAATTTAGGCCCATAGTCACTCCTGACTGTAGGAAGTGCAGAAAACGACCCAGCTGAAATTCCTCTGTTGGGGCCTTCCTGGCCTCACACCACGCAACATATTTTCGCCAAATACGGTGATAATGGTTTGCGGTTACTTCTTTCCTGGCTTTTATCAGCGTAGGAATGACTTCCTCCGGAATGCCCTTTTGCTTTAGGATCCGGAATTCAACCGCCATGCCGTCCAACGCAGCCGCGGTAAGTCTTGGAACAGACAGGCCCCCTGCTGTAGCAGATCCTGTCTGAGCGGTAGAGGCCATGGGTCCTCTGATATTATTTCTTGAAGTTCTGGGTACCAAGCTCTTCTTGGCCCATCCGGAACCACGAGTATCGTTCTTACTCCTCGTTTTCTTATTATTCTCAGTACCTTTGGTATGAGAGGCAGAGGAGGGAATACATAAACCGACTGGTACACCCACGGTGTCACTAGAGCGTCCACAGCTATTGCCTGAGGGTCCCTTGACCTGGCGCAATATCTAGTTTTTTGTTTAGGCGGGACGCCATCATGTCCACCTGTGGCCTTTCCCAACGGTTTACCAACAGTTGGAAGACTTCTGGATGAAGTCCCCACTCTCCCGGGTGTCGGTCGTGTCTGCTGAGGAAGTCTGCTTCCCAGTTGTCCACTCCCGGAATGAACACTGCTGACAGTGCTAAGACGTGATTTTCCGCCCATCGGAGAATCCTTGTGGCTTCTGCCATCGCCATGCTGCTTCTTGTGCCGCCCTGTCGGTTTACATGGGCGACTGCTGTGATGTTGTCTGATTGGATCAGTACCGGCTGGTTTTGAAGCAGAGGCCTTGCCAGACTTAGGGCATTGTAAATGGCCCTCAGTTCCAGAATATTTATGTGTAGGGACGACTCCTGACTTGACCAAAGTCCTTGGAAATTTCTTCCCTGTGTGACTGCCCCCAGCCTCGAAGGCTAGCATCCGTGGTTACCAGGACCCAGTCCTGTATGCCGAATCTGCGGCCCTCTTGAAGATGAGCACTCTGCAGCCACCACAGTAGAGATACCCTGGTCCTTGGAGACAGGGTTATCAGCCGATGCATCTGAAGATGCGATTCCGACCACTTGTCCAAGAGGTCCCACTGAAAAGTTCTTGCATGGAACCTGCCGAATGGAATTTTGCTTCGTAAGAAGCTACCATTTTTCCCAGGACTCGTGTGCAGTGATGCACCGATACCTGTTTTGGTTTCAGGAGGTCTCTGACTAGAGATGACAGCTCCTTGGCTTTCTCCTGCGGGAGAAACACTTTTTTCTGTTCTGTGTCCAGAACCATCCCCAGGAACAGCAGGCGTGTGGTAGGAACCAGCTGTGACTTTGGAATGTATAGAATCCATCCGTGCTGTTGTAGCACTTCCCGAGATAGTGCTACTCCGACCAACAACTGCTCCATGGACCTCGCCTTTATAAGGAGATCGTCCAAGTACGGGATAATTAAAAACTCCCTTTTTTCGAAGGAGTATCATCATTTCTGCCATTACCTTGGTAAAGACCCTCGGTGCCGTGGACAGTCCAAACGGCAGTGTTTGGAATTGGTAATGGCAATCCTGTACCACAAATCTGAGGTACTCCTGGTGAGGATGGTAAATGGGGACATGTAGGTAAGCATCCTTGATGTCCAGGGATACCATGTAATCCCCCTCCTCCAGGCTTGCAATAACCGCCCTGAGCGATTCCATCTTGAACTTGAATTTTTTTTTTTGTATGTGTTCAAGGATTTCACATTTAAAATGGGTCTCACCGAACCGTCCGGTTTCGGTACCACAAACAGTGTGGAATAGTAACCCCGTCCTTGTTGAAGTAGGGGCACCTTGACTATCACCTGCTGGGAATACAGCTTGTGAATTGCCTCTAGCACAGCCTCCCTGCCTGAGGGAGTTGTCGGTAAGGCAGATTTGAGGAAAACGGCAGGGGGGAGACGCCTCGAATTCCAGCCTGTACCCCTGAGATACTACTTGAAGGATCCAGGGATCCACCTGTGAGCGAGCCCACTGATCGCTGAAATTTTTGAGGCGGCCCCCCACCGTACCTGGCTACGCCTGTGGAGCCCCCACGTCATGCGGTGGACTCAGAGGAAGCGGGGGAAGAATTTTGATTCTGGGAACTGGCTGACTGGTGCAGCTTTTTCCCTCTTCCCTCGTCTCTGTGCAGAAAGGAAGCGCCTTTGACCTGCTTGCTTTTCTGAAGCCGAAAGGACTGTACCTGATAATACAGTGCTTTCTTAGGCTGTGAGGAAACCTGAGGTAAAAAATTTTCTTCCCAGCTGTTGCTGTGGATACGAGGTCCCAGAGACCATCCCCAAACAATTCCTCACCCTTATAAGGCTCTATGTGCCTTTTAAAGTCAGCATCACCTGTCCAGTGTCGGGTCTCTAATACCCTCCTGACAGAATGGACATTGCATTAATTCTGGATGCCAGCCGGCAAAATATCCCTCTGTGCATCCCTCATATATAAGACGACGACTTATGTTCGCAAAATAGTATCCCTGTTTGACAGGGTTACAGACCACGCTGCAACAGCACTATCTGCAGGTCTCAGTCTAGTACCCGAGTGTGTAAATACAGACTTCAGGGGGCGTGGCTTGGCCGAGCATGGAGTAGGAAGCTAGGAGTTAGAGCTCCGTATATCCTGCCTTTTATATCCTGCTTTCCCCGCTAGTGGCTACCAATAACCCGGCTCAGACGTTGTGGCTTTTGACCCTGCTCACATTGAGGGGTCTGTGGGACGGTGTTTCTGCTCTGGGAAGCCGCTGGACGCATCGCGGCCTACACCGCTCGGCATCACTCCTTCCGCCCGGCGCCATCTTGGGAATCAGCGGCGGAGTCCGGAGCCGCGCTGGGACGGGGCTCCCTCCACTCGCACCATCTGCTGTTTTCGGCTGAACCGGAGATCGCTGTGTGCCCCTGTCTCCTTTCACCTTGCGTTTGGCGGACTGCAGGCCCCTCTGTGGCGGTGATAGCTGCTGGCGGTGCGGGGGTACATCTGCCTACACGGGCCGTCTCTCCTCACATCCCCTGCCTTTCTGCGCTGCTGATCGGAGCCTCCCAGCCTGCATTACTCTGCCTGCAGGGCTGCCTTGATACCTACAACTACCCTGCTCTACCCACATTGCTGGGTGACGTTTCCATATCTACACTACTCTCTGAGGGGGTCCACTCAAAAGCCTGCTGTTGATTATACTGCCTGACTGCTGACATTACAGATTTCCTTTCCCCTGCCTGGGTTTATTCAACTGCGTGAGACTCTGGAGTCCTGGGGATTTTACAACCTGTGGTGAGCACGTACTGTTTATTCTATATCATTGAATCTGCCCGTCTCCCCATCATGGTGCGTGGGGGCAGTGCTGCTGCTGCTACCGCTGCTGCTAAACTTGAAAAATATGCTAGAGGCTCTCAATCCTCCTCCCAACCCACCAGGGCTGCTGCTCCCCCATCCCCCTCTTCCCCTTCGGAATCACCACCTCGGGAAGACGACACGTCTCAGTCGACGCAGCAAATTCTCTTAGCCATATCCACATCCGAGCACAGAGTCATGGGTAAAATTGGCCAAGTACAGGTGGATATTACTTTAATCAGGCATGACATGCAAAAGATTCGTGAACGGGTGGGGGAGGCGGAACACCGTATCTCCGACCTAGAAGACGTCACCAATCCTCTCAAAGACACAGTTTCCAGCCTCACAACTCAGATGTCGGCAGTTAAGGCGAAGCTCTCCGATATTGAAGGAAGACTGCGTCGTAATAACGTTCGCTTTGTGGGCCTCCCGGAGAGAGTGGAGGGCTCCTCCCCAGAATCCTTCCTTGAAACATGGCTTCTCCGTCTATTTCAACGCGATGACTTTGGTCCTCAGTTCTCTGTGGAGAGGGCCCATCGATTGCCTGCCAGGGCTCCTCCCCCGGGCGCACCTGCACGCACTTTCATAGCCCGTTTTCTACATTACAGGGACCGGGATGCAGTCCTACGGCTGGCCCGTACACAGGGTCCTTTGAAATTTGACAACCATGATATTGCTGTCTACCCAGATTTTGCCGTGGAAGTCCAGAAGTCGCGTACGCAGTTCCTACAGGTCAAGAGAAAGCTTCGTGATCATCAAATTCAATATGCCATGTTATTTCCGGCACGGTTGAGGGTGGTGTATGATGGCTCCACACACTTCTTCAATACCCCTCAAGAGGCGGAGGCCTGGCTTGAGCGCAGACCCAGGCCCCCTATTTAGGGACTGGTTCTCCCTCAGAGGACGCATTGACTGCTGGGTTCTGTACTCCTTCTAGTCCTATAGCGGGAATGATCTTTATTTCTAGGAGCTGAATGCTAGGATATAGCCTTTTTGTAGAGGCATTAGTTGTCTCTACTCCCTAGGGTTGTTATAGGTTCTCAGCCTTAGTTCAGTTAACGGTTTTTTGGGGATCCAGGCGTGTCTAGTTTGGGATGGATATGCAGGGAGGGGGGGGTTTGGGTTGTTCTGGGTTTGTTCTTTTTTTTGTACATGTATTGTCTTATGTGTCACTGTGCTATTTTTTTTTCTCGAACTGTAATGTGTCCATGATTTCGTTTATGTATGCCTTCTGCTCTCCGTATGCTCCGCCTGTGTGCTGGCGGGGGGTCGTAGTGATCCCTTTGCTTCTCTCCCCTCTATGTTATGGGTTCCTCTCTTTTGCGCGCGTTGCTTGCCTTGGATTTTCTTCTTCCCCTCCCTCTCCGCATTTGCCCCTTGCCCTTTTTCTCCTCCTGTCCTTTCTCTTTTGTATCTATGGCTGCAGGGGTTGATGGGCTCCGCATACTCGGCTGGAATGTGAGGGGCCTGAATGACCGCATTAAGCGGGTGCTGGTTTTGTCTCAGGTGAGAAAATATAGGGCAGATATCATATGCCTTTCCGAAACGCATCTAGTTGGTACTAAAACCTTGGCTCTCAGGAAGCCCTGGGTGGGTCTCTCCTATCACTCCACCTTCTCTGCTAACTCCAGGGGGGTTTCAGCTTTGGTGCGGAAGTCGGTTAATTTCCACTTGGTTCATAGCCAAATTGACCAATATGGCAGATATGTATTTCTTAGGGCCTATGTTAACCGTACACTTTTACACATACTTGCTGTCTACGTCCCTCCCCCCTACAATGAGGTACTCAGGCAGGCGATGTCGTTTCTTGCTACTTCTCCCTCGGCTCCGGTCCTTTGCATCGGTGACTTCAATAATGTTTTGGATAAAGTCTTAGATAGATGGACTGAGCTTCCCCCTTCCCTACCCTCTGCCTCCCCGTCCCCCACTCCGTTCGCAAGGTTGATTTCCGAGCTTGGACTCCTGGATATTTGGAGGTTGAGACACCCTAATCAACTCCAATACTCCTGCCACTCGGCCAGCTTTCACTCGTTTTCGAGAATAGACTTGGCCCTCGTCTCCCCTGATCTCACTGCTAGAATACTGGATGCCCAGTACCTTCAGAGAGGAATCTCGGATCACTCACCTGTGCTGGTGGTCCTGGATTCTGTTCCTCCCCGTGGGGCTAAGCTCTGGAAGTTGAATCCCTTCTGGTTGACCTTGCTAACTGACCACGAGGCCTTGCTTAACGAATGGAGTGATTTTGGGGTTCATAATGCGTCCTGTTCTGATCCACTGGTTAAACATGACGCATTTAAAGCTTCACTAAGGGGCTCCTTCATACGACAAATAGCTAATGTCAAGAAATCTAGTAGAGAAGAGGAGATGCGCCTGGAGCTTGCCTGTTCCCAATCCGAATCTACTTACCTCACTACTAGGACCCTTGATGATCGGGCAAGTTGGGATTTGGCCAGGAAAGCCTGGTCTGACCACTTGCTTGATAAATCAAAGCGCAAATTACTTTTCTCCCAGCACGCCCTGTATTCACAATCGGACACGGGGGGTAGTTACTTGGCATTTCTGGCTAGGGGAGAGAGAACGGGGGGTTCCATTCAGCAGATCTGTGATACTCAGGGCGAAATGGTATATGCCACTCCTGAAATAGCCCAGGTCTTCCAGTCCTTTTATTCCTCGCTATATGCCTCTAGAGTCGCCTATACCCCCACTCAACTACAGCAATATCTTTCAGACATTACCCTGCCACAACTATCTCAACAATCTGTAGATATTTTGGATGCTAATATTACCCCAGAGGAAGTTGAGGCTGCTATTGCCTCCTTCCCTAACAAAAAGGCCCCGGGTAGCGACGGTATACCGGTTGAAGTTTATAAACAATATCGTGCATACTTTGTCCCCTATCTTTTGACTCTCTTTAATACATTGCTGGAGGGCGCTCGTCTACCTCCCTCTATGTCTGAAGCTATTATCGTGGTGATCCTTAAACCGGGTAAAGACCCTACGGCCCCGGAATCCTACCGCCCGATCTCATTGCTACCTACTGATGTCAAAATTTTGGCCAAAATTCTGGCACTTAGACTCAATAGTGTTATCACTTCGATCATACATGATGATCAGACAGGATTTATGCCAGGCAAGTCCACCCTCCAAAAATTGAGGCGACTGTTCTGTCACCTGCAGATGGGGGACCGCCCCGAGTCGGAGGCTGTGGTAGTTTCCTTGGATGCTGCCAAGGCCTTCGACTCTGTGGAGTGGGTGTATTTGTGGGAAGTACTTAGACGGTTTGCTTTTGGCCCCAAATTCATACGCTGGGTACAATTACTCTATTCCTCCCCCGTGGCTCGGATATCTGTCAATGGCTATGTGACCTCCCCGTTTGCCTTGTCCCGTGGTACCAGACAGGGCTGCCCACTCTCCCCTGCCCTTTTTGCCCTGGCTGTAGAGCCATTGGCATGTTTCATCAGAGCGTCCCCTGATGTTAGGGGCATCACCATTGACGGACATGAGGATGTCATTGCATTATATGCCGATGACATGCTCTTGTTCCTCAGAGACCCTGATGCTTCCCTGACCTCCCTTCTGGGTATTGTTGATACATTTGGTCTCTACTCCGGCCTGACTATCAACTGGAATAAGTCTAATGTCTTTCCCATCTCTGGTATTCTTCCTGACCCGTTGCCAGATGTGTCCTCCTTGACCTGGACCCTTCGCTTTCAGTATCTTGGTGTCTGGATCACTCCTAATGTTAAGTCTTTTGTACACCAAAACATTGACCAGGTCACGATGGATCTGAAGCGACGGGTTCATGTATGGAAGAAGCTTCCCCTTACTGTCACGGGTCGCATTAACCTTATTAAGATGGTGATGCAACCGAAGTATCTTTATTTATTGCAGCACTCTCCTACTTATATCCCCAAGAAAATATTCACTAATATTGATAGTGTACTTTCCTCCTTTGTTTGGGGCGACAAAACGCCTAGGGTTGCCCTGAGAGCTCTGGTTAAGGCTAAATCGGATGGAGGCTTGGGCTTTCCCAATCTCCGGGCTTATTATATAGCTGCTCAGCTTGCACACCTGTCTAATTGGATTCTCAACAGGGATAGTCTCACATTTGAGAGATTCTTTGCCGAGTGTGTGGGGTCTCATTTCTCCCCTCTCCAGTTTCTTCTTTCTGCCTCTTCTACTGCTGGTCTTCCTCCTTTGCTACGACAATCGCTACTTGTGTGGCGTCAGGCTCACTCCTATTACTCATGGCAGGGCACAGACTCTGACACGCCACTCTGGTTCAATCCAAGATATAGGGAGTTGTTGCAACTCTCACAGGACAACATATGGATTGGGGCAGGCCTTACCACAGTCTTGCAACTATTTGATAACGGTGTTCTCAAGTCTTTCGCACAACTGAAGGAGGAGCTTGAAATATCCAATAGATCCTTTTATCGCTATCTACAGCTCCGCCACGCGGTGCAGGCACAGTTTGGGGCCTCACCCCCGCCCATTTCTGACTCCCCGATTAAAGATATGGTTAGGAATTTAGGTGCAAGACACCAAGTTTCCATTCTATATAGTAGTCTGAATGCACACATCTGTCCGAATATATTTGATCAACTTAAACTCAAATGGGAACAAGACATTGGCCCAATTGCAGATGACCAATGGCTACAGGTGTTGAGCTCACTTAAATACTCCACTCAGTGTATCAAATATCAGCAGGTTTATTTTTATGTTCTGCATAGGACATACAGAACTCCAGTTTCTATGTATAAAGCAGGCCTACGGCCTGATAGTACCTGCCCCAGATGTGGTGCCCCTGAATCTACTTTTTGGCACCTATTATGGCTGTGCCCCACTGTGTATGCCTTTTGGGCAGCAGTTTGGGCGGACGTTCTGCTCACTGAACCTACGCTCCCCCCCCTCTCTCCTACTATATGTATGTTTGCGCTAGACTTAGAGGAATCCTACTGCCCTGCACTATACAAATATGTTCTTTGCCTGACTACCTTAGCTAAGGTGATTATAGCGCGTAACTGGTTTGCTACCTCTTCCCCCAGTGTGTACAACTGGCGAGCCCTAGTAAATGAGGTGTCAGGACACGAGAGGTTTACACATAGATCTAGAGGGACCCTACCCCATTACTTTAGCAAGTGGGATAGGTGGAATACCTCCCGTCTGGCTACAACTGGAGCAATATTCTCTGACTGATTGAGGCTTCGTATTTGAATTTACAATGTTGCCGTGACGCTTATTCCATGTGACACTGTGACACAGATGGTATTAATTACTGTATTTTTTCTGCAATGTGTGTTTTTTTTTTTTTTTTTCTTTTTTCTTTCTCTTCTCTTTTTTTCTCCCTCTGTTTTGATTGTTGTTCTGGTTTTGTTCTGCATTTAATGTTGTTGTTTTTTTTTTTTTTACCTTGTCCCTGTGCAAAACTCTAATAAAAAATTACACAAGTAAAAAAAAAAAAAAATACAGACTTCAGGATAGCCTCCTGCTTTTTATCAGCAGGTACCTTCAAAGTGGCCGTATCCTAAGACGGCAGTGCCACCTTTTTTGACAAACGTGTGAGCGCCTTATCCACCCTAGGGGAAATCTCCCAGCGTAACTTATCCTCTGGCGGGAAAAGGTACGCCATCAGTAACTTTTTAGAAATTACCAGTTTCTTATCGGGGGAACCCACGCTTTTTCACACTTCATTCACTCATTTGATGGGGGAACAAAACACTGCCTGCTTTTTCTCCCCAAACATAAAACCCTTTTTTAGTGGTACTTGGGTTAATGTCAGAAATGTGTAACACATTTTTTATTGCCGGAATCATGTAACGGATGTTCCTAGTGGATTGTGTATATGTCTCAACCTCGTCGACACTGGAGTCAGACTCCGTGTCGACATCTGTGTCTGCCATCTGAGGGAGCGGGCGTTTTTGAGCCCCTGATGGCCTTTGAGACGCCTGGGCAGGCGCGGGCTGAGAAGCCGGCTGTCCCATAGCTGTTACGTCATCCAGCCTTTTATGTAAGGAGTTGACACTGTCGGTTAATACCTTCCACCTATCTATCCACTCTGGTGTCGGCCCACAGGGGGCGACATCCCATTTATCGGCATCTGCTCCGCCTCCACATAAGCCTCCTCATCAAACATGTCGACACAGCCGTACCGACACACCGCACACACACAGGGAATGCTCTGACTGAGGACAGGACCCCACACAGCCCTTTGGGGAGACAGAGAGAGAGTATGCCAGCACACACCAGAGCGCTATATAATGTAGGGATAAACACTATCACTGAGTGAATTTTCCCCAATAGCTGCTTGCATAAACAATATTGCGCCTAAATTTAGTGCCCCCCCTCTCTTTTTAACCCTTTGAGCCTGAAAACTACAGGGGAGAGCCTGGGGAGCTGTCTTCCAGCTACACTGTGAAGAGAAAATGGCGCCAGTGTGCCGAGGGAGATAGCTCCGCCCCTTTTTCGCGGACTTTTCTTCCGCTTTTTTATGGATTCTGGCAGGGGTAATTATCACATATATAGCCTCTGGGGCTATATATTGTGATTATTTTGCCAGCCAAGGTGTTTTTATTGCTGCTCAGGGCGCCCCCCCCCAGCGCCCTGCACCCTCAGTGACCGGAGTGTGAAGTGTGTATGAGGAGCAATGGCGCACAAGCTGCAGTGCTGTGCGCTACCTTGGTGAAGACTGAAGTCTTCTGCCGCCGATTTTCCGGACCATCTTCATGCTTCTGGCTCTGTAATGGGGGACGGCGGCGCGGCTCCGGGAACGAACACCAAGGACGGGTCCTGCGGTCGATCCCTCTGGAGCTAATGGTGTCCAGTAGCCTAAGAAGCCCAAGCTAGCTGCAAGCAGGTAGGTTCGCTTCTTCTCCCCTTAGTCCCTCGTTGCAGTGAGCCTGTTGCCAGCAGGTCTCACTGTAAAATAAAAAACCTAACATATACTTTCTTTCTAGGAGCTCAGGAGAGCCCCTAGTGTGCATCCAGCTCGGCCGGGTACAGAAATCTAACTGAGGTCTGGAGGAGGGGCATAGAGGGAGGAGCCAGTGCACACCAGATAGTACCTAATCTTTCTTTTAGAGTGCCCAGTCTCCTGCGGAGCCCGTCTATTCCCCATGGTCCTTACGGAGTTCCCAGCATCCACTAGGACGTCAGAGAAAACATACAGACAGACAGTGATACTGCAAGTCTGCCCTACTGAATATGAGAGGAGAGAGAGAGAGAGAGAGAGAGAGAGAGAGAGAGAGAGAGAGAGAGAGGACACCAGCACACCCTGAGCTGCACAGCCCCAGTGAGGCTGTCAGCTCCCTATAATACTGTAAACACTAACAGTTTCTATCCTAAATAGGATGTATATAGTGTACACAAGCGTATCTCCCCCTTTGCTACACCCTGTACCAGATATCCAGCATGGCTGAGGATCAGAAAGCACTGTGTGTGCTGTCTGTGGCTGCAGTAAGCAGAGGAAGGCGATAAAACGCCTCAGGTCCCGCTCGGAGTTAGCTCCGCCCCGTCCAATGGCGCCAGAGATACCTAATATTATTGTACTGGCAAAGTCTCAGTTTTAGCTCAAAACCTCACAACAAGTGTTAGTCAAGCGTTTGTGCCAGTTTCCACACGGGGGATCTTAGCGGGACCCCCTTCCCCCGGGAGGGTCCCGTACACCGCACCCATGGGTCAGCTGCACTTTGAACCGGAAGACCCCCTCCCTAGCGGGGCCACCGGTTTGTACTTGCCACCGATGTCACCTTCAGGCAGCGTTAGGGTCGTGCGGCGTGCTGCAGCAGCCAAGGCGCAACAACCATCCTGCAGTACGGTGGTCCTGCAGCGGGGAAGCGGCTCTGCACCTTGTAAGGCCGGTGACCCCCCCCCCCCCCCATAACTCCCACGGTGCAAGTATGCGGTTGCCAAGACAGCATACCGAAAATAACAAACAAAAAACAAGGAAATTGAAGAAACTCTCTGGAGCTCAGAGAAGTGCATCCTCTCCTGAGGGCACTTTTTTCTAAACTGCCCGTGGGGCGGGGGGGGGGGGGGGGGGCTGCATAGACGGAAGTAGCCAGCACACCCAGTTGAAGAAATTTGAAATGCACTGGCTCCTTTGTACTAGATTTCCCCCAATACCCTTATGGATGCTAGAGAAATAAACAGATACAATGTATTCATAGACTTCTTTACTAGCCTGGGGGTGAGGTAGGTAGGTAGGTGTGGGGGGGGGGGGGGGGGGGGGGGGGGGGGGTGTGTGTGTGTGTGTGTGTGTGTGTGTGTGTGTGTGTGTGTGTGTGTGTGTGTGTGTGTGTGTGTGTGTGTGTGTGTGTGTGTGTGTGTGTGTGTGTGTGTGTGTGTGTGTGTGTGTGTGTGTGTGTGTGTGTGTGTGTGTGTGTGTGTGTGTGTGTGTGTGTGTCCAATGATAACAAATTAATGAGGGGGAAGGGGGTAGCAGGATGACAACACACGTTATATAGAGAAACAGATGACCAAACAGAAAACATGAGACCCTTGCTTGTGTATTACCTTCGGATTTTACCCTCGATTATCCACTTGTTTTTTCTGTAGTTAGACATGTTCTCCAGAGTTTTATCAATTTCACTACATAAATAAACACATAAGATTTTACATTATGGTAACAACACAAACATTTCCCTGCACCTACTGCCCCTCCTGTACAGCATTACTATATTATTAGACTGACAACAGGGAAGAAGCAATCACAATCAGCTCTACTTTGCAAACATTGTCAGATTAACTAGTTAAACTAATCTACTGTATCAAAACCAATCTCTTACCTAATAATGAGAGTACTGGCATTCAGCTCATTAACAAGAAACGCAATCCCTGCAGCTTTTGTGTGCGGAGGATGAGCCTGAAACGGGTGAGTGCGGAGGCTATCGCATAGCTCAAGATCGCCACCATGTGCTTCAAGGAAGATACGCAGAACTTCAGAAACATTTTCCCTGGTTAGATTGAGTTCTGAAACTTTTTCCCCTAAGATTTTCAAAGACTAATAGGTGAAAGAAAGCAAAAGAAAAGAAAGCAATACATGTAAGTCAATAGGACTGTATGAAATTTAAAGAGACTGTTCTATATCTGTAGCTAGAGTAGTTTCTGTTCCTTTAAGATACCTGGCAATATGGTGGAAGCCCGGGATCGAACAGTGCAACGCGCAGTAGTTTCATCAACAGGTTTTGCACCTCACCCAAGCTGTCACCTACATTAAAGAGCCCCTCTTGTAGTGTACTGAGGCTGGGTATGTCCTTAGCTTCATCCAAGCCAAACACTTTGCCATATGTTTGTAGAAACTCCACAATGGTCAAGCAGTGAGAGAAGGCACTACTGGGTAACACTAATCCTGGCACACGTGGAAAATCTGGTAATGGCTGAAACAAAAATAATGGTTCAAAATGTTATTATCTTTGTCCGCTAATAAGTAGATAACCTTACAAATACACATAAAAACCCATCCAAATTTGAGTGTGCTCTAAAATTAAATTCTTGGTCGCATTTACCACCCCTCAATCATACCTGATGATCAGGCAAACACATGTCTTCTGTGGGTTTCTTCAGTTCCTCCAACATAAACAGTTGGCGCTTGCGTTCCTCTAGCCGGCGCTGTTGTGCAACTTGCCTCCTGTCTGGCTTTCTCTCCTGTACAGGGGGAGTAGCCTTTTCCTTTGCCCTTCTCTTTACTTTCTTCTTCTCAGCAATCTGCTCGGCCTCCTTCATCTTCTGCTCCCTTTCTTCCCTCTCTCTCTCTTTCTTTTCCCTTAACTAACCGAAATATCATGTATTAGTTTCAGTGTAAATCAACTAATGTAAAAAAAAAAAAAAAAAGGCACGTTGATCTCTTACCACAAAACATATAGCAAAAATAACACAAATATCTGATTTCATCATCCATCAGTATATTTACAATTAGCATCTCTCTGTGGCTGCAGGACCAGGACAGAGTTACTACATCCTACTGGCACTGGTAACAATACGTACTTTTAGTTTCTTTGCTGCTTCTTGTTTGGCTTCCTGACTTCTGGCCTTAAGAAGAAATGAGACAAGTTTTCTATTAACACCCATAGAAGGAACAATCCATGTGCTTTATGCATGAGACTGGATGGAGTTTGCAGAAGATTTTAATTTATAGCAAAAATCACATAGCCCATTGCTTACTATTGCTTTGAAATACAAACAGTCTGTGAAATCATCTCGGATTTTTGTGGTAGCAAATCAAAGCGTCATAGTCTACATCCTACATCATTACCTCTAATTATCTCAGCCTGGATCTATGAACCTTGAAAAGGTTTACCAGATCTAGCTGCAAGAATAAAGAATATTGGAACATAACATAACAGTAATGTCAGCACCGGTGGCTGTGCACTCCTGAACGGAGCAACAATTTAATTGCTCCGTCAGGCGCCATCTAGTGGCCGCCGGCACACAAAACACTTAAATTCCTCCCACAGAGTTGAGGAGTAGCGTTAGCCTTTTTATTATACAGAATAAAGAACATGGCTTAACAGATGCACGTATAAATTGTTGTGTTAACATTAATGAGTAAACTTTATGGATGTCAACACCTTTCCAAATATAAAGGCCTGTATTTTTTAGAAAAAACATAAAAGCATTTAATGTGAAGTACAAAACTTTCATAGCCACACGCATTGCAGATACAAGAACAAAGTAAAAAAAAATAAGAATTTACTTACCGATAATTCTATTTCTCGGAGTCCGTAGTGGATGCTGGGGTTCCTGAAAGGACCATGGGGAATAGCGGCTCCGCAGGAGACAGGGCACAAAAAGTAAAGCTTTAGGATCAGGTGGTGTGCACTGGCTCCTCCCCCTATGACCCTCCTCCAAGCCTCAGTTAGGATACTGTGCCCGGACGAGCGTACACAATAAGGAAGGATTTATGAATCCCGGGTAAGACTCATACCAGCCACACCAATCACACTGTACAACCTGTGATCTGAACCCAGTTAACAGTATGATAACAGCGGAGCCTCTGAAAGATGGCTCACAACAATAATAACCCGATTTTTGAAACTATGTACAAGTATTGCAGATAATCCGCACTTGGGATGGGCGCCCAGCATCCACTACGGACTCCGAGAAATAGAATTATCGGTAAGTAAATTCTTATTTTCTCTATCGTCCTAGTGGATGCTGGGGTTCCTGAAAGGACCATGGGGATTATACCAAAGCTCCCAAACGGGCGGGAGAGTGCGGATGACTCTGCAGCACCGAATGAGAGAACTCCAGGTCCTCCTTAGCCAGGTTATCAAATTTGTAGGATTTTACAAACGTGTTTGCCCCTGACTAAATAGCCGCTCTGCAAAGTTGTAAAGCCGAGACCCCTTGGGCAGCCGCCCAAGATGAGCCCACCTTCCTTGTGGAATGGGCATTTACATATTTTGGCTGTGGCAGGCCTGCCACAGAATGTGCAAGCTGAATTGTATTACACATCCAACTAGCAAAAGTCTGCTTAGAAGCAAGAGCACCCAGTTTGTTGGGTGCATACAGGATAACAGCAAGTCAGTTTTCCTGACTCCAGCCGTCCTGGAACCTATATTTTCAGGGCCCTGACCACATCTAGCAACTTGGAGTCCTCCAAGTCCCTAGTAGGCGCAAGACACCACAATAAGCTGGTTCAGGTGAAACACTGACACCACCTTAGGGAGAGAACTGGGGACGAGTCCGCAGCTCTGCCCTGTCCGAATGGACAAACAGATATGGGCTTTTTTGAGAAAAAAACCACCAATTTGACACTCGCCTGGTCCAGGCCAGGTCCAAGAGCATGTTCACTTTTCATGTGAGATGCTTCAAATCCACAGATTTGACTGGTTTTAAACCAATGTGTTTTGAGGAATCCCAGAACTACGTTGAGATCCCACAGTGCCACTGGAGGCACAAAAGGGGGTTGTATATGCAATACTCCCTTGACAAACTTCTGGACTTCAGGAACTGAAGCCAATTCTTTCTGGAAGAAAAATCGACAGGGCCGAAATTTGAACCTTAATGGACCCCAATTTGAGGCCCATAGACACTCCTGTTTGCAGGAAATGCAGGAATCGACCGAGTTGAAATTTCTTCGTGGGGCCTTCCTGGCCTCACACCACGCAACATATTTTCGCCACATGTGGTGATAATGTTGTGCGGTCACCTCCTTTCTGGCTTTGACCAGGGTAGGAATGACCTCTTCCTGAATGCCTTTTCCCTTAGGATCCGGCGTTCCACCGCCATGCCGTCAAACGCAGCTGCGGTAAGTCTTGGAACAGACATGGTACTTGCTGAAACAAGTCCCTTCTTAGCGGCAGAGGCCATAAGTCCTCTGTGAGCATCTCTTGAAGTTCCGGGTACCAAGTCCTTCTTGGCCAATCCGGAGCCATGAGTATAGTTCTTACTCCTCTACGTCTTATAATTCTCAGTACCTTAGGTATGAAAAGCAGAGGATGGAACACATACACCGACTGGTACACCCACGGTGTTACCAGAACGTCCACAGCTATTGCCTGAGGGTCTCTTAACCTGGCGCAATACCTGTCCCGTTTTTTGTTCAGACGGGACGCCATCATGTCCACCTTTGGTAATTCCCAACGGTTTACAATCATGTGGAAAACTTCCCCATGAAGTTCCCACTCTGCCGGGTGGAGGTCGTGCCTACTGAGGAAGTCTGCTTCCCAGTTTCCATTCCCGGAATGAAACACTGCTGACAGTGCTATCACATGATTTTCCGCCCAGCGAAAAGTCCTTGCAGTTTTTGCCACTGCCCTCCTGCTTCTTGTGCCGCCCTGTCTATTTACGTGGGCGACTGCCGTGATGTTTTATCCCACTGGATCAATACCGGCTGACCTTGAAGCAGAGGTCTTGCTAAGCTTAGAGCATTATAAATTTACCCTTAGCTATATTTATGTGGAGAAAAGTCTCCAGACTTGATCACACTCCCTGGAAATTTTTTCCTTGTGTGACTGCTCCCCAGCCTCTCGGGCTGGCCTCCGTGGTCACCAACATCCAAAACTGAATGCCGAATCTGCGGCCCTCTAGAAGATGAGCACTCTGTAACCACCACAGGAGAGACACCCTTGTCCTTGGATATAGGGTTATCCGCTGATGCATCTGAAGATGCGATCCGGACCATTTGTCCAGCAGATCCCACTGAAAAGTTCTTGCATGAAATCTGCCGACTGGAATTGCTTCGAAGGAAGTCACCATTTTTTTACCATGGCCCTTGTGCAATGATGCACTGATTTTAGGAGGTTCCTGACTAGCTCGGATAACTCCCTGGCTTTCTCTTCCGGGAGAAACACCTTTTTCTGGACTGTGTCCAGAATCATCCCTAAGCACAGGAGACTTGTTGTCGGGATCAGCTGCGATTTTGGAATATTTAGAATCCACCCCTGCTGTTGTAACAGTATCCGAGATAGTGCTACTCCGACCTCCAACTGTTCCCTGGACTTTGCCCTCATCAGGAGATCGTCCAAGTAAGGGATAATTAAGACGCCTTTTCTTCGAAGAAGAACCATCATTTCGGCCATTACCTTGGTAAAGACCCGGGGTGCCGTGGACAATCCAAACGGCAGCGTCTGAAACTGATAGTGACAGTTCTGTACCACGAACCTGAGGTACCCTTAGTGATAAGGGCAAATTTGGGACATGGAGGTAAGCATCCCTGATGTCTCGGGACACCATATAGTCCCTTTCTTCCCGGTTCGTTATCACTGCTCTGAGTGACTCCATCTTGATTTGAACCTTTGTAAGTGTTCAAATTTTTTTAGATTTAGAATAGGTCTCACCTAGCCTTCTGGCTTCAGTACCACAATATAGTGTGGAATAATACCCCTTTTCTTGTTGTAGGAGGGGTAATTTAATTATCACCTGCTGGGAATACAGCTCGTGAATTGTTTCCCATACTGCCTCCTTGTCGGAGGGAGACCTTGGTAAAGCAGACTTCAGGAGCCTGCGCAGGGGAAACGTCTCGACATTCCAATCTGTACCCCTGGGATACTACTTGTAGGATCCAGGGGTCCTCAGTGATCGCGCTGAGACCAAAAAAAAGTGGGTCCCAGGGACCCCTCACTTTTAAAAATTGGGGTCCTACCTGTCCTTTTCTGGGTCCCATCGGAATGAAGGTTTTAATTAGTCTTATTAATGATTCAAATATAAGAACACAAACTTGATTTGGACACTACAAAAGGGGTGCAAGGGGGAGGATGGGGTAACGATGCTGCTGGGCTGTGTAGCATACAGGACACCCCGCACTTTAGATGTAATTAGACATTTTGGTGACCTTGTGGCAGTAAGAGAATTGGTTCTCCCGCACCGACACTGAAAACTGCGACAGTGCGCGCCGAAGTCGCGCTGGAATTTTTTAGGGTGTAGCTTCGTGGGGAAGGGGCGTGGTCACATAATAGTACCAATTCACATTATTCCACACAGTAGTGCTGCTTATACACATTGCACCAGGTAGAACCTCCTATACACACTGAGCCAAGGAGAGCACGTTATACACATTGCGCCAGGCAGAGCACGTTATACACATTGCGCCACACGTTGCACCAGGTAGAGCACGTTATACACACTGCACCAGGTAGAGCACGTTATACACATTGCGCCACACATTGCACCAGGTAGAGCACGTTATACATATTGCGCCAGGTAGGGCACGTTCTACACATTGCGCCAGGCAAAGCACGTTATGCACATTGCGCCAGGCAGAGCACATTATGCACATTGCGCCAGGCAGAGCACGTTATTCACATTGCGCCAGGCAGAGCACGTTATTCACATTGCGCCAGGCAGAGCACGTTATTCACATTGCGCCAGGTAGAGCACGTTATACACATCGCGCCAGGCAGAGCACGTTATTCACATTGCGCCAGGCAGAGCACGTTATGCACATTGCGCCAGGCAGACCACGTTATGCACATTGCGCCAGGTAGAGCACTTAACAATTATATGATTAAAAAACAGGACAACATTATTAAATAAATTTTCTATATGTAATGGGTTTATGGTGCCGCTATAATAGGAGCCCCAGACTGGATTTAGACACTACAAGTGTGTTGTGGGGGAGGGAGGGTGACAATGCTGCTGGGCTGTTATCATATCGGAAGTATGCATTCAGGATCCTGGCTGTCGGGATCCCTGCAGCGTAATACCGATGCCGGAATCCTGACAGCCGCCACAATACCAACGCTGGCATCCCGAGGAGATCAGGATCCCGGCAACGATATCCTGACAGTCAGGATCCTGAAGGGAAGTATGCACTGCCGCCACTGTTTTAGCGTGCGGGTGGGAAGGGGGGGGGGGTTAGGATATGGTGCTTGGGGAGGGTTGGGGTTAGGCTGCAAAGGGGGGGGGTATAAGTGTTAGGCACTAAGGGGGTGGGTTAGGTTTAGGCTGCGGGAAACGGAGGGTTAGTGGTGGGAGGTTAGGGTACCCTCTGCACTCGTCACTCTTGTCGGCTTTGCTGCGATCGGGATGCTGGTGTCGGTATACTAAATGCCAACATCCTGACCGATGACTTCGGACACTTGGTACAACCAATGGATTTGAGTCATCCTGCCTGTAATTTATGTGCTGACTGATCAACTTCAGTGACACTCACTGTGCTGGCTGCCTTTACAGTAACCAGCGGCAACCAGCAGTAACCAACAGCAACCAGCAGTAACCAAGAAAGGCAGCCAGAACAGTGAGTGTCACTGAAGTTGATCAGTCAGCACATAAATTACAGGCAGCATGACTCGAATCCAGTGGTTGTATCAAGGGTCCTGTATGCTGCAGAGACCAGCAGCACTGTCACCCTCTCGTCTCACCCCCACTCCATACCACAAAAATGTTGCCTTTAACACCTGCAGCCCCCATCTCCACCATCCCACCGATATGAACAGCCCCCCAGCCGCCACTGCAAGTCCAGCTCACCCTTCCGCACCGCACGCACAGTCCGCGGTCACCGGCGTTCAACTTCCCCGCAGCACAGTGTGTAGTGCGCCGCAGAGCCGTCCTTGCTCTGTCCGGCTCCCGTGAAGCTGCAGCGGGTGATCGGCAGGAAGGGGGGGGGGGGGGGGAGTCGTCCTCACTGTCTGTCCGGCTCCCTTGAAGCTCCAGCGGGTGATCGGCGGGAAGGGGGGGGCGACCTCATTCTCTTTCTAGCTCCCTTCAAGCTGCAGCAGGTGATCGGGGGGGGGGGGGGGGGGGGGGAGGAGAGAAGCCGTCCTCACTCTCTGTCCGGGGGGAAGGGGGGGGGGGGGGGGGGGGGGGGCGCGGCCGGCGCCGCCACAAGAGGACTTAAACAAGATGACCAGCTTCAGCGGAGCGCGTCCCCGGGGACCCACACAGTTTAGAAAAGTGAGTCCCCGGACCACAGATCAGGGTAAAATACGCGCTATAGCGCGTATTTGCGAACACTGGTCCTGTACGGTCTCAGCGTCATGCTGAGAGCTTGTCAGAAGCGGTGGAACGCTTCTGTTCCTGGGAATGGGCTGCCTGCTGCAGTCTTCTTCCCTTTCCTCTATCCCTGGGCAGATATGACTCTTATAGGGACGAAAGGACTGA
The DNA here is from genome assembly GCF_028390025.1 of Pseudophryne corroboree. Classification (NCBI taxonomy): domain Eukaryota; kingdom Metazoa; phylum Chordata; class Amphibia; order Anura; family Myobatrachidae; genus Pseudophryne; species Pseudophryne corroboree. Next base: position 238,670,124 of record NC_086445.1, on the reverse strand, counting down.
AGCTGAAAAGACGGTGTCTTTTTCTGCAGAGATGTGACTTAGGGTAAAAACGGTGGATTTTCCAGCAGTTGCCGTGGCCACCAGGTCCGATGGACCGACCCCAAATAACTCCTCTTCCTTTATACGGCAATACACCTTTGTGCCGTTTGGAATCTGCATCACCTGACCACTGTCGTGTCCATAAACATCTTCTGGCAGATATGGACATCGCACTTACTCTTGATGCCAGAGTGCAAATATCCCTCTGTGCATCTCGCATATATAGAAATGCATCCTTTAAATGCTCTATAGTCAATAAAATACTGTCCCTGTCAAGGGTATCAATATTTTTAGTCAGGGAATCCGACCAAGCCACCCCAGCTCTGCACATCCAGGCTGAGGCGATCGCTGGTCGCAGTATAACACCAGTATGTGTGTATATACTTTTTATGATATTTTCCAGCCTCCTGTCAGCTGGCTCCTTGAGGACGGCCCTATCTATAGACGGTACCGCCACTTGTTCTGATAAGCGTGTGAGCGCCTTATCCACCCTAAGGGGTGTTTCCCAACGCGCCCTAACTTCTGTCGGGAAAGGGTATACCGCCCATATTTTCTATCGGGGGGAACCCACGCATCATCACACACTTCATTTAATTTATCTGATTCAGGAAAAACTACGGTAGTTTTTTCACATCCCACATAATACCCTCTTTTGTGGTACTTGTAGTATCAGAAATATGTAACACCTCCTTCATTGCCCTTAACGTGTGGCCCTAATAAGGAATACGTTTGTTTATTCACCGTCGACACTGGATTCAGTGTCCCTGTCCGTGTCTGTGTCGACCGACTAAAGTAAACGGGCGTTTTAAAACCCCTGACGGTGTTTTTGAGACGTCTGGACCGGTACTAATTGTTTGTCGGCCGTCTCATGTCGTCAACCGACCTTGCCGCGTGTTGACATTATCACGTAATTCCCTAAATAAGCCATCCATTCCGGTGTCGACTCCCTAGAGAGTGACATCACCATTACAGGCAATTGCTCCGCCTCCTCACCAACATCGTCCTCATACATGTCGACACACACGTACCGACACTCAGCACACACACAGGGAATGCTCTGATAGAGGACAGGACCTACTAGCCCTTTGGAGAGACAGAGGGAGAGTTTGCCAGCACACACCAAAACCGCTATAATTATATAGGGACAACCTTATATAAGTGTTTTCCCTTATAGCATCTTTTTTATATATTTTTAACGCCAAATTAGTGCCCCCCCTCTCTGTTTTAACCCCGTTTCTGTAGTGCAGTGCAGGGGAGAGCCTGGGAGCCTTCCCTCCAGCCTTTCTGTGAGGGAAAATGGCGCTGTGTGCTGAGGAGATAGGCCCCGCCCCTTTTTCGGCGGCCTCGTCTCCCGCTCTTAACGGATTCTGGCAGGGGTTAAATATCTCCATATAGCCCCCGGAGGCTATATGTGAGGTATTTTTAGCCAAAAATAGGTTTTCATTGCCTCCCAGGGCGCCCCCCTCCCAGCGCCCTGCACCCTCAGTGACTGCCGTGTGAAGTGTGCTGAGAGGAAATGGCACACAGCTGCAGTGCTGTGCGCTACCTTAAGAAGACTGAGGAGTCTTCATGCCGCCGATTCTGGACCTTCTTCTTGTTTCAGCATCTGCAAGGGGGCCGGCGGCGAGGCTCCGGTGACCATCCAGGCTGTACCTGTGATCGTCCCTCTGGAGCTAATGTCCAGTAGCCAAAGAAGCCAATCCATCCTGCACGCAGGTGAGTTCACTTCTTCTCCCCTAAGTCCCTCGTTGCAGTGATCCTGTTGCCAGCAGGACTCACTGTAAAATAAAAAACCTAAGCTAAACTTTTCTAAGCAGCTCTTTAGGAGAGCCACCTAGATTGCACCCTTCTCGGCCGGGCACAAAAATCTAACTGAGGCTTGGAGGAGGGTCATAGGGGGAGGAGCCAGTGCACACCACCTGATCCTAAAGCTTTACTTTTTGTGCCCTGTCTCCTGCGGAGCCGCTATTCCCCATGGTCCTTTCAGGAACCCCAGCATCCACTAGGACGATAGAGAAACAGTAGTGTTCATTCTAGCACCCTGCGCCTGACACAAACCGTGCAATTCCTCTATCTCAGCTCTGCGATACAGACCACAGTGTGCTAGAAGCACCAGAATGTGATACCCCAGGCAGGAAAAAGGAACTGCACAGATTGTGACAGGTGCAGGGTGCTAGAATTAAAACTTAAACAGTACTCCCCAATCTCTAGAAACTGCTAACTGGGTAGTATGGAGACGGGGCAGAGTTACTGCAATTGTGCACCAAATTGCAGGAGTAAAAAGAGTTTATGGGAAAAAAACATCTGCACCAGTAGATAATGCGCCCTTCCTATGACAGACATACATCACATACAAACATGCCCATGTTTACAGCCATTTTTATCACTTTCTATCTAATTCGTTATTACAAAAATCTGAAAAAAACTTATCTGAAACTGCAGGCACATCTCTCGAAACCTGGTCTTGGAAGGAGGAAAGACGAATGCCCCGGGTCAACACATCCTGAAGGAAGGACAAGAGACACGGCAAACAAAAAAGGTAGTACCGCTCACACCAGGAGATGTACAACTTCCAGGCACAATAATAAATTCTAGAAGTAACCGGCTTGTGAGCCTGAATCATGGCCTGGAACACTTGCTGGGAGAACATCAGAGTCCTCAAGATCTTGGTCCCTAGAGCAAAGCTGTCAAAGCCAGCTAAGGTAAACCAGGGTGCAGACAGGGCCCTTGACGAATTAGGTCTGACCAAAAAGGGAGGTGGTAAGGATCCTGGGCCAGTATGCTTCGAAGGAGAGTATACCAGTGTCGACTAGGCCAGTCCGAAACCATTAGAAGAGCCTTGCGACAAACCCGCTGAAGAACCTTGGACAGCATGGACAGAGGTGGAAACAGATAACCCAGATGAAAGAACCAAGGAGCCAACATAGCATCCACGAAGGCTACCTGATGATCTATTGACTGAGCGCCGCACAGAAGAATCTTTTTGTTCAAGCGGGAGGCCATGAGATCTATATAGGGCCGTCCCTACATGTTCACGATCATCTGAAACACATCTTGGTGTTGTACCCGATCTCTGGGATGAACAGTGTGATAACTGAGAAAGTCTGCTTCCCAATTGTCCACTTGGGAATGTAGATGTCCAATATGGCAAGAATTCAGAGTTCCTCCCAATGAAGGATGTGAGACACCTTCATTATGGGCCAGCTTGTTTAAGTAAGGCACGGCCGTGGAATTGTCCGACTGAATTCAAACAGGCTGACCTTTCAGAGACTGGCGAGTGTGTACCACGGCTTTCCCAATCGCCCTCGACATCAGAATGTTGATGGGGAGAATGTAGTGGTGGACCAAAACCCCTGAAAATCCTAGCCCAGAATGACTACTCCTCACCCAGTCAGGCTGACATCTGTCACGATGAGCAGTCAGTTACAAATTGAAAAGGGGAAACCCGGGTCAGATTTGGGGTGTGGAGCCACCACCAAAGTGACTGGCGTGTCTGAAGAGACAGCCGGAAAGGTTTTCTGTCCAAACAGGACAACGGTGTAGAGACTGATGCTGGATCATCCAGGCATGAAATCTGGAGAATGGAACTGCCTCGAAGCTAGCTACCATTTTCCCCAGCAGTAGCATGCAACGGAGAACCGATCCCTGAGGGGAGAAAGACCCGCTGACACTGTGTCGAACAGTAGACCCAAGAAAACCATCTGCAGGGTCGGACGGAGGCTCAACTTGGGAAAATTTACAATCCTGCCATGAGTATATAGAGTGTCTTGAGTAACAGGTCGTCCAACTATGGAATTAAGGTAACCCCTGCGTATCTTAGCAAACAAACCAATTCGCCCATGATTTTCCTGGGAGCCATGGAGAGACCGAAGGGCAGGGCCTGAACTGAAAACAGAGATGCCCCACCGCAAAGCAGAGATGAGGATGTACTTCCAAATTGGAATATGAAGATAAAAATCTTTGATATTTATGGATACTAAAAAATCCCTGGCCTCCATAGCGCCACTGATGGGGTGCAACTAATTTCTACAAAAAGGAGGTAAGAATTCAAAAACTTCAGATTCAGAATTGAATGGAAGCACCCATCCGACTTGTCCACCAGAAAAAGGCTTGAGTAAAACCCTAGTCCCTGCTGGTGAACCAGAACAATAATTCCGGAATCTGAAAGAAAACATAATGACTCCTGGTGAGCTCTCCTTATGGAACGGATCCAGGGGAAGAGGAGTGTCAAAATATCTTTGTGACATAAGACCTGCCAGGTCTAGAATACACAAGTTCTGACGATCTTGGGTCCACGGGCATCATGCGGTCTGTCTGCAGGTGTGTGAACAGGCCGGCAGGTCCTGTAGCTCCGCGGCCCTTGAAAACTCCCCTGCAGGGTTACTAAGACCTTAAAAAAGGACTGGATTCATCCTCTACCCTAAGGCTGAGATTTTGTCTGGGAAGTGGAGACTGGAAGGTAAGGGCTCTTACTCCCAGGAACCTGAGATATAATCATTTTAGGTTTTATGTCAAAAAGAAACTCCCTCTTGAAGAGGGTATCCATATGATAAATAGAGTGTCTAGTTAGAAAGTCAATAGACAGACACCGTGGTGGTCATTCCGAGTTGATTGCAACAGCAATTTTGTTAGCAGTTGGGCAAAACCATGTGCACTGCAGGAGGGGCAGATATAACATGTGCAGAGAGAGTTAGATTTGGGTGTGGTGTGTTCAAACTGGAATCTAGATTGCAGTGTTAGAATAAAGCAGCCAGTATTTATCCTGCACAGAAATATAACCCACCCAAATCTAACTCTCTCTGCAAATGTTATATCTGCCCCCCTGCAGTGCACATGGTTTTGCCCAATTGCTAACAAACTTGCTGCTGCGATCAACTCAGAATTACCCCCCATATGTTAGACAAACATTAGGTTGACAGGGTCAAAAGGCTGACATGACAAAGGTAGACAGTATAAAAGGTCGACGGTCGAAAGATAGACAGGGTCAAAAAGGTTCACATGAAAATGGTCAACAGGTTTTTAAAAATGTTTTACTTGTTTTTGGACTTTTTTATACCTTCTCTATTCATGTGGGCATAGAGTTGGTTATAAAACTTGTGGCGAGCGTAGCGAGCGCCGTTAGGGGATGCCTTTGTACAATTAGGGGTTGACAAAACTATCCACGCAAACACAAAAAAATGCAAAGAAAAATGGTGTCGACCATTTTTGATGTCGACCTTTTGCACCGTCTACTTTTTTCATGTAAACCTTTAGACCCTGTCGACCTTTTGACTGTCTAACATGTGGTCTATCTATTGACTGTCTAACTAGACACTTTCTATCTATTATACCACACCACTTAAAGAGGACTACCTCCCAAGTACATTTGGATTCTGAGTCCGCATGGAGTGGTTGGAGGCCTAGCTACAGAAGGGGAGGTTTACTGAGAAGTTTTTTTGAAACATGGGAAAGTTATATAGAGACCCTATCCCACACTCTCAAAGTACAGATCTGGAAGTGTTTCAGGAACACCTTATGGCAGTGGTTTCCAAACTTTTTAGAATCACAGCGCCCTAGAATATCAGAATTTTTTTCACGGCACCCCTAGGCCAAAAATTTCTTATTGAGAAATTTAGAAAGAAATATTACATTAGGTAGATCGCGTTTATATGTCATCCTTAGGGTCAGTTGTGTGGTGAGGGACAGGATTTGCTTCTGTTTGGCCACATATCTTATGACTGGCAGCCACCAGCACTGGTTTTGCCTATTATATTGACCATGAATAATTTGAATTGGTCCTGGACCACCAACCCAGGGCACCCCTGCAAGCGTCCCGAGGCACCCCAGGGAGGCACGGCACACAGTTTGGGAACCTCTGCCTTATGGTATGAAATGTGTGTATATATTCTCAACATCCCCCAATTTCTTTTGTTGAGAATAAGATTAGGGTGGATCAACACCTTGGTGAATTTCCTTTTTTCAAATGGATGGAAGGGGGGTGAAGAATGTGGATCCGGGTTCACACCATTTTCAGAGACTTGTTTCTGGTTTGACAACATTTATGAAAATACTGCTTAATATTTGATATATGATCGCATTTTTAAATGTGCTCGCATACTCCTGAGGTACTAAACAAATCTGGGGAATCTGTGGAGGTGGGAGGAGATAGAGGGGGCATAGTGGTCTTTTAACTAGTTAAGTGCCGAATCCCTGGTACCAAATTCCTAATGACACACACTCTAACCCAAGTGTATGTACCTCAATGTCCCCAATATGGATGCAAGAGGAACACAAATAAATAAAATGGGATACTTAAAATCAAGGGTTGATAAATTAATAGTACCGGCTAAATGCATACAAAGGAGCTGTACAACATGTGCTAGGTTTGAGGCACAAATAAACATTTGCCACATATTACAAGGTAGACATTCCAAAAGCATGGCAGAACCACCAGTTTTACTGAAGTAAAATTTTCCAGTTGAGCAGTAACACAAAAGACGCAGATAACACATTCACTTACTGCTATGCAATTAATTTACCACTCATGATAACAGATGTTTCCTTTAGCTGGCATAAGAAGAGCATGATGGAAGACAATCATGTAACCCAATTATACACTGCCTTGGCCCAACACCACAGGAGCAAAAAGTATAGGTCTTATATGCAGATTGTCCTGAAGGATCTTTGAACATTGTTGCATGCTAAAGTGAAACTGTGCATAGGCAAGGCTGGGGTTGTATTCACAGTAGCACTGCACAATTTATATATGTTCTCCTTATCGAGTGACTCCAGGGAAATAAAATGAAACACAAAGCCCCAGATTTAGCAAGCCGTGGAGAGTGATAAATTGCACGGTGATAAAGTATCAACCAATCAGCTCATAACTGTCATTGTTCTAACCCAGCTAGTGACAGTTAGGAGCTGACTGGCTAGGTACTTTATCACGTGCTATTTATCACTCTCCAAGCTTGATAAATCTGGGAAAAAGTCTCAAGCCTATTTACAGGCACCTTTCAATCAGTCTAGAGCAGCATAATAAGGCAGCTGGAAAAAGCGAAGAGTGGTAACCCCACCATGAAAACAAGAGTAATGGTCTGTGGCTGGATCCACAGCTTCCTGTTTCTAGTTGGTGCATACTTTAATAGCAGAATAATCTGTTGCACAAATCCAAGTCTAGTTGTCACCACTTCAAGGATTTAGGACAGAGGTTCTCAAACTCGGTCCACAGTGCATGTTTTGCAGGTCTCCTCACAGAATCGCAAGTGAAATAATTAGCTCCACCTGCGGACCTTTTAAAATGTGTCAGTGAGTAATTAATACACCTGTGCACCTGCTGGGTTATCTGTAAAACATGCACTGTGTGGGCTCCCGAGGACCGAGTTTGAGAACCTCTGATTTAGGATGAGATTGCATGACAGGTGGTCAGTGATATGGGTTGCTTAGATATATAGAGACTAACCTTCCTTCTCATTTTCTTCCGCAGCTTACTCAGCTGCACTTTTTCAACGTCACTAAGAATATCTAAACAGAAGAGACCAAAAACAGATTACAACGTACTCTCATTAGGAAAGGTGCACACATTCCTTTGTACAAGCATAAGCATATAAGATGCAATTTGGCACATAAGTGGTTAAGCAATCATGTCGTGAAATACCAAGAATAAAACCAGTAGCTTGGAATTCTAAAATACAATAATACTCTAATAGCTCTCCATACTGTACCTTGGTTTTCCAACTTCCTCAAGAGTTTAGCATCTGGTTTGCTCAGCAGATCAATCATCTTTACTTTTGGAGGTCGACCTCGCCCACGTTTGACCTTATTCTCCTTTGCTTTAGCTTTCTCCATATTACGAGGACGCCCCCTCTTTCCTGTAATGGCCATAATACGGGAGGGAATTTCCTCGCAGTTCAATAGCACCCACTGTAGACCCTGGAGCAGAGATTGTAACAATAGAATTTACATACAAAACTTTCTGACGATGACATGGTTATTTTACTTATGTTTATCCTGACAATAATTAAGAAGCATATAAAATATGGAAAAAGTTGCTTAGCCTCTACTACTTATTGTGGTAGAAGGAAAAAAAAAAAAAAAAAAAAAAAGATGTATGAACAAATATGCAACACAGCAGGTACTGTAAAATAAGTATAGAACACATCAACATTTTACTCCATAAACATATTTGTAATGGGACTGTTGCAAGGAAATTTTAATCAAATGTCAGCAACAACACATGCAATCCACACATGTAAAGAAATAAAACCATAGATGTCCATAAATTAAGTTATGGTGTTATGATGTGAATTGACAGAGGGAAAAAGTACTGAACACGTTTACTTAAATGTATTTAATACTTCGTACAAAAGCCTTTGTTGGTAATGACAGCTTCAAGACACCTCCTGTATGGAGAAACTAGTCGCATGCATTGCTCAGGTGTGATTTTGGCCCATTCTTTCAGAGTCTTCAAATCTTGAAGGTTCCGTGGGCCTCTTCTATGAACTCTGATCCTTAGTTCTTTCCATAGATTTTCAAGTGGTTTCAAGTCAGGTGATTGGCTGGACCATTCTAGCAGCTTTATTTTCTCTCTCTGAAACCAACTGAGAGTGTCCTTGGCTGTGTGTTTGGGATCATTGTGTTGCTGCAGTGTCTACCATACTTTCATCTTCAGCATCCTGGTAGATGGCAGCAGATTTTTATCAAGAATGTCTCGATACATTTTTCCATTCATCCCTTCTGCAATCACATGAAGTATGCCAGTACCGTATGCTGAAAAACAGCCCCACACCATGATGTTCCCACCTACAAACTTCACTGTTGGTATGGTGTTTTTGGGGTGATGTGCAGTGCCATTTCTACTCCAAACGAGTGTATTATGGCATCCAAAGAGTTACATTTTGGTCTTATCTGACCAGACTATGAGCCTAAGTCAGACCCGATCCTAGCAGCAAATTTGTTAGCAGATGGGCAAAACCATGTGCACTGCAAGGGGGAGATATAACATGTACAGCGATAGTTGAATGTGGGTGGGGTGTGTTCAAACTGAAATCTAAATGACAAAAAAAATAAAGCAGCCACTATTTACCCTGCACAGAAACAATATAACCCACCCAAATCTAACGCTCTCGGTAAGTTATATCTGCCACCCCTGCAGTGCACATGGGGGCTAATTCAGACCTGCCAGACAGCCGACGGCTGTCTTAGCCCTGCGATCGCCTTTGCCTGTTTGACAGGCAGAGGAGGTTGCTGGGTGGAAGGAAGCGGGCCGGCGCAGTTTGGCCGCCATTTAGGGGGACGGTCCTGGCAACGCAGGTGTGCCCAGACCGTTGGGGGGGGAGAGGGGCGCGGCGGCTGCGTGACTTCACGCGCAGCCGCTGCGACCGTCACAGCGATGGGTAGCTCCCTGCCAGCACGCAGGAGCTGTGCTGGTGGGGAGCTACTCTTCAAGTCCAAAAGCATCGCCGCCGTGCGATGCTTTTGTACTTGTGCGACGGGGCACAGCTACGATCAGATCTAAAACACCCCCATGGTTTTACCCATCTGCTAACAAATTTGCTGCTACGATAAGGTCTAAATTAGGCCCTATATTCTCCCAGTATTTCACAGGCTTGTCCAAATGTTGTGCAGCAAACTTTAGACGAGCTTCAAAGTGCTTTGTCTTCAGCAATGGAGTGGTGAGTGTGCATACAGTACATTGCGTTTGAAACAATTGTACCTAATTCCAGGTCTTTCTTAAGCTCTCCACAAGTGGTCCTTGGCTCTTGGACAACTCTTCTGAAAATTCTTTTTACTCCTCTATCAGAAATCTTGCGAGGAGCACCTGGTTGTGGCCAGTTTGTGGTGAAATGATGTTCTTTCCACTTCCGAATTATGGCCCAACAGCGCTCACTGGAACATTCAGAAGTTTAGAAGTCCTTCTGTAACCAATGCCATTAGTATGTTTTGCAACAATAAGGTCGCAAAGGTCTTGAGAAAGCTCTTTGCTTTTACCCATCATGAAATGTTTCTCATGTGACACCTTGCTAATGAGACAGTGGGGATTGAACCAGTGGGAAGCAGTCAATTTACCGGCAATCAGGATAACAACGTCGGAATCCCCACTTGGGAGGTGGTCCAAGCCACCATCCGAGGGGGAATATAACCCTGTGGCGACCAAAGATCGGGCCCGAATCGTGGCGAGCGCAGCTACCGGTATCCAGTTTCCTGAATGCTGGAATATCATACTGATCCCAAACCAGCTTATATTCATTTGCACTGACAAGGAGCAGCATTGCTTTATAATTACGGATGGATTTCAGCTGGTGTCTTGGCTTTCCTTGACTTTTTGCACCTCCCTTTCTTCATGTTGTCAATACTTTATCCTGGTGTCATTTCACATTATTACACATCATTTATGGACATCTATGGTTTGATTTCTTTGCATGTGTGGATTGCATGGGTTGTTGCGGACATTTGGTGAAAATTTCATTACAATAGCCCCATTACAAATATATTGAGAAAAACGTTTGTGTGTTTAATACTTATTTTAACCAGCTGTATGTACTATAGTGTGTATGTATGTATACAGATATATATATATATATATATATATATATACATACATATATACATACGCACACACACATACATATATATATATATGTGAATATTCTTCGTATGATTTTTGTTACTTACCGTAAAACCTCTCTGATTCCATCTGGGGGACGCTGCGCACTTACTGATGGATTAGAGTGTGTGGGAAGGGAGTTTGGCACAGAACCTATAGAAAGCTAACTCCTCCCCCCTCTAACCCCTCCCATCTCCAGCATGACCAACAATTACCTCAGTTAACGTTTAGCAAAGCCGGAAGAGTAAGAACAGAACACAACTAGACAAAAATATGGGAGGGATAGCAGCGCCCCCAAGATGGAATCAGAGAAAGATTTTACGGTAAGTAACAAAAATCCCTATTTCTCTTTCATCCATCTGTGGGACACTGCGCACTTACTGATGGGATTTCCCAAAGCAAGCTAATTAGAGGAGGGAGAAACAGACGGCATAGCGGTCTGTAAAATTTGACGCCCAACAGAGGCAGTATGAAAACGGTAAAACTTGGTGAAAGTATGCACGCAAATAGCCCAGGAGGCACCAACAGTCCTAGTCGAATGAGCCCTCAGGAACAGGCAATGCAGAAGATACATAGGTCTGCCGAATAACAGAGGTCACCCAACGCGCTACTGTGTTTTTAGAGGCCCCCAGCCACGTTTGGGTGCATCAATCAAAACCAACAAGGTATCTGTACGGCGAATAGACTCCGTACGGAACAAATAAATGCGTAAGGCCCTAACAACATCCAACAATGCCAAATGATAATCCTTTCCAGAAGACTCTGGAACAAACGCTGGAAGCACTATGGAAGTCATTCCAACCCATTCGCAACGCAGCGGTTCTTTGCTGAGGTGCGAACGGGTCTGGAGTGTGCATGCACGCGCGGTCGCCGGGCAGCGACGCTTACAGAGAAGAGAGCGGTCGCAGTGGCAACCGCAAAGAAGATGGACAGCAAGAGGGCGTTCCAGGGCATCAACCTACCGTTTGCTGCCGTTTTCGGGGAGTGGTAAGCAAAACGCAGGCGTGTTCAGGCAAATGGAGGGTGGAGTCGTCACGTCAAAGCCGGGCCCATCATCGTTGTATCCATTGCACAGGGTAAATAGGTCTAGGGCTACTCTTGTTTTGCGTGAAACTTTTTTAGCATAGCAGGGCTACAATCTATGCTAAAATACACTCCCCCACAGGCGGAGATTAGTTGATCGCACCAGCAGCAAAAAGTTGCTTGGTGCGATAAACTCGGAATGACCCCCTATGTCCTGATTCATATGGAAAGCCGACACAACCTTTGGCAAGAAGGAAGGCTTCGTACTTAAGACCACTCGATCCTCATGAAAAACCAACAAAGGTGGTCTGCAAGTAAGTGCCGCAAACTCTGAACCAATGGCCAAAAGAAAAACCACCTTCAGAGTAAAAAACCGCAATTCAACAGTTTCCAGTGGCTCAAACGGAGGCTTCTGGAGAGCCAGAAGAACCAAATTTAAATCCCTGGGGGGAACCGGAGGAACAAACGGAGGTTGAATCCTGAGCAGCCCTTGAAGGAACGTCTGGACCTCCGGAATAATAGAGAATCTTTTCTGAAAAAGTATCGACAAGGCCGAAACTTGCACTTTAAGGGAAGAAAGACGAAAGTCAGACCATCCTGAAGGAAAGACAACAGGCGAGGTAAGCGAAAGAGGTCCGGCAACAACCCACGCCTTGCACACTAAGCAATGTAGATACGTCATACTCTGTGATAAGTTCGAGAAGTGACTGGTTTCCTAGCCTGAAGCATAGTTTTCACCACTGGTCGAGATAAACGTTTAGCTCTTAGAATGCTTGATTCAAGAACCATGCAGTCAAAGCCAGACGATTTAAATCGTGGTGGCGACAAGGTCCTTGTAGAAGAAGATCGGGTTGCAGAGGTAGACGGAACGGTTCCTTGGACACCATGCTGAGGAGGAGAGGGTACCATTGACGACGAGGCCAGTCCGGAGACACTAGAATGACCGGGGGACCATCTCTCCAGATGCGTTTAAGTAGGCGTGGTATTAAGGGAATTGGAGGAAACACATATCCCAGTTGAAAATGCCATGGAGTTGTCAAGGCATTGATCAACTCTGCCTGAGGATCTTGAGCCCGGGAGCTGTACCCCACAGAGACACCAGAGTAAGAAAGACTTCTTAATGAAGCGCCCATTCTCCCGGATGGACCGTGTGACGGCTTAAGAAATCTGCTTCCCATTTTTCCACTCCCGGAATGTGAACTGCGGAGATGGTCGGAATCCAACGTTCCGCCCACTGGAGAATATGGGAGACTTCCTTCATGGCTCTCCAACTGCGAGTACCACCTTGTTTGTTTATGTAAGTCACCGCTGTGGCGTTGTCTGATTGAATGCGTACCAGAGCATACCGAATTGCTCTCAGCTCCAAGATGTTGATTGGTAACTTCGATTCTTGACTGTTCCAGAGTCCCTGGCAGTGCTGAGATTGAAACACCGCCCCCTAACCAGTCAGGCTGTTGTCTGTGGTGACCATCCTCCAAGACCAAGCAGTCAACGGCGTTCCTCTAATCAGATTGGGACTGTGAAGCCACCAAAAGAGAGACTGTCGAGTCTGAACCGATAGCCGACACAATTGCAGGTGCAGACGTGGTCCTGTTGGATTCCACAGCCAAGAATTTGAGCTTGAATGGGTAGAGCATGGAATCTGGCATATGGCACCACCTCGAAGTTCGCTACCATCCTGCCCAACACTTGCATACATCTGAGAACTGAGACCCTCTGCAACTGTAACAGGGAATGGACTCTGGATTGTAGATCTTGAATTTTGTCCTGAGGTAGAAAAACCTTCTGGCTTCTCGTGTCGAATAGGAGCCCTAGAAACATCATCTTCTGAGGGGGAAGATTTTGGGAAATTCACTATCCACCCGAACGACGTAGGGTGGCTGTTGTGAGCTGCAATTGTTGGTGAAGAAGTGTCTGTGATGGAGCCTTCAGCAACAAATCGTCCAGGTAAGGAGTAATGTTGTCTCCCTGACACCTTAGAACCGCCACTACACGGGCCATGATTTTTGTAAAAACCAGAGGGGCCGTGGACAGGCCGCACGGAAGAGCTTGAATCTGAAAATGCCAATGGCCGATTGAGACTCTCAAAAGATGTTGATGACCTGTCCAAATGGGAACATGGAGGTATGAGTCGTTTATGTCTATAGATGCCAAATATTCCTCCGGTTCCATGGCGCGAAGATTGAACGAATCAATTCCATTTAGAATTTCTGTACAGAGAGATACGGATTCAGGCACTTTAGATTTTAGATGGGTCGAAATGAATCGTACAGTTTGTTTACGAGAAAAAGACTTGAGTAAAAGCCCTGACCCTGTTGAAGTTTGGGAACTGGAAGAATTACTCCATTGCGTAAAAGCGTGGAAGTTGCCTGAATCAGTGCTTGTCGTCTGGAGGGATCGCATGGGAGAGGAGTGATGAAAAAGCAGTTTGGGACAGGATCCTCGAGATCCAAAATATATCCTCAGGTTATGACCCCAGTCACCCTCCGATCTGGTTTCGACAGGAGCCACACTTCCTTGAACTGTAGTAACCGAGCCCCAACCACCAATGATCCCTCCGGAGACCTCCCTGCATCATGAAGTAGGCTTGTCGGCAGGCTTGCCCGCTGGTCTACGTGGTGCCTGGTATCCTCTACCTCGGAACGCACCTCTACGTGGATATCTTGAAAAGGCTCGAAAGGACTGGAAAGTTCCCCTGCCTTGAGTACGAAAGGACTGAAACTTAGTTGGTTTCGGCATTTGTGGAGCAACTGGAAGAAACGGGCTCTTGCCACCCGTGGTATTAAAGATAACCTTTGTAAGTTCCAGACCAAGGAGAAATTCCCCCTCAAATCGAACGGCTGTTAACGTCTGTTTGGAATCTGAGTCAGCATGCCAAACCCGAAACCAGAGTGAACATCTTGCTGTAACCGCTAAAGCAGATACACGTGACTGTTGCGAGGCAGAGTCCAACAAAGCTTTACCAACATAAGTGAGCGCCTCAAAAATTTGTTCTGCTAGTTGAATAGCCTCCGAAGGATCATCAGATTGCATGCCAGATACAACCAGTGCTAACCAGTCATCCACGGTCTTAAGGACCCAAGCTCCAGCGAGGATTGGATGTAGAGAAATACCCGATCGCCTCTATCTTCCCATCCGTTGAATCCTTCAGTGTCACCGATTGTACTGAAGGGATAACTGTAGCCTTCGCCAAATCAGGAATAGGAGCATCCACCTTAGGAGCCGATTCCCAGAATTTTGAGCTTGAATGCGTGAATCCGGCTTAAGCCTCTTTTAAAATATCCGCAAAATGTGTATAGGAAGGGAAAACAGCTACTTGTCTTTTCTTTTTTTTTTTTGAAATACTTTATTTATGCGTGGTCAGGTAGGTACAGAGAGCATACTGAAAATACATGGGACATGCGGCCAACATAGCCAGTGTCCGGGGTAGACCACATTTTTCAAGCATATAACAAGATTAAACAGTGAGGGAGAGACAATCAAGTTCAAACATGGGGTTTGGGGGGGGGGGGGGGGGGAGGGGGGAGGACCACATTTGTGTCTATACATGATGTATACCATGAGAACAAGTAAAGTCAGAATAAGAGGGGGGAGGAGATTCAGAAAGGGGGTGTGGACGAAGAGAGCAGCAGGGAGGAAGGGAAGTTAGAGCGGGGGGTGGGGGGGTGGATTAGAGAGAATTGTCGGAGGGAGAGAGCGGTAGGGGCCCATGGGTCCCTGGGGGGGAGGGGGATGTTCTAAAGGAGGGGAGACTAGTTTCTACGTTCGGCGGCGAGCCAAGGAGCCCAAACCTGCTCGAAGACGTGGCCCCGGTCGTGGAGATAATATGTGATCTTTTCCATTGAGGCGATGTGCCAAATTTTAGCTTTAAGGGAGAGTAGGGAAGGTGGGGAGGGGTTCTTCCAGTTGAGGGCAATCAATGATTTTGCTGCTGCTAAAATATGTGAGGTTAGCTTTTGGGAGAATTTATTGAGGAGTGGGGGGGGATAACATAGCAGGGAGGTCCAGGGGTCTTTCCGGACAGGAGGGTCTAGAAGTGAGTTAAGGAGGGAGTAGACCAAGTCCCAGAAGGGCACAATTACTGGGCAGGTCCACCATATGTGGAGCATAGTGCCTCTATCTCCGCAGTTTCTCCAACAGGACGGGGAGGAGGACGGGAAAATTTTGTTAAGTCGGTCAGGGGTGTAGTACCAGCGGTAGTAGATTTTGTAGGCCGTTTCCTTAAAGGCAGTGGCAATGGAGCTTTTAGCGATCCCCAGCCTCATGTCCTCCCAGTCCTCTGTTTCTGGAGGAGGTCCGAGGTCTTGTTCCCATGCGAGTTCATGGGGCCGGGAAGAAGGGAGGGAGGAGTCTAGTAGGAGAGAGTAGAGTTGGGAGATTATACCTTTGGAGGAATGGGAGTTGACGCATAGGGATTCAAAGGGAGTAAGGGCGCGGAGTAAGGCGGTAGAGGGGAAGGAGGCCAGAAAGTGGCGTATTTGTAGGTATTGGAAGGGATTAAGTGGTTGTGAGGGAGTTTTCCGCTGGAGGTCGGGCAGGGACAACCATTGGCCTCGATCGGCAAAGTCCGTCGGAAATTTAAGGCCCAGTGTTGTCCACATTCGGGATCTCGTAGTAGAGAGTCCGGAGGGAAACTTGGGGTTTTGCCAGATGGGGGTCAAGGGTGAGGGTATGGTAGTGAGACCCCAATTCAAAGAGAGAGCGTCCCATGTTTTGAGATTGAATTTGATGGTAGGGAGATGCTTAGAGGCTGGGGATCGAGAGGTGGGGGAGAGGCCCCATAGGGGGGACAGGTCTGGTATGGCCATGAAGGCTGCTTCGATGTCCAGCCAGGACACCGATCCTGGAGGAGCGTATGAGGTGACAATGTGGGATAGGTGGGAAGCAAGGTAGTATAGTTTGACGTCGGGAAGGCCTCTACCACCCGCGGAGGTTGGTCTTTTCAGAGTATTGGCGGCTATGCGGGGAGGTCTGTGGTTCCAAATAAAGCGTGTGAGGGCTCGTTGGATAGTGCGGAGGAAGGTGGTCGGGACTGCCACGGGAAGGGTCTGGAAAAGGTAGAGCCATTTGGGGAGAATGGTCATTTTAACCGCTATGATCCTGCCCAGCCACGAGATGAAAAGACTGTTCCAAGAGGTCAAGTCAGCTAGTGTTTTGGTAAGGAGGGGTGGAAAGTTTTCTCGGAAGAGGCAGTCGTATCGAGGAGTTAGGTATATCCCTAAGTATTTGATCTTCTTGGGTTGCCATTTAAAATTGAAGTTGGTACGGAGGGACTCGGCCTCACGTTGGGGGGTATGAAGCATCATGGCCTCAGATTTGGAATAATTGATTTTATATCCTGATATAAGACTGTAGGCTTGTAGTAGCGAGAATAGATTTGGGAGTGAGATGAGGGGCTGGGATAGAGAGAGTAGGATGTCGTCTGCAAAGAGAGAAATTTTGGGATTTGTGGGGCCCACCTGTATACCGTGTATGTCCGGGTGTGCTCTAATTTGAGAAGCAAGTGGTTCTATAATGAGGGCAAATATTAGGGGGGAGAGAGGGCAGCCCTGACGTGTGCCGTTGGCAATACTAAGTGGGGCGGATGGGATACCATTGATAAGGACGGTGGCAGTGGGAGTGGAGTATAATGCTAGAATGCTTGTGAGAAAGCCGCCAGATAGGCCATAGGCCTCTAGGGCGGGTCTCAAGAAATCGCTACTTGTCTTTTCTGACGTTTGAAAAAGGCTGTTGAAGTCTCCGCCACTGCCATATCTTAAAGATATAGGGGGGAATTCAAACGTTTGAAAAGTCAGTTGGGTGTCTGTTTTTTACTAACAATTGAATACCTGACCTAAGAGACTGACGTATGGCTTCTATCAGTAATCTGACAACTGAGCTAGTAGACTTCTTTTCTTCCCAAGCAGAGGTATCCTCCCACTCAGGATCAAATTCACCTTACTCCAAGAATCTAACTACTCTCCTGGGAAAGCGATAGCGGGCAGTGGCTGCTGTTGTTTAGGAGCAGTTGAGCCTGAAGCAGTAACTATATTTATTCAAAGACTGTGCTAAGTCAGAAAGACATTTGCCCATAATTCTTGCCCACGGTGGCTCCTCAGCAGACTGTCCTGAATCAGTACCCGATTGGGACTGACGCAAGCCAGCGATAGCATCGGCCATATTCCTGGCCCACTGAGGAATTGACTGATCCGCAGAACCCCCCTGCTGCTACGCAACAGGTGTTCCAGAGCACGTCGTGCAGAGAGGACCTCGGTCCGTGCTACCTGTAGAGCCACACTGAACAGGCAAAAAATAAGAATTTACTTACCGATAATTCTATTTCTCGTAGTCCGTAGTGGATGCTGGGGACTCCGTCAGGACCATGGGGGATAGCGGCTCCGCAGGAGACAGGGCACAAAAATAAAGCTTTAGGATCAGGTGGTGTGCACTGGCTCCTCCCCCTATGACCCTCCTCCAAGCCTCAGTTAGGATACTGTGCCCGGACGAGCGTACACAATAAGGAAGGATCTTGAATCCCGGGTAAGACTCATACCAGCCACACCAATCACACCGTACAACTTGTGATCTGAACCCAGTTAACAGTATGACAAAACGTAGGAGCCTCTGAACAGACGGCTCACAACAATAACAACCCGATTTTTTTGTAACAATAACTATGTACAAGTATTGCAGACAATCCGCACTTGGGATGGGCGCCCAGCATCCACTACGGACTACGAGAAATAGAATTATCGGTAAGTAAATTCTTATTTTCTCTAACGTCCTAAGTGGATGCTGGGGACTCCGTCAGGACCATGGGGATTATACCAAAGCTCCCAAACGGGCGGGAGAGTGCGGATGACCCTGCAGCACCGAATGAGAGACTCCATGTCCTCCTCAGCCAGGGTATCAAATTTGTAGAATTTAGCAAACGTGTTTGCCCCTGACCAAGTAAATGCTCAGCAAAGTTGTAAAGCCGAGACCCCTCAGGCAGTCGCCCAAGATGAGCCCACTTCCTTGTGGAATGGGCTTTTTCTGATTTTGTCTGTGGCAAGCCTGCCACAGAATGAGCAAGCTGAATTGTACTACAAATCCAGCGAGCAATCGTCTGTTTAGAAGCAGGAGCACCCATCTTGTTGGGTGCATACAGGCTAAACAGCGAGTCAGATTTTCTGACTCCAGTCGTCCTGGAAACATATATTTTCAGGGCCCTGACAACGTCAAGTAACTTGGAGTCCTCCAAGTCCCTAGTAGCCGCAGGTACCACAATAGGTTGGTTCATGTGAAAAACAGAAAACACCTTAAGGAGAAATTGAGGACGAGTCCTCAATTCTGCCCTGTCAGAATGAAAAATTAAGTAAGGGCTTTTATATGATAAAGCCGCCCATTCTGACACACGCCTGGCTGAAGCCAGGGCTAATAGAATCTTCACCTTCCATGTGAAATATTTTAAGTCCACAGTGGTGGGTGGATCAAACCAATGTGACTTTAGGAAACTCAAAACAACATTGAGATCCCAAGGTGCCACTGGGGGCACAAAAGGAGGCTGTATATGCAGTACCCCTTTTACAAATGTCTGAACTTCAGGCACTGAAGCCAGTTCTTTCTGGAATAAATTTGACAGGGTCGAAATTTGAACCTTAATGGACCCTAATTTTAGGCCCATAGACAGTCCTGTTTTCAGGAAATGTAGGAAACGACCCAGTTGGAATTCCTCTGTAGGGACCTTCTTGGCCTCACACCACGCAACATATTTTCGCCAATTGCAGTGAAAATGTTTTGCGGTTACATCCTTCCTGGCTTCGACCAGGGTAGGGATGACTTCATCTGGAATGCCCTTTCAGGATCCGGCGTTCAACTGCCATGCCGTCAAACGCAGCCGCGGTAAGTCTTGGAACAGACAAGGCCCCTGCTGGAGCAGGTCCTTTCTTAAAGGTAGAGGCCACGGTTCTTCCGTGAGAATCTCTTGAAATTCCGGGTACCAAGTCCTTCTTGACCCATCCGGAACCACGAGTATCGTTCTTACTCATCTCCCTGATTCGCAGTACTTTTGGTATGAGATGCATAGGAGGGAACACATACCATGACTGGTACACCCACAGTGTTACCAGAGCGTCCACCGCTATTGCCTGAGGGTCCCTTGACCTGGCGCAATATCTGTCTAGTTTTTTGTTCAGGCGGGACGCCATCATGTCCACCTTTGGTTTTTCCCAACGGTTTACAATCATGTGGAAGACTTCCCGCTGAAGTCCCCACTCTCCCGGGTGGAGGTTATGCTGAGGAAGTCTGCTTCCCAGTTTTCCACTCCCGGAATTAACATTGCTGAGAGTGTTATCACATGATTTTTCGCCCAGCGAAGAATCCTTGCAGTTTCTGCCATTTCCCTCCTGCTTCTTGTGCCGCCCTGTTTTCGTGGGCGACTGCCGTGATGTTGTCCCACTGGATCAATACCGGCTGACCTTGAAGCAGAGGTCTTGCTAAGCTTAGAGCCTTGTAAATTGGCCTTAGCTCCAGTATATTTATGTGGAGAGAAGTCTCCAGACTCGATCACACTCCCTGGAAATTTTTTCCTTGTGTGACTGCTCCCCAGCCACTCAGGCTGGCATCCGTGGTCACCAGGACCCAGTCCTGAATGCCGAATCTGCGGCCCTTTCATAGATGAGCACTCTGCAGCCACCGCAGAAGAAACACCCTTGTCCTTGGAGACAGGGTTATCCGCTGATGCATCTGAAGATGCGATCCGGACCATTTTCCCAGCAGATCCCACTGAAAGGTTCTTGCGTGAAATCTACCGAATGGGATCGCTTTGTAAGAAACCACCATTTTTCACAGGACCCTTTGTGCAATGATGCACTGATACTTTTCCTGGTTTTAGGAGGTTCCTGACTAGCTCGGATAACTCCCTGGCTTTCTTCTCCGGGAGACAACATCCTTTTCTGGACTGTGTCCAGAATCATCCCTAGGAACATTAGACGTGTTGTCGGAAAAAGCTGCGATTTTGGAATATTTAGAATCCACTCGTGCTGTCGTAGACTACTTGAGATAGTGCTACTCCGAACGCCAACTGTTCTCTGGACCTTGCCCTTATCAGGAAAGCGTCCATATTTCTTTTAGGAAGAATCATCATTTCGGCCATTACCTTGGTAAAGACCCGGGGTGCCGTGGACAATCCAAACGGCAGCGTCTGAACTGATAGTGACAGTTCTGTACCACGAACCTGAGATACCCTTGGTGAGAAAGGCAAAATTTGGACTTGTATGTAAGCGTCCCTGATATCCAGTGACACCATATCGTCCTGGTTCGCTATCACTGCTCTGAGTGACTCCATCTTGATTTGAACCCTTGTATGTAATTGTTCAAATCTTTTAGATCTCACCGAGCCGTTTGGCTTCAGTACCACAATATAGTGTGGAATAATACCCCTTCCCTTGTTGTAGGAGGGGTACTTTGAATATCACGTGCTGGGAATACAGCCTGTGAATTTTTTTCCAATACTGCCTCCCTGTCGGAGGGAGACGTTGGTAAAGCAGACTTCAGGAACTTGTGAGGGGAAGACGTCTCGAATTTCCAATGTACACCTGGGATACTACGTGTAGGATCCAGGAGTCCACTTGCGAGTGAGCCCACTGCGTGCTGAAACTCTTGAGATGACCTCCCACCGCACCTGAGTCCGCTTGTATGGCCCCAGCGTCATGCTGCGGACTTGGCAGAAGCTGTGGAGGACTTCTGTTCCTGGGAATGAGCTGCCTGCTGCAGTCTTCTTCCCTTTCCTCTAACCCTGGGCAGATATGACTGGCCTTTTGCCCGCCTGCCTTTATGGGTACGAAAGGACTGAGACTGAAAAGACTGTGTCCTTTTCTGCTGAGATGTGACTTGGGGTAACAAAAGTGGATTTTCCAGCTGTTGCCATGGCCACCAGGTCCGATGGACCGCCCCTTTATACGGCAATACTTCCATGTGCCGTCTGGAATCTGCATCACCTGACCACTGTCGTGTCTATAAACATCGTCTGGCAGATATGGACATCACATCTACTCTTGATGCCAGAATGCAAATAT
Organism: Pseudophryne corroboree; assembly: GCF_028390025.1. Classification (NCBI taxonomy): domain Eukaryota; kingdom Metazoa; phylum Chordata; class Amphibia; order Anura; family Myobatrachidae; genus Pseudophryne; species Pseudophryne corroboree. Next base: position 238,648,443 of record NC_086445.1, on the reverse strand, counting down.
CCCTCTGCGCATCTCGCATATATAGAAATGCATCCTTAAAATGCTCTATAGTCAATAAAATATTGTTCCTGTCAAGGGTATCAATATTTTCAGTCAGGAAATCCGACCAAGCCCCCCCAGCGCTGCACATCCAGGCTGAGGCGATTGCTGGTCGTAGTATAACACCAGTATGTGTGTATATACTTCTTAGGATATTTTTCAGCTTCTTATCAGCTGGCTCCTTGAGGGCGGCCGTATCTGGAGATGGTAACGCCACTTGTTTTTATAAGCGTGTGAGCGCCTTATCCACCCTAAGGTGTGTTTCCCAACTCGCCCTCACTTCTGGCGGGAAAAGGTATACCTCCAATAATTTTCTATTGGAGGAAACCCACGTATCATCACACACTTTAATTTATCTGATTCAGGAAAAACTACAAGTAGATTATTCCCACCCTACATAATACCCTTATTTGTGGTACTTGTAGTATCAGAAATATGTAACACCTCCTTCATTGCCCTTAACATGTAACGTGTGGCCCTAAAGGAAAATACGTTTGTTTCTTCACCGTCGACACTGAAGTCAGTGTCCGTGTCGACCAACTGAGGTAAATGGGCGTTTTTACAAGCCCCTGACGGTGTCTGAGACGCCTGGACAGGTACTAATTTGTTTGCCGGCCGTCTCATGTCGTCACCCGACCTTGCATCGTGTTGACATTATCACGTAATTCCTAAATAAGCCATCCATTCCGGTGTCGACTCCCTAGAGAGTGACATCCCCATACAGGCAATTTGCTCCGCCTCCTCACCAACATCGTCCTCCTACATGTCGACACACACGTACCGACACACAGCACACACACAGGGAATGCTCTGATAGAGGACAGGACCCCACTAGCCCTTTGGGGAGACAGAGGGAGAGTTTGCCAGCACACACCAAAAACGCTATAATTATACAGGGACAACCCCTTATACAAGTGTTTTCCCTTATAGCATTTTCACATATGTAATCATATCGCCAAATAAGTGCCCCCCCTCTCTGTTTTAACCCTGTTTCTGTAGTGCAGTGCAGGGGAGAGCCTGGGAGCCTTCCTCTCAGCAGAGCTGAGCAGGAAAATGGCGCCGTGTACTGAGGAGAATAGGCCCCGCCCCCTAAAACGGCGGGCTCTTCTCCCGGAGTTTGTGAGATCTGGCAGGGGTTAAATACATCCATATAGCCTCAAGGGCTATATGTGATGTATTTTAGCCATAAAAAAGGTATAATACATTGCTGCCCAGAGCGCCCCCCCCCAGCGCCCTGCACCCTCAGTGACCGCTGGTATGAAGTGTGCTGACAACAATGGCGCACAGCTGCAGTGCTGTGCGCTACCTTATGAAGACTGAAAGTCTTCTGCCGCCTGTTTCTGGACCTCTGGACCTCTTCAACTTCGGCATCTGCAAGGGGGGTCGGCGGCGCGGCTCCGGGACGAACCCCAGGGTGAGACCTGTGTTCCGACTCCCTCTGGAGCTAATGGTGTCCAGTAGCCTAAGAATCCAATCCATCCTGCACGCAGGTGAGTTGAAATTCTCTCCCCTAAGTCCCTCGATGCAGTGAGCCTGTTGCCAGCAGGACTCACTGAAAATAAAAAACCTAAAAAACTTTTTCTAAGCAGCTCTTTAGGAGAGCCACCTAGATTGCACCCTGCTCGGACGGGCACAAAAACCTAACTGAGGCTTGGAGGAGGGTCATAGGGGGAGGAGCCAGTGCACACCACCTGATCCTAAAGCTTTATTTTTGTGCCCTGTCTCCTGCGGAGCCGCTATCCCCCATGGTCCTGACGGAGTCCCCAGCATCCACTTAGGACGTTAGAGAAACAGGATTTTAATACCTACCGGTAAATCCTTTTCTCCTAGTCCGTAGAGGATGCGGGGGTCCACTTTAGTACCATGGGGTATAGACGGTTCCGCAGGAGCCATGGGCACTTTAAGACTTTTTTTCAGAGTGTGAACTGGCTCCTCCTTCTATGTCCCTCCTCCAGACCTCAGTATAGGAACTCTTCCCAGGGAGACGGACAATACGAGAAAATAAGATTTTACTTACCGGTAAATCTATTTCTCGTAGTCCGTAGTGGATGCTGGGGACTCCGTAAGGACCATGGGGAATAGACGGGCTCCGCAGGAGACATGGGCACTTCAAGAAAGAATTTAGATTCTGGTGTGCTCTGGCTCCTCCCTCTATGTCCCTCCTCCAGACCTCAGTTAGAGAAACTGTGCCCGGAAGAGCTGACAGTACAAGGAAAGGATTTTGGTAATCCAGGGCAAGATTCATACCAGCCACACCGTATAACTTGTGATAAACTTACCCAGTCAACAGTATGAACAACAACAGAGCATCAGTTCAACCCTGATGCAACCATAACATAGCCCTTATTGCAGCAATAACTATATACAAGTATTGCAGAAGAAGTCCGCACTTGGGACGGGCGCCCAGCATCCACTACGGACTACGAGAAATAGATTTACCGGTAAGTAAAATCTTATTTTCTCTAACGTCCTAGTGGATGCTGGGGACTCCGTAAGGACCATGGGGATTATACCAAAGCTCCCAAACGGGCGGGAGAGTGCGGATGACTCTGCAGCACCGAATGAGCAAACACAAGGTCCTCCTCAGCCAGGGTATCAAACTTGTAGAACTTTGCAAAAGTGTTTGAACCTGACCAAGTAGACGCTCGGCACAGCTGTAATGCCGAGACCCCTCTGGCAGCTGCCCAAGAAGAGCCCACTTCCTAGTGGAATGGGCCTTAACTGATTTTGGCAGCGGCAATCCAGCCGCAGAATGAGCCTGCTGAATCGTGTTACAGATCCAGCGATCAATAGTTTGCTTTGAAGCAGGCGCACCAAGCTTGTTGGAAGCATACAGGATAAACAAAGAGTCTGTTTTCCTGACTCTAGCCGTTCTGGCTACATAAACCTTCAAAGCACTGACCACATCAAGCAACTCGGAATCCTCCAAGTCAGTAGTAGCCACAGGCACCACAATAGGTTGGTTTATATGAAAAGATGAAACCACTTTTGGCAGGAATTTCCGCCATTACCTTGGTAATTATTCTCGGTGCCGTGGAGAGACCAAACGGCAACGTCTGAAATTGGTAATGACAATCCTGTACCACAAATCTGAGGTACGCCTGATGAGGTGGATAAATGGGGACATGAAGGTATGTATCATTTATGTCCAGAGACACCATAAAATCCCCCCCTTCCAGGCTTGCGATGACCGCTCTCAGCGATTCCATCTTGAACTTGAACCTTTTCAGGTATATGTTCAGGGATTTTAAATTCAATATGGGTCTGACCGAACCGTCCGGTTTCGGGACTACAAACATGGTCTAATAATAACCCCTTCCTTGTTGAAGGAGGGGAACCTTGACCACCACCTGTTGAAGCTACAATTTGTGAATTGCAGTTAACACTATTTCCCTCTCGTGGGGGGAAGCCGGCAGGGCCGTCGGTGAGGGGGCATCTCCTTGAAGTCCAGCTTGTATCCCTGAGACACAATATCTATTGCCCAGGGATCCAACAGGGAGTGAACCCACTTGTGGCTGAAATTTCGAAGACGTGCCCCCCCCCCCGGGCCTAGCTCCGCCTGTGGAGCCCCAGCGACATGCGGTGGATTTTGTAGAGGCCGGGGAAGACTTCTGTTCCTGGGAACTAGCTGTGTTGTGCAGCTTCTTTCCTCTGCCCCTGCCTCTGTCAAGAAAGGACGCACCTCGGACTTTCTTGTTTCTTTGTGATCGAAAGGACTGCATTTGATAATGTCGTGCTTTCCTAGGCTGTGCTGGAATATAAGGCAAAAGATCAGAATTACCAGCTATAGCTGTGAGACCAGGTCCGAGATCCCTTCTCCACACAATCCTCAGCCTTGTAAGGTAAACCTTCCATATGCCTCTTAAGTCGGCATCACCTGCCCATTGCATGTTCCACAGGACACGTCAAGCAGAAATCGATATAGCGTTGACTCTAGAACCCAGTAGACTAATGTCTCTTTGGGCATGTTTTATTTATATATATATATATTTATATATATATATATATATATATAGAAAGAGTATTGTCCACACTCACGTCTTCAGAAAACATTGCTGGGGTGACTTCCAGATAATTGGGATCAAAGTCCCACTCCAATATAAATCCAACAAAAAAGGCAGGAGCACTCACCAGTCTTCAAAGTAGTAAAATTGGTTTTTATTCAGATCATTAGTGCAGGAATCAAATCGACGTTTCGGTCTGCATGTAGACCTTTGTCAAGATAATTACAGACTGAACAGAGTGCCCTTATATACCCCCATAGAGACCCACCCACTAGTTAATCAAAAGCAACGCCCCCACACCCCATATAAATATAACAACAACAATTGTAAAAACGTACCTATTGTTTATACAAGACAATAAATGAATAGGTACATAGAGTACCAAACACCATCCTACCTAGATCCAGTCAGGTCCAAAGAAGAGATCACAGAGCTGTGTGTGTTTGATATTACATCAGTGAGGCGAGCGCTCCGGCGTGCGTTCCAGCGGCCTCCTCACTTCCTGCCAGTGGAACGCATCACCTGACCGGATGTCGGGCGCTGCCATAGAAACTAAACAACAAACCGGATAATAGAATTTACACACAGCATATCCGGGATCAGACACCCGCAAGTGGTCCCAAAGTCCTATGTTGTATTGTGGACATTAAAGAATCATAGTTAAGTATGCATTCTATATTAGATATATCCAACGAAGTTGGTATATAGCAATTTAGCAATGTAATGAATAGCTTGAACCGGACTGGGTAGGTAGGGCGGAGCTGTAGGAGAACCCTATAGCAAGTATACCACATGTACAACAGGATATAGATATATAGTCCTGTATACATGTGGACAAGCAATACAACTAAATAAAGCATAATATTATGGTATCCATCAAAAATAGAAATAATCACCTAATTAGGTGAACACTTCTATTTAAACCATTGAAAGGACCAAATTCAGGAATAAAGAAAAAAGAAAAAATATATATACACATATATATGAGCCACCATCACAGGAACAAGAAAAAATATATATAAAAATGAAAAAGTAAAAATAAAAATCAAAAATGAATAAAAAATTAGAAATGCAAAAGAAAATAGATAGTCCAGATTTAATCCAAGAAAATGCCATAATGAATATTGTCATTAAGCCCACGAGGTTTTATGGTGTCTAGGCGGTGTATCCAGGCCGCTTCCCGTTTCAACAACAGTTTTGCCCGATCCCCTCCTCTCTTCAATGGTGCTACCCTGTCAATCACCATACTCTTCAAAGTCGCCAGGGGGTGATGAGCCTCATAAAAATGTCTTGCCACTGGTTTGTCAGAGTTACCATTCGTCAAAGCCTCTCTCACAGACAGACGATGGTTTGCCATCCTTTCGCGAAAGGGGCGAATTGTTTTGCCCACATAGACGAGGGAGCAAGGACATGTCAGGATATAGACAACGAAGTCTGATGTACAGGTCAATCTATGTCGGATAAATATTTTGGCACCAGTGTGTGGGTGATGAAAATATTCCCCACTTGTCATGCTCCGACAGGTTGTACAGTTAATACATCTGTAACATCCCATTTTTTTAGGTGTCAGCCACATCATTGAGCCGACTTCAGTGGGTCTAACAGGCTGCATTAAGATGTCCTTCAGATTTCGTGCCCGTCTGAAGCTTACCAGAGGTTTGTTTGGCAACCTCTTCATTAGTGTCGGGTCTGTTTTGACCAATGGCCAGTGTTTATTCACTGCCTTTCGTATAGCAGATCCTGCCGTGTCGAAGGTGGTTGACACCACAAATGGATTTTTCTCAGATATTCTCTTCAGTGAGTGTCCCGCATGGATTTTTTTGGCCTTATCAAGACAGTTCATGATAGTCTGGACACCATATCCCCTCGCCATAAATCTATTCTTCATATCCTCCAGTTGTATTATAGTAGTTTCTGGATCTGAATTATTTCGGAGAACTCTCATAAATTGAGAAATAGGTAAGTTACATTTTAAAGATCCTGGATGGTGGCTGTCAAAAGATAATAAAGTATTCCTGTCGGTCAACTTTCTAAACAGTTTATAGCCATAGCCTGATTCAGTAGTGTAGACACTCACATCTAGGAAATCAATAGTTTTGATATCAAAGTGCATAGTGAACTTAATTGGGGACTCAAGAGAGTTGAGATAATCCAACATCTCAAGGAGAGCCTCTTCAGTGTCCCTCCAAATTAAAAAAATATCATCAATAAACCGCCGATAGAAGGCGATACTATCCCCAAACCGCGGGAAGATGTTCTGATTTTCATAGTCATCCATGTAAAGATTTGCATACGATGGGGCAATATTACTCCCCATCGCTGTTCCCGCCGTCTGGAGATAGTACCGCCCCCCAAAAACGAAAATAGTTACATGTTAGAATGAGTTCAAGGAGTTCCATCAGGAATTCACTAGGTGGTGTCCCAGTATGTGAATGTATCAAGGCTCGTCTGGTAGCTGCCAGACCAGCCCCATGTGGGATCACTGTATAAAGTGATGTAACATCAAGGGTGACAAGAATACCTCGATCAACAAAGGGAAGCAAGTTCAAAAGTCTCAAAAAGTCACTTGTATCCTTAAGATAACTACTGGTTTCCCGAACACAAACTTGTAGAAAGCTATCCACATATTGTGCCACATTGGAAAATATTGAGTTGCGTGCAGAGATTATTGGACGTCCTGGTGGTTTATCCAATGTTTTGTGAATTTTCGGTAATAAATACAGTATTGGGCAGATAGGGAATCTGCCCAATACTGTATTTATTACCGAAAATTCACAAAACATTGGATAAACCACCAGGACGTCCAATAATCTCTGCACGCAACTCAATATTTTCCAATGTGGCACAATATGTGGATAGCTTTCTACAAGTTTGTGTTCGGGAAACCAGTAGTTATCTTAAGGATACAAGTGACTTTTTGAGACTTTTGAACTTGCTTCCCTTTGTTGATCGAGGTATTCTTGTCACCCTTGATGTTACATCACTTTATACAGTGATCCCACATGGGGCTGGTCTGGCAGCTACCAGACGAGCCTTGATACATTCACATACTGGGACACCACCTATTGAATTCCTGATGGAACTCCTTGAACTCATTCTAACATGTAACTATTTTCGTTTTGGGGGGCGGTACTATCTCCAGACGGCGGGAACAGCGATGGGGAGTAATATTGTCCCATCGTATGCAAATCTTTACATGGATGACTATGAAAATCAGAACATCTTCCCGCGGTTTGGGGATAGTATCGCCTTCTATCGGCGGTTTATTGATGATATTTTTTTAATTTGGAGGGACACTGAAGAGGCTCTCCTTGAGATGTTGGATTATCTCAACTCTCTTGAGTCCCCAATTAAGTTCACTATGCACTTTGATATCAAAACTATTGATTTCCTAGATGTGAGTGTCTACACTACTGAATCAGGCTATGGCTATAAACTGTTTAGAAAGTTGACCGACAGGAATACTTTATTATCTTTTGACAGCCACCATCCAGGATCTTTAAAATGTAACTTACCTATTTCTCAATTTATGAGAGTTCTCCGAAATAATTCAGATCCAGAAACTACTATAATACAACTGGAGGATATGAAGAATAGATTTATGGCGAGGGGATATGGTGTCCAGACTATCATGAACTGTCTTGATAAGGCCAAAAAAATCCATGCAGGACACTCACTGAAGAGAATATCTGAGAAAAATCCATTTGTGGTGTCAACCACCTTCGACACGGCAGGATCTGCTATACGAAAGGCAGTGAATAAACACTGGCCATTGGTCAAAACAGACCCGACACTAATGAAGAGGTTGCCAAACAAACCTCTGGTAAGCTTCAGACGGGCACGAAATCTGAAGGACATCTTAATGCAGCCTGATAGACCCACTGAAGTCGGCTCAATGATGTGGCTGACACCTAAAAAAATGGGATGTTACAGATGTATTAACTGTACAACCTGTCGGAGCATGACAAGTGGGGAATATTTTCATCACCCACACACTGGTGCCAAAATATTTATCCGACATAGATTGACCTGTACATCAGACTTCGTTGTCTATATCCTGACATGTCCTTGCTCCCTCGTCTATGTGGGCAAAACAATTCGCCCCTTTCGCGAAAGGATGGCAAACCATCGTCTGTCTGTGAGAGAGGCTTTGACGAATGGTAACTCTGACAAACCAGTGGCAAGACATTTTTATGAGGCTCATCACCCCCTGGCGACTTTGAAGAGTATGGTGATTGACAGGGTAGCACCATTGAAGAGAGGAGGGGATCGGGCAAAACTGTTGTTGAAACGGGAAGCGGCCTGGATACACCGCCTAGACACCATAAAACCTCGTGGGCTTAATGACAATATTCATTATGGCATTTTCTTGGATTAAATCTGGACTATCTATTTTCTTTTGCATTTCTAATTTTTTATTCATTTTTTATTTTTATTTTTACTTTTTCATTTTTATATATATTTTTTCTTGTTCCTGTGATGGTGGCTCATATATATGTGTATATATATTTTTTCTTTTTTCTTTATTCCTGAATTTGGTCCTTTCAATGGTTTAAATAGAAGTGTTCACCTAATTAGGTGATTATTTCTATTTTTGATGGATACCATAATATTATGCTTTATTTAGTTGTATTGCTTGTCCACATGTATACAGGACTATATATCTATATCCTGTTGTACATGTGGTATACTTGCTATAGGGTTCTCCTACAGCTCCGCCCTACCTACCCAGTCCGGTTCAAGCTATTCATTACATTGCTAAATTGCTATATACCAACTTCGTTGGATATATCTAATATAGAATGCATACTTAACTATGATTCTTTAATGTCCACAATACAACATAGGACTTTGGGACCACTTGCGGGTGTCTGATCCCGGATATGCTGTGTGTAAATTCTATTATCCGGTTTGTTGTTTAGTTTCTATGGCAGCGCCCGACATCCGGTCAGGTGATGCGTTCCACTGGCAGGAAGTGAGGAGGCCGCTGGAACGCACGCCGGAGCGCTCGCCTCACTGATGTAATATCAAACACACACAGCTCTGTGATCTCTTCTTTGGACCTGACTGGATCTAGGTAGGATGGTGTTTGGTACTCTATGTACCTATTCATTTATTGTCTTGTATAAACAATAGGTACGTTTTTACAATTGTTGTTGTTATATTTATATGGGGTGTGGGGGCGTTGCTTTTGATTAACTAGTGGGTGGGTCTCTATGGGGGTATATAAGGGCACTCTGTTCAGTCTGTAATTATCTTGACAAAGGTCTACATGCAGACCGAAACGTCGATTTGATTCCTGCACTAATGATCTGAATAAAAACCAATTTTACTACTATATATATATATATATATATATATATCTAAGACAGCATCTTTTATATATATATATATATATATATATATACACATATATATATATATATATACATACTAGGGTCTCGATCTCTGCTGATAAGGTATCTGTCCACGCTGCTACAGCGCTATAAACCCATGCCGACACAATCGCCGGTCTGAGTAGAGTACCAGAATGTGTGTAAATGGACTTCAAAGTACTTTTACTGCATGCTATCTGCAGGATCCCTGAGGATAGCTGTTAAGTCAGCACTACCTTTTGGGCAAACGTGACACCCTAGGGGAAGATTCCCATCGTATCCAGGCCCTAGTAGGGAAAGGATACTCCCTGAAAATTCTTTGTGGGAAACTGCAGTCTCTTGTCTGGAGATTCCCGCTCTTTTTCTTCATGAGAGGAGGGAAATTTACCTCAGCTTTCTTCCCCTTAAACATGTGTACCCTTGTGTCAGGGACAGATGAGTCATCAGTGATATGCAAAACATTTTTTATTACAATAATCATATATTGAATACTTTCCTGCCATTTTGGCTGTAACTTTGCATTATCGTAGTCGACACTGGAGTCAGACTCCGTGTCGATATCAGTGTCTATTATTTTGGATAGTGAACATTGAGAGACTCTGAAGGTCTCTGCGACATAGGGACAGACATGGGTAGATTCCCTGTCTGTTCTCTAATCTTTTGTGCAATAATTTTACCTTAGCACTTAATTTCACATATCCAAACAGGTGTCGGCGTTGTCGACGGAGACACCACTCACACACACATTTACTCCATCTCCTCCTAGGGGAGCCTTTTACCTCAGACATGTCGACACACACGCACCGACACACCACACACTCAGGGAGCGCTCATCTGAAGACAATTCCCCCACAAGGCCCTTTGGAGAGACAGAGAGAGAGTATGCCAGCACACACCCCAGCGCTATAAACCCAGGAATAACACAGTAACTTAATGTTAACCCAGTAGCTGCTGTTTATATAGATTTCTCTATCGTCCTAGTGGATGCTGGGGTTCCTGAAAGGAGCATGGGGAATAGCGGCTCCGCAGGAGACAGGGCACAAAAAGCAAAGCTTTCCGATCAGGTGGTGTGCACTGGCTCCTCCCCCCATGACCCTCCTCCAAGCCTCAGTTAGATTTTTGTGCCCGGCCGAGAAGGGTGCAATCTAGGTGGCTCTCCTAAAGAGCTGCTTAGAGAAAGTTTAGCTTAGGTTTTTTATTTTACAGTGAGTCCTGCTGGCAACAGGATCACTGCAACGAGGGACTTAGGGGAGAAGAAGTGAACTCACCTGCGTGCAGGATGGATTGGCTTCTTGGCTACTGGACATCAGCTCCAGAGGGACGATCACAGGTACAGCCTGGATGGTCACCGGAGCCTCGCCGCCGGCCCCCTTGCAGATGCTGAAACATGAAGAGGTCCAGAATCGGCGGCAGAAGACTCCTCAGTCTTCTAAAGGTAGCGCACAGCACTGCAGCTGTGCGCCATTTTCCTCTCAGCACACTTCACACGGCAGTCACTGAGGGTGCAGGGCGCTGGGAGGGGAGCGCCCTGGGAGGCAAATGAAAACCTATTTGGCTAAAAAATACCTCACATATAGCCTCCGGGGGCTATATGGAGATATTTAACCCCTGCCAGAATACACTAAAGAGCGGGAGACGAGCCCGCCGAAAAAGGGGCGGGGCCTATCTCCTCAGCACACAGCGCCATTTTCCTTACACAGCTCCGCTGGTCAGGACGGCTCCCAGGTCTCTCCCCTGCACTGCACTACAGAAACAGGGTAAAACAAGAGAGGGGGGGCAAAATAGTGGCAAAAATTATATTATAAAAGCAGCTATACAGGGAGCACTTATTATAAGGCTATCCCTGTCATATATGGCGCTTTTGGTGTGTGCTGGCAAACTCTCCCTCTGTCTCCCCAAAGGGCTAGTGGGGTCCTGTCTTCGTTAAGAGCATTCCCTGTGTGTCTGCTGTGTGTCGGTACGTGTGTGTCGACATGTATGAGGACGATATTGGTGTGGAGGCGGAGCAATTGCCAAATATGGGGATGTCACCTCCTAGGGGGTCGACACCAGAATGGATGCCTTTATTTATGGAATTACGGGATAGTGTCAACACGCTAAAGCAGTCGTTTGACGACATGAGACGGCCGGACAATCAGTTAGTGCCTGTCCAGGCGCCTCAAACACCGTCAGGGGCTGTAAAACGCCCTTTGCCTCAGTCGGTCGACACAGACCCAGACACAGGCACTGATTCCAGTGGCGACGGTGACGAATCAACCGTATTTTCCAGTAGGGCCACACGTTATATGATTTTGGCAATGAAGGAGGCGTTACATTTAGCTGATACTACAGATACCACTAAACAGGGTATTATGTGGGGTGTGAAAAAACTACCTATAGTTTTTCCTGAATCAGAAGAACTAAATGATGTATGTGATGAAGCGTGGGTTGCCCCCGATAAAAAGATGCTAATTTCAAAGAAGTTATTGGCTTTATACCCTTTCCCGCCAGAGGTTAGGGCGCGCTGGGAAACACCTCCTAGGGTGGACAAGGCGCTCACACGCTTATCTAAACAAGTGGCGTTACCCTCTCCTGAGACGGCCGCACTTAAAGATCCAGCAGATAGGAGGATGGAAAATATCCAAAAAAGTATATACACACATACAGGTGTTATACTACGACCAGCTATAGCGACAGCCTGGATGTGCAGTGCTGGAGTAGCTTGGTCAGAGTCCCTGATTGAAAATATTGATACCCTGGATAGGGACAATGTTTTACTGTCTTTAGAGCAAATAAAGGATGCATTTCTTTATATGCGTGATGCACAGAGGGATATCTGCACACTGGCATCACGGGTAAGTGCTATGTCCATTTCGGCCAGAAGAAGTTTATGGACGCGACAGTGGTCAGGCGATGCGGACTCAAAACGGCATATGGAAGTTTTGCCGTATAAAGGGGAGGAGTTATTTGGAGTCGGTCTATCAGATTTGGTGGCCACGGCTACAGCCGGGAAATCCACCTTTTTACCTCAAGCTACTCCCCAACAGAAAAAGACACCGACTTTTCAACCGCAGCCCTTTCGTTCCTTTAAAAACAAGAGAGCAAAGGGATATTCATATCTGCCACGAGGCAGAGGAAGGGGGAAGAGACACCAACAGGCAGCTCCTTCCCAGGAACAGAAGCCCTCCCCCGCTTCTACAAAAGCCTCAGCATGACGCTGGGGCTTCTCAAGCGGACTCGGGGGCGGTCGTCTCAAGAATTTCAGCGCGCAGTGGGCTCACTCGCAGGTAGATCCCTGGATCCTGCAGATAATATCTCAGGGGTACAGGTTGGAACTAGAGACAGATCCGCCTCGCCGTTTCCTGAAGTCTGCTTTACCAACGTCCCCCTCCGAAAGGGAGACGGTTTTGGAAGCCATTCACAAGCTGTACTCTCAGCAGGTGATAGTCAAGGTACCTCTTCTACAACAGGGAAAGGGGTATTATTCCACTCTATTTGTGGTACCGAAGCCGGACGGCTCGGTAAGACCTATTCTAAATCTGAAGTCCTTGAACCTGTACATAAAGAAGTTCAAGTTCAAAATGGAGTCACTCAGAGCAGTGATAGCGAACCTGGAAGAAGGGGACTTTATGGTGTCCTTGGACATCAAGGATGCGTACCTCCACGTTCCAATTTACCCCTCACACCAGGGGTACCTCAGGTTCGTTGTACAAAACTGTCACTATCAGTTTCAGACGCTGCCGTTCGGTTTGTCCACGGCACCTCGGGTCTTTACAAAGGTAATGGCCGAGATGATGATTCTTCTTCGAAGAAAAGGCGTATTAATTATCCCATACTTGGACGATCTCCTAATAAGGGCAAGGTCCAGAGAACAGCTAGAGATGGGATTAGCACTGTCTCAAGAAGTGCTAAAACAGCACGGCTGGATTCTGAATATTCCAAAATCCCAGTTAATGCCGACAACTCGTCTGCTGTTCCTAGGGATGATTCTGGACACGGTTCAGAAAAAAGTTTTTCTCCCGGAGGAAAAAGCCAAGGAGTTATCCGAGCTTGTCAGGAACCTCCTAAAACCAGGAAAGGTGTCTGTACATCAATGCACAAGAGTCCTGGGAAAAATGGTGGCTTCTTACGAAGCAATTCCATTCGGCAGATTCCATGCACGAATTTTCCAGAGGGATCTGTTGGACAAATGGTCAGGGTCGCATCTTCAGATGCACCAGCGGATAACCCTGTCTCCAAGGACAAGGGTATCTCTTCTGTGGTGGTTGCAGAGTGCTCATCTATTGGAGGGCCGCAGATTCGGCATACAGGATTGGATCCTGGTGACCACGGACGCCAGCCTGAGAGGCTGGGGAGCAGTCACACAAGGAAGAAACTTCCAGGGAGTGTGGACGAGCCTGGAAACGTCTCTTCACATAAACATTCTGGAACTAAGAGCAATCTACAATGCTCTAAGCCAGGCAGAACCTCTGCTTCAAGGAAAACCGGTGTTGATCCAGTCGGACAACATCACGGCAGTCGCCCATGTAAACAGACAGGGCGGCACAAGAAGCAGGAGTGCAATGGCAGAAGCTGCAAGGATTCTTCGCTGGGCAGAGAATCATGTGATAGCACTGTCAGCAGTGTTCATCCCGGGAGTGGACAACTGGGAAGCAGACTTCCTCAGCAGACACGACCTTCACCCGGGAGAGTGGGGACTTCATCCGGAAGTCTTCCACATGCTGGTAACCCGTTGGGAAAGACCAATGGTGGACATGATGGCGTCTCGCCTCAACAAAAAACTGGACAGGTATTGCGCCAGGTCAAGAGATCCGCAGGCAATAGCTGTGGACGCGCTGGTAACGCCTTGGGTGTACCAGTCGGTGTATGTGTTTCCTCCTCTGCCTCTCATACCAAAAGTATTGAGAATTATACGGCAAAGAGGCGTAAGAACGATACTAGTGGTTCCGGATTGGCCAAGAAGGACTTGGTACCCGGAACTTCAAGAGATGATCACGGAAGATCCGTGGCCTCTACCTCTAAGGAGGGACTTGCTTCAGCAGGGTCCCTGTCTGTTTCAAGACTTACCGCGGCTGCGTTTGACGGCATGGCGGTTGAACGCCGGATCCTAAAGGAAAAAGGCATGCCGGAAGAAGTCATTCCTACTTTGATTAAAGCAAGGAAGGAAGTAACCGTGCAACACTATCACCGCATTTGGCGAAGATATGTTGCGTGGTGCGAGGATCGGAGTGCTCCGACGGAGGAATTTCAACTGGGTCGATTCCTACATTTCCTGCAATCAGGATTGTCTATGGGTCTCAAATTGGGATCTATTAAGGTTCAAATTTCGGCCCTGTCGATTTTCTTTCAAAAAAGAATTGGCTTCAGTTCCTGAAGTCCAGACTTTTGTTAAGGGAGTGCTGCATATACAGCCTCCTGTGGTGCCTCCAGTGGCACCGTGGGATCTCAATGTGGTTTTGGAATTTCTAAAATCTCATTGGTTTGAACCACTAAAAAAAGTGGATTTAAAATATCTCACATGGAAAGTGACCATGTTACTAGCCCTGGCTTCGGCCAGGAGAGTGTCAGAACTGGCAGCTTTATCTTACAAAAGCCCATATCTGATTTTCCATTCGGACAGGGCAGAACTGCGGACTCGTCCGCATTTTCTCCCTAAGGTGGTGTCAGCATTTCATCTGAACCAGCCTATTGTAGTGCCTGCGGCTACAAGTGACTTGGAGGACTCCAAGTTACTGGACGTTGTCAGAGCATTAAAAATATATATTGCAAGGACAGCTGGAGTCAGAAAATCTGACTCGTTGTTTATATTGTATGCACCCAACAAGATGGGTGCTCCTGCGTCTAAGCAGACGATTGCTCGTTGGATCTGTAGCACAATCCAACTTGCACATTCTGTGGCAGGCCTGCCACAGCCTAAATCTGTAAATGCCCACTCCACAAGGAAGGTGGGCTCATCTTGGGCGGCTGCCCGAGGGGTCTCGGCATTACAACTTTGCCGAGCAGCTACGTGGTCAGGGGAGAACACGTTTGTAAAATTTTACAAATTTGATACTCTGGCTAAGGAGGACCTGGAGTTCTCTCATTCGGTGCTGCAGAGTCATCCGCACTCTCCCGCCCGTTTGGGAGCTTTGGTATAATCCCCATGGTCCTTTCAGGAACCCCAGCATCCACTAGGACGATAGAGAAAATAAGAATTTACTTACCGATAATTCTATTTCTCGGAGTCCGTAGTGGATGCTGGGCGCCCATCCCAAGTGCGGATTATCTGCAATAATTGTACATAGTTATTGTTAACTAATTCGGGTTATTGTTTAGGAAGCCATCTTTCAGAGGCTCCTCTGTTATCATACTGTTAACTGGGTTTGATCACAAGTTGTACGGTGTGATTGGTGTGGCTGGTATGAGTCTTACCCGGGATTCAAAATTCCTCCCTTATTGTGTACGCTCGTCCGGGCACAGTACCTAACTGAGGCTTGGAGGAGGGTCATGGGGGGAGGAGCCAGTGCACACCACCTGATCGGAAAGCTTTGCTTTTTGTGCCCTGTCTCCTGCGGAGCCGCTATTCCCCATGGTCCTTTCAGGAACCCCAGCATCCACTACGGACTCCGAGAAATAGAATTATCGGTAAGTAAATTCTTATTTTTTGCGCCTAATTATGTGCCCCCCCCTCTCTTTTTACCCTCTTCTACCGTGTATCTGCAGGGGAGAGCCTGGGGAGCTTCCTCTCAGCGGAGCTGTGGAGAAAAAATGGCGCAGGTGAGTGCTGAGGAAGAAGCCCCGCCCCCTCGACGGCGGGCTTCTGTCCCGCTTAAATAAACATTTTCTTGGCGGGGGCTCATACATATATACAGTGCCCAACTGTATATATGTGTACTTTTGCCAAAAGAGGTCCATATGCTGCCCAGGCCCTCCCCTCCCTCCCCCCCCCCCCCCCCCTCCCCCTGCACCCTTACAGTGACCGGAGTATGTGAGGTGTGTTTGGAGCAATGGCGCACAGCTGCAGTGCTGTGCGTTACCTCATGTGAAGAACGGAGTCTTCTGCCGCCGATTTCGAAGTCTTCTTGCTTCTCATACTCATCCGGCTTCTGTCTTCCAGCTCTGCGAGGGTGACGGTGGCGCGGCTCTGGGATCGGACGACGAGGGTGAGATCCTGTGTACGATCCCTCTGGAGCTAATGGTGTCCAGTAGCCTAGGAAGCAGGACCTAGCTTCAGAGAGTAGGGCTGCTTCTCTCCCCTCTGTCCCACAATGCAGGGAGTCTGTTGCCAGCAGAGCTCCCTGAAAATAAAAAACCTAACAAAATACTTTCTTACAGCAAGCTCAGGAGAGCTCACTGAACAGCACCCAGCTCGTCTGGGCACAGATTCAAACTGAGGTTTGGAGGAGGGACATAGAGGGAGGAGCCAGAGCACACCAGAATCTAAATTCTTTCTTAAAGTGCCCATGTCTCTTGCGGAGCCTGTCTATTCCCCATGGTCCTTACGGAGTCCCCAGCATCCACTAGGACGTTAGAGAAAAGGATTTACTTTTAAGTTAATGGTGAGATTCATACCAGCTCACACTTCAACCATGCCGCACAACATGACATTCAACATAACACATGCCAACGAGCACGACCATTGCAGCAACGTGCTGAAAACAATTTTAACACAACACTGTGTAAAACCATAACAAAATAATTACTGCAGGTAAAGTACGCACTGGGCTGGGTGCCCAGCATCCTCTACGGACTAGGAGAAAAGGATTTACCAGTAGGTATTAAAATCCTTTTTTCTCATACGTCCTAGAGGATGCTGGGGTCCACTTTAGTACCATGAGGTTATACCAAAGCTCCAGTACGGGCGGGAGAGTGCGGATGTTCCTGCAGAACCGATTGACTAAACTTTAGGTCATCAGCGGCCAAGGTGTCAAACTTGTAAAACCTAGCAAACGTGTTTGCCGCTGACCAAGTAGCTGCTCGGCAACGTTGTAATGCCGAGACCCCCTGGGCAGCCGCCCAGGATGAGCCCACCTTTCTTGTAGAAAGGGCATTCACCGAATTCGGCATCGGCAATCCTGCCGTGGAATGAGCGTGCTGAATCGTACCTCTGATCAAGCGCGCAATCGTCTGCTTAGAAGCAGGACACTCAATCTTGTTGGGAGCATACAGGACAAATAGAGCCTCTGTTTTCCGTATCCTAGCCGTTGAGGCGACATAAATTTTCAAAGCTCTGACCACATCCAGAGACTTCGAACCAGCGAAGGTGTCAGTAGCCACTGGCACCACAATAGGTTGGTTTATATGGAAAATAGGGATTTTTTGTTGCTTACCATAAAATCTCTTTCTCTGAGTCCATCTGGGGGACGCTGTGTCTGTACTGATGGGTTAGAGTGTGTGGGAGGGAGCTTTGGCACAGAACCTATCAAAAGCAACTCCTCCGCCCTCTAACCCCTCCCATCTCCAGCCTGACCAGCCCAACACCTCAGTTAACGTGTAGCAAAGCCAGAAGGAGGCACACAGATTACAACTAATAAACCAGACAAAAATATGGGAGAGATCGCGCGTCCCCCAGATGGACTCAGAGAAAGAGATTTTACGGTAAGCAACAAAAAATCCCTATTTCTCCATCATCCATCTGGGGGACGCTGCGTCTGTACTGATGGGATTTCCCAAAGCCAGCTAAGTAGAGGAGGGAAAACCAGACGGCAGAGCCGTCTGAAAAATCTGACGCCCAACAGAGGCAGTCTCCAAACCAAAAGTATGAAAACGGTAAAACCTGGTAAAAGGTATGCACGGAAGACCAAGTTGCTGCTCTGCACAGCTGCTCAACAGACACACCACCGCGAACAGCCCAAGAGGCTCCAACAGCTCTAGTCGAATGAGCCCTCAACGAGCCAGGAACAGGCAAATCTGAAGAAATATAGGCCTGTCGAATAGTCTACTTAACCCATCGTGCCAACGTGTTCATAGAGGCCGGCCAGCCACGTTTGGGTGCGTCAATTAAAATCAACAAGGTATCCGTACGACGAATAGCCTCTGTGCGGGACAAATAAATGCGCAAGGCTAGAACATCATCCAACAATGCCAAATGACAATCTCGTCCAGAAGGTTCAGGAACAAACGCCGGTAGTACTATGTCCTGATTCATATGGAAGGCTGATACGACCTTTGGCAAAAAGGAAGGTGTTGTACGAAGAACCACTCGATCATCGTGAAAAACCAACAAAGGCGGTCTGCACGAAAGAGCGGCTAACTCAGAAACACGCCTGGCCGAAGCAATGGCCAAAAGAAATACCACCTTCAGAGTAAGAAAACGTAAGTCGACAAGTTCTAATGGCTCAAACGGAAGCTTCTGAAGAGCCTGAAGAACCAAATTTAAATCCCAGGGCGGAACCGGAGGAACAAAAGGAGGTTGAATTCTCAGTACACCCTGAAGGAACGTCTGACCCTCCGGAATAATAGCCAAACGTCTTTGAAAAAGAACCGACAATGCCGAAACTTGACCCTTAAGGGAGGATAAACGAAGTCCCTTAGTCAATCCCTCCTGAAGGAAGGACAATAGACGCGGTAAACGAAAAAGGTGTGGTGACAGTTCACGCTTCTCACACCAAACTATGTAGATACGCCATACCCTATGATAAATACGAGAAGTAACCAGTTTTCTAGCTTGAATCATGGTTTTTACCACTGGCCTAGAGAACCCCTTAGCTCTTAATATCTTGGATTCAAGAATCATGCCGTCAAAGCCAGACGACTTAAATCGTGGTGGCGACAAGGACCTTGTAGAAGTAGATCGGGTCTCAGAGGTAGCCGGAACGGGTCTTTGGCCACCATGCTGCGAAGAAGAGAGTACCACGGCCGACGCGGCCAGTCTGGCGCCACAAGAATGACTGGAAGACCCTATTTTCGAATGCGTTGAATCAGTCTCGGTATCAGAGGAAATGGTGGAAATACGTATCCCAGTTGAAACTGCCACGGAGCTGTCAATGCATCGATCAGCGCCGCCTGAGGATCCTGAGTCCGGGACCCATACCGGGGTAGTTTTCGGTTGAGACGAGACGTCATGAGGTCTATGTTGGGTGTTCCCAGAGAGACACAAGAATTAGAAAGACTTCTTGATGAAGTTCCCACTCTCCCGGATGTATCGTGTGACGGCTTAAGAAGTCCGCTTCCCAGTTGTCGACGCCTGGAATGTGAATGGCTGAGATAATCGGGATCCACCGTTCCGCCAACTGGAGTATATGTGCAACCTCCTTCATCGCTCTCCAGCTGCGAGTTCCTCCTCGTTTGTTTATGTAAGCCACCGCCGTGGCGTTGTCTGTTTGAATTCGTACCGGGTGACCCTGAACACTGGTCTGTACCTGAATAAGAGCATAGCGAATTGCTCTCAACTCCAAAATATTGATTGGTAACAGTGATTCCTGACCGCTCAAGAGACCCTGGAAGTGTTGGGTTTGAAACACTGCCCCCCAACCGGTGAGGCTGGCGTCCGTGGTGATCATCATCCAAGACCAGACTGTGAAGCCACCAATGAAGAGACTGTCGAGTCTGAGTCGACAAGCGGCACAATTGTAAGTCCAGACGTGGACCTGCCTGATTCCAAGAGCCCAATAACTGAGATTGAAGGGCCCGAGCATGAAACCTGGCATACGGTACTGTTTCGAAGGTCGCCACCATCTTGCCCATTACTTGCATACATCGGAGAATGGAGACCTGAGGTAATTGTAACAGGCAACGGACTCTCGACTGGAGGTCCTGGAGTTTGTCCTGAGGCTGAAAAACCCTCTGACTTCTTGTGTTGAAAAGGAGACCTAGAAAAATCATCTCCTGAGAGGGAGTCAAGGAAGACTTCCGGAAATTCACAATCCTTCCGAAAGATTGTAGAGTGAGGTGTTGGGCTGGTCAGGCTGGAGATGGGAGGGGTTAGAGGGGGGAGGAGTTTCTTTTGACAGGTTCTGTGGCAAAGCTCCCTCCCACACACTCTAACCCATCAGTACAGACGCAGCGTCCCCCAGATGGATGACAGAGAAAAAGAAACCACCTTTGGAAGAAATTGCTGACGAGTTCTCAGCTCAGCTCTATCTTCATGGAATATCAAGTAAGGGCTCTTGTGAGACAAGGCCCCTAACTCAGACACCCTCCTTGTGGATGCCAAGGCCAACAGCATGACCACTTTCCAAGTGAGAAACCTCAACTCCACCTCCTGGAGAGGTTCAAACCAATCTGATTGAAGAAACTTCAACACCACGTTAAGATCCCCCGATGCCGCAGGAGGCACAAATGGAGGTTGGATGTGCAGATCCCCTTTCACGAACGCCTGAACTTCTGGAAGGGAGGCCAATTGTTTCTGAAAGAAAACGGACCAGCCGAAATCTGGACCTTGATTGAACCCAATCGTAGGCCCGCATCCACACCAGCCTGCAGAAAATGGACAAAACGTCCCAACTCAAACTCTTCCGTAGGAGCCTTCTTGGATTCACACCAAGTCACATATTTTCTCCAAATACGGTGGTAATGTTTAGATGTTACTCCTTTCCTGGCCTGAAAAAGAGTGGGAATGACTTCTTTAGGAATACCCTTTCGGGATAGTATTCGGCGCTCAACAGCCATGCCGTCAAACGTAGCCGCGGTAAGTCTTGATACACGAACGGCCCCTGCTGCAGCAGGTCCTCGCGAAGAGGAAGAGGCTGAGGATCTTCTATGAACAACTCCTGAAGATCTGGATACCAAGCCCTGCTTGGCCAGTCTGGGACAATGAGGATCGCTCGAACTCCTGTTCTTCTTATGATTTTGAGAACTTTTGGTATCAGTGGAAGTGGAGGGAAGACATACACCGACCGAAACACCTACTGGGTCACCAGTGCGTCCACTGCTATTGCTTGAGGGTCTCTTGATCTGGAACAATATCTCTGAAGCTTCTTGTTGAGACGAGATGCCATCATGTCTACTTGAGGAACTCCCCAAAGACCTTTCACCTCTGTGAAGACTTCTTGGTGGAGGCCCCAGTCTTTCTTTTCAGGATTAGTCCAGACTCCCTCAAAGAGACTGTTTAGCTCATGAGATGGAGGGAAAGTTACATTAATTTTCTTTTCTTTATTAAAGTAAGCCTTCTCCTGTGGTAAAGGAGGGGGCTCCGTAACTTCTAACACCTCCTTTATAGCAATAATCATGTATTGAATGGTTTTTGCTAATTTTGGATCTATTCCCCTGGAATCACTAGTGTTGACACAGGAATCAGAGTCCGTGTCGATATCAGTTTGTACTACTTGTGCAAATGACCTCTTTTGTAAATCAGAGGGGTCCCCTGCGGATGAAAGAGCAGAACTATGAAAAAATCACGTCTTCCACAGATTTTCTCCAGTTTTCTGCATGAGACTCAGATTTATCCAATCTCTTACTGATATGATTCACACTATCACGTGATTCTTTCACCCATTCAGGCTCGTGGTGTGTCGGCAGCGCCACCACATTACAACTCTCTGTCCCTAAAATGGCTCCCTCAGGGAAAGAGCTCCCAGCCTCAGACATGTTACACACGAGCACAATCACACCACAGACACTCCAGGGCTTATAGGGGACAGACCCACAGTAAAATCTGTCAGAAGGACACAGAAATGGAATTGCCAGCTCACACCCAGCGCCAATTAAAAAAATCCCTGTGACATGTAAATTGCCCACAGAGACCTTTTGCGCTGTATAATGCCAAATAATATGATTGCGCACCAAATTTACACTCCCCCCCCCCCCCCCCCTTCTTTACACTCTGATACTTGATTCAGAAGTGGAGAGGAGGATCAGCGTTTCTTCCCCTGCAGCAGCTTGGAGAAAATGGCGCTGAGCAGTGTTCTGGCTGCCTGAGGAGGAAGCTCCGCCCCCTGTAATGGCGCGTTTCGCCTCAGAAAACATTCCAAATTATTTATACTGGCGGGGGTGAAGGACTGTGCCACGGCATCATATGCTACCTTTTGCCAGTCAGAGTAGGTTACATGATGCCCAGGGTGCCCCCCCGCGTCCTGCACCCTGCTGTGCACTGTGTTATGGATAAGCATGCTCGCGCAGCGTTCCCGCCCGCTGCGTGGTACCTTAAGCCGTCACGACGACCGGGGGTCCCTCTTGCAGATCTCCGGTAACACTACTCTCCAGTCTTCTGGCTCTGTTAGTGGGGTGACGGCGTGCTGTGGGAGTGAGCGCATAGCCGCAGCTAGTGTTCAGTACCCTTCAGGAGCTAATGGTGTCCTGTCAGCACAAGCAGAGCCATGAAACTATTTAGGAAGTTGGTTCCTACTTCTTCTCCCTAAGTCCCACGAAGCAGGGAGACTGTTGCCAGCAGTCTCCCTGTAAAATAAAAAACCTAACATAAAGTCTTTTAGTAGAACTCAGTAGAGCTCCACTAGCATGCGACCAGTCTGCCTGGGCACATTTTCTAAACTGAGGTATGGAGGAGGGGCATAGAGGGAGGAGCCAGTTCACACTCTGAAAAAGTCTTAAAGTGCCCATGGCTCCTGCAGAACCATCTATACCCCATGGTACTAAAGCATCCTCTAGGACGTATGAGAAAATAAGATTTTAAACCTATCGGTAAATCTTTTTCTCCTAGTCCGTAGAGGATGCTGGGGACTCCGTAAGGACCATGGGGTATAGACGGGCTCCGCAGGAGACATGGGCACCAAAAAGAACTTTCTAGTATGGTGTGAATTGGCTCCTCCCTCTATGCCCCTCCTCCAGACCTCAGTTAGAGAACTGTGCCCAGAGGAGATGGACAATACGAGGAAAGGATTTTGTTAATCTAAGGGCAAGATTCATACCAGCCCACACCAATCATACCATATAACCTGGAATACATATAACCAGTTAACAGTATGAACAAAACAACAGTATCGGTCCAAGACCGATTCTAACTGTAACATAACCCTTATGTAAGCAATAACTATATACAAGTCTTGCAGATTTTCCGCACTGGGACGGGCGCCCAGCATCCTCTACGGACTAGGAGAAAAAGATTTACCGGTAGGTTTAAAATCTTATTTTCTCTTACATCCTAGAGGATGCTGGGGACTCCGTAAGGACCATGGGGTTTATACCAAAGCTCCCAATCGGGCAGGAGAGTGCGGATGACTCTGCAGCACCGACTGAGCAAACGCTAGGTCCTCATCTACAAATTCTCAAACTTGTAGAATTTAGCAAAAGTGTTTGACCCCGACCAAGTTGCTGCTCGGCAAAGCTGTAATGACGAGACGCCCCGGGCAGCCGCCCAAGAAGAGCCCACCTTCCTAGTGGAATGGGCCTTTACTGAATGCGGTAACGGCAATCCAGCCGTAACATAAGCCTGCTGAATCGTGTTACAGATCCAGCGAGCAATAGTCTGCTTCGAAGCAGGCGCGCCAATCTTGTTGGCAGCATACAGGACAAACAATGCATCTGTTTTCCTAATTCTAGCCGTCCTGGCTACATAAATTTTTAAGGCCCTGACTACATCCAGGGACATGGAATCCTCCAAGTCACTCGTAGCCACAGGCACCACTATAGGTTGGTTCATATGAAACGAAGACACCACCTTAGGTAAAAATTGAGGACGAGTCCTCAATTCCGCTCTATCCACATGAAAAATCAAGTAAGGGCTCTTGTAAGACAAGGCCGCCAATTCTGACACTCGCCTCGCAGATGCCAAGGCTAACAACATGACCACCTTCCAGGTGAGAAATTTCAACTTCACTGTTTTAAGGGGTTCAAACCAGTGTGATTTAAGGAACTGCAACACCACGTTCAGGTCCCATGGTGCCACTGGGGGCACAAAAGGAGGCTGGATGTGCAGTACTCCTTTTACAAACGTCTGGACTTCTGGGAGAGAAGCCAATTCTTTCTGAAAGAATATTGACAAGGCCGAAATCTGTACTTTAACAGAGCCTAACTTTAGGCCCATATCCACTCCTGTCTGTAGGAAGTGGAGAAAACGACCCAGATGGAAACCTTCCGTAGGAGCATTTTTGGTTTCACACTAAGAGACATATTTCCGCCAGATACGGTGATAATGTTTTGCCGTCACCTCATTCCTAGCCTTTATTAGAGTAGGTATGACCTCCTCCAGAATCCCCTTCTCCGCTAGGATCCGGCGTTCAACCGCCATGCCGTCAAACGTAACCGCGGTAAGTCTTGGAACATGCAGGGCCCCTGCTGTAACAGGTCTTCCCTTAGAGGAAGAGGCCAGGGATCTTCCGTGAGCATCCCCTGAAGATCTGAGTACCAGGCCCTTCGAGGCCAGTCTGGAACAATGAGTATTGTCTGTACTCTTTTTCGTCTTATGATCCTCAACACTTTTGTGATGAGAGGAAGAGGAGGAAACACATAGACCGACTGGAACACCCATGGCGTTACCAGAGAGTGTACTGCTATTGCCTGAGGGTCCCGGGACCTGGCACAATACCTCCGAAGCTTCTTGTTGAGGCGCGACGCCATCATGTCTATTTGAGGAACTCCCCAGAGACCCGTTATCTCTGCAAAGACTTCTTGATGAAGTCCCCACTCTCCTGGATGGAGATCGTGTCTGCTGAGGAAGTCTGCTTCCCAGTTGTCCACTCCCGGAAGGAAGACAGTTGACAGAGCGCTTACGTGATTTTCCGCCCAGCGAAGAATCCTGGTGGTTTCCGCCATCGAAACTCTGCTTCTTGTCCCACCTTGGCGGTTCACATGAGCTACTGCTGTGACACTGTCTGATTGAATCAGAACCGGTAGGTTGCGAAGAAGCTTTTCCGCTTGTCGAAGGCCGTTGTATATGGCCCTTAGCTCCAACACGTTGATGTGTAGACAGGACTCCTGGTCTGACCACAGTCCCTGAAAATTTCCTCCTTGGGTACTGCTCCCCATCCTCGGAGGCTCGCGTCCGTGGTTACCAGGGTCCTGAATGCCGAACCTGCGACCCTCTAGAAGGTGAGCACTCTGCAGCCACCATAGAAGAGACACCCTGGCCCTGGGGGACAGTGTTATTTTTTGATGTAATTGTAGATGGGACCCGGACCATTTGTCCAGAAGATCCCATTGAAACGTCCATGCATGGAACCTGCCGAAGGGAATGGCCTTGTAAGTTGCCACCATTTTCCCCAGAACCCGAGTGCATTGATGAGCTGACACTCTTTTTGGCTTTAGTAGTTCTTGGACCATGTTCTGGAGGTCCTGGACTTTTTCCAACGGGAGGAAAACTTTCTTTTGTTCCGTGTCCAGTATCATGCCTAGGAACGCTAGTCGAGTTGTCGGAACCAACTGTGACTTTGGTAGATTGAGAATCCACCCATGTTGCTGAAGCACTCTCTGAGAGAGTAACACATTCTCCAGTAATTGCTCTCTTGATCTCGCTTTTATCAGGAGATCGTCCAAGTATGGGATAATTGTGACTCCTTGCTTGCGCAGGATAACCATCATTTCCGCCATTAACTTGGTGAAAATCCTCGGGGCCCTGGACAGCCCAAATGGCAACGTCTGAAACTGATAATGACAATCCTGTACCGCGAATCTCAGGAGCTCCTGATGAGAGGGATATATGGGGACATGAAGGTAAGCATCCTTTATGTCAAGTGACACCATAAAATCCCCCCCTTCCAGGCAGGCTATCACCGCTCTGAGAGATTCCATCTTGAATTTGAATCTTTTCAGGTACAGGTTCAGGGATTTTAGGTTTAAAATGGGCCTGACCGAACCATCCGGCTTCGGAACCACAAATAGGGTTGAATAATACCATTTTCCCTGTTGGCTCAGGGGAACCCTGATAATCCCTCGCTGTTGACACAGCGTTTGAATTGCAGCTAGCACTACTTCCCGCTCTGGGGTAGAAGCTGGTAAGGCCGACTTGAAAATCGTCGAGGGGGCACCTCTTCGAATTCCAGCTTGTAGCCCTGGGAGACTATTTCTATCACCCAAGGGTCCACGTCTGACTGAACCCAGACTTGGCTGAATAGTCGAAGGCGTGCCCCCACCTGTGCGGACTCCCGCAGGGGAGCCCCAGCGTCATGCGGTAGACTTAGCGGAAGCCGGGGAGGACTTCTGCTCTTGGGAACCAGCCGCAGCAGGTGTCCTCTTGCCTCTACCCTTGCCTCTGGCGAGGAAAGAGGAGCCCCGACCTCTTCTGGATCTATGCGACCGAAAGGACTGCATCTGATATTGTGGGGGTTTCTTTTGCTGTTGGGGAACAAAAGATAAAAAGGTCGACTTACCCGCGGTAGCTGTAGAAACCAGGTCCGCGAGGCCGTCCCCAAACAATACATCACCTTTGTAAGGTGAAACCTCCATATGCCTTTTTGAGTCTGCATCCCCCGTCCATTGGCGGATCCATAAGGCTCTTCTTGCCGAAATAGCCATAGCATTGGCTCTTGAACCCAGTAATCCAATGTCTCTTTGAGCATCCCTCATATATAAGACTGCGTCCTTAATATGAGCTAATGTTAACAAAATTGTATCCCTATCTAGGGTATCAAGGTCAGCTGACAGTGTATCTGTCCAAGCTGCTACTGCACTACATACCCATGCCGACGCAATTGCCGGTCTAAGCAAAGTACCAGTATGAGTGTAGATAGACTTTAATGTAGTCTTTTGCCTGCGGTCCGCAGGATCCTTGAGGGCCGCTGTGTCAGGGGACGGTAGCGCCACCTTCTTGGAAAGGCGTGTTAAGGCTTTGTCCACTGTGGGAGAGGATTCCCAACGTACCCTGTCCTGTGTAGGGAAAGGGTACGTCATAAGAACACTTTTGGGAATCTGCAGCTTCTTATCTGGAGTTTCCCATGCTTTTTCACATAACTCATTAATTTCATGTGAAGGAGGAAAGTTTATAACCTGTTTCTTTCCCTTAAACATGTGTATCCTCGTGTCGGGCACCGAGGGCTCATCAGTGATATGTAAGACATATTTTATTGCAATAATCATGCACTGAATACTTTTTGTCACCCTGGGGTGCAATTTTGCTTCATCATAGTCGACACTGTAATCAGAGTCCGTGTCGGTATCTGTGTCCCTTATTTGTGAGAAGGGACGTTTCTGAGACCCCGACAGGTCCTGTGAGTCGGTACAATCCATAGATTGATTACCTGCCGACACGCTGGACTTCGCTTTGTCCAGCCTTTTATGCAGTGAAGCTACACTAGCATTTAACATATGCCACATATCCATCCAATCCTGAGTCGGCAACGCCGATTGAGACACACCACTCATCTGTTCCACCTCCTCTTTGGATAAGCATTCCGTTTCAGACATGCCGACACACGTACCGACACCCCACACACACACACAGGGATATAGCTATGAGGGGACAATTCCCTAAAGCAGGCCCTTTGGAGAGACAGAGAGAGAGTATGCCAGCACACACCAGCGCCAAACTGACCCAGGGAAAAAATAAGATTTTACTCACCGGTAAATCTATTTCTCGTAGTCCGTAGTGGATGCTGGGACTCCGTAAGGACCATGGGGATTAGCGGCTCCGCAGGAGACTGGGCACAACTAAAGAAAGCTTTAGGACTACCTGGTGTGCACTGGCTCCTCCCACTAAGACCCTCCTCCAGACCTCATTTAGGATACTGTGCCCGGAAGAGCTGACACAAATAGGAAGGATTTTGAATCCCGGGTAAGACTCATACCAGCCACACCAATCACACCGTATAACTCGTGATACTATACCCAGTTAACAGTATGAAATATAACTGAGCCTCTCAACAGATGGCTCAACAATAACCCTTTAGTTAGGCAATAACTATAAACAAGTATTGCAGACAATCCGCACTTGGGATGGGCGCCCAGCATCCACTACGGACTACGAGAAATAGACTTACCGGTGAGTAAAATCTTATTTTCTCTGACGTCCTAAGTGGATGCTGGGACTCCGTAAGGACCATGGGGATTATACCAAAGCTCCCAAACGGGCGGGAGAGTGCGGATGACTCTGCAGCACCGAATGAGCAAACTCTAGGTGCTCCTCAGCCAGGGTATCAAACTTGTAGACTGTTGCAAAAATGTTTGAACCCGACCAAGTAACAGCTCGGCAAAGCTGTAAAGCCGAGACCCCTCGGGCAGCCGCCCAAGAAGAGCCCACTTTCCTCGTGGAATGGGCTTTTACAGATTTAGGGTGCGGCAGTCCAGCCGCAGCATGTGCAAGTTGAATCGTGCTACAGATCCAGCGAGCAATAGTCTGCTTAGAAGCAGGAGCACCCAGCTTGTTGGGTGCATACAGGATAAATAGCGAGTCAGTTTTCCTGACTCCAGCCGTCCTGGAAACATATACTTTTCAGGGCCCTGACTACGTTCAGTAACTTGGAATCCTCCAAGTCCCAAGTAGCCGCAGGCACCACAATAGGTTGGTTCACATGAAAAACTGATACCACCTTAGGAAGGAATTGGGTACGAGTCCTCAATTCCGCCTTATCCATATAAAATACAGATAAGGGCTTTTGTATGACAAAGCCGCCAATTCTGATACACGCCTGGCCGATGCCACGGCCCACAGCATGACCACTTTCCACGTGAGGTATTGTAGCTCCACGGATTTAAGTGGCTCAACCCAATGCGACTTCAGGAAATCCAACACCACGTTGAGATCCCACGGTGCCACTTGAGGCACAAACGGGGGCTGACTATGCAGCACTCCCTTAACAAAAGTCCGAACTTCAGGCAGTGAAGCCAGTTCTATTTTGGAAGAAAATCGATAGAGCCGAAATCTGGACCTTCATGGAACCCAATTTTAGGCCCATAGTCACCTCTAACTGTAGGAAGTGCAGAAATCGACCTAGCTGAAATTTCTCCTTTGGGGCCTTCCTGGCCTCACAGCACGCAACATATTTCCACCATATGCGGTGATAATGGTTTGCGTTCACTTCTTTCCTAGCTTTAAATAGCGTAGGGATAACTTCCTCCGGAATGCCCTTTTCCTTCAGGATCCGGCGTTCAACCGCCATGCCGTCAAACGCAGCCGCGGTACGTCTTGGAACAGACAGGCCCCCTGCTGCAGCAGGTCCTGTCTGAGCGGCAGAGGCCATGGGTCCTCTGAGATCATCTCTTGGAGTTCTGGTTACCAAGCTCTTCTTGGCCAATCCGGAACAATGAGTATAGTTCTTACTCCTCTCCTTCTTATTATTCTCATTACCCTGGGTAAGAGAGGCAGAGAAGGGAACACATACACCGACTGGTACACCCACGGTGTTACCAGAGCGTCCACAGCTATCGCCTGAGGGTCCCTTGACCTGGCGCAATATCTTTGTAGCTTTTTGTTGAGGCGGGACGCCATCATGTCCACCTGTGGCCTTTCCCAACGGTGTACAATCATTTGGAAAACTTCTGGATGAAGTCCCCACTCTCCCGGGTGGAGGTCGTGTCTTCTGAGAAAGTCTGCTTCTCAGTTGTCCACTCCGGGAATGAACACTGCTGACAGTGCTAACACATGATTTTCCGCCCATCGGAGAATCCTTGTGGCTTCTGCCATCGCCATCCTGCTTCTTGTGCCGCCCTGTCGGTTTACATGAGCGACCGCCGTGATGTTGTCTGACTGGATTAGCACCGGCCGCTGTTGAAGCAGGGGTCTAGCCTGACTTAGGGCATTGTAAATGGCCCTTAGTTCCAGAATATTTATGTGTAGGGAAGTCTCCTGACTTTTCCATAGCCTTGGAAGTTTCTTCCCTGTGTGACTGCCCCCCAGCCTCGAAGGCTGGCATCCGTGGTCACCAGGACCAAGTCCTGTATGCCGAATCTGCGGCCCCCTAGAAGATGAGCACTCTGCAGCCACCACAACAGCGACACCCTGGCCCTTGGAGACAGGGTTATCCGCCGATGCATCTGAAGATGCGACACGGACCACTTGTCCAACAGATCCCACTGGAAAATCCTTGCATGGGACCTGGCGAATGGAATTTCTTCGTAAGAAGCTACCATCCTTCCCAGGGCTCGCGTGCATTGATGCACCGACACCTGTATACGTATTAGGAGGTCTCTGTCTAGAGACGACAACTCCTTGGACTTCTCCTCCGGGAGAAACCCTTTTTATCCTGTTCTGTGTCCAGAACCATACCCAGGAACAGTAGACGCGTCGTAGGAACCAGCTGCGACTTTGGAATATTCAGAATCCAGCCGTGCTGTTGTAGCACTTCCCGAGATAGTGCTACTCCGCCGAACAACTGCTCCCTGGACCTCGCCTTTATAAGGAGATCGTCCAAGTACGGGATAATTATTTCGGCCATTACCTTGGTAAATACCTCGGTGCCGGGGACAGACCAACGGCAACGTCTGGAATTGGTAATGACAATCCTGTACCACAATTTTGAGGTACTCCTGGTGAAGAGGGTAAATAGGGACATGCAGGTAAGCATCCTTGATGTCCAGTGATACCATGAAATTCTCCAGGCTTGCAATAATCGCCCTGAGCGATTCCATTTTGAACTTGAACCTTCGTATATAAAAGTGTTCAAGGCTTTCAATTTTAGAATGGGTCTCACCGAACCGTCTGGTTTCGGTACCACAACATTTTGGAATAGTAACCCCGGCCTTGTTGAAGGAGGGGTACCTTGATTTCACCTGCTGGAAGTACAGCTTGTGAATTGCCGCCAGTACTACCTTTCTCCGAGGGCAGCAGGCAAGGCTGATGTGAGGTAACGGCGAGGGGGAGTCGCCTCGAACTCCAGCCTGTATCCCTGTGATACTATTTGCAGAACCTAGGGATCCACCTGTGGGCAAGCCCACTGGTCCCTGAAGTTCCCGAGACGCGCCCCTACCGCACCTGTCTCCACCTGTGGAGCCCCAACGTCATGCGGTGGACTCAGAGGAAGCGGGGGAAGATTTTTGATCCTGGGAACTGGCTGCTGGTGCAGCTTTTTCCTTCTTCCCTCGCTTCCTTTGACCCGCTTGCTTTTCTGAAGCCGAAAGGACTGTACCTGAAAATACAGTGCTTTCTTAGGCTGTGAGGAAACCTGAGGTAAAAAATTTTCTTCCCAGCTGTTGCTGTGGATACGAGGTCCCAGAGACCATCCCCAAACAATTCCTCACCCTTATAAGGCTCTATGTGCCTTTTAAAGTCAGCATCACCTGTCCAGTGTCGGGTCTCTAATACCCTCCAGACAGAATGGACATTGCATTAATTCTGGATGCCAGCCGGCAAATATCCCTCTGTGCATCCTTTATATCGAAGAAGCCGACGTCTTTAATATGCTCTATGTTAGCAAACTATTATCCCTGTCTTAGAGTATTAATATTATCTGACTGGGTATCAGACCACGCTGCAGCAGCACTATTTATGCTGAGGCAATTGCAGGTCTCAGTATATAACCTGAGTGTGTATATACAGACTTCAGGATAGCCTCCTGCTTTTTATCAGCAGGCTCCTTCTAGGTGGCCGTATCCTAAGACGGCAGTGCCACCTTTTTTGACAAACGTGTGAGCGCCTTATCCACCCTAAGGGATATCTCCCAACGTGACCTATCCTCTGGCGGGAAAGGGTACGCCATCAGTAACTTTTTAGAAATTACCAGTTTCTTATCGGGGGAACCCACGCTACTTTACACACTTCATTCATTCATCTGATGGGGGAACAAAACACTGGCTGCTTTTTCTCCCCAAAAATAAAACCCCTTTTATGTGGTACTTGGGTTCATGTCAGAAATGCGTAACACATTTTTCATTGCCGAGATCATGTAACGGATGTTCCTAGTGGATTGTGTATATGTCTCAACCTCGTCGACACTGGAGTCAGACTCCGTGTCGACATCTGTGTCTGCCATCTGAGGTAACGGGCGCTTTTTTGAGCCCCTGATGGCCTTTGAGACGCCTGGGCAGGCGCGGGCTGAGAAGCCGGCTGTCCCACAGCTGTTTTACGTCATCCAGCCTTCTATGTAAGGAGTTGACATTGTCGGTTAATACCTTCCACCTATCCATCCACTCTGGTGTCGGCCCCACAGGGGGCGACATCCCATTTATCGGCCTCTGCTCCACCTCCACGTAACCTTCCTCATCCCACATGTCGACACAGCCGTACCGTCACACAGCACACACACAGGGAATGGTCTGACTGAGGACAGGACCCCACAAAGTCCTTTGGGGAGACAGAGAGAGAGTATGCCAGCACACACCAGAGCACTATATAATGCAGGGATTAACACTATAACTGAGTGATTTTTCCCCCAATAGCTGCTTGTATAAACAATATTGCGCCTAAATTTAGTGCCCCCCTTTCTTTTTAACCCTTTGAGCCTGAAAACTACAGGGGAGAGCCTGAGGAGCTGTCTTCCAGCTGCACTGTGAAGAGAAAATGGCGCCAGTGTGCTGAGGGAGATAGCTCCGCCCCTTTTTCGCGGACTTTTCTCCCGCTTTTTTATGGATTCTGGCAGGGGTATTTATCACATATATAGCCTCTGGGGCTATATATTGTGATGATTTTGCCAGGCAAGGTGTTTATATTGCTGCTCAGGGCGCCCCCCCCCCAGCGCCCTGCACCCATCAGTGACCGGAGTGTGAGGTGTGCATGAGGAGCAATGGCGCACAGCTGCAGTGCTGTACGCTACCTTGGTGAAGACTGAAGTCTTCTGCCGCCGATTTTCCGGAACACTTCTTGCTTCTGGCTCTGTAAGGGGGCCGGCGGCGCGGCTCCGGGACCGAACATCAATGGCCGGTTCCATGCGGTCGATCCCTCTGGAGCTAATGGTGTCCAGTAGCCTAAGAAGCCCAAGCTACCACCAGTTAGGTAGGTTCGCTTCTTCTCCCCTTAGTCCCTCGCTGCAGTGAGTCTGTTGCCAGCAGATCTCACTGTAAAATAAAAAACCTAAAATATACTTTCTTTCTAGGAGCTCAGGAGAGCCCCTAGTGTGCATCCAGCTCAGCCGGGCACAAGAATCTAACTGAGGTCTGGAGGAGGGTCTTAGTGGGAGGAGCCAGTGCAAACCAGGTAGTCCTAAAGCTTTCTTTAGTTGTGCCCAGTCTCCTGTGGAGCCGCTAATCCCCATGGTCCTTACGGAGTCCCAGCATCCACTTAGGACGTCAGAGAAAAACCCAGATAGCGCGCATATATATATATATATATATATATATATATATATATATATATATATATATATATATATATATATATATATATATATATTTCCCCCACTCACTGCGCCAAATATGTGCCCCCCTCTCTTTTTTTAGCCCTCTGATGCCCAGCAGGGGAGAGTCCGGGGAGCCAGCGTTCTCTGCAGCCTCTGTGGAGAAAATGGCGCTGGTTAGTGCTGAGGGATCAAGCTCCGCCCCCCTCACGCGGCAGGCTTCGGTTCCGCTCGTAAATTTGAAAAAAATGGCGGGGATCTGTAGTTTACTGCCTCTGCAGCCTAACTACATGCTTTAATGCCCAAAACGAGGTTTATTGCTGCCCAGGGTGCCCGCCCTGCACCCATCACCCTGTGTGTGTAAGTGTGGGAGCAATGGCGCGCAGCTTCCTGCTGCGCGCTTACCTCATGAAGATCTGATGTCTTCTGCCGCCTGAAGTCTTCATATGTCTTTCATACTCACCCGGCTTCTTTTTTCCGGCATCTGTGAGGAGGATGGCGGCGCAGCTCCGGGACGAACCCCAGGGTGAGACCTGTGTTCCGACTCCCTCTGGAGCTAATGGTGTCCAGTAGCCTAAGAAGCAGAGCCCTTAAACTCTTAAGAAGTGGGTCTGCTTCTCTCCCCTCAGTCCCACGATGCAGGGAGACTGTTGCCAGCAGAGCTCCCTGAAAATAAAAAAACCTAACAAAATTCTTTTTACAGAAAACTCAGGAGAGCTCCTGTAATGCACCCTATCTCCTCTGGGCACAAGATCTAACTGAGGTCTGGAGGAGGGGCATAGAGGGAGGAGCCAGTGCACACCATACCAGATAGTTCTTTTAGGTGCCCATGTCTCCTGCGGAGCCCGTCTATACCCCATGGTCCTTACCGAGTCCCCAGCATGCTCTAGGACGCTAGAGAAATAAACAACGGAGCCTGCTTTCCCTTTAGCAGATTTGTCCAGGTTTTTGGCCATATTGTCTGTTAAAATCACACAACTGTCCTAATATGGAAACACGGAGCAGTAAAAAGGGGCTGAATAAAATCTAAAGTACCGTATATACTTGAGTATAAGTCGACCCGAATATAAGCCAAGGCACCTAATTTTACCACAAAAACTTGGGAAAACGTAGACTCGAGTATAAGCCTAGGGTGGGAAATGCAGCTCTAGCTATACACAGCCCTCATACTGCCAGATATGCTCCCACAGTGCCAGATATGCCCTCACACTGCCAGATATGCCCCCATAGTGCCAGATATGCCCCCACAGTGCCAGATATGCCCCCACAGTGCCAGATATGCATGCCCCCACAGTGCCAGATATGCCCTCACACTGCCAGATATGCCCCCAAAGTGCCAGTTATACCCCCACAGTGCCAGATATGCCCTCATACTGCCAGATATGCATGCCCCCACAGTACCAGATATGCCCCCACAGTGCCATATATGCATGCCCTCACACTGCCAGATATGCCCCCACACAGTGCCAGATATGCTCCCACACAGTGCCAGATATGCCCTCATACTGCCAGATATGCATGCCCCCTCAGTGCCACATATGCGCCCCCCCCCCCAAGTGCCAAATATGCTATAACTTACCCTCCGCCGCTCCCGCGTTGTCTTGTGAAGGAGGAACACGGAGGGCACAGCGCGCGCCTCTCCTGTGTCCCTCCTGCGTCTTCCGGCGGGTCTGTTAAATGAAGTGCCGGTTCGTGAGCCAATCAGAGCTCACGAATGGGTACTTCCTTTAATACACCCGCCGCTGCCGCCGGAGACGCAGGAGGGACACAGGAGAGGCGCGCGCTGTGCCCTCCGTGTCCCTCCTTCCCACTGCACTGCCAGCATTGACTCGAGTATAATCTGAGGGGGCTTTTTCAGCACAAAAAAAAAAAAGTGCTGAAAAAGTCGGCTTATACTCGAGTATATACGGTATGTATAATCCCCTTACACAATGTAAAAAAAACAGATGTGAACCCCGCCTGTAATAATAACAGGGTGAGTATAATAACCAAGAGAACCCACTAGCCCACAAATTACTGTAACAGTGAAGGTATAAGAAAATAACTGTGAACCAGCACAGGGCTAGCCCAATACTTGCCGTCAACCGATCCCCGCCTGAACCGAACAGGGTGAGAATCTGACGGCCCCTTAATTTGTGTGTGCTATCAGCAGCGCAGCATCACCCGCAGCGTATCTGCAGAGTGGAGAAAACGGCGCTCATAGTTCAAGCCCTTCCACACAGACTGAGGTGGGCGGCATAGTAACCATCACCTGAACGGGAAGCAGTAAGGGTACCGAAGCGTGTACAGTGAAGGCACGGTGCCAGACTGAGGCGGAAGCAGTGTCCAGGGCCTACATCCCCTTCAGCATCCGTATACCCGGGGAACTGTCCCTATCTCCCCTTCAGTATCCGGACGGCCGGAGAAATGTCCCGCTGCCTAACCAACCTGTACGGCAGCGGACGGTGCACCAGCGCGCACCCACACCTGTGGTCCCTGTCAGACCGCAGCACACAACACCTCACACAGCGCTCCCCTACTCACAGTCCTCCACCGCACCGCCGCTTACATTACAGCACACAAAATAGTGAATAAGAGGGGAATAACAGCCCAACACTGCCTAGGCAGGTTGTGGCTGCAGGAAACGACCATTAGGTTAAGGAGCCTTGTCCTACCTGACGGCTGCCTCCTCTGATCACCTGTCCGGACAGAAGAAAGCCCCAGTGACCTCAGTATGGTGGCTTCCCCAGAGGCTGTCTTGAGTGGGAAATGTGCTCTATCTAGCCCCACTGTAAATATACTTGTCATCTATAGACAGGGACTAAGTACAGGTTGAGTCTCCCTTATCCAAAATGCTTGGTACCAGAGGTACTTTGGATATCGGATTTTTCCGTATTTTGGAATAATTGCATACCATAGTGAGATATCATGGTGATGGGACCTAAATCTAAGCACAGAATGCATTTATGTTACATATACACCTTATACACACAGCCTGAAGGTCATTTTAGCCAATATTTTTTATAACTTTGTGCATTAAACAAAGTGTGTCTACATTCACACAATTCATTTATGTTTCATATACACCTTATACACACAGCCTGAAGGTCATTTAATACAATATTTTTAATAACTTTGTGTATTAAACAAAGTTTGTGTACATTGAGACATCAAAAAACAAAGGTTTCACTATCTCACTCTCACTCAAAAAAGTCAGTATTTCGGAATATTCCGTATTTCGGAATATATGGATATGGGATACTCAACCTGTATACACAAAAAAGGTAAATAAAAACCTAACTAAAAACTATAGCAAGGAAACAGTGTCTGCACTCTCCAGGCACAAAACTAAAACTGAGGCAATTGTTGGTCAGGCTGGAGATGAGAGGGGTTAGAGGGGGAGGGGTCAATTTCTATAGGTTCTGTGCCAAACTCCCTTCCCACACACTCTAACCCATCAGTAAGTGCGCAGCGTCCCCCAGATACACAGATATCAAATACTGAGCAGCTATGGCTTTATTAGAGCTGTTTATGGGGGAGATGTACTAAGCCTTCGAGAGAGATAAAGTGAACAGAGATAAAGTACCAGCCAATCAGCTCCTAACTGCCATGTTACAGTCTGCATTTGAAAAATGACAGGAGCTGGTTGGCTGGTACTTTATCTCTCCATTGTATCACTATCCAAGGCTTAGTAAATCTGCCCCTATGTCAGACTTGCCTTGATATGCATGATACAATATAGTTGATTGGATATGACCCTATACTGAAAAATACAAATGGATGAGTACAGAAGGATTTGTGCAAAGTGCCCAGCTCAGTGATTGGTAGAACATCTCGGATCACCAACAGATGATTGGAGGATGCAGTTATCAGACATGACATGTGACTATGCTAGTTATTGTGAAAACAGAGAGTGATGCAGCTTAAATATAACAGGAGCCGGCCTTCAATGTTAGGGACAAGATAAATGAAGCAGACAATAACTATTCAATAAAAATCCTAAACTGTAATAAGAAAATAAGCACAAACAGTAAACCACAGAAAATAAAAAGCTCACATCTGGAGTGTGTCGTTCCTCATAAAAGTCCCCAACAGGCATCCTGGGGCTGAAACTGAAGTGTTCTCTTCGCACGTGGGGACCAGAGTTCTTAGAAAGATACTAACCAGAGGAAAATGAGAAATAAGAATAAAAATCAAACAATAAAATAAAATGTTATCATTTACTAAACATGACAGTAGGAAAATAAGATTTTAAACCTACCGGTAAATCTATTTCTCCTAGTCCGTAGAGGATGCTGGGGACTCCTTAAGGACCATGGGGTATAGACGGGCTCCGCAGGAAATAGGGCACCTAATAAGAACTTTGACTATGGGTGTGCACTGGCTCCTCCCTCTATGCCCCTCCTCCAGACCTCAGTTAGAGAACTGTGCCCAGAGGAGATGGACAATACAAGGCAGGATTTAGCAATCCAAGGGCAAGATTCATACCAACCCACACCAATCATACCATGTAACCTGGAACATACATAACCAGTTAACAGTATGAACAAACGACAGTAACGGTCCAAGACCGATGTCAACTGTAACATAACCCTTATGTAAGCAACAACTATCTACAAGTCTTGCAGAGTTTCCGCACTGGGACGGGCGCCCAGCATCCTCTACGGACTAGGAGAAATAGATTTACTGGTAGGTTTAAAATCTTATTTTCTCTTACGTCCTAGAGGATGCTGGGGACTCCGTAAGGACCATGGGGTTTATACCAAAGCATCCAATCGGGCGGGAGAGTGCGTATGACTCTGCAGCACCGACTGAGCATACGCTAGGTCCTCATCAGCCAGGGTAACAAACTTGTAGAATTTAGCAAAAGTGTTTGACCCCGACCAAGTCGCCGCTCGGCAAAGTTGTAATGCCGAGACGCCTCGGGCAGCCACCCAAGAAGAGCCCACCTTCCTAGTGGAATGGGCCTTAACCGAATTTGGTACCGGCAATCCAGCCGTAGAGTGAGCCTGCTGAATCGTATTACAGATCCAGTGAGCAATAGTCTGCTTCGAAGCAGGAGCGCCAATCTTATTGGCCACATACAGGACAAACAGAGCCTCTGTTTTCCTAATTCTAGCCGTCCTGGCTACATACATTTTTAAGGCCCTGACTACGTCCAGGGATCTGGAATCCTAAAGGTCACTTGTAGCCACAGGCACCACAATAGGTTGATTCATATGGAACGAAGAAACCACTTTAGGCAAAAATTGCGGACGTGTCCTCAATTCAGCTCGATCCACATAAAAAAATCAAGTAGGGGCTCTTGTGTGACAAAGCCGCCAATTCTGACACTCGCCTTGCTGATGCTAAGGCCAACAACATGACCACCTTCCAGGTAAGAAATTTCAACTCAACCTTGTTAAGCGGTTCAAACCAGTGTGATTTTAGGAACTGCAACACCACGTTCAGGTCCCATGGTGCCACTGGAGGCACAAAAGGGGCTGGATGTGCAGCACTCCCTTTACAAACGTATGGACTTCTGGAAGAGAAGCCAATTCCTTCTGAAAGAAAATCGAGAGGGCCGAAATCTGTACCTTAACAGAGCCTAATTTCAGGCCCATATCCACTCCTGTCTGTAGGAAGTGGAGAAGACGACCCAGATGAAAATCTTCCGTAGGTGCATTCTTGGTCTCACACCAAGACACATACTTTCGCCAGATACGGTGATAATGTTTTACCGTCACCTCCTTCCTAGCCTTTATTAAAGTAGGGATGACCTCTTCCGGAATCCCCTTTTTCGCTAGGATTCGGCGTTCAACCGCCATGTTGTCAAACGTAACCGCGGTAAGTCTTGAAATACACAGGGCCCCTGCTGCAACAGGTCTTCCCTCAGAGGAAGAGGCCAGGGATCTCCTGTGAGCATCTCTTGTAGATCTGAGTACCAGGCCCTTCGAGGCCAGTCTGGGACAACGAGTATCGTCTGTACTCTTCGTCTTATGATCCTCAACACTTTCGTGATGAGAGGAAGAGGAGGAAACACGTAGACCAATTTGAACACCCACGGTGTTACCAGAGCGTCTACTGCTACTGCCTGAGGGTCCCGAGACCTGGCGCAATACCTCCGAAGTTTTTTGTTGAGGCGTGACGCCATCATGTCTATTTGAGGAGTTCCCCAAAGACGTGTTACGTCTGCAAAGACTTCTTGATGAAGTCCCCACTCTCCTGGATGGAGATCGTGTCTGCTGAGGAAGTCTGCTTCCCAGTTGTCCACTCCCGGAATGAAGACAGCCGACAGAGCGCTTACATGATTTTCCGCCCAGCGAAGGATCCTTGTGGCTTCCACCATCGCGACTCTGCTTCTTGTCCCGCCTTGGCGGTTCACATGAGCCACTGCTGTGACATTGTCTGATTGAA
Organism: Pseudophryne corroboree; assembly: GCF_028390025.1. Lineage (NCBI taxonomy): Eukaryota > Metazoa > Chordata > Amphibia > Anura > Myobatrachidae > Pseudophryne > Pseudophryne corroboree. Next base: position 238,608,660 of record NC_086445.1, on the reverse strand, counting down.
TCAGAACAGGTAGGTTTCGAAGAAAACTCTCCGCTTGTCGAAGGCCGTTGTAAATGGCCCTGAGTTCCAACACATTGATGTGTAGACAGGACTCCTGGTCTGACCAAAGACCCTGAAATTTTTTTCCGTGTGACCGCTCCCCATCCTCGGAGGCTCGCGTCCGTGGTAACCAGGATCCAATCCTGAATTCCGAACCTGCGACCACCACAGGAGGGACACTCTGGTCCCTGGGGACAGAGTTATTTTCCGATGTAAGTGCAGATGGGACCGGGACCACTTGTCCAGAAGGTCCCATTGAAAAGTCCTTGCATGGAACCTTCCGAAGGGAATGGCCTCGTAGGCCGCCAACATTTTCCCCAGAACTCGAGTGCATTGGTGAACTGACACCCTTTTCGGTTTTAGCAGGTCTCTGACCATGTTCTGGATGTCTTGGGCTTTCTCTATTGGGAGGAAGACCTTCATTTGTTCCGTATTTAGTATCATACCTAGGAACGGTAGTTGAGTTGTCGGAATCAACTGTGACTTCGGTAGATTTAGAATCCAACCGTGGTGCTGGAGCACTCTCAGAGAGAGCGCCACACTGCTCAGCAATTTCTCCCTTGATCTCGCTTTTATCAGGAGATCGTCCAAGTATGGGATAATTGTGACTCCATGCTTGCGCAGGACCACCCTCATTTCCGCCATTATCTTGGTGAAAATCCTCGGGGCCGTGGAGAGTCCAAACGGCAACGTCTGAAATTGGTAATGACAATCCTGTACAGCGAATCTCAGGTATTCCTGATGGGGGGCATATATGGGGACATGAAGGTACGCCTCCTTTATGTCCAGAGACACCATAAACTCCCCCTCCTCCATGTTGGCTATTATCGCTCTGAGAGATTCCATTTTGAATTTGAATCTTTTTATGTACAGGTTTAGGGATTTCAGATTCAAAACAGGTCTGACCGAACCGTCCGGTTTCGGGACCACAAAGAGGGTTGAGTAGTAACCTCTTCCCTGCTGGTGCAGGGGAACCTTGATTATCACTTGCTGTATACACAGCGTTTGAATTGCAGCTAACACTACATCCCTTTCCGATGTGGAAGCTGGTAGGGCCGATTTGAAAAATCGGTGCGGGGGCACCTCCTCGAATTCCAATTTGTAACCCTGGGAAACTATTTCCAACACCCAGGGATTCAGGTCCGAACTGACCCAGGCCCTCAGGGGAGCCCCAGCGTCATGCTGTGGGTTTTGGAGCAGCCGGGGAGGACTTTTGTTCCTGGGCACCTGCCGAAGCAGGTGCTCTCTTGCCTCTGCCCTTACCTCTGGCGAGGAAAGAGGATCCCCGACCTCTTTTGGACTTGTGCGACCGAAAGGACTGCATCTGATAGGGTGTTACTTTCTTTTGCTGTTGGGGAATATATGGTAAAAAATTTGATTTACCTGCTGTAGCTGTGGAAACCAGGTCCGTCAGCCCATCCCCAAACAATACATCACCCTTATAGGGTAGTACTTCCATATGTTTCTTGGAATCCGCATCACCCGTCCATTGGCGAGTCCATATGGATCTTCTCGCTGAGACAGACATGGCATTGGCCCTAGAAGCTAGCAATCCAATGTCCCTTTGAGCATCCCTCATAAATAAGACTGCGTCTTTAATATGGGCTAGAGTTAGGAATATAGTATCCTTATCCATATTATCAAATTGATCTGTCAGCTCATCTGTCCAAGCTGCAATTGCGCTACACACCCATGCCGACGCAATTGACGGTCTTAGCACAGCACCCGTATGAGAATAAATACACTTTAAGGTAGTTTCTTGCCTGCGATCTGCAGGGTCCTTAAGGGCCGCTGTGTCAGGAGACGGTAGCGCCACTTTCTTGGACAAGCGCGTCAGGGCCTTGTCCACAGTGGGGGATGATTCCCAAATCTCCCTGTCCTGCTTAGGGAAAGGGTATGCCATATAAATTCTTTTTGGGATCTGCGGTCTCTTATCCGGAGTCTCCCAAGCTTTTCCAAAGAATTCATTTAATTCATGAGATGTGTGAAAGTTAATAATCTGTTTCTTTTCCTTAAACATGTGTACCCTTGTGTCAGGGACTGAGGGTTCATCCACAATATGCAACACAACCCTTATTGCCACACTCATACACTGAATGGTTTTAGTCACCCTAGGGTGCAATTTTACTTCGTCATAGTCGACACTGGAATCAGAATCCGTGTCGGTAGTAGTGTCTTGTGTTAAGGGACGCTTTGAGACCCCCGACGGGCCCTGTGAGTCGGTCCAATCTGAGGATTGACCCCCTGATGTCCCCCCTATATCAGCCTTATCAAGCCTTTTATGTAAAGATGCCACACTTGCATTCAACATATGCCACATGTCCATCCAATCTGGAGTCGGCACAACCGACGGGGACGCACTACTCATTTGCTCCACCTCCTCCTTGGAGAAGCCTTCCGCCTCAGACATGTCGACACACACGTACCGACACCCCACACACACAGGGATTAACCTATAAGGGGACAAAACCCCAACCAGGTCCTAAGGAGAGACAGAGAAAGAGTATGCCAGCACACACCAGCGCTTAAAAACACTGGAAAAAATATGTCCAGATAGCGCTTTTTTATATATATTATGCCAATTCCCACTCACTGCGTCGCTAATGTGCCCCCCTCCTCTTTTTTCCAGCCTGTGAGTTCAGCAGGGGAGAGACCAGGGAGCCAGCGTTTTTCTCATGCAGCTTCTGTGGAGAAAATGGCGCTGGTTAGTGCTGAGGATCAAGCCCCGCCCACCCGACGGCGGGCTTCGGTCCCGGTGATTTTTCAATAAAATGGCGGGGGGATCATAGATTTACTGCCTCCGCAGTCTAATCCAAATGTATTTGTGCCAAAATGTGAGGTTTATTGCTGCCCAGGGCGCGCCCCCCTGCGCCCTGCACCAATCAGTGCTGCTCTGTGTGTGTGTGACTGGGAGCAATGGCGCACAGCTTACCGCTGCGCACCTTACCTCATGAAGATCTGATGTCTTCTGCCTTCTCTATACGGCTTCTATCTTCGGCATCTGTGAGGAGGACGGCGGCGCGGCTCCGGGACGAACCCCAGGTGAGACCTGTGTTCCGACTCCCTCTGGAGCTAATGGTGTCCAGTAGCCTTAGAAGCAGTGCCCAACTTGACAAGCCAGCTCTGCTTCTCTCTCCTCGGTCCCATGATGCAGGGAGCCTGTTGCCAACAGGACTCCCTGAAAATAAAAAACCTAACAAAATTCCTTTTCCACAGAAAACTCTGGAGAGCTCTCTGCAGTGCACCCATTCTCCTCTGGGCACAAGATCTAACCGAGGTCTGGGGGAGGGGCATAGAGGGAGGAGCCAGTGCACACCCATAGTCAAAGTTCTTTTTAGGTGCCCTATCTCCTGCGGAGCCCGTCTATACCCCATGGTCCTTCCGGAGTCCCCAGCATCCTCTAGGACGTAATAGAAAATAAGAATTTACTTACCGATAATTCTATTTCTCGTAGTCCGTAGTGGATGCTGGGAACTCCGTAAGGACCATGGGGGAATAGCGGCTCCGCAGGAGACAGGGCACATCTAAAGAAAGCTTTAGGATCACCTGGTGTGCACTGGCTCCTCCCCCTATGACCCTCCTCCAAGCCTCAGTTAGGATACTGTGCCCGGACGAGCGTACACAATAAGGAAGGATTTTGAATCCCGGGTAAGACTCATACCAGCCACACCAATCACACTGTACAACTTGTGATCTGAACCCAGTTAACAGCATGATAATAGAGAAGCCTCTATAAAAGATGGCTCACTACAACAATAACCCGAATTTTTTGGTAACAATAATTATGTACCAGTATTGCAGACAATCCGCACTTGGGATGGGCGCCCAGCATCCACTACGGACTACGAGAAATAGAATTATCGGTAAGTAAATTCTTATTTTCTCTGACGTCCTAGTGGATGCTGGGAACTCCGTAAGGACCATGGGGATTATACCAAAGCTCCCAAACGGGCGGGAGAGTGCGGATGACTCTGCAGCACCGAATGAGAGAACTCCAGGTCCTCCTCAGCCAGGGTATCAAATTTGTAGAATTTTACAAACGTATTTGCTCCTGACCAAGTAACTGCTCGGCAAAGTTGTAAAGCCGAGACCCCTCGGGCAGCTGCCCAAGATGAGCCCACCTTCCTTGTGGAGTGGGCATTTTAAGATTTTTGGCTGTGGCAGGCCTGCCACAGAATGTGCAAGCTGAATTGTACTACAAATCCAACGAGCAATCGTCTGCTTAGAAGCAGGAGCACCCAGTTTGTTGGGTGCATACAGGATAAACAGCGAGTCAGATTTTCTGACTCCAGCCGTCCTGGAAAACATATATTTACAGGGCCCTGACCACGTCAAGCAACTTGGAATCCTCCAAGTCCTTAGTAGCCGCAGGTACCACAATAGGTTGCTTCATGTGAAATGCAGAAACCACCCTAGGTAGAAATTGAGGACAAGTCCTCAATTCTGCCCTGTCAGAATGAAATATTAAATAAGGGCTTTTATATGATAAAGCCGCCAATTCTGACACACGCCTGGCTGAAGCCAGGGCTAACAGCATCGTCACCTTCCATGTGAGATATTTTAAGTCCACAGTGGTGAGTGGTTCAAACCAATGTGACTTTAGGAAACTCAACACAACATTGAGATCCCAAGGTGCCACTGGAGGCACAAAAGGAGGCTGTATATGCAGTACCCCTTTTACAAATGTCTGAACTTCAGGCACTGAAGCCAGTTCCTTTTGGAAGAAAATCGACAGGGCCGAAAATTGAACCTTAATGGACCCTAATTTTAGGCCCATAGACAGTCCTGTTTGCAGGAAATGGAGGAAACGACCCAGTTGAAATTCCTCTGTAGGGGCCTTCTTGGCCTCCCACCACGCAACATATTTTTATTTTCGCCAAATGCGGTGATAATGTTTTTCGGTTACGTCCTTCCTGGCCTTGACCAGGGTAGGGATGACTTCATCTGGAATGCCTTTTTCCTTCAGGATCCGGCGTTCAACCACCAAGCCGTCAAACGCAGCCGCGGTAAGTCTTGGAACAAACAAGGCCCCTGCTGGAGCAGGTCCTTTCTTAGAGGTAGAGGCCACGGTTCGTCCGTGAGCATCTCTTGAAGTTCCGGATACCAAGTTCTTCTTGGCCAATCCGGAGCCACGAGTATCGTTCTTACTCCCCTTTGCCGTATAATTCTCAGTACTTTTGGTATGAGAGGCAGAGGAGGGAACACATACACTGACTGGAACACCCACGGTGTTACCAGAGCGTCCACAGCTATTGCCTGAGGGTCTCTTGACCTGGTGCAATACCTGTCCAGTTTTTTGTTGAGGCGGGACGCCATCATATCCACCTTTGGTTTTTCCCAACGGTTCACAATCATGTGGAAGACTTCTGGATGAAGTCCCCACTCTCCCGGGTGTAGATCGTGTCTGCTGAGGAAGTCTGCTTCCCAGTTGTCCACTCCCGGAATGAACACTGCTGACAGTGCTATCACATGATCTTCCGCCCAGCGAAGAATCCTTGCAGCTTCTGCCATTGCCCCCCTGCTTCCCGTGCCGCCCTGTCTGTTTACGTGGGCGACTGACGTGATGTTGTCCGATTGGATCAATACCGCCTGACCCTGAAGCAGGGGTTTCGCTTGACTTAGGGCATTGTAAATGGCCCTTAGTTCCAGAATGTTTATATGAAGAGATGTCTCCAGGCTTGACCATAAGCCCTGGAAATTCCTTCCCTGTGTGACTGCTCCCCAGCCTCGCAGGCTGGCATCCGTGGCCACCAGGACCCAGTCCCGAATGCCGAATCTGCGGCCCTCTAGAAGATGAGCACTCTGCAACCACCACAGGAGGGATACCCTTGTCCCCGGTGACAGGGTTATCCACTGAAGCATCTGAAGATGCGACCCGGACCATTTGTCCAGTAGGTTCCACTGGAAAGTCTTGCGTGGAATCTGCCGAATGGGATTGCTTCGTAGGAAGCCACCATTTTTACCCAGAACCCTTGTGCATTGATGCACTGAGACTTGGTTCGGTTTTAGGAGGTTCCTGACTAGCTCGGATAACTCCCTGGCTTTCTCCTCCGGGAGAAACACCTTCTTTCTGGACTGTGTCCAGGATCATCCCTAGGAACAGAAGACAAGTCGTCGGAACCAGCTGCGATTTTGGAATATTGAGAATCCAATCGTGCTGCCGCAACACTACCTGAGATAGTGCTACACCGACTTCCAAGTGTTCCCTGGATCTTACCCTTATCAGGGAATCGTCCAAGTAAAGGATAACTAAAATTTCCTTCCTTCGAAGGGATTTCATTTCAGCCATTACCTTGGTAAAGACCCGGGGTGCCGTGGACCATCCCTACGGCAGCGTCCGAACTGATAGTGACAGTTCTGTACCATAACCTGAAATACCCTTGGTGAGAAGGGTAAATTTTGACATGAAGGTAAGCATCCTTGATGTCCCGAGACATCATGTAGTCCCCTTCTTCCAGGTTTGCAATCACTGCTCTGAGTGACTCAATTTTGAATTTATACCTCTGTATGCAAGTGTTCAAAGATTTTAGATTTTAAAATCGGTCTCACCGAGCCGTCTGGCTTCGGTACCACAATAGTGTGGAATAATACCCCGTTCCCTGTTGCAGGAGGGGTATCTTGATTATCACCTGCTGGGAATACAGCTTGTGAATGGTTTCCAAAACTGCCTCCCTGTCAGCGGGAGACGTCGGTAAAACAGACCTTTGGAAACGGCGAGGGGGATACGTCTCGAATTCCAATTTGTACCCCTGAAATATTACCTGAAGGATCCAGGGGTCTACTTGCGAGTGAGCCCACTGCGCACTGAAATTCATTGAGAACGGGACCCCACCGTGCCTGAACTTGTAAAGCCCTAGCGTCATACTGAGGGCTTGGCAGAGGCGGAAAAGAGTTTCTGTTCCTTGGAACTGGCTGATCTCTGCAGCCATTTTCCTCTCCCTCTGTCACGAGCAGAAAAGAGGAACCCTTTTGTCCGCTTGCCAACCAGGACTGCGCCTGATAATACGGCGTCTTATTTTGAGAGGCGACCTGGGGTACATCCCCTTTTTTGTTAAGGCAATACTTCCAAATGCCGTTTGGAATCCGCATCACCTGACCACTTTACTGGTATAATTGGACAACGCACTTATACTTGATGCCAGTCGGCAAATATTCCGCTGTGCATCATGCATATATAGAAATGCATCTTTTAATTGCTCTATAGGCAATAATATACTGTCCTTATCTAGGATATCAAATTTCCAGTCAGGGAATCCGACCACGCCAACCCAGCACTGCACATCCAGGCTGAGGCGATTGCTGGTCGCAGTATAACACCAGTATGTGTGTAAATACATTTTAGGATACCCTCCTGCTTTCTATCAGCAGGATCCCTAAGGGCGGCCATCTCCAGAGAGGGAAGAGCCCTTGTTCTTACAAGCGTGTGAGCGCCTTATCCCCCCTAGGGGGTGTTTCCCAACGCACCCTAACCTCTGGCGGGAAAAGGTATACTGCCAATAACTTTTTAGAAATTATCAATTGTTATCGGGGGGAAACCCACGCATCATCACACACCTCATTTTATTTCTCAGATTCAGGAAAACTACAGGAAGTTTTTCCTCACCAAACATAATACCCCTTTTTTTGGTGGTATTTATATTATCAGAAGAGTGTAAACTTTTTCCATTGCCTCAATCATGCAATGTGTGGCCCTATTGGAAATCACGGTTGTCTCTTCACCGTCGACACAGGAGTCAGTATCCGTGTCGGCGTCTGTATCTGAGGTAACGGGCGCTTTAGAGCCCCTCTATGAGACGTCTGGACATGAACAAGCTGAGTAGCCGGCTGTCTCATGTCAACCACTGTCTTTTATACAAAGCTGACACTGTCACGCAATTTCAACAGTACATCCACTCAGGTGTCGACCCCCCAGGGGGTGACAACACTATTACAGACACTCTACTCCGTCTCCTCATCATTTTTCTCCTCATACATGTCGACACAAACGTACCGACACACAGCACACACACAGGGAATGCTCTGATAGAGGACAGGACCCCACTAGCCCTTTGGGGAGACAGAGGGAGAGTTTGCCAGCACACACCAGAGCGCTATATATATACAGGGATAACCTTATATAAGTGTTTTTCCCTTTATAGCTGCTGTATTGTTTATACTGCGCCTAATTTGTGCCCCCCTCTCTTTTTTAACCCCTTTCTGTAGTGTAGTGACTGCAGGGGAGAGCCAGGGAGCTTCCCTCCAACTGAGCTGTGAGGGAAAATGGCGCCAGTGTGCTGAGGAGATAGGCTCCGCCCCTTTCTCGGCGTCCTTATCATCCGTTTTCTTGTATGTTTTGGCAGGGGTTAAATGCATCCATATAGCCCAGGAGTTATATGTGATGCATTTATTTTAGCCATAAAAGGTTTTCTATCGATTTATTGCGTCTCAGGGCGCTGCCCCCCCCAGCGCCCTGCACCCTCAGTGACCGGAGTGTGAAGTGTGCTGAGAGCAATGGCGCACAGCTGCGGTGCTGTGCGCCTACCTTTATCTGAAGACAGGAAAGTCTTCTGCCGCCGATTTTTCCGGACCTCTTCGCTCTTCTGGCTCTGTAAGGGGGCCGGCGGCGCGGCTCCGGTGACCCATCCAGGCTGAACCTGTGATCGTCCCTCTGGAGCTAATGTCCAGTAGCCTAAGAAGCCCAATCCACTCTGCACGCAGGTGAGTTCGCTTCTTCTCCCCTTAGTCCCTCGATGCAGTGAGCCTGTTGCCAGCAGGTCTCACTGAAAATAATAAACCTAAACTAAAACTTTCACAAAGAGCTCAGGAGAGCCCCTAGTGTGCACCCTTCTCGTCGGGCACAGAAAATCTAACTGAGGCTTGGAGGAGGGTCATAGGGGGAGGAGCCAGTGCACACCAGGTGATCCTAAAGCTTTCTTTAGATGTGCCCTGTCTCCTGCGGAGCCGCTATTCCCCCATGGTCCTTACGGAGTTCCCAGCATCCACTAGGACGTCAGAGAAAATGGTGTTACCAGATCTAATCTTTAGATTTAGGTTAGAGAACGGGCCTTGCACGCTTCACACTGCGCATGCTCAGGAGACAAGAGTATGCAACAAGAGGGATTCAGAGTGTTATACAACTCAGGGGGTAATTCAGACCTGATCGTAGCAGCAAATTTGTTAGCAGTTGGGCAAAACCATGTGCACTGCAAGTGTGGCAGATGTAACATGTGCAGAGAGAGTTAGATTTGGGTGGGTTATATTGTCTCTGTGCAGGGTGAATACTGGCTGCTTTATTTTTACACTGCATTTTGAGTTCAGTTTGAACACACCCCACCCAAATCTAACTCTTCCTGCATATGTTATATCTGCACCCCCTGCAGTGCACATGGTTTTGCCCAACTGCTAACAAATTTGCTGCCACGAACAGGTCTGAATTACCCCCCTAGTCTGTTTGTGAAAGTCCCATTACCACCCTCGGCGTAACGGGATGCTAATGGCATTCACAAATAGGTTAAAATGATTCAAGTAGTATGCGGACGAAAATGAGGGCTATGCAGAGTTGCGCTAATGGGAAGTTATGCTTGCAATCAGATGCACAAGGGACAGGCTGTTACCAGTGTAAATGTACGAGTGTATAGAGACTGTGCCATGGTACAGATGCATGTAAATCTGCACAGTGGTCAATAATTAACTTTAACTCCAATATGGTGGAACTGTTGCCCACTTACAGTTCATTAATAAATAGAAATTCCTCAAAAATCGGTTATAATTTGCATTCATGCTAAAGCACAACAATAATGGTGCTATAGACGTCTGAGCAACATTGATTTAATTGTCAACTATCTCCCACCCACTCACATGCAGCAGCTAATAGAACATCTGCTCCCAGATAATCCACATGGTGAAGAGGACTTCTCTGCGAGCTCACAGGACCTATCTGCTCCCAGATAATCCACATGGTGAAGAGGACTGGATGCTCAGATAATCCACATGGTGAAGAAGACTGCTCTGCGAGCTCACAGGACCTATCTGCTCCCAGATAATCCACATGGTGAAGCGGAATGGATGCTCTCCTGCTCTGCAGGCTCACAGGGCCTATCTGCTCCCAGATAATCCACATGGTGAAGAGGACTGCTCTGCGAGCTCACAGGACCTATCTGCTCCCAGATAATCCACATGGTGAAGAGGACTGGATGCTCAGATAATCCACATGGTGAAGAATACTGCTCTGCGAGCTCACAGGACCTATCTGCTCCCAGATAATCCACATGGTGAAGCGGTATGGATGCTCTCCTGCTCTGCAGGCTCACAGGGCCTATCTGCTCCCAGATAATCCACATGGTGAAGAGGACTGCTCTGCGAGCTCACAGGACCTATCTGCTCCCAGACAACTCACATGGTGATGAACATCAAAATAAGGGGATAATTCAAAAGAGGAATTTCCCTTTAAATACTGTCCACCCAGAATAAGACCAACTATTGCCCTCGTAGTTTATTAGAGCAAAATGTAAAAGCTGACCTTTCATCAAGGCAGAAAGTTAACAATGTTTATACGAAGACAGTAGCACAAAACGTAGAAACTATGCTGGATTACCTTGATGACCTCAGGAAACTGTTTCATTCTTTTCCCACAAGGAGCATAGTACCAGGTCTCCCCTTGCCAGCGGTGGTTACCTTTCTTTATCCGTACTTCTCGTTTCCACCTATATAAAGAAAGTCCCAAAATGCAAGACTCCAATGAGACATTTATTGCTACATACTATGTAATATTTAAATCTCATTAATTCAAAATAGAACAGTTTTTTTGTTTTGATCCAATAATTTCAGTCTTTAACCGTATATATTCTGTCATACAGATAAAACCTGGTTTACAGATGGACGATACAAAAAGTTAATACAGGAGAACCCAAATGGTGAGTACGTTTCCCATTCTATAAAAGATCATGACTTCAAGCCATGCTTTTAAAAGGCAGGTTCACCAGTACCTCCCAATAAAAGACTTTGTTAAAGAAGGTTGGCCTTAAGGTAGCGTAGAGGCCAATTGTCAGACAGATAGATCAACTTGGTATTACAGGACCACCACAATGTCATTGGACACACTCTACAAATATGAGCAACCTGCATGCCTTATACAACCTTAAACAAGTATACAAAATTGACCAATGAAAGCCAGATTAGCTGTGTAGACCTTCTGAAGAAAGGGCCATGCAACTTCAAGACTCTGAAACGTGTCAAGGATATCTAGCTCTATCTCTGCTTCCACTAATTGCTAATTGTAGTAGTTCATGAGAACAAGGAACCTTTGAATTATCACTACCTTCACTGGGATTGTCAATATAATACTATTCAGCTGCACTGGTGTTTATCAAGAAGGATTGGGGCACATTCTACACTGCCACAGTAATAATACTGGAGTGACATCTTATTCTGTAAATCTGTTTACTCTAATTCAGCCTCCTGAAAAATGTATTATTCCATTACATTTTTTCTCTCTAACCAGCGAATATTAGACTCTCATGCTTAAATCTGAGTCTTCACATTAATTCGGGCTATGTTCTGCCTGCTCAAGATCAATATTGGCTATTAATATCAAATTACTGTACTGTATCCCAAGTTGGGAACAGCAGCATCTGTCCCTCAATCTGGTCAAAGAGGTTGCAAAGTAAATGGATCACAATGGAATCATAAGGGCATTAAGTACACGCTCGCTTCCTTTGTCAGATGTTGGAGTAACATCAGTAATATGGACAGGAAGGGAAGGATGCAGATCTGCTTATATGTCTTCTGCTAAAGCCATGTCTGCAACTTAGTGAAGCTCATCAATAATACGTGCCACCTCCAATCTCTTTTGTACTATATTGTGGATTTGTATAAACACAACGTTTATTCTAGCACTCATAATATTCTGCTTCCTGCTACAGGTTGAGTATCCCATATCGGAATATTCCGAAATATGGGATTTTCTGAGTGAGATAGTGAAACCTTTGTTTTCTGATGGCTCAATGTACACAAACTTTGTTTAATGCACAAAGTTATTAAAAATATTATATTAAATGACCTTCAGGCTGTGTGTATAAGGTGTATATGAAACATAAATTAATTGTGTGAATGTAAACAATTTGTTTACTGCACAAAGTTATTAAAAATATTGGCTAAAATTACCTTCAGGCCGTGTGTATAAGGTGTATATTAAACATAAATGTATTCTGTGCTTAGATTTGGGTCCCATCGCCATGATATCTCATTGTGGTATGCAATTATTCCAAAATACGGAAAAATCCGATATCCAAAATACTTCTGGTACCAAGCATTTTGGATAAGGGATACTCAACTTGTATTGGAGAACAGGCTACCAAGGGTAGCAGAGAAAGAGGGGCACAAAACAACAATATTACTTACCCATGAAGGAGAGGGTGACGCACCTCTTCTGGAGTTGCTACCCGCCTCCGACCATGACCACCTGAAGTAAGAAGACACTTGTCATTGCTTTACGATTTGTAATTAAATAGGTCACGTAGTGCAAGACTAGCAGGGTGGATGACAGTGTTCTTCCTATGGTTTACCATGTATTATTGTTAAAAATGTAAAAGAAAAATATTACATTTAGGAGCACACAGATTGTGACAAATACTAATCAATGCAGAAAATCCTGAAGACTCCCACATCTGTATGCATTACATGTTATGCACAGTGCTATAAAAGGACAAGAACACACAGGAAGCTAAGATACTGAACAATTCACCCGAGACTCAAAAGCCTGATCAGACTGTCAATGGTATGACAGTAGTGGAGTAAAGAATCGGATAAAACGGCCCTTACAGGATACCAGTCAACATGACCATAACCAAAGAACGAGTAATCCGGTTCCAGTGTCCCAAGCTACATATTTTAGTGTGATCTCCATCTACATGGAGGTAAATGTATCAAGCCTCTGAGAAAGATAAAGTGAAGTTGCTCATAGCTAGAAAAATGCAAGCTTGAAGCGGACTATGCTTTGGCCAACTTCTCCGCTTTCTCTCTCGAAGACTTGATACATCGTCCCTGTAGCATCCCTGATTTCCTGTAGAAGGAGATACCACAATATGCAAATTATTTACTTCAATGATATCATTGGAAGACAGAGGGCCTATGGGCACTGATCCCTGTACTTAATGCATGCCTATACTACAGAACACTGAAGGAACAGTAACACCCTACCAATAAGCTTACCAGCTCCATCTTAAATCACACCCAGCCTCAGAGACATTCTCTTTCTCAAGACACCATTCAACAATGAACCACTACTTACATGAAACACAATGAACTGTAAACACATTTCTATGACCTCCAGCAATAATTAGGCCATTGGACACACACAGTTTTCTATAGGTCTATTAACATTTCATGTGCAGTTACATGACTGGCTACAATTTTACCCTTTACTTCGCCAGGCTCCAGGTCTTCATCTTCAGGTTCAGGGGCAACACTGGGCACTGGGGTTACGTTTTCAGTGTACACTTCAGCTGACAAATTGCTTTCCAATACAATACTGGGTTCCTCTGTTCGACTTCCCTCAGGACTTTCATCCTCCTCAGACAGATTATCTGTAAACATAATGTATGGGTGGCACATTCAAACACACCTGACTATTACAGCGACACATGCATCGTCATGCGGGTTTAATGGCGATAGGGCCTTAGCTTCTAATGTATGGCCTATCTAGAAAGCTAGCTGCAGAGAAAAACATTTGTTTGGTGAATTGGTATGTGTCTAGAACTTTCTAGGTATCCAAAAGGTAATTGCTATAAGCTAGTTTTAATATGTCACAATTCTGACTAGAGTTTTCAAGAAAACAAACAAAAAACCTAGAAAATCTAGTAAAGCAAAAACCAAATGTGTTGTCATTTCAATGATGATGCTTAACCGGGCACTTACAGGCAAATGGCATAATGGACAAGGGTCTACTTATCTGCCAACGAACAAGGTACTGCATTTCTATTAATGTTGTTTGTAAGCATCAGACATGCAGCACCTCTGGAAGTGCAACACCAGTGGTAAGGGAGCTAAGACCACCACTCGGCAGCCCAGTAGCAAACTAATGAATTGCACATAAGCACCTTGTATGACAGAGTCTCCTAATTCAGGAGACACAGAAGCAGGATTGAATGAGTGAGAATCCTTGACTTCTTCAATCACAAGTGGATAGGCGGCAGTGCTTGAATATGAATGGCATTCCAAACTTGACGATTCAACCAAGGGACTCCTGTCCTTCTCTTGGGATTCTGCTTCCATTTCTTCAAGATCATAGATCGTATTGCTGGCGGATTCTTTTAGAAATATAGAATGACAGGAAGAACAACATGGTTACACACAGACACCAAAAGGGAGAAAAAGTACATTTCCCTAAATCATATCAACCAACATATATACTCTATGTAGACAAAAGTGTAAGCGGAATAGTGTGCTCCTGCAGCAGACACGTGTTCATGAAGGTATAAAATGGGTAGATGAGCACTGATTGGATCATTTGCTAACGAAATGGCTTTCCGGAAGGAGATAACAGAGTTTAAAAAGGGGATCATCACAGGCTGCGCAATATCACATTACCTGTGTGACAATGGATCGGAATATATACAATTTGGTAACCTGGATGTACTTGCCCAGCTCAGAGCCTAGATCTTAACACCACTAAGAACCTCTGGACAAACAGGAGCTATGGGTACGTTCTAGACCGACTCGACCTTCTTCAGTGTTGCAATTGGTCACTGTACTTAAGGCGGAATGGTAAAACATACCACATGCTGTTGTCCAGGAACTTGTGGATAGTTTGCCATGAAGAGGGTACGCATTAATAACGCCACATGGCGGACCTACAAAGTACTAACGTAAATAACATCTTGATATATTTGCTATCAGTGTCCAGTTACCTTTGTCTACATACTGTGTTATAGCTAGTGAGTTTATGATATGTAACACCAGTTTACAACACAGTCCAAAATAGATATTACAATTAAAAAAAATATAAGATTTTACTTACCGATAAATCTATTTCTCGTAGTCCGTAGTGGATGCTGGGACTCCGTCAGGACCATGGGGAATAGCGGCTCCGCAGGAGACAGGGCACAAAATTTAAAAAATTTGACCACTAGGTGGTGTGTACTGGCTCCTCCCCCTATGACCCTCCTCCAAGCCTCAGTTAGGATACTGTGCCCGGACGAGCGTACACAATAAGGAAGGATTTTGAATCCCGGGTAAGACTCATACCAGCCACACCAATCACACCGTACAACTTGTGATCTGAACCCAGTTAACAGTATGACAAACGTAGGAGCCTCTGAACAGACGGCTCACAACAATAACAACCCGATTTTTTTGTAACAATAACTATGTACAAGTATTGCAGACAATCCGCACTTGGGATGGGCGCCCAGCATCCACTACGGACTACGAGAAATAGATTTATCGGTAAGTAAAATCTTATTTTCTCTGACGTCCTAGTGGATGCTGGGACTCCGTCAGGACCATGGGGATTATACCAAAGCTCCCAAACGGGTGGGAGAGTGCGGATGACTCTGCAGCACCGAATGAGAGAACTCCAGGTCCTCCTTAGCCAGGGTATCAAATTTGTAGAATTTTACAAACGTGTTCTCCCCTGACCACGTAGCTGCTCGGCAGAGTTGTAATGCCGAGACCCCTCGGGCAGCCGCCCAAGATGAGCCCACCTTCCTTGTGGAATGGGCCTTGACAGATTTAGGCTGTGGCAGGCCTGCCACAGAATGTGCAAGTTGAATTGTGCTACAAATCCAACGAGCAATCGTCTGCTTAGAAGCAGGAGCACCCAGCTTGTTGGGTGCATACAGTATAAACAGCGAGTCAGATTTTCTGACTCCAGCCGTCCTTGAAATATATATTTTCAATGCTCTGACAACGTCCAGCAACTTGGAATCCTCCAAATCGCTAGTAGCCGCAGGCACCACAATAGGCTGGTTCAGGTGAAACGCTGAAACCACCTTAGGCAGAAAGTGAGGACGCGTCCGCAGTTCTGCCCTGTCCGAATGGAAAATCAGATATGGGCTTTTATACGATAAAGCCGCCAATTCTGACACTCTCCTGGCTGAAGCCAGGGCCAGTAGCATGGTTACTTTCCATGTAAGATATTTCAAATCCACCGATTTGAGTGGCTCAAACCAATGGGATTTGAGAAAATCCAAAACTACATTAAGATCCCACGGTGCCACTGGGGGCACAACCGGGGACTGTATATGTAGTACTCCTTTTACAAAAGTCTGGACTTCAGGAACTGAAGCCAATTCTTTCTGGAAGAAAATCGACAGGGCCGAAATTTGAACCTTAATGGACCCTAATTTGAGGCCCATAGACAATCCTGTTTGCAGGAAATGTAGGAATCGACCCAGTTGAAATTCCTCCGTCGGGGCCTTCCTGGCCTCACACCACGCAACATATTTTCTCCAAATGCGGTGATAATGTTGTGCAGTCACCTCCTTCCTGGCTTTTACCAGGGTAGGGATGACCTCTTCCGGAATGCCTTTTTCCCTTAGGATTCGGCGTTCAACCGCCATGCCGTCAAACGCAGCCGCGGTAAGTCTTGGAATAGACACGGTCCCTCCTGAAGCAGGTCCCGTCTTAGAGGTAGAGGCCACGGATCTTCCGTGAGCATCTCCTGAAGTTCCGGGTACCAAGTTCTTCTTGGCCAATCCGGAGCCACGAGTATCGTTCTTACTCCCCTTTGCCGTATAATTCTCAGTACTTTTGGTATGAGAGGCAGAGGAGGAAACGCATACACTGACTGGTACACCCATGGTGTTACCAGAGCGTCTACAGCTATTGCCTGAGGGTCTCTTGACCTGGCGCAATACCTGTCCTGTTTACGTGGGCGACTGCCGTGATGTTGTCCGACTGAATCAACACCGGCTGACCCTGAAGCAGAGGTTTTGCCAGGCTTAGAGCATTGTAGATTGCTCTTAGCTCCAGTATATTTATGTGAAGAGACGTCTCCAGGCTTGACCACACGCCCTGGAAGTTTCTTCCCTGTGTGACCGCTCCCCAGCCTCTCAGGCTGGCATCCGTGGTCACTAGGACCCAGTTCTGTATGCCAAATCTGCGGCCCTCTAACAGATGAGCACTCTGCAACCACCATAGCAGAGACACTCTTGTCCTTGTGGACAATTTTATCCGCTGATGCATCTGCAGATGCGATCCGGACCATTTGTCCAGCAGATCCCACTGAAAAGTTCGTGCATGGAATCTGCCGAATGGAATCGCTTCGTAAGAAGCTACCATTTTTCCCAGGACTCTTGTGCATTGATGCACACATACTTTTCCTGGTTTTAGGAGGTTCCTGACTAGATCGGATAACTCCCTGGCTTTCTCCTCCGGAAGAAATACCTTTTTCTGAACAGTGTCCAGAATCATCCCTAGGAACAACAGACGTGTCGTCGGGATCAGTTGGGATTTTGGAAAATTCAGAATCCACCCGTGTTGTTGGAGCACTACTTGGGTTAGTGCTACTCCGACCTCCAGCTGTTCTCTGGATCTTGCCCTTATCAGGAGATCGTCCAAGTAAGGGATAATTAAGACGCCTTCTTTTCGAAGAAGGATCATCATTTCGGCCATTACCTTGGTAAAGACCCGGGGTGCCGTGGACAATCCAAACGGCAGCGTCTGAAACTGATAATGACAGTTTTGGACCACGAACCTGAGGTACCCTTGGTGTGAAGGACAAATTGGAACATGAAGGTAAGCATCCTTGATGTCCAAGGACACCATAAAATCCCCTTCTTCCAGATTCGCTATCACTGCTCTGAGTGACTCCATCTTGAACTTGAATTTTTGTATGTACAGGTTCAGAGATTTTAGATTTAGAATCGGTCTTACCGAGCCGTCCGGCTTCGGTACCACAAATAGCGTGGAGTAATACCCCTGTCCCTGTTGTAGGAGGGGTACCTTGACTATCACCTGCTGAGAATACAGCTTGTGAATGGCCTCCAATACCGTCGCCCTGTCGGAGGGAGACGTTGGCAAAGCAGACTTTAGGAAACGGCGAGGAGGGGACTTCTCGAATTCCAACCTGTAACCCTGAGATACTACCTGCAGGATCCAGGGGTCCACCTGCGAGTGAGCCCACTGTGCGCTGAAATGTTTAAGGCGACCCCCCACCGCCCCTGAGTCTGCTTGTAAGGTCCCAGCGTCATGCTGACGCCTTTGTAGAAGCCGGGGAGGGCTTCTGCTCCTGGGAAGGAGCTGCTTGTTGCAGTCTCTTACCCTTTCCTTTGCCTCGGGGCAAATAGGAATGTCCTTTTGCTCGTTTGTTCTTATAGGAACGAAAGGACTGCGGCTGAAAAGCCTGCGGCTTTTTCTGCTGGGAGGTGATCTGGGGTAAAAAGGTGGATTTTCCGGCCGTTGCCGTGGCCACCAGATCCGATAGACCGACCCCAAATAATTCCTCCCCCTTATACGGCAATACTTCCATATGTCGTTTGGAATCCGCATCACCTGACCACTGGCGCGTCCATAAACTTCTTCTGGCAGATATGGACATCGCACTTACTCTTGATGCCAGAGTGCAAATATCTCTCTGTGCATCTCGCATATAAAGAAATGCATCCTTTAACTGCTCTATAGTCAGTAAAATACTGTCCCTATCCAGGGTATCAATATTTTCAGACAGTGACTCCGACCAAGCCACGCCAGCACTGCACATCCAGGCTGAGGCGATTGCTGGTCTCAGTATAACACCCGTATGTGTGTATATACTTTTTAATGTATTCTCCAGCCTCTTATCAGCTGGATCCTTGAGGGCGGCCGTATCAGGAGACGGTAACGCCACTTGCTTTGATAAGCGTGTGAGCGCCTTATCCACCCTAGGAGGTGTTTCCCAGCGCGCCCTAACCTCTGGCGGGAAAGGGTATAATGCCAATAACTTCTTTGAAATTAGCAGTTTTCTATCTGGGGTAACCCACGCTTCATCACACACTTCATTCAGTTACTCTGATTCAGGAAAAACTATTGGTAGTTTTTTCACACCCCACATAATACCCCTTTTTGTGGTACTTGGAGTATCAGAGATATGCAAAGCCTCCTTTATTGCCGTGATCATATAACGTGTGGCCCTACTGGAAAATACGTTTGTTTCTTCACCGTCGACACTGGATTCAGTGTCAGTGTCTGGGTCTGTGTCGACCGACTGAGGTAAAGGGCGTTTTACAGCCCCTGACGGTGTCTGAGACGCCTGGACAGGTACTAACTGGTTTGCCGGCTGTCTCATGTCGTCAACCGACTTTTGTAGCGTGCTGACACTATCCCGTAATTCCATAAACAAAGCCATCCATTCTGGTGTCGACTCCCTAGGGGGTGACATCACCATTACAGGCAATTGCTCCGCCTCCACGCCAACATCGTCCTCATACATGTCGACACACACGTACCGACACACAGCAGACACACAGGGAATGCTCTGATAGAAGACAGGACCCCACTAGCCCTTTGGGGAGACAGAGGGAGAGTTTGCCAGCACACACCCAAGCGCTATAAATATATATAGGGACAACCTTAATAAGTGTGTTCCCTTTATAGCAGCTCAAATATTATAAATATCGCCAATAAGTGCCCCCCCTCTCTGTTTTTACCCTGTTTCTGTAGTGCAGTGCAGGGGAGAGTCCTGGGAGCCTTCCTCGCAGCGGAGCTGGGCAGGAAAATGGCGCTGTGTGCTGAGGAGAATAGGCCCCGCCCCCTTTTCGGCGGGCTTCTTCTCCCGGTTTTTTTGGAACCTGGCAGGGGTTAAATACATCCATATAGCCCCAGGGGCTATATGTGATATATTTTAGCCAGAATAGGTATATTACATTGCTGCCCAGGGCGCCCCCCCCAGCGCCCTGCACCCTCAGTGACCGCTGGTGTGAAGTGTGCGGAGAGCAATGGCGCACAGCTGCAGTGCTGTGCGCTACCTCATGAAGACAGACGTCTTCTGCCGCCGGTTTCTGGACCTCTTCTCTATTCGGCATCTGCAAGGGGGTCGGCGGCGCGGCTCCGGTGACCCATCCAGGCTGTACCTGTGATCGTCCCTCTGGAGCTAGTGTCCAGTAGCCTAAGAAGCAAATCCATCCTGCACGCAGGTGAGTTCACTTCTTCTCCCCTAAGTCCCTCGTTGCAGTGAGCCTGTGTTCAGCAGGACTCACTGAAAATAAAAAACCTAACAAACTTTTTCTAAGCAGCTCTTTAGGAGAGCCACCTAGATTGCACCCTGCTCGGACGGGCACAAAAACCTAACTGAGGCTTGGAGGAGGGTCATAGGGGGAGGAGCCAGTACACACCACCTAGTGGTCAAATTTTTTAAATTTTGTGCCCTGTCTCCTGCGGAGCCGCTATTCCCCATGGTCCTGACGGAGTCCCAGCATCCACTAGGACGTCAGAGAAATAAGATTTTACTTACCGGTAAATCTATTTCTCGTAGTCCGTAGTGGATGCTGGGGACTCCGTAAGGACCATGGGGAATAGACGGGCTCCGCAGGAGACAGGGCACTTTAAGAAAGAATTTGGATACTGGTGTGCTCTGGCTCCTCCCTCTATGTCCCTCCTCCAGACCTCAGTTAGAGAAACTGTGCCCGGAAGAGCTGACAATACAAGGAAAGGATTTTGGAATCCAGGGCAAGACTCATACCAGTCACACCAATCACACCGTATAACTCGTGATAAACTTACCCAGTTAACAGTATGAACAACAACGGAGCATCAGATCAACCCTGATGCAACCAAACATAACCCTTATTTAAACAATAACTATATACAAGTATTGCAGAAGAAGTCCGCACTTGGGATGGGCGCCCAGCATCCACTACGGACTACGAGAAATAGATTTACCGGTAAGTAAAATCTTATTTTCTCTAACGTCCTAGTGGATGCTGGGGACTCCGTAAGGACCATGGGGATTATACCAAAGCTCCCAAACGGGCGGGAGAGTGTGGATGACTCTGCAGCACCGAATGAGCAAACACAAGGTCCTCCTCAGCCAGGGTATCAAACTTGTAAAACTTTTCAAAAGAGTTCGAACCTGACCAAGTAGCTGCTCGGCAAAGCTGTAATGCCAAGACCCCTTGGGCAGCCGCCCAAGAAGAGCCCACCTTCCTTGTGGAGTGGGCTTTTACTGATTTTGGAAGCGGCAATCCAGCCGCAGAATGAGCCTGCTGAATCGTGTTACAGATCCAGCGAGCAATAGTTTGCTATGAAGCAGGAGCACCCAGCTTGTTGGATGCATACAGGATAAACAGCGACTCAGTTTTCCTGACTCTAGCCGTTCTGGCTACATAAACCTTCAAAGCCCTGACCACATCTAGTAACTCGGAATCCTCCAAGTCACGAGTAGCCACAGGCACCACAATAGGTTGGTTCATATGAAAGGATGACACCACTTTTGGCAGAAATTGTGGACGGGTCCGCAATTCTGCCCTGTCCATATGGAAAACCAGATAGGGGCTTTTATGTGACAAAGCCGCTAATTCTGACACACGCCTAGCTGAAGCCAAGGCTAATAGCATGACCACCTTCCACGTGAGAAATTATAACTCCACGGTTTTGAGTGGCTCAAACCAGTGTGACTTCAGGAAACTCAACACCACGTTAAGATCCCAAGGTGCCACTGGAGGCACAAAAGGGGGCTGAATATGCAGCACTCCCTTTACAAACGTCTGGACTTCAGGAAGAGAAGCCAGTTCTTTTTGAAAGAAAATGGATAGAGCCGAAATCTGGACCTTAATGGAACCCAATTTCAGGCCCTAAGTCACTCCCGACTGTAGGAAGTGAAGGAAACGGCCCAGCTGGAATTCCTCCGTAGGGGCATTCCTGGCCTCACACAAAGCAACATATTTTCGCCATATACGGTGATAATGTTTAGCCGTCACGTCCTTCCTAGCCTTTATCAGCGTAGGAATAACCTCATCCGGAATGCCTTTTTCTGCTAGGATCCGGCGTTCAACCGCGATGCCGTCAAACGCAGCCGCGGGAAGTCTTGGAACAGACAGGGCCCCTGTTGCAACAAGTCCTGTCTTAGAGGCAGAGGCCATGGGTCCTCTGTGAGCATTTCTTGCAGATCCGGATACCAAGTCCTTCTTGGCCAATCCGGAACAATGAGTATTGTTCTCACTCCTCTTTTCTTATGATTCTCAGCACCTTTGGTATGAGAGGAAGAGGAAGAAATACATAAACCGACTGGAATACCCACGGTGTTACTAGTGCGTCTACAGCTATCGCCTGAGGGTCTCGTGACCTGGCGCAATATCTCTGTAGTTTTTTGTTGAGGCGGGATGCCATCATGTCCACCTGTGGCAGTTCCCACCGCCTTGCAATCTGCATGAAGACTTCTTGATGAAGTCCCCACTCTCCCGGGTGGAGGTCGTGCCTGCTGAGGAAGTCTGCTTCCCAGTTGTCCACTCCCGTAATGAACACTGCTGACAGTGCTCTTACGTGATTCTCCGCCCAGCGAAGAATTCTGGTGGCTTCCTCCATCGCCACCCTGCTCCTTGTGCCGCCTTGGCGGTTTACATGAGCCACTGAGGTGATGTTGTCTGACTGAATCAGCACCGATTGGTCGCGAAGCAGGGTTTCCGCTTGACTTAGGGCGTTGTATATGGCCCTTAGTTCCAGGATATTGATGTGAAGGCAAGTCTCCTGACTTGACCACAGACCTTGGAAATTTCTTCCCTGTGTGACTGCCCCCCACCCTCGGAGGCTTGCATCCGTGGTCACCAGGACCCAGTCCTGAATGCCGAATCTGCGGCCCTCTAGAAGGTGAGCACTCTGCAGCCACTACAGGAGAGACACCCTGGCCCTGGGGGATAGGGTGATCAGCCGATGCATCTGTAGATGTGATCCGGACCACTTGTCCAACAGATCCCATTGAAAGGTCCTCGCATGGAACCTGCCGAAGGGAATGGCCTCGTATGATGCCACCATCTTTCCCAGGACTCGCGTGCAGTGATGCACAGACACCTGTTTTGATTTTAATAGGTCTCTGACCAGTGTCATGAGCTCCTCAGCCTTCTCCATCGGGAGATAAACCCTCTTCTGGTCTGTGTCCAGAATCATGCCCAGGAAGGGCAGACTAGTCGTAGGAATCAACTGCGACTTTGGAATATTTAGAATCCAGCCGTGCTGTTGTAACACTTCCCGAGAGCGTGCTACGCTGATCAGCAACTGCTCTCTGGACCTCGCATTTATGAGGAGATCGTCCAAGTATGGGATAATTGTGACCCCTTGCTTTCGCAGGAGCACCATCATTTCCTTGGTAAATATTCTCGGTGCCGTGGAGAGACCAAACGGCAACGTCTGGAATTGGTAATGACAATCCTGTACCACAAATCTGAGGTACGCCTGATGAGGTGGATAAATGGGGACATGAAGGTATGCATCCTTTATGTCCAGAGACACCATAAAATGCCCCCCTTCCAGGCTTGCGATGACCGCTCTGAGCGATTCCATCTTGAACTTGAACCTTTTCAGGTATATGTTCAGGGATTTTAAATTTAATATGGGTCTGACCGAACCGTCCGGTTTCGGTACCACAAACATGGTCGAATAATAACCCTTTCCTTGTTGAAGGAGGGGAACCTTGACCACCACCTGCTGTAGATACAATTTGTGAATTGCAGCTAACACTATTTCCCTCTCTAAGGGGGAAGCTGGCAGGGCCGATTTGAGGTATCGGTGAGAGGGCATCTCTTCGAATTCCAGCTTGTATCCCTGAGACACAATCTCTATCGCCCAGGGATCCACCTGGGAGTGAACCCACTTGTGGCTGAAATTTCGGAGACGCGCCCCCACCGGGCCTAGCTCCGCCTGTGGAGCCCCAGCGTCATGCGGTGGATTTAGTGGAAGCCGGGGAGGACTTCTGTTCCTGGGAACTAGCTGTGTTGTGCAGCTTCTTTCCTCTGCCCCTGCCTCTGGCAAGAAAGGACGCACCTCAGACTTTCTTGCCTTTTTGTGAACAAAAGGACTGCATTTGGTAATACGGTGCTTTCTTAGGTTGTGAGGGAACATATGGCAAAAAATTTGACTTTCCAGCAGTAGCTGTGGAGACCAGGTCCGAGAGGCCTTCCCTAAACAACTCCTCACCCTTGTAAGGTAAAACCTCCATGTGTTTTTTTGAGTCGGCATCGTCTGTCTATTGCCAAGTCCACAGGAACCTTCTGGCAGAAATGGACATTGCATTTATTCTAGAGCCCAGAAGCCTAATGTCTCTTTGAGCATCTCTCATATATAGGACAGCGTCTTTTATATGCCCCAGGGTCATTAATATAATATCCTTGTCCAAGGTATCAAGTTCCTCAGACAAGGTATCCGTCCATGCTGCTACAGCACTACGCACCCATGCCGACGCAATTGCCGGCCTTAGTAAGGTACCTGAATGTATATAAATGGACTTCAGGGTACCCTCTTGCTTTCTATCCGCAGCATATTTTAGGGTGGCCGTATCCTGTGACGGCAGGGCTACCCTTTTGGATAAGCGTGTGAGAGCTTTGTCCACCCTAGGGGAGGATTCCCAGCATAACCTGTCCGTTGGCGGGAAAGGATACGCCATAAGCATCCGTTTGGAAATCTGCAGATTTTTATCTGGAGATTCCCAAGCCTTTTCACATAACTCATTTAGCTCATGTGAAGGGGGAAAGGTCACCTCTTGCCTTTTTCCCCCATACATATGAACCCTCTTGTCCGGGACTGGGGTTTCCTCTGTGATGTGCAACACCTCCTTCATTGCTATAATCATATAACGTATAGCTTTAGCCAATTTAGGCTGTAACTTTGCATCATCATAGCAGACACTGGAGTCAGACTCCGTGTTGGTGTCTGTGTCAACAATTTGGGATAGTGGGCGCTTCTGAGACCCTGACGGCCTCTGCGACATAGGATCAGGCATGGGCTGAGACCCTGACTGTCCTAAGGTTTCAGCTTTATCCAACCTTTTATTCAAGGAATTAACATTATCATTTAAAACCTTCCACATATCCATCCAATCAGGTGTCGGCGCCGTCGACGGCGACCCCACATTCATTTGCTCCCGCTCTGCTTCCACATAGCCTTCCTCGTCAAACATGTCGACACAAGCGTACCGACACACCACACACATACAGGGGATGCTCTTTTTGAAGACAGATCCCCCACAAGGCCCTTTGGAGAGACAGAGAGAGAGTATGCCAGCACACACCCCAGCGCTATATGTCCCAGGAATCACACAGTAACTTAGTGTTAACCCAGTAGCTGCTGTATATAAAGCTTTTTTGCACCTAATTTATGTGCCCCCCCTCTCTTTTTACCCTCTTCTACCGTGTTTCTGCAGGGGAGAGCCTGGGGAGCTTCCTCTCAGCGGAGCTGTGGAGAGAAAATGGCGCTGGTGAGTGCTGAGGAAGAAGCCCCGCCCCCTCAGCGGCGGGCTTCTGTCCCGCGTTTGTGTGTAAAAAAATGGCGGGGGCTCATGCATATATACAGTGCCCAACTGTATATATGCTACTTTTTGCCAAGAGGTTTCCTAATTGCTGCCCAGGGCGCCCCCCCCTGCGCCCTGCACCCTACAGTGACCGGAGTGTGTGGGTTAATGTGGGAGCAATGGCGCACAGCTGCAGTGCTGTGCGCTACCTCAGATTGAAGACTGGAGTCTTCTGCCGCCGCTTTTGAAGTCTTCTTGCTTCTTTCACCGGCTTCTGTCTTCCGGCTCTGTGAGGGGGACGGCGGCGCGGCTCCGGGATCGGACGACAAAGGGTGAGATCCTGTGTACGATCCCTCTGGAGCTAATGGTGTCCAGTAGCCTAAGAAGCAGGACCTATCTTCAGTGAGTAGGGCTGCTTCTCTCCCCTCAGTCCCACGCTGCAGAGAGTCTGTTGCCAGCAGATCTCCCTGAAAATAAAAAAACCTAACAAAATACTTTCTTATATCAAGCTCAGGAGAGCTCACTAAGTAGCACCCAGCTCGTCCGGGCACAGATTCAAACTGAGGTCTGGAGGAGGGACATAGATGGAGGAGCCAGAGCACACCAGTATCCAAATTCTTTCTTAAAGTGCCCTGTCTCCTGCGGAGCCCGTCTATTCCCACGGTCCTTACGGAGTCCCCAGCATCCACTAGGACGTTAGAGAAAAAGAAAAAAGTTAAATGTAAGGGACTATGAATCCCCACGCAGTTGTTTGCAAGAGTGTGGTATATTATGTGGACATTCAGAATGTCAACACTTGGATAGTATGACGACATTCACCCTAATTGAAGCCTACCCTCAATATGTAGACAAATCTGTCGTCATCGCCACAGTGAACGTCATCATGTTTTATGTACATATTCAGAGCATGTTAATTTCATGCAGTGGCGGTTTTAGGGGCGGGCTAGCAGGGCAGTCACCCAGCTAGCACCATCAAAGCCTATCCACTGCCTACTTCCGCCCACAAAAGGTCCGGGGGGCTGCGCAGTTTAAAGTTGGCACTAGCACGCAGATCGGCTGCCAATCAAATGAAGGAGCGGCTTTTTTTAAAATCTAGCACGAGCCAATCAGGGATCGCGGCATAACAGCCAATGAGAAGCTGCCAAGCTGTAAAAATAAGATTTTAAACCTACCGGTAAATCTATTTCTCCTAGTCCGTAGAGGATGCTGGGGACTCCGTAAGGACCATGGGGTATAGACGGGCTCCGCAGGAGATAGGGCACCTAAAAGAACTTTGACTATGGGTGTGCACTGGCTTCTCCCTCTATGCCCCTCCTCCAGATCTCAGTTAGAGAACTGTGCCCAGAGGAGATGGACACTACAAGGCAGGATTTGGAAATCCAAGGGCAAGATTCATACCAGCCCACACCAATCATACCATGTAACCTGGATCATACGTAACCAGTTAACCGTATGAACAAAAAACAGCAACGGTCCAAGACCGATTCCAACTGTAACATAACCCTTATGTAATCAACAACTATATACAAGTCTTGCAGAGTTTCCGCACTGGGACGGGCGCCCAGCATCCTCTACGGACTAGGAGAAATAGATTTACCGGTAGGTTTAAAATCTTGTTTTCTCTTACGTCCTAGAGGATGCTGGGGACTCCGTAAGGACCATGGGGTTTATACCAAAGCATCCAATCGGGCGGGAGAGTGCGTATGACTCTGCAGCACCGACTGAGCAAACGCTAGGTCCTCATCAGCCAGGGTATCAAACTTGTAGAATTTAGCAAAAGTGTTTGACCCCGACCAAGTCGCCGCTCGGCAAAGTTGTAATGCCGAGACGCCTCGGGCAGCCGCCCAAGAAGAGCCCACCTTCCTAGTGGAATGGGCCTTAACCGAATTTGGTACCGGCAATCCAGCCGTAGAGTGAGCCTGCTGAATCGTATTACAGATCCAGCGAGCAATAGTCTGCTTCAAAGCAGGTGCGCCATTCTTATTGGCCGCATACAGGACAAACAGGGCCTCTGTTTTCCAAATTCTAGCCGTCCTGGCTACATAAATCTTTAAGGCCCTGACTACGTCCAGGGATCTGGAATCCTCCAGGTCACTTGTAGCCACAGGCACCACAATAGGTTGATTCACATGGAATGAAGAAACCACCTTAGGCAAAAATTGCGGACATGTCCTCAATTCAGCTCGATCCACATGAAAAATCAAGTAGGGGCTTTTGTGTGACAAAACCGCCAATTCTGATACTCGCCTTGCCGATGCCAAGGCCAACAACATGACCACCTTCCAAGTAAGAAATTTCAACTCAACCTTGTTAAGCGGTTCAAACCAGTGTGATTTTAGAAACTGCAACACCACGTTGAGGTCCCGTGGTGCCACTGGAGGCACAAAAGGGGGCTGGATGTGCAGCACTCCCTTCACAAACGTCTGGACTTCTGGAAGAGAAGCCAATTCCTTCTGAAAGAAAATCGAGAGGGCCGAAATCTGAACCTTAACAGAGCCTAATTTCAGGCCCATATCCACTCCTGTCTGTAGGAAGTGGAGAAAACGACCCAGATGAAAATCTTCCGTAGGTGCATTCTTGGTCTTACACCAAGACACATATGTTCGCCAGATACGGTGATAATGCTTAACCGTCACCTCCTTCCTAGCCTTTATTAAAGTAGGGATGACCTCTTCCGGAATCCCCTTTTTTGCTAGGATTCGGCGTTCAACCGCCATGCCGTCAAACGTAACCGCGGTAAGTCTTGAAATACACAGGGCCCCTGTTGCAACAGGTCTTCCCTCAGCGGAAGAGGCCAGGGATCTCCTGTGAGCATCTCTTGTAGATCGGAGTACCAGGCCCTTCGAGGCCAGTCTGGGACAACGAGTATCGTCTGTACTCTTCTTCGTCTTATGATCCTCAACACTTTTGTGATGAGAGGAAGAGGAGGAAACACGTAGACCAATTTGAACACCCACGGTGTTATCAGAGCGTCTACTGCTACTGCCTGAGGGTCCCGAGACCTGGCACAATATCTCTGAAGTTTTTTGTTGAGGCGTGACGCCATCATGTCTATTTGAGGAGTTCCCCAAAGACGTATTATGTCTGCAAAGACTTCTTGATGAAGTCCCCACTCTCCTGGATGGAGATCGTGTCTGCTGAGGAAGTCTGCTTCCCAGTTGTCCACTTCCGGAATGAAGACAGCCGACAGAGCGCTCACGTGATTTTCCGCCCAGCGAAGAATCCTGGTGGCTTCCGCCATCGCGACTCTGCTTCTTGTCCCGCCTTGGCGGTTCACATGAGCCACTGCTGTGACATTGTCTGACTGAATCAGAACCGGTAGGTTTCGAAGAAGACTCTCCGCTTGTCGAAGGCCGTTGAAAATGGCCCTGAGTTCCAACACATTGATGTGTAGACAGGACTCCTGGTCTGACCAAAGTCCCTGAAAATTTCTTCCTTGTGTGACTGCTCCCCATCCTCGGAGGCTCGCGTCCGTGGTAACCAGGATCCAATCCTGAATTCCGAATCTGCGACCCTCCAGTAGGTGAGCACTTTGCAACCACCACAGGAGAGACACCCTGGCCCCTGGGGACAGAGTCATTTTTCAATGTAAGTGTAGATGGGACCCGGACCACTTGTCCAGAAGGTCCCATTGAAAAGTCCTTGCATGGAACCTTCCGAATGGAATGGCCTCGTAGGCCGCCACCATCTTTCCCAGAACTTGAGTGCACTGGTGAACAGACACCCTTTTCGGTTTCAGCAGGTCTCTGACCATGTTCTGGATGTCCTGGGCTTTCTCCATTGGAAGGAAGACCTTCATTTGTTCCGTATCCAGTATCATACCTAGGAACGGTAGTCGAGTTGTCGGAATCAACTGTGACTTCGGTAGATTTAGAATCCAACCGTGTTGCTGGAGCACTCTCAGAGAGAGCGCCACACTGCTCAGCAATTTCTCCCTTGATCTCGCTTTTATCAGGAGATCGTCCAAGTATGGGATAATTGTGACTCCATGCTTGCGCAGGAGCACCATCATTTCCGCCATTATCTTGGTGAAAATCCTCGGGGCCGTGGAAAGTCCAAACGGCAACGCCTGAAATTGGTAATGACAATCCTGTACAGCGAATCTCAGGAATTCTTGATGGGGGGGGATATATGGGGACATGAAGGTACGCATCCTTTATGTCCAGAGACACCATAAACTCCCCCTCCTCCAAATTGGCTATTATCGCTCTGAGCGATTCCATTTTGAATTTGAATCTTTTTATGTACAGGTTTAGGGATTTCAGATTCAAGATAGGTCTGACCGAACCGTCCGGTTTCGGGACCACAAAGAGGGTTGAGTAGTAACCTCTTCCCTGCTGGTTCATGGGAACCCTGATTATCACTTGCTGTATACACAGCGTTTGAATTGCAGCTAACACTACATCCCGTTCCGACGTGGAAACTGGTAGGGCCGACTTGAAAAATCGGCGCGGGGGCAACTCTTCGAATTCCAGTTTGTAACCCTGGGAAACTATTTCTAACACCCAGGGATTCAGGTCTGAGCTGATCCAGACCTGGCTGAAAAATCGAAGACGTGCGCCCACCGGTGCGGACTCCCTCAGGGGAGTCCCGGCGTCATGCTGTGGGTTTTGGAGTAGCCGGGGAGGACTTTTGTTCCTGGGCGCCTGCAGAAGCAGGTGCTCTTTTGCCTCTGCCCTTACCTCTGGCAAGGAAGGAGGATCCCCGACCTCTTCTGCACTTGTGCGACCGAAAGGACTGCATCTGATAGGGTGGCATTTTCTTTTGCTGTTGGGGAATATATGGTAAAAAATTTGATTTACCTGCTGTAGCTGTGGAAACCAGGTCCGTCAGCCCATCCCCAAACAATACATCACCCTTATAGGGTAGTACTTCCATATGCTTTTTGGAATCCGCATCACCCGTCCATTGGCGAGTCCATAAGGATCGTCTCGCTGAGATCGACATGGCATTGGCCCTAGAAGCCAGCAATCCAATGTCTCTTTGAGCATCCCTCATAAATAAGACTGCGTCTTTTATATGGGCTAGCGTTAAGAATATA
Organism: Pseudophryne corroboree; assembly: GCF_028390025.1. Lineage (NCBI taxonomy): Eukaryota > Metazoa > Chordata > Amphibia > Anura > Myobatrachidae > Pseudophryne > Pseudophryne corroboree. Next base: position 238,578,190 of record NC_086445.1, on the reverse strand, counting down.
GTATCCTTATCCATATTTCAAAATTATCTGTTAGCTCATCTGCCCAAGCTGCAACTGCGCTACACACCCATGCCGACGCAATCGTCGGTCGTAGTACAGCACCCGTATGAGAATAAATACACTTTAAGGTAGTTTCTTGCCTGCGATCTGCAGGGTCCTTAAGGGCAGCTGTGTCTGGAGACAGTAGCGCCACCTTCTTGGACAAGCGCGTCAGGGCCTTGTCCACAGTGGGAGGTGATTCCCAAATCTCACTGTCCTGTTTAGGGAAGGGGTATGCCATATAAATTCTTTTGGAGATCTGCGGCTTCTTCTCCGGAGTCTCCCAAGCTTTTATAAAGAATTAATTTAATTCATGAGATGTGGGAAAATTAATAATCTGTTTCTTTTCCTTAAACATGTGTACCCTTGTGTCGGGGACCGAGGGTTCATCCTCAATATGCAAGACATCCCTAATAGCCACAATCATACACTGAATGGTTTTAGTCACCCTAGGGTGCAATTTTACTTCGTCATAGTCGACACTGGAATCAGAGTCCGTGTCGGTAGTAGTGTCTTGTGTTAAGGGACGTTTTTGAGACCCCGACGGACCCTGTGAATCGGTCCAATCCGAGGATTGACCCCCTGATGTTCCCCTTAATTCAGCCTTATCAAGCCTTTCATGTAAAGATGTCACACTTGCATTTAACCTATGCCACATGCTCATCCAATCCTGAGTCAGCACCAGCGACGGGGACACACCACTCATTTGCTCCACCTCCTCCTTGGAGAAGCCTTCCGCTTCAGACATGTCGACACACACTTACCGACACCTCACACACACAGGGGGTTACCTATAAGGAGACAAAACCCCAAGCAGGCCCTTAGGGGAGACAGAGAGAGAGAATGCCAGCACACACCCAGCGCCCAAACACTGGAATATATGACCAGATAGCGCTTTTATATATTTATAATGTTAATCTCCACTCACTGCGTCGCCAATGTGCCCCCCTCCTCTTTTTTCCAGCATGTGAAGCTCAGCAGGGGAGAGAACAGGGCGCCAGCGTTTTCTCATGCAGCCTCTGTGGAGAAAATGGCGCTGGTTAGTGCAGAGGATCAAGCCCCGCCCACCCGACGGCGGGCTTCGGTCCCCTCATGATATTGTAAGAAAATGGCGGGGATCCGTGGATTTACTGTCCCACAGCCTAATCCAACATATTTATGCCCAAATTGAGGTTTATTGCTGCCCAGGGCGCCCCCCCCTGCGCCCTGCACCCTACAGTGCCTCTTGTGTGTGTGTGACTGGGAGCAATGGCGCGCAGCTTACCGCTGCACGCTTACCTCATGAAGATCTGATGTCTTCTGCCGCCTGAAGTCTTTTCCTCAATACTCACCCGGCTTCTATCTTCGGCATCTGTGAGGAGGACGGCGGCGCGGCTCCGGGACGAACCCCAGGTGAGACCTGTGTTCCGACTCCCTCTGGAGCTAATGGTGTCCAGTAGCCTAGAAGCAGTGCCCAACCTTACAAGCCAGATCTGCTTCTCTCTCCTCAGTCCCACGATGCAGGGAGCCTGTTGCCAACAGGACTCCCTGAAAATAAAAAACCTAACAAAATTCTTTAAAACAGCAAACTCTTGAGAGCTCACTGCTTTGTACCCTTTCTCCACTGGGCACAGAATCTAACTGAGGTCTGGAGGAGGGGCATAGAGGGAGGAGCCAGTGCACACCCATAGTCAAAGTTCTTTTAGGTGCCCTATCTCCTGTGGAGTCCGTCTATACCCCATGGTCCTTACGGAGTCCCCAGCATCCTCTAGGACGTAAGAGAAAAAGAGGCTCTACTTGGTGTGTAATGAGTGTAAGGGGCTCTACCTGGCGTAAAGAGTGTAAGGGGCTCTACCTGGCGTAAAGAGTGTAAGGGGCTCTACCTGGCGTAAAGAGTGTAAGGGGCTCTACCTGGCGTAAAGAGTGTAAGGGGCTCTACCTGGCGTAAAGAGTGTAAGGGGCTCTACCTGGCGTAAAGAGTGTAAGGGGCTCTACCTGGCGTAAAGAGTGTAAGGGGCTCTACCTGGCGTAAAGAGTGTAAGGGGCTCTACCTGGCGTAAAGAGTGTAAGGGGCTCTACCTGGCGTAAAGAGTGTAAGGGGCTCTACCTGGCGTAAAGAGTGTAAGGGGCTCTACCTGGCGTAAAGAGTGTAAGGGGCTCTACCTGGCGTAAAGAGTGTAAGGGGCTCTACCTGGCGTAAAGAGTGTAAGGGGCTCTACCTGGCGTAAAGAGTGTAAGCGGCTCTACCTGGCGTAAAGAGTGTAAGGGGCTCTACCTGGCGTAAAGAGTGTAAGGGGCTCTACCTTGCATAAAGAGTGTAAGGGGCTCTACCTGGCATAAAGAGTGTAAGGGGCTCTACCGTGCGTTGTGTGTATAAGAAGCTCTACCGGGCGTTGTGTGTATAAGGGGCACTGCTCTACTGTGGTGTAATGGGCTCTAACATGGTTTAATGTGTATAAGGGGTACTACTATGTGGTGTAATGTGACTGATGGACACAACGGTGCAGTGTAATGTGAACTGGTACCATGTGGCCACGCAACTTCTCTATGAAGCCATGCCCCTATATATTTTTTAACGCACTGTCCCTATTTTGAATTTTTATAGGGACGGGTGGGCACCAAAGGAAACTTTCGCCCTGGGCACCACAGTCTAGAACCGGTCCAGATTTCATGGTACATTTGAATGTTGACATGCGAGATTACATGCCGTTTGCAAGGTATAAAAATGCAGCAAGCTATAGCTTGATCATGCACAATATAGCTACATGGGTAAGTTGCCAGACCATACATAGTACATCACATGAGTATTGAAGCACAGCTTTAAGTCATTAATTTAGTTGTGGAATTATTCTAAAACAAATAATGTACAAATGTGCAGGGCTTCCGAGTATGTATGGATAAAGAAATGACCTGCTGAACACAGTAAGAGGTTATTGTTGATCTCAATAAAGACTTAAAAAGATCCCATAATCTAATGTGTCCCATGTGCTTGAATGAAAGTCTAATTTGGCCGCACACATGTTGCCAAATTGGACACCGATCCCACAGGGCAAACTGTGTGTTTGGACATGTTACAAAGTTTTCTGCCAGCTTGTTCCACATCTGAGCGCTAACAATCAGAGTAACTGGGCAGAGATTAGTTACATAATATAATAAATAGGCATTTAATTATTTTAAGTATAGAATTAATAGCTGCAATCATTTGAAATGGAAGGCTATTTTTACTGTACATATTGCTTTACCAAATTTAATTATGGACACTTAAATTCTACTTTCACCATAATTCATAAATAAAATAAAACACATGCCAATTTACCAATAACAAAGCATTTCAAAGAGATGAAAGGTTGGGTAACATAGGTTGACATCAGTATTATGGCTCTGAATGTTCAGCTGCATCCTTAAACTAGCACACATGGAAGGCTTTTCTTTACAATGTGTTAGGAGTTTTAAGAAGGATAACCATCCTTTTTCTGTGCATGTATACTATTAGAAAAGGAGACACATGAATACTTAGGGGTGTATTCAATAACTGTCGGAAGCTGCCGTCTTGTCGGAAAGACGGCAGCTTCCGACAGAAATAGGTCGGAAGGGGGTCCGACCTATTCAATAGGGGCTGATTTTTTCCGACAAGTCGGGAATTCCTGACTTGTCGGAACACACGTGGATCGGAGGAATAGACGCGCTTCTGTCAGAAATGGGGCCAAATCCGACAGGTTTTGGCACCCTTTCCGACATACTCAATCCGACTTGAAAACAAGTCGGATTGAGGTGAGGAGAGGAGCGGTGCTGCAGGCGGCTGGGGAGCCGAGATCGGCGGCCAGCGGAGGGAGCTGGCTGCGGGGGACATGTCTGCGGTGGCGGGGGGAGGCGCTACAGGGAGAGAGGTGCCTGGCCGGGCACCTCTCCTCTCTCCCTGCAGCGCCTCCCCCCGCAGACATGTTCCCCCGCTGCCAGCCCCTCCCACCGGCCACCAATCTCTGCTCCCCCTGCCGCACCTCTCCTACTGCAGCGCCTCCCCCCACCGCTGCACACGTCCCCCGCAGCCAGCCCCTCCCTCTCACGGACGCCGATCTCTGCTCCCTGGCCGCTGCTGTCAGAGCATCCGCAGTCAGGACCCTGTGTACGGCCAAATCCAACAGTCGGATTTGGCCGTCCATTGAACAGGGGTTGTCGGATCCATTCCGACACCTGCATGTCGGAATGGATCAGACTCTTATTGAATATACCCCTTAGGTGGAATTCAATTAGCTGCGATAATTTAACGCGGGATAATTGATCCCCCGGGACTACTCAATTAGCCCCAAAGGCAGCGTGCAGGCTGCAGTTACAAGGATTTATGCAGCACCCAAAAATAAATCCCTAATAGGCTGTTTTCGGGTGCTGCGACCATGTTAACACATAGGTCCAGGAACTTCTCATATTCTGTGTGTTAACGCACATTAACAGTGTTTTTTACCAGCCGAGAAAAATGCTAACAGAATAGCCCTAGGTGTTAAAGCCTTAAGGCTACCACCCTTTTTCACAACCAGTTTATTGGGGCTAACTGAATTCCCCCTAAATGACTGTATTAAGTGTTCACATTAGATAACATAGAGCTCTTTGATTCTAATGTAATCACATATATTTGTACAGTAAAGTCACATAAGCTATGTTCCATGATTCAGAGTAGAAATGTCAGTGTAGCTAGAACACACCCTGTATATAAGAATTACATCATACAAGCACCTTCCTCAGTATAAAATTATAACTTAGGAAATAATTTAAGCACTACTATAAAGAAAATAAGAATTTACTTACCGATAATTCTATTTCTCATAGTCCGTAGTGGATGCTGGGGACTCCGTAAGGACCATGGGGGATAGCGGCTCCGCAGGAGACTGGGCACATCTAAAGAAAGCTTTAGGACTAACTGGTGTGCACTGGCTCCTCCCCCTATGACCCTCCTCCAAGCCTCAGTTAGGATACTGTGCCCGGACGAGCGTACACAATAAGGAAGGATTTTGAATCCCGGGTAAGACTCATACCAGCCACACCAATCACACCGTATAACCTGTGATCTGAACCCAGTTAACAGCATGATAACAGAGGAGCCTCTGAAAGATGGCTCACAACAATAACCCGATTTTTGTAACGATAACTATGTACAAGTATTGCAGACAATCCGCACTTGGGATGGGCGCCCAGCATCCACTACGGACTATGAGAAATAGAATTATCGGTAAGTAAATTCTTATTTTCTCTAACGTCCTAAGTGGATGCTGGGGACTCCGTAAGGACCATGGGGATTATACCAAAGCTCCCAAACGGGCGGGAGAGTGCGGATGACTCTGCAGCACCAAATGAGAGAACTCCAGGTCCTCCTCAGCCAGGATATAAATTTTGTAGAATTTTACAAACGTATTTGCTCCTGACCAAGTAGCTGCTCGGCAAAGTTGTAAAGCCGAGACCCCTCGGGCAGCCGCCCAAGATGAGCCCACCTTCCTTGTGGAGTGGGCATTTACAGATTTTTGGCTGTGGCAGGCCTGCCACAGAATGTGCAAGCTGAATTGTACTACAAATCCAACGAGCAATAGTCTGCTTAGAAGCAGGAGCACCCAGCTTGTTGGGTGCACACAGGATAAACAGCGAGTCAGATTTCCTGACTCCAGCCGTCCTGGAAACATATATTTTCAGGGCACTGACAACGTCTAGCAACTTGGAGGCCTCCAAGTCCCTAGTAGCCGCAGGCACCACCAATAGGCTGGTTCAGGTGAGACGCTGAAACCACCTTGGGGAGAAACTGAGGACGAGTCCTCAATTCCGCCCTGTCCGAATGGAAAATCAGATAAGGGCTTTTTCAGGATAAAGCCACCAATTCTGACACGCGCCTGGCCCAGGCCAGGGCCAACAGCATGACCACTTTCCATGTGAGATATTTTAACTCCACAGATTTAAGTGGTTCAAACCAATGTGACTTTTGGAACCCAAAACTACATTGAGATCCCAAAGTGCCACTGGAGGCACAAAAGGAGGCTGTATATGCAGTACCCCTTTTACAAACGTCTGAACTTCAGAGACTGAAGCTAGTTCATTTTGGAAGAAAATTGACAGGGCCGAAAATTTGAACCTTAATGGACCCCAATTTCAGGCCCATAGACACTCCTGTTTGCAGGAAATGTAGGAATCGACCCAGTTGAATTTCCTCCGTCGGGCCTTACTGGCCTCGCACCACGCAACATATTTTCGCCAATTGCGGTGATAATGTTTTTGCGGTTACATCCTTCCTGGCTTTGATCAGGATAGGGATGACTTCATCCGGAATACCTTTTTTCCTTCAGGATCCGGCGTTCAACCGCCATGCCGTCAAACGCAGCCGCGGTAAGTCTTGGAACAGACAGGGTCCTTGCTGGAGCAGGTCCCTTCTTAGAGGTAGAGGCCACGGATCCTCCGTGAGCATCTCTTGAAGTTCCGGTTACCAAGTCCTTCTTGGCCAATCCGGAGCCACGAATATAGTGCTTTCTCCTCTCCATCTTATCAATCTCAGTACCTTGGGTATGAGAGGCAGAGGAGGGAACACATACAGTGACTGGTACACCCACGGTGTTACCAGAGCGTCTACAACTATTGCCTGAGGGTCTCTTGACCTGGCGCAATACCTGTCGAGTTTTTTAATCATGTGGACGACTTCTGGGTGAAGTCCCCACTCTCCCGGGTGGAGGTCGTGCTGAGGAAGTCTGCTTCCCAGTTGTCCACTCCCGGAATGAATACTGTTGACAGTGCTATCACATGATTTTCCGCCCAGCGAAGAATCCCTGCAGCTTCTGCCATTGCCCTCCTGCTTCTTGTGCCACCCTGTCTGTTTACGTGGGTGACTGCCATGATGTTGTCCGACTGGATCAACACCGGCTGACCTTGAAGCAGAGGTCTTGCTAAGCTTAGAGCATTGTAAATGGCCCTTAGCTTCAGGATATTTATGTGAAGTGATGTATCCAGGCTTGACCCTAAGCCCTGGATATTCCTTCCCTGTGTGACTGCTCCCCAGCCTCGCAGGCTGGCATCCGTGGTCACCAGGACCCAGTCCTGAATGCCGAATCTGCGGCCCTCTAGAAGATGAGCACTCTGCAACCACCACATGATGGATACCCTTGTCCTTGGTGACAGGGTTATCCGCGGATGCATCTGAAAATGCGACCCGGACCATTTGTCCAGTAGGTTCCACTGGAAAGTTCTTGCGTGGAATCTAACGAATGGGATTGCTTCGTAGGAAGCCACCATTTTTACCCAGAACCCTTGTGCATTGATGCACTGAGACTTGGTTCGGTTTTAGGAGGTTCCTGACTAGCTCGGATAACTCCCTGGCTTTCTCTTCCGGGAGAAACACCTTTTTTCTGGACTGTGTCCAGGAACATCCCTAGGAAACAGAAGACAAGTCGTCGGAACCAGCTGCGATTTTGGAATATTGAGAATCCAATCGTGCTGCCGCAACACTACCTGAGATAGTGCTACACCGACTTCCAACTGTTCCCTGGATCTTACCCTTATCAGGGAATCGTCCAAGTAAGGGATAACTAAAATCCCCTTCCTTCGAAGGGATATCATTTCGGCCATTACCTTGGTAAAAACCCGGGGTGCCGTGGACCATCCCTACGGCAGCGTCTGAACTGATAGTGACAGTTCTGTACCATAACCTGAGGTACCCTTGGTGAGAAGGGTAAATTTTGACATGAAGGTAAGCATCCTTGATGTCCCGAGACATCATGTAGTCCCCTTCTTCCAGGTTCGCAATCACTGCTCTGAGTGACTCAATCTTGAATTTGAACCTCTGTATGTAAGTGTTCAAAAATTTTAGATTTTAGATTTAGAATCGGTCTCACCGGGCCGTCTGGCTTCGGTACCACAATAGTGTGGAATAATACCCCGTTCCCTGTTGCAGGAGGGGTACCTTGATTATCACCTGCTGGGAATACAGCTTGTGAATGGCTTCCAAAACTGCCTCCCTGTCAGAGGGAGACGTCGGTAAAGCCGACTTTTGGAAACGGCGAGGGGGAGACGTCTCGAATTTCAATATGTACCCTTGAGATATTACCTGAAGGATCCAGGGGTCTACTTGCGAGTGAGCCCACTGCGCACTGAAATTAATTGAGAACGGGCCCCCACCGTGCCTGAGCTTGTAAGGCCCTAGCGTCATACTGAGGGCTTTTGCAGAGGCGGGAAAGGATTTCTGTTCCTGGGAACTGGGTAATCTCTTCAGCCTTTTTCCTCTTCCTCTGTCACGAGCAGAAAAGAGGAACCTTTTGTCCGCTTGCCAACAAAGGACTGCGCCTGATAATACGGCGTCTTATTTTGAGAGGCGACCTGGGGTACAAACGTGGATTTCCCAGTTGTTGCCGTGGCCACCAGGTCTAAAAGACCGACCCCAAATGTCCCCTTTCAAAGGCAATACTTCCAAATGCCGTTTGGAATACGCATCACCTGACCATTTTACTGGTAGAATTGGACAACGCACTTATACGTGATGCCAGTCGGCAAATATTCCGCTGTGCATCATGCATATATAGAAATGCATCTTTTAAATGCTCTATAGGCAATAATATACTATCCTTATCTAGCATATCAATATTTCCAGTCAGGGAATCCGACCATGCCAACCCAGCACTGCACCTCCAGGCTGAGGCGATTGCTGGTCGCAGTATAACACCAGTATGTGTGTGAATACATTTTTGGATACCCTCCTGCTTTCTATCAGCAGGATCCTTAAGGGCGGCCATCTCATGAGAGGGTAGAGCCCTTGTTCTTACAAGCGTGTGAGCGCCTTATCCCCCCTAGGGGGTGTTTCCCAACGCACCCTAACCTCTGGCGGGAAAGGGTATACTAAAACTTTCACTAAGAAGCTCAGGAGAGCCCCTAGTGTGCACCCTTCTCGTCGGGCACAGAAATCTAACTGAGGCTTGGAGGAGGGTCATAGGGGGAGGAGCCAGTGCACACCAGTTAGTCCTAAAGCTTTCTTTAGATGTGCCCAGTCTCCTGCGGAGCCGCTATCCCCCATGGTCCTTACGGAGTCCCCAGCATCCACTTAGGACGTTAGAGAAAAAGAAAAGAGGCAGCAACCCTGAGCAATGCAGAGGCAGATATGCTGGGATTGTAGGAGTTATAATATCTTGAATAAATACTGATGTTATAGACTATACACTGTTCTAGAGCAGAACAACACATTCAAACTAAACAGGGACACGCCTATTGGAAGGCCCCCGATTTAGAATGATACTGGATTTTATATCTACCAAACAAACGTAACACAGAAGCACAATTTTTATATCCAAAACCACCAGCAATAAATATAAATGCTAAGTCTAAAAGAATCCCTGTGCTACTAAATAAAACATCCCTCTAAGGGGGTTCTGGATAAATCCCATGGTGATAAGAATAAGATTAAAGACAAACAAGAATTGTTCTTTTGCCACAGACTATGGGGGATATTCAATTTGGTCCGAAGAGACATCGGGAGTAAAAAACCCCGATGTTTCTTCGGGTGCTGCGGTCGGGCTATTTAATTTGCTCGGCCGGTAACAAGTCCTCTTACACCCGAAAACACACAGGTTCAGTGAAACCTGTGTGTTTTCGGGTGAAACAGCCCCGTTTTCGGTTGAAAACAGGGCTGTTATCGGGCACTGTGCTTCGCCTGCCGGAGGCAGGTGAAGCAAAACCCCCGATTAGCCGCGGCACGCGCCGGCTTATCGGGGCCAATTAAATAGCCCCCACCGGCCGATACTTATCACCCGGCACCCCGGGCCAAATTGAATATCCCCCTTATATCTGGAGAGAAACCAGATCCAATATTCTTTTAAATAAGCAATATCTGTCTTCTTCAGTGATTAGTACAGCAGGGCCACAGTGCACTGCACACATCCCCATCACCGTGATGCTATTAGTACCATCTCCAATAATTTGCAATGTGCAATGTAAAGTTACCTTGGCCGAGGTCCGTTCCAAATGCCTCCAGACTTGTGTCCAAGTTCAAGACATGGGAATCTCCAAGCTGGTATGGAAGATGAGGAGGGTCATCCAAACTACTAAACTGGGGAGCAGGAATTGGGCTGGACACTGCCTGTTCTGGTCCATTGTGCTTACAAAGTCTTTCACCTGTCCAGTAAGGATAAAAATAAGAAGCCAATCACCTAATTACTTGAAAGATGCTAATGTACACTGCAAAAAAAAAATAAAAAAATTATATATATATATATATATATATATATATATATATATATATATATATATATATATATATATATATAAGTTACATGAATGATGGATGGCTATTTTCATTATTAAAATGAACTATAAGATGTTCAGCACCCAAGTGTAGAGGGAACCCGATCCTCTACAAGGCTACAAAACTGGAAAAAGTCAACACAGGTAGATCTATAAATATACTTTGAGAACGCTAGTACATTAATTTACAAATGATCACTTTAGGTGCAGTTTTGAGACTAAGGCTGGGTAAATACTATGGCCCTCATTCCGAGTTGATCGGTCGCAAGGCGAATTTAGCAGAGTTACACACGCTAAGCCGCCGCCTACTGGGAGTGTATCTTAGCATCTTAAAATTGCGACCGATGTATTCGCAATATTGCGAGCACAAACTACTTAGCAGTTTTAGAGTAGCTCCAGACTTACTCTGCCTGTGTGATCAGTTCAGTGCTTGTCGTTCCTGGTTTGACGTCACAAACACACCCAGCGTTCGCCCAACCACTCCCCCGTTTCTCCGGCCACTCCTGCGTTTTTTCCGGAAACGGTAGCGTTTTCAGCCACACGCCCATAAAACGCCGTGTTTCCGCCCAGTAACACCCATTTCCTGTCAATCACATTACATTCGCCGGAGCGATGAGAAAGCCGTGAGTAAAAATACTTTCTTCATAGCAAAGATACTTGGCGCAGTCGCAGTGCGAATATTGCGCATGCGCACTAAGCGGAATTTCACTGCGATGCGATGAAAAATACCGAGCGAACGACTCGGAATGAGGGCCTATGTGATATATCATTCATACAGCTGACGAACGATATATAATTAAGCGCACTTGTGGGTGTTAAAGACAATGGGGGTAAGTCTGAGTTGATCGCAGCCTCAAGTTTGTTAGCAATTGGGCAAAACCATGTGCACTGCAGGGGGGACAGATATAACATGTGCAGAGAGAGTTAGATTTGGGTGGGGTGTATTCAAACTGAAATCTAAATTGCAGTGTAAAAATAAAGCAGCCAGTGTTTACCCTGCACAGAAACAAAATAACCCACCCAAATTTAACTCTCTCTGCACATGTTATATCTGCCTCCCCTGCAGTGCACATGGTTTTGCCCAATTGCTAACAAACTTGAGGCTGCGATCAACTCAGAATTACCCCCAATGTTCAAACATATAACGTAGGCTGTGCAGCACAGCATGTGCCGATGTATCTTATAGATATAGTGTGTACGGGTGACCTGCAGACCGACCCATATGTCGACAGCAGGAACCACTGACAATGATATCACTGCCAAGTCTGGTAGTCAAGCATATCAGTTGGTCGGCAGGTGCGTCTGCAGTGCGGCATACTTACCATATTGGTCAGTCGGCCCATACATACCTACAGTGTGTACCCAGCCTAAGTACTTCATTCCACCTAAGGTTGAAACATGTAACTGCACCCAGTAATTTCTTGCTGAAAATAGAGACTAAAGTAGCAATGAATGGTTTGTATTGACTATCTGAAGCATGTTGGGCTGATCGGACTATAGTCACAATTCTGCATCTTAGGACGTCACCAGTGATACAATCACAGGCCCTCCAGCAGGAATTACAGTATTTTATTCAGAAACGTTTCAGAAATGGTTTTCCCTATAAGACCAAACAATTTATATCAGATGATCCCTATAGAACAGAAGCGTGTGAGCATGACAAAATAAGATTTTACTCACCGGTAAATCTATTTCTCGTAGTCCGTAGTGGATGCTGGGAACTCCGTAAGGACCGTGGGGAATAGCGGGCTCCGAAGGAGGCTGGGCACTCTAGAAAGATTTATGACTACCTGGTGTGCACTGGCTCCTCCCACTATGACCCTCCTCCAAGCCTCAGTTAGGACACTGTGCCCGGACGAGCTGACATAATAAGGAAGGATTTTGAATCCCGGGTAAGACTCATACCAGCCACACCAATCACACCGTACAACTCGTGATACTATATCCAGTTTGACAGTATGAAAACAACTGAGCCTCTCAACAGATGGCTCAACAATAACCCTTTAGTTAGCAATAACTATTTACAAGTATTGCAGACAATCCGCACTTGGGATGGGCGCCCAGCATCCACTACGGACTACGAGAAATAGATTTACCGGTGAGTAAAATCTTATTTTCTCTGACGTCCTAGTGGATGCTGGGAACTCCGTAAGGACCATGGGGATTATACCAAAGCTCCCAAACGGGCGGGAGAGTACGGATGACTCTGCAGCACCGAATGAGAGAACTCAAGGTCCTCCTCAGCCAGGGTATCAAATTTGTAGAATTTTGCAAACGTGTTTGCCCCTGACCAAGTAACAGCTCGGCAAAGTTGTACAGCCGAGACCCCTCAGGCAGCCGCCCAAGATGAGCCCACCTTCCCTGTGGAATGGGCTTTCACTGATTTAGGATGCGGCAGTCCAGCCGCAGAATGCGCCTGCTGAATCGTGTCACAGATCCAGCGAGCGATAGTCTGCTTAGAAGCAGGAGCACCAAGCCTGTTGGGTGCATACAGGATAAATAGCGAGTCAATTTTCCTGACTCTAGCCGTCCTGGAAACCTAATTTTCCCAAGGCCCTGACTACGTCCAGTAACTTGGAATCCTCCAAGTCCCTAGCAGCCGCAGGCACCACAATAGGTTTGTTCAAGTGAAAAACTGATACCACCTTAAGGAGAAACTGGGGACGAGTCCTCAATTCTGCCCTATCCATATGGAAAATCAGATAAGGACTTTTATATGACAAAGCTGCCAATTCTGATACACGCCTGGCCGAAACCAAGGCCAATAACATGACCACTTTCAACGTGAGATATTTTAGATCCACGGTTTTTAGTGGTTCAAACCAATGTGATTTTAAGAAACTCAACACCACGTTGAGATCCCAAGGTGCCACTGGTGGCACAACTGGGGGCTGAATATGCAGCACTCCTTTTACAATGTCTGAACTTCAGGTACTGAAGCTAATTTTTTCTGGAAGAAAATCGACAGAGCCGAGATCTGTATCTTAATGGCGCCTAGGAAATGCAGAAATCGACCTAGTTGAAATTCCTCTGTTGGGGCCTTTTTTGGCCTCACACCAAGCAACATATTTCCGCCATATGCGGTGATAATGTTTTGCAGTAACATCTTTCCTGGCTTGAATCAGCGTAGGAATGACTTCCTCCAGAATGCCCTTTTCCTTTAGGATCCGGCGTTCAACAGCCATGCCATCAAAACGTAGCCGCGGTAAGTCTTGGAACAGACAGGGCCCCTGCTGCAGCAGGTCCTGTCTGAGCGGCAGAGGCCATGGGTCCTCTGATATATAGTTTCTTGAAGTTCTGGGTACCAGGCTCTTCTTGGCCAATCCGGAACCACGAGTATCGTTCTTACTCCTCGCCTTCTTATTATTCTCAGTACCTTTGGTATGAGAGGCAGAGGGGGGAACACATAAACCGACTGGTACACCCACGGTGTTACCAGAGCGTCCACAGCTATCGCCTGAAGGTCCCTTGACCTGGCGCAATATCTTTTATAGCTTTTTGTTGAGGCGGGACGCCTTCATGTCCACCTGTGGCCTTTCCCAATGGTGTACAATCCTTTGGAAGACTTCTGGATGAAGTCCCCACACTCTCGGGTGGAAGTCGTGTTTGCTGAGAAGATCTGCTTCCCAGTTGTCCACTCCGGGAATGAACACTGCTGACAGTGCTAACACATGATTTTCCGCCCATCGGAGAATCCTTGTGGCTTTTGCCATCGCCATCCTGCTTCTTGTGCCGCCCTGTTGGTTTACATGGGCGACTCCCGTGATGTTGCCTGATTAGATCAGGACCGGCTGGTTTTGAAGCAGAGGCCTTGCCTGACTCAGGGCATTGTAAATGGCCCTCTGTTCCAGAATATTTATGTAGGGAAGTCACCTGACTTGACCAAAGTCCCTGGAAGGTTCTTCCCTGTGTGACTGCCCCCAGCCTCAAAGGCTGGCATCCATGGTCACTAGGACCTAGTCCTGTATGTCGAACCTGCGGCCCTCTTGAAGATGGGCACTCTACAGCCACTATAGTAGAGATACCCTGGTCCTTGGAGACAGGGTTATCAGCCTAATGCATCTGAAGATGCGACCCGGACCACTTGTCTAACAGGTCCCCCTGAAAAGTTCTTGCATGGAACCTGCCGAATGGGATTGCTTCGTAGGAAGCTATCATTTTTCCCAGGACTCGCGTGCAATGATGCACCGATAACTGTTTTGGCTTCAGGAGGTCTCTGACTAGAGATGACAGCTCCTTGGCTTTCTCCTCCTGGAGAAACACTTATTTCTGGTCTGTGTCCAGAACCATCCCCAGGAACAGTAGACGTGTCGTAGGAACCAGCTGTGACTCTGGACTGTTTAGAATCCAACCGTGCTGTTGTAGCACTTTCCAAAATAGTGCTACCCCGACTAGCAACTGCTCCTTGGACCTCGCCCTTATAAGGAGATTGTCCAAGTACAGGATAATTAAAAACTCCCCTTTTCGAAGGAGTATCATCATTCCGGCCATTACCATGGTAACACCCTCGGTGCCATGTACAGTCCAAACGGCAGAGTCTGGACTTGGTAATGGTAATCCTGTACCACAATCTGAGGTACTCCTGGCGAGGATAGTAAATAGGGACATGCAGGTAAGCATCCTTGATGTCCCGGGATACCATGTAATCCCCCTCGTCCAGGCTTGCAATAACCGCCCTGAGCGATCCCATCTTGAACTTGAATTTTTTATGTATGTGTTCAAGGATTTTAAATATAAAAAAGGGTCACACCGAACCATGCGGTTTCGGTACCCCAAACCGTGTGGAATAGTAACCCCGTCCTTGTTGGAGTAGGGGCACCTTAAGTATTACCTGCTGGGAATACAGCTTATTAATTGCCTCTAGCACAGCCTCCCTGCCTGAGGGAGTTGTCGGCAAGGCATATTTGAGGAAACGGCGGGGGGAAGACATATCGAATTCCAGCTTGTACCCCTGAAATACTACTTGAATGAAACAGGGATCCACCTGTGAGCGAGCCCACTGATCGCTGAAATTTTTGAGACGGCCCCCCACCGTACCTGGCTACACCTGTGGAGCCCCCGCATCATGCTGTGGACTCAGAGGAAGCGAGAGAAGAATTATGATTCTGGGAACAGGCTGACTGGTGCAGCTTTTTCCCTCTTCCCTTGTCTCTGTACAGAAAGGAAGCGCCTTTGACCCGCTTGCTTTTCTGAAGCCGAAAGGACTGTACCTGATAATACAGTGCTTTCTTAGTCTGTGAGGAAAATTGAGGTAAAATTATATTTCTTCCCAGCTGTTGCTGCGGATACGAGGTCCCAGAGACCATCCCCAAATAATTCCTCACCTTTATAAGGCAGAATCTCTATGCGCCTTTTAAGGTCAGCATTACCTGTCCAGTGACAGGTCTCTAATACCCTCCTGACAGAATGGACATTACATTCATTTTGGATGCCAGCCGGCAAAATATCCCTCTGTGCATCCCTCATATATAAGACGACGTCTTTAATATGTTCTCATGTTAGCAAACTAGTATGTTTGACAGGGTCACCGACCACGCTGCAGCAGCACGCTCTGCAGGTTTCAGTCTAGTACCTGAGTGTGTAAATACAGACTTCAGGATAGCCTCCTGCTTTTTATCAACAGGTACCTTCAAAGTGGCCGTTCCTAAAACGGCAGTGCCAAACCTATTTTGACAACCGTGTGAGCGCCTTATCCACCCTAGGGGATATCTCCCAGCGTAACTTATCCTCTGGCGGGAAAAGGTACGCCATCAGTAACTTTTTAGAAATTACCAGTTTCTTATCAGGGGGAACCCACGCTTTTCACACACTTCATTCATTCATCTATTGGGGGAACAAAACACTGCCTGCTTTTTCTCCCCAAACATAAAAACCCCTTTTTTAGAGGTTAATGTCACAAATGTGTAACACATTTTTTATTGCCGGGATCAAGTCACGGATGTTCCTAGTGGATTGTGTATATGTCTCAACCTTGTCGACACTGGAGTCAGACTCCGTGTCGACATCTGTGTCTGCCATCTGAATGAGCGGGCGTTTTTGAGCCCCTGATGGCCTTTGAGACGCCTGGGCAGGCACGGGCTGAGAAGCCGGCTGTCCCACAGCTGTTACGTCATCCACCCTTTTATGTAAGGAGTTGACACTGTCGGTTAATACCTTTTACCTAACCATCCACTCTGGTGTCGGCCCCACAGGGGGCGACATCACATTTATCGGCATCTGCTCCGTCACTATATAAGCCTCCTCCTCAAACATGTCGACACAGCTGTACCGACACACCGCACACACACAGGGAATGCTCTGACTGAGGACAGGACCCACAAAGCCCTTTGGGGAGACAGAGAGAGAGTATACCAGCACACACCAGAGCGCTATATAATGTGGCGATTAACACTATAACTGAGTGAATTTTCCCCCATAGCTGCTTGTATATACAATATTGCGCCTAAATTTAGTGCCCCCCCTCTCTTTTTAACCCTTTGAGCCTGAAAACTACAGGGGAGAGCCTGGGGAGCTTTCTTCCAGTTGCACTGTGAAGAGAAAATGGCGCCAGTGTGTCTGAGGGAGATAGCTCCGCCCCTTTTCCGCGGCCTATTCTCCCGCTTTTTTCTGGATTCTGGCAGGGGTATTTACCACATATATAGCCTCTGGGGCTATATATTGTGGTATTTTTGCCAGCCAAGGTGTTTTTATTGCTGCTCAGGGCGCCCCCCCCCCAAGCGCCCTGCACCCTCAGTGACCGGAGTGTGAAGTGTGCTGAGGAGCAATGGCGCACAGCTGCAGTGCTGTGCGCTACCTTGGTGAAGACAGGATGTCTTCTGCCGCCGATTTTCCGGACCTCTTCTTGCTTCTGGCTCTGTAAGGGGGACGGCGGCGCGGCTCCGGGACCGAACACCAAGGACTGGGCCTGCGGTCGATCCCTCTGGAGCTAATGGTGTCCAGTAGCCTAAGAAGCCCAATCCGGTTGCAAGCAGGCGAGTTCGCTTCTTCTCCCCGTAGTCCCTCGCTGCAGTGAGCCTGTTGCCAGCAGGTCTCACTGAAAATAAAAAACCTAATTCTATACTTTCTTTCTAGAGGCTCAGGAGAGCCCCTAGTGTGCATCCAACCTCGGCCGGGCACAAGATCTAACTGAGGCTTGGAGGAGGGTCATAGTGGGAGGAGCCAGTGCACACCAGGTAGTCATAAATCTTTCTAGAGTGCCCAGCCTCCTTCGGAGCCCGCTATTCCCCATGGTCCTTACGGAGTTCCCAGCATCCACTAGGACGTCAGAGAAATACTGGTTGCTTTTGGATGAATTACCCTTACATTATTTCCTGTTAAGGCCCGTACACACTGGTCGATATATCGGCCGTTCTCTTGAACGGACGATACATCGCGGGACCGTCGGCCAGTGTGTACGGGCGATACGTCTGTGAACTCCGTCGTTCACAGACGTATTGCGTCGGCAGCGCAGCCGACGGCCAATATATCTAACGATATATTGGCGCGTCGCTGTGTGTGTACGGGGCGGTCGTCCGACCACCCGTACACATGCTGCGGCGGCCGGCGGTGATTGACAGGTGAACTGGGCGGGCGCCCGCCCAGTTCATGACGTCAGTCCCCCGACGGATCCGTACATAGATATATCTGCAGATCAATTGATCTGCAGATATATCTACTAGTGTGTACCCACCTTTAGTCACTTAACTGGCCTGTCCAACCGGGACTGAAGCAAAGCAGTATCAAACTGTAGGGACTATAGTGTGTCAAAAGTGAGTCTTAAGGTCCATACACACTTAACGATAAAATGAGCGACGTCGCTCATTTTCCCCCTCCTTGAGCGGCGTCGCTCATTTTATCGTCAAGTGTGTATACCGCCAGCGACAACCGATGTGCGGCCCCGCGGGTCGGCAACGATCGTCGCTGTCGGTAGGGCATGCATGAAGGATGTGAACTGTCGTCCACGACCTTCATGCAGGGCTGGCGGGGGCGTGACGTCACTAAGCGATATGAGCGGTCATATCGCTCAGTGCGTACAGGCGGCCGCCGACCGGCCGGCCCGGGAGAGGGAAACATTAGACGATGTCGCTCACAGAGCGACATCGTCTAATGTGTATGGGCCTTTACACTGTTTGTATTACTTGCTAAATATTTTGTTTTGTTTTTATTAAAGTTTGCAGCAAAACAAAGAAAAAAAACAAATGAAAACATGCTGCACTGCAACTGGCCAGATTACTATATGCAGAGAAATTTAGAGTGGGGAGGGGCGTGTCACAGCTGACCTGTAAATTGCAGTGTAAACCAACCCCCCACAAAAAACAACAACTGTGGGCTATATGCAAAAGCAACCAGTATTTACC
The DNA here is from genome assembly GCF_028390025.1 of Pseudophryne corroboree. Lineage (NCBI taxonomy): Eukaryota > Metazoa > Chordata > Amphibia > Anura > Myobatrachidae > Pseudophryne > Pseudophryne corroboree. The sequence goes on along the minus strand of NC_086445.1, from coordinate 238,559,585 downwards.
CTGCATGCAAAGAAGAGGATTTTTGATCACTAATACCATTTTCAAATAAAAACGTCTGAAAATCCCGGCTTTTACCTGGCATTTCAGAGCCGGGTCGCTTTGCCGGACACAGCCCGATCCCCCTTTCACACAAGGAAGCAAATTACCGGGGGAAGCAGTTCTACCTGGTAACTTGCAGATCAACACGGGTATTTCTTATGTGTGAAAGGGTCAACCCGGGTCTCCAACTCTGGTAAATTCCTGTGTCGAAGTCCCAGGAATGTCAACCCGGCTTGACCCTTTCACACAGAAAATTACCCACGTTGACAAGGCAAATTACAGAGTAAAAACCTCTGTGGGCCTGATTCATTATGGAAGCGATCGTATGTGCAGTTTCCCCACCATCGGGAAACTGCACATAGGATAGCTTCCATAATGAATGTGCAGAACGGGTCCTGCGATCTCATCTTTATAATGCGAACGCCTCTGCCTGATTGACAGACAGAGGTGTTCACAGGGAGGGACGGGGGAGGCCAGCGTTTGAGAAAATGGGGGCGTTACCCTGTTTTCCGGGAGTGGCGAGGCCAAGGACTGCGTCTCGAGATACAGTTACCTTGGCCCCACAAGTTAAATGGCAAGGCTGAGTAAGCTTCAGCTTACTCAGCCTGCCATAACAGATGAACATCGCGACCAATGGTTGCGATGTTCATCTGATATGCGATCGTATCTACTGTATTTATACGCTAAGGTTTTACTTTTTTATAATTTCTTTCTTTTTTAAGCACAAATCAACCATTTGAAGAATTTTAAAAAGAGCAAAATATTTTCTTTGGGACAGTAAAAACGGGTGTAGTATGGCTGACCGGCGGTCTCCTGACCGCCGGTCAGCTTACCGACGCCGGGATCCTGGCAGCATACCAACGCCGGGATCCCGGCGGGGAGGGGCGAGTGCAGCAAGCCCCTTGCGGGCTCGCTGCGCTTGCCACGCTGTGGGCTCGGTGACGACCTACGGTCGCCACGGGTTCTATTCCCACTCTATGGGTGTCGTGGACACCCACGAGTGGAAATAGTCCCTGTTGGTCGGCATGCCGATCATCGGGATAGTGGGGGTCGGGATGCTGGAGGAGGTCATGTGACCGTCGGTCTCCCGACCGTCGGTCACATGAATACCACCCAGTAAAAACATCTATACTGCTACTCAATATTAATTTTCATTTTTCTAGGACACAGGCTGCTGCCCAAATGGGTTGTTTCCCACCGGTGTTTGCAGAAAAAAATTCTTCCAACAGAAGAATAGCGTGGATAGCGTGGCAATCAGGAATGAGCACGCATCCAGTAACAGATAGATAGATAGGTATATTCAGGCGTGCACAGCCACCGGTGCTGACATTACTGTTGTGGTAACTAGTATATATATATATATATATATATATATATATATATATATATATATATAGAAAAAATGGAGAATAGCGCCTAGGACGATCCTGATATAAACAACGGTGTATAATGAATATGTGGCTCTAATAATATTAAAACAACCCCCAACTCTTAGTGGGTGGCAGCTCCTGCCCAGAGGTGGGTTAAAGATAAACAAAAATGAAGTGCAAAGGAGCGCCTAATGGTGTTTAGAGCGAAAGGTGATAAATCACCCTGTGGAACGTGAGAAAGTGTAGAATTACAAAGTATAACTTATCTCTTTACACGTCTTCAGTTCTGATGACACTTTGGTGCATGTAAAAACAAAAAGAGAAATATAGTGTGTACTGTATAAAACCAGTAACTCTTAATTAGGAACCTAGCTGGTCCCAATAACCGAATAAGAGTATGGTAACATAAAAAAAATATATAGATTTAATATACAGTCCTGAAGCAAATGCAGGTAACAAACGTACAGGATATAGATAAAATCAGCTTATCAGTCCACTCTGGGACCATTCATGATTAAGCAGTAAATCCCAGTTTCATAACATTATGGCGAATAAGTAAAAATTCCTGACGCAAATGCAGGTAACAAACGTACAGGATAATAGAATAAAAACAGCTTATCTGTCCACTCTGGGAAGTTCAGGTTTAAGCAGCAAGTCCCAATCCCAGAGTGGACTGATAAGCTGATTTTATCTATATCCTGTACGTTTGTTACCTGCATTTGCTTCAGGACTGTATATTAAATCTATATATTTTTTTATGTTACCATACTCTTATTCGGTTATTGGGACCAGCTAGGTTCCTAATTAAGAGTTACTGGTTTTATACAGTACACACTATGTTTCTCTTTTTGTTTTTACATGCACCAAAGTGTCATCAGAACTGAAGACGTGTAAAGAGATAAATTATACTTTGTAATTCTACACTTTCTCACGTTCCACAGGGTGATTTATCACCTTTCGCTCTAAACACCATTAGGCGCTCCTTTGCACTTCATTTTTGTTTTTATTTATATATATATATATATATATATATATATATATATATATATAAATATAAAATAAGAATTTACTTACCGATAATTCTATTTCTCATAGTCCGTAGTGGATGCTGGGGACTCCGTAAGGACCATGGGGAATAGCGGCTCCGCAGGAGACTGGGCACATCTAAAGAAAGCTTTAGGACTATCTGGTGTGCACTGGCTCCTCCCCCTATGACCCTCCTCCAAGCCTCAGTTAGGATACTGTGCCCGGACGAGCGTACACAATAAGGAAGGATTTTGAATCCCGGGTAAGACTCATACCAGCCACACCAATCACACCGTATAACCTGTGATCTGAACCCAGATAACAGCATGATAACAGAGGAGCCTCTGAAAGATGGCTCACAACAATAATAACCCGATTTTTGTAACAATAACTATGTACAAGTATTGCAGACAATCCGCACTTGGGATGGGCGCCCAGCATCCACTACGGACTATGAGAAATAGAATTATCGGTAAGTAAATTCTTATTTTCTCTAACGTCCTAAGTGGATGCTGGGGACTCCGTAAGGACCATGGGGATTATACCAAAGCTCCCAAACGGGCGGGAGAGTGCGGATGACTCTGCAGCACCAAATGAGAGAACTCCAGGTCCTCCTCAGCCAGGATATCAATTTTGTAGAATTTTACAAACGTATTTGCTCCTGACCAAGTCTGACCAAGTAGCTGCTCGGCAAAGTTGTAAAGCCGAGACCCCTCGGGCAGCCGCCCAAGATGAGCCCACCTTCCTTGTGGAGTGGGCATTTACAGATTTTTGGCTGTGGCAGGCCTGCCACAGAATGTGCAAGCTGAATTGTACTACAAATCAAACGAGCAATAGTCTGCTTAGAAGCAGGAGCACCCAGCTTGTTGGGTGCATACAGGATAAACAGCGAGTCAGATTTCCTGACTCCAGCCGTCCTGGAAACATATATTTTCAGGGCCCTGACAACGTCTAGCAACTTGGAGTCCTCCAAGTCCCTAGTAGCCGCAGGCACCACCAATAGGTTGGTTCAGGTGAAACGCTGAAACCACCTTGGGGAGAAACTAAGGACGAGTCCTCAATTCCGCCCTGTCCGAATGGAAAATCAGATAAGGGCTTTTTCAGGATAAAGCCGCCAATTCTGACACGCGCCTGGCCCAGGCCAGGGCCAACAGCATGACCACTTTTCATGTGAGATATTTTTAACTCCACAGATTTAAGTGGTTCAAACCAATGTGACTTTTGGAACCCAAAACTACATTGAGATCCCAAAGTGCCACTGGAGGCACAAAAGGAGGCTGTATATGCAGTACCCCTTTTACAAACGTCTGAACTTCAGGGACTGAAGCTAGTTCTTTTTGGAAGAAAATTGACAGGGCCGAAATTTGAACCTTAATGGACCCCAATTTCAGGCCCATAGACACTCATGTTTGCAGGAAATGTAGGAATCGACCTAGTTGAATTTCCTCCGTCGGGCCTTACTGGCCTCGCACCACGCAACATATTTTCGCCAATTGCGTGATAATGTTTTTGCGGTTACATCCTTCCTGGCTTTGATCAGGATAGGGATGACTTCATCCGGAATACCTTTTTTCCTTCAGGATCCGGCGTTCAACCGCCATGCCGTCAAACGCAGCCGCGGTAAGTCTTGGAACAGACAGGGTCCTTGCTGGAGCAGGTCCCTTCTTAGAGGTAGAGGCCACGGATCCTCCGTGAGCATCTCTTGAAGTTCCGGTTACCAAGTCCTTCTTGGCCAATCCGGAACCACGAATATAGTGCTTACTCCTCTCCATCTTATCAATCTCAGTACCTTGGGTATGAGAGGCAGAGGAGGGAACACATACCCTGACTGGTACACCCACGGTGTTACCAGAGCGTCTACAGCTTATTGCCTGAGGGTCCCTGGACCTGGCGCAATACCTGTCGAGTTTTTAATCATGTGGAAGACTTCTGGGTGAAGTCCCCACTCTCCCGGGTGGAGGTCGTGCTGAGGAAGTCTGCTTCCCAGTTGTCCACTCCCGGAATGAATACTGCTGACAGTGCTATCACATGATTTTCCGCCCAGCGAAGAATCCTTGCAGCTTCTGCCATTGCCCTCCTGCTTCTTGTGCCACCCTGTCTGTTTACGTGGGTGACTGCCGTGATGTTGTCCGACTGGATCAACACCGGCTGACCTTGAAGCAGAGGTCTTGCTAAGCTTAGAGCATTGTAAATGTCCCTTAGCTTCAGGATATTTATGTGAAGTGATGTCTCCAGGCTTGACCATAAGCCCTGGATATTCCTTCCCTGTGTGACTGCTCCCCAGCCTCGCAGGCTGGCATCCGTGGTCACCAGGACCCAGTCCTGAATGCCTAATCTGCGGCCCTCTAGAAGATGAGCACTCTGCAACCACCACAGGAGGGACACCCTTGTCCTTGGTGACAGGGTTATCCGCTGATGCATCTGAAGATGCGACCCGGACCATTTGTCCAGCAGATCCCACTGGAAAGTTCTTGCGTGGAATCTGCCGAATGGGATTGCTTCGTAGGAAGCCACCATTTTACCCAGAACCCTTGTGCATTGATGCACTGAGACTTGGCTCGGTTTTAGGAGGTTCCTGACTAGCTCGGATAACTCCCTGGCTTTCTCCTCCGGGAGAAACACCTTTTTCTGGACTGTGTCCAGGATCATCCCTAGGAACAGAAGACACGTCGTCGGAACCAGGTGCGATTTTGGAATATTGAGAATCCAATCGTGCTGCCGCAACATTACCTGAGATAGTGCTACACCGACCTCCAACTGTTCCCTGGATCTTACCCTTATCAGGGAATTGTCCAAGTAAGGGATAACTAAAATTCACTTCCTTCGAAGGAATATCATCATTTCGGCCATTACCTTGGTAAAGACCCGGGGTGCCGTGGACCATCCATACGGCAGCGTCTGAACTGATAGTGACAGTTCTGTACCATAAACCTGAGGTACCCTTGGTGAGAAGGGTAAATTTTGACATGAAGGTAAGCATCCTTGATGTCCCGAGACATCATGTAGTCCCCTTCTTCCAGGTTCGCAATCACTGCTCTGAGTGACTCAATCTTGAATTTGAACCTCTGTATGTAAGTGTTCAAAGATTTTAGATTTAGAATCGGTCTCACCGAGCCGTCCGGCTTCGGTACCACAACAGTGTGGAATAATGACCCCGTTCCCTGTTGCAGGAGGGGTATCTTGATTATCACCTGCTGGGAATACAGCTTGTGAATGGCTTCCAAAACTGTCTCCCTGTCAGAAGGAGACATCGGTAAAGCCGACTTTAGGAAACGGCGAGGGGGAGACGTCTCGAATTCTAATTTGTACCCCTGAGATATCACCTGAAGGATCCAGGGGTCTACTTGCGAGTGAGCCCACTGCGCGCTGAAATTCATTGAGACGGGCCCCCCACCGTGCCAGATTCTGCTTGTAAAGCCCCAGCGTATACTGAGGGCTTGGCAGAGGCGGGAGAGGGTTTCTGTTCCTGGGAACTGGCTGATTTCTGCAGCCTTTTTCCTCTCCCTCTGTCACGGGGCAGAAATGAGGAACCTTTTGCCCGCTTATCCACGAAAAGACTGCGCCTGATAATACGGCGTCTTCTCATGTTGAGAGGCGACCTGGGGTACAAACGTGGAATTCCTAGCTGTTGCCGTGGCCACCAGGTCTGAAAGACCGACCCCAAATAATTCCTCCCCTTAATAAAGCAATACTTCCAAATGCCGTTTGGAATACGCATCACCTGACCACTGACGTGTCCATAACCCTCTACTGGTAGAAATGGACAACGCGCTTAGACTTGATGCCAGTCGGCCAATATTCCGCTGTGCATCACGCATATATAGAAATGCATCTTTTAAATGCTCTATAGGCAAAAATATACTGTCCCTATCTAGGGTATCAATATTTTCAGTCAGGGAATCCGACCACGCCAACCCAGCACTGCACATCCAGGCTGAGGCGATTGCTGGTCGCAGTATAACACCAGTATGTGTGTAAATACCTTTTAGGATACCCTCCTGCTTTCTATCAGCAGGATCCTTAAGGGCGGCCATCTCAGGCGAAGGTAGAGCCCTTACAAGCGTGTGAGCGCTTTATCCACCCTAGGGGGTGTTTCCCAATGCACCCTAACCTCTGGCGGGAAAGGATATAATGCCAATAACATTTTAGAAATTATCAGTTGTTATCGGGGGAAACCCACGCATCATCACACACCTCATTTAATTTCTCAGATTCAGGAAAACTACAGGTAGTTTTTCCTCACCGAACATAATACCCCTTTTTTGGTGGTACTCGTATTATCAGAAATGTGTAAAACATTTTTCATTGCCTCAATCATGTAACGTGTGGCCCTACTGGAAGTCACATTCGTCTCTTCACCGTCGACACTGGAGTCAGTATCCGTGTCGGCGTCTATATCTGCCATCTGAGGTAACGGCGCTTTAGAGCCCCTGACGGTCTATGAGACGTCTGGACAGGCACAAGCTGAGTAGCCGGCTGTCTCATGTCAACCACTGTCTTTTATACAGAGCGGACACTGTCACGTAATTCCTTCCAACAGTTCATCCACTCAGGTGTCGACCCCCTAGGGGGTGACATCACTATTACAGGCAATCTGCTCCGTCTCCACATCATTTTTCTCCTCATACATGTCGACACAAAAGTACCGACATACAGCACACACACAGGGAATGCTCTGATAGAGGACAGGACCCCACTAGCCCTTTGGGGAGACAGAGGGAGAGTTTGCCAGCACACACCAGAGCGCTATATATATATATATACAGGGATAACCTTATATAAGTGTTTTTCCCCTTATAGCTGCTGTATAGTTAATACTGCACCTAATTAGTGCCCCCCTCTCTTTTTTAACCCTTTCTGTAGTGTAGTGACTGCAGGGGAGAGCCAGGGAGCTTCCCTCCAACGGAGCTGTGAGGGAAAATGGCGCCAGTGTGCTGAGGAGATAAGGCCGCCGAGAAGGGGGCGGAGCCTATCTCCCGTTTTTCTATGTATTCTGGCAGGGGTTAAATGCATCCATATAGCCCAGGAGCTATATGTGATGCATTTTTTGCCATCCAAGGTGTTTTTATTGCGTCTCAGGGCGCCCCCCCCCCAGCGCCCTGCACCCTCAGTGACCGAAGTGTGAAGTGTGCTGAGAGCAATGGCGCACAGCTGCAGTGCTGTGCGCTACCTTGTTGAAGACAGGACGTCTTCTGCCGCCGATTTTCCGGACCTCTTCTGCCTTCTGGCTCTGTAAGGGGGCCGGCGGCGCGGCTCTGGGACCCATCCAAGCTGGGCCTGTGATCGTCCCTCTGGAGCTAATGTCCAGTAGCCTAAGAAGCCCAATTCACTCTGCACGCAGGTGAGTTCGCTTCTTCTCCCCTTAGTCCCTCGATGCAGTGAGCCTGTTGCCAGCAGGTCTTACTGAAAATAAAAAACCTAAACTAAAACTTTCACTAAGAAGCTCAGGAGAGCCCCTAGTGTGCACCCTTCTCGTTCGGGCACAGAGATCTAACTGAGGCTTGGAGGAGGGTCATAGGGGGAGGAGCCAGTGCACACCAGATAGTCCTAAAGCTTTCTTTAGATGTGCCCAGTCTCCTGCGGAGCCGCTATTCCCCATGGTCCTTACGGAGTCCCCAGCATCCACTTAGGACGTTAGAGAAATATATATATATATATATATATATAATCGCAAGGGAAAGGGGAGGCCAGAAAGGCACTCTAGAAGAGAGTGGAAGAAAAAACAAAAACAAACCACAAAACCTGGGCCCCAGAGAGGGAAAGTGCAGCAGCCGGCATACATGGAAGCAGTTATGATGGCAGTGGAGTCCAGTGCAGAACACAGTTATGTAGAGGCATATCTGATGCAGTCAGACAGCTAGATGCCTCGGCTGCAACCCACCACCGCTCTAGAGACACAGCTCAGCATGAACCTGGATCGCGGGACACACTCCCAGAGGGCAAATACGCTGCTGAGGAGACCTCTGAGATAATGAACATACTGGTTTCCAGTGAGAAACACCAGACCCCGCGGTTAGGTTTGAAATGAGCAATTCTTGATGCTCTGAAAAAAGGTCAAGGAGCACTTAACTATAAAAAATACACCATTATCGACAAATACAAAGTGCAGAGAAAGCTATTTTTTGCAAGTGTTTTAAATTTATGAAATTAAATGATAGCAATATATAGATATTCGTACATTTAGAACAATTATATGACATTCTATTAAATTTTCTTTTCAGAAATACACAGCCGGGTCAGTTGTTCATTTCACTGCACCTGGCAAGGACTGCCATGTTCTTATTGACATCTAGTGTTCTAGAAAGCCAATGTTATTTTTATTTTTTTACAAATGTGCTTTGATTCATACTATAAACACACCCACACATGACTTCCACCAACAATTTGCTAATTACGTTGAGAATATATTGAGGAAGAACTACAACATCGTAGGACAAGTAATTACGTCATTTTTATGTTCGCACTAATTTATTAAGCCGTACTCCCACATTGCACTGATGTTTCCAGGGAGGAAAGATCAGTCACAGCATTACCTTCTCAGTGTTGCTCCTCTACCAATCAACCAATGATCAGAAACAGTAGCTTCCAGGTCATCTCTATGGCAACAGAGCATCTCAGTAGATGTTAAGCTAGATGTTATTGGGGAGTTATTGCTATTTCACTCCTGTAAACAATTCCTTTCATCCTCAATTGCCAAATTAATCTTGCCAAATGATATTTAACATATTCGCCTGGGAGGGCAGGCAGCAGCAGGCATACCTGGCTGAAGAAATCAAATGAGTAGGTATGGGTAAAACTTCAGCCAGGCACAACCTTTTACTGCAGGATTTAGGAGACAGTCAGGTTAAACCACGATCCAGGGTAAACTTTTAGAGGACAGAGGGAGGAGCATCCATTGACCTCAATAACGATAACTTTATTTAAAATAAATTACGAGTTTACTTAAGTTATTTGCTGGCAGTAAATTGGCTATGAGTCACCTGGAATTTTTATAGTGTCTATACACATTTTTCTTGTTCTAGTTTTATTTACAAAGTGCTGTAGTTATACTGTTTGTTATTCACCTGCTTGCTATGTTCAATGGCCACTTATTTATTCTATCCATATGTTGAAGGAAGTCCAGTTTAAAAAAAACCTAAAACTGGTCAGGGATATTCAATTAGACAACATACATTTTCGGAAGAAAAAACAAAAATGGGAGTTTTTCTCAGTTTATTGTCCAGTGGTTAGCTTTGGGCAATTCAATTAAGCCCCGTTTCTTTCTACTGAAATGGTTTTCATTTCTGGATGAAAACATGGCTACGGGGGCAAAAAACAGGGCTGATATGGGCTGTTATCTGGAAATATATTTTTTTTTTTTTACTGCCTCAGGAAAGCGGAAAAGAATCCCCAATGATGGCCGACATTGGTTACAATATTCCTAGGGGGTCAATTAGCAGAGGTAAATTACTACGGCTAATTGAATATCCCCCTGTGTGTGTTAGAAGAACAGTAATCATATCAGGTCTGTAACAAGCTTAAGGAAGAGTTATACACACCTATTTCAACACCAGAGGGTTCCAATGTATCCGTCAGTCTGCCATCATCTTCCAATAGCTTGCCTTCATCGGACTCTGTTCCCTGATCAGATGAAGGAGAGAGAGCCTGCACAGCAGATATCAATACAGGGGCAGGTCGTGATGCTTCAGAAAAGCAGTGCGCTTCATTTGCTGCAGCTGCCACTTTTACATTAGAATTGCTAAAATTACACAAGTCTTGACTGCTAAAAGTGAGAGAGGCTGGACGGCTGGATTCTGAGTTTTCCCAGGTGTCCTGTGAGCTTCCTTTACTCAAGGGGCCGTTCGTCACAGATGATGTTGAACCATTCACTTGATGCGTACTAAGCCCATTGCTGTCCTTCACAATAGGAGACTTGGGGTATTTCCAGAGGTAGTCAAAAGTATTGGATGCGGGATGATTAACAGCACTGGCATCTGATGCAAATATCCCGTGAGGACTACTGGGTATAGAGGGGGAGATTAGGCGATTTACTGGCATTTCGTAATTCAGACCTGGAGGAAATAATTCAAAAATGTACTTACTAAACAATTATACATATATTATATAGTAAACATATACACATACCATAGTACGTGACACCAAAACATCACACACATGTGCACTTGTGGACTTTCCAACTCCAAAGACTACAGGCCAGTGGTCCCCAACTTTTTTGAACCATGACGCCCTAGAGTACCAGAATTTTTATCACAGCACCCCTAGGACAAAAGTTCCTTTATTGAGAAATTCAGGGAAAAAAAATATTAAATTAAGTATATTGTGTTTTAGGTCATCCTTAGGTCCAGTTATGTGATGAGGGACAGGATTTGCTTCTATTTGGCCACGCATTTTATGATTGACAGCCACCAGCACTGATTTTGCATATTACAAAGGACCATAAATATTTTGAATTAATCCAGGACCAGCAACCCAGGGCACCCCTGCAAGTGCCCCAAAGCACCCAGTTTGGTAACCACTGCTACAGGCATTAGTATGGAGTTAGTTTCCAGTTTTTATGCTATAATGGAGCTAAGACACAGAATAAACAAATAAAAGTTGATCAATAAACCATTTATATTCCTACGAAATGAATAGCACCCGCTGCTGTAACAGTAAGGGGGCTGCATCCTACTCTATAAACAAATAAGCAAAGCAGTGTTTGATGCTAATAATTGAAGTCGCCTACAAAAAGTCCTTGGGAAAAGCACTGCTAAATAGGCTCAGGAGGAGAGGAGGGTCATTTTTTACAGCAATTTAGAATATTTTAAGCATGGTGCACCAATTTACAGAGAGAAACTAAAGACTCAAGCGCTGCACATAATAGATCTAATACCTGTGTTTTATATTCTCAATTATAACAGCATGTCAAGACTAAACTCTACAGGGTATTGTAGGAAATTTCAAGTCATTTGTTCTCATAACACGCGAGTCAGCAGAATTAACATCCTCCAGTTTTGCAAGATCAAAATAATGTAATCTCAGAGTACAGGACTATAAAGCCATTAGTGTACCACCACTGACTAGAGACTGAAGACCAGGTTACAAAGACTCCCCTCACACAAGGTAGTTGACTGTATGGGATGCCGGCTGTCAGAAGACCGGCGCTGGAATACAGACACCGAAAACCCAACAGTCAACATCCCGAACGCAAGTATGTCTGCGATTGTTAGGTTAAGGCTGCAGAGAGAGGGTTATGGTTAAGCTACGGAAAAGAAGGTAAGGGTCAGGCTGCTGGAAGGAAGGGTTAGGTTTAGGGGTAGGAGGGGGTTAGAATACTTGCCATCTAGCTGACTGGTTCTGACCGTCAGGATGCCGGTGTCAGTCATGTGACCACCGGCATTGTCAACTCCATTCTCCCGTACCCAACCCCACACAAGCTAATTAAGAAACACATTAAATATCAATATTTAGTCTTGGGGTTCTAAACATGCAGCCCTCCAACTATACATCCCAGCATACCTTGCCACAGTTTTAGCATTAACTAATAGCAAAACTATGGCAGGGTATGCTAGGATGTGCAGTTCCACAGCTGGAGGGCTACATGCTGAACACCCTGCTGTAACGGATTACAATATAAATAATAAAAAATGATTTTGAATTTTATATTTTAAATAAAAATAAAAAATATTAATAATAATAATAATAATAATAATAATAATAATAATAATAGGCTACTATAGCAATCGCAAATATCATTATAAATATGCCATGTTGATAAGGTGAAAGAATGTAAACCTTGGAAGAGTGTAAAATAAAATCTGAAAATTCCAAAACAGGTAAATCCTTAAAAGGCAAAAAATGTACATTACTCACATAAACTGAACGCCTGACAACGCCATGTACACAAATCACAGATTTTAGAGGCACTACTTACCTTTTACTTGTTGAGGAAATCTTAAAAGAGAGTTATTTGTGTAAACTGGTTCCATCAATTGAGGCAGCTGTTTCAGACCTGAGGGGCTAGGTAATGGAGGTTGGCCAGTGCTGGAAAAGTGATTGTTTGTGTCCATGTCTAAAACACAAAAGTCACACATTAAATCATATACCGCACATTCGCAGAAAGAAAGAATGAGAATTACAAAACATACAGCATTTGTAAGAGCACTATAGCTAATAGGAATGTAAAAATGAGCTAAAGGACAAATACTGCCTCCCACCACCACACACATACGAAATGTTGGCCATATGTGAAGTGCCAGCTGATTGGCATAATTGCCAAATGGATATGACCAACCATGTAGTATTTATGTGACTCCATTAGCAATAGCAACCACCGGCTGACTGCCTTTTCTGCTGGGAGTAAATTAAATCTTGATGGATCGCAATCATTACTGGACAACTTTGGGCCATTTGGTTTGAATATAAAACACCTAAGACAATGAGGGGTAGAGATATTATGACGGTGATTGGAGTCAGGTTAAAAAACCAGACTACAAAAGTAGGTAACTACATTAAGTAAAGTCATTCCAAATAGGGCACCTTGAGTAACACAACCTAGACAGGGAAACCACACGAACATACAGGGTAGAGGGTGCTACGTCCACAAATAATAAATGTGTAACTGAAATTGGGAAATCACCTTTTCAGGAAAAAACATAAAACAACAGTGATACAAAAATACTGTGAAATCACAACTACACAATTACTGACACAACAAGCAAAAAGTAGCCATGTTACAAACATCACAATACAGACATGAACATGTATTCAATACGATCTGAGCAAACGCAGTTTAAGCACATGAACACTCTGGCTAATACTGTATCTATTTTAATTACTCACTTAGCTAATGTGTATGTAGCTCTACATACACATATAGTGTAAGCATCATTGTGTGTAACCAGTTATTAAATAAACTGCCTATTTGTAGAAAATGTTAATTACTAATTTATCACCCAGGATAAAAGAAGATTTATGGTAAGAACTTACCCTTGTTAAATCTCTTTCTGCGAGGTACACTGGATTCCACAGAGAATAACATCAGGGTGTAGAGTAGGATCTTGATCCGAGGCACCAACAGGATAAAAGCTTTGACTGTTCCCAAGATGCTCAGTGCCGACTCCTCTATAACCCCGCCTCCGTGCACAGGAGCTCAGTTTTGTCAACCAGTCCAATGCAGTAGCAGGTAAGAGAGATGACAACAGTTAGTAGCCACAGACACCACATGAGAAGGTAACAGCGACTAATGCCATACCAACACAAAGAAGCTAAGTGCGTCAGGGTGGGCACCCTGTGGAATCCAGTGTACATTACAGAAAGAGATTTAACAAGGGTAAGTTCTTACCATAAATCTCCTTTTCTGCAGCGGGGTACACTGGTATTCCACAAGGAATAACATCACGGATGTCCTAAAGCGGTGCACTGTAGCGGGCACAAGAACCTGGCGTCCAAAGGAAGCATCCTGGGAGGCGGAAGTATCAAAGGCATAGAACCTTATGAACGTGTCCACTGAGGACCACGTAGCCGCCTTGCACAATTGTTCAAGGGTCGCACCACGGCGGGCCGCCCAAAAAGGTCCAACAGACAGAGTAGAATGGGCTTTGATGGTAGCAGGAGATGGAAGGCCAGCCTGTACATAAGCATGTGCAATCACCATTCTAATCCATCTGGCCAAGGTCTGCTTGTTAGCAGGCCAGCCACGTTTGTGAAAACCTAACAGTACAAAGAGAGAATCAGACTTCCTAACGGAGGCTGTCCTCTTCACATAGATACGGAGAGCCTGTACCACATCCAAAGACCGCTCTTTGGAGGATAAATCCAGAGAGACAAAGGCAGGAACCACAATCTCCTGGTTAAGATGGAAAGAAGACACCACCTTAGGTAGATAACAAGGGGGCGTTTGAAGAACCGCCCGGTCACAGTGAAAAATCAGATAGGAGGACCTACAAGACAAGGCACCCAAATCTGAGACCCGTCTAGCAGAGGCAATAGCCAGCAGAAACAAGACCTTGAGGGAAAGCCACTTAAGTTCCGCAGATTCAAGAGGTTCAAACGGAGACTCTTGCAAAACCTCCAGAACCACTGACAAATCCCAAGGAGCCACAGGTGGGACATAGGGAGGTTGAATCCGTAAAACAGAAATTAGAGTAGAAATGGCTGCGCAAAGTAACAGGGAAAAATAAGATTTTAAACCTACCGGTAAATCTTTTTCTCCTAGTCCGTAGAGGATGCTGGGGACTCCGTAAGGACCATGGGGAATGCACGGGCTCCGCAGGAGACATGGGCACTAAAAAGAACTTTAGATATGGGTGTGCACTGGCTCCTCCCTCTATGCCCCTCCTCCAGACCTCAGTTAGAGAAACTGTGCCCAGAGGAGACGGACAGTACGAGGAAAGGATTTTTGTTAATCTAAGGGCAAGATTCATACCAGCCCACACCATCCACACCGTATAACATGGAATATGCGAACCAGTTAACAGCATGAAACAAAACAGCATCAGCCCCAGACTGATCAAAACTGTAACATAACCCTTAAGTAAGCAAAAACTATATACAAGTCTTGCAGATGTAGTCCGCAATGGGACGGGCGCCCAGCATCCTCTACGGACTAGGAGAAAAAGATTTACCGGTAGGTTTAAAATCTTATTTTCTCTTACGTCCTAGAGGATGTTGGGGACTCCGTAAGGACCATGGGGATTATACCAAAGCTCCAAAACGGGCGGGAGAGTGCGGATGACTCTGCAGCACCGATTGAGCAAACATGAGGTCCTCATCAGCCAGGGTATCAAACTTGTAGAACTTCGCAAAGGTGTTTGAACCCGACCAAGTAGCAGCTCGGCACAGCTGTAATGCCGAGACACCTCGGGGAGCCGCCCAAGAAGAGCCCACCTTCCTAGTGGAATGGGCCTTTACAGAATTCGGTAACGGCAATCCAGCCGTAGAATGAGCCTGCTGAATCGTGTTACAGATCCAGCGAGCAATAGTCTGCTTCGAAGCGGGAGCGCCGACCTTGTCGGCTGCATACAGAACAAACAGTGCCTCTGTTTTCCTAACCTGAGCCGCTCTGACCACATAAATTTTCAATGCCCTGACCACATCAAGGGACTCGGAATCCTCCAAGTCCCGTGTAGCCACAGGCACCACAATAGGTTGGTTCATATGAAAAGAAGAAACCAACTTGAGCAAAAATTGAGGACGAGTCCGCAACTCTGCTCTATCCACATGGAAAATCAGATAGGGGCTCGTGAGATAAAGCCGCCAACTCAGACACTCGCCTTGCCGATTGCCAAGGCCAACAACATGACCACTTTCCAAGTGAGATATTTTAATTCCACCGTTTTAAGTGGTTCAAATCAGTGAGACTTAAGGAACCGCAACACCACGTTAAGGTCCCAGGGTGCCACTGGAGGCACAAAAGGAGGCTGGATATGCAGCACTCCCTTCACAAAAGTCTGGACTTCTGGGAGAGAAGCCAATTCCTTCTGAAAAAAAATGGATAGGGCCGAAATCTGAACCTTAATGGAACCTAATTTTAGGCCCAAATTCACTCCCGTCTGTAGGAAGTGAAGGAAAGGCCCAAATGGAATTCCACCGGAGGAGCATTCCTGGACTCACACCAAAGATACATACTTTTGCCATATACGGTGATAATGTTTCGCTGTCACGTCTTTCCTAGCCTTTATCAGAGTAGGAATGACCTCATCCGGAATGCCCTTTTCCGCTAGGATACGGCGTTCAACCGCCATGCCATCAAACGCAGCCGCGGTAAGTCTTGGAACAGACAGGGCCACTGTTGTAACAGGTCCTCTCTGAGAGGAAGAGGTCACGGATCTTCTGTGAGCATTTCCTGCAGAGACGGATACCAGGCCCTTCGCGGCCAATCTGGAACAATGAGAATTGTCTGTACTCCTCTTCGTCTTATGATTCTCAATATCTTTGAGATAAGTGGAAGAGGAGGGAACACATAGACCGACTGAAACACCCATGGTGTCACCAGGGCGTTCACTGCCACTGCCTGAGGGTCCCTCGACCTGGCGCAATACTTCGGTAGTTTCTTGTTGAGGCGTGACGCCATCATGTCTATCCGAGGCAGTCCCCACCGACTTGCAATCTCTGCAAAGACTTCCTGATGAAGTCCCCACTCTCCTGGATGTAGATCGTGTCTGCTGAGGAAGTCTGCTTCCCAGTTGTCCACTCCCGGAATGAAGACTGCTGTCATGGCGCATACATGATTTTCCGCCCAGCGAAGATTCCTGGTGGCTTCTGCCATTGCCACTCTGCTCTTTGTTCCACCTTGGCGGTTTACATGCGCCACTGCGGTGATGTTGTCTGACTGGATCAGAACCGGTAGGTCGCGAAGCAAATTTTCCGCTTGTCGAAGGGCGTTGTATATGGCCCTCAACTCCAGCACGTTGATGTGAAGACAAGCCTCCTGGCTTGATCAGAGACCCTGGAAGTTTCTCCCCTGTGTGGCTGCTACACAACCTCGGAGGCTCGCGTCCGTGGTTACCAGAACCCAGTCCTGAATGCCGAACCTGCGACCCTCCAGAAGGTGAGCACTCTGCAGCCACCACAGGAGAGATACCCTGGCCCTGGGGGACAGGGTGATCATCTGATGAATCTGTAGATGAGACCCGGACCACTTGTCCAGAAGATCCCATTGAAAAGTTCTCGCATGGAACCTGCCGAATGGAATGGCCTCGTAAGTCGCCACCTGTCACAACTGAGGGCCTGAGCTGACGGGAGGCAGCCTCAGTTGTAGGGGCTGAGATGTACCGGAACCTGGGAGGTTGTATCAGACCCCTGGACATGTAAGTAACATGAATAATAACTGCCCGAAGGCGTGACCACGACAACTTGGATAAAAGTCAATGATGTTTATTATGACAACTCCGCAACACAGCAGCAGTAAAAGAAAACGTAAAAGTCAGCAAAGAATAAATACAGTTCCTGGGTACTACAGGATGGCAGGAGCCACAGGGCACTGGTAGTGTGAGATAGTTCTTATGATCTTCTAGATGGAAAGTCCTTACCAGGCCCGACTGTAGCAATGGAGATAACCCAGGATTGTGCCAGCTGGTGTTCCAGGAAAAGCTGGGTTGCTGAAGATAAAACAGCTGCTGTGGATACTGGCTGGAACCAGACTGTTGTTAGCACGGAGTGGATACTGGCTGGAACCAGTTAAATAATAAATGAACTTGGGAGCGATGAAATATGAACTGAAATGTAGAACTTGAGAGCGGAGAAATAATAATACCGGTGGAGAGTGGTAAAGTGTAGAAAGGACACCGGCCCTTTAAGGGAAGCTGTACTCTGCTGGAAGCTGAGCTGGAAGCAGGTAATGTTGTAGCTGGAAACAGATGAATCCACAATGGATTGGAGAGTCAGGCTACACCGCAGGTGGAATGCTGGTGCGGGTCTCTATGGTGGAAGTCTTGAGACAGGAGCTGGAACCTGGAAGACAATCACAGGAGAGAGACAAACAGGAACTAGGTTTGACAACCAAAGCACTGACGCCTTCCTTGCTCAGGCACAGTGTATTTATACCTGCAGCAAGGAAGGGATTGGCTAGGCAATTATGCAGATTAACAATACTGACAACAGATTGGAGGAAATGATCAGCTGACAGAATCCAAGATGGCTGCGCCCATGCAGACACTTGGAGGGAAGTTTGGTTTGTAATCCATGTGGTAATGAAAACAGTAATGGCGGCGCCGGCCACTGGAGACAGAAGACGCCAGGCTGACAAGTGCACATCCAACCACGCGGACACAGCGGAGGCCGCGGCTGACGTAATCGCCACTCTGACACTCTGCATGCAGAAGCTCAGGGACGGCGGCGGAGGCCGCGGGAGACGCCATGCCAGATGTAATAAGGCGTTACTGTGACAGCGTCTCAGAGAGACAGGAGAGGATGCAGGAATGTGAACATTAGGATAACAGATGGGATCCGGTCCTGGAGCGCTGAGCCAGCCTTAGGAGGCATCTGATGGGTAAGAAATGGCGTCCAGATACCCGGATCGTGACAGCACCCCCCCCTTTAGGAGTGGCCCCAGGACACTTCTTTGGCTTTTGAGGAAACTTGGAATGGAATCTCCGGACCAAGGCAGGAGCATGGACATCAGAAGCATTGGTCCATGAACGTTCCTCAGGGCCGTAACCCTTCCAGTCAATAAGATACTGTAGTTGACCGTAACGGTGACGTGAGTCCAGGATCTTGGCCACTTCATACTCAACGCCTCGTTGAGTTTGGACTTTCGGAGTTGGAGGAAGTGAGGAATGAAACCGATTCAAGATCAGCGGTTTCAACAGGGAAACATGGAATGTCCTGGGTATTTTTAAGAAGGGAGACAACTGAAGTCTGTAAGCAACAGGATTAATGACTTGTTCAATCTTGAAAGGACCGATATAGCGAGGTGCAAACTTCATACTGGGAACTCTTAACCTCAAATTCTTCGTGGATAACCATACCCGATCACCCACCTTGAGAGCAGGAACTGCTCGACGCTTCTTATCCGCAAACTTCTTGTACCTGAACGATGCCTTGAGCAGAGCTGATCGTACGCTCTTCCAGATATTGGCAAACTGATGCAAGGTGATATCCACTGCGGGAACAGAAGTTGCTGGAAGCGGTTGGAACTCAGGGACTTTAGGGTGGAATCCAAAGTTAGTGAAGAATGGTGTTGAAGCAGATGAAGAATGATACTGGTTGTTATGACAGAACTCGGCCCAGGGAAGTAATTGAACCCAGTCATCTTGAGAGGAGGACACATAGATGCGGAGGAAGGCCTCCAAGTCCTGATTCACCCTCTCGGTTTGACCATTGGTCTGAGGATGGTAAGCCGTGGAAAACTTTAGCTTGACTTGGAGGACTTGACATAAACTTCGCCAGAATTTGGCTGTGAATTGAACTCCTCGATCTGAAATAATTTCTTCAGGAAGACCGTGGAGTCGGAAGATCTCTTGTATGAATACTTGAGCCAACTTGGAAGCTGACGGAAGACCGGTGAGAGGAATGAAGTGTGCCATCTTGGTGAACCGGTCAACTACCACCCAGATGGTATTGAACTTGTTGCACATGGGTAAGTCTGTAATGAAATCCATCGACAAGTGGGTCCATGGTCGACGGGGAACGGATAGTGGAACCAGTTGCCCCGCAGGCGACTGGCGGGATACTTTATGTTGGGCACACTTTGGGCAAGATACAATAAACTCCAAGACGTCCTTTTTCAGAGTTGGCCACCAATAGGACCTAGAGATAAACTCCAGGGTTTTTTGGATACCTGTATGTCCGGCAAAACGGGAAGCATGGGCCCAATGCATGAGCTTCTTCCTTAGCATCGGCTTCACAAAACTTTTCCCTGATGGGGGCGTAGAGTCCATCCCTACCGTGGAGAATGCCAACGGATTGATAATAGGATGCTTGTCTGAAGACTCTGACTCATTTTCTTGCTCCCATGAGCGGGAAAGGGCATCGGCCTTGCGATTCTGAGAGCCCGGACAGAACTGGAGTTTAAAGTCGAACCTGGAAAAGAAAAGTGCCCATCTGGCCTGACGAGGGTTGAGACATTGTGCGCCCTTCAGGTATAAAAGGTTCTTGTGGTCTGTAAGTATGGTGATTGAATGAGAAGCTCCCTCCAACAGATACCTCCACTCTTCTAGAGCGAGCTTGATGGCTAGCAACTCCTGGTCGCCAATGGCATAGTTGCGCTCAGCTGGGGAGAACTTCCGGGAGAAGAAACTGCAAGGGTGTAAATGGCCATCTTTAGCCCTCTGAGATAACACCGCTCCTACTCCAACGGAGGAGGCATCCACCTCTAAGATGAAAGGAGAGTCGATGTCAGGCTGTTTCAGAACAGGCGCAGAGATGAACCTTTGTTTTAAAAGATGAAATGCTTGCATGGCTTCTTCAGACCACTTGGACGGGTTAGCACCCTTCTTAGTGAAAGCAGTAATAGGCGCCACAATGGTGGAAAAGTCTCGTATAAACTTTCGGTAATAGTTGGCGAACCCTAAGAACCTCTGGACCCCTTTGAGGGTTAAGGGTACCGGCCAATTTTGGATTGCTTGTAGTTTCTCAGGATCCATCTCTAGTCCGGAACCGGACACAATGTACCCTAGAAACGGAATGGACTTGACTTCAAAGACGCATTTTTCTAATTTGCAATAGAGATGATTGACACGGAGACGGGACAGAACCTCTTTAACCCAAAAACGATGTTCCTCTAAATCGTTGGCAAAAATGAGGATATCGTCTAGATAGACCACGACATGACGGTATAGAATGTCTCTGAAGATCTCATTGACAAAATGCTGGAAGACAGCTGGAGCATTGCTCAATCCGAAGGGCATGACGAGGTACTCATAATGTCCGTCACGGGTGTTAAAGGCGGTCTTCCACTCGTCACCCTCACGGATCCGGATGAGATTGTATGCACCTCGCAAGTCCAGCTTTGTAAAGATGGTAGCTCCGCTAACTCTGTCAAAGAGCTCAGTAATCAGGGGTAAAGGATAACGGTTCTTGATGGTAATGTCGTTCAAACCTCTGTAGTCGATGCACGGCCGCAGACCACCATCTTTCTTTTTTACAAAAAAGAAGCCTGCGCCGGCTGGAGAAGAAGAAGGTCGAATGAACCCCTTTGCTAGGTTCTCTTTAATATATTCCTCCATAGAATGCGTCTCAGGCAGAGACAACGGATAAGTTCGGCCTCGAGGTGGAACCTTCCCTGGAACGAGATCAATCGGACAGTCCCATTCTCTATGAGGAGGAAGGATATCAGCAGAAGCTTTACTGAACACATCCGTGAAATCTTGATATGGAGGAGGTGGAACATCAGACGACCTGGGGGAGGAAGAACAGACAGGCAATACTTTAAACAAACATGTCTCAGCACAGGAGGAACCCCATGCCAGGATTTGCGTAGTCGTCCAATCAATTGTAGGATTGTGAAGACGGAGCCATGGAAGGCCCAGGACCACAGGATGTGTGGCTCTTGGAATCACTAAAAAAGAAATAAGTTCGGAATGAAGAACTCCCACTCTCAGACGAACTGGTAGAGTCCTTAAAGAAATAACTGCATCAAAAATTTTGCTGCCATCCACGGCAGTTAAAGAAATGGACGAAGGAAGTCTCTCGGTGGGTAGGGACCACCGTTTAACATAGGCTTCGGTAATAAAGTTCCCAGCTGCTCCGGAATCAAGGAGGGCAATGACGTTCCGATAACGTTGAGCAACTTGAAGCAAGACTGGGAGATTACAATCTTGAGGAGATGGAGAGGAGATCATTACTCCTAGCCGGCCCTCTCCTTGGCGAGCTAGGATTTGGAGTTTCCCGGACGTTTGGGACAGGCATTAATGGTGTGAGACGGAGCTGCACAATAGAGACAGAGAAACTCGGAGAGACGTCTTCGGCGCTCAGCAGGAGTTAAACGGGAACGGCCAAGTTGCATGGGCTCATCTTTAGATGGTGACAGTTGACGAGGAGGAGGAGCAGAAGATTTTGGAGCAGATGATCTTCCACGCTCAGTTGCTCTCTCTCTGAAACGTGAATCAACTTTCGTGCAGAGTGAGATTAGCTCATCTAACTTAGAAGGTAAGTCTCTGGTAGCTAACTCATCTTTAATACGCTCAGATAAGCCATGCCAGAATGCAGCATACAGGGCCTCGTCGTTCCATGCCAGTTCGGATGCCAGGATCTGGAACTGTATCAGATATTGTCCTACAGTACGTGACCCCTGGCGTAAACGGAGAATCTCGGATGAAGCCGAGGTTACCCGGCCTGGCTCGTCGAAGATGCGCCTGAATGTTGACACGAAGGCAGTGTAGGAAGATAGCAGGGTGTCGGACCTCTCCCATAACGGTGATGCCCAATCAAGGGCTGAGCCACTGAGAAGAGAAATAATGTAGGCAATTTTTGTACGGTCACTGGGAAAATTGCCAGGTTGTAGCTCAAACTGAATCTCACACTGGTTGAGAAATCCCCTGCAGAATCTTGGAGATCCGTCAAATTTTGCTGGCGTTGGAAGATGAAGACGTGGAGCAGAAATGAGTAAGGTGGGTGGGGTTATAGCTGGAGTCACTGTGGTTGACGCACCAGACGCGCCTGATCCACGGAGAGTTGTCTGAATCCCATCCAGCCGAGTAGAGAGATCCTGGAGACAGCGGATGATGTGGCCCTGTGCAGCCTCCTGATGTTCTAGTCGGGCTGCCAGTTCTTGCATCGGCCTGGCCGCTTGATCCTGGTCTCCGGCTGGATTCATTAGGTCAGTGCTTACTGTCACAACTGAGGGCCTGAGCTGACGGGAGGCAGCCTCAGTTGTAGGGGCTGAGATGTACCGGAACCTGGGAGGTTGTATCAGACCCCTGGACATGTAAGTAACATGAATAATAACTGCCCGAAGGCGTGACCACGACAACTTGGATAAAAGTCAATGATGTTTATTATGACAACTCCGCAACACAGCAGCAGTAAAAGAAAACGTAAAAGTCAGCAAAGAATAAATACAGTTCCTGGGTACTACAGGATGGCAGGAGCCACAGGGCACTGGTAGTGTGAGATAGTTCTTATGATCTTCTAGATGGAAAGTCCTTACCAGGCCCGACTGTAGCAATGGAGATAACCCAGGATTGTGCCAGCTGGTGTTCCAGGAAAAGCTGGGTTGCTGAAGATAAAACAGCTGCTGTGGATACTGGCTGGAACCAGACTGTTGTTAGCACGGAGTGGATACTGGCTGGAACCAGTTAAATAATAAATGAACTTGGGAGCGATGAAATATGAACTGAAATGTAGAACTTGAGAGCGGAGAAATAATAATACCGGTGGAGAGTGGTAAAGTGTAGAAAGGACACCGGCCCTTTAAGGGAAGCTGTACTCTGCTGGAAGCTGAGCTGGAAGCAGGTAATGTTGTAGCTGGAAACAGATGAATCCAAAATGGATTGGAGAGTCAGGCTACACCGCAGGTGGAATGCTGGTGCGGGTCTCTATGGTGGAAGTCTTGAGACAGGAGCTGGAACCTGGAAGACAATCACAGGAGAGAGACAAACAGGAACTAGGTTTGACAACCAAAGCACTGACGCCTTCCTTGCTCAGGCACAGTGTATTTATACCTGCAGCAAGGAAGGGATTGGCTAGGCAATTATGCAGATTAACAATACTGACAACAGATTGGAGGAAATGATCAGCTGACAGAATCCAAGATGGCTGCGCCCATGCAGACACTTGGAGGGAAGTTTGGTTTGTAATCCATGTGGTAATGAAAACAGTAATGGCGGCGCCGGCCACTGGAGACAGAAGACGCCAGGCTGACAAGTGCACATCCAACCACGCGGACACAGCGGAGGCCGCGGCTGACGTAATCGCCACTCTGACACTCTGCATGCAGAAGCTCAGGGACGGCGGCGGAGGCCGCGGGAGACGCCATGCCAGATGTAATAAGGCGTTACTGTGACAGCGTCTCAGAGAGACAGGAGAGGATGCAGGAATGTGAACATTAGGATAACAGATGGGATCCGGTCCTGGAGCGCTGAGCCAGCCTTAGGAGGCATCTGATGGGTAAGAAATGGCGTCCAGATACCCGGATCGTGACACCACCATCTTTCCCAGAACTCGAGTGCAGTGATGCACGACACCCTTTTTGGCTTCAATAGGTCCTTGACCAAAGACACGAGTTCTTGGGCCTTTTCCGTCGGAAGATAAACCCTTTTCTGGTCTGTATCCAGAACCATGCCTAAGAAAGGCAAACGAGTCGTTGGAACCAACTGTGACTTCGGGATATTGAAAATCCAGCCGTGCTGTTGCAACACCCTCAGGGAGAGTGATACGCTGTTCAGTAACTGTTCTCTCGATCTCGCTTTTATTAAGAGATCGTCCAAGTACGGGATAATTGTGACACCCTGCTTGCGCAGGAGCACCATCATTTCCGCCATTACCATTGTGGAAATTCTCGGGGCCGTGGAAAGCCCAAACGGCAACGTCTGAACTTGGTAATGACAATCCTGTACAGCAAACCTCAGGAACGCCTGATGAGGCGAATATATGGGGACATGAAGGTATGCATCCTTTATGACCAGGTACACCATATAATCCCCCCCTTCCAGGCTGGCGATGACCGCTCTGAGCGACTCCATCTTGAACCTGAACCTGTATAGGTTTAAGGATTTTAAATTCAAAATGGGCCTGACCGAACCGTCCAGTTTCAGGACTACAAACAGGGTTGAGTAATACCCCATCCCCTGCTGCAGCAGGGGGACTTTGACCACCACTTGCTGAAGACACAATTTTTGAATTGCATTTAACACTATCTCCCTCTCTGGGGGAGGAACCGGTAGGGCCGATTTGAAAAACCGGCGAGGAGGCACCTCTTCGAATTCCAGCTTGTAACCCTGGGAAACAATTTCTATTGTCCAGGGATCCACCTGTGAGTGAACCCAGACGTGGCTGAAAAGTCGAAGACGTGCCCCCACTGGGGCGGACTCCCTCAGCGGAGCCCCAGCGTCATGCAGTGGATTTTGTAGAGGCCGGGGAGGACTTCTGCTCCTGGGAACTAGCTGTGGTTGGCAGCTTTTTCCCCTTGCCCTTACCTCTGGCAAGAAAGGAAGATCCCTGCACTCTCTTGGGTTTATGCGACCGAAAGGACTGCATCTGATAATGTGGTGTTTTCTTAGGCTGTGAGGAAACATAAGGCAAAAAAGTTGATTTACCTGCCGGAGCCGTGGAAACAAGGTCTGAGAGACCTTCCCCAAACAATTGCTCACCCTTGTAAGGTAAAACCTCCATATACCTCTTCGAGTCGGCATCGCCCGTCCATTGTCGGGTCCATAGGGCTCGTCTAGCTGAAATCGCCATAGCGTTGGCTCTGGAACCCAGTAGGCCAATGTCTCTCTGAGCATCTCTCATATATAGGACAGCATCTTTAATATGACCCAGGGTCAATAAAATGTTTTCCTTATCCAGCGTATCTATATCAGCAGATAAGGTATCTGTCCACGCTGCTACCGCGCTACAAACCCAAGCCGACGCTATCGCTGGTCTGTGTAAGGTACCATTATGTGTGTAAATAGACTTCAAGGTAGTCTCCTGCCTGCGATCAGCAGGATCCTTGAGGGTTGCCGTATCTTGAGATGGCAGCGCTACCTTTTTGGATAAGCGTGTCAACGCTTTATCCACCCTCGGGGAGGATTCCCATCATATCCTGTCCTTAGTCGGGAAAGGATACGCCATAAGAATCTTTTCGGGAATCTGCAGTTTTTTGTTTGGAGATTCCGAAGCCTTTTCAAATAATTCGTTCAGCTCATGAGATGGGGGAAAAGTTACCTCAGGTTTCTTTTCCTTATACATGTGCACCCTCGTGTCAGGGACAGAGGGGTCCTCTGTGATATTCAACACCTTTTATTGCAATGATCATATAATGAATACTTTTAGCCAATTTTGGCTGCAACTTTGCATCATCGTAGTCGACACTGGAGTCAGAATCCGTGTCGGTATCAGTGTCTACTATTTGGGATAGTGGGCGCTTTTGAGACCCAGAAGGCCCCTGCGACATAGTGAAAGGCAGGGCTAAACTCCTTGTACATTCCCCGGACTCAGCTTTGTCCAACCTTTTGTGCAATAAATTCACATTTGCATTTAAAACATTCCACATATCCAACCAGTCAGGTGTCAGCGTTGCCGACGGAGACACCACACATTTGCTCCACCTCCTCCCTAGAAGAGCCTTCCGCTTCAGACATGCCGACACACGCGTACCGACACACCACACAATCAGGGAATTCTCTATCTGGAGATAGTTCCCCCATAAGGCCCTTTGGAGAGACAGAGAGAGAGTATGCCAGCACACACCCAGCGCCAATGACCCAGGGAAAAAAATTACCCAGATAGCGCTTTTAATACTAATAAATATATATATATATATATATATATATATATATATATATATATATATATATAAATAAATACCATTGCGCCAAATTATGTGCCCCCCCCCCCCCCCCCCTTCTTTCAAACCCTCTGTCACCGTGTTCAGCAGGGGAGAGCCCGCGGAGCCAGCTTCTCAGCGGTGTGCTGTGGAGAAAATGGCGCTGGTGAGTGCTGAGGATCAAGCTCTGCCCCCTCAGCGGCGGGCTTCGGTCCCGCTTGATTTCTTTTAAAAACTGGCGGGGGATCTCAAATATACAGTGAAGAGCCCATATATGTCCTGATTTGCCAGACCAGAGGTTTAAATTGCTGCCCAGGGCGCCCCCCCTTCGCCCTGCACCCTTACAGTGCCTGCCGTGTGTGTGATGTGCGGGAGCAATGGCGCGCAGCGTTACCGCTGCGCTTTACCTCAGTGAAGATCCAAAGTCTTCTGCCGCCTCTGAAGTCTTCTTTCTTCTCATACTCACCCGGCTTCTATCTTCCGGCTTTGTGAGGAGAACGGCGGCGCGGCTCCGGGACGAACAGCTAGGAGAGACCTGCGTTCTGACTCCCTCTGGAGCTAATGGTGTCCAGTAGCCTAAGAAGCAGAGCCTAGCAGTTATGTAGGTCTGCTTCTCTCTCCTCAGTCCCTCGATGCAGGGAGCCTGTTGCCAGCAGGCTCCCTGAAATTAAAAAACCTAACAAAGGCCCTCATTCCGAGTTGTTCGCTCGCTAGCTGCTTTTAGCAGCATTGCACACGCTAAGCCGCCGCCCTCTGGGAGTGTATCTTAGCTTAGCAGAATTGTGAACGAAAGATTAGCAGAATTGCGAATAGAAATTTCTTAGCAGTTTCTGAGTAGCTCCAGACTTACTCAGCCATTGTGATCAGTTCAGTCAGTTTCGTTCCTGGTTTGACGTCACAAACACACCCAGCGTTCGCCCAGACACTCCCCCGTTTCTCCAGCCACTCCCGCGTTTTTCCCAGAAACGCCAGCGTTTTTTCGCACACTCCTAGAAAACGGCCAATTTCCGCCCAGAAACACCCACTTCCTGTCAATCACACTACGATCACCAGAACGATGAAAAATCCTCGTAATGCCGCGAGTAAAATACCTAACTTTTGTGTAAAATAACTAAGTGCATGCGCTCTGCGAACCTTGCGCATGCGCAGTAAGCGACTAATCGCAATATAGCGAAAATCGGCAACGAGCGAACAACTCAGAATGAGGGCCAAAATTTGTTTCTTTCAGGAAACTCAGGAGAGCTCCCTGTAATGCACCCAGTCTCCTCTTGGCACAGTATTAAACGGAGGTCTGGAGGAGGGGCATAGAGGGAGGAGCCAGTGCACACCCATATCTAAAGTTCTTTTTAGTGCCCATGTCTCCTGCGGAGCCCGTCTATTCCCCATGGTCCTTACGGAGTCCCCAGCATCCTCTAGGACGTAAGAGAAATTATGATAACAGAGAGACGACGTGTATAAAAAGGGGTTTATTAAACAAAGAAAATAAAAACATGTATACACAATATGATTAGTAAAACTTAGTTATATACCGTGAGATTATATTGCTTTGCACCCTGATGGTATAAAGGCAAGACTTATCTACCAATAATAGTGACTGAGTAGCAGCAAGAGACCATATAGCACTGATTGTACTCTGAATAGGGATAGTAAATAATGGATAAGTATGAGTCCACAATCAAATTGAATGGGTACTGTACAGTTTGCCACTAATTAGCAGTATAGAAATGTTGCAGTTCCGTGATACAATATAATTGCCGTATTGGAGATAGGCTGAGTGTGTTACGCTCTTAAAATACCTCTCATGTGGGCTGGTACAACCGAGCGTCCTCGGTTGAAAGTCTGCTTGGTGAGAGGGATATATTCCGTTCAGTGATCGCGGGAGGCTGGATGCCGCGTGTTGGTAAAAGATCTGCACTGTGACAGCCGTAAGCCGCTTCCTCACAGCATGCGGCCAACTAGCCTCCCGCAACTGCCGAACGGGAAGCCACAGCAGTACCGTACCCTGTAGAGGCACTGCACGGACACCGCACTTCTGGCAGAGTTGCCTTTTACCAACACGCGGCATCCAGCCTCCCGCGATCACTGAGTGGAATATACCCCTCTCACCAAGCAGCCACGCTGTGGGCACTGCAGAACTTCCAACCCTGGGGGAGGCCCGCCCCGTCATGCCGCAGGCTTGTCAGATTTGGAAGCCGTCTGACGGGCAGCCCAGGCACGTTTAGGCTTGGGCTTTGGTGGTTTTGGAAGTGCAAGACTGTTTCGGGTACGCCTGACCCTTTGCTTTACCCGGAGGGCGAAAGGAACGAAAGGAAGTATTCTTAGAGTTCGGGGCCGAAGTAGTAGTAATAGGTAGACATGCAGTCTTAGCAGACACCAAGTCAGCGACAATCTTGTCGAGATCCTCACCAAAGAGGATGTTTCCTTTAAACAGGAGCACCTCCAGGGTTTTCTTAGAATCCAAGTCCACCGACCAGGACCGCAACCAGAGAATACGGCGAGCCAAAATGGATGTCGTAGCAGCCTTGGCCGCCAGAACACCTGCATCTGAAGCTGCTTCTTTAATGTAATGAAATGCCGTGACAATATAAGAGAGACAATTTCTGGCATGTTCAGAAAAATTAGACGGAAACTCAGCCTCTATTTCCTGAGCCCACGCCTCAATAGTTTCTGCGGCCCAAGTAGCCGCAATGGTGGGCCTATGCGCAGCCACTGCAGGGGTATAGATAGCTTTTAAGCAGCCCTCCACACGCTTATCCGTTGGCTCCTTGAGAGAAGTGACGGAAGTGACAGGCAGAGCAGATGACACCACCAGCCGAGCGATTTGCGAATCCACCGGCGGTGGCGTTTCTCAATTTTTACTCAATTCTGCCACAGGGGCATAGCGGGCTAGCGGGGTGAATTTCTTTCCTGGGTTCTCCCAGGATTCCTGACGTATGTCAACCAAGTGGTCAGAATGAGGTAAAATCAATTTATGGGTATACTCAATTGAAGTCGGATCCGTTCCGACATTCATTTGTCGGAATGGATCCGACCTGGCCTATTCAATGACATCTCAATTCGACTTTTAAAAAAGTTGAATTGAGATGTGGGAGGGGAGACGGGGAAGAGCCGCGGGCTGACGGGGGAGAGCAGCACTACAGCAGCGGCTATATAGCCGCTGCTGTAGCACTGCTCTCCCCTGTCTGCCCGTGGCTCCCCCCCCCCCCCCCCCCCACCCCGACTCTCCCCGTCCCTGCATCACAGCCGCCGCTCACGGCAGCGTCCACCCAGCTCCAGCAAGAGAGGTCTCACTTGCTGGAGCCGGGTGGACACTGTTGTGACATTCTCCGGCACTGCTCTCCCCGTCTCACTTCGACTTTTTTTAAAGTCGAATTGAGATGGTCGAAAATGTTTGACACAAGCACATGGTGCGGCAGCTATTCCGCCGATCCACGTGCTTTTCGACAAATCAAATTCCTTGACTTGTCGAAAAATTTGGGGTTATATTGAATAGGTCGGAACCCCTTCCGACCTAAAAAAGTCGAAACTGACGTCTTTTCGACAGACGGCAGCTTTCGACTTCAATTGAATATACCCCTTAGTAACCATTTGACGTTTGAACCTGTCCGGTTTCTTAGATGTAGTAGCAGGCTCAGGATCATCATCAGTCTGAAGAATGAAGAAAAAACAAGATTACCACCTGCGCTCCTTGCTGGTGAACTGGCTGCTGGAACTAAGGGTGACTACACCAATCACAGAATAATAATACAAATAAATAGACAGTTCCTGCGCACTGAAGAAAGTATATGACACTCCTTATTCGATGTCTCGTAAATAAAACTACAAATAAATCCTTCTAATTTTAAAGGATAAAGTCTTATGGGGGATATATTCTTCCCAACACTTTTTCCCAAACAGAAATCTCTTAGTTTGGGCCTGGATTGTCCAATATAGAGTCTATGAATCAAACAGTCAAAAATGTGATGAATTTCTTATCTGGTCTCCTCCCGAAAGTTTCAAACACTGGAAAAATCCTTGTAATAAGTCGTCCCCACCATTTGTAGTTTCTATCAAGGTCCTCAATCAAGGTACATGTAAGAATTTCTTATCTGGTCTCCTCCCGAAAGTTTCAAACACTGGAAAAATCCAGGTGCTGTCTGCTGCCCAGGATTTGGTGAAGGTACAGCTCAATAGGGGGGGCTTCATAAATACCCCTGTATGCTATTTACTGTGCCTTCCTGGAAGGTCATTTTGGGTACGCATTTTATTTGGAAAAATATCACTGTAAGAATAAATTTGTATAAGTCTGCACTATGATTCCCCATTATTTGTCTTACATGTACCTTGATTGAGGACCTTGATAGAAACTACAAATGGTGGGGACGACTTATTACAAGGATTTTTCCAGTGTTTGAAACTTTCGGGAGGAGACCAGATAAGAAATTCATCACATTTTTGACTGTTTGATTCATAGACTCTATATTGGACAATCCAGGCCCAAACTAAGAGATTTCTGTTTGGGAAAAAGTGTTGGGAAGAATATATCCCCCATAAGACTTTATCCTTTAAAATTAGAAGGATTTATTTGTAGTTTTATTTACGAGACATCGAATAAGGAGTGTCATATACTTTCTTCAGTGCGCAGGAACTGTCTATTTATTTGTATTATTAGTCTGAAGAATGAGCCCGATAGCCTCTAATAGATCAGGAACATCCACCTGTGAGACAGATTCCCCATCAGAAACGTCATGATCAGAGTCTGTGGGGTCAGTATACACGCCATCTTCATTGGATGAGGTATCTGGAACATGCGTGGATTGAGAGGAAGTAACAGCCCGCTTAGAGAACTTCTTAAGTTTAGTCTTAGGCGGGCGAGGGTTAGGAATATGTTTATCCAAATAGTTATTCAAGTGCTGTAACTGAGTGGACAGAGCATCTGTCCATGGTGGATTAACCGCAGGGACCATATAAGGCTGATAAGGAACAGGAGGTCCCATAGGGGGTGCAAGTCTAGTTACCAGCGTAGTCAGTAAATTAGAAAAGGCAGACCAAGGCGGGCCCTGATGTGCCCCCATTGTTACAAAGCCCCAAAACCTGAACCCTCCGCAGCCATGTTATCCTTAAATGCATCTGGGACATCATAACCGCACACGGCGAAATCAGCCCCAGACCCATCGAACCCTGTAGCGGACATAATATGAAAGCGTAAACCACGGGCGACACAGTTTAAACCTACCGGTAAATCTTTTTCTCCTAGTCCGTAGAGGATGCTGGGGACTCCGTAAGGACCATGGGGTTTAGACGGGCTCCGCAGGAGACATGGGCACTCTAAAGACTTTAGATGGGTGTGAACTGGCTCCTCCCTCTATGCCCCTCCTCCAGACCTCATT
Source organism: Pseudophryne corroboree (assembly GCF_028390025.1). Lineage (NCBI taxonomy): Eukaryota > Metazoa > Chordata > Amphibia > Anura > Myobatrachidae > Pseudophryne > Pseudophryne corroboree. Next base: position 238,527,891 of record NC_086445.1, on the reverse strand, counting down.
TAAAGAACTGTGCCCAGAGGAGACGGATAGTACGAGGAAAGGATTTTTATTAATCTAAGGGCAAGATACATACCAGCCCACACCGTACAACATGGAATATGCGAAACCAGTTAACAGTATGAACAAAACAGCATCAGCCAAAGACTGATCTAAACTGTAACATAACCCTTATGTAAGAAACAACTATATACAAGCCTTGCAGAAATTAGTCCGCCCTGGGACGGGCGCCCAGCATCCTCTACGGACTAGAGGAAAAAGATTTCTCTTACGTCCTAGAGGATGCTGGGGACTCCGTAAGGACCATGGGGATTATACCAAAGCTCCAGACCGGGCGGGAGAGTGCGGATGACTCTGCAGCACCGATTGAGCAAACATGAGGTCTTCCTCAGCCATGGTATCAAACTTGTAGATTTTTGCAAAAGTGTTTGAACCCGACCAAGTAGCTGCTCGGCAAAGCTGTAAAGCCGAGACGCCTCGGGCAGCCGCCCAAGAAGAGCCCACCTTCCTAGTGGAATGGGCCTTTACCGAATTTGGTAACGGCAATCCAGCCGTAGAATGAGCCTGCTTAATCGTGTTACAGATCCAGCGAGCAATAGTCTGCTTAGAAGCAGGAGTGCCAACTTTGTTGGCCGCATACAGGACAAACAGTGCCTCTGTTTTCCGAACTCGAGCCGTCCTGGCTACATAAATTTTTAAGGCCCTGACTACATCAAGGGACTTGGAATCCTCCAAGTCACTCGTAGCCATAGGCACCACAATAGGTTGGTTCATATGAAACGACGAAACCACCTTAGGTAGAAATTGAGGACGAGTTCTCAACTCTGCTCGATCCACATGGAAAATCAGATAGGGGCTCTTGTGAGACAAAGCCGCTAATTCGGACACCCGCCTTGCAGATGCCAAGGCCAGCAACATGACCATTTTCCAAGTGAGAAATTTTAATTCAACCGTTTGAAGAGGTTCAAACCAGTGTGATTTAAGGAACTGTAAAACCACGTTAAGGTCCCATGGTGCCACTGGGGGCACAAAAGGAGGCTGGATGTGCAGCACTCCCTTTACAAAAGTCTGGACTTCTGGGAGAGAAGCCAATTCCTTCTGAAAGAATATTGATGGGGCTGAAATCTGCCCCTTAATGGAGCCTAACTTTAGGCCCATATCCACTCCTGTCTGTAGAAAGTGGAGAAAACGGCCCAGGTGAAAAACTTCCGTAGTAGCATTCTTGGCTTCACACCAAGATACATATTTCCTCCAGATACGGTGATAATGTTTCGCCGTCACCTCCTTCCTAGCTTTTATCAGAGTAGGGATGACTTCCCCCGGAATACCTTTCCTAGCTAGGATTTGCTGTTCAATCGCCATGCCGTCAAACGTAACCGCGGTAAGTCTTGGAACACGCAGGGCCCCTGCTGCAACAGGTCCTCCCCCTGGGAGGAAGAGGCCACGGATCTTCTGTGAGCATTTCCTGAAGATCTGAATACCAGGCCCTTCGAGGCCAATCCGGAACAATGAGTATTGTCTGTACTCTTTTTCGTCTTATGATTCTCAATATTTTTGAGTTGAGCGGCAAAGGAGGGAACACATAGACCGACAGAAACACCCATGGTGTCACCAGGGCGTCCACCGCTACTGCCTGAGGATCCCTTGACCTGGAACAATACATCCGAAGCTTCTTGTTGAGGCATGATGCCATCATGTCTATTTGAGGAAGTCCCCAACGACTTGTTATCTCTGCAAAAACTTCTTGATGAAGACCCCACTCTCCCGGATGGAGATCGTGTCTGTTGAGGAAGTCTGCTTCCCAGTTGTCCACTCCCGGAATGAAGACTGCTGACAGAGCGCTTACGTGATTTTCAGCCCAGCGAAGAATCCTGGTGGCTTCCGCCATTGCCACTCTGCTCCTTATCCCGCCCTGGCTGTTTACATGAGCCACGGCTATGACGTTGTCTGATTGAATCAGAACGTGTAGGTCTCGAAGAAGATTCTCCGCTTGACCATAGTCCCTGAAAATGTCTTCCTTGTGTGACTGCCCCCCATCCTCGGAGGCTCGCGTCCGTGGTCACTAGAACCCAGTCTTGAATGCCGAACCTGCGACCCTCTAGAAGGTGAGCACTCTGAAGCCACCACAGGAGAGACACCCTGGCCCTGGGGGACAGGCTTAATTTCTGATGTATTTGTAGATGGGACCCCGACCACTTGGAACTAACACACTTTTTGGTTTTAGCAGGTCTCTGACCATGTTCTGGAGTTCCTGGGCTTTTTCCGATGGGAGAAAAACCCGCTTTTTTTCCGTGTCCAGAATCATGCCTAAAAATTATAGCCGAGTCGTTGGAATCAACTGCGACTTTGGTAGATTTAGGATCCAGCCGTGTTGCTGCAGCACTCTCAGGGAGAGCGACACGCTTTTAAGCAATTGATCTCTCGATCTCGCTTTTATCAGGAGATTGTCCAAGTATGGGATAATTGTGACTCCTTGCCTGCGCAAGAGCACCATAATTTCCGCCATTACCTTGGTGAAAATCCTCGGGGCCGTGGACAGCCCAAACGGCAACGTCTGAAACTGGTAATGACAGTCCTGTACAGCGAATCTCAGGTACGCCTGATGAGGGGGATAAATGGGGACATGAAGGTATGCATCCTTTATGTCTAGTGATACCATAAAATCCCCCCCTTCCAGGCTGGAGATCACTGCCCGGAGAGATTCCATCTTGAATTTTAACTTTTTCAAATACAGGTTCAGGGATTTTAGATTCAGAATGGGTCTGACCGAGCCATCCGGCTTCGGGACCACAAATAGGGTTGAATAGTACCCTTTCCCCTGTTGCATTAGGGGAACTTTGATAATCACTTGCTGTTGACACAGCTTTTGTATGGCAGCTGAAACTATTTCCCTCTCTGGGGGAGAAGCTGGCAAAGCCGATTTGAAAAATCGGCGAGGAGGCACTTCTTCGAATTCCAGTTTGTATCCTTGGGATACAATTTCGATCTCCCAAGGATCCAAATCCGACTGAACCCAGACCTGATTGAAGAGTCGAAGACGTGCCCCCACCGGCGCGGACTCCCTCAGTGGAGCCCCAGCGTCATGCAGTGGATTTCGTAGAAGCCGGGGAGGACTTTTGTTCCTGGGAACTAGCCGTAGCAGGCGTTCTTTTCCCTCTACCCTTACCTCTGGCGAGGAAGGAAGAGCCCCGACCTCTTCTGGACTTATGCGACCGAAAGGACTGCATCTGATATTGAGTTTTCTTTTGCTGTGGGGGAACATAAGGCAAAAAAGAAGACTTACCCGCGGTAGCTGTGGAAACAAGGTCAGCGAGGCCCTTGCCAAATAAAACCTCACACTTGTAAGGTAAAGTTTCCATATGTCTCTTTGAATCAGCATCACCCGTCCATTGGCGGGTCCACAGGGACCGTCTAGCAGAAATTGCCATGGCATTGGCTCTTGAACCCAACAGCCCAATGTCTCTCGCAGCCTCTCTCATATACAACGCTGCGTCTGTAATGTGACCCAAGGTCAATAAAATGCTATCCTTATCTAGGGTGTCAATGTCAGATGATAAGTTATCTGCCCATGCTGCAATTGCGCTACCCACCCATGCCGACGCTACTGCCGGTCTGAGCAAGGCACCCGTATGTGTATAGATCGATTTTAAGGTAGTTTCCTGTCTGCGATCAGCAGGATACTTGAGGGCTGCCGTGTCCGGAGACGGTAGCGCCACTTTTTTGGACAAGCGCGTCAAAGCCTTGTCCACCGTGGGCGAGGATTCCCACCGTAACCTGTCCTGTGAGGGGAAAGGATACGCCATAATAATTCTCTTGGGAATCTGCAGTTTCTTGTCTGGAGTTTCCCAAGCTTTTTCAAATAAGGCGTTCAGCTCATGAAATGGGGGAAACTTTACCTCAGGTTTCTTTTCCTTAAACATGCAGACCCTCGTGTCAGGGACAGAGGGGTCTTCTGTGATATGTAAAACATCCTTTATTGCAATAATCATATAATGGATACTCTTGGCCACCCGTGGGTTTAACCTTGCATCATCATAGTCGACACTGGAGTCAGAATCCGTGTCGGTATCAGTGTTTGCTACCTGGGAAAGGGGATGTTTATGAGACCCCGAAGGGCCTTGTGCCACAGTCAAAGCCATGGATTGACTCCCTGCTATTTCCATGGACTCTGTTTTGTCCAATCTTTTATGTAATAAAGTCACATTTGCATTTAACACATTCCACATTCCCAACCAATCAGGTGTCGGCGGTGCCGACGGAGACACCACAATCATCTGCTCTGCCTCCTCCCTAGACGAGCCTTCCGCTTCAGACATGCCGACACACACGTACTGACACCCCCACACACACTGGGATATACAAATATGGGGACAGCCCCCCAATAAGGCCCTTTGGAGAGACAGAGAGAGAGTATGCCAGCACACACCCAGCGCCACTGGACCAAAATCCTAGTCTGTACAGCGCTTTTATAGATAAATAATACACTTACTGCGCCAATTAAATGTGCCCCCCCCCCCCTAGTTTTTGCCCTCTGTACTTGCTCAGCAGGGGAGAGTCCGGGGAGCAGCTTCTCTGCAGCGTGCTGTGGAGAAAATTGCGCTGGTTAGTGCTGGAGGATCAAGCTCCGCCCCCTCGACGGCGGGCTTCAGTCCCGCTCAAATTCTTTATACTGGCGGGGGTTTTCTAATATACTGAATCCGCAGTATCTAACATGCTAGCCAGTGTCCCTTGAGGTTATTATTGCTGCCCAGGGCGCCCATCCCCTGCGCCCTGCACCATTACAGTGCCTTCTGTGTGTGTGAGTGTGGGAGCAATGGCGCGCAGCGTTACCGCTGCGCGGTACCTCAGTGAAGATCTGAAGTCTTCTGCCGCCTGTGAAGTCTTCTTTCTTCTTATACTCACCCGGCTTCTATCTTCCGGCTCTGTGAGGAGGAAGGCGGCGCGGCTCCAGGACGAACAGCGAGGACGACACCTGTGTTCCGACCCTCTGGAGCTAATGGTGTCCAGTAGAGCCCATCAGTTAAGTAGGTCTGCTTCTCTCCCCTCAGTCCCACGATGCAGGGAGCCTGTTGCCAGCAGTGCTCCCTGAAAATAAAAAACCTAACAAAAGTATTTTCAGAGAAACTCAGTAGAGCTCCCCTGCAGTGCATCCAGTCTCCTCTGGGCACAGGATCTAACTGAGGTCTGGAGGAGGGGCAGAGGGAGGAGCCAGTGCACACCCATCTAAAGTCTTTAGAGTGCCCATATCTCCTGCAGAGCCGGTCTATACCCCATGGCCCTTACGGAGTCCCCAGCATGCTCTAGGACGTAAGAGAAATAATACCTAACACAAACCCCCCGTGCAGTATGACAGCACAAACAGAGGATTTCTAAGGTAAAATGTGACTGAAAAATACAGAGAAAAATACAAAATACGTATATCCTGTGAAATACCTATATTATCTAATAACCCTGATGCACGGAGCCCCCTCAGGTTACAGAATATAGGGCTAGCAGTAGGAGTGAGATACACGGAGTAGAGATCACCCAGCAGCTATATGCACACACAGACAGTCACATGTACAATGCAGGAATTATGACAATTAAACTGTACTGGAATAGAAATACTATTACTGAGTAAAGCTATGTATATAAACAGATATATCAATGCACAGTAAAAACTGGATGAATATCACAGGGCACTTGTACTAAATAACCCTGAAGTATGCACTTGTTCTTAACCAACACTGTCTAAACGACATGTACAATACTTAAGTGTCCTGTAAATGCACAGCGCTGATGATGCAGGCGGCTTTACAGAGGAGGCATCACCCAGCAGTCCCAGAATCAGCGCAGCAGCCAAACGCTGACAGGGAGTGAGGGAGAGAGATGCAGCTCCAGGGCGGGAACATTTAATCTAAATGGCGCCCAGGGGCTGAGGGAGGGGCTACAGGTCAGAGCCTTATCCCCTTGCTGGACTTCACCACCGGGTGCTGCAGGCCTTAATAAAATGGATTATAGCCTAATCCGACCTGTGCCCCTGCCCTGGTGGTCTAGTGGGGTTCCTGTACTGCTACAGTGTCCACGCCAGCACGCGCGGTCCGCCTCCTAATAGCCGCGGCAGATCGGATTTCCAGCGGGTCCCGCCTGGGGGACCCTCTTACCTCCTCCCTGAGTGCGGCCACGTGATCCCGGAGAACTTCGGTTAGTGTGTGTGCCCTGGGTGAAGAACCGGAGCCTCAGCTTTAAGTACCCGGCAACCAGGGACGCGGGAGTATACAGCGCCGCTGGGGGAGGAGATATCAGAATGATATCTAGCACTAGAGTGCCCCTGCTGCAGCCCTTGAAGTCTTCTATCATTTTTAAAATAGCTCTTCTTAGGGCTGCTGGAACAGCCCTGCCTGTTAGCTGCCTGCACTGCAGGCACCAACTTTCAAACGGAGCTCCTGTGCACGGAGGCGGGGTTATAGAGGAGGCGGCGCTGAGCATCTTGGGAACAGTCAAAGCTTTTAGCCTGTTGGTGCCTCGGATCAAGATCCTAGTCTACATTCCCTGTGGAATACCAGTGTACCCCGCTGCAGAAATTAGTAATTAAAAAACTGCCTATTTGTAGAAAATGTTATTTAATAACTGGTTACACACAATGATGCTTACACTATATGTGTATGTAGAGCTACAGCGGTCAGCAAGCTCTAAACCCTCGATAAGAAGGTCTGTGGACTACCTAGCATCAGAAATTAGTACCTCAGTCAATTTGATTTAACCATCTGTGCTGAGCCATGGATATACTTAAAACCTGGACCATTGGGGTGCTTTGAGGACTGCGTCTGAAAACCTCTGATCTAGGGCCGACATCTAGGGTTACTATGGGCAGTGTCAGGACAAAGATAATCCCATTTCCAGCTGCACCACCTACTTCCTCCCCAAAGTCCTCCTCTGCCCACCTCCAAGGCCCTCCTCCTCCGTGCACCCAGCTCCAGTCCCTACAATATGTGGCTAATTACCGCGGGCTCCCCTAGGACCAGCTCTGCACTCTTAACCTCCCGCTTCATATGTTCCTCACCTCATCCCCCTCAGCTCCCCCTTGTGGTAGTTTACAGTTTTGGTATACAGTAAACTTCTGAGATGCAATAAACGTTTGTGGGTCAAAAAACATCTAAAACAGTTGCTAACAAATTTCACACATTGTTTTCGAGAATGCTGTTTTCATATAAAAAAAATAGTGTATTTTCTAAAGCAAATGCTACAGATGGTGCAACAAAATAAAAAAAAGTAGTAAATATTTATCATAAATTTAACGCTTTCTTCCCAATTATCCGCTCTCTAATTTCAAACATGTTGAAATTACAAATCGTTGAAAGTGCCAAAGCCAAGTATAACATTCAAAAAGAGTTTGAGCATACACAAATGAACACAAAATACTTTTTTGCGTATCAGTCGGGTTTAGCTGCGTAAAATGGCAAAACCCGACTAAACGGATAGGCACAATGCGAAAAGTCAGGTTTGGGCACCCAAACGGGTCACTTTTTGCGCATTTCAGCTTGCCACCCCCGGAGTATTGAGTTGAAATGAAGGTCTCGCCCGCCGGCAGAAACATTTTTCCGATGTTTCAGGATGGCTGAGCATCCTTTTTCAAGACTGCAACCACTGACAGGTGGCACCTGTCAAAAGGGTGTGATATATTAAGCAGCAAGAGAACAGTCTTTTTGGAAGCAGGAAAAATCTGCAGGCGTAAAGATCTGAACAACTTTGAAAAAGACCAAATTGTGATGGCTGAACAACTGGGTCAGAGCATCTGCAAAACAGCAGGTCTTGTTGGGTGTTCCCAGTATACAGTGGTTAGTACTCATCAAAAACGGTCCAAGGAAGGACAACCGGTGAACCGGCAACAAGGCTTACTGATGCTCATAGGGAGCAAGGGTTAGTCCATCTGGTCAAATTCCACAGAAGAACTACTGTAGCACAAATTGCTGAAAAAGTTAGGAGCAATGTTCTGCTGGGAAAGCTTGGGTTCTGGAATTCATGTGCATGTTCCTTTGATCCATAAGGGGGGTACACACGCGGAGATGTGTGCTTAGTGATCTATCACAGAACGCTCAGCACACAGCGCAATGTGTGCTGAGCGAGGCGAGGGGTGCTCACTTCACCCAGCGGTAAAGTGAGCGATCTGACTAGATTGTGCCTGCATGCAGGCCAATCTAGAACCAGCAATAACGCTATGGGGCATACACATGGAACAATGTGTGCTTCTTTTCTAAGCAATCTAGTCAGATTGCTTAGAATTTAAGCACACATCGTTACGTGTGTACCCCCTATACCTCCTGCCTAAACAATTTTGCAAACACACCCCTTCATGGCAACTGTATTCCCTAATGACAGTGTTCTCTTTCAGCAGAATAATGTGCCCTGCCACACTGCAAATATTGTTCAGGATTGTTTTAGGAACATGCAGAAAAAAGTCTGATCCATGTAGGCGCCACCTTGTAACTTACAGGACTTAACAGATTTGCTGCTAAGGTCTTGGTGCCCAATACCACAGGACAACTTCAAGGGTCTTGTGGAGTCCATGCCTCGATGGATCAGAGCTGTTATGGCATCATGAGTGGGACCGACACAATATTAGGCAGTGTACGCTAATGTTATGGCTGTTCAGTATAGTATATGTCTGGAGAGTTCCCTCTATCCACAGAGAATATCGAGTATATATTTATGGGACATTGGCCCTCATTCCGTGTTGTTCGCTCGCTAGCTGCTTTTAGCAGCATTGCAAACGCTAGGCCTCCGCCCTCTGGGAGTGTATCTTAGCTTAGCAGAAGTGCGAACGAAAGATTAGCAGAACTGCTACTAAATAATTCCTTGCAGTTTCTGAGTAGCTCCAGACCTACTCCTAGATTACGATCACCTCGGTCCGTTTAGTTCCTGGTTTGACGTCACAAACAAGCCCTGCGTTCGGCCAGCCACTCCCCCGTTTCTCCAGCCACTCTTGCGTTTTTACCTGGCACGCCTGCGGTTTTTAGCACACTCCCTGAAAACGCTGAGTTGCCGCCCAGAAACACCCCTTTCCTGTCAATCACACTACGAACACTCGAGCGTTGAAAAAAAAAGTTGTTCGAGCTTGTGTAAATCTCCTAAATTTTGTGTTAAATTACTTAGCGCATGCGCGCTGCGTACCATGCGCGCTGCGTACCATGCGCATTTTTCACCTAATCGCTGCGTTGCGAAAAACGTCAACGAGCGAACAACTCGGAATGACCACCATAGTCATATATACACACATATTAAACCAGGATTTCTGAATCACTGCTAGATGCACTACCTGGGTACATCACAAACAGATTCACAGTATATTTCCACCTGTTAAATAGAATAGGTGCACAAGGTTTTGTGCAAAACTTGTCATACGGGAATATAAACAGATTAGATTATTAAATGTATGACCTTCCTAAAGGACAGCATAGACCTGGAGAAAAGGACTAGCTACTGACTTATATCCAATGTATAGTGTCTGTGCACACATGCAAAATCTCCATTGGATCCTTGTTGTTCCACTCTTGGGAGCATGTGCAGTGTCAACCAGGGTCATTGGGAATCACTACAACAATCTGCCATTCAATTGTTTTTCCCCACTGGGAGGGGAAGGGGGGCGAAGCATATCAATTAATGCTCCATTCAGGCGCCTGGTAGCCTTGGGGATGACATTTCTTCTCACAGCCTCCTGAGGAAGGAGAAGAAATGTGCCTTAAGTCAGCACTTTGGGCATCCAAATGGGAGTTTGGACACCCAAAGCAGAACTTTAGATAGGTTTAGCCACTTTACCAGGCTAAACCCTAGTCTGTTTGGGCGACAAAACATTTAATTGTGACAACTATTTGAGCGTCTAAACATTCCCATTTAGACGGGAAAATTAGACACCCAAAACAATTGAATCGGCTCCTAATCTTATTAAATATCGTTATGACAACAAATAATGTGATACATATATTAGGTTCTCTATCTTGTACAATAAAACTTTTGCTTCCCCTCCAAACATTACCTGAAAACTCACACAGGCATGTTTAGCAAACCTCTGAACCACCTTCTTAGCCGCCGCAGATGGGTCAACCCGTCTATCATCCTTTACACCACTGTTTACCAAATCTGATCATCATGCACTCCTAACAGTTCACATTTTCAGGATTTCTTTAATCGTGTTTCTAATTGACTGGGTCAGTAATCATCCTAGCTATTTCCATGGAGAGAAATACTGAAAACATGAGTTGCAGGGAATGCAAGAGGACTGGATGCAAACTGACCTCTACACAACCATTGATGTTGACTGGATTACACTGCCCCACTAAACATATTATCCCATTGCTACCAGACAGGACCAATATTTATTTGTAAACTGTAATTTATATAGCCCACACATATTCCGCAGCGCTTTGCTGAGAATATTTACCCATTATGCATGCATTAAGTATGCAATAAGTGTCACTCAACTTCATATATCAACTCCTATTTCCCTACACACTGTAAGCTTGCAAATGGGGAGCTCTTAATGCTGTGTTCTATTAATACTCAGTCTTGTTCTGTTACTGAGAGTGCCCCCAACTGTAACCACCACACTTGCACTATATAAGCAAATATTAGTGAAAATAACAGACGTCTCTCCTGCAATGATGTCACGTTTTAACCGAGGAAGCAGCATATAGCACTCACTTTAAAAAAAAGTTATATAATGCGGCCAGTGAACCAATATGCAATAAGTGGTGCTTAACCTGTCATATATCAAACTTCTATGGTCCTATAGAGGGTAAGAAGGGCCCTGTTACCTCTTTGTCTATCTAAAGCATGCAGTCTAGTATTAAACTGTGTTTGTTCCCAATTGTAAATTGCTGTGCAGCATGCTACACAAATATTAATAAATAAGAAAAACTATATTAAAAACTACCCCACAGTGTGGAGATAAATAACTACAGCTTTGTACAACAAAAGAGAACGTCACAGGAACTGAAATGTAACACCCTGCTTTCATTTGCTTCTTCAGGCTTTATGTGATTAGACATATTACTATAGAGCTATAAAATGGAGATCTGCATTATCAGAGCAGAGGGGCAGGATCTCTGTATGGGGAGAGCTCACTGGTTACAACACACACAGAGCCCAATGTAAGCAAAGATCCATAAACAATATACAAATAAGGGCACAACTTTTTATTTGGTAATAAAGAATCTACCCCAACAACATAAATACTAAATATAAACAATAATAATACTAATAACCACACACACACACCGCTGAATGTACAAGTGTGCTGCTGCCATATTAATGAGCGTGTGATTGTGTGTAATAACAGGGAGGCCATTATATCTCAGCACGGGCCTTTAGTCTGTTGTTAAACAGGAGATCAGCATACACAGCATATGTACCATCATCATTATTACTACAGGGGCTATTACCGGGCACGCACACGCACAGCAGCCCCTCCTGTGTGCACCACGCAGGTTACTATGTGGGACAGCACAGGCAGTAACGGCGGCCGGTGTGCCATACATCACTGCCATCCCGGGCACATAAAGAAGTTGATGGAAGTGCCCACACAAGAGAGCAGACCGGGCGCTGCCCCTGACCGATCAGTCGCTGGGCCTACACTCCCCGCTTCCCGGCACCTGGTACTCACCTGCACCCTGCCGGAGAGGAGGGGGGAAGTCCTGCTGGTCGCGGCCTACTCTCGCATGGTGTCCCCGGCCTGGCCTGCGAGCCTGGGGGAGGTAGCAGGGTGAGACCGCGGCAGCGGAGGTTGGGATGAGTGTGGGTGATGAGAGCGAGGCAGGAAGTGCTGGGGAAGGCCGCAGGGTCCTAGAGGCAGCAACTGTTCTGCACTAACTTCTTCCCCACTGCAATAGTGCTGCACTGTCCCGCACCGATCCCCACTACCTTCCCTCATCACTACACGGGTCCATGTGTCCGCTGCCAGCAGAGATGTGGCCCTGGAAGGATTAGCACTCACCTGGTTGTTTATCCATATGAGTCAGGCAGAACCTACTACATGTGCCTGCACACAAGCAACAGGTGTATCTGCAGGTCCTAGCTAGGGGTGCAGTTATTTAGATAAAAATATATATTTTCGGCAAAAGTTCAGAACATAGGGTAGACTAACCTAGCATATGTAAACTCATAACTATGCAAACGTTTACTATATATATATATATATATATATATATATATATATATACACACACACACACACACTAAACTGTAAGGGTTGTGTCTGTATATAACAATTTATTGTTTATTATTTTTTTTAGAAATGTAAGTCTGGGAACTGTTTATTAACTATAGAGAGAGAGAAAAATTGGAATTTGTGTCTGTTCCGACACCACGCAAAAGACTACTGGATTAATTTGGATTCCAATTTCACTATTGCAGAGGTTCTCAAAAGCGGTCCTCAAGGTACCCCGATAGTCCTGGTTTTAAGTATTTCCATGGCTCAGCACAGATGGTTAAATTAAATGATGCTAAGGTGCTTATTAAGTCACCTGTGGCCAAGCAGGGATAAACTTAAAACCTGGACTGTGAGGGCGCCTTGTGGACCGCATTTGAGCACCTCTCCCACTATTATATAGCTTAGTGACCTAGAAAAAGGGACCGAGGTATGTATGATCTTGATGTGACATGAGGGAGAGGAGCAATAAAAGAAAACCCAGACGTTTCAAACTTGGTGCTTGCAGTGTGCATATGTAGTACACACCCCGAAAAACAGGGCCGCAGGCGTAGATCTCAGGATCAGGTGCTTCTGCCATGGGCAGCTTTACGTGGCTTGCTCATGAGTTAGTAGCCTCCCTGCATCTTTTTCTGTTAAACCCTGAAGGAAAAACGGCAAGTATTGTTTACAAATTAATTTTGTGATCAATGTGTACAATCAGGGCCGGATTTGCCACAAGGTCATCTAGGTGCCCGCTAAAATTTGGGCCATCCATTACAAGGCTGTGTATCCTATATAATTATTAACCTTTATTTGTTTTGCACCACAAGGAACCCACAGCGCCCAGTTACAGAGTACATAAAGAAATAAGCAAAACAAGAAAATGGTCACTAATACCTCTTTTACACCAAGCCGAAAACCCTGGTTATTTCCGGGTCAGCCGTCAGTGTAAACAGCTCAAGGAAAAAATAAGAATTTACTTACCGATAATTCTATTTCTCGTAGTCCGTAGTGGATGCTGGGAACTCCGTAAGGACCATGGGGAATAGCGGCTCCGCAGGAGTCTGGGCACATCTAAAGAAAGCTTTAGGATCACCTGGTGTGCACTGGCTCCTCCCCCTATGACCCTCCTCCAAGCCTCAGTTAGGATACTGTGCCCGGACGAGCGTACACAATAAGGAAGGATTTTGAATCCCGGGTAAGACTCATACCAGCCACACCAATCACACTGTACAACTTGTGATCTGAACCCAGTTAACAGCATGATAATAGAGGAGCCTCTAGAAAAGATGGCTCACTACAGCAATAACCCGAATTTTTTTGGTAACAATAATTATGTACCAGTATTGCAGACAATCCGCACTTGGGATGGGCGCCCAGCATCCACTACGGACTACGAGAAATAGAATTATCGGTAAGTAAATTCTTATTTTCTCTGACGTCCTAGTGGATGCTGGGAACTCCGTAAGGACCATGGGGATTATACCAAAGCTCCCAAAACGGGCGGGAGAGTGCGGATAACTCTGCAGCACCCAATGAGAGAACTCCCGGTCCTCCTCAGCCAGGGTATCAAATTTGTAGAATTTTACAAACGTATTTGCTCCTGACCAAGTAACTGCTCGGCAAAGTTGTAAAGCCGAGACCCCTTGGCAGCTGCCCAAGATGAGCCCACCTTCCTTGTGGAGTGGGCATTTACAGATTTTTTTTTTTTTTTTTGTGGCTGTGGCAGGCCTGCCACAGAATGTGCAAGCTGAATTGTACTACAAATCCAACGAGCAATAGTCTGCTTAGAAGCAGGAGCACCCAGCTAGTTGGGTGCATACAGGATAAACAGCGAGTCAGATTTCCTGACTCCAGCCGTCCTGGAAACATATATTTTCCGGGTCCTGACAACGTCTAGCAACTTGGAGTCCTCCAAGTCCCTAGTAGCCGCAGGCACCACAATAGGTTTGGTTCAGGTGAACGCTGAAACCACCTTAGGGAGAAACTGAGGACGAGTCCTCAATTCCGCCCTGTCCGAATGGAAACTCAGATAAGGGCTTTTACAGGATAAAGCCACCAATTCTGACACGCGCCTGGCCCAGGCCATAGCGAACAGCATGACCACTTTTTCTGTGAGATATTTTAACTCCACAGATTTAAGTGGGTCAAACCAATGTGACTTTTGGAACCCAAAAACCACCTTGAGATCCCAAAGTGCCACTGAAGGCACAAAAGGAGTCTGTATATGCAGTACCCCTTTAACAAACGTCTGAACTTCAGGGACTGAAGCTAGTTCTTTTTTTTTTTTTTGGAAGAAAATCGACAGAGCCGAAATTTGAACCTTAATGGACCCCAATTTCAGGCCCATAGATACTCCTGTTTGCAGGAAATGTAGGAATCGACCCAGTTGAATTTCCTCCGTCGAGCCTTACTGGCCTCGCACCACGCAACATATTTTCGCCAAATGCGGTGATAATGTTTTGCGGTTACATCCTTCCCGGCCTTGATCAGGATAGGGATGACTTCAACCGGAATCAGTGTTCGCAAATACGCGCTATAGCGCGTATTTTACCCGGATCTGAAGGCGGGGACTCACTTTTCAAAAATGTGAGGGTCCCCGGGGACGCGCTCCACTGCAGCCAACTCCTTGTAAATTGACGGCGACGGCGCTTCTTGCCCGTACAGAGCGGAGGTGGAGCCTTACCACTGGCAGTCTGGTGGTGCCCCCTCCCCCTCCTGGTCACATGCAGTGGCTTCACACGGGGGCCAGGCAGAGAGTGAAGACGGCTCTGCGGCTGCTGTGCTGCGGGCGGGCGGTGACTCGCCAAGACCGTGAACTGCAGCTCCCTCCCAACCCGATATCTGCCTCCCTCTCGGCTGCCTCCAGTGTGCTCTCCCGCGATCTGTGTGAAGGAGAGCAGCGGTGACCGGCCAGGAACCTCACCTCCAGCCCCTGCCGTGCTCTGCCACCATACTGCTGCCGTGAGAAGAGCGGGCTGCACCATTACCATCAGGTGTCCCCAGCATCCCTACGGACGCCCAGCTAGCGGGCCTGTGACAGGGGAGCCAGTTCCCGAGGTGCCCGCCCCCCCCCTCAAAATTCTTCTCACTTCTTTTACCTGACTGAAACAGCGGTGACAGCACAGGGCCCTGGTGGTGCGGAAGGTACGTGCTCTACCTGGCGCAATGTGTATAACGGCGTGCTCTACCTGGCGCAATGTGTATAACGGCATGCTCTACCTGGCGCAATGTGTATAACGGCGTGCTCTACCTGGCGCAATGTGTATAACGGCGTGCTCTACCTGGCGCAATGTGTATAACGGCGTGCTCTACCTGGCGCAATGTGTATAACGGCGTGCTCTACCTGGCGCAATGTGTATAACGGCGTGCTCTACCTGGCGCAATGTGTATAACGGCGCGCTCTACCTGGCGCAATGTGTATAACGGATTGCTCTACCTGGCGCAGTGTGTGTAACGGCGTGCTCTACCTGGCGCAGTGTGTGTAACGGCGTGCTCTACCTGGCGCAGTGTGTGTAACGGCGTGCTCTACCTGGCGCAGTGTGTGTGTAACGGCGTGCTCTACCTGGCGCAGTGTGTGTAACGGCGTGCTCTACCTGGCGCAGTGTGTGTAACGGCGTGCTCTACCTGGCGCAGTGTGTGTAACGGCGTGCTCTACCTGGCGCAGTGTGTGTAACGGCGTGCTCTACCTGGCGCAGTGTGTGTAACGGCGTGCTCTACCTGGCGCAGTGTGTGTAACGGCGTGCTCTACCTGGCGGTGTGTGTAACGGCGTGCTCTACCTGGCGCAGTGTGTGTAACGGCGTGCTCTACCTGGCGCAGTGTGTGTAACGGCGTGCTCTACCTGGCGCAGTGTGTGTAACGGCGTGCTCTACCTGGCGCAGTGTGTGTAACGGCGTGCTCTACCTGGCGCAGTGTGTGTAACGGCGTGCTCTACCTGGCGCAGTGTGTGTAACGGCGTGCTCTACCTGGCGCAGTGTGTATAAGCGGCACTACAGTGTGGTGTAATGTGAATTGGCACTATTATGTGGTCACGCCCCTTCCCCATGAAGCCATGCACCTAAATTTTTGCGGCGCGCCTGCGGCGCGCACCACCTGTGGTTTCAGATCTGGGAGGTGGAGCTCCAATTCACTTTCTGCCAAAGGGCACCAAAATATCTAGTTAAAGCTCTGGGGCAGAGTGTCCTGCATGCTACACAGCCCAGCAGCACTGTCACCCCATGCCTCCACCTTGCAACACTTCTGTAGTGTCCAAATAAGATTAATATTAATAAAAACCTTAATTCGGATGGGACCCAGAACAGAACCGGTAGGACCCCAATTTTTAAAAGTGAGGGGTCCCTGGGACCCACTTTTTTGGGGGCTCAGCGCGATCACTGCGGAATGCCTTTTTTCTTCAGGATCCGGCGTTCAACCGCCATGCCGTCAAAGCAGCCGCGGCAAGTCGTGGAACAGACAAGGTCCCCGCTGAAGCAGGTCCCTTCTTAGAGGTAGAGGCCACGGATCCTCCGTGAGCATCTCTTGAAGTTCCGGTTACCAAGTCCTTCTTGGCCAATCCGGAGCCACTAATATAGTGCTTACTCCTCTCCATCTTATCAATCTCAGTACCTTGGGTATGAGAGGCAGAGGAGGGAAACCATACACTGATTGGTACACCCACGGTGTTACCAGAGCATCTACAGCTATTGCCTGAGGGTCCCTTGACCTGGCGCAATACCTGTCGAGTTTTTCCCAACGGTTTATAATCATGTGGAAGACTTCTGGGTGAAGTCCCTACTCTCCCGGGTGGAGGTCGTGCTGAGGAAATCTGCTTCCCAGTTGTCCACTCCCGGAATGAAAACTGCTGACAGTGCTATCACATGGTTTTTCGCCCAGCGAAGAATCCTTGCAGCTTCTGCCATTGCCCTCCTGCTTCTTGTGGCACCCTGTCTGTTTACGTGGGTGACTGCCATAATGTTGTCCGACTGGATCAACACCGGCTGACCTTGAAGCAGAGGTCTTGCTAAGCTTAGAGCATTGTAAATGGCCCTTAGCTTCAGGATATTTATGTGAAGTGATGTCTCCAGGCTTGACCATAAGCCCTGGATATTCCTTCCCTGTGTGACTGCTCCCCAGCCTCGCAGGCTGGCATCCGTGGTCACCAGGACCCAGTCCTGAATGCCGAATCTGCGGTCCTCTAGAAGATGAGCACTCTGCAACCACCACAGGAGGGATACCCTTGTCCCTGGTGACAGGGTTATCCGCTGATGCATCTGAAGATGCGACCCGGACTATTTGTCCAGTAGGTTCCACTGGAAAGTCTTGCGTGGAATCTGCCGAATGGGATTGCTTCGTAGGAAACCACCCTTTTTACCCAGAACCCTTGTGCATTGATGCACTGAGACTTGGTTTGGTTTTAGGAGGTTCCTGACTAGCTCGGATAACTCCCTGGCTTTTTCCTCCGGGAGAAACACCTTCTTTCTGGACTGTGTCCAGGATCATCCCTAGGAACAGAAGACAAGTCGTCGGAACCAGCTGCGAATCTGGAATATTGAGAATCCAATCGTGCTGCCGCAACACTACCTGAGATAGTGCTACACCGATCTCCAACTGTTCCCTGGATCTTACCCTTATCAGGGAATCGTCCAAGTAAAGGATAACTAAAATTCCCTTCCTTTGAAGGAATATCATCATTTCGGTCATTACTTCAGTAAAGACCCGGGGTGCCGTGGACCCTCCCTACGGCAGCGTCTGAACTGATAGTGACAGTTCTGTACCATAACCTGAGATACCCTTGGTGAGAAGGGTAAATTTTGACATGAAGGTAAGCATCCTTGATGTCCCGAGACATCATGTAGTCCCCTTCTTCCAGGTTTGCAATCACTGCTCTGAGTGACTCAATTTTGAATTTGAACCTCTGTATGTAAGTGTTCAAAGATTTTAGATTTTAAAATCGGTCTCACCGAGCCGTCTGGCTTCGGTACCACAATAGTGTGGAATAATACCCCGTTCCCTGTTGCAGGAGGGGTACCTTAATTATCACCTGCTGGGAATACAGCTTGTGAATGGCTTCCAAAACTGCCCCCCTGTCAGCGGGAGACGTCGGTAAAACAGACTTTTTGGAAACGGCGAGGGGAATACGTCTCGAATTCCAATTTGTACCCCTGAAATATTACCTGAAGGATCCAGGGGTCTACTTGCGAGTGAGCCCACTGCGCACTGAAATTCACTGAGAACGGGCCCCCACCGTGCCTGAACTTGTAAAGCCCTAGCGTCATACTGAGGGCTTGGCAGAGGCGGAAAAGGGTTTCTGTTCCTGGGAACTGGCTGATCTCTGCAGCCATTTTCCTCTCCCTCTGTCACGAGCAGAAAAGAGGAACCCTTTTGTCCGCTTGCCAACCAGGACTGCGCCTGATAATACGGCGTCTTATTTTGAGAGGCGACCTAGGGTACATCCCCTTTTTTAAGGCAATACTTCCAAATGCCGTTTGGAATCCCTGACCACTTTACTGGTAGAATACAACGCACTTTGACTTGATGCCAGTCGGCAAATATTCCGCTGTGCATCATGCATATATAGAAATGCATCTTTTAATTGCTCTATAGGCAATAATATACTGTCCTTATCTAGGATATCAATATTTCCAGTCAGGGAATCCGACCACGCCAACCCAGCACTGCACATCCAGGCTGAGGCGATTGCTGGTCGCAGTATAACACTAGTATGTGTGTAAATACATTTTAGGATACCCTCCTGCTTTTTATCAGCAGGATCCTTAAGGGCGGCCATCTCAAGAGAGGGTAGAGCCCTTGTTCTTACAAGCGTGTGAGCGCCTTATCCTTTTGGTGGTATTCATATTATCAGAAAAGTGTAAACATTTTCCATTGCATCAATCATGCAATGAGTGGCCCTATTTGGAAATCACGGTTGTCTCTTCACCGTCGACACAGGAGTCAGTATCCGTGTCGGCGTCTGTATCTGAGGTAACGGGCGCTTTAGAGCCCCTGTATGAGACGTCTGGACATGCACAAGCTGAGTAGCCGGCTGTCTCCTGTCAACCACTGTCTTTTATACAAAGCTGACACTGTCACGCAATTTCAACAGTACATCCACTCAGGTGTCGACCCCCTAGGGGGTGACAACACTATTACAGACACTCTACTCCGTCTCCACATCATTTTTTTCCTCATACATGTCGACACAAACGTACCGACACACAGCACACACACAGGGAATGCTCTGATAGAGGACAGGACCCACTAGCCCTTTGGGGAGACAGAGGGAGAGTTTGCCAGCACACACCAGAGCGCTATATATATATACAGGGATAACCTTATATAAGTGTTTTTCCCTTTATAGCTGCTGTATTGTTTATACTGCGCCTAATTTGTGCCCCCCTCTCTTTTTTAACCCCTTTCTGTAGTGTAGTGACTGCAGGGGAGAGCCAGGGAGCTTCCCTCCAACTGAGCTGTGAGGGAAAATGGCGCCAGTGTGCTGAGGAGATAGGCTCCGCCCCTTTCTCGGCATCCTTATCATCCGTTTTTCTGTATGTTTTGGCAGGGGTTAAATGCATCCATATAGCCCAGGAGTTATATGTGATGCATTTATTTTAGCCATATAAGGTTTTTATCGATTTATTGCGTCTCAGGGCGCTGCCCCCCCAGCGCCCTGCACCCTCAGTGACCGGAGTGTGAAGTGTGCTGAGAGCAATGGCGCACAGCTGCGGTGCTGTGCGCTACCTTATCTGAAGACAGGATCGTCTTCTGCCGCCGATTTCACCGGACCTCTTCACTCTTCTGGCTCTGTAAGGGGGCCGGCGGCGCGGCTCCGGGACCCATCCAGGCTGAACCTGTGATCGTCCCTCTGGAGCTAATGTCCAGTAGCCTAAGAAACCAGATCCACTCTGCACGCAGGTGAGTCCGTTTCTTCTCCCCTTAGTCCCTCGATGCAGTGAGCCTGTTGCCAGCAGGTCTCACTGAAAATAATAAACCTAAACTAAAACTTTCACAAAGAGCTCAGGAGAGCCCCTAGTGTGCACCCTTCTCGTCGGGCACAGAAATCTAACTGAGGCTTGGAGGAGGGTCATAGGGGGAGGAGCCAGTGCACACCAGGTGATCCTAAAGCTTTCTTTAGATGTGCCCAGACTCCTGCGGAGCCGCTATTCCCCATGGTCCTTACGGAGTTCCCAGCATCCACTAGGACGTCAGAGAAAATAAGAATTTACTTAACGATAATTCTATTTCTCGGAGTCCGTAGTGGATGCTGGGGTTCCTGAAAGGACCATGGGGAATAGCGGCTCCGCAGGAGACAGGGCACAAAAAGTAAAGCTTTAGGATCAGGTGGTGTGCACTGGCTCCTCCCCCTATGACCCTCCTCCAAGCCAGTTAGGTACTGTGCCCGGACGAGCGTACACAATAAGGGAGGAATTATGAATCCCGGGTAAGACTCATACCAGCCACACCAATCACACCGTACAACTTGTGATCTAAACCCAGTTAACAGTATGATAACAGCGGAGCCTCTGAAAAGATGGCTCACAACAATAATAACCCGATTTTTGTAACTATGTACAAGTATTGCAGATAATCCGCACTTGGGATGGGCGCCCAGCATCCACTACGGACTCCGAGAAATAGAATTATCGGTAAGTAAATTCTTATTTTCTCTATCGTCCTAGTGGATGCTGGGGTTCCTGAAAGGACCATGGGGATTATACCAAAGCTCCCAAACGGGCGGGAGAGTGCGGATGACTCTGCAGCACCGAATGAGAGAACTCCAGGTCCTCTTTTGCCAGGATATCAAATTTGTAGAATTTTACAAACGTGTTCTCCCCTGACCACGTAGCTGCTCGGCAGAGTTGTAATGCCGAGACCTCTCGGGCAGCCGCCCAAGATGAGCCCACCTTCCTTGTGGAATGGGCCTTAACCGATTTAGACTGTGGCAGGCCTGCCTCAGAATGTGCAAGTTGAATTGTGTTACAAATCCAACGAGCAATCGCCTGCTTAGAAGCAGGCGCACCCAACTTGTTGGGTGCATACAGTATAAACAGCGAGTCAGATTTTCTGACTCCAGCTGTCCTGGAACATATTTTCAGGGCCCTGACAACTCCTAGCAACTTGGAGTCCTCCAAGTCCCTAGTAGGTGCAAGGCACCACAATAAGCTGGTTCAGGTGAAACACTGACACCACCTTAGGGAGAGAACTGGGGACGAGTCCGCAGCTCTGCCCTGTCCGAATGGACAAACAGATAGGGGCTTTTTTGAGAAAAAACCACCAATTTGACACTCGCCTGGTCCAGGCCAGGGCCAAGAGCATGGTCACTTTTTATGTGAGATGCTTCAAATCCACATATTTGACTGGTTTTAAACCAATGTGATTTGAGGAATCCCAGAACTACGTTGAGATCCCACAGTGCCACTGGAGGCACAAAAAAGGGGTTTGTATATGCAATACTCCCTTGACAAACTTCTGGACTTCAGGAACTGAAGCCAATTCTTTCTGGAAGAAAATTTACAGGGCCGAATTTGAACCTTAATGGACCCCAATTTGAGGCCCATAGACACTCCTGTTTGCAGGAAATGCAGGAAACGACCGAGTTGAAATTTCTTTGTGGGGCCTTCCTGGCCTCACACCACGCAACATATTTTCGCCACACGTGGTGATAATGTTGTGCGGTCACCTCCTTTCTGGCTTTGACCAGGGTAGGAATGACCTCTTCCGGAATGCCTTTTTTCCCTTAGGATCCGGCTTTCCATCGCCATGCCGACAAACGCAGCTGCGGTAAGTCTTGGAACAGACATGGTACTTGCTGAAGCAAGTCCCTTCTTAGCGGCAGAGGCCATAAGACCTCTGTAAGCATCTCTTGAAGTTCCGGGTACCAAGTCCTTCTTGGCCAATCCGGAGCCATGAGTATAGTTCTTACTCCTCTACGTCTTATAATTCTCAGCACCTTAGGTATGAGAAGCAGAGGAGGGAACACATACACCGACTGGTACACCCCCGGTGTTACCAGAACGTCCACATCTATTGCCTGAGGGTCTCTTGACCTGGCGCAATACCTGTCCCGTTTTTTGTTCAGACGGGACGCCATCATGTCCACCTTTGGTATTTCCCAACGGTTTACAATCATGTGGAAAAAACTTCTCAATGAAGTTTCCACTCTCCCGGGTGGAGGTCGTGCTGAGGAAGTCTGCTTCCCAGTTTCCATTCCCGGGATGAAAAACTGCTGACAGTGTTATCACATGATTTTCCGCCCAGCGAAAAGTCCTTGCAGTTTCTGCCATTGCCCTCCTGCTTCTTGTGTCGCCCTGTCTGTTTACGTGGGCGACTGCCGTGATGTTTTTCCCACTGGATCAATACCGGCTGACCTTGAAGCAGAGGTCTTGCTAAGCTTAGAGCATTATAAATTTACCCTTAGCTCCAGTATATTTATGTGGAGAAAAGTCTCCATACTTGATCACACTCCCTGGAAATTTTTTCCTTGTGTGACTGCTCCCCAGCCTCTCAGGCTGGGCTCCGTGGTTACCAGCATCCAATCCTGAATGCCGAATCTGCTGCCCTCTAGAAGATGAGCACTCTATAACCACCACAGGAGAGACACCCTTGTCCTTGGATATTGGGTTATCCGCTGATGCATCTGAAGATGCGATCCGGACCATTTGTCCAGCAGATCCCACTGAAAAGTTCTTACGTGAAATCTGCCGAATGGAATTGCTTCGTAGGAAGCCACCATTTTTACCAGGACCCTTGTGCAATGATGCACTGTTTTTAGGAGGTTCCTGACTTGCTCGGATAACTCCCTGGCTTTCTCTTCCGGGAGAAACACCTTTTTCTGGACTGTGTCCAGAATCATCCCTAGGCACAGCAGACGTGTCGTCGGGATCAGCTGCGATTTTGGAATATTTAGAATCCACCCGTGCTGATTGTAGCAGTATCCGAGATAGTGCTACTCCGACCTCCAACTGTTCCCTGGACTATGCCCCTATCAGGAGATCGTCCAAGTAAGGGATAATTAAGACGCCTTTTCTTCGAAGAAGAATCATCAATTCGGCCATTACCTTGGTAAAGACCCCAGGGTGCCGTGGACAATCCAAACGGCAGCGTCTGAAACTGATAGTGACAGTTCTGCACCACGAACCTGAGGTACCCTTAGTGAGAAGGGCAAATTTGGGACATAGAGGTAAGCATCCCTGATGTCCCGGGACACTATATAGTCCCCTTATTCCTGGTTCGTTATCACTGCTCTGAGTGACTTCATCTTAATTTGAACCTTTGTAAGTGTTCAAAAACAAATTTTTAGAATAAGTCTCACCTAGCCTTCTGGCTTCAGTACCACAATATAGTGTGGAATAATACCCCTTTTCTGTAGTAGGAGGGGTAATTTAATTATCACCTGCTGGGAATACAGCTTGTGAATTTTTTCCCATACTACCTCCTTGTCGGAGGGAGACTTGGTAAAGCAGACTTCAGGAGCCTGCGAAGGGGAAACGTCTCGACATTCCCATCTGTACCCCCGGGATACTACTTGTAGGATCCAGGGGTCCTGTACGGTCTCAGCGCCATGCTGAGAACTTGTCAGACGCGGTGGAACGCTTCTGTTCCTGGGAATGGGCTGCCTGCTG
Organism: Pseudophryne corroboree; assembly: GCF_028390025.1. Lineage (NCBI taxonomy): Eukaryota > Metazoa > Chordata > Amphibia > Anura > Myobatrachidae > Pseudophryne > Pseudophryne corroboree. The sequence continues at coordinate 238,504,133 of NC_086445.1, read as the reverse complement.
CAGTCTTCTTCCCTTTCCTCTATCCCTGGGCAGATATGATCTTATAGGGACGAGAGGACTGAGGCTGAAAAGACGGTGTCTTTTTCTGCAGAGATGTGACTTAGGGTAAAAAACGGTGGATTTTCCAGCAGTTGCCGTGACCACCAGGTCCGATGGACCGACCCCAAACAAGTCCTCTTCCTGTATACGGCCATACTGTGCCGTTTGGAATCTGCATCACCTGACCACTGTCGTGTCCATAACATCTTCTGGCAGTTATGGACATCGCGTTTATTCATGATGCCAGAGTGCAAATATCCCTCTGTGCATCTCGCATATATAGAAATGCTCTATAGTCAATAAAATACTGTCCCTGTCAAGGGTATCAATATTTTTAGTCAGGGAATCCGACCAAGCCACCCTAGCTCTGCACATCCAGGCTGAGGCGATCGCTGGCCGCAGTATAACACCAGTATGTGTGTATATACTTTTTATTATATTTTCCAGCCTTGTCAGCTGGTCCTTGAGGACGGCCCTATCTATAGACGGTACCGCCACTTGTTTTGATAAGCGTGTGAGCGCCTTATCCACCTTAAAGGGTGTTTCCCAACGCACCCTAACTTCTGGCGGGAAAGGGTATACCGCCCATAATTTTCTATCGGGGGGAACCCACGCATCATCACACACTTTATTTAATTTATCTGATTCAGGAAAAACTATGGTAGTTTTTTCACATCCCACATAATACCCTCTTTTGTGGTACTTGTAGTATCAGAAATACGTAACACCTCCTTCATTGCCTTTAACGTGTGGCCCTAATAAGGAATACGTTTGTTTATTCACCGTCGACACTGGATTCAGTGTCCCTGTCTGTGTCGACCGACTAAAGTAAACGGGCGTTTTAAAACCCTTGACGGTGTTTTTGAGACGTCTGGACCGTACTAATTGTTTGTCGGCCGTCTCATGTCGTCAACCGACCTTGCAGCGTGTTGACATTATCACGTAATTTCCTAAATAAGCCATCCATTCCGGTGTCGACTCCCTAGAGAGTGACATCACCATTACAGGCAATTGCTCCGCCTCCTCACCAACATCGTCCTCCTACCTGTCGACACACACGTACCGACACACAGCACACACACAGGGAATGCTCTGATAGAGGACAGGACCCACTAGCCCTTTGGAGAGACAGAGGGAGAGTTTGCCAGCACACACCAAAAACGCTATAATTATATAGGGACAACCTTATATAAGTGTTTTCCCTTATAGCATCTTAATATATATATAAGCATATCGCCAAATTAGTGCCCCCCCTTTCTGTTTTAACCCTGTTTCTGTAGTGCAGTGCAGGGGAGAGCCTGGGAGCCTTCCCTCCAGCCTTTCTGTGAGGGAAAATGGCGCTGTGTGCTGAGGAGATAGGCCCCGCCCCTTTTTCGGCGGCCTCGTCTCCCGCTCTTAACGGATTCTGGCAGGGGTTAAATATCTCCATATAGCCTCCGGAGGCTATATGTGAGGTATTTTTAGCCAAAATAGGTATTCATTTGCCTCCCAGGGCGCCCCCCTCCCAGCGCCCTGCACCCTCAGTGACTGCCGTGTGAAGTGTGCTGAGAGGAAAATGGCGCACAGCTGCAGTGCTGTGCGCTACCTTTAGAAGACTGAGGAGTCTTCTGCCGCCGATTCTGGACCTCTTCTTACTTCAGCATCTGCAAGGGGGCCGGCGGCAAGGCTCCGGTGACCATCCAGGCTGTACCTGTGATCGTCCCTCTGGAGCTGATGTCCAGTAGCCAAGAAGCCAATCCATCCTGCACGCAGGTGAGTTCACTTCTTCTCCCCTAAGTCCCTCGTTGCAGTGATCCTGTTGCCAGCAGGACTCACTGTAAAATAAAAAACCTAAGCTAAACTTTCCTAAGCAGCTCTTTAGGAGAGCCACCTAGATTGCACCCTTCTCGGCCGGGCACAAAAATCTAACTGGCTTGGAGGAGGGTCATAGGGGGAGGAGCCAGTGCACACCACCTGATCCTAAAGCTTTACTTTTTGTGCCCTGTCTCCTGCGGAGCCGCTATTCCCCATGGTCCTTTCAGGAACCCCAGCATCCACTAGGACGATAGAGAAATATGAAATAACCTGGGTCAATTAACCCGGCAATTCTACCCAGGTTTTGACCAGGCTTGAACACAAGTAGAACCAAAGTTCGGGGCAGTGTAAATGGGTAACCTGGGTCAAACAACGCGGGACCCGTTCACAGCAATGGGAGACCCCATACCTCCCAACTGCAGCATCCTGTGGGAGGTTGGGGCGACAGGGCGCACGCTGTCTGCGTTGCTATGCAATCACCAGAAGCACAAACATTGTCAAAATAACATTGGTATCAGTAGAAATCGCAAATTTACTAAGAACCGACTTTGCAAAATGTGAATGAATTCCCACCAAAAATGCAAATAAAAAAAATAAAAATTGCACCTCAATGCAAGAAATCAATGCACTGGTTCTTTTGAGCGTCTTAACATGTGAAATCCATGTTTTTGTCTAAGTTTCATCAAAAGCACCACCAAAATCGCATCTCAGTGCGGTGGGATGTAATGCAGTCTGAGATTGCTGGAGGTGCAGGTTCCCGGCCGATCTTGGATGTTTTTTTTAAAGGACAATTACTTATAAGGCAAAACCGAGATCGGCCAGCAACCCACACCTCCGGCGATCTCAGACTGCATTACACCCTGCTGCTGACCTGGGAGTTTTGGTCAGAATTAGTGTTTTTCAGAATAGGGAGAATGACAATATTTTTTAATGGTGGAAATATACCAGTGGAGAGAGACATATTACTAATGTTAGTTAAAGCTGGGATGGGAACTTGACTGATATGCAAGCTTAAGTGTGGCATACCTTTACATTCTATTAACACTTTTCACACACTAATTTCTTTAACACTATTTTCTTCATTTTAATTACATCTCATTTTTGTATCACCTTCCTTATAGCTTCAGCTTCCTAACACTAATTTATTAACACTATAGTTTTTTCACTGGTATGCTGCCGTGGGCTTTCTGGCTTATGCTGGTGTTTTGGGGTGCCACACCCTGCACCTAGATATAGCACTAGGGACCCCAAATATACAGAGACGCCTTGATGCGGCTTTGGGGCTTATTCATACATTTGCGCAAATATATGTAACCGAGATCTCTGAATTCTAATATTGTGTTGGATTTACATCTGGTTACTGTTATCATTCAGTGTGCTGGGGGAAACAAAATGCCTGACATGCAAGGGGAAATGGTCAAAAGGACACATAGTAGGAGGACTTCCTTGTGTCTTTTCTAGGACACAAGAAAAAGACAGAGCTGGAAAGAAATGTAAGTCGTTTGTGGCTCAGGGGAGTGAATCCTGTCCTTGAAGTAGGAAACAAGATCTTGAGCAGTGACGGTTGTCAGAAGGTTTATGGCAGGAGGGCTGAGAAGAGTTGAAAATATATTAAATAGACATTTAAAAAGGATGTAGTTATGTGACTGGCAGTCGTCACTATACCAACATAGGGATCCCGGCCGATTCAGAGCCCGACAGTCGGCATGTTGACTAACAGCAGGATCCCAAACGCCCGTCACCCAAACCCAACCCATTTAAAAACATATGAGACAAGTTGTTGCACTGAGGTGTAAAATCGTTGAATCCATCAGAGTTGAGACTTCTGCGGGTATGCTGAGGCTTGGTACAGTAAGAGTGTAAAGAGGTAAAGTTGGTGGAGGACAGCATGCATGTATTCAGGGGGAGGTCTGAGATAGTGAGAGGAGTGTTAGAAACTGCATAAAGTCTACAGAAAACATTATCAAGGTTGCGGCAATCACATTGGGTAGAAGAGGCCACTGGCTAGTTACTAGTGCACTATATTATGATTAAATGTGATTTTCCTGGAACCTTGTTCTTATGGGACAGTGCAGTTTATTTAGAGTACTATTGTCTAGCCTAGGTGGACATCGTCCTCAGACTGCACATCAAGTATAGTATAGTATAGGGCCGTGAAGACCACCCGGCCGGATGTAATGGCTTGCAAGTTGCGAGATGACTGGAGCCCCGAGACTCCGGCCGAACTCGTACGTTTTTTTAAAGCAGCAAACATTTACAAGGCAAAACCTAGTTGGTTTTGCCTTGTAAATGTTTGCTGCTTTAGCAAAATAAGAACTTAACAAAATAAGTTTTGCTCACCCCCCATGACTACACTGAAATCGGAGGGTCACCCTCAGCCATCCGCAGAAGATACCAGGATGTGTTACATAGGGAATTTCGGATTTGGGTTTGAACATCTGTGGAAAGAGTTACAACAGCCACCTACCTCCCCTTGAGATTAGAAGCTCATTAGGGAGAATGCCAAACAGAGCCCATTTGGGGGTTAAAGTCACATAGTTAAGCAAATGGTCTCTGGAGTATTTAAGTATCTGCAACCAGAATCTACGAAGTAGTGGACAAGACCATAGACAATGGAGGAGATCAGCCTGTGGCTGGCCACATTTGAAACATGAGTGGGTTGTGGAAAGCCCAATCAGAAATTTTTCTATGTGGGGACAGGTAGGATCTGTGCCATATATTGAGAAACATCTCTGTGTACATGGTGGAAAAAAATAGGATTTTAATACCTACTGGTAAATCCTTTTCTCTTAGTCCGTAGAGAATGCTGGAGATGCTTCAAGAACCATGGGGTATAGACGGGATCCACAGGAGACATGGGCACTTTAAGACTTTAAAAGGGGTGTGAACTGGCTCCTCCCTCTATGCCCCTCCTCCAGACTCCAGTTATAGGAACTGTGCACAGGGAGATGGACATTTCGAGGAAAAGGATTTATTTAATTTTTAAAACTAAGGTGAGATACATACCAGCTCACACCTCAAACACGCCGTACAACATGGCATTCAACAACAACGCATGCAACGGCATGACCAACATCAGCCACAGACTGACTGAACTCAACCTGAGTGTAACCATAACCAACTGCAGATACAGCCCGCACTGGGACGGGCGCCCAGCATCCTCTACGGACTAAGAGAAAAGGATTTACCGTTGGGTATTAAAATCCTATTTTCTCATACGTCCTAGAGGATGCTGGGGATGCTTCAAGAACCATGGGGTTTATACCAAAGCTCTAGAACGGGCGGGAGAGAGCGGATGACTCTGCAGCACCGATTGACCAAACAAGAGGTCCTCCTCAGCCAGGGTATCAAACTTGTAAAACTTCGCAAAGGTGTTTGAACCCGACCAAGTAGCAGCTCCGCACAGCTGTAATGCCGAGACCCCTCGGCAGCCGCCCAGGAAGAGCCCACCTGCCTGGCAGAATGGTCTTTCACCGATTTCGGTAACGGCAATCCTGCCATAGAATGAGCCTGCTGAATCGTATTACAGATCCAGCGCGCAATAGTCTGCTTTGAAGCAGGAGCCCCAATCTTGTTGGGAGCCCACAGGACAAACAGAGCCTCTGTTTTCCTAATCTGCGCCGTTCTGGCGACATAGATTTTCAAAGCTCTGACCACATCGAGAGACTTCGATTCCACCAAGGCGTCAGTAGGCACTGGCACCACAATAGGCTGGTTTACGTGAAATGATGAAACCACTTTTGGCAGAAATTGCTGACGAGTTCTCAACTCCGCTCTATCAGCATGGAAGATTAAATAGGGGCTTTTGTGAGACAAAGCCGCCAACTCAGATACCCGTCTTGCAGATGCCAAGGCCAACAACATGACTAGTTTCCAAGTAAGGAATTTTAACTCAATCTTACGTAAAGGTTCAAACCAATGAGATTGCAGGAACTGGAATACCACATTAAGATCCCACGGTGCCACAGGAGGCACAAATGGAGGTTGGATGTGCAGCACGCCTTTCATGAAGGTCTGAATTTCTGGAAGGGAGGCCAATTCTTTCTGAAAGAAGATTGATAAGGCCGAAATCTGCACTGTAATAGAGCCTAACTTTAGGCCCGCATCCACACCTGCTTGCAGAAAATGGAGTAAACGCCCCAGCTGAAATTCTTCCATAGGAGCCTTCTTGGATTCACACCAAGACACATATTTCCTCCAAATACGGTGGTAATGCTTTGCCGTTACTTCTTTTCTAGCCTGAAGACGTGTGGGAATGACTTCACTGGGAATACCCTTTCGGGCTAGGATTTGGCATTCAACCACCATGCCGTCAAACGCAGCCGCGGTAAGTCTTGATACACGCACGGTCCTTGTTGTAACAGGTCCTCCCGTAGAGGAAGAGGCCAGGGATCTTCTATGAGCAACTCCTGAAGATCTGAATACCGGTCCCTCTTTGGCCAGTCTGGAACAATGAGTATCGCCTGAACCCTTGTTCTTCTTATAATCTTTATCACCTTTGAAATGAGTGGAAGTGGAGGGAACACATAGACCGACGGAAACACCCACGGTGTCACTAGGGCGTCCACCGCTATTGCTTGAGGGTCCCTCGACCTGGAACAATATCTCTGAAGTTTCTTGTTGAGGCGGGACGCCATCATGTCTATTTGAGGAATTCCCCAACGACTTGTCACTTCTGCAAAGACCTCTTGATGAAGACCCCACTCTCCTGGATGGAGATCGTGTCTGCAGAGGAAGTCTGCTTCCCAGTTGTCCACTCCTGGAATGAAGACTGCTGACAGAGCGCTTGCAAGTCTCTCCGCCCAGTGAAGAACTTTTGTGGCCTCGGCCATCGCCGCTCTGCTCTTTGTTCCGCCCTGGCGGTTTATGTACGCCACCGCTGTTATGTTGTCTGACTGAATCAAGACGGGCAGACCGTGAAGATGTTCCGCTTGCAGAATGCCGTTGTAAATGGCCCTTAATTCCAGAATGTTTATGTGCAGACAAGCTTCCTGGCTTGACCATTTTCCCTGAAAGTTTCTCCCCTGTGTGACTGCTCCCCAGCCTCGGAGACTTGCATCTGTGGTCACCAGGATCCAATCCTGAATCCCGAACCTGCGTTCCTCCAGAAGGTGAGAACTGTGCAGCCACCACAGGAGGGAAATCCTGGTCCTGGAAGATAGGATTATTTTCCGGTGCATGTCCAGGTGAGACCCGGACCACTTGTCCAACAGGTCCCAATGAAATACCCTGGCATGGAACCTGCCATATTGAATGGCCTCATAGGCCGCCACCATCTTCCCCAGCACCCGAGTGCATTGAAGAATCGACACTCTTGCCGGTTTCAGAATCTGTTTTACCATGTTCTGTATTTCCAGAGCTTTTTCCACTGGAAGAAAAACTCTGTAATTCTGTATCCAGAATCAACCAGTCATTAGCTACAGGAGTAATTCCAGGGGACTGGAAAAGAGCAAACGTAGTCCCACTGCACAAAAGTGGAAGCAAGGAAGAGGCAAACAACTACAGACCAGTGATTCTTACATCAGTAGTAGGGAAATTGATGGAAACACTCTTAAAAGAAAGAGTTGTAGATTATCTCAAATCCGGCAATTTACTGGATCCCAAACAGCATGGATTCACTGGGGGGAGATCATGTCAAACAAATCTTTTTGACTTTTTCGATTGTGTGACTAAAGTGATGGATAAAGGTGGAGCCATGGATATAGCTTATCTAGACTTTAGTAAGGCTTTTGACACAGTTCCACATCGCAGACTGCTAAATAAACTTGAAAGTTTGGGATTGGATATTAGGATTATTGAATGGATAAGATCTTGGTTGAAGGATAGAAAACAGAGAGTTGTGGTAAATGGAGTGCATTCACAGGAGGGAAATGTTACCAGTGGAGTACCCCAGGGATCTGTACTTGGACCAGTGCTTTTTAATATATTTATTGGTGACATTGCAAATGGCATTAAAGGGAAAGTATGCCTTTTTGCAGATGACACAAAGGTATGCAACAGGGTAGACACACCAGGTGGGGTAAAACAAATGATTGAGGATCTAGGTAGACTAGAGGAATGGTCAAGAGTCTGGCAATTACAGTTTAATGCCAAAAAAATGCAAAATCATGCACTTGGGTCTCAAAAATCCTAAAGCTAAATACAGTATTAATGGCACTATACTGGAAACTACTGAGGAGGAAAGGAATCTATGAGTTACTATTTCAGATGACTTAAAGGCAGGTAAGCAATGTAACAAGGCAATGAGGAAGGCTAGTCAGATGCTTGGCTGCATTGGGAGAGGAATCAGCAGCAGAAAGAAAGAAGTAATAATGCCACTGTATAGGTCATTGGTACGGCCTCATCTAGAATACTGTATTCAGTTCTGGAGGCCATATCTTCAAAAGGATATTAATACATTAGAAACTGTACAAAGGAGGGCAACTAAAATGGTGCATGGCCTACATCACAAAACATACCCAGAAAGACTAAGAAATCTCAATATGTATAGTTTGGAGCAGAGAAGGGAAAGGGGGGACATGATAGAAACTTTCAAATATATCAAGGGTTTTAACAAAGTCCAGGAGGGAAACATTCTCCAAATGAAGAGAAGCAAAAGGACACGAGGACATGCACTGAGACTGGAGGGGGGGAGGTTCAGGGGAAATTTGCGGAAAAATTATTTCACAGAAAGGGTAGTGGACAAGTGGAATAGCCTCCCATCAGAGGTGGTAGAGGCTAAGACAGTAGAGCAATTTAAACATGCATGGGATAGACATAAGGATATCCTTACAAAGAAATAAGGATCAAATAAAAAATAATATAAAAAAAAAAAAGGGGCAGACTAGATGGGCCAAGTGGTTCTTATCTGCCGACAAATTCTATCCAGGAACGACAGCCGAGTCGTCGGAACCAACTGTGATTTCGGCAAGTTTAGGAGCCAACCATGTTGTTGCAGAATCGCCAGTGAGAGCGCAACGTTTTTTAGCAATTGCTCCTTGGATCTCGCCTTTATGAGGAGATCGTCCAAGTATGGGATAATTGTGATTCCCTGCTAGCGCAGGAGAACCATCATTTCCGCCATAACCTTGGTGAAAATCCTCGGAGCCGTGGACAGACCAAACGGCAACGTCTGAAATTGGTAATGACAATCCTGAACAGCAAACCTCAGGTATGCCTGATGTGGAGGATATATAGGAACGTGTAAGTAGGCATCCTTTATGTCGACCGACACCATAAAATCCCCCTCCTCCAGACTGGAGATCACTGCTCGGAGAGATTCCATCTTGAATTTGAATTTTTTTTAGAAAGAAATTGAGGGATTTTAGGTTCAGAATTGGTCTGACTGAGCCATCTGGCTTCGGGACCACGAACAGACTCGAATAAAAACCCTCCCCCTGTTGTGACGGGGGTACTGTGACAATGACTTGATTTTAACACAGCTTTAGTATTGCAGCGCATACCTGTACTACCTCCCTTTCTGGAAGAGAAGCTGGCAAGGCCGATTTGAAAAATCGGTGAGGGGGCAAGTCTTGAAACTCTAATTTGTACCCTTGGGTTACTATTTCTAATATCCAAGTATCCAGGTCCGAGTGCACCCAGACCTGACTGAAGAGTTTGAGACGTGCCCCCGCTGGTGCGGACTCCCACAGAGGAGCCCCAGCGTCATGCGGTGCATTTGGTAGAAGCCGGGGAGGACTTCTACTTTTGGGAACTTGCCACAGCCTGTGGCCTTTTTCCCTTTCCTCTTCCTCTCGCAGCAAGGAAGGAGGACCCTCGTCCTTTTTTGTATTTATTGGGCCGAAAGGACTGCGTCTGATAATGGGGCGTTTTCTTTTGTTGTGCAGGAACATAAGGTAAAAATGATGACTTACCCGCGGTAGCCGTAGATACCAGGTCAGTGACTAACAAGACACTACCGTTAAACGGTAGAGACTCCATAGTCTTCTTAGAGTCAGCATCAGCATTCCATTGATGAATCCACAATGCCCTCCTAGCCGAGACTGCCATGACATTGGCCCTTGATCCCAAAAGGCCAATATCCCTTGCAGCTTCTTTTAAATAAGCTGCAGCGTCCTTAATATGACCCAGAGTCAAAAGCACGCTATCCCTGTCCAGGGTATCTACCTCAGATGACAAGTTATCTGCTCACTTTTCAATAGCGCTACTCACCCATGCCGAAGTCACGGCCGGCCTGAGTAGCGAACCTGTAGTGACATAAATGGATTTTAGTGTATTTTCCTGCTTACGATCTGCAGGATCCTTTAGGGCTGCCGTGTCAGGAGACGGAAGCGCCACCTTTTTGGACAGACGCGATAGAGCTTTGTCCACCGTGGGGGTTGACTCCCACTTTTCTCTGTCCCCAGAGGGAAACGGATATGCCACCGGGATTCTTTTGGGAACCTGTACCTTCTTGTCAGGATTTTTCCAAGCCTTTTCAAAAAGAGCGTTCAGTTCATGAGAGGGAGGAAACGTTATTTCAGGCTTCTTTCCTTTAAACATACAGACCCTAGTATCAGGAACAGCAGGGTCCTCTGTGATATGCAATACTTATTTGATCGCCACAATCATGTACTGAATGCTCTTAACCAGTTTAGGATTTAATCTGGCATCACTATAGTCGACACTGGAATCAGAGTCCGTGTCGGTATCTGTACCCGAAGGGGTCTGAGCTTGTGACAATGCATCCTCCATGGATTTCCTCCATGTCTGGTGCTTAGACTCAGATTTATCTAATCTCTTAGTCAACCGAGCCACATTTGCATTCAAAACACTCAACATATTTACCCAATCAACCGTCGGCGGTGCCGACACGGTCACTCCCACAGTCTTTTCTGCCCCCACTCCAGCCTCCTCCTGGGAAGAGCACTCAGCCTCAGACATGTCGACACACGCGTACCGACACCCACAACCACACTGGGGCTATAGGAGACAGACCCACAACAAAGCCTGTTAGAGAAACGCAGAGGGAGTTCTGCCAGCTCACAACCCAGCGCCTGTCCCTGTTCTGAAGCGAGTAATATACTGCCCAGACCTGTCTGCGCTTTTAATTTCAACAAAATAGCACCAAATCTCCTGTGCCCCCCCCCCCCCCCCGTTTTGCACCGTTACTTGTACAGTAGTGTGGGAGGCCAGGCTCAGCGTCTCTGCAGCTTCTGTGAAGAGAAAATGGCGCTGGTCAGAGCTGTGAGTGCTAAGCCACGCCCCCTTAATGGCGCGCTTCAGTCCCGCTTAATTTCACATATTTATACTGGCGGGGGTCCGTATTTAGTGCCCAAGCACTTTATACACTCTTGCCAGTCGCTATTTGAGGATTTATGCTGCCCAGGGCGCCCCACCCCACGCCCTGTAGTGTCGTTATGTACGTGGGAGCATAGCGCGCCCGCTGCGCGGTACCTCAAAAGCCGTCTTCTGCCGTCACTGAAGTCTTCTAATCTTCTTCGACTCACCCGGTTTCTGACTTCTGGCTCTGCAAGGGGGTTGACGGCGCGGCTCCGGGAACGAGCATCTAGGCGTACCTAGCGATCAGACCCTCTGGAGCTAATGGTGTCCAGTAGCCTAAGAAGCAGAGCCCTGAAACTCACAGAAGTAGGTCTGCTTCTCTCTCCTCAGTCCCACGATGCAGGGAGCCTGTTGCCAGCAGGTCTCCCTGAAAATAATAAACCTAACAAAAGTCTTTTTTCTGAGAAACTCTGGAGAGCTCCTCAGTGTGCATCCAGTCTCATTGGGCACATAATCTAACTGGAGTCTGGAGGAGGGGCATAGAGGGAGGAGCCAGTTCACACCTCTTTTAAAGTCTTAAAGTGCCCATGTCTCCTGCGGATCCCATCTATACCCCATGGTTCTTGAAGCATCCCCAGCATCCTCTAGGATGTATGAGAAAAAGCATATGGCATGATGTGGTGTGAGCTTTTAGTAAATGAGTACATAACTTTTATCCACATGCAGTTATTTCATAAGGTCAATTATTATTGTGGCATGATCTGCCTTTGTTTATACTGGACGTATACATCTGATAACATCTAAAAGAACTGGTTTAGTGTCCAGTCTACCTATAAAGCTCAATAATACCTATTAGTGATAAAGTCCTACGGGAAGTGGTTACAATACCGCTAGTCGGGATCCCGGACGTCACAATGCTGGGATCCTGATTAGCGGCGAAATGCTGCCACCGGAATACCAGCACCACACGCTTTTCTCCCTCTGTGGGTGTCCACGATGCCCATAGAGGGAGAATATAACCTGTGGCGAGTGCAGCAAGCCACCGTGCCCACAGCATGGCGAGCGCAGCAAGCCTGCAAAGGGCCTTCTAGCACTCGCCCCTCTGCCGGAATCCTCGTGGCCGGGATCCCGCTGTCGGTATACTGACGGCTGGGATTTCATACTGAACCCAGCCCTACTACCTGGAGCTGAAGTCCTTGGGGCATGTGAGTACCAGTAAGCGTGTTCAACTAAGGGAAAAATCACTGCTATAGTGGTAGACCTCTGTCTGTTATGGCACTGGGGTCGCAGACACCCGGTGCACCAAACTGTCCCCCCAAATGGGGCATGGTCTCACAGGAAGGGACAAGGCCTCGCAGAAGGTTTCTATTTACATTACTCCGGTGGCGTGCCCAGCATTCCTGCAGATGCTGGGCTTCCCCCAGAGGTTGTCCCTGCATTGCCGGCTACTCCTCAGTGACGGGATGGGTGCTGCACGATAATGTCACAGTGCAGCACCTTGCTCCCAGTCACTGTGGAGGAGCCAGTATTTTGAGGTGCACTCCACACACCCCCTCTGCCTCTATTTGTGGTACTAGAGATCTTATCATTTCTTATCGAATAACAGTATAATGATGCAATAACTACTTATATGCAATTAAAAAGTTCTTTGCTTTCTCATCACTAACTGTTGATCTGTTCTGTTCTTTAGAGAATTTAATTGGTTTTATCCCAGCTATCTCCTATGGGTTTTTACGTTTTTAAATATATTTCGCAGACCTGTTTCCTTACCAATTCAATGTCAAATACATGTGTCTATTGACCACGCTTGCCTCAAATGCGGTTTCCCATAGCGGATGGGGATCACTGCCTGAATGGGTGATTTTTTTTTTTTTTTAGATATACATATATATTACCCCAAAATTAAAATGGCAAAGAGATACTTTCACTATCTTGGCAGTATGCTCCAGGTCTGTACCCAGGTAATATAATAATAATAATCATTTTAGTTATATAGCGCTCTTTCTCAAATAGGACTCAAGGCGCTTAACAGATAGCAAGAACATAATATAGTACAGAAACAATGAAGTACAGAAAAGCTTTTCATAAAATACAGATAGCATGTAGATACTAAAGGGACATTATGGAAATGCTTGAGTAAACAGGAAAGTCTGTTTTTGAAGGATTCTAGAGTGGGGGCCTCTCGAGTCGGAGCCGCATGGCTAAAAGCTTGACCCCTGATGAATTACGGGAGATTCTAGGTACTGCTAAAAGTCCTTAATCTTCAGATCGCAGTAATCGAGTGGGGCAATATGAAATCAGAAGCTGCTTCAGGTACCTTGGGCCCTGGTCATGTAGTGCTTTGAAACTCAGTAAGCCAATCTTGAAGATGATTCACCATCTTACAAGCAACCAGTGAAGGGAGTAGAGGATGGGTGTTATGTGGTTAGAACATGGCTGGTTGGTTAACAGCCTGGCAGCTGTAAGCGGTGCAATTCTTTTGCTGGGAGACCAAGGTAGAGGGCATAGCAGTAGTCTAATCGAGATGATACAAATGCATGTATGACTTTTGACACATCATCTGAGGGAATTAAGTGCTTGATTCTGGCTATGTTCCTCAGATGAAAGAATGAGGATTTGATTGTGACTGATATCTGATCTTTAAGTGTCAAGCCACCATCCAGGACAAAGCCAAGATTCCACACATGATCAGTAGTTTGTAATTCTGAATCCCCAAGTGCAAATCCAGTTAGTTGGCTATGCTGCAGTTTTGTCCTTTGATGTTGCGGTCCTATCATAAGGACCTCTGTTTTATCCAGATTCAGTTGCAGCCAACTGGCACTCATACACAGCCATTTAGTGTTCTTATTGGGTTCTCAGTGCCTGGAGCAAAGGACATGTACAGTTGAGTATCATCTGCATAGCAGTGGTAGACCAGGCCACAGCGCCTGATTATTTCACCCAGTGGTAGTATCTATACTGCAAAAAGCATGGAGGATAGTATAGAACCTTGTGGGACACCACATGACAATGGCACTGATGGAGAGGAGTATACTCCAGACCAGGGGCGCCGGAATGTTTTACGGTGGGGGGGCATAATAAAATATACATTTTGGCGCTCCCCCGATTCACACACACACACAACCGCCCCCCCTCCCCGTGCGCTTACATCCAGATCCCCACCCCGCGGAGACTCCTACTGTAAAAGGCTGCCGCCGGCGCCGCAGCCTGCTGCCACATGTCCTGTCCTGGTCGGCTCTTCACTCTTCAGGGATGCATTACTGGGAGGAGGCGTGGCTATGCTGAGACATCCCCGCCTCCTCCCAGTAATGCATTAGTGAAGAACCGGCTAGGACAGGGGGCAGAACGTTGCGGCGCCGGCGGCAGACTTTTAAAGTATGAGTCTCAGCGGGGATCCGGTGGTAAGTGCTTCCCCTCCCCAGCGTCTCTTTCATGTTTGGTGGCAGCACGCTGCTCCCCTCCCCCCCCCCATTCCGACGCCTCCGCTCCAGATGATACTCTCTGTGACCTGCCTGTGATAAATTATTTGAACCAGCTTAGGACTGTGCCATCCAGTCCACAGAAATTTTCAGGCGCTCAATCAAAAGCCCATGGTCCACGGTATCAAATGCTGCAGAGAGAGCCAGAAGTATTAAGATTGAACAGTCACCTCTGTCTCTTACCATCAGAAGATCATTTAACACACACACCAAGGCTGTTTCAGTGCTATGTCTTCTCCTGAATCCTGAATGGAATGGATCATACATATCCTCTACACTCTTTTCATTATGTAAAGAAAAAATGTTTAATGTATTCAGGATGGACTGAATAGTTATCATTGCAAAAGGAAACACGTGTTCAGTCATTCCACATGGCATAGCTATATTGAGGTGTTCGTGCAGCCGATTAAAAAGCAGACTTGGAGATGCTTCTGCCATACGACATGATTATGTCTCCAAGATCCACCAATTGCCTTAAATGTACCTCTATTAACATTTCATGATTCAAATATAGTGGGGAAAGGCTGTAACTGAACCAATGTGGGGGAATTGCGTGACCTACAGTATTGTTATTTAGCTGGGCAGTTGCTTTACCACATTCATGGGAGAGCTACCCTTTCAGCCTCTCCTTGCCTGCACTGTTCAAGATTAATCTTGTACACAGTGTAATGATGTTCTCGCTATGTAACGCCGAATTGTATTACAGGTATGTATGCTAATGCTTTCATAAAGAGTTTTTTTGTGTTTTTTTTTAATTGTTTTTTTAGGTTGTATACTTTGTTATCAATTGTATTAATGTTTTATACTGAATAATAAGCATTATTCAATATATAAATATATATTAATGGTTAGAGAAAATACATATTCTATAAACATTTCTAATTGTTCAAGTACTAGGAGAAAACCCTGCGACTCTCTCTCCATATATTTATATTATTCTAGATGACAGTTTTAATTTGCAACATAATTGCTTTCTTTGTTCTTTCAGAATTGGAATTTGCGTTCACTTTATCTGTGTATCCTATACAAGGCTTACAAATGTAAGTTGGAAACCTTGTACCCCTTTCACATCGCACTAAAAACCCGGTATCGACACGGCATATTGCCGTGTCGAAACGGGTCCGTGTGCGATGTGAAAGGTCCTTTGGTGAATTAGCGGGTCATCTGACCCGGTAATTCAACCCGGTAAAAAAGAAGGGTTATTACCGGGTTGATCACCGGGTCAGGCGCAGTGTGAATGGGAGCCGTTCCGATGCGACACGGCTCCCATTCACAGTATAGGCAGAGGCGGCGCAGGAGATGAGCTCATCTCCCGGCGCCGCCTCCACCCCCGCCCCTGCTACTGCTGCGCCCTCCGCTGCTATGGCAACCGACCCGGTATACTGCCGGGTCGGAATGCCAGCAACGGAGCGCAAATGCCGGATCCCACCCGGTAAGTACACGTTTCTCTTACCGGGTAGGATCCGGCATTTGTGAAAGCAGCATAACACGTATTGTGTGTAACATAATGTCCAGCAGTAAAGCTTGTATACTTGGAAACAGACAGTCACAAAGAAAACCAAAGCACATTCCTATTGCAAATATAACAGCGATATCAACAGAGATCACTTAATCCTAATAACATGTTTATTTTTTTAAATATGACCAACTCCTGTACAGTGAGGGGTATGGGTCGCTGGGTCGACAGTCATTAGGTCGACCACTATTGGTCGACATGTATTAGGCCGACAGGGACACTAGGTCGACATGTACTAGGTCAAAAAGTCGACATGAGGGGTTTTTTTACTTTTTTTGGTGTTGCTTTCTTCAGAAAGTGACGGAGAACCCCAATTAGTGCACCGTGTCCCCTTGCATGGCTCGCTTTGCTCACCATGCTTCGGGCAAGGTGCCTCGCTCTGCTACCGCAGCGCTCGGCACAGTTTACCGTTCCCAATCGTAGTCCACGTGGATCGTAAAGTATGAAAAAGTCCAAAAATTTCAAATATTTTTGAAAAACTCATGTCGACCTTTTGAACTGAGTAACTAGTACATGTCGACCTAATGACCACATCGACCTAGTGACCCTGTCGACCTAATGCATGTTGACCAAGAGTGGTCGACCTTATGACTGTCAACCTAAGTGGTGTCGACCTAATGACTGTATCTCACAGTGAGCACAAAAAGAACATCATGCTGAGGAAATAAGTGGACATTTACCTTCCCAGCATAACTCATGGGATGGATCTAATTATCCACAGAGCCTAAGGAACGGCTTCCAGTAGTTAGGGCCTAACTCGCATGCAATGCCAATGTTCACAGAGTTGAGCGACTTTCTGCTACTGCGCAGTTATGATTGAGTTGCGGGTATCAGAAATATATTGGAAATGTGCTGTGTGTTCCTGGGAGGTGACTGTTCAGATGCACGGAGATGGTCCATGTTATGGGAGTATCGCGGGAGCGTCGTTGAACTGGTTGCATCATCAAATGCTTCATCATTTACACTGGAGGTCACACTCAGATGGAATATCTGCACCTACCATAGGGCTGGTGCAGGTTTCAATGGTGTGATCGATAGTGGCATCTAAAGAAGCCCTAAGCTGTATTACAGCGCCTGAAGATACTCAAAGTGGGTGTCTCAGGCCTTGCACAGTCAGACACAAGCTTGTACACCAGAGGAAGGTCTGATATTAGCATATAGTTGCAGTTGCAGCGGAGTGCAACTCAGAATCAGGACCTCTATGTCACTGAAGGCATATTCTGCTCTCAGCCTGTGGAGGTGCTAGCAGAATCAGCTTACTGTAACTGTCTGAAATATGTGCAATGTAAATTAACTATGGCAGCTCATGTCTAATTGAATCCAACCCATTGGATCTAGTTGAAGCTAGGGATGGCCAGCAGTGATGGTACCATTGGTGGTCAACCTTGATGGTATGGAACAATGCATGATTTCACCAACCGATGATCCTCCTGCTCTATTACTCACTGGGCCAATCAGAAGTGGATGGAGCTTTACAGACCATGGGTGGGGCTAAGTTTTGTGTCTCAGCACCAAGTAGAGAAAAAAAATAGGGATTTGTGCCATCAATGGTGGAGAACAATTTGCTCTTCGCCATCAATGGCAAACCCATCTACCATTAGTGGTTAACCATCAATGGTTGTTAACCACTTTTGGACGAAAGTTTTAACACAATCACAGTGGGGGACAACATGAAGATAATATGTGTGATATATGGAGAGTACCAGAACAGTATAGGTGTGATGGATTTTTTTATGCATGATGAATAAATAGTCCCAGATCAATATGTGTGTTTTGTGTGTGTGTGTGTGTACGTACGTATATATATATATATATATATATATATATATATATATATATGTGTAACGTATGAGTAGTCCCAGGTGTTATGAGCCACGGCTGTGGCTCATTCCTGTTTTGCATGTCGGTTAGGTATTTTATGTTTATAAGTTGTCTTGCAGGCCAGGATTTCCCGTTGCTCTGTTTAAGAATACTCTTGGTTGCTGCCGCTGGTGAGTCTGTGTAATTGCAGCTTGTTCCCATGTGTTCAGCCTCACCTGGCTGCTAATTGCATCTTGTCAGTTTGGAGTCATGCAACAGGGCAGCTGCATTATATTATTAATTAGGCCTCTCTGTTATATGCTGGCTCAGTGCAATTCACAGACGCTGGTGATATTTCTAGGTTTCCAGTCTGCTTGAGTTCTGAGCTTGGTTCCTGCTACTTCCTGAGCTCCTGTGTAGCAGTGTCAGTCGAGCTGCTTCCTGTGTCGATTCCTGTGTCGGTCCCTGTGTCGATTCCTGTGTCTGATCCCGTGTCCTGCCATGAGGCGTTCCTGTCCTGAGGTCCAGTGCCTTTGCCGGTGCCTGGTCGAGTTTCTGGCTTCTTGGTGTCCACCGGTCTGTCGTTTGGGATTCTGCCTGTCCTCCAGTTCTGAGAGTCTGTGTCAGCAGCATTGGGAGTTCCTGTCCATTTGCCAGTATTCGTACCGGTTCCGTGAGTAGCGGCTCAGCCGCGTCCGTCGGCCTAGGCCGCTGTTTTTCGTTATTATTTCTGTCACTGGTGTTTTGCAGAGGGTTCTGCTTATGCTGTCACCGCCGGGACACAAAAGTATTGTGTCGGCGTGTGGTCAGCATTTCCTTTGTTGTTCTTTTCCTTTGGCGGCAAGCCGCATATACATTTAGTTTTAGGCTAGTTAGTAGCCCCTGGCTTTGGTTGTTTCAGTTAGAGGACCCCTTGTTATCACCCTGTCTCGGTACACTCTTTGTCTCTCATTAAGACCTGAGGGGGCATCGAAGTTGGGCAGACGTAATCCGCCCTTCAAACGCGGCTGGCATGGGCTCAAGCAACCATAGTCTCGCAAGAGTGTACCGACAGCACGGGCGAGACAACGGAGATAGGGCGCCAGGGGCTATTCCCTTTCCATTCCCCTTTCCCAGCATTACGTCCTGGTGCTCTGGACTCACTTCATAACATCTCCCTTGTTCTGAGCACCAGGAACCTAACATTATCACCAGCCCAACCACATAAAAAGAAATAAAAACTCCGGTGTTTAGAATCCAGTCCGGTGTTTTAAAAAAGAATCCAGTCCGGTGTTTAAAAAAAAAAAAAAAAAAAAAGTCTTGCCTTGTCTAGTCTTGCCTTGTCTAGTCTAGTCTTGTCTAGACTTGCCTTGTCTTGTCTAGTTTTAAATCCTCCTATGTCTACTATGCAAGCCCTGCAGGCATCTCTCTCAGCCCTGAACTCTGCTTTCAGTGCTTTGAGACCAGAGCGACTAGAAGTTTTGCAGCAATCCCTAAAGCAACTGCAAAACCTTCTGACTAAAATCTTGCTCATCTTGCCAGAAGTCGTTGAGAGTACATCTATCTCTAAAGAGACTTTTGTTCACAGTATGGTGACAAGAGAATCCTCTGGTTTAATTGAAGAGAAAAGGTTTAAAAGTTTTCTGCGGCCCAGGCTCTCAGAAGAGGAGCGTCTGCGTCGCAGAAACTTAAACTTATGCCTATATTGTGGGGGTTTAGGCCACTATCTGCAGACCTGTGAGTTGCGCAAGCCAAAGTGTGGTGACGAGTCTTGCCCTCTGGCCAAGTTGAGTCAGGATACAAGACCTACTCCTGTCTCTACTGTGGCAGAGGTACTTGTCACACAACCCACACTAAAAAGCTCTCTGTCCTATAATTGGGGTCCTTGGGCAAGGGAGCCCCATTATAGATTCAGGAATCAAAAGAGAATGTTTCTCTCCTCTCTTGAGGTTCCTGTTGAAGCAGAGTTGCAAGCCCCTGGAGTGGTGCCCGATGCCCAGGGTCCTGGAGTGGTGCCCGATGCCCAGGGTCCTGGAGTGGTGCCCGATGCCCAGGGTCCTGGAGTGGTGCCCGTTGCCCAGGGTCCTGGAGTGGTGCCCGTTGCCCAGGGTCCTGGAGTGGTGCCCGTTGCCCAGGGTCCTGGAGTGGTGCCCGTTGCCCAAGGTCCTGGAGTGGTGCCCGTTGCCCAGGGTCTTGGAGTGGTGCCCGATGCTCAGGATCTTGGTGCGGTACCCGATGCCCAGAGTGCTGGAGCGGTACCCGATGCCCAGAGTGCTGGAGCGGTACCCGATGCCCTAGCTTATAGAGGGACATCTAATATTATAGTTCAGGTGTCCATACCAGAAGAGATCTCAGAAGCTGTTACCCCAGGTAGGGACTTGAAAAGCGCAACCCCAGAAAGGGTATCTAAAACCATAGTGCTAGAAGAAAACTCGAGAAGCAAAACCCCAGAAGGGATATTTGAAGTAATATCCCCAAGTGGGGTCTCGAGAGACGCAGCCTCTAAGTAGGGTCTAGAGGTCGCTTCCCCAGGAAAGAACTTAAGAGGCGTAGCATTAGTGGAGGTGCTGAAGGTTATAGCTTCAGCAAAAATCCCGGAAGTCATAGTCCCGGGAGAAGTTTCAATAATTATCGACTCAGAGAGGGAGGCCGACGGCTCGGTCCCAGTAAAAGAATCCGAGGTGCTGACCCCAGCGGGGTTCCCGGCGGCCTCTGCCCCAGCGGGGTTCCCGGAGGCCACTGCCCCAGCGGGGTTCCCGGAGGCCACTGCCCCAGCGGGGTTCCCGGAGGCCACTGCCCCAGCGGGGTTCCCGGAGGCCACTGCCCCAGCGGGGTTCCCGAAAGTCACTGCCCCGGGTGGGGTTCAGAAAGTCACTGCCCCGGGTGGGGTTCAGAAAGTCACTGCCCCGGGTGGGGTTCAGAAAGTCACTGCCCCGTGTGGGGTTCAGAAAGTCACTGCCCCGTGTGGGGTTCAGAAAGTCACTGCCCCGGGTGGGGTTCAGAGAGTCTCAGCCTCGAGTCAGGTCAATAGTGACCAGGTCCTAGCAAAGCACTCCAGTCAGTCAGATGGGAAGGAAACAGATCCTGACTCTGTTGATATCTCAACATCCATAATCTTTGATGGGGACTTAGCCCAATTTCTGGCGCTTTTCAAACACTATTACACTATTATGTTGTCTAGACCATTTCTGGGCATCACTTCAGAGAACCTTGTGCTCTATCTGATTTATTCTTTTAGAGGAGAGCCTTTTGAGTGGGCGACCAGCCTAATGAAAGCTGAAGATCCCATTCTTCAGGATCCCCCAGCATTCAGTGATGCAATTATTAAAAGATATGGTTCCTGTCACACCCCGCGGGCAGCGGCGGCCGCGCTTACCGCTGCGGGTGTCCTGGATGGCCTGGCGTCTCTCCCCTCCGGCGGCCTCGGGGGTCCGGCGTCGGGTCGGCGGGTCTCTCCGGCGGCTCCCGGAGCGAGGGCGCCGCCATGCTGCTTTAGATTAGGTAGGCGGAGCGGGGCTGACGTCATCTGCCCGCTCCGCCAATCAGACCAAGGCGGGAGGTTCAAAGCCAGACGCCGAGCAGGGAGCCGGCGCCTGTGTATCATCGTTCTGCTTGTCTGAAGCAGTGATTTCCAGAGCTCCCTTGTTCCTATTTTCCGCTGTGTCTCCAGTGTCTCCAGTGTCTCCAGTGTCTCCAGTGTCTCCAGTGTCCCCAGTGTCTCCAGTGTCCCCAGTGTCTCCAGTGTCTCCAGTGTCCCAGTGTCTCCAGTGTCCCAGTGTCTCCAGTGTCTCCACGCACTTCCGTGCCTCCGAGCGCCATCACGCACCTCCGTGCCTCCAAGCGCCCGAGCGCCATCACGCACCTCCGTGCCTCCAAGCGCCCGAGCGCCATCACGCACCTCCGTGCCTCCAAGCGCCCGAGCGCCATCACGCACCTCCGTGCCTCCAAGCGCCCGAGCGCCATCACGCACCTCCGTGCCTCCAAGCGCCCGAGCGCCATCACGCACTTCCGTGCCTCCAAGCGCCCGAGCGCTATCACGCACCTCCGTGCCACCAAGGCGCCTGAGCGCCATCAGCACCTCAGTACCTCGGCACCTCAGTGCCTCTGTTCCTCAGCACTCCGGTGCCTCAGCACCATAGAACCTCAGCACCTCGGAGCCTCTGCACCTTAGTATCACAGAACTCCAACACCTCAGTACCTCGGTGTCTCAGCACCTCAGTGCCTTCAGCACCTCAATAATACCAGCATCTCTGTACCTCAGCACTCAGCACTTTCACTAGTCTTGTTTTTCAGGAGACCTTCATCATTCCTCCGTGCTTCCTGCTTACCGTCTTCATCCTGTATGAAGAAGACCTACATCCGGCCATCTCTATTGCGACCCAGTAGCGGTTCCTCTTCCCTGTCACCGGAAGAAGCCCCGAGTCCACAACACCCTTCGACCAGGTCAGTGATAGTATACACAGGCCACATGGACCCGGGGAATCGGAACCCAGAAGCAAGTGCCATCCAAGATCTGGTTTCCCGTGTACAGAGTCAGGAAGCGGCGCAAAACCAGGTGATGCGGTATCTCCAAGAGCTATCCGGCAGGTTGGATCAAATTCAGGTTTCCCTGGCTTCAGTAGTTCCAGTTCCAGCTCCAGTACCCACTCCGGCAGTCGTTCCTGTTAATGCTCACGCAGTGTCCGGTACCAGGTCACGCCTTCAGCTTCCCACTCCCTCTCGCTACAACGGCAACCCGAAGAATTGCCGTGGTTTTCTTAACCAGTGCGAGGTGCAGTTTGAACTCCTCGCACACAATTTTCCCACGGATCGATCCAAAGTAGCATACATTATTTCCTTGCTTGAGGGTTCAGCGTTGGAATGGGTGTCTCCTTTATGGGAGCGATCTGATCCTTTGGTTTCCAACTACACTAATTTCATCTCATCTTTCCGCCGGATCTTTGATGAGCCTGGCAGAACGGCCGCTGCCTCTTCAGATCTTCTTAGAGTTCGACAAGGCTCTCGTTCAGTGGGTCAGTATGTGATTCATTTTCAGACCATAGCTTCCGAATTGCGCTGGGATAATGATGCCTTACGGGCCGCTTTCTGGAACGGGCTGTCCGACCGTCTTAAAGACGAATTGATTACAAGAGATTTGCCAGATTCCTTGGAACAGTTGATCTCGCTCTGTGTGAAAGTGGATCTCCGCATGCAGGAACGAGTTGGCGAACGTTCTCGGTCTGATCGGTGCAGATTCCGGGCTCCTCCGTCTAAACCATCGGTTACGACAGCTCCAGACGAACCCATGCAGATTAATCGGTCTCGACTGTCTCCAGAGGAGCGACAGCGTCGGCGTGAGAACAAACTTTGCCTCTACTGTGGAGCCGCGGATCACTTCCTCAAGTCTTGCAAAGCTCGCCCGGGAAACGGGCAATCCTAGCCTGTTCCGGGGAAGTCAAGCTGGGTGTGGTTTCTCAATCTTCTCCAGAAGTGGACTGTTTACTCTCAGTATCTTTGTCTACTAAAACAAAAGTCAAGACCGTTATGGCTCTTTTGGATTCAGGTGCTGCGGGGAATTTTATTTCTCTTTCCTGCGCCCAGAGTTTGGGTTTGAAATTACAGTTGGTCGAACGACCTATTACTATTACAGCCATTAACGGGGTTCAAATTCCTAACGCCTTGATTACGAGTCAGTCTGAGTCAATTCAGCTACAAGTGGGAGCTTTACATCATGAACAACTGAAGTTTCTAGTTATTCAGGAAATGTCTCACGATCTCGTTTTGGGTTTTCCCTGGCTCAGGCTACACAACCCTCATGTCGACTGGGGGTCGACACAAATAATTTCTTGGAGTCCTTTCTGCCGATTGAATTGTCTTACTCCTGTCGTTCCACTCCGTGCGTCGGCCAAGTTGGACGTGGAGTTAGTTCCTGAGGCTTATCGAGAGTTTTTGGATGTCTTCTCGGAACAGGCGGCTGATAAATTACCTCCGCATAGGGCTTGGGACTGTCCCATTGAGCTCATTCCTGGGAAAATACCGCCTCGAGGTCGCACTTATCCTTTGTCGGTTCCAGAGACACAAGCTATGTCGGAGTACATTAAGTCGAATTTGCAGAAGGGCTTCATCCGTCCCTCCACTTCTCCAGCGGGAGCTGGCTTCTTCTTTGTAAAGAAAAAAGATGGAGGGCTGAGACCATGCATCGACTATCGTGGTTTAAATGAAGTCACCATTAAAAACAAGTATCCTCTGCCGCTCATCACAGAGCTTTTCGATAGAGTGCGTGGAGCTCGAGTATTTACTAAGCTTGACTTAAGAGGAGCATACAACTTGATACGTATTCGTCAAGGAGATGAGTGGAAGACGGCTTTCAATACGAGAGATGGGCATTATGAGTACCTGGTAATGCCATTTGGCCTCAGCAACGCCCCCGCTGTCTTTCAAGGATTCATTAATGAAGTCTTTCGGGATATGTTGTATCTGAATGTAGTAGTCTATTTGGATGACATTTTGATTTTTTCTAAGAATCTTTCTGAGCACCGACTACAAGTTAAGGAAGTACTCCTTCGGTTGCGCAAGAATCATCTTTATGGCAAGATCTCCAAGTGCACCTTTGAGGTTCCTTCTATTTCATTTTTGGGCTACATTATTTCTGGAACTGAATTGCGTATGGATCCGGAGAAACTTTCGGCCATCCGGGATTGGACTCAACCTCTTTCCTTAAAAGCAGTGCAACGATTTCTAGGATTCGCAAATTATTATCGGAAATTTATAAGAGGTTTCTCTACCATCGTGGCACCTATTACGGCTCTGACTAAAAAAGGGGCTGACCCAAGCAATTGGCCTTCTGAAGCAATAGCAGCGTTCAAACAGTTGAAGACCGCCTTTATATCTGCTCCCGTACTTCAGCAGCCAGATTTCCTAAAACCATTCTTTTTGGAGGTTGATGCTTCCACGGTAGGCATAGGTGCTGTACTCTCGCAATACGCCTCAGATGGGAAGTTGCATCCGTGTGGGTTTCATTCTCGCAAGTTCTCCCCTGCTGAACTAAATTACACCATCGGAGGCAAAGAGCTACTGGCAATTAAATCTGCGTTGGAAGAATGGAGGTATCTTCTGGAGGGTGCTAAACACTTAATTACAATTTTTACGGACCACAAGAATTTACTGTATCTAAAGACGGCCCAATGTTTGAACCCCCGTCAGGCGAGATGGGCGCTCTTCTTTACCAGATTTTCCTTTATCATCAAGTATCGGGCTGGAATTCTAAATACCAAGGCGGATGCCCTATCCCGTTCAGTGATGGCTTCCGATGAGGAGAATACTATGGGGAAGGCATTAATCCTCAGTCCCATCTCTATTTCTGCAGCTCCCACTAGGTTGGGCCCTCCTCCGGGAAGAATGTCGGTACCAGTTAAATTTCGACCGAGACTGTTGCAGTGGGCACACACTTCTAAGTTTTCTGGTCATCCGGGAATTCAGAAAATGTGGGAATTTCTGCGAAGATCATACTGGTGGGACACTATGAAAAAAGATGTTCAAGAGTATGTCAATTCGTGTCCTCAATGTGCTCAGCACAAAACTCCACGTCTGCCGCCTACGGGTTTGTTGCATCCTTTGTCCATTCCTAAAAGGCCTTGGACTCATATCTCGATGGACTTTGTTACTGAATTACCGCTCTCTAAGGGTCATAACACCATTTGGGTGATCATTGACCGATTCTCTAAGATGGCACATTTTATTCCGTTGACCGGATTACCCTCCGCTTCCAAGTTGGCCCTGTTATTTATCCAAGAGCATTTCCGCCTGCACGGGTTACCTCTGGAAATAGTCTCAGATCGGGGAGTACAGTTTACAGCGAGATTCTGGAGAGCCCTCTGTTCAACTCTACAAATTAAGCTCAAGTTCTCTTCTGCTTACCATCCACAGACTAATGGACAAACTGAACGCGTCAATCAGGATCTAGAGACTTTTCTCCGTATTTACCTTTCCCCTTCTCAAGATAACTGGGTGGAGTTGTTGCCGTGGGCTGAGTTTGCCCACAACCATTTTTATCATTCTTCTACTGGTGAGTCTCCATTCTTTATTAATTATGGATTTCATCCCCAAGTTCCGGAGTTGCCCATTTGTCCTCCAGAAGAAGTTCCTGCTGCAGCCTCAACTCTTCGACATTTCACTCAAATTTGGAGCCGAGTTCATGCCAATCTTAAGAGGGTTTCCGGTCGCTATAAATTCTTTGCGGATAGGAAACGACGAGCAGCTCCTCAATATAAGGTTGGTGACAAGGTATGGCTCTCTACCCGCAATCTTCGTTTGAAAGTACCCACCATGAAATTTGCCCCAAGGTTCATTGGTCCTTTCTCAGTGCGGCAAGTCTTGAACCCGGTCGTTTGCAAATTGGAGTTGCCTTCCCACCTTCGAATTCCAAACTCCTTCCACGTCTCTCTCCTCCGCCCCCTCATTCTAAATCGGTTCCACTCAGCATCTCCTAGGTCAACTACTACTGTGTCTGAAGCTGGGACAGAATTTGAAATCAAAGCTATTCTTGACTCTCGTTATTTTCATAAGAAATTACAGTACTTGGTAGAATGGAAAGGTTATGGTCCTGAAGAGAGAAGTTGGATCAATGCTACTGAGGTAATGGCTCCCCGACTGGTTCGAATCTTCCATTCCAGACATCCAACTAAACCCGGAAAGTGTCCAGGGGCCACTCCTGGAGGAGGGGGTACTGTCACACCCCGCGGGCAGCGGCGGCCGCGCTTACCGCTGCGGGTGTCCTGGATGGCCTGGCGTCTCTCCCCTCCGGCGGCCTCGGGGGTCCGGCGTCGGGTCGGCGGGTCTCTCCGGCGGCTCCCGGAGCGAGGGCGCCGCCATGCTGCTTTAGATTAGGTAGGCGGAGCGGGGCTGACGTCATCTGCCCGCTCCGCCAATCAGACCAAGGCGGGAGGTTCAAAGCCAGACGCCGAGCAGGGAGCCGGCGCCTGTGTATCATCGTTCTGCTTGTCTGAAGCAGTGATTTCCAGAGCTCCCTTGTTCCTATTTTCCGCTGTGTCTCCAGTGTCTCCAGTGTCTCCAGTGTCTCCAGTGTCCCAGTGTCTCCAGTGTCTCCAGTGTCCCAGTGTCTCCAGTGTCCCAGTGTCTCCAGTGTCTCCACGCACTTCCGTGCCTCCGAGCGCCATCACGCACCTCCGTGCCTCCAAGCGCCCGAGCGCCATCACGCACCTCCGTGCCTCCAAGCGCCCGAGCGCCATCACGCACCTCCGTGCCTCCAAGGCGCCTGAGCGCCATCAGCACCTCAGTACCTCGGCACCTCAGTGCCTCTGTTCCTCAGCACTACGGTGCCTCAGCACCATAGAACCTCAGCACCTCGGAGCCTCTGCACCTTAGTATCACAGAACTCCAACACCTCAGTACCTCGGTGTCTCAGCACCTCAGTGCCTTCAGCACCTCAATAATACCAGCATCTCTGTACCTCAGCACTCAGCACTTTCACTAGTCTTGTTTTTCAGGAGACCTTCATCATTCCTCCGTGCTTCCTGCTTACCGTCTTCATCCTGTATGAAGAAGACCTACATCCGGCCATCTCTATTGCGACCCAGTAGCGGTTCCTCTTCCCTGTCACCGGAAGAAGCCCCGAGTCCACAACACCCTTCGACCAGGTCAGTGATAGTTCCAAAGAAATTGGTTCAGGTTCCTCTAAGTCACCCGTCGTGTCTGCTGAGAGTCCACCAAATACTGTAAACTCGGCACAAGAGTCTCAGCCCGTTGTTTTGACTGCAGGATGTGCTTTTCTGAATTCTTCTTCTAATAGGAGTACTTTGCCAGAAAGTTCAGCTCCCAAGGGTAAGAAACCTGTCTCTGATTTGAACGCAGCCTTGCTGGGTGGTACCATCAGTTCAGACAATGTTTGGGGAATTACCTTGGTCAGACCTAAAGAGCTTTGTAAAAAGAAGAAGAAAAAGAAATAATTTTTGACTTTTGCCTTGATAAAAAAGATTTTTTTTCCTTGTCTTGTGTCCAGTGGCCACCGTCAGGGGGAGGGCACTGTTACAAGCTGTGGTTGCAGCTTGTTTCTGTTTTTCTTGACTGTTAGACCAGTGTGTCAGGTTTTTTTTTGTATCCCTTGTTTTGGATAGTCTGTATTTTGGGGTCCTTTGACCCCTCCTCAAGGGGGGGGGGGGGTACTGTTATGAGCCACGGCTGTGGCTCATTCCTGTTTTGCATGTCGGTTAGGTATTTTATGTTTATAAGTTGTCTTGCAGGCCAGGATTTCCCGTTGCTCTGTTTAAGAATACTCTTGGTTGCTGCCGCTGGTGAGTCTGTGTAATTGCAGCTTGTTCCCATGTGTTCAGCCTCACCTGGCTGCTAATTGCATCTTGTCAGTTTGGAGTCATGCAACAGGGCAGCTGCATTATATTATTAATTAGGCCTCTCTGTTATATGCTGGCTCAGTGCAATTCACAGACGCTGGTGATATTTCTAGGTTTCCAGTCTGCTTGAGTTCTGAGCTTGGTTCCTGCTAGTTCCTGAGCTCCTGTGTAGCAGTGTCAGTCGAGCTGCTTCCTGTGTCGATTCCTGTGTCGATTCCTGTGTCTGATCCCGTGTCCTGCCGTGAGGCGTTCCTGTCCTGAGGCCCAGTGCCTTTGCCGCTGCCTGGTCGAGTTTCTGGCTTCTTGGTGTCCACCGGTCTGTCGTTTGGGATTCTGCCTGTCCTCCAGTTCTGAGAGTCTGT
Organism: Pseudophryne corroboree; assembly: GCF_028390025.1. Taxonomy (NCBI): domain Eukaryota; kingdom Metazoa; phylum Chordata; class Amphibia; order Anura; family Myobatrachidae; genus Pseudophryne; species Pseudophryne corroboree. The sequence goes on along the minus strand of NC_086445.1, from coordinate 238,475,617 downwards.
GTCAGCAGCATTGGGAGTTCCTGTCCGTTTGCCAGTATTCGTACCGGTTCCGTGAGTAGCGGCTCTGCCGCGTCCGTCGGCCTAGGCCGCTGTTTTCAATTATTATTTCTGTCACTGGTGTTTTGCAGAGGGTTCTGCTTATGCTGTCACCGCCGGGACACAAAAGTATTGTGTCGGCGTGTGGTCAGCATTTCCTTTGTTCTTTTCCTTTGGCGGCAAGCCGCACATACATTTAGTTTTAGGCTAGTTAGTAGCCCCTGGCTTTGGTTGTTTCAGTTAGAGGGCCCCTTGTTATCACCCTGTCTCGGTACACTCTTTGTCTCTCATTAAGACCTGAGGGGGCATCGAAGTTGGGCAGACGTAATCCGCCCTTCAAACGTGGCTGCCATGGGCTCAAGCAACCATAGTCTCGCAAGAGTGTACTGACAGCACGGGCGAGACAACGGAGATAGGGCGCCAGGGGCTATTCCCTTTCCATTCCCCTTTCCCAGCATTACGTCCTGGTGCTCTGGGCTCACTTCATAACATCTCCCTTGTTCTGAGCACCAGGAACCTAACATTATCACCAGCCCAACCACAAAAAAGAAATAAAAACTTTTTTTCTTTTTTGCCCCAGTCCAGTGTCTAGTCTAGAATCCAGTCCGGTGTTAAGAATCCAGTCCGGTGTTTAGAATCCAGTCCGGTGTTTAGAATCCAGTCCGGTGTTTAGAATCCAGTCCGGTGTTTTAAAAAATAATTCAGTCCGGCTTCTTAAAAAAGAATCCAGTCCGGTGTTTATAAAAAAAAAAAAAAAAAAGTCTTGCCTTGTCTAGTCTTGCCTTGTCTAGTCTTGCCTTGTCTAGCCTTGCCTTGCCTTGTCTAGTTTTAAATCCTCCTATGTCTACTATGCAAGCCCTGCAGGCATCTCTCTCAGCCCTGAACTCTGCTTTCAGTGCTTTGAGACCAGAGCGACTAGAAGTTTTGCAGCAATCCCTAAAGCAACTGCAAAACCTTCTGACTAAAATCTTGCTCATCTTGCCAGAAGTCGTTGAGAGTACATCTATCTCTAAAGAGACTTTTGTTCACAGTATGGTGACAAGAGAATCCTCTGGTTTAATTGAAGAGAAAAGGTTTAAAAGTTTTCTGCGGCCCAGGCTCTCAGAAGAGGAGCGTCTGCGTCGCAGAAACTTAAACTTATGCCTATATTGTGGGGGTTTAGGCCACTATCTGCAGACCTGTGAGTTGCGCAAGCCAAAGTGTGGTGACGAGTCTTGCCCTCTGGCCAAGTTGAGTCAGGATACAAGACCTACTCCTGTCTCTACTGTGGCAGAGGTACTTGTCACACAACCCACACTAAAAAGCTCTCTGTCCTATAATTGGGGTCCTTGGGCAAGGGAGCCCCATTATAGATTCAGGAATCAAAAGAGAATGTTTCTCTCCTTTTTTGAGGTTCCTGTTGAAGCAGAGTTGCAAGCCCCTGGAGTGGTGCCCGATGCCCAGGGTCCTGGAGTGGTGCCCGATGCCCAGGGTCCTGGAGTGGTGCCCGATGCCCAGGGTCCTGGAGTGGTGCCCGATGCCCAGGGTCCTGGAGTGGTGCCCGTTGCCCAGGGTCCTGGAGTGGTGCCCGTTGCCCAGGGTCCTGGAGTGGTGCCCGTTGCCCAGGGTCTTGGAGTGGTGCCCGATGCTCAGGATCTTGGTGCGGTACCCGATGCCCAGAGTGCTGGAGCGGTACCCGATGCCCAGAGTGCTGGAGCGGTACCCGATGCCCTAGCTTATAGAGGGACATCTAATATTATAGTTCAGGTGTCCATACCAGAAGAGATCTCAGAAGCTGTTACCCCAGGTAGGGACTTGAAAAGCGCAACCCCAGAAAGGGTATCTAAAACCATAGTGCTAGAAGAAAACTCGAGAAGCAAAACCCCAGAAGGGATATTTGAAGTAATATCCCCAAGTGGGGTCTCGAGAGACGCAGCCTCTAAGAAGGGTCTAGAGGTCGCTTCCCCAGGAAAGAACTTAAGAGGCGTAGCATTAGTGGAGGCGCTGAAGGTTATAGCTTCAGCAAAAATCCCGGAAGTCATAGTCCCGGGAGAAGTTTCGATAATTATCGACTCAGAGAGGGAAGCCGACGGCTCGGTCCCAGTAAAAGAATCCGAGGTGCTGACCCCAGCGGGGTTCCCGGAGGCCTCTGCCCCAGCGGGGTTCCCGGAGGCCACTGCCCCAGCGGGGTTCCCGGAGGCCACTGCCCCAGCGGGGTTCCCGAAAGTCACTGCCCCGGGTGGGGTTCAGAAAGTCACTGCCCCGGGTGGGGTTCAGAAAGTCACTGCCCCGGGCGGGGTTCAGAAAGTCACTGCCCCGTGTGGGGTTCAGAAAGTCACTGCCCCGTGTGGGGTTCAGAAAGTCACTGCCCCGGGTGGGGTTCAGAGAGTCTCAGCCTCGAGTCAGGTCAATAGTGACCAGGTCCTAGCAAAGCACTCCAGTCAGTCAGATGGGAAGGAAACAGATCCTGACTCTGTTGATATCTCAACATCCATAATCTTTGATGGGGACTTAGCCCAATTTCTGGCGCTTTTCAAACACTATTACACTATTATGTTGTCTAGACCATTTCTGGGCATCACTTCAGAGAACCTTGTGCTCTATCTGATTTATTCTTTTAGAGGAGAGCCTTTTGAGTGGGCGACCAGCCTAATGAAAGCTGAAGATCCCATTCTTCAGGATCCCCCAGCATTCAGTGATGCAATTATTAAAAGATATGGTTCCAAAGAAATTGGTTCAGGTTCCTCTAAGTCATCCGTCGTGTCTGCTGAGAGTCCACCAAATACTGTAAACTCGGCACAAGAGTCTCAGCCCGTTGTTTTGACTGCAGGATGTGCTTTTCTGAATTCTTCTTCTAATAGGAGTACTTTGCCAGAAAGTTCAGCTCCCAAGGGTAAGAAACCTGTCTCTGATTTGAACGCAGCCTTGCTGGGTGGTACCATCAGTTCAGACAATGTTTGGGGAATTACCTTGGTCAGACCTAAAGAGCTTTGTAAAAAGAAGAAGAAGAAAAAGAAATAATTTTTGACTTTTGCCTTGATAAAAAAGATTTTTTTTCCTTGTCTTGTGTCCAGTGGCCACCGTCAGGGGGAGGGCACTGTTACAAGCTGTGGTTGCAGCTTGTTTCTGTTTTTCTTGACTGTTAGACCAGTGTGTCAGGTTTTTTTTGTATCCCTTGTTTTGGATAGTCTGTATTTTAAGGTCCTTTGACCCCTCCTCAAGGGGGGGGGGGGTACTGTTATGAGCCACGGCTGTGGCTCATTCCTGTTTTGCATGTCGGTTAGGTATTTTAGCAGTGTCAGTCGAGCTGCTTCCTGTGTCGATTCCTGTGTCGGTCCCTGTGTCGATTCCTGTGTCTGATCCCGTGTCCTGCCGTGAGGCGTTCCTGTCCTGAGGCCCAGTGCCTTTGCCGCTGCCTGGTCGAGTTTCTGGCTTCTTGGTGTCCACCGGTCTGTTGTTTGGGATTCTGCCTGTCCTCCAGTTCTGAGAGTCTGTGTCAGCAGCATTGGGAGTTCCTGTCCGTTTGCCAGTATTCGTACCGGTTCCGTGAGTAGCGGCTCTGCCGCGTCCGTCGGCCTAGGCCGCTGTTTTCCATTATTATTTCTGTCACTGGTGTTTTGCAGAGGGTTCTGCTTATGCTGTCACCGCCGGGACACAAAAGTATTGTGTCGGCGTGTGGTCAGCATTTCCTTTGTTGTTCTTTTCCTTTGGCGGCAAGCCGCACATACATTTAGTTTTAGGCTAGTTAGTAGCCCCTGGCTTTGGTTGTTTCAGTTAGAGGGCCCCTTGTTATCACCCTGTCTCGGTACACTCTTTGTCTCTCATTAAGACCTGAGGGGGCATCAAAGTTGGGCAGACGTAATCCGCCCTTCAAACGCGGCTGGCATGGGCTCAAGCAACCATAGTCTTGCAAGAGTGTACTGACAGCACGGGCGAGACAACGGAGATAGGGCGCCAGGGGCTATTCCCTTTCCATTCCCCTTTCCCAGCATTACGTCCTGGTGCTCTGGACTCACTTCATAACATCTCCCTTGTTCTGAGCACCAGGAACCTAACACCAGGTCTGTGTGTGTGACTGATGTATGTATAAGTGATATTTGTATGGATGTGCTGCAAGCATGGTTATTGAGCCTCAATTTCTTGACTAATGTCCTCCTTTTTTCTTGTCTAGAATAACCCCTCCCTTTCATGTGCCTGTGAAGGACCATTAAATTGATTGAGCAGCCACCATTTTATATTACTGTTCTGGAGGGCATGCTGGCCCTTGTAGTGACATTTGGAGGATCTTGGTGTGCCTCAAGGTGAGTTGGCTCTCAATTTAGATATGCTACATGATAATATTACATACATGAATATAACAATATGCAATTATATGACCCAGATATGGTGCTATTATCATGTAGTGTTAGGGACCTCCAGAACAGACACGCCTTGATGCGGCTTGGAGGCTTAATCATATCTTTGCGAATATATGCAAACTGATACAGATAAGTCCTCATACATCTTTGCTGCAGTCTCACCAAACAGCCCCTCTTGGCACGCCAGATTTCGTAAGATTCTTGTAGCGTTGGGCGTCTTTTTTGCCAAAAAATATTTCTTAGTAACAAAGCAATGTGGCTAGGATGCAAGAAGAAACTGTGCTGATTAATTTGACGTATGACACTTGTATATCTTTGTGCGACTTAGTCTCTCAGAGCTATTCAATTGGCTATTCACATGGCTGCTAAAATGCACAAAAAGTAACTCCTTTGGGCCCCCAAGTGGCACTTTTTGCGATTGCGCCCAGCACTTTGGTCGGGTTTAGCTGCTTTATACGGCTAAACCTGGCCTTTATATGCGTGATCAGTGTGAAAAATAAAACAACTGAATTGCGCCCTGCAATCTCCTGTTATTTTCGATGGGAGATCTAAAACAATTGTGCAAAACAATTGACTATCGCTCTGTGAAACTGTACACAAAGTGCTACAATGTAGCAGCTGCAGCTTTTTTCCAATAGAAGTTCTGTTCTGCTTCGTATACAGATTCAGGGCCTAATTGGGCATGGAACGCTGCTGCAGCAGTGTGTGCATGCTGCTGCCCTGTGAAGTGTGCGCATGCAGTGTGAGCCGCACTGCACGCGCGCACACTGTGAGATGCGACGGCATCTCACATCTGCGAACGCCTATGCATGATTGACAGGCAGAGGCGTTCGTGGGGTGGGAGGGAGCGTTGCAACAGCGTTTGAGGGGCGTTACAGAGGCGTTGGGGGGGGGGGCAAGGTCCCGCAGGCGTGTCCGGACCGTTTGCGGGGCGGGCCGCTGTGGCTGCATGACATCACACACAGCCACTTTTACCCAAAACATGGCGGGTAGCCGCCTGCCTTCGTAGCTAGGCTGCGTAGGTAGAGGGCTACCCTAAACATGTGAAAACATAGCTGCCGTGCGTTGCTTTCACATGTGTGCGGGGGGGGGGGTCTGGGTCTGGCATGCGGGGCGGACTTGCCCTGTGGACGTCCCCCCCGCATGTCAGAGCAATGAATCGTAGATGTCAGATTTCTCAAACATCTACAATCCATGCTGAATTAGGCCCTCAGTCACACACAATATACAAGTGTCATATATCACATTATCAGCACAGTCTCACCGTGCATCCTAGTCGCATTGATGACAGAGTTGCATGGGACCTGTCGGCTCACTCACACCAGGCATGGCGTATAAAGGCAAATTTATGAGGAAACATTTGTATTTCTATTATCATGTAGTATCCAAATCTCATTGCTGATCCTTTCAGTGTGATGGAGGAATATTTTTCCCTTTTTTCTTGTCTAAAATGACAACTCGATTTCATGCACCTGTGAAAGACCATTACATTGCTTGAGCAGCCACCATTTTATATTACTCCTCCTCCTCAATTACCCAGCTGCCGTGGGAGCCAGCCCAGCACTAACTCCTGGCAGCACCATATCCATACATGTCTGTAGACTGCCATCTTGTGATAAGTGGCACATGGAAGGCACATAAATGCTGACATGCACATGTAGTTTCACATGGCCACTGATTTTCTTTCCCCAGTAAAAATATAATAGAATGTTCTAGAAAACATAACCACAGGCAAAATGGCTAAAACAGTCCAGAAGATCCATGGAAGATATACCCTTTGTCACCTTCATGTTTTCTACAAGTATTAGGTGACTCTGTACAAAGACTCATGTTTTATCATTAAGTGGTACCTGTCTTGATCTGATAAATGTAATTTTTATACACAGGGGAACTTTTATGAACTTATGGTGCACTAGAAACAGTGACTATGACCAGTGACGGATCATATCTTGTTCGGCGAGGACGGCTGCCAATACTTAAGTCCAGAGGTTCGTCGTTCTAACTGTCCCAGCACCTGCAATGGATCTGGCATATGCCGGGACCTGTGCATGCGCACAAACACCATCTTCTACATTGGCTGTAGCCCCTAGAAGCAGGGGCGGATAGGGAACAAAAAGCGGCCCTGGATAAATTTGTACTAGTGGCCCCACATGGGCAGCACCAGAGGTGTAAGGTCTAGCCATGGGCCATGGCAGCAGCACCCTCCCCCCAAGACTTTCCAGATAGTGGGGATGTCCAGCATCAAGGGGGAAGTTAAAAATAAATAAAATTAAATTTTATGAGCACATTATATGATACACCTTCAGAATTTAGGAAACTATATAATTCTTTAGAAAGACATATTTTCTTGCTTATTACACCAACTGTATCCCAATCACTATTCACTCAATCTTATATGTCAGCCAAGCAGGCAGACAGAGCATACACTAGATCATCTGCAATCACAGGCTAAGTGGCAAAGTAATTTTCATATATGCAAATTATTTAGCATCTTATTCATTATGTCTATAAAAAGGACCACATGTCCTCAAACAAAACAGGCCCCGTGGGGCCGTCGGCCCACCGGGAATCTTCCCTATAGACCCTATGGCCAATCCGCCTCTGCCTAGAAGCCATGTGACCCTTCAGTAACCAATTAAGACACTACTTTTATTTTCTCATCTGCATTAAAAAGATTAGAGAATCAGATAGGATGCTTGTTTTACCACCATAAGAAAAGGCAGTGGTATGAGGAAGTGCAAATAATGTATTTCACCTAGAAAAATCCTTGCTTGTTTTTTTACTAGACATTGTTTAGGCTGCAATAACAAATTTACTTTAAAAAAAAATTTACCACGCAAATAAAACAAAATTATTACTAATGCTGGGTAAACTCGGTCAGACTGACAGGCATTTTATCTGACCATGCCGATATCTGGCACATTCACTGTGAAATCTCTCACAGTGCATGTCACGTGATATCGGCGCTCTGCCCCCTGGGAAGGAACAGGGAAATGTCTGTCAGTCAGCCGCGGTAGGGCATACACTGCCCGATGCGGCTGAGCGGATGCTTGGAAATATCGCATCAGAGCATGCCCGACCGTCAGATATTTTCAGGTCTGTCGGCCATATACATGCTGTCATTTTCTGTCCGATCCGCAGATATCGGGGTGCATTGCCGAGATAATTGTAGCGTGTACGTCCAGCATAACATGTCACAAGGGACATTTTTATACTGAATAACAATGTATTCTGAAAACAACTCCTGGATCTGAACAAATTCCTGGTCACAGTAGCAATAAAAAATTCCCTGTAGAGACAGAAGCCAGTGCCCTCTTATTTACCCCCTCTCCAAGACCAGGCTCTACCAGCCAATGGTCACTGGTTGGTATGTGAGGGCTCAAGTTAACAACAAGTTCCTTTACCACTAGTTAGATGCAGTGATACAGAAAGAAGTACACTGCCAGCAACTAGTCTACCACCTCCCATCAGAGGTGGTAGAGGCTAAGACTGTAGAGCAATTTAAACATGCTTGGGATAGGCATATGAATATCCTTACAAAGAATTAAGGTTCAAAAAGGGTTGAGATTACCAAAAGGATAAAAAAAGGGGCAGACTAGATGGGCCAAGTGGTTCTTATCTGCCATCAAATTCTATGTTTCTATGTTTTTAATGTATTAGCCACTGCTAAGGGGAAGATGTTAGTCACCAGTAATGTTAGTCAAAATGTTGCCTGCATTAGATCAGCAGGGCAGTGCTGACGCAGTTTTGATGTTATTTAGATCATTTTAACTGTGTCAGCATTATAACTTTAAACCTGATGCTTTACTTTCATGTTTAAAACGTACTTGCCAACTGTCCCCATATGTCCTGAAATAGCAGCAATCTCCCAGATTCCCTGAAGAGTGAAGCAATCTCCCTGGTTGCTCCTTACCCTAATTATGTAACTGTGGGATCATCAGTGAGCGTTTCCTGCATTGTTTATAAAGGCACAATGGGGGTTATTCAGGTTTGTTAGTAAACCAAAAAAAGCACACTAATGGGCAAACCATATTGCACTGCAGGTGGGGCAGATGTAACATGTGCAGAGAGATTAATGCTGGGTACACACCAGAACGACTCGCAAACTAGCAATGTTGTTAAAGATTTGCCTTGAACTCCCCGGCAGCTCCCAAGCAGTCCTTGACAAAATATACAGTACAATACATGTATCCTTCCTCATTCCCTATAGGTTGTAAGCTTGCGAGCAGGGCCTTCCTACCTATATTTCTGTCTGTTATTGCCCAGTTTGTCTTATCATGGTTGTTTCCAATTGTAAAGCGCAACGGGATATGCTGCGCTATATAAGAAACTGTAAATAAATCTTAAAGCTCTAGCAAAAGATCTAGGAGTGGCCACATCCAGGAGCATGCTCTCGTTAACGATAGCTTAACGCGCATTGGATCATTAGTGAAAGGTACACAATTTGTGGTTTTACTAACAATATATCGATCCGATGTGTCAAAATCCTGCAATCATCCCTAGAATTGTCCTGGTGTGTACCCAGCATTAGATTTGGGTGGGTTTTATTGTTTCTGTGCATGGTAAATACTGGCTGCTTTATATTATATATTTATATATACACACTACAATTAAGATTTCAGTTTGAACACACCCCATCCAAATCTAAATCCATCCACATCTCCCTGCACATGTTACATCTGCCCCTCCTGCATGGCACCATGGTTTTGCCCGTTAGTGTGCTTTTTTTAGTTTGCTAACAAACCTGATGGAGGCCCCATGATCCCTACGGCTACATGCATTTTCAAATAATGTTTCTCATGGCCACTTATGTATAACCACATGTGAGTAGAACGCAATACATGAACAAGCCCTTGTCTATTATGGCCTTTTCGTCAACAAGTAGCTCTTACTGGGCAACCAGGGTTGGCCTGGCTCACATATGCCCTGGGAAAATCCCTGGTAGGCCCCGCTGCCTGAGGGTCATAGCCCCTCCACTAGAGATCAGTAACTTGTTGAAGCAGGATCATCTTTTGTTTGTTTCTATGGTAACAACAAGCTTAGCCCTCCTGCCAATCAGTGGCCTTTACACACCCGTTTACTCCTTTATAAAGGAGCCCTGCTCTTTGCATGTCCCCTATAGTTAAGCATACCTCCCAACTTTGCAGCTCAGCTAAGCGGGACCCTTCGGGTGCCCACGCTCCTGAAAGGGGGTGGAGCTCTGTATAAAGGGATGGAGCTCTAGGGGGAAAGGGGCTGGATCTCACGGGTTCCCCTCGATCGTGTCACTGTAGGGGATGCCCAGCACTCTCCGAGATGCTGGGCTGTCCCCACACTCCCCCCCAGCATGCGCAGGGGTACTAATCTCCTCATCTTCTGCGCTCCCCCAAACTCCCCCCCCCCCCCCCCCCCCGCGGGACACTGCCGGCCACATGTGGAACAGCGGGACAGTCCCAGGAAAACGAGACTTTCCCGCTGGATGCAGGACAGTTGGGAAGTATGCCTTAAGCTTGGGCCCCAACTACTGAATTCTTGGTGGGCCCTTCATGCCCCAGTCTGACACTATGGGCCTAATTCAGACCTGATTGTTGTGCTGCTAATTTTGTTGTCCTGCGATCAGATACTCACCGCCCAAGGGGGACTGTAAATTCGCCCCGTGCAATTGTGCGACCGCATGTGTACGCCGTGCGAAAATTTCCCTCAGTCAGCGGACAGCTGCAAATCCGTTCACACTTCACTCACCATCGAATGGTTTTTCCAGTGTGTGCAGTCTGTGAGCAGCCCAGGACTTACTCCTACAGTGCGAAAAGAACAGGCTGATCGGGTCCGAGCTGACGTCACACACCCTCCCAGAAAACGCTTAGGCGTTTTTCCTGACACTACCATAAAACGTCCAGTTACCACCCCCCAAACACCTGCTTCCTGTCAATTAGCTTGCAATTGGCTGTGCAATAGAAATTTTCGCCACAAATATGTCTCTAGGCGCTAATTTTTATTTTATTCAATTAAAATACTAATAAACGAAGAGTGATGACCACCAAATCTTAATAACTATTCAGCTGCAAGTAGTGAGATTATGCCTGTGTACGCATAAACAACACCTCCTGTTGCTACAGGAGATAACCAAAAGATGAAAGAAATTCACTCTGCGCTTATTTCTAATAATTAAAGGCTTAAATGAGACGAGTACAGACACATGTTGTCACACATATTCTTATTTAATATAAAATTAGCACCAATCAGTGCTTCTAATCCCACAATTTTAATACACTATTTAAAATCTATATAAACATTAATACATCAAGTAAACAACCTGGTCTATTACATTTATAACTCTCCAATTACTTGCAATATGTCAATGTATCAATTCTTTGTAGACTAACTGCTAATAGAGGAGGATCAATTAATAAAAAAGACAATGCACTGTCAAAAAGAAAAGACCACAATAATGTCCCGTGAATAAAAAAAAGCCGTATATACCAGACCTTTTCTTTTTTAGTCCGGGACTAAAAAAGAAAAGGTCTGGTATATACGGCTTTTTTATTACTCTATTAGCAATTAGTCTACAAAGAACTCTGGTTATAGTGCAAAAATAGGATTTTGGTTACCTACCGGTAAATCCTTTTCTCGTAGTCCGTAGAGGATGCTGGGGTCCACATTAGTACCATGGGGTATAGACAGGTCCACCAGGAGCCATTGGCACTTTAAGAGTTTGAGAGTGTGGGCTGGCTCCTCCCTCTATGCCCCTCCTACCAGACTCAGTCTAGAAACTGTGCCCGAGGAGACGATCATCTTTGAGAAAAGGATTTAACACAGATAGTGGCGAGATTCATACCAGCTCACACATACAAAGCACATCAAGCTAACCAGCTTGAAAAACTCAGCAACTGCTGAAACATTACTTACCAAGTAACAATGCAGTACATAGGTAAACAAAGTTGTACTGAACCAGATAACGGTTGCAGGAAAACGAAGCGCTGGGCAGGCGCCCAGCATCCTCTATGGACTACGAGAAAAATAAGATTTTACTTACCGATAAATCTATTTCTCGTAGTCCGTAGTGGATGCTGGGGACTCCGTCAGGACCATGGGGATTAGCGGCTCCGCAGGAGACAGGGCACAAAAATAAAGCTTTAGGATCAGGTGGTGTGCACTGGCTCCTCCCCCTATGACCCTCCTCCAAGCCTCAGTTAGGATACTGTGCCCGGACGAGCGTACACAATAAGGAAGGATTTTGAATCCCGGGTAAGACTCCTACCAGCCACACCAATCACACCGTACAACTTGTGATCTGAACCCAGTTAACAGTATGACAACGTAGGAGCCTCTGAACAGACGGCTCACAACAAGAACAACCCGATTTTTTTGTAACAATAACTATGTACAAGTATTGCAGACAATCCGCACTTGGGATGGGCGCCCAGCATCCACTACGGACTACGAGAAATAGATTTATCGGTAAGTAAAATCTTATTTTCTCTAACGTCCTAGTGGATGCTGGGGACTCCGTCAGGACCATGGGGATTATACCAAAGCTCCCAAACGGGCGGGAGAGTGCGGATGACTCTGCAGCACCGAATGAGAGAACTCCAGGTCCTCTTTAGCCAGGGTATCAAATTTGTAGAATTTTACAAACGTGTTCTCCCCCGACCACGTAGCTGCTCGGCAGAGTTGTAATGCCGAGACCCCTCGGGCAGCCGCCCAGGATGAGCCCACCTTCCTTGTGGAATGGGCCTTGACAGATTTAGGCTGCGGCAGGCCTGCCACAGAATGTGCAAGTTGAATTGTGCTACAAATCCAACGAGCAATCGTCTGCTTAGAAGCAGGAGCACCCAGCTTGTTGGGTGCATACAGTATAAACAGCGAGTCAGATTTTCTGACTCCAGCCGTCCTTGAAATATATATTTTCAATGCCCTGACAACGTCCAGCAACTTGGAATCCTCCAAACCGCTAGTAGCCGCAGGCACCACAATAGGCTGGTTCAGGTGAAACGCTGACACCACCTTAGGCAGAAAATGAGGACGCGTCCGCAGTTCTGCCCTGTCCGAATGGAAAATCAGATATGGGCTTTTATACGATAAAGCCGCCAATTCTGACACTCTCCTGGCTGAAGCCAGGGCCAGTAGCATGGTTACTTTCCATGTAAGATATTTCAAATCCGCCGATTTGAGTGGCTCAAACCAATGGGATTTGAGAAAATCCAAAACTACATTAAGGTCCCACGGAGCCACTGGGGGCACAACCGGGGGCTGTATATGTAGTACTCCTTTTACAAAAGTCTGGACTTCAGGAACTGAAGCCAATTCTTTCTGGAAGAAAATCGACAGGGCCGAAATTTGAACCTTAATGGACCCCAACTTGAGGCCCATAGACAATCCTGTTTGCAGGAAATGTAGGAATCGACCCAATTGAAATTCCTCCGTGGGGGCCTTCCTGGCCTCACACCACGCAACATATTTTCTCCAAATGCGGTGATAATGTTGTGCAGTCACCTCCTTCCTGGCTTTAACCAGTGTAGGAATGACCTCTTCTGGAATGCCTTTTTCCCTTAGAATTCGGCGTTCAACCGCCACGCCGTCAAACGCAGCCGCGGTAAGTCTTGGAATAGACACGGTCCCTGCTGAATCAGGTCCCGTCTTAGAGGTAGAGGCCACGGATTTTCCGTGAGCATCTCCTGAAGTTCCGGGTACCAAGTTCTTCTTGGCCAATCCGGAGCCACGAGTATCGTTCTTACTCCCCTTTGCCGTATAATTCTCAGTACTTTGGGTATGAGAGGCAGAGGAGGAAACACATACACTGACTGGAACACCCACGGTGTTACCAGAGCGTCCACAGCTATTGCCTGAGGGTCTCTTGACCTGGCGCAATACCTGTCCAGTTTTTTGTTGAGGCGAGACGCCATCATATCCACCTTTGGTTTTTCCCAACGGTTCACAATCATGTGGAAGACTTCTGGATGAAGTCCCCACTCTCCCGGGTGTAGATCGTGTCTGCTGAGGAAGTCTGCTTCCCAGTTGTCCACTCCCGGAATGAACACTGCTGACAGTGCTATCACATGATCTTCCGCCCAGCGAAGAATCCTTGCAGCTTCTGCCATTGCTCTCCTGCTTCTTGTGCCGCCCTGTCTGTTTACGTGGGCGACTGCCGTGATGTTGTCCGACTGGATCAACACCGGCTGACCCTGAAGCAGGGGTTTTGCCAGGCTTAGAGCATTGTAAATCGCTCTTAGCTCCAGTATATTTATGTGAAGAGACATCTCCAGGCTTGACCATACTCCCTGGAAGTTTCTTCCCTGTGTGACCGCTCCCCAGCCTCTCAGACTGGCATCCGTGGTCACCAGGACCCAGTCCTGTATGCCGAATCTGCGGCCTTCTAACAGATGAGCACTCTGCAACCACCACAGAAGAGACACCCTTGTCCGTGGCGATAAGGTTATCCGCTGATGCATCTGCAGATGCGATCCGGACCATTTGTCCAGCAGATCCCACTGAAAAGTTCGTGCGTGGAATCTGCCGAATGGGATTGCTTCGTAAGAAGCCACCATCTTTCCCAGGACTCTTGTGCATTGATGCACAGACACTTTTCCTGGTTTTAGGAGGTTCCTGACAAGTTCGGATAACTCCTTGGCTTTCTCCTCCGGAAGAAACACCTTTATCTGAACCGTGTCCAGAATCATTCCCAGGAACAGCAGACGTGTTGTCGGGGTCAACTGAGATTTTGGAAAATTCAGAATCCACCCGTGTTGTTGCAGCACTACTTGGGTTAGTGCTACTCCGTCCTCCAGCTGTTCTCTGGACCTTGCCCTTATCAGGAGATCGTCCAAGTAAGGGATAATTAATACGCCTCTTCTTCGCAGAAGAATCATAATTTCGGCCATTACCTTGGTAAAGACCCGAGGTGCCGTGGACAATCCAAACGGCAGCGTCTGAAACTGATAATGACAGTTTTGCACCACGAACCTGAGGTACCCTTGATGTGAAGGGCAAATTGGGACATGCAGGTAAGCATCTTTTATGTCCAGGGACACCATAAAGCCCCCTTCTTCCAGATTCGCTATCACTGCTCTGAGTGATTCCATCTTGAACTTGAATTTTTGTATGTACAGGTTCAAAGATTTCAGATTTAGAATAGGTCTTACCGAGCCGTCCGGCTTCGGTACCACAAATAGCGTGGAGTAATACCCCTTTTCCTGTTGTAGGAGGGGTACCTTGACTATCACCTGCTGAGAAAACAGCTTGTGAATGGCTTCCAATACCGTCGCCCTGTCTGAGGGAGACGTTGGCAAAGCAGACTTTAGGAACCGGCGAGGGGGAGACTTCTCGAATTCCAACCTGTAACCCTGAGATACTACCTGCAGGATCCAGGGGTCCACCTGTGAGCAAGCCCACTGCGCGCTGAAATTCTTGAGTCGACCCCCCACCGTTCCTGAGTCCGCTTGTAAAGCCCCAGCGTCATGCTGAGGGCTTTGCAGAACCCGCGGAGGGCTTCTGTTCCTGGGAAGGAGCTGCTTGCTGCCCTCTCTTACCCTTTCCTCTGCCTCGGTGCAGATATGACTGTCCTTTTGCCCGCTTCTTATAGGACCGAAAGGAATGCGGCTGAAAAGACGGTGTCTTTTTCTGTTGGGAGGGGGTCTGAGGTAAAAAGGTGGATTTCCCGGCAGTTGCCGTGGCCACCAAATCCGATAGACCGACGCCAAATAATTCCTCCCCTTTATACGGCAATACTTCCATATGCCGTTTGGAATCCGCATCACCTGACCACTGTCGTGTCCATAAACTTCTTCTGGCAGATATGGACATCGCACTTACTCTCGATGCCAGAGTGCAAATATCCCTCTGAGCATCTCGCATATAAAGAAAAGCATCCTTTAATTGCTCTAAAGTCTGTAAAATACTGTCCCTATCCAGGGTATCAATATTTTCAGTCAGGGAATCCGACCAGACCACCCCAGCACTGCACATCCAGGCTGAGGCGATGGCTGGTCGCAGTATAACACCAGTATGTGTGTATATACTTTTTAGGGTAGTTTCCAGCCTCCTATCAGCTGGATCCTTGAGGGCGGCCGTATCAGGAGACGGTAACGCCACTTGTTTTGATAAGCGTGTGAGCGCCTTATCCACCTTAGGGGGTGTTTCCCAGCGCGCCCTAACCTCTGGCGGGAAAGGGTATAATGCCAATAACTTTTTTGAAATTAGCACTTTTCTATCTGGGTTAACCCACGCTTCATCACATACATCATTCAATTCCTCTGATTCAGGAAAAACTACAGGTAGTTTTTTCACCCCCCACATAATACCCCTTTTTGTGGTACTTGTAGTATCAGAGATATGCAAAGCCTCCTTCATTGCCGTGATCATATAACGTGTGGCCCTACTGGAAAATACGTTTGTTTCTTCACCGTCGACACTAGATTCAGTGTCCGTGTCTGGGTCTGTGTCGACCGACTGAGGTAAAGGGCGTTTTACAGCCCCTGACGGTGTCTGAGACGCCTGGGCAGGTACTAACTGGTTTTCCGGCCGTCTCATGTCGTCAACTGATTTTTGTAATGTGCTGACATTATCACGTAATTCCATAAACAAAGCCATCCATTCCGGTGTCGACTCCCTGGGGGGTGACATCACCATTACCGGCAATTGCTCTGCCTCCACACCAACATCGTCCTCATACATGTCGACACACACGTACCGACACACAGCAGACACACAGGGAATGCTCTATTGAAGACAGGACCCCACTAGCCCTTTGGGGAGACAGAGGGAGAGTTTGCCAGCACACACCCAAGCGCTATAATATATATGGGAACAACCCTATATAAGTGTTGTATCCTTATAGCAGCTTAAATATAGTAATATCGCAAAAAAAAGTGCCCCCCCTCTCTGTTTTACCCTGTTTCTGTAGTGCAGTGCAGGGGAGAGTCCTGGGAGCCTTCCTCACAGCGGAGCTGAGCAGGAAAATGGCGCTGTGTGCTGAGGAGAATAAGCCCCGCCCCCTATTTCGGCGGGCTCTTCTCCGGAGTTTGTGAGATCTGGCAGGGGTTAAATACATCCATATAGCCTCAAGGGCTATATGTGATGTATTTTTTAGCCATAAAAAGGTATTATACATTGCTGCCCAGGGCGCCCCCCCAGCGCCCTGCACCCTCCGTGACCGCTGTGTGAAGTGTGCTGACAACAATGGCGCACAGCTGCAGTGCTGTGCGCTACCTCAGGAAGACTGAAAAGTCTTCTGCCGCCTGCTTCTGGACCTCTTCCATCTTCGGCATCTGCAAGGGGGGTCGGCGGCGCGGCTCCGGGACCGGACTCCATGGCTGGGCCTGTGTTCGATCCCTCTGGAGCTAATGGTGTCCAGTAGCCTAAGAAGCCAATCCATCCTGCACGCAGGTGAGTTGACTTCTCTCCCCTAAGTCCCTCGATGCAGTGAGCCTGTTGCCAGCAGGACTCACTGAAAATAAAAAACCTAAAAACTTTTTCTAAGCAGCTCTTTAGGAGAGCCACCTAGATTGCACCCTGCTCGGACGGGCACAAAAACCTAACTGAGGCTTGGAGGAGGGTCATAGGGGGAGGAGCCAGTGCACACCACCTGATCCTAAAGCTTTATTTTTGTGCCCTGTCTCCTGCGGAGCCGCTAATCCCCATGGTCCTGACGGAGTCCCCAGCATCCACTAGGACGTTAGAGAAAGGATTTACCGGTAGGTAACCAAAATCCTATTTTCTCTTACGTCCCAGAGGATGCTGGGGTCCACATTAGTACCATGGGGATGTACCAAAGCTCCCAGAACGAGAGGGAGAGCGCGGAGGCTCCTGCAGAACTGATTGACTGAATTTCAGATCATCAGAGGCCAAAGTATCGAACTTGTAAAATTTTGCAAACGTGTTCGACCCAGACCAAGTTGCAGCTCGGCAAAGTAGCACTGCTGAGACACTCCGGGCAGCCGCCCAGGAAGACCCCCCCTTACGAGTAGAGTGGGCCTTAACAGATCTTGGACACGGCAGACCTGCCGTAGAATAAGCATGCTGGATAGTTGTCACAACTGAGGGCTGGTGTCGGTAGCTGGAAGCCTCAGTTGTAGGGGCTGACGGGTACGTGAATTTAGGCGGTAAGAGAGGACTCCTAGACATGTGCTGAGACAGTAGTACCAGATGCCCGAAGGCGTGACCACGACAACAGGAGGTGCCTTTGAGGGTTTTTATTAAATCATAAAAGTCAAAGAATGTGCAACCAAACAATAAATGTCACAAGTGAGTCTCTGAATCACAACTGGTTAAGACCAGTAATCCGTAGTATAAGTGGGAGTGCTTTATGATACTTGGGAACACAGGTGAAACATAAAGTGATGCTGGGGATCGTAGGTAAAGCTTTAAGTGATGCTGGGAATCGCAGGTAAAGCTTTGAGTGATGCTGGGGTTCGCAGGTAAATACTCCACTGTTATAGTGAGTACTGGTAGTAGTGGAGACAGAGGACTGCTAGAGAGTGGCTGCTGGGAAGCCAGAGTC
This sequence comes from Pseudophryne corroboree, assembly GCF_028390025.1. Classification (NCBI taxonomy): domain Eukaryota; kingdom Metazoa; phylum Chordata; class Amphibia; order Anura; family Myobatrachidae; genus Pseudophryne; species Pseudophryne corroboree. The sequence continues at coordinate 238,457,770 of NC_086445.1, read as the reverse complement.
ATACACTCTGCTAGCGCTGGGTGCGGGAACAAGGAAGGCAGGTTGCACCACAGAGCATCAGCACAGGAGACCTGGAGCTGCACCGCAGAGAGTAACCACAAGGGAGTCAGGCTATACTGCAGGGAGTATTCACAGGAGAGTCCTTAGTGAAGCTGCATACTGGAACGCTGGAGAGACAATGGAAGCACTGACAACCTTCAGGGTGCTGAGACAGGATATTTATACCCGCTGGATAGCAGGGATTGGCTGACAATTATGCTCAGGCTCCGGCAGCACTGCGGATAGGTGAGGAGAGTATCATGTGATTCAATCCAAAATGGCTACGCCCATTGACGGAGATTGAAGGGGAAAGAAGCACTCAGAAACCATGTGCCAAACGGTAATGGCGGCGGAGGCCGCAGCAGCAGAAACTCCACGCGCCTAGAAGCGCACAGCGGCCACAGGGATGGCGGCGGCGGCAGCGGCACACAGAGGACGCACATCAAGCGGAAGACCACAGACGCGGCAAAGACGGCCGCAACGGGCTGAGAGCGCCACACCACCGTAGGTATATACACTAAGGAGGCAGCTGAACCAGTACTGCAGGCAATACCCATGAAATATAACCCAAAACATAGTTAAAGCCCGGCCCTGGCTCGCTGAGCCAACCTCAGGAGACACCTAACAGGCAGGAAACAGCGTCCAGTTACCTGGATCGTGACAATAGTTAACCAAATCCAGCGAGAAATAATCTGCTTAAAAGCAGGACACCCAATTTTCTTGGGATCATATAGCACAAACAGAGAGTCTGACTTTCTGTGACGAGAAGTTCTCTTCACATATATCTTCAGAGCCCTTACAACATCCATGGACTTTGATGTGATTGAATAGTCAGTAGCCACTGGCATCACAATAGGTTGGTTGATATGAAATGCCGACACAACCTTCGGAAGAAACTGCTGACGTGTCCGGAGCTCAGCTCTATCTTCGTGGAAGATCAAATAAGGGCTTTTACAGGATAATGCCTCCAATTCGGACACGCGTCTAGCAGAAGCTAAGGCCAACAACGTGACAGCCTTCCATGTAAGAAATTTGACCTCAACCTCCTGTAGGGGCTCAAACCGATCCGACTGGAGGAACTGCAGCACCACGTTAAGGTCCCAAGGCGCTATAGGCGGCACAAAGGTAGGTTGGATGTGCAGAACTCCCTTCAAAAAAGTCTGAACCTCAGGGAGGGCAGACAATTGTTTCTGGAAGAAGATGGAGAGGGCCGATATCTGGACCTTCACAGATCCCAACCTCAGACCAATATCCACACCTGCCTGCAGGAAGAGGAGAAAACGTCAGAGTTGAAACTCCACCATAGGAAACTTCTTGGATTCACAGCAAGAGACATATTTCTTCCAAATATGATGGTAATGTTTAGACGTTACCCCTTTCCTAGCCTGTATCAGGGTAGGAATGACCTTCTAAGGAATGCATTTCCGAGCAACTTCCATGCTGTCAAACTTCCATGCTGTCTTCCATGTCTGTTTCAGCTCGTCGGGGACTATGGCTGCGCCAGTGGTCGGCCGACGCGGAATCCAGAATAAGTGAGGAGTCCCTACCCTATACAGGTCAGGCTCTCTTTGGGGAAGCTCTAGACGCGTGGATATTCACGGCTGTAGCGTGTAAGTCTCCGTTTCTTCCCTCAGCAGCACCTGCTCTCAAGAAATCCATTCTCTTCATCTGCAGCACAGTCCTTTCGGCCTAACAGGCCTAGAAAGGCCAGACCGTCCAATACCTTCTTTAGGGTATTGTCTTGGTAGGCGAACAACCTCTGCTGCAGGCTTCAGGACATCCCGGACCATAGTCTGTATTACCAACACCTTTTCCTGCGGTAGAAACGCCTTCTGCACTTCCGTGTCCAGGATCATTCCCAGAAAGGACAACCTCTGGGTTGCTAAACCAGTGCTATCCTGATTACATGGAATGGGATCATCCTGGGAGGACAAATCCTCTACAGTATATGACACAGTGTCCCTGGACATAGCTAAAGGAGACCACCAAACACTCTACACACACACAGGTGAGGGCAGACAGAGTTTCCCCCACAAGAATGGCAAGAGAGACACAGAGATTGGAGCCAACCCACACACAGTGCTTTTACCAAAGGGAGACCCCTTATCAGTGCCGACTGTGCACCTTAATAGGACACACAGTCGTATTACAGCCTCCCCCCACTTCTACAACCCCCTGGTACCGTTTACAGATAGCTGGAGTTGCTGTGGAGGGACCTGATTCTCCTTCTCAGCGCTGTGCAGGCAGGAAAATGGCGCTGAAACGCTGCTGGCTCCGCTCTGAGGAGAAGCTCCGCCCCCTTAATGGCGCTGTCTTCCCGCTCTTCATGGATTTTACTGGCCTGAGGAATTAGTGCTGGCTGAGATCCGCGGACCCAGACGGGCTTCTGGACCAGTGTAGGGGGTAAGCGCTGGCCAAGGGCGCCCCTCACAGTGCCGCACCATGTACCGCTGAGCCTTCCCAGAAGCGCAGTTAATACTGCGCTCCCTCCCCGCTGCTGCCATCTTCACACCAGCCCCCCGCTTGCTAGGGGGGTCGGTGTCTCACTCGCCACTTCTTCAGCTCTGTAAGGGGGTTGCGGCATGCTGCTGAGGCGAGCGATCCGACCCCTCTGGTGCTCAGTGTCCAGTTAGCGGAGACAGTGGCTCAGACCCCGTAGGGCGGATACTGCTCCCCACCTTAGTCCCTCACTGCAGGGAGGCTGTTGCCAGCAGCCTCCCTGTAAAATAAAAAACTCTAACAAACTTTTCACGAGGAAAACTCTGTAGAGCTCCCCTAGCTGTGACCGGCTCCTCCAGGCACATTTTCTAAACTGAGTCTGGTAGGAGGGGCATAGAGGGAGGAGCCAGCCCACACTCTCAAACTCTTGCCAATTGCTCCTGGTGGACCCGTCTATACCCCATGGTACTAATGTGGACCCCAGCATCCTCTAGGACGTAAGAGAAATATTAATACATGGTATTGCCAATTAATTGCATTTAATATAAACAGAGCTTTTCTGAAAATGAGATTTAGGTTACAACCACAATGTTTATTTCCAGCATTAGAAAAATACTAATGAATATTATTCCTGCCCTAAAGGAGTTTTCATATCCCCAAGTTAGAGCCTGAAACATGGGAAATTCCAGCCATGTGAGGGAAACCATACAATGATCACTTAAGATTCAATGTAACTCACAAATCTTACAAGGAAACGTCTGATAATGTGTGTAAATGCTATACAATTGTTCCTTCTGATCTTCACTATTTATCTGCCCTAACGTTTGGATGGAAACATTGGGGGTAATTCACATCTGATCGCTGCTGTGCATTTTCGCACAGCGTGCAATCAGATCTGAGCTGCGCATGCGTGTGAGCTGCAATGCACCGGCTCGTCGTACAACAGCACCGGGCATCGGTGCCTAGCAACGGGATGGTGCGAAAAATCTGAAGTCTGACAGGAAAAGGTCGTTTGTGGGTGGCAACTGACTATTTTACAGGAGTGTCCAGAAACACGCAGGCAAGATCAGGCGTTTTGAGGGAGGGAGTCTGAGGTCAGATACGGCCCCGATCAGCAGTAAACAATCGCAGCGGCTGAGTAAGTCCTGGGCTGAGCAGAGACTGCACAAACTGATGTTTGTGCAGCTCTGCTAATGAAGCGATCGCACACTTGCACAGTGTTTTCCCCTCCCCCTGTAGGCAGTGACTACGCAGCCCAGCGATCAGATCTGAATTACCCCCATTGTATCCTTGTACACACTGCACAGATTATTGTTATAGTAGCTGCGTAATGGAACAAAAATGTAAATCATGGGCTGAACTGTGAGAGCATACAGGAAAAGTAAGGCCCTCGTTCCGAGTTGTTCGCTCGCTAGCTGCTTTTAGCAGCAGTGCAAACGCGAAGCCGCCACCCCCTGGGAGTGTATCTTAGGTTAGCAGAGGTGCGAACGAAAGGATCGCAGTGCTGCTACAAAAAAAAATTGTGCAGTTTCAGAGTAGCTGCAGACCTACTCCTAGCTTGCGATCACTTCAGACTATTTAGTTCCTGTTTTGACGTCACAAACACGCCCTGCGTTTGCCCAGCCACGCCTACGTTTCTCCAGCCACTCCTGCGTTTTTTTCTGGCACGCCTGCGTTTTTTCACACACTCCCCGAAAACGGCCAGTTACCACCCAGAAACACCCACTTCCTGTCAATCACTCAACGATCAGCAGTGCGACTTAAAAGCGTCGCTAGACCTTGTGTAAAACTGCATCAGCTTTTGTGAAAGTACGTCACGCGTGTGCATTGCGCACCATACGCATGCGCAGAATTGCCAATGACCCCCTAAATGTGGCAGCAGTTATCAGTATTTTCTTGTACATTATTCAGCTAGGGTCAGCTCACTCCTGTATGTAAACTTGTCATACTTTTCCTACTAAATGGATTTGTCGCTAATGATAAAAAATTTTAGAGAAATTATGCAGTTTAAAATATGTTAACATGGGTTAGGAACGCGTTGCAGGCTGCCAGGATCACGGCTGTCAGCATACCGAGCCCGGGATCCTGGCAGCAGAATGCCGGCCAGGGGGATGAGCAGAACAAAGCCCTTGGGCTTGGTGGTTCGCAGTGCTTGCCACAGGTTCTATTCCCACTCTATGGGTGTCATGGACACCCACGAGTGGGATTAGAGCCTGTGGGTTGCCATTCCATCGTCCGGCATTTTGAGCGTTCGCGATTCTGGTGTTGGCATGGTGACCGCTAGGATCCCGAACGCCGGTCACATGACCGCATCCTGTTAACAATAAGGGCTGTAACTGGGGCTCAGGGATTAGTGCTGCTGCACAAAGCACAGGTCTGTGTGGGCAGAACCGCCACTGCCCCACGGCTCTTGTTTCTGGCTAGCAGGGTGCCACAGCCAGGACTGTTACTGAAGTGCAGCAGGAGCATCCTTTAAACCAGGCATTCCCAACCACGGTCCTCAAGGCACACTAACAGTGCAGGTTTTAGTGATATCCAGGCTTCAGCACAGATGGCTAAATCAAAGTAACTGAGCTACTAATGAAGTCACCTGTGCTGAAGCCTGGATATCACTAAAACCTGCACTGTTGGTGTGCCTTGAGGACCGTGATTGGGAAAGCCTGCTTTAAACACTCCAGACAGGCACCCTGCAGTACATTTGAGCCCTGTTATGGCACTCTCAACAACAGCACACTTTTCTTTTGCTAGGACATACTGTACTTTCGCGTTGACTGTACGAAATTATCAATACACTGTTTATCATATCAAATAACATTCACGCATTCAGTGGGATAACATTCCTATGCACAAAGACATCAGTTAATGGGTCCCAAGATTTCTGTTGCCTGCCCTGAATCCACCGTATCTTTGGCAGTTTCAGATGCTGGTTTTAATGGGGCAGTAATACTATTTATGGATTACATACGAAATCCCGCCGGGGGAGATGCCGACTGTCAGTATACCGACAGCGGCATCCCACTCGGCAGAATGCCAGCAGCGGGGGAAGCGGTGCAAGTCCCCTTGCGAGCTCACTACACTGCCCACTCTATGGGTGTCGTGGACAGCCACGAGTAGAAATGGCCCCTGTGCGCCGGTATTACGGCTGGCAGTAAACTTTGGTACTTTGACTGACAGAGTAGCTGGGGCAGGAGAGTCATCATAACTGCCACTATCCTATCCAGCCAAGAAAAAATATGTTTTTGCCACCTAAGAAGATCCAGTTTTATGTTTTCTAGAAGGGTGGGGGGATCTGTAGCAATCTAGGGATTCATAACAGCTTGTGATACGTACAGCTAGTGATGATTTTAATAAGATTTTAAACCTAGCGGTAAATCTTTTTCTCCTAGTCCATAGAGGATGCTGGGGACTCCGTAAGGACCATGGAGTATAGACGGCTCCACAGGAGACATGGGCACTGTAAGACTTTAGAATGGGTGTGCACTGGCTCCTCCCTCTATGCCCCTCCTCCAGACCTCAGTTAGGACTGTGCCCAGAGGAGACGGACAGTACGAGGAAAGGATTTTTGTTAATCTAAGGGCGAGATACATACCAGCCCACACCATACATACCGTACAACATGGTATATAATAAACCAGTTAACAGCATGAACAAAACAGTATCAGCCAGAGACTGACCATAACTGTAACATAACCCTTATGTATGCAATAACTATATACAAGCCTTGCAGAATTTTTCCGCACTGGGACGGGCGCCCAGCATCCTCTACGGACTAGGAGAAAAAGATTTACCGGTAGGTTTAAAATCTTATTTTCTCTTACGTCCTAGAGGATGCTGGGGACTCCGTAAGGACCATGGGGATTATACCAAGCTCCAGACCGGGCGGGAGAGTGCGGATGACTCTGCAGCACCGATAGAGCAAACATGAGGTCCTCATCAGCCAGGGTATCAAACTTGTCGAATTTTGCAAAAGTGTTTGAACCCGACCAAGTAGCTGCTCGGCAAAGCTGTAATGCCGAGACGCCTCGGGCAGCCGCCCAAGAAGCGCCCACCTTCCTAGTGGAATGGGCCTTAACCGAATTTGGAACCGGCAGTCCAGCCGTAGAATGAGCCTGCTGAATCGTGTTACAGATCCAGCGAGCAAAGGTCTGCTTATACGCAGGAGCGCCAACCTAGTTGGCCACATACCGGAGAAACAGTGCTTCTGTTTTCCTAACCCTAGCCGTTCTGGCCACATAAATCTTTAAGGCCCTGAGTACATCAAGGGACTTGGAATCCTCCCAAGCACCCATAGCCACAGGCACCACAATAGGTTGGTTCATATGAAATGACGAAACCACCTTAGGCAGAAAATGAGGACGAGTCCTCAACTCTGCTCGATCCGCATGGAAAATCAGATAGGGGCTCTTGTGAGACAAAGCCGCCAATTCGAACACCCGCCTTGCAGATGCCAAGGCCAATAACACGACCACTTTCCAAGTGAGAAACTTCAATTCAACCGTTTGAAGAGGTTCAAACCAGTGTTATTTAAGGAACTGTAACACCACGCTAAGGTCCTACGGTGCCCCCGGAGGCACAAAAGGAGATGCGATGTGCAACACTCCCTTTACAAAAGTCTGGACTTCTGGGAGAGAAGCCAATTCATTCTGAAAGAATATAGATAAGGCCGAAATCTGTACCTTAATGGAGCCTAACTTCAGGCCCATATCCACACCTGACTGCAGAAAATGGAGAAAACGACCCAGCTGAAAATCTTCCGTAGGAGCATTCTTGGCTTCACACCAAGACACATATTTTCTCCAGATACGGTGATAGTGTTTCATCGTTACCTCCTTCCTAGCTTTAATTAGAGTAGGGATGACTTCACCCGGAATACCTTTCCTAGCTAGGATTTGGTGTTCAACCGCCATGCCGTCAAACGTAACAACGGTAAGTCTTGGAACACACAGGGCCCCTGTAGTAACAGGTCCTCCCTGAGAGGAAGAGGCCACGGATCTTCTGAGGACATTTCCTGAAGATCTGAATACCAGGCCCTTCGAGGCCAATCTGGAACAACGAGAATTGTCTGCACTCTTGTTCGTCTTATGCTTCTCAATATCTTTGAGATAAGAGGAAGTGGAGGGAACACATAGACCGACTGAAACACCCACGGTGTCACCAGGTCGTCCACTGCCACTGCCTGAGGGTCCCTTCACCTGGAACAATACATCCGAAGCTTTCTGTTGAGGCGTGACGCCATCATGTCTATTTGAGGAAGTCCCCAACGACTTGTCACCTCTGCAAAGACTTCTTGATGAAGTCCCCACTCTCTTGGATGGAGATCGTGTCTGCTGAGGAAGTCTGCTTCCCAGTTGTCTACTCCCGGAATGAAGACCGCTGACAGAGCGCTTACATGATTTTCCGCCCAGCAAAGAATCCTGGTGGCTGCTGCCATTGCTGCTCTACTTCTTGTCCCGCCCTGGCGGTTTACATGCGCCACAGCTGTGATGTTGTCTGACTGCATCAGAACAGGTAGGTTGCGAAGTAGATTCTCCGCCTGTCGCAGGCTGTTGTATAAGGCTCTTAATTTCAGCACATTGATGTGTAGACAAGCCTCCTGGCTTGACCATATTCCCTGAAAATTTTTTCCTTGTGTGACTGCTCCCCATCCTCGGAGGCTCACGTCTGTGGTCACAAGAACCCAATCTTGAATGCCGAACCCGCGACCCTCTAGAAGGCGAGTACTCTGGAGCCACCACAGGAGAGAGACCCTGGCCCTGGGGGACAGGGTTATCCTCCGAAGCATCTGAGATGGGACCCTGACCACTTGTCCAGAAGGTCCCACTGAAAAGTCCTTGCATGGAACCTGCCGAACGGAATGGCCTCGTAGGCCGCCACCATCTTTCCCAATACTCGAGTGCAGTGATGAACTGACACTCTTTTTGGCTTTAACAGGTCTTTGACCATGTTCTGGAGTTCCTGGGCTTTTTCCATTGGGAGAAAAAAACCCTGTTCTTCCGTGTCCGGAATCATGCCCAAAAATGACAGTCGAGTTGTCGGAACCAACTGCGACTTTGGTAGATTTAGAATCCAGCCGTGTTGTCGTAGTACTCTCAGGGAGAGAGACACGCTTTTTAATAACTGTTCCCTTGAACTCGCTTTTATCAGGAGATCGTCCAAGTATGGGATAATCGTGACACCTTGCTTGCGCAGGAGCACCATCATTTCCGCCATTACCTTGGTGAAAATCCTCGGGGCCGTGGAAAGCCCAAACGGCAACTTCTGAAACTGGTAATGACAATCCGGTACAGCGAATCTCAGGTACGCCTGATGAGGAGGATATATGGGAACATGAAGGTATGCATCCTTTATGTCTAGTGACACCCTAAAATCCCCCCCTTCCAGGCTGGAGATCACTGCCCTGAGAGATTCCATCTTAAATTTGAACCTCCTTAATATAGGTTTAGGGATTTTAGATTCAGAATTGGTCTGACCGAGCCATCCGGCTTCGGGACCACAAATAGGGTTGAATCAAATCCTTTCCCCTGTTGCACTAGGGGAACCTTGATAATCACTTGCTGTTGACACAGCTTCAGTCTGGCAGCCGAAACTATTTCCCTCTCTGGGGAAGAAGTTGGCAAGGCCGATTTGAAAAATCGGTGTGGGAACGTAAGGCAAAAAAAGAAGACTTACCCGCGGTAGCTGTGGAAACCAGGTCCGCGAGGCCATCCCCAAATAAAAGTTCACCTTTGTAAGGCAAAGCCTCCATATGCCTCTTTGAGTCAGCATCCCCTGTCCATTGACGGGTCCACAGGGACCTTCTAGCAGAAGCTGCCATGGCATTAGCTCTTGAACCCAAAAGCCCAATATCTCTCGCAGCCTCTCTCATATATAACGCTGCGTCCTTGATGTAACCTAAGGTTAACACAATACTATCTTTGTCTAGGGTGTCAATGTCAGATGACAAGCTATCCGCCCAAGCTGCTACCCGGGGACGGTAGTGCTACCTTTTTGGACAAGCGCATTAAGGCCTTGTCCACTGTGGGCGAGGATTCCCACCATAACCTGTCTTTTGAGGGGAAAGGATATGCCATAATAATTCTCTTGGGAACCTGCAGTCTCGTGTCAGGAGTCTCCCAAGCTTATTCAAATAAAGCGTTCAGCTCATGAGATGGGGGAAAAGTTACCTCAGGTTTTTTTCTTTAAACCTGCAGACCCTCGTGTCAGGGACAGAGGGGTCCTCTATGATATGCAAAACCTCTTTTATTGCAATAATCATATATTGAATATTTTTGGCGACTCTTGGGTGCCACCTCGACTTATCATAGTCGACACTGGAGTCGGAATCCGTGTCGGTATCAGTGTCTGCTATCTGGGTAAAGGGACGTTTATGGGACCCTGAGGGGTCCTGTGACACAGTAAAAGCCATGGGTTGATTCCCAGCATTGTCTTTAGACTCCTTTGTCCAATCTTTTATGTAATAAAGCCACATTAGCATTCAAAACATTTCACATGTCCACCCAATCAGGTGTCGGCTGTGCCGACCGAGACACCACCACAATCTGCTCTGCTTCCTCCCTAGATGAGCCTTCCGCTTTAGACATGTCGACACACACGTACTGACACCCCCACACACACTGGGATAACTGAAATATGGGGTCTGACCCACAATAAAACCCTTTGGAGAGACAGAGAGAGAGTATGCCAGCACACACCCAGCGCTACAATATACTGAAACCAAAAAGTCCCAGCCTAAATAGCGCTTTATAAATATACAATTTAGCACCAAATAAATGTGCCCCCCCCTTGTTTTTGCCCCCTGTTGCTGTGTTCAGCAGGGGAGAGTCCGGGAGCAGCTTCTGTGCAGCATGCTGTGGAGAAAATGGCGCTGGTTAGTGCTGGAGAATCAAGCCCTGCCCCCTCGACGGCGGGCTTCGGTTCCGCTCATTTATTTATACTGGCGGGGGTTTTATAATATACTGCCTCCGCAGTATCTAAGAATGCTGCCAGTTTCATTTGAGGTGATTATTGCTTCCCAGGGCGCCCCCCCTGCGCCCAGCACCCATGCTGTGCCTTGTGTGTATGTGGGAGCAATGGCACGCAGCGCGACCTCTGCGCGGTACCTCAGTGAAGATCTGAAGTCTTCTGCCGCCTTTGAAGTCTTCTTGCTTCATTAACTTACCCGGCTTCTATCTTCCAGCTCTGTGAGGAGGAGGACGGCGGCGCGGCTCTGGGACGAACAGCAAGTACGACACCTGTGTTCCGACCCTCTGGAGCTAATGGTGTCCAGTAGAGCCTATCAGTAAAGTAGGTCTGCTTCTTTCCCCTCAGTCCCACGAAGCAGGGAGCCTGTTGCCAGCAGTGCTCCCTGAAAAAAAAAACCTAACAAAAGTTTTTTCAGAGAAACTCAGTAGAGCTCCCCTGCAGTGCATCCAGTCTCCTCTGGGCACAGGATCTAACTGAGGTCTGGAGGAGGGGCATAGAGGGAGGAGCCAGTGCACACCCATTCTAAAGTCTTATAGTGCCCATGTCTCCTGTGGAGCCGTCTATACCCCATGGTCCTTACGGAGTCCCCAGCATCCTCTAGGACGTAAAAATAAGAATTTACTTACCGATAATTCTATTTCTCGTAGTCCGTAGTGGATGCTGGGGACTCCGTCAGGACCATGGGGATTAGCGGCTCCGCAGGAGACAGGGCACAAAAGTAAAAGCTTTAGGATCAGGTGGTGTGCACTGGCTCCTCCCCCCATGACCCTCCTCCAAGCCTCAGTTAGGATACTGTGCCCGGACGAGCGTACACAATAAGGAAGGATTTTGAATCCCGGGTAAGACTCATACCAGCCACACCAATCACACTGTACAACCTGTGATCTGAACCCAGTTAACAGCATGATAACAGCGGAGCCTCTGAAAAGATGGCTCACAACAATAATAACCCGATTTTTGTAACAATAACTATGTACAAGTATTGCAGACAATCCGCACTTGGGATGGGCGCCCAGCATCCACTACGGACTACGAGAAATAGAATTATCGGTAAGCAAATTCTTATTTTCTCTGACGTCCTAAGTGGATGCTGGGGACTCCGTCAGGACCATGGGGATTATACCAAAGCTCCCAAACGGGCGGGAGAGTGCGGATGACTCTGCAGCACCGAATGGGAGAACTCCAGGTCCTCCTCAGTCAGGGTGTGCCCCTGACCAAGTAGCTGCTCGGCAAAGTTGTAAAGCCGAGACCCCTCGGGCAGCCGCCCAAGATGAGCCCACCTTCCTTGTGGAATGGGCATTTACATATTTTGGCTGTGGCAGGCCTGCCACAGCATGTGCAAGCTGAATTGTACTACACATCCAACTAGCAATCGTCTGCTTAGAAGCAAGAGCACCCAGTTTATTGGGTGCATACAGGATAACAGCAAGTCAGTTTTCCTGACTCCAGCCGTCCTGGAAACTATATTTTCAGGGCCCTGACAACATCTAGCAACTTGGAGTCCTCCAAGTCCCTAGTAGCCGCAGGTACCACAATAAGCTGGTTCAGGTGAAACACTGACACCACCTTAGGGAGAAACTGGGGACGAGTCCGCAGCTCTGCCCTGTCCGAATGGACAATCAGATATGGGCTTTTGTGAGACAAAGCCGCCAATTCTGACACTTGCCTGGCCGAGGCCAGGGCCAACAGCATGGTCACTTTCCATGTGAGATATTTCAAATCCACAGATTTGAGCGGTTTAAACCAATGTGATTTGAGGAATCCCAGAACTACGTTGAGATCCCACAGTGCCACTGGAGGCACAAAAGGGGGTTGTATATGCAGTACTCCCTTGACAAACTTCTGGACTTCAGGAACTGAAGCCAATTCTTTCTGGAAGAAAATCGACAGGGCCGAAATTTGAACCTTAATGGACCCCAATTTGAGGCCCATAGACACTCCTGTTTGCAGGAAATGCAGGAATCGACCGAGTTGAAATTTCTTCGTGGGGCCTTCCTGGCCTCACACCACGCAACATATTTTCGCCACATGTGGTGATAATGTTGTGCGGTCACCTCCTTCCTGGCTTTGACCAGGGTAGGAATGACCTCTTCCGGAATGCCTTTTTCCCTCAGGATCCGGCGTTCGACCGCCATGCCGTCAAACGCAGCCGCGGTAAGTCTTGGAACAGACATGGTACTTGCTGAAGCAAGTCCCTTCTTAGCGGCAGAGGCCATGAGTCCTCTGTGAGCATCTCTTGAAGTTCCAGGTACCAAGTCCTTCTTGGCCAATCCGGAGCCACGAGTATAGTTCTTACTCCTCTACGTCTTATAATTCTCAGTACCTTGGGTATGAGAAGCAGAGGAGGGAACACATACACTGACTGGTACACCCACGGTGTTACCAGAGCGTCCACAGCTATTGCCTGAGGGTCTCTTGACCTGGCGCAATACCTGTCCAGTTTTTTGTTCAGGCGGGACGCCATCATGTCCACCTTTGGTCTTTCCCAATGGTTCACAATCATGTGGAAGATTTCCCGATGAAATCCCCACTCTCCCGGGCGTCGGAATGAACACTGCTGACAGTGCTATCACCTGATTTTCCGCCCAGCGAAGAATCCTTGCAGTTTCTGCTATTGCCCTTCTGCTTCTTGTGCCGCCCTGTCTGTTTACGTGGGCGACTGCCGTGATGTTGTCCCACTGGATCAATACCGGCTGACCTTGAAGCAGAGGTCTTGCTAAGCTTAGAGCATTGTAACTTGCCCTTAGCTCCAGTATATTTATGTGGAGAGAATTCTCCAGACTTGATCACACTCCCTGGAAATTTTTTTTTTTTTTTTTCCTTGTGTGACTGCTCCCCAGCCTCTCAGGCTGGCATCCCTGGTCACCAGGACCCTTCCTGAATGCCGAATCTGCGGCCCATTAGTAGATGAGTACTTTGCAGCCACCGCAGAAGAAACACCCTTGTCCTTGGAGACAGGGTTATCCGCTGATGCATCTGAAGATGCGATCCAGACCATTTTTCCAGCAGATCCCACTGAAAAGTTCTTGCGTGAAAACTGCCGAATGGAATCGCTTCGTAAGAAGCCACCATTTTTCCCAGGACCCTTGTGCAATGATGCACTGACACTTTTCCTGGTTTTAGGAGGTTCCTGACTAGCTCGGATAACTCCCTGGCTTTCTTCTCCGGGAGAAACACCCTTTTCTGGACTGTGTCCAGAATCATTCCTAGGAACAGCCGATGTGTCGTCGGAAACAACTGCGGTTTTGGAATATTTAGAATCCACCCGTGCTGTCGTAGAACTACTTGAGATAGTGCTACTCCGACCTCCAACTGTTCTCTGGACCTTGCTCTTATCAGGAGGTCGTCCATTTTCTTTGAAGAAGAATCATCATTTCGGCCATTACCTTGGTAAAGACCCGGGGTGCCGTGGACAATCCAAACGGTAGCGTCTGAAACTGATAGTGACAGTTCTGTACCACGAACCTGAGGTACCCTTGGTGAGAAGGGCAAATTGGGACATGGAGGTAAGTATCCCTGATGTCCCGGGACACCCTATAGTCCCCTTCTTCCTGGTTCGCTATCACTGCTCTGAGTGACTCAATCTTGATTTGAACCTTTGTAAGTGTTCAAATATTTCAGATTTAGAATAGGTCTCACCGAGCCTTCTGGCTTCAGTACCACAACATAGTGTGGAATAATACCCCTTTCCTTGTTGTAGGAGGGGTACTTTGATTATCACCTGCTGGGAATACAGCTTGTGAATTGTTTCCAATACTGCCTCCCTGTCGGAGGGAGACGTTGGTAAAGCAGACTTCAGGAACCTGCGAAGGGGAAACGTCTCGACTTTCCAATCTGTACCCTTGGGATCCTACTTGTAGGATCCAGGGGTCCTGTACGGCCCCAGCGTCATGCTGAGAAACTTGGCAGAAGCGGTGGAGGCTTCTGTTCCTGGGAATGGGCTGCCTGCTGCAGTCTTCTTCCCTTTCCTCTATCCCTGGGCAGATATGACTCTTATGGGGACGAAAGGACTGAGGCTGAAAAGACGGTGTCTTTTTCTGCAGAGATGTGACTTAGGGTAAAAACGGTGGATTTTCCAGCAGTTGCCGTGGCCACCAGGTCCGATGGACCGACCCCAAATAACTCCTCCCCTTTATACGGCAATACTTCTTTGTGCCGTTTGGAATCTGCATCACCTGACCACTGTCGTGTCCATAAACATCTTCTGGCAGATATGGACATCGCACTTACTCTTGATGCCAGAGTGCAAATATCCCTCTGTGCATCTCGTATATATAGAAATGCATCCTTTAAATGCTCTATAGTCAATAAAATACTGTCCCTGTCAAGGGTATCAATATTTTTAGTCAGGGAATCCGACCAAGCCACCCCAGCTCTGCACATCCAGGCTGAGGCGATCGCTGGTCGCAGTATAACACCAGTATGTGTGTATATACTTCTTAGGATATTTTCCAGCCTCCTATCAGTTGGCTCCTTGAGGACGGCCCTATCTGGAGACGGTACCGCCACTTGTTTTGATAAGCGTGTGAGCGCCTTATCCACCCTAAGGGGTGTTTCCCAACGCGCCCTAACTTCTGGCGGGAAAGGGTATACCGCCAATAATTTTCTATCGGGGGAAACCCACGCATCATCACACACTTCATTTAATTTATCTGATTCAGGAAAAACTACAGGTAGTTTTTTCACACCCCACATAATACCCTTTTTTGTGGTACTTGTAGTATCAGAAATATGTAACACCTCCTTCATTGCCCTTAACAAGTAACGTGTGGCCCTAAAGGAAAATACGTTTGTTTCTTCACCGTCGACACTGAAATCAGTGTCCGTGTCTGTGTCTGTGTCGACCGACTGAGGTAAATGGGCGTTTTAAAGCCCCTGACGGTGTTTGAGACGCCTGGACAGGTACTATTTTGTTTGCCGGCCGTCTCTGTTGACATTATCACGTAATTCCTTGAATAAGCCATCCATTCTGGTGTCGACTCCCTAGAGAGTGACATCACCATTACAGGCAATTGCTCCGCCTCCTCACCAACATTGTCCTCATACATGTCGACACACACGTACCGACACACAGCACACACACAGGGAATGCTCTGATAGAGGACAGGACCCCACTAGCCCTTTGGGGAGACAGAGGGAGAGTTTGCCAGCACACACCAAAAACGCTATAATTATACAGGGACAACCTTTATATAAGTGTTTTTCCCTTATAGCATTTTAATATATATAGTCAAATCGCCAAATAAGTGCCCCCCCTCTCTGTTTTAACCCTGTTTCTGTAGTGCAGTGCAGGGGAGAGCCTGGGAGCCTTCCCACCAGCATTTCTGTGAGGGAAAATGGCGCTGTGTGCTGAGGAGAATAGGCCCCGCCCCCTTTTCGGCGGGCTTCTTCTCCCGTTTTTCTGAGACCTGGCAGGGGTTAAATACATCCATATAGCCCCCAGGGGCTATATGTGATGTATTTTTAGCCAGAATAAGGTACTATCATTGCTGCCCAGGGCGCCCCCCCCAGCGCCCTGCACCCTCAGTGACCGCTGCTATGAAGTGTGCTGACAACAATGGCGCACAGCTGCAGTGCTGTGCGCTACCTTATGAAGACTGAAAAGTCTTCTGCCGCCGGTTTCTGGACCTCTTCACTTTGCGGCATCTGCAAGGGGGTCGGCGGCGCGGCTCCGGGACGAACCCCAGGGTGAGACCTGTGTTCCGACTCCCTCTGGAGCTAATGGTGTCCAGTAGCCTAAGAAGCCAATCCATCCTGCACGCAGGTGAGTTCACTTCTCTCCCCTAAGTCCCTCGATGCAGTGAGCCTGTTGCCAGCAGGACTCACTGAAAATAAAAAACCTAACAAAACTTTTACTCTAAGCAGCTCTTTAGGAGAGCCACCTAGATTGCACCCTTCTCGGCCGGGCACAAAAATCTAACTGAGGCTTGGAGGAGGGTCATGGGGGGAGGAGCCAGTGCACACCACCTGATCCTAAAGCTTTTACTTTTGTGCCCTGTCTCCTGCGGAGCCGCTAATCCCCATGGTCCTGACGGAGTCCCCAGCATCCACTTAGGACGTCAGATAAAAAAAAAAAGAGAGAGAGAGAGTTTTCAGACTAAAAAATATTTGTATGAATTCTTGTAGCATCCAGGGTGAACCACTGTATACTATTGTATGGGTGTTTTCTGTAGTAACAAACTGTTTTCTAGCGCTTCTTTTTCTCATTTATTGTTCTGTATACTCTGGGGGTTGAGCACTGGTGCAAGAAAACATGTATCACTTGTACGGCGCGCACCCCCCTCCCCCCCAGATGGGCATGGCCACGTGTCACGAGGGACGTAGCCAATGAAAATGGGGTGTGCCAACATGATATGCTAGCCATTTCTCATTACTCTGGGAACATTGCTTTCCATTCCAAATGCATCTTACCTATATGGTGGTTTCTCACAATGGGGAACCTCTGAAGAAATGTATCCTGCCCAGTCAGACGGCGTCTTCAGTCGGTATTCACTATTCATGTAGGAAATCCCATGGTCCGGAAAGATGCCGGTTTGTGTAGGAATATAACCAAAGTCATCGTCATACAACAAAGGTTCAACCAGAGTCATGCCATCTGTGTCACCTTCTACCCCCTGCGTATTCCAGCCACACAATCATCTTACCCCCCCCGCATTTCTCAGCCACACCATCTTTTTCCCTTCTGCGTTTCTCAGCCACACCATCATCTTCCCCTGTTACTCTCAGCCACATTGTCATCTCCCGCCTGCATCTCTTAGTTACACCATCATCTCCCCCGCTATTCTCAGCCAGCCCCCTTTAAATCTGTGTCTCAGCCTGCCCCCCTTTAATTCTGTCTCCCAGCCTGTCCCCCCCTTCACTGTGTCTCTCAGCCTGCCCCTTCCCACCTTACTGTGTCTCTCAGTCTCCCCCCCACCCCTCCATCACTCTGTGTCTCTCAGCCTGCCACTGTTCACTTGCAGCCAGCCACTCTCATCTTTGATTTCTGTATGAGGCATGCAGGGCCTGAAGGGTTACTCTGTCTGGTCAGCTGCGCGTCTCAGCCTGGAAGTAGGAAGCGGGGAAGGAGTAACTTATAAGTCCTCCTCATTCCCAAAATCCTGGAGCTGCCAGCCTCCCCTGTTATCCTCTTCCCGCCGCAGCCAAGCACCTCTCCGCCATTGTGTGGTCAGAGGAATGAGCGCAGCGGCCGGGCTGCTATGTGCTGTGTATCCCAGTGGCAGTGGCAGCAGCCAGTCGCCACACAGTTGTCATGGTAACCGGGGGTAGCAGCAGGCTGGATGCAGTTTAAACTGCGCCGCCAAGTGCAGTGCTCGGCGGTGCAGTATAAACTAATAGTGGCTGCAAGGTGGTCAGTCCGGTGGTACTGCGTACCGACTTCCAATTTCTTAACGGTACACAGTACCGGCCCGTACCACTATACTTGCATCACTGGGATTGAGTTAGCCCTAATTGACAGCTGCTGAATAAACAGGTGATTAATACATATTTTAATCAGCGCCAGGTTTTTTCTTTTTTTTTGTGACTTTAGTTTAGTATCATTATACATCTAGAATCCGTGGGAGCTTGGGGATAGACTATGGGGAGCGGTTAACGTTAGGAGGATGTTGTCAGCAATGAGACATTTTGTAGTACCCCTCACTGAGTAATACTCCTATATCCAGTGCTTAAAGTGGTGCTAGAGAGGTGGTGGAACTCACCCCCCTCCCCACGGTGCCCATGTAAAAAAGGGGTGTGACCTCAAAAAGAAAGGGGCGTGGTCACACAATAGTAATAATGCCCACAGTAGTAGTACCCAAGTGGAAATTTTGAAGTGGGGTATGGAAAAGTGAAGGGTGCAATTATGTGCGCGCCGAAGGCGCGCGCACTCCTGAAAAGGGGGCATGGCCACGCAAAAGGGGGCGTGCCCTTCAGTGTAGTTTACCACACCATATACCCCTTATACACATTATGCACCACAATAGTAGGACCCCTTTCACATTATACCTCACTGTATGAGCCGAAATTCACATTTATACCACACAGTATGAGCCACATTCATATTACACCACACAGTATGAGCCAAATTCACATTACACCACACAGTAAGAGCCAAATTCACATTACACCACACGGTATGAGCCGAAATTCCCATTACACCACACAGTATGAGCCGAAATTCACATTATAGCACACGGTATGAGCCGAAATTCACATTACACCACACAGTATGAGCCGAAATTCACATTATAGCACACGGTATGAGCCGAAATTCACATTATAGAGTGACAGGGAGAGTGACAGCAGGGACATGGAAAGTGACAGCAGGGACATGGAAAGTGACAGCAAGGGAATACAGTAGGGACTAGGGAGAGAGAAAGGCAGCAGGTTAGATTACCTGTTTAGCAGCGGCGGTGGTCTGCGGTGCTGTGGATGAGTAGGCTGTGGTAGGCGTGACGTGGAGGAGGCTGTGGGCCTCGGAGATAGTGCGGAGGAGGAGGCTGTGGGTGCGCAGAGGTCCGAGGGCGGGGCGGCAGAAGAGGCTGAGGGCGGCTGCAGTGGATCTGGAACCAGGCTGGCTTTATTCCTGCCGCCGCATCGAGCTCCTGTGACCACGGCGCTAATATTTCAAAACTGCTGCGGACCGGCAGCCAATCAGCGACAGATTTGAACTAGTAGCGCCGCGGTCACAGGAGCTCGATGCAGCGGCAGGGATAATAAAGCCGGCCTGGTCCCAGATCCGCTGCAGCTGGGAGTCTGGAACCTGGGCTTCCAGTGCGGCGGCGATGGTAGGGGTGGAGCGACGGAGGGCGGACCGGGAACGCAGCTTCTTTGTCGGCCCATACAGTAATGCCACCAGCAGTAGCACCCCTTATACAATGCCCACAGTAGTAGTGCCCCTTATGCAATGCCCCCAACAGTAGTGCCCCTTATGAAGTGCCCCCTTTACAATGCCCTCATTAGCTGTGCACCCCATCAGTAATGCCCTTAATGGTAATGCCCCTGTGTAGTATTGCCCCTAGTCGTTTAGCCCCTGTAGTTTAGCCCCAGTAGTCATGCCCATACTGGTAATGCCCCTGCAGTTATGACCCCAGCAATTTACTCCCCCCCCCTTTAGTTTAGCTTCTGAGTGATAATGCCCCCAGTAGTTTTGCCCTCATGCAGTTTGCCCCATGTAGTTTATCCCCCAGTGGTAATGCCCCCTGCAGTTGTGCCCCCAGTTGTTTAGCCCCTGTAGTTTAGCCCCCATGTAGTTTGCCAAAGTTAGTTATGTCCCCAGTAGTTTGCCCCCTTGTAGTTATACCCCCAGTAGTTTAGCTCCTGTAATTATGCCCCCTTGTAGTTTAGCCCCCAGTAGTAATGCTGCCAGTAGTTTGCCCCTTTGTAGCTTGCCCCTTGTAGTTTTCCCCAGCAGTAAAGCCCCCCAGTAGTTTGCCCCCAGTACTAAAGCCCCCCAGTAGTTTGCCCCTCTGTAATTCGCCCAGTAGTAAAGCCCCCCAGTAGTTTGCCCCTCTGTAGTTTGCCCCAGTAGTAAAGCCCCCCAGTAGTTTTGCCCCTCTGTAGTTTGCCCCAGTAGTAAAGCCCCCCAGTAGTAAAAGCCCCCCAGTAACTAGCCCCCAGTAGAAACGCCGCTAGTGGTACACATATAGGAGGGAGGTGGGGGGAGGAGCACCATACTTACCAAGCCCCGCTCCCGCCGCAGTCCTCTCTCGCCGCCCGCTCCTCGGCACTATGGGAGAGACGTCATGACTCTCTCCCATAGCGCGCACTGACAGAGCCGGAAGCCGGAGCTCAGTACTGAGCTCCGGCTGCCGCTGCGGAGAGGGAGATGGGCGCCCGCTGGTAACGCGATCTCAGCGGGCGCCCGGCATCTCCCTGCAGCGCCGCCCGGGACATCGGGTTAGGTGAGCCGGGGGAGGCGGAACTGCGTTCCGTCTCCTGGTGGAACTGACGGAACGCAGTTCCGCCCCGTTCCGGCTCACTTTAACCCCTGCCTATATCCAATATCAGGGCTTTATAATTTGGCCAAAAATTAGGGGTATCAATGGACAACCCTGCCTAGTGCCGTTCTTTATACAAAAAATTTAAAAAAAGTTTTCTAATAAAAGACTGTTCACTGAGACCCTGGCTGAAGGAACCAAAATAGGGCTTGGATTCCATGAAGAAGTCACCTTCAAAGCCAAATGTAAAGTTTGCATTATAATAAGATAACTGACCTGGTCAGAGGTATTCTCTGGATGAAGAGAAAGTTCTAAGGCCAGGGTGTGCTTAGCTAGGTTTACCATACTATCCCTTTAAGCCGGGAAACTTATGAATTACACAGGTTCTGTGGCTGGCTGACTTCAAGCCTGCATTCCACCTGGTTTTAATCAGCTAGTGGACCTGTGTAATTCATAAGTGTCTCAGTTTACAGGGATAGTATGGTAATCCTATGCTTAGTGTTTATAGAATGGATGAGACTAATCACACACCAGGTTATATCGCCTGCCTGCCTACAAGGTATAAAACTCACTTAATTGTTATGGACCAAGCAAGATAGAACATTCAGCTGATATCAGTGCTTAACAGCGATATAGGTCTATACTGAGTATTGTTGGATGCATTATTTGCCTCTTTAGATATTATAATTTCTCTAACGTCCTAGTGGATGCTGGGAACTCCGTAAGGACCGTGGGGAATAGACGGGCTCTGCAGGAGACTGGGCACTCTAAAAGAAAGATTAGGTACTATCTGGTGTGCACTGGCTCCTCCCTCTATGCCCCTCCTCCAGACCTCAGTTAGAATCAGCTGGGTGCTCCTAGTGGGCTCTCCTGAGCTTGCTAGAAAGAAAGTATTTGTTAGGTTTTTTATTTTCAGTGAGATCTGCTGGCAACAGACTCACTGCTACGTGGGACTGAGGGGAGAGAAGCAAACCTACCTGCGTGCAGCTAGCTTGTGCTTCTTAAGCTACTGGACACCATTAGCTCCAGAGGGTTCGAACACAGGGCCTGACCTCGATCGTACGTTCCCGGAGCCGCGCCGCCGTCCCCCTTGCAGAGCCAGAAGACAGAAGAAGGAGATAAAATCGGCGGCAGAAGACTCCGGTCTTCATTAAGGTAGCGCACAGCACTGCAGCTGTGCGCCATTGCTCCCACTGCACACCACACACTCCGGTCACTGTAGAGTGCAGGGCGCTGGGGGGGGCGCCCTGGGCAGCAATAAGAATACCTTTTGGCAATATATACACATAATACAGTCTGGAAAACTGTATGTGTGTAAAACCCCCGCCATTTTTAGTCAGAAACAGGACAGAAGCCCACCGCTGAGGGGGCCGGGCCTCCTTCCTCAGCACACCAGCGCCATTTTCTCTTCACAGCTCCGCTGGAAGGAAGCTCCCCAGGCTCTCCCCAGCAGTATCCTGGTACACAAAGAGTGAAAAGAGAGGGGGGGGGGGGCACATAAATTTAGGCGCAAAAATTGTATATACAGCAGCTACTGGGTAAACACTGAGTTGTAGTGTAATCCCTGGGTTATATAGCGCTGGGGTGTGTGCTGGCATACTCTCTCTCTGTCTCTCCAAAGGGCCTTGTGGGGGAACTGTCCTCAAATAGAGCATCCCCTGTGTGTGTGGTGTGTCGGTACGCGTGTGTCGACATGTCTGAGGTAAAAGGCTCCTCTAAGGAGGTGATAGAGCGGATATGTGTGTGAGAGGGTGTCTCCGTCGACAACGCCGACACCTGTTTTGATATGTGTAAGTGCTAAGGTGAATTTATTACACATAAGGTTAAGGAACAGACAGGAAATCTACCCAGGTCTGTCCCTATGTCACAGAGACTTTCAGAGTCTCTCAATGCTCACTATCCATAATAACAAACACTGGTATCGACATGGAGTTTAACTCCACTGTCGACTACGATAATGCAAAGTTACTGTTAGGGTCTCCTGCCCTGTGCTGCCACGTCGTCATGGCAACCGGGAGACAAGTGCTAGCGGAGTAACCTGAGCGCAGCTGATACTCCGGTTCGGGTCTTTTGCTGTGCAGTGGTTACAGGCTCTGTGCACGGCAGGGGATCCGGTGCTGGTTTTTGTGCTCACAGTCTGTGAGGTCTGAGTGGGGCGTGGACAGCACCTGCTTTATAAGGCCTCTTCTCAGGTTAAGCAGATGCTGCTGAATCTTTGTTGGTTAGTCAGTTCCTGAAAGTTAGCCAGTACTGTGTAGCTTTGTATTTGTTGTTGCTTACTGGTACTTCACTCTGCCAATCCAGACCTAGCAGTAAGACTGGAGTCAGTCGTTTAGCTTGCTGGGGTTCTTTTACTACTCTGTGAACTTAGCAAGTTTGCGGCTGTATTCTAAGACTTGCCTGCCTAAATCCTGTCTCACTGTGCAAGGTGTCAGGTGTCAGTTTAGTGGCATTAAGCTGAACCTGTGCACTGCAAGTGAGAATTAGGATTGTGGAGACTCTCCTTGTGTCTATCATTCCATCTCTGACCAAGGAGTTTACTGCCACACCCGTTGGTAACCCTTTAGGGTTTTGCTGTTGCCCTTAGCAACAGCATTTCGGGTTCTCTGCGTATTAAAACACAACATCTTGCTTTTCCCATCTGAGCATTACTAATACTAGGGAGACACCCAGTTCCTTAGCCTCTGGGCTTCTCTGTTCACTTTGTGTGTATTTTGTTACCCTATCACCTTCTGTGTACGTAATGTCATATTCCCCAGTCTGTCTGTGAGTTCATTTGTTTTGCATACCTATCCGTTCAGACACCAGTACATTCCTGCAGGCACTGGTGTGCATAACAGTTCAAACACCAGTACATTCCTGCAGGCACTGGAGTGCATAACAGTTCTGACACCAGTACTTTCCTGCAGGCACTGGTGTGCATAACAGTTACAGCCAAGATGGCTAGAAGGTATTCAATATATGATTATTGAAATAAAAGATGATTTGCATATCACTGATGACTCATCTGTCCCTGACACGAGAGTACACATGTTTAAGGGGAAGAATGCTGAGGTAAATTTCCCTCCTCTCATGAGGAAAAAGAGCGGGAATCTCCAGACAAGAGACGGCAGCTTCCCACAAGAGAATTCTCAGGCTGTATCCTTTCCCCACTAGGGCCAGGATATGTTGAGAATCTTCCCCTGGGGTGTCCTGTTTGCACAGACGGTAGCACTTGCTATTCTCAGGAATCCTGCAGATAGCGTGCGCATTCTAGTATACTACCCAGACCGGCGATGGTGTCGGCATGGGTTTATAGCGCTGTGGCAGCGTGGACAGGTACCTTATCAGCAGAGATGAGACCCTAGTATGCAATATAAATATATTAAAGATGCTGTCTTAAGTGATAGATATATAGTTATAAAGCATGCCCAAAGAGACATGAGTATACTGGGTCCTAGAGTCAAAGCTATGTCGATCTCTGCTTGACGTGTCCTGTAGAATATGCATTGGACAGATGATGCCGACTTAAGAGGCATATAGAAGGCTGAGGATTGTGTGGAGAAGGGTTCTCGGGCCTGGTCTCCACAGCTATAGCTGGTAATTCTGCTAGTTTGCCTTATATTCCTGCACAGCCTAAGAAAGCACGACATTATTAAATGCAGCCTTTCGAATAAAGAAACAAGAAAGTCTGAGGTGCGTCCTTTCTTGTCAGAGCCGGGCAGCTAGTTCCCAGGAACAGAAGTCCTCCCCGGCCCCTACAAAAATCCACCAATGTCGCTGGGGCTCCACAGGCCGAGCTAGGCCCGGTGGGGACACGCCTTCGTAAGTTCAGCCACAAGTGGGTTCACTCCCTGTTCGATCCCTGGGCAATAGATATTGTGTCTCAGGGATACAAGCTGGACTGTGAGACGATGCCCCCTCACCCATGGCCCTGCGGGCTTCCCCCCAAGAGAGGGAGCCAGTGTTAACTGCAATTCACAAATTGTATCTTTAACAAGTGGTGGTCAAGGGTCCCCTCCTTCAACAAGAGGGTGTTATTATTAGACCATGTTGTAATCCTGAAACCAGACGTTCGGTCAGACCCATATTGAATTAAAAATCCCTGAACATATACCTGAGAAGGTTCAAGTTCAAGATGGAATCGCTAAGATCGGTCAGTGCAAGCCTAAAAAGGGGGAGACTTTATTGTGAATCGGGACATAAGGGATGCATACCTTCAGGTCCCCATTTATCCACCTCATTAGGCGTACCTCAGAATTGCGGTACGGGATTGTCATTACCAATTTCAGATGTTGCCGTTTGGTCTCTCCACGGCCCCGAGAATATTCACCATGGTAATGGCGGATATGATTGTGCTCCTGCGGAAGCAAGGTGTCACTATTATAACGTACTTGGACGATCTCCTCATAAAAGCGAGATCAAGAGAGCAGTTGCTGAACAGCGTATCACTTTCTCTGGAAGTGTAACGGCAACACGGCTGGATTCTATATATTCCAAAGTCGCAGTTGGTTCCTACAGCTCATCTGCCTCTCCTAGGCACGATCCTAGACACAGACCAGAAAAGGGTTTATCTCCCGATAGAGAGAGCTCAGGAGCTCATGACACTGGTCAGGAATCTATTAAAACCAAAACAGGTGTCAGTGCATCACTGCACTCGAGTCCTGGGAAGGAAGGTGGCATCATACGAGGCCATTCCATTAGGCAGGTTCCATGCGAGGACTTTCCAATGGGACTTACTGGACAAGTGGTCCGGATCACCTCTTCAGAGGCATCGGTTAATCACCCTATCCCCCAGGGCCAGGGTGTCTCTCCTGTGGTGGCTGCAGAGGGCTCACCTTCTCGAGGGCCGCAGATTCGGAATTCAGGACTAGATCCTGGTGACCACGGATGCAAGCCTCCGAGGGTGGGGGGCAGTTACACAGGGAAGAAATTTCCAAGGTCTGTGGTCAAGTCAACAGACTTGCCTTCACACCAATATCCTGGAACTAAGGGCCATATACAACGCCCTAAGTCAAGCGGAGATCCTGCTTCGCGACCAACCAGTTCTGATCCAGTCAGACCGCAGGGGTTCATGTAAACCGCCAAGGCGGCACAAGGAGCAGGGTGGCGAGAGTAAAAGCCACCAGAATTCTTCGCTGGGCGGAGAATCAAGTAAGCGCACTGTCAGCAGTGTTCATTCCGGGAGTGGACAGCTGGGAAGCAGACTTCCTCGGCAGGCACGACATCCACCCGGGAAAGTGGGGACTTCATCAGGAAGTCGTCACGCACTTTGCAAATTGATGGGAACTGCCTAAGGTGGACTAGATGGCGTCCCACCTCAATAAAAAGCTAAAAAAAAAGGTTTTACGCCGGGTCAAGGGACCCTCAGGTGATAGCTGTGGTCGCACTAGTAACACCGTGGGTGTTTCAGTCGGTCTCTGTATTCCCTCCTCTTCCTCTCATACCCAAGGGCTGAGAATTGTAATAAAAGGAGGAGTGTAAACAATATTCTTTGCTCCGAATTGGCCAAGAAGGACTCGGTACCCGGAGCTGCAGGAAATGCTCTCAGAGGACTCAGAGCTTCTGCCTCTCAGACAGGACATGTTGCAACAGGGGCCCTGTCTGTTCCAAAATTTACAGCGACTGCATTTGACGGCATGGCGGTCGAACGCCGGATCCTAGCGGAAAAGGGCATTCCGGATGCAGTTATTCCTACGCTGATAAAGGCTAGGAAAGACGTGACAGCAAGACTTTTTCACTGTATATGGCGAAAATAGGTTGCTTGGTGTGCGGCCGGGAAGGCCCTACAGAGGAATTCCAGCGCGGTCGATTCCTTCACTTCCTACAGTCAGGAGTGACTATGGGCCTAAAATTAGGATCCATAAAGGTCAAGATTTCAGCCCTATACATTTTCTCTAAAAATGAACTGGCTTCACTGCCTGAAGTTCAGACGTTGTTCCGGGGGTGCTGCATATTCAGCCTCCTTTTGTGCCACCGGTGGCACCTTGGGATCTTAACGTTGTGTTGGATTTCCTGAAATCCCACTGGTTTGAGCCACTTAAGACCATGGAGCTAAAATATCTCACGTGGAAAGTGGTCATGCTATTGGCCTTAGCTTCGGCTAGGCGTGTGTCAGTATTGGCGGTTTTGTCATGTAAAAACCCTTATCTGATCTTCCATATGGACAGGGCAGAATTGAGGACTCGTCCCCAATTTCTCCCTAAGGTGGTATCAGCGTTTCATTTGAACCAACCTATTGTGGTGCCTGCGGCTACTCGGGACTTGGAGGACTCCAAGTTACTAGATGTAGTAAGGGCTTTGAAAATCTATGTAGCCAGGACGGCTGGAGTCAGGAAAGCTGACTCGCTGTTTATCCTGCATGCACCCAACAAGCTGGGTGCTCCTGCTTCAAAGCAAACTATTGCGCGCTGGATCTGTAACACGATTCAGCAAGCTCATTCTGCGGCAGGATTGCCGCATCCTAAATCAGTAAAAGCCCATTCCACAAGGAAGGTGGGCTCTTCTTGGGCGGCTGCCCGAGGGGTCTCGGCTTTACAGCTTTGCCGAGCTGCTACTTGGACGGGTTCAAACACATTTGCTAAGTTCTACAAGTTTGATACCCTGGCTGAGGAGGACCTTGCCTTTGCTCATTCGGTGCTGCAGAGTCATCCGCACTCTCCCGCCCGTTTGGGAGCTTTGGTATAATCCCCATGGTCCTTACGGAGTTCCCAGCATCCACTAGGACGTCAGAGAAAATAAGAATTTACTCACCGGTAATTCTATTTCTCGTAGTCCGTAGTGGATGCTGGGCGCCCGTCCCAAGTGCGGACTCTCTGCAATACATGTATATAGTTATTGCTTAACTAAAGGGTTATTGTTTTGAGCCATCTGTTACTGAGGCTCAGTTATTGTTCATGCTGTTAACTGGGTATGGTTATCACGAGTTGTACGGTGTGATTGGTGTGGCTGGTATGAGTCTTACCCTGGATTCCAAATCCTTTCCTTGTTGTGTCAGCTCTTCCGGGCACAGCTTCCTTAACTGAGGTCTGGAGGAGGGGCATAGAGGGAGGAGCCAGTGCACACCAGATAGTACCTAATCTTTCTTTTAGAGTGCCCAGTCTCCTGCGGAGCCCGTCTATTCCCCATGGTCCTTACGGAGTTCCCAGCATCCACTACGGACTACGAGAAATAGAATTACCGGTGAGTAAATTCTTATTTATTGCTGCAAGAGCCTCTTTGGAGGAAAAACCCTACACACCACACTGTTGAACACCTCAGCAATATATGGGAAATATGGGGGGTCATTCAGAGTTGTTCGCTCGCTAGCTGATTTTAGCAGCATTGCACACGCTAGGCCGCCGCCCTCTGGGAGTGTATCTTAGCATAGCAGAATTGCAAACGAAAGATTAGCAGAATTGCGAATAGAAAATTCTTAGCAGTTTCTGAGTAGCTCGAGACTTACTCCTACACTGCGATCAGCTGAGCCCATTTCGTTCCTGGTTTGACATCACAAACACGCCCTACGTTCGGCCAGCCACTCCCCCGTTTCTCCAGACACTCTCGCGTTTTTCCTTGACACGCCTGCGTTTTTTAGCCAACGCTGGGAAAACGCTAAGTTGCCGCCCAGAAACGCCCCTTTCCTGTCAATCATTTACCGAACACCAGTACGACTGAAAAGCGCCACAGACGCTACAGCAAAACAGCTAAGTTTATAGTAAAATAACTAAGCGCAAGCGCTCTGCGTACCATGCGCAGTTAGCGACTAATCGCAGTATAACGAAAATCAGCAACGAGCTAACAACTCGGAATGACCCCCATGATTTTTAACATTTATAGTAGGTGGCTGTGAAACCATGTCAGCTGGGGGCTTTGTGTGATTCAGGGCCTTTTATTGTGTCAGGCATCTTTTGCACCTCTTTCTTGGCCCCCATTAACTAAGGGCAGTACACACGCGAAGAGATGTGTGCTGAGCGATCTGTCACAGACCGCTCAGCACACATTTCTCCCCCCGCTTAGCACAGCGCGAAGTGTGCTGAGTGAGGGGACGGACGGGTGGGCCGCTCATTTCACCCAGCGACTGAAATGAGCGATGTGCTAGATTGTATCTGCATGCAGGCCAATCTAGCACCGGCAATAGCAACGCACGGGGCCGTGCATCGCTATCACTGTGGGGCGTAGGGGCATACACACAGAGAGATCAGTGCTTAAAATCTAAGCCATCTAGTCAGATGGCTTAGATTTTAAGCACGGATCTCTCCATGTGTACCCCCCTTAAAGAGCAAAAGATGACATCTTTGGGAGGTGATACTGGGACAAACAATTCTGAATGGAGTCTACCGAGCTATGGATTCTGTAAGATAATATAATTTAGCATAGTACTTTTGATACTCCCCTGTAATTTGAATGGGATCATGGATGGACATTCTTGAGTGAGATTTGATCTGACCACCCAAAGTCTGTTGTGCTGGAAAGACACTCAAGTAAATCATATCTAATCTATGTAATCATTAACACACACACACACACACACACACACACACACACACACACACACACACACACACACATCATGAACATGCCATTCTATCACTAACTTTTTATATATTTAACTACAACTTTATTATTTACCCCTCCATTAATTGCTGTCCATTTTTAAGGAACATACAGCATTCTATTTGTTGCATGAATGGGAGACAGTGGAATACCACCTGACCTTGCACAAGCCATCCAGACCGCGAAATAGCGGGAAAGTCCCCAGAAATATGGTAATATTGGAGGATATATAGTTAAGTATAAGCAAAAGATCATTAAATGAGATTCTGCTTTACCGATTATCAAAGTGAAGCAGGATACTTATCATGGGAATGTATTACAGGTTGAGTGTCCCATATCCAAAAATTCCGAAATACGGACTTTTCTGAGTGAGAGTGAGATATTGAAACCTTTGTTTTCTGATGGCTCAATGTACACAAACTTTGTTTAATACACAAAGTTATTAAAAATATTGTATTAAATGACCTTCAGGCTGTGTGTAAAAGGTGTATATGAAACATTAATGAATTGTGTGAATGTAGACACACTTTGTTTAATGCACAAAGTTATAAAAAGTATTGGCTAAAATGACCTTCAGGCTGTGTGTATAAGGTGTATATGTAACATAAATGCATTCTGTGCTTATATTTAGGTCCCATCACCATGATATCTCATTATGGTATGCAATTATTCCAAACTACGGAAAAATCCGATATCCAAAATACTTCTGGTCCCAAGCATTTTGGATAAGGGATACTCAACCTGTATTAAAACATTTACTGAAGAGGGAGTGTTAACTAATCTTTTCGTTAATTCAAGTCAGCCCTTGCGCCTACTGTGACTTGCACATGCAGGCGTTATCACGTCTCCCACCCAGAAGCACCAGTGTGAGTGCGCAAGCAGAGACCTGCGGGTTGTGATTGGGACATCTATAGATTCTGACTCAGGGACGTCGGATAGTGAGTGGTGCCAGGACTTACATAAGTGTTTGCTGGCTACAAGGCAGAACAGTAAGTGAATGTAGCTTTAGTAAGTTTTGATGCATTCTAATGTATACTGGGGGTAATTCCAAGTTGATCGCAGCAGGATTTTTGATAGCAATTGGGCAAAACCATGTGCACTGCAGGGGAGGCAGATATAACATGTGCAGAAAGAGTTAGATTTGGGTGGGTTATTTTATTTCTGTGCAGAGTAAATACTGGCTGCTTTATTTTTACACTGCAATTTAGATTGCAGATTGAACTCACCACACCCAAATCTAACTCTATCTGCACATGTTATATCTGCCTCCCCTGCAGTGCACATGGTTTTGCCCAATTGCTAACAAAAATCCTGCTGCGATCAACTTGGAATTACCCCCACTGTTGCCAATATTATCAAGGGGCTAGCAGTATTTTACTTAGAACTTAGTTATGCACTTCAACACATTTAGGGAAGCGGTAATTGTAGTACACACCATTTCCTTTGGGTGTAGTATGCCGGCGGCTGGGCTCCCGGCGACCAGCATATCTGTGCCGGAAGGGCGACCGCCGGCATACCGACAGCGTGGCGAGCGCAAATGAGCCCCTTGCGGGCTCGCTGCACTCGCCACGCTGCGGGCATGGTGCGCTATTTATTCTCCCTCCA